>NW_022681455.1:73541867-74741867 GCF_009764315.1 Trachypithecus francoisi
CAGCTCCCCAGGGAAGTATAATATACAGCCCACGTGGAGATCCATGGTCTGAAATCATCTTCTCCTTCCACTTTTGCCTTTCTAGAAGGGCTGCTTCCAGGAAACACCCCGGGGGTACCATTCACATTGTGGTTTGTATAAACAAACCCTGGAGTGCTGCATAGAGATTGCCCTGTCCTGGCACTTATCCTCTGCAAAGCAGGAGGAAGAATATTCTTAAAACATAAATCCTCTGTTTGGTTTTCACTTACAAGTGAGAGCATGTTGTATTTGGTTTTCTGTTTTTGCGTTAGTGTGCTTAGGATAATGGTCTCCAGCTGGGTCCATGCTGCTGCAAAGGACATGATTTCACTTGTCTTTTTGTGGCTGTGTAGTATTCTATGGTGTATATGTACCACATTGGGTACATGTGGACATAAAGATGGGAACAACAGACACTGGAGACTTGATGTGGTTTGGCTGTGTCCATACCCAAATCTCATCCTGAATTGTAGCTCCCATAATTCCCACATGTCATGGGAAGGACCCAGAGGGAGGTAATTGAATCATGGGGGCGGGTCTTTCCTGTGTTGTTCTCATGATAATGAATAAGTCTCTTGAGATCTGATGGGTTTTTGTTGTTTGTTTGTTTGTTTTGGGAGAGAGTCTCGCTCTGTTGCCCAGGCTGGAGTGCAGTGGTGTAATGCTGGCTCACTGCAACCTCTGCCTCCCAGGTTCAAGCGTTTCTCCTGCCTCAGCCTCCTGAGTAGCTGGGACTACAGGTGCGTGCCACCACGCCTGGCTAATTTTTTGCATTTTTAGTAAAGACGGGGTTTCACTGTGTTAGCCAGGATGGTCTCGATCTCCTGACCTCGTGATCCACCCACCTCGGCCTCCCAAATCCTGGGATTACAGGCATGAGCCACCGCGCCTGGCCTATCTGATAGTTTTATAAAGGGGAGTTTCCCTGCACAAGCTCTCTCTTGCCTATCACTATGCAAGATGTCCCTTGCTCTTCTGCCATGATTGTGAGGCCTCCCCAGCCATGTGAACTGTGAGTCCATTAAACCTCTTTCCTTTATAAATTACCTAGTCTTGGGTATGCTTTTATTAGCAGCTGGAGAACAGACTAATACAGGACTACTAGAGGAGTGAGAGAGGGAGCGGGGGGGCGGGGGGAAAGGCTGAAAACTGCCTATTGGGTATTATGTTCACAACCTGGGTAATGGGATCATTCATACCCCAAACTTCAGCATCATGCAATATATCTTTGCAGCAAACCTGCACATGTATGTTCTGATTCTAAAATAAAAATTGAAAATTTTTTAAAAACATAAATCTTATTAGTAGTTTCCCCTACTTAAACCCATAAGTGCCTTACCATGATACACAGGAGAAAATCCAAGCTCCTAACCAAGGCCTAAATGCCTTGCATCACCTGGCCCCTACTTACAACCTCATCTTCCTTCAATCACCATTCTCTCCCCAGACTGACCTTGATTCAGTTCTTCAGACCCACAGAGCTCTTTCCCACCTCAGAGTCTTCACGCAATTTGCTTCCTCTTTCCAAAATATACTTTCTCCACTCATCACATGGCTAACATCTCATTCCTTGGGTGTCAACCCCAGTGACCTCTTCAGCATGGCCTGGCCACAAATCCAAGGTGGCACACATCCCCCAGCCTCCCAGGTGTTCTTTATCTCAATCCCGTAGTCATTGTCTTTACAGCACTGTTATTAAAATCATTTCACTTGTCTGTTTGATTCCTTGGTTCCTCTCTCTGTTTCTCTTTTTCTCTCTTACTCCTCCCCCAACCCAGTCAAGACTAAAAACTCTGCAGAGTCAATGGCAATTTTTGTTTTGTCCACCTTAGCACAATGCCCAGCATATAGTATACAATACATATGTGTTGAGGGAATTAATTAATCATGGATCCAAGAGATGATAAGACGTCCAAGTCTGGGCCTCCACACTGGACACCTCTTAGAACTCAGACAGTAAGGCAATTAACACCAGGAAGATTGATCCAATATTAGGAAACCCTTCCTTGGGGGCTAGGATTCAGAATCAAGATTCCAGACTTGGAAATGAACCCTAAAGGACTCAAATAGAAATTCAGGAAAAAGGACCAAGATAAAATTCCAATCTTCCAAGCTAAAGCTAGGGAAAACAAGGCTTGATGTTTTTGGATACTGAAACCCTTGTGATAGAAAAACAGCAAACGAGAATAGGAAGCACATGAACCCAGAGGACTCTGAGGCACTGGTAGGCATTCCTGGGAACATGAGCCCCAGTGGCTCAAGCAACGCTAAGTCCTCATAATAGGCATTGCGTATGTCCCAGGATCGGTCTGGGAGTGGAGGAGTTTGCTGAGAATTGCTTTTCCCACAGTTTTCCCTTATATATTTCATGAGCACTTATCATGTGCTAGGCACTGTGCTAGACGTTGGGTTACAGAGATAAGGAAAACAGCCAATGACCATGCAATCGCTGGAAAGCCTGTCAATAAACAAAGAAATTGAGCCAAGCAAATTCTAATTTAATGGAGCCCAAAGCTTGTATACAGTTGTCCCCTAGCATTTGCAAGGGATTGGTTCCAGAACCCCCCCACAAATACCAAAATCCATGCTCAAGTCCTTTATATAAAATGACATGGGCAGGGCGCAGTGGCTCACGCCTGTAATCCCAGCACTTTGGGAGGCTGAGGCAGGCGATCATGCAGTCAGGGGATCAAGACCATCTTGGCTAACATGGTGAAACCCCATCTCTACTAAAAACACAAAAAATTAGCTGGGCGTGGTGGCGGGCGCCTGTAATCCCGCTACACGGGAAGCTGAGGCAGGAGAATGGCGTGAACCCGGGAGGCGGAGCTTGCAGTGAGCCAAGATCGTGCCACTGCACTCCAGCCTGGGAGACAGAGGGAGACTCCGTCTCAAAAAAAAAAAAAAAACACAAAACAAAACCAAAAAAAAGACATGGTATTTGCATATAACTTGCACACGTTCTTCCATATACTTTAAATCATATCTAGATACTTATAATACCTAATAAAATGTAAATGCTACATAAATAATTGTTATACTGCATTGTTTTTTATTTGTATTATCTTCTATTGTTGTATCATTATTTTTTCATTGTAGTTTTTTTCTAGTATTTTCCATCTGCGGTTGGTCGAATCCACAGATGTGGAACCTAAGGATACAGAGGGCTGACTGTAATTTAGGGAAAGGAGAGTATTTAAAAAATAATACGAAGGTACAAAAGCGAAATTAGGTACAAAAGCGAAATTAGGTACAAAGTCAAAATCTATGGGCTTGTCAAACTCCCAGAACTGTACATCCAAAAAGAGCATCTGTAAATTTAAAAATAAATTTTTTAAAAAAGCAGAAATAGCCAGGCGCGGTGGCTCAAGCCTGTAATCCCAGCACTTTGGGAGGCCAAGACGGGCGGATCACGAGGTCAGGAGATCGAGACCATCCTGGCTAACACGGTGAAACCCCGTCTCTACTAAAAATACAAAAAATTAGCCAGGCGAGGTGGCAGGCGCCTGTAGTCCCAGCTACTGGGGAGGCTGAGGCAGGAGAATGGCGCGAACCCGGGAGGCAGAGCTTGCAGTGAGCTGAGATCTGGCCACTGCACTCCAGTCTGGGCAACAGAGCGAGACTCCGTCTCAGAAAAAAAAAAAAAAAAAAAAAAAAAAGCAGAAATAAGTGGCATAGAAGTAACCATCCAATAGGTTTTATATTGCATTACTGTCTCCAGAACAAAAAATAAGTATGTATAAAGAATGAGTAAACTGCTGGACCTGGGTGGAATAGGCTGTATACATATCTATCTGTGAGGTCCATTTGGCCTATTAAATACAATGCTAGTCAAGTCTGCTGTGTCTTTACTGACTGTCTGGATTTTCTATTCATTATTAAAAGTGGGGTACTGAAGTCTCCTACTATTATTGCATTGCTGTCTATTTGATCCAGCAATCCTACTTCTGGATATTTATCCAAAATAATCAAAATTAGGATCTCGAAGAGATATTTGCACTGCTGTGTTCACTGCAGGCTTATTCACAATAGCCAAGATATGGAAACAACCTAAACATTCATCAGTGGATGAATGGATAAAGCAAATGTGTTCTACATGTACAACGAAATAGTATTCAGTCTTACGAGGAAAGGAAATCCTGGCCACATGCGGAGGCTCATGCCTGCAATCCCAGCACTTTGGGAGGCCGAGGCAGGCAGATCACTTGAGGCCAAGAGTTTGAGACCAGCCTGGCCAACATGGTGAAACCCATCTCTACTAAAAATACAAAAATTAGTGTGCCTGTAGTCCCAGCTACTTGGGAGGCTGAGGGAGGAGAATTGCTTGAACCCAGGAGGCAGAGGTTGCAGTGAGCTGAGATCACGCGCCACTGCACTCCAACCTGGGTAAAAGAGTGAAACTCTGTCTCAAAAAAAAAGGAAAGGAAAGAAAGAAATACCTGACACTGGGTAATTTATAAAGAAAGAGTTTTAGTTGGCTCACAGTTCTGCAGGCTGTAAAGGAAGGAAGCGGGGGAGGGAATGAGAGAGAGAGGAAGGAAAGAAGAGAAGGAAGAGGAGAAGAAGGGAAGGAAGGGGAGGAAGAAAAGGAGAGGATGGGGAGGTAACAGATGGGGATAGCAGCAAGTGTTAAGCAAAAACGAGAGACAGACAAGCTTCATTACATAAACTCAGCCCCTATACCCACCATGGATCTATCCGTGAATCTATACATTGTCTTTTCAGTTATTTCCCTTTCTACTTAAACAAGTTTGATTTGAGTATCTACCACTTAAAAAAAGAAAGAGATTTGGCCAATTAAAAGCGTATGTTGCTAGGGAATTTAACCTAGTCTATGGAGTCAGGTGGGATCTCTCTAAGTACCCCTTAAACCAAGACTCTAAGGGATAGTGGGAAGGAACCTCCAAATCACTTTAATTCTGAGTAACCCAAAGCCATGTGGTTGCCTTCAGAGTGGAGGATAAGGTCACATAGATTTAATGAGATCTCTGCTCCTTTTGAGAAGAAGGAGGTCTGTAATAGTCCAGGAGTTTTTCTTCTCCATGTGTCAATCCTGCCTGGAGATTTTTCACTGGAACTGAGAAGCAGGAGAGAGAATTTGTACCCGCCAAGGATCAGCCATATGGTTCCACACGGCATCTAAGCTTCTGCCCTCAGGCATTGGAAAGTCTTGGTCCTAAAACTAATATCAGACTGTGTTCCAATCCAAAGATCATGAATTAATGGCCCCATCACAGAAATAAAAGTAATATGTACTTTAGAATCTCCCTATGCTATTCACAGGAAGATTTCTCCCAAGCTATGTTTATTCTCTAATAAGCTTAATAACCTTATATGCAGGTGTTGAATATAGCTTGTATGTAGATTTTTTTTCCAAAAGAGGGTCAAGAGTTATATTTCCTATCATTTTCCCGTGATATAACTTGAACTTGTTATCCCCATTTTACTGGCAAGAAAATGAAGGCACAAAGAATAACAAAATTGAAAACACGAGGAAAGCCAGCGTGAGACAGATAAAATGTGAGAAAGCCAGAGGCCTGGCATGGGGATCATTCAGAACCTGGAATAATTGTCAGTAACAATAACACCTAAAATTATATTTCTTTCTTTTTTTTTTTTTTTGAGATGGAGTCTCACTCTGTCACCCAGGTGGGAGTGTAATGGCGTGATCTTGGCTCACTGCAACCTCCACCTCCTGGGTTCAACTGATTCTCCCACTTCAGCCTCCTGAATAGCTGGGACTATAGGCGTGCACCACCATGCCTGGCTAATTTTTGTATTTTTAGTAGAGATGGGGTTTCAACCATGTTGGCCAGGTTGGTCTTGAACTCCTGACTTCAAGTGATCCACCCATCTCGGCCTCCCAAAGTGCTAGGATTACAGGCATGAGTCACTGCACTCGGCCCTAAAATTATATTTCTTTTAAAAATGTTTCGAAAATAAAGAAGAATTCATGGTTTAATATGGCAGCCAGACTACCCCATCCCCTACTCCCCATTCCTTACAAGAGGTCTTTCAAGAGAGAATGTACCAAAGAAATACACACAGAAATGATTTGATTGAGAGAGTGGAAAAACTATGATAAAGGAATGTTACGTTTTTGGCAACAAGTAAAAGAGCAATTAGAAATTCTAGGCTTAAAAAACTATGAGGAAGTCATGCTCTAAATATGAAGCTAATTAAATGTGGTGTGGTTTTAAGCCACTGCCATAAGAATATAAAAATCTTTTAACTTTGAGGCTTAGGACATTCTTATTTGAGTGACCCAAGGGTTGTGACTTTAGATCTGTAAAGAAGAAAATATAATTCTAGCTCAATCCCTGGTCCAGGTGTGAATGACCATTACATAATCATAATAACAAAAGCATGAGTTTGTATTCTATTTTCAGTGCCAACCTATTGGCAAAGAACAACTTAACTGCTTGTTAAAGAACAGAATGTAGCTGTTAAGTGTCTTGGCAACATGAGAGTAAAAGGGTAACAGTCAGAAAAGGGGAGGGTGAGAGTTGAGTAGAGACAGGAAGAAAAATGAAAGGAAATAATGTCCTCATCTTAAAAAGAAGGTAGGAAAAAAGCACTGATAAAATTTTAAATGGGAAGATAGAAACTGTGTACAAACTATATTGCATAAAGTTGAAAATGTAATTTTAGAAAAACTAAAAACAAACGTACCAAATATTCAGAAGAGGACAGAAGGGAAGGGGTTATTTGTCTGGTATAAATTATCATTTTTCATAACAAAGAAGAAATAAAAATTGTCTGCCGTAGATAAGCCAGAAAATAGAGATGTAAGTATACTATTTAGAGTTCTAGTGGAAACAAACAGAAGCACTAAAACCAGAAATAGTTAAACAATAAAAATTTAAAAAGCTACCTCTGGAGAGAGAACTGCAGGTATAGTGAAAGCCTATTGCTTTCTGTCAATAAGTGTTTCTGTATTACATGACTTGTTACCATGTGTATCTATTGTTTTGATTTAAATTTTTAAAATTTTTAATAGGTAAAATTCTGGAAATGGATTCACCAAATCAATAGCCATGTCTTGACATTACCCTTTGATTGTGTTAAGAAAGAATGGATCTGATTTAATAGTGCCCTGGGGAGCCATGGTGTCCCCCACAATTCAATTCTGTGAACATTTATTGAGTAAGTAGATTCTCTGTGACAGGACCTCTGCTAAGCCATGGAAGGATAAAAAGATGAATCAGACATGGTTTCTGCCCCCAGAAGCTTACAGGGAAGTAAGAGAAAAACATGAACTCACAAAATAAGGTAGAATACACCAAAGGTATATGGTTCCATCAAGACACAGTGGAAGACAGAGGAAAGACTGACTATAGGAATTAATATGAAGAATGTGGAAATGTAGCTGGTGCTGTTAGTGCCCCACCCATATTCCTTCATCTGTCTCCTTCCCCTTATATACCAGCAGTATCCCACTGAACATGCCTGTGACATTTCACATGAAGTGAACAGGACCCAGACAGAAGTAATGTTATTATCATCTTGAGTGACCCTAGACCACATTATCTCATGACCACCAGAAGATTAGTAGAGAAATTTGCTATGACCACGGGATTATGTTTTTTTTTTAATATAGTGACTCCTAAGTTGAGGCCATGAAGAATGAGTAAAATTGGGGCAGGCAAAGATTAAGGAGAAGAACACTGTAAACAGAAATAAAAATTGCCGGCAGTAGATAAGCCAAAAAATAGAGATGTAAGTATAGTGCTCAAAGTTCTAGTGGAAACAAATAACTAAAAAGAGAAATCATTTTTAAAAAAAAGAAGAAGTTGCCTCTAGGGAAAAGACTTCAGGTGGAATGAAAGGCTGTCACTTTTTGTCAGTAAATACTTCTGTATTATGTGACTTGTTACCATGTATAACTGTTACTTTGATTTTAAAGTTTTAAATTTTAATAAATAAAGTTCTGGAAATTGATTCTCTGAATCAATGGCAACGTCCTGACACTTGAGTAGAAGGAACAGAGACAGGAAAGGTGAAAAGAGGCTTATTTCTCTTTGAAATTTCCCATATCTCTGAATTTCTCTTTTGAAAGAAAGATTCATCCATCACTGTTTTTTGTTTGTCTGTTTGTTTGTTTTCAGTGCAGTGGCACAATCTCGGTTCGTTGCAACCTACACCTCCTGGGCTCAGGTGATCCTCCCATCTCAGCCTCCCAAGTAGCTGGAACCACAGGCATGTACCACCACACCTGGCTAATTTTGGGTGTTTTTGTTTTTGTTTTGTTTTGTTTTTGTAGAGCTAGGGTTTCACTGTTGTATTAGTCTGGTCTCACACTGCTAGTAAAGGCATATCCAAGACTTGGTAATCTATAAAGAAAAGAGATTTAATGGACTCACGATTTCACATGGCTGTGGAGGCCTCACAATCATGGCAGAAGGCAAAGGAGAAGCAAAGGCATCCCTTACATGGCAGCAGGCAAAAGAGCTTGTGCAGAGGAACTCTCATTTATAAAACCATCAGATCTCATGAGACTATTCACTACTGCAAAACAGTATGGGGGAAATCACCTCCATAATTCAATTCTCTCCACCTGGGCCCACCCTTGACATATGGGGATTATTACAATTTAAGGTGAGATTTGGGTGGGGACACAGCCAAACCATATCAACCATGTTGCCCAGGCTGGTCTTGAACCCCTAGGCTCAAGAAATCCTCCTGCATCAGCCTCCCAAAGTGCTGGGATTACAGGCGTGAGCCACTGTGCCTGACTTATTAGGTTCATATCTGTCTTCTCCATTTGGTAATCTCTAGCTATTAACTCATTTATTACTGCATCCACAAAAAAAGCCCAATATCCAGAAGATGTTCCACAAGTTGATGGAATGAGAAAAAACAAAATGAGAATAGGAGAGAGGGAGGGCTGAGTGGCAGCTTAGTGTACACATCAGTTCTTTGCCCTGAACAGCTACTTCCCTACCTGTAGAAATGGCATCTGGCATCTTATAAGTGACCTCTCCTTTGTAAACGTTTGCATCTGATTATTTCTCCATGTACCACCACCTGCTTTGACCCACAACCTGACTTCATTTGCACTGGATCCATTTCTTGCTTTCCACCAGCCTCTTCATATTTGATGCATCAGACTGTCTCTGACTTCTGGGCTCACTTCTAATCTGGACTCAAATTTGTCCACTTGATGAAGAAATTTTAATTGAGTGCTTATTGTATACCAGGCAGGGCAATATCATGAAGAAATACACACACATAATGTCTGTCCTCTAAATTTACCTTCTCCTGGGGTAAACAGATAATCACACTCACAAAAAAAAAAAATTACAGACTGTGTTTGAGTGATATGAATAAAAAGAACAAAGTGTTATGAACTAGAATAATAGGTGATCTAAATTAGTCCAGAGCTGCGAGGGAGAAGGGAAGTTACAAAAGACTTTTCTGGGGAAGTGACATTTAGCTGAGATCTGGAAGAAAAATAAGATTAAGTGATGTGAAGGGGGAGATGTTTGAGAGATAAGGCTGGAGAAGTCAAACCAAATCATTAAATCACTCAGAGCCTTACAGACCATATTAAGTTTTGCTGCAATAATAAATACCAACATCTTACAATAGTGATTTATTTCCCATTCATGTTATATGTCCACATGGGTCCTGTCTTCACGTTGCCTTCAACACTGATAGATCAGTCTTTATCTGGGCCAATGCCAGCCTTAAAAAAAAGAGGAAAAGGAGAGAAAAGAGAAGCCACATATCTGGCTCTTAAAGCTTCTGCTTAGAAATAACACACATCACTTTGGCCCACGTTCCGTTAGCCAAAGCAAGTCACATGGCTACATTTGTGTTCAACAGAGTAGGAATATATAATCCTCCTGCATGGAGGGTCCCTGCAAATCATATGGCCATGCTTGACATTAGTGAGACGGAAGTAGAATCCTCTTCCAGGAAGGGCATTAAATATTTTGAACATTGATACAATTTCCCACATAGGTTTTATCCTAAGAGCAATGGGAAGCCATGGAAGAGTCTTAAGCAGTGATACGATTCATAATCTCACAAATTATAAATCACAATGCAGAAAATGGCTTGGAGAGTCTCAAAAGTGGTTGTTAATGGTTATCCTAATAGCAAAGGTGGGAGGAAATGTATAATGACTTATACTAGGGTGACAGCAGTGGAAATGGAAGACATAAATGGGTTAGATTAAAGTCTTTGAAATGGAATTTATAAGATCTGGTGATTTGTTGAGTATGGATAGTGAGAAAGAAAGAAGGGTCCAAAATGATTCCAGATTTAACTATTTATGCCTTTACATTATAGTTACCCACTCATTCCTAGCCACTCTCTTTTTTTTTTTTTAACTAAATATCATGGTGTATCATTTTCCTCTCTGTTCCAAGCACTACCACTATCCCAAGTGACTTTAGTATCCATTGAGCACCCCATTCACTATCTATGCCTCTCAAATCTTTTGCCCGCTCAACTCAGTGGCCTTGACCTCCCCTCTTCTTTGAACATCTTCTCTCATGATCACACCCTAGACCATAAAGTCATCCATCCAACAAAAAATCTCACATCTCTGAGATCTTAAATTCTAAGATTTCTTTTTGGCAACGCTGACAATCATCCTAGCTCCTTTTTCAATATTTTAATCTTTTGTATCAATGTCTGACTTTCTCACCTACCTGGAAAAATGCCAGCCCTGGATGAATCCAGTAATTGTCTCCCACACATCTTCACTAGGCTGTGAGCTCTGCTGGAAGAAATCATATCATTACAAAGAATGGAATAATTGCAAAATTCTGGTCTCAAAACTCATCTGAGCCCTTCATGCTGTTCTGAATATCTTCTGGGGGTTTTTTTCCATAGTTGTTTCAGATTTGTAGTCTCCTCAACTGTATTAGTCCTTTCCTGTTGCTATAAAGAAATACCTAAGGCTGGGTAATTTCTAAAGAGAAGAGATTTATTTGGCTCATGATTCCACAAGCTGTACAAGAAGCACGGCACCAGCATCTGCTTCTGGTCAGGGTTTTAGGGAGCTTCCACTCATGGTGGATGACCAAGGGGACTAGCATGTGCAGAAATCCCATAATAAGAGAGAAAGCAAGAGGGGAGCAAGGTGCCAGGCTCCTTTTAACAACTAGCTTCCAAGGGAACTAATACACTGAGAACTCCCTCAGTACTCCCACTCAGGGAGGGAATTAATCTATTCATGAGGGATCCACCCCCATGACCCAAACACTTTCCACTAGGCCTACTTCCAACACTGGGAATCAAATTTCAACATGAGGATGAAGGTCAAATATCCAAACTACAGCATAAATTTTCTTAACCTCCTCTTCTCTGATCACCCTTAGAGTAAGACCTGACCTTCTGCTTCCCAAAGAAAGCAAAAATCCTGTATTACCTCACCTCCCCAGAACTTCAAGAGGAAACTACCCCTCACAGTTCCTGTAGCATGTATGCATGTAGAGCATGGCCAAGATTCAAGTCACATGATCCCTTCCACTGTCCAATGCATCATCTATTGATTAGCCAGTCATGAATAATTTGTAAGCCTGGCTCACAAAATTAGGATCAGCCAATCTGATATTTGCCTGAATTTGGAATTACAAAGCTGAAGCAGCTAAAAGAAAGTGATGTGGGTGGCCGGATGTGGTGGCTCAGGCCTGTAATCCCAGCACTTTGGGAGGCCAAGGCAGGCGGATCACGAGGTCAAGAGATTGAGACCATCCTGGTTAACACGGTGAAACTCCGTCTCTACTAAAAATACAAAAACAAAAATTAGCCAGGCGTGGTGGTGGGCGCCTGTAGTCCCAGCTACTCAGCAGGCTGAGGCCAGAGAATGGCATGAACCCAGGAGGTGGAGCTTGCAGTGAGCCGAGATCGCGCCACTGCACTCCAGCCTGGGCAACAGAGCAAGACTCCATCTCACACACACACACAAAAAGTGATGTGGGCAGCCAGTATGATATGGATATGTAAAGGTTAATATCAAGTAGAAAGAACATATAAATAGAAGACACTGATGAGTGGAGAAAGGAAACCAGAGCCAATGTCCAGGGAAAAGATGGCAATTCCCTGCCGTTCATTAGACAAGGAGCATCATAGCTCCCAGTTCCAAACTCTGTAAGGTCTGGCTCTACTTCGGTTGTTTAGCTGGACTTTCTGAGATTTTTATTTTATTTTATTTTAGAGACAGGGTCTCACTCTGTTGCTCAGGCTCAAGTGCAGTGGCCTGATTTTAGGTCACTACAGCCTCAAACTCCTGGCCTTAAGTGATCTTCCTGCCTCAGCCCCTCCAAGTACCTGGGACTAAAGGTGCAAACCGACACACCCAGCTACTTTTTTTAAAATTTTTTGTCTAGATGAGGTCTTGCTATGTTGCCCAGGCTAGTCTTGAACCCCTGGCCTCATGTGAACCTCCTGCCTCAGTCTCCCAAAGTGCTGGGATTATAGGCAGGAGCCACCACACTCAGGTGAGATTTTTCATGCATTCTTCTGCAGGAGACCTTGCTGTTTGCCTATCCACATTACCTTCTCCTTTTTGCCCTGAATAACACTCTGAATTTTGTTGAAATATACTTACCTTTGCCAGATGCATGACATAAGCCTGTAGTCCCAGCTACTCAGGAGGCTGAAGCAGGAGGATTGTTTGAGCCGAGAGGTTCAAGACCAGCCTGGGTAATGTAGCAAGACCAAATCTCTTTAAAAAATTAAAAATAAAATAAACACATTTGCCTCCCCAAACCTTCTTGCGAATAGGAGGGTTATATGACCTTCTGTGGCCAATGAGATGCAAGTGGTAAACTACTGCCAGGGTCTCCAGGGAAAAATGTTCCTGAGTGAAAAAAATGAAGAGGCTCAACTTATATGTACCTTTTGCACTTGTATTAGTCTGTTCTCACGCTGCAAATAAAGACATACCCGAAACTGGGTAACTTATAAAGGAAAGAGGTTTCACTGACTCACAGTTGCACATGACTGGGGAGGCCTCACAATCATGGTGGAAAGTGAAGGAAGAGCAAAGTCACATCTTACATGGCAGCAGGCAAGAGAGCTTGTGCAGGGAAACCCGTTTATAAAACCATCAGATCTCGTGAGACTTATTCACTACCACGAGAACAGTATGGGGAAAACCACCCCCATGATTCAATTATCTCCACCTGGCTCCACACTTAACATGTGGAGATTACTACAACTTAAGGTGAGATTTGGGTGGGGACACAACCAAACCATATCAGCACTTCTTTCCTGCTTGGAGTCCAGACATGATGCTTGAGGTACAGTAAACATCATGTGGCCATGAGGGCAAAATTTACACACTGAGTCTAGTCAATCAGATATCTAGAAAGAGCTTAAATTATTTGTTATTTCCTAAAGTAGCTGATACTATCCCTGATCTGCCTACTCTAGGTTCTCAATATTTGAGAAACATAAGATTTCTTTTGAACTAAGCACCTACACTTGGATTTCTGGATGCAGTTCTAACTGATAATCTCTCTTGTGCAAGCTTAAGTAGGTTTCTGTTCCTTGCAACCAAAATTGCCACAAGTGAAAAAACATCAGCTAGCACTTCCTCTGCCTATCTACCCACTCACCTACAAAATATATGCATCCCTACAATCCTTTCCTTCCCAGAGGAAGAAGGTCCTTCCTCCTCACACATTCTAGATCCTATGACTTCATCACAAGAACACTGTCCATCATTCACTGCTTTCCCCTGCACTTTCAACCTCTCCCTTTGCTCTGTCCCCTGCCAGTCACTAAACCTACTCAAGTCTCTCCCAGTTCAAATAAATCATGCCCTTAATTTCATCTCTCCTTCCTATTACCACCATGTATTTCTTCTCTTCTTCAAGGTTCTATCAGGAATTATCTTCACTTGTGACTCCCATTTCGGCCCCTTTTATTCATTCCTTAACCTATTCCCTGTTTGCCCCAAGAATAAGCTGCACTTTTTTTTTTTTTCTAAATGGGAAATGGGTTTCTTAATTCATCCCAGCACTCAATTGAAAAAAAAAAAAAAAACTCTTGCTGAGGTCCCTAAGAACACAGTACACTCTGCACCCCAGTAAAGTCAACTTGTATACTCACTGTTTACAGAAAATGCCATGCTGTTGAGATAGGAAGCAGGGCTCAGACACTGGAGTGACCAAACTGAGGACTAGCTAAAACAGGGATAGGATGGAAGCAGCTTTCCATGAGACACACCCACCAGTGTCCCATGTCAGTTTACCATTGCCTTAGCAATACCCAGAAGTTACCATCCCTTTCCATGACAATGACTCTGTGACCCAGAAGTTACCACCCTTTTCCTAGAAATTTCTGCATAATCTGTCTCTTGATTTGCATGTAATTAAAAGCGGGTATCAATATGACTGCAGCCCTGCCTCTGAGCCTATGGGG
This sequence comes from Trachypithecus francoisi, assembly GCF_009764315.1. NCBI lineage: Eukaryota > Metazoa > Chordata > Mammalia > Primates > Cercopithecidae > Trachypithecus > Trachypithecus francoisi. The sequence continues at coordinate 73,556,274 of NW_022681455.1, forward strand.
TAGCCCTGCTCTGCAAAAAGCGATACATTTGCTGCTGCTGCTGTACACTGCTACTTCAGTAAAAGTTGCTGTCTAACACCACTGGCTCACCCTTGAATTCCTTGCTGGGTAAAGCCAAGAACTCTCCCTGGCTAAGCCCCAATTTTTGGGCTCACCTGCCCTGTATCACCATCTCTCACCTCCATGCCTTGGCATGGCTACATCTGGGGTGCAGTCCTCACTCTACTTACCTCCTCCACCCTACGTGTACCTGGCTCTCTTACACATGTCCTTCTCAGACATCACCTTCTCCTAGGAGTTTTCCCTAAAACACCTTCCTGCAAAATACGTCCCTTGTTCCCAGTTAAACTCTTTGCACCTCAGTTTACTCAACTGCAGAACGGGGATGTTAATCGTACCTACCTTAGAAAATGTCACGAAAATTAAATGAGTTCATTGTATCAACACTTAGAACCCTTGTTTAACACCAGAAACTACAATATGTGTTCAATGAATAAATAAATAACTCACTTGCTGAAATTGCTCCTGTCCCACAATTATCACACTATATTGAAATAGCCTCTGGCTTTACAGTAGAAACATTTGGGAAACTTTAAAAATTTCTGAACTCCAGACCCATATCCAGACCAATTACACCAGTATCTCTAAGGGTGGTGCCAGACATAAGTATTCTTCATACACACACACACACACAATTCTGTTGTGTAACCGAGCAAAAACCACAACCCTAAACCCCCTGATTCTAATCGTTGACCGTGCCTCAAATTACCTGAAGAGTTTCTTTAAAGGACTCATGCCCAGGTCCCGCTCCCAACCACATTTAGAATTTCTGGAGATGCGGCTGACATCAGCATTACTATGAAGCTCTCACATAACCCTGGTGCACAGTGTGGTGTAAGAGCCATACTCTAAACCAGAGGTTGGCAAACTATAGCTCACAGCCCATATCCAGCCCATCATCTGTTTTTGTAAAGAAAGCTTTATCAGAATATAGCCATACTTATTCAGTTACATATGGCTGTGGCTGCTTACACCCCACCATGGCAAAATTGGGTAGTTATGATAAAAACTACACTGACCAGAAGCCTAAAATAGTTGCTCTAGACCGTAAGTTTGTCAATGCATTCTTAACACGGAGCTTAGCATGTGGCAAGCACTGGAAAAATATTTGCCGATGTTAGTTTCTCTCTCTCTCTCTCTCTCTCTCTCTCTCTCTTAAACTAATTGCTAAGATTCTTTTTTGGCTTACCTTTATGGTTCAACAGAATAAATCCAGCAAGTCTTGGAGGCAATGCCCTTTGTAGAATGTTTCTCTGGCTTCAGGACACTTCATCAACACAGGGCTCATTTTACTTTTCCTCCTATAAGTAGCTGCAAGCAAGACTGCTCCCTGCTTCTCCAATAAGCAATGATCCTCTGGGAGACTTGACGTTCTTCCTTTAATTACCAGTAACTGAGTCAGATTATTTCCCCTGGGCTCTCCCCGACCTCCGTCACTCACAGAAGCAGAGGATGTGGTGTCTTCCCTGCTACTGTCCTACCCTCCAAAAACAAAAACAAAAGGAACTTCACTCAATCTTCCTCTTTTCCTCTCGCACCCTCTCATTTTTGCAAAAATATGTCTCAGCTCCCTTGGCTCCAGGTAACGTCAAAGAATGAGCCTCTTTTCAGCCTGAGGATAGATACCAAGGAAACAGCAAACAAATTTAACAAGCTATTTTACTTGCTTCAGGTCTTTCCAAACCTTGCCGGGAATGTAAGACCACAGTGGATTTGGGAAGAGATACAGAGAATAGCCTTTGAGCCACTGGGAAAGAAACTGCTGAGAATCACAGGTTAGAATCTTCCAAGTCCTATCTTCTCCTTGGAGGTTCAGACAGCCCCTTTTGTTGCATGGTGTGATTTTATTTCTATTCATCTCCCTCAGCCCCTAGGGAGATCCCACACCTAGTTTAAAGGGTGCTCCCAGGCTGTTATTCAACAACTCACTCACTCTGGCTCCATACAAATGTCAGTTCTTATGCAGCATAACTCAGTTTCTGCAAAATGGGTCTAATTTCCTCATCACTTGTCTACTTTCATAACGGTACTCTGAGGGACCTAGTGACATATAGGCGAGTGTCTCAGAACTAGATGATATTGCCAAAGTCTACCAAAGCCAGTCTCTCATCTCCAGGCCTGATTGCTCTAGGATCGTTGAATTTTAGAGCCCTTTGCTTATTTTCCAAAGGAGGAAATAAAGGCCCAGTGAGGCCAATCACATACATGACTGTTTTTCCAAGAGCCTATGTGATACCTCCTCATATAACTATGTCTTATTTAGTTTTGTCAAATCTGAATTATTGGTTTTTCTTCATTATCCCCAAATTCAATTCTCCCCATGTAAGTTCACAGCTCATGTCCATGTGCCTAGTTGCACCAGCCACAACCTGAAAGTCACCTTTAATTTTTCCCTTTCCCGCAGACCCATACCCAATCTACCAGCAAGTCTGGTCCCCTCTGCCTCCCAAATTCTGCCAAAAGTGATGAAAGGTGAAGAGCGAAAACCCCTTTGTCACCACTGCTACTGCTTTAAACCACTCCACCATTTCCATTCATCTGGACTAAGTACTGCTTAAACTACAAAAATTAGACAGTTAAAACAATTCATTCTTCTCTCTGCTTCTACTCTCGATCTGCTACAATCAGTTTTCCATTCTGCAGCCAGTTGTCTTCTGAAATGTACATCCCTGAAAGAAACTCCATTGCTTCAAGTCATCTGAAGAATTCTCTTCCACTTCAAATAAATTTCAATCTCCCTTCCTTGGCTTGTAAGCTATAGGCTTCTATACAAAAATCAAGGTTTCTCAACCTTGATGCTATGGACATTTGGGGGTGGACCATTCTGTAAGCTGGAGACTGTCCTGTGCATTGCAGGGTGGTAAGCAGCATCCATGGCCTCCACCCACCAGATGCCAGTAGCGCAGCCCCATGTGGTAACCCTGACTCTCAATCCAAACTCTCAAAATGTATTCAAGGCCACCTCCAACTTGCAACCTCTGCCCTAGCCCTGATCACTGTGCTCTAACCTCACTGTCCTGCTTTCATGCTTGTTCCCAAATTTACATCTGCTACTCCTCTGCCCGGAAGGCCCTTCTTCCAGATCCGCACAGGATCAGCCCCTTCCCATCATCCAAGTCTCGGTTCAGACTGTCACCTCCTCCGAAAGGTCTACCCCAGCCATCCTGCCTAAAGCAGCCCACCCACCCACTTCTCTATCTCATTGCCCAGTTTTATTTCCTTCACTGCACCTGTTAGTGCCTGAAATCATCCTGTTACTTTATTTGTTCAGGTCTGTGGTCCTGCACTAAACTACTAGCTTGATGAGACCTTGTCTGTCCTGCTCTCTGCTGCTTCCCCAGTGCCTGCCTAGAAATTGCATATAGTAGGTATTCAATAAATAGTTATTAAAGAATATGACTCAATGAATGGATAAATAAGATTAGAACTCATGTCAGCTAAGGCTTTATACAGGATTCCTTCTAAGACCCCAGTGCAACCAGAACCATTTCAAGAGAGTGATTATCTACTGTGAGAAATTATCACTGCTTAAATATACAGATGTCCTGGGTTCAAATCCCAGCTTTGCCATTCATCAGCTGTTTGGCCTTTGGCAAACTGCTGAGCTCTCTGACCTTCAGTTTTCTCATCTATAAAATGAGAATAATGATGGTATCTTTCTCATAGGACTGTTGTAAAGACTAAATGAGATCATAAGTATAAAACACTTAGAGTGGTACTCGACAGAGTAAGCACCATGTGTTGGTTGTCATGGTTGTTGTTCTTTCACTGATGAAGAACTTTTTAGAGGAAAATAATAACCACTATAGGATACAAAAATTTCAGAGCTTCCTCACCACTCTACCCTGACAGAGCCAAAACAGTCCCACAGAACTTTCTATCATGGACTTCTTCTCTCTAAAGCTGTTTCCCTCCAGTTAAAATAAATCTGATTTTATCTTGGGCCCAAGCAGGGAACTACTTATGTAGTAGTCACCTTTAATAGCTCAGAACAATATAATTGCTACCTCTTAGCATTCTGTTCTCCGGGGTAAATCATCCTAATGCTTTTAATGCCTACTTGCTTTTCCTATTTTCTGATCTTTCACATTCATTGTTTTCAGTTTGGAAATAGATCCAGATAAAGAAGGAGGAGGGCTGCTGTTGTCATAGCAACTGCAAAGGGACGGACAACCCAATTCAGAGGAAATAAGAAAAGTTGAGGGTTTTTCTTTTTCATATTTTTCCTTTCTGATTGAAAGCAGTGCATTGCTTTGAACAGAAGACACGTGGCTGACACTGTCACTCTCACACATTGCCTCCTGATCCTCCACCGTCACCACCACCCCGCCCCGATACACACATAGAAAGGGGAAATTGTCAAAGTTTGATGAGTGAAGGTGCTTCGTGACACCTCCATTGAAAAGCATCCCCCCTTTTATCACCACTTTTAAGGCTCATTTTTGTATTCACCCAACATAATCCACAGCCTCTCTCCCTAGTTTCTCTCTTGGTTTGCATTACACAGCTGAGCACCTGCCTATTCTCCAGTTTTTTTAAAAAACTTATTTCTTATTTTTTTAATCTTTTTTAATTACACAAGTAAAACAGCATTATACAACTCAAACAATCTAAATACATACTCCCTTCAAGCCACTACTGATTCTGCAGCATACACATACATATATTTTTAACATGAACAGAATAGTATATACAAACAGTATATACAATACACACTGTTCTCAAAATTGTTTTGTTCCCGTGATATGTCACGGGTATTAATATCACTGTCCCTGCCTCCTTTCATCTTGGTTATCATTTGCCTTATAGATCTTTTTCCAACTCTTTATTTTCAGAATTTATATATTGTTTTGCCTTGGTTTATCTCTTACAAATAACATGTAAGTAATTGTTTAAACCAAGTTGAGTGGCAGTTTAATAGAATGATTAAGAGCATGGGTCTTAACCATCAAAGAACATGGGTTCAAATCTGGCCTCTCACTTGAAGCAAATGGCTTAATCTCTCTTAAGTCTCAGGGTCTCATCTTTAACATGAGAATAAAAATAGAACCTATCTTGCAGAGTTTACTGTTAGCTTTAAACAAAATTATCTATTTAAAGTGCTTAGCACAGTGTGTAAATCATAGTAACACTCACTAAATGGTAGCTATAGTTTCTGCCTTTTTACAGAGGAGTTTAACTCATTCACATGCAATCTGAATACTAATACTTGAGTTTATTTTTGCCACCATATCTTGTGTTTTCTATTGTCATGCTTTCTTGAGTTTTCTTCTATCCTTTGTCTAACTTCTGTGAAATTCATGAAGTTTCATTATTCAATTTTTTTCTGTATTTTCTATTTTTCTCTTCACAGTGGTAGTTAATCAATATCCATATCTTCCTTTGAACTTCTAAGCCCTAATTAAAACCCTTAGCACATTTCACTTCTACTCCCAGATCCCCACTCTCACTTCCTGCTTTGAAAGCCGCTGGAGATTTTTTTTCCAAACTGTTACCCCTTTTGTGTTATGCATCAAAATTCTTTATCCTTAACTCTATGATTTGCTGGTTTACTGTGTCATCACTTTTTATGTCCCACATTTTCCTTTTTCTTTGATCTATCATTTTCATTTTGCTGGAGTACATCCTTAAATAATTCTTTCAGATAAGGGCTCTGAGTGATACAATTCCTAAATACTTATATATATGAAAATGACTTTAATTTGTCCATACTTGGCTGATAGTTTCTCTGAATAAAGGATTTTAGGTGCAAAATAATTTTCTCTTAGAATTTTGAACTCTATTTTCTCTTTATATCCAGTATTGCTATTGAGAAGTCAGATATATATGTAATCTCTTTTTGTTTTTGAAATGCTTTTTCTTCTTTCTTGAATCTTCAAGAATGCTCTCTTTATACTTGAGGTACTAGAGTTTGACCTAATGTGTCATAGGAGGATCATTTTTTAATACCATTCAGCACTCTGTGCCTGTCTTCAGCTCTAGAAAATTTTCTTCTATTGTTTGTTGTTGTTCTCTTCCCTCTATTCTCTTTTATCTCCTTTTGAAACAGCTATCAATTTTGTAACTTAAAGGTCTATCCTCCCTGGCTTTTAGTCTATTTATTATGCTTTACATCTCTTCATCCTTTTATTCTGCATTCTGGAAGAGTCCCCTGCTTCTAGTATTCTAATTCAGTCTTCAGCTTTTCAGCACACTTATTGAATGGGGTTTATTCTGCAATCATACTTTAAAATTTTAGGTCTTCTGATATCCTATTTTTCTTAGCAGCTTTTTATGGTTGTGATAGTCTCTTGAATCTCTCTGAGAAATTAATACTAGTGTTTGTATTTCCTACTTCCCTTCCTTAATTCTACTATCTCAGATGTTAGTAGAGTTTGTGCTTAGTGAGTTTGGTACCTCTCTTATGGGATTGGTTTTTCTCAAATGATTGGTGGTTTTTTAACTGCATTTTGTAGATGAAAATTTAGAAGGGAAATACTTGCCAGGCGGTCTGGGTTTTGTCAGCTTAAGTAAGGTCTCTATTTACCTGGCAGCAAATTAAATTTTCATCACAGAATTCCTCCTCAAGTGATTTCGTGAGGCAAGAAGTGAGGTGTGCAGTCACATAGGGTGTATATGGTAGGTAGACTTTAAGGTGGCTTCCATGATCTCTGTCTCCTGGTGTTCACGTCCTTTTGTGATTCCTCCCATTGAGTATGCGTGAGACCTGCAACTTACTTCTACCCAGTAGAATATAACAAAGTGAGAGGATGTCACATGATTATGTTACATTATCTAAGACTCCTTCATGTTAACACACTCTACTGTCTTCCTGTCTCTCTTACTTTCCATTACTGACTTTGAAGAAGTAAGCTATCATAAATCCTACACCAAAAAGAAATTAATTCTGGCAACAACCTCAGGGCGCTTGGAAGGAGATCCTTCCCCCAGTTGAGGCTCTAGTAAGAGCCAAGTCCTGGCCAATATCTTGATCACAACCCTGTGAGAACTAAGCAGAGGACCCATCTAAGCCACACCCAGACTTTTAACCCACAGAAACTGTGAGAAAATAAATGTGTGTTGTCTTAAGCTACTAACCTTTTTTTTTTTTTTTTTTTTTTGAGACAGAATTTCACTCCGTCACCTAGGCTGGAGTGCAGTGACACAATCTCGGCTCACTGCAACCTCCACCTCCCAGTTTCATGCCATTCTCCTGCCTCAGACTCCTGAGTAGCTGGGACTACAGGCACCCACCACCACACCTGGCTAATTTTTTGTATTTTTTATTGTATTTTGTGACAGAGCAAGACTCCATATAAAAAAAAAAAGAAGAAGAAGAAGGAAAGAAAAAGAAAAGAAAAGAGAATAAAGTGAGCACCTGACTTTTCCATGGACCTCAGAAACAGGCTCACCACAGTGAACCTCAGCACTCAGCCATTCCCACAAAATCAGGCTTCAGACCCAATGCCAGGACATCGTCTGTGACCTCAGGCTCAGGCCTGCACTAACATCAGGCTATCCCCCTAGATCTGGGGTCCAGACCCACCCCAGTACCAGGCCAGGCCCCATAGCTCCAAGTTAAAGCCAGCCCCTGAAAACTCAGGCTCCAGGCCAGCCCCCATAGACCCAGGCACCAAGCCAGCCCCCACAGTCTCAGATTCTAGCAGACCCAGGCCCCAGGCACACCCTAGTAGACTCAAGATCTAGGCCAGCCCCATCATCCTCAAACTACAGGCTGGCCCCTACATGCTCAGCCGCCAGGCCAACCTCCACAGAGCTACACCTCAGACCTGCCCCTTAACCAAGCCAGCCCATGGCCTCAGGTTCCAGACCAGCTCCCATAGACCCAGCCTTTAAGTCAGCCCCCAGAGATTTAAGCTCTAGGCCTGCCACAGTACCAGGCTGGCCCCTATGGCCCCAGGCTCAAGACTGGCCCCATGGGCTCAACCTCCAAGCCAGATCCCAGAGCACCAGACCACAGACCAGGCCCCATAGACCCAGTCTCTGGGTCTGCTCCAGCACCAGGCAAGCCCCCACACACCCAGGCTCCAACAGAAACAGGAATCAGGTCCACTCCACTAAATCCGGAGTCCAAGCTTGCCCCAATATAACCCTGTGCATGCCAACCTCCACAGACCCAGGCTCCAGTAGATCCAAGGTCCAGGCCTACTCCAGTAAATCCAGCTTCAAGTTAGCCCTTTTGGACCCAAGACCCAGGCCCACCTTTGTAAGCCCAGGTGCCAGATCATCCCAGACAGATTCAAGCTCCAGACCTGCACCAGTGGACTCAAGTTTCAGACCCACCTCTGCACAAATAGAAATCAAGACTCCAGAAGCAAGCCTGACCATGGATCTCACCAACCTACCTGCCCAGAATCTCAGGACAGGCTAACTGGTGAAGGGCTTCCCTGCCAAAGCCAGCAGAAGAGATGCTTACTTATTCAGATGTTCAGACACAATGCAAGGCCACAAAGATCGTAAAGAATCACGGAAACATGACACCACCAAAGGAACAAAATAGAAGGCCAGTAATTTACCCTAAAGAAACAGAGATTTATGAACTGCCTGACAAAGATACAAAATGATTATCTTCCAGATGTTCGGTGAACTATAAGAGGAAACAGATAGACAATTAAATAATATCAGGTGTGATGGTTAACACTGAGTGTCAACTTGATTGGATTGAGGGATACAAAGTATTAATCCTGGGTGTGTCTGGATGGATGTTGCCAAAAGAGATTAACATTTGAGTCAGTGGGCTGGGGAAGGCAGATCCACTCTTAATCTGGTGGGCACAATCTAATCAGCTTCCTCTGAATATACAGTACGTGGAAAAAAGTGAAAAGGAGAGACAGGCCTAGCCTCCCAGCCTACATCTTTCTTCCATGCTGGATGCTTCCTGCCCTCCAACATCAGACTCTAAATTCTTCAGTTTGGGAACTCAGACTGGGTCTCCTTGCTCCTCAGCTTATATATATACACACACACACATACACACACATATACATAATAAGATATATATATCTTATTAGTTTATATATCTTATTAGTTCTGTCCCTCTAAGAGAACCCTGACTAATACATCAGGAAAACCACACAAGCAAAATGAGAAGTTCAACAAAGAGATAGAAACCATAAAAAGAACCAAAGAGAAAATCTGGAGCTAAAGAACATAATGACTGAGCTGAAAAATTCCATAGAGAGCTTCAACAGCACAACAATCAAGCAGGAAAAAAAATCAGCAAGTTTGAAGACAGGTCATTTGAAATTACCCAAATCAGAGTAAGAAAAAGAAATAAGAATTATGGAGTGAAGAAAACCTATAAGACTTTGGGATACTATCGAGCAAACCAATATACGCATTATGAAAGTTTCAGAAAGATCAAAGAAAGAGAAAGGTGCAGAAAACTTATTTAAAGAAATAATGACAGAAGCTTCCCACATCTGTAGAAGGAACATCCAGACCAATGAAGCCCAAAGAACTCCAAATAGATTAAACATAATGTTTACCAAGACACATAATCAAAATCTCAAAAACCAAAGAAAAGACAATTTTGAAAGCAGAAAGAGAAAAGTGACTTATAACATACATGGGAACTTTAATTAGACTATCTATGAATTTCTCAGAAGAAACTTTGCAGGCCAGAAAGGATTGGGATGACATATTCAAAGTGCTGAGAGGAAAAAAAAAAACTGCTAGTCGTGAACACGATACACAGCAAAATTACCCTTCATAAATTAAGGAAAGATACTTTCACAGAAAAACAGAAGCTGAGGGAGCTCATCATTACTAGACCTTCCTTACAAGAAATACTAAAGGAATTCTTCAAGTTGAAAGGATGCTAACTAACATAATAAAAACATATGCAAGTATAAAACTTGCTGTAAAGGTAAGAATATGATCAAATTTAGAATACTCTAATTCTGTAATGGCAGTATATAAAAGCACTTTTAATATAAAATCACTTTTAGTATAAAAATTAAAAGACAAAAATATTGAACATAACTATAGCCACAATAATGTGCTGATGTATACACAATATTTTAAAAAGTAAAATGTGACATTAGTGACATATAATGTAAGGGGAGCTGGGTGCAGTGGCTCATGCCTGTAATCCCAGCACTTTGGTAGGTTCACATGAGGCCAGAAATTCAAAACCAGCTTGGCCAACATGAAAAAACCCCATCTCTACTAAAAATACAAAAATTACGTGGGTGTAGTGATGGGTGCCTGTAATCCCAGCTACTCTGGGGTTTGACCCAGGCGCCAAGCCAGCCCCCCACAGTCTCAGATTCTAGCAGACCCAGGCCCCAGGCACACCCTAGTAGACTCAAGATCTAGGCCAGCCCCATCATCCTCAAACTACAGGCTGGTCCCTACATGCATGAGGGATGAGAATCACTTGGACCCAGGCTATAATGAACCAAGACCATGTGATTCCACTCCAGCCTGGGTGACACAGTGAGACTCTGTCTCAAACAAAAAAGAAAAAGTAAGAGGAGAAGTTAAAGTGTAGAGTATTTTTATGCAGTTGAAGAAAAATGCTATTAGTTTAAAATAGACTAACTATGAGAGGTTTTATACAAGCTTTATGGTAACCACAAAGTAAAACCTGTAGTAGATACATCAAAGATAAAGAGAAAGGAATAAAAGCATACAAAAACAAAAGTCATAAAGGAAAATAGCAAGAGAGAAAGAAACTACAAAACTGTCAGAAAATAACAAAATTGCAATAGTAAGTCCTTACTGATCAATAGTTAATTTCAGTGTAAATGGATTCAAAGCAAAGACAGAATGGTTGAATGGATTAAAAAAAAATCCAACTATAAGCTGCCTATAAGAGACTCACTTTAGCTTTGAGAACACATATAGGTTGAAGGTGAAGGGACAGAAAAAAATATTTCATACAAATAGTATCCAAAAGAGATAAGGGTAGTTACGCTTATATCAGACAAAATAGACTTTAAGTCACACTGTCATAAGAGACAAAAAAGTCATTATATAATGATGAAGGGGTTAATTAAACAAGATAATATAACAATTGTAAATTATATGCACCCAACATCAAAACATCCAAATACATAGAGAAAATATTAACAGAAATAGAGAGTAATACAACAATAGTAGGGAACTTCAATATCCCACTTTTCCTAATGAACAGATCATCCAGACAAAAAATCATTAAGGAAACAGCAGACTTGAATGACAGTAAAGAACAAATACCTAACAGATATACATAGAATATTCCATACAATGGCAACAGAATACACATTATTTTCATGTGCAGAAAGAACACTCTTCAGGGTAGATGATATGTTAGGCTGCAAATCAAATCTTAAATTTAAGAAGATTGAAATTGTATCAGCTATCTTCCCAACCATAGTAATATGAAATGAGAAATCAATAACAAGAGGAAAAAATGCAAAACTCACAAATACATGAAAATTAAACAACACACTCCTGAACAACCAGCAGGTCTAAGAAGAAATCAAAAGGGAAATTAAAAAATATATTGGGACAAAGGAAGATGGGAAAACAACATACCAAACTTACGGGATACAACAAAAGCAGTTCTGTGTGTGTGTGTGTGTGTGTGGTGTGTGTGTGTGTGTGTGTGTGTGATGGAGTCTTGCTCTGTTGCCCAGGCTGGAGTGCAGTGGTGCGATCTCAGCTCACTGCAACCTCCACCTCCCAGTTTCAAGCAATTCTCCTGACTCGGCCTGCTGAGTTGCTGGGATTACAAGCATATGTCAGCATGCCCAGCTAATTTTTATAATTTCAGTAGAGACAGGGTTTCAACATGTTGGCCAGCCAGGTCTCAAACTCCTGACCTCAAGTGATCCACCCACCTTGGCTTCCCAAAGTGCTGGGATTACAGGCATGAGCAACTGCTCCCAACCCGCAAAAGCAGTTCTAACAGGTAAGTTTATAGCAAAAAAAAAAAAGCCTATGTTAAGAAAACAATATATCTCAAGTTAACAACTTAACTTTATATTTCAAGGACCTAGCAAAAGAAAAACAAACTAAGCTCAAAGTTGGCAGATGGAAAGGAATAAATATTAGAGAATAAATAAATAGACTAGAAAAGATTAGTGAAACGAAGAGTTTGTTTTTGGAAATAAAACAAAATTGACAAAAGTTTGGCTAGACTAAGAAAGAAAGAGAAGAGAAACAAAATTATAAATGAAAGAGGAGATACTACAAGTGATACCACAGAAATATAAAGGATCATAAGGAATATAAGAAGCAATTATATACCAACAAATTGGATAACCTGGAAGAAATGGGCAAATTTCTAGAAGTATAACTTAACAGGACTGAATCATTAATTGAAAATCTGAACAGATCAATAATGAACAAGGAGATTAAAGCAGTAATCAAAAACCTCCCACCAAAAAAAAAAAAAAAAGCCCAGGATCCGATGGCTCCACTGATAAATTCTACCAAATATTTAAATAAGAATTAGGCCAGCCGCAGTGGCTCACACCTCTAATCCCAACACTTTGGAAGGCCGAGGCAGGCGGATCACTCGAGGTCAGGAGTTTGAGACCAGCCTGGCCAACATGGTGAAACCCCGTCTCTACTAAAAAGATAAAAATTGGCCAAGCATGGTGGCTGGTGCCTATAATCCCAGCAGCTGGGGAGGCTGAGGCAGAATCACTTGAACCAGGAGGTGGAGTTTGCAGTGAGCTGAGAGGATCACACCAGCCTGGGAGATAGAGCAAGACCCTGTCAAAAAAAGAGGGAGGGAGGGAAGAAGGGAGGGAGGGAAGAAGGAAGGAAGGAAGGAGGGAGGGAGGGAGGGAGGGAAGGAAGGAAGGAATTGCTCTTTCTCAAACTCCTCCAAAAGTTTGAAGATGACAAAACACTTCCAAACTCATTTTATGAGACCAGTATTACCCTGATTCTAAAGCCAGGGGAGGACACAAGAAAAGAAGACCAATATCCCTGATGAACATGATGTAAAACTTTTCAACAAAATACTAGCTAATTTATTTCAACAACACATTAAAAAGATCTTACACCTTGATCAAGTGGGATTTATTTCTAAGATGCAAGGATGATTCAACATATGCAAATTAATAAATGTGATAAGCCACATGAACAGAATGAAGGATAATAGTCCTTTGTTAAAATATCTATACTGCCACTTTGGTCTACAGTTTCAATGTAATCCCTATCAAAATTCCAATGGCATTTTTCACTTGAAATAGAAACAAGAATCTTAAAATTTATATGGTACCATGAAAGACCCCAAATAGCCAAAGCAATTCTTGAGGAAGAAGAACAAATCTTCTTCTTCTTCTCAGTGAAAAGAAAATTTTATCACTTAAATATGTTAAATAAGTGAAATAATACAGTATGTAACCTTTAGGGGGCCTTGGGGGTGTGTTTGTTTTGTTGTTTGTTTGTTGAGACAGGGTCTCACTCTGTCTGGGGTGCAGTGGCGCAATCTCGGCTCACTGCAACTTCTGCCTCCCGGGTTCCAGTGATTCTCCCACCTCAGCCTCCCAAGTAGCTGGGACTACAAGCACTTGCCACCACGCCCAGCTAATTTTTGTATTTTTTGGTAGAGACAGGGTTTCACCATGTTGGCCAGGCTGGTCTCAAACTCCTGACCTCAAGTGATCCATGCACCTTGGCCTCCCAAAATGCTGGGAGTACAGGCATGAGCCACCACATCCAGCCTCTCACAGTGTATACATATATCAAAACATCACATTGTATACCTTAAGAATATACAACTTATATTTGTCAATTATAGCTCAATATAGAGGTGGTAGAGGGACAACGAGAAAAAATTTTGTCACTTAAAAATGTTAAATAAATGAAATGATATAGCATGTATATCATACTTTTTGAATTGGCTTTTTTCACTCAACATAATTCCCTAGATTCATCCAAGTTGTAGTGTAGAGCAATTGTCTGCTCCTTTTTACAGCTGATGTGAATTCCATGATTTGGAATGCAGAGCAAATCACAGTTTGCTTAGTCATTCACCTGTTGAAGGAGAACATCTCGGCTGTTTTAAATCTCGCAATTCAAGATCTGGAAATTTATCCTTCAAATATAGTACACAAAGGCAAGGAAGTGTTTACAATAGTAAAGAACAAAAGAAACGCAAAGTTCATCAATTGGCGCCTAGTTAAACAATGTGCATTAATTCATACAATGTGCATTTATATAGAGATTCCATATAAATATACATTATATATATATATAAGTAATTTCATATATATGTTGTATATAACTGAGTTACAGAAGAGTAAATGCAGTATGACTGGAAGCAAGGAAACCAGAGAGAACAGTGTTTTCATGTTTCAGTTAATACGATTCTGCAAATTCTATATTCCTGTCCAATGTTTATGTCTCACATATTTCATCTTACTGCATTGGCTAGGCCCTCACTAGAATTGTAATTACTGGTAGTCAAAGCAAACATCCATGTGTTGCTTCTTATTTGAATGACAATGTTTCTAAAAAATTCAGCATCTTTACATTTGCTGTATATTTATGGCAGACCCCTTCATAGTTATTTCTAGTGTGTCTAATCATGAAAGGATGTTGCATTTTAGCAAATGTCTTCCCAGTGTCCATTGAATGATTTTCTCCTTTGATCTGTAAATACAGTGAGTTACATTGATAGTTACATTGATTCCCAAACTTGAATTTATTAGATAAATCCACTTGATCAAGATGTATTATTCTTTTAATGTACCACTAGATTCAATTATCTAGTACTTTTTACAGTTTTTTGTCTCTATATTCAAAAGTGCCTGTAATTTTATTTTGTCTTGATATTGGGAATAAATTTGCCTTATAAAATAAGATTGGTTGTTCCCCATATTTTTCAATGCTCTGGCATGTAAAATACAGTGGGTTCTTCCCCGGAATTTGGTAGAACTTACCTATATAACTACAAAAGTCTTGTGTCCTGGATGACAGAGAGGGAGGGCAGATTGGTAGATGGGCCTTTAACTGCCATTTCTATTTTTTTTTTAATGAGTGTTTTCTATTGGTTTTCTTAGACCAATTTTGGTAATTTATATTTTCCTTGACATTTTTGTGCATTTCATCTAAGGATTTCAAATGGATTGCTATAGAGTTATATAGTTGAATCACATCATCCATACATTTATTATATGTGGATTCAACTATACATGCTGTATTAAATTTCTTATATATTTTTAAAGAAAAGAGAAAAGGAGGAAGGGAAGCCAGTGTAAACCACGTGGGCAGTTCCTCCTGTTATTCCGATTAAAGAGGCTATGCCTCACATAAGCAAGACGTGAATCTGCTGTTCATGCTGTTGGTTTCTGTCAAGTATCTCCCCTCTCCAAAGGTGATCGTATGGTTTAGACGTAAACTATACAATCATATAAGTTGGCCACTAATTTTAAAACAATGATGAGGTTTTTCATATAAGTTGGCCACTACTTTAAAAACAATGATGACATTCAAAGATGAATTAAAAAAAAAAAAAAAAACAAGGCCAGGCATGGTGGCTCAAGCCTGTAATCCCAGCACTTTGGGAGGCCAAGACGGGCGGATCACGAGGTCAGGAGATCGAGACCATCCTGGCTAACACGGTGAAACTCCGTCTACTAAAAATACAAAAAACTAGCTGGGTGCGGTGGCGGGCACCTGTAGTCCCAGCTACTCGGGAGGCTGAGGCAGGAGAATGGCGTGAACCCAGGAGGTGGAGCTTGCAGTCAACTGAGATCCGGCCACTGCACTCCAGCCTAGGCGACAGAGCGAGACTCCGTCTCAAAAAAAAAAAAAAAAACATTAGTTTTTGCAAGAATATATCCACCTTCGATATAAGTATGACTTACAAAGTAATTTCAATGGCAATTTTTTATCACAAGCACTTATTGTTTTACCCTCTGACCATAGCAAAAGTGCTGTACAAAGTAGCCTCCTAAATTTAAAAGTCTCTTCTGTATCCATACTCTACATCCTTCATCATTCCTAATACCATTTGGATCCTCTCTCTGTGCCTTGATTAGGCTAGCAGAAACTTCATGTGTTTTATCATTCTTTTAAAAAAATTCAGTTTTGGGTTTTATTGATCAGCTTTACTCTTGTTTTTTCTGTTTCATTTATTTCTGCTTTTATTTTTATTAACTTGATCCATCTATTTTATTTGGGTTTTTTTGTTTTTCTCTTCTTGCCCAGTGCTGCCGGAGTGTCGTTTGAGGTTTCAAAGGGAAATTTAGCAGTGCTTTTTTTAGAGAAGTACATACTTTCTGACCCAGCAAATTCACATCTCAGAATCTATCCTGGAGAATAGATTCTCCAGGAGAAGGATTCACACATTTGTCCAAGGATGCTATATTAAAATTTCCTTTTCACACTATTGTTTGTAACCCAAAACAAGCTACAAATACATCAATATGAATATAAGTTATGCTATCCTGAAATTATGGAACAGTATATAGCCAATAAGAAGAAAGAGTAAAGCTTCCTAAATGATCTACAAATGCTGTTTCACTTCTTTTTTCTCCATATAGCTATCCAGTTGTCCTTAAAACACTTACAAATAACGTGTCTTTTCTCCCACTTTAATATGTTCAATCTTTGTAATATACTAAATCCTCATCTATTCTTGGATATATTTCTATACTTCATTACATGCCATTGATCTATCAGTCTATTCCTGCATCAGTAGTCTGGTGCTATAAATTTCATTATTTTATAACACATTATACTACATGGTGGAGCTGGTTATTTCTCATTACTCTTCTTTTTAGAGAATGTTCCTGGTAATTGCGACAAGTTCCAAGAAAAAAGTACTATTGAAATTTGATTGAAATTGCATTGAATTTATAGATTTATTTAGTGAGAATTGACATCTTTACAATTTTGTCTTCTTATCCAAGTGCAAGGTTTGACACGCCATTGATTCAAATCTTTTATGTCCCTCAATAGAGGTTTATAGTTTGGTTCATATAGATCCTCCACATTGCTTGTTAAGCTTGTCCCCAGATATTTTATGAGTATGTCTCACAAGCATACGGATTTCAGTATGCCTAAAACTAAACTTTTAATCTATCTCCTCAAATCTGTTCCTTTGCCAGACACCACTTCCCCAGCCCCCACTGCAAATAAGGTATCTATATTCACCCTAGTGCAATTGTCAGGAATCTGAATCATTCCTGAGTCCTCTCTCAGACTTACATCCAATTCATGACTAAGTCTAACCCTCCCCAAAATATATCTCAAACACATTGACTTCTCTTCCTTTCTACTACTACCCTCCTTGTCTAAGCCATACTGCCATCTGAACTTACTACAACAGATTTCATTGGTCTATGTTTTCTCTTTTCTTCTTCCAATTCACACTTTATACAACAGGATCTTTTCAAACACATAAATTGATCATATCACCTCCATGCTTATAATCTTCCAATGGCTTTGTATTACATTTATATGTAATTCAACATCTTCAGTACGACCAGCAAGGTCCTAAATGATCTATCCCCTCTCTGTCTTTGGCCTTATTCCCCACCACTGTCCTTCTTGTTCATGTGCCCCATGGGAATTAGTTCTTCAGATTTCTGACTATGTTTTATTAGATTATTGTTTCTAATTCTTCATTTCCTCCATGTTAGAGAATTATTCATCTTTATCTCATCAACATTGGACTTGGCCATGTGATTTGTTCTTACCAATGGAATGTAAACAAACAATGCAAAGAAAGGCTTTAAATATGCTTACATGGTTTGGTTTAGCTGCCTGCACTTCTGTCATCTGGGAAAAGAGCATGCTGATTTGCTGCTGGTCCAGACTGTGAGATATGTGGAACAGACCTGAACCCAACCCATAGCCTGAAGCAGCACTGCCCCAAAGCAACTTGCACACTGTTGAGCAGAACAATAGATGTTTATTGCTTCAAACTACTAAGATTTAAAACAATTAAGGGATTGTTTGTTACACAGCATTTATCAAAGCAACAGCTCACTGATGCACTAAATTCTTCCCTCCATCAGGGATTTTGTTTAATGTATGCCCATTTCTTTAGACTACAAGTTTCATGAGGGTAAAACTTCTGTCTGTTCTGTGTACTTCTATATAGCTGTGGCCTAGCATAATATTTGCTATGTGGTAGTGGCCAAAATAAATATTCATGAAATAAATTATTATTGGGGCCAGGCACAGTGGCTCACTGCTGTAATCCCAGCACTTTGGGAGGCCAAGGTGGACAGATTGCTTGAGGTCAGAAACTCGAGACCAGCCTGGGCAATATAGTGAAATCCCATCTCTACTAAAAATATAAAAATTAGCCAGGCATGGTGGCATGTGCCTATAGTCCCAGCTACTCAGGAGGCTGAGGCATGAGAATTGCTTAAACCCGGGAGGTGGAGGTTGCAGTGAACCAAGATCATGCCACTGCACTCCAGCCTGGATGACAGAGCAAGACTCTGTCTCAAAAATATATACATATATTATTGGTATTGTAAATGCTGTCTTTAATTTCATTAACCTTCATAAGTAACATTGTAGGTATAATTAGATACATAATCTATAATATCTAGTTATATGTATAATATATAGGAAAATATATCTAATTATATAAGGTAATATATAGTTAACAATTAGTTATTTTTAATCTATTCTGTTATCCATTATTTAAGTAAATGCTCTTATCATTTCTAATCATTTTGTGGTTGATTCTCTTATGTGTCTATAAGTCTTACTATCTATCATGGTAATTTGTTAAATTGCTGTCCCAATAAACCACACCTCCTGGTGTTTGCACCCTTGTGTAGTCTCTTGCCCTTGGTTCTAGGCTGGGTCTGAGGCTTGCTTTCAATTAATAGAAAGGAATGGAAGTGACATTGTGCCTAATCCTTAAGAAGCCCAGTAGTTTATGGTTTTGTGCTGTTGGGAACCCTAATCCACTTTGTGAAAAGTCAGATTCTTTTGCTGGAAAGAGCGCGTGCGAAGGCCATAAAGAGACAAAGACAGAAAAACTCACCCAAATTGGCAGAACCAGGAGCAAATAAAATGGCTGTTATCTTAAGTCACTGAGTTTTGGGGTAGTTTGTTACACATCAATGGACAGTTGAAACATCTACAAATAACAACAATTTTGGGTCCTCAATTAAGATTGTTATGCCACTTTACATTCTTTTCTAAGTGTGTTGACTAGTTCTTTGATCCCATTTTATGACCCATTCAAAAAAATGTAATAAATCTTAGTATTTTCTTAGGAAAACAAAATTAGGAGAAAAGGCATCAAATGATTGAATTGATATTTTAAGAGCATGCAATTATAGGGAGGGTTTTCACTTTTTATTATGTTTTTCTGAAAAGTTTAAATTTTATATTATAGTATGCTTTACTTGTATAATTAAAAAGGTATTAATAATTGTGACTGCAGCCCTCATTTAATTTCTCGTTTTAGTAGGAAATGTTTCAACATTTCACCCCGAAGCAAAGCACTGGCTTGTTGTTTTGTTGTTGTTGTTGTTTCCTATGTGTATAAATGTGTTTATATATATTATATGAAGTATATATATATGAAGTATATAAATGTATATTTTATATGAAGTATATAATGTATATTTATATATTATATATTTTTATACTTTTTGTCATGTTAAGTACATGTCCACCTATTATTATGTAACTAAATCAGCATTGGACTTTAAAATGTATTGAATATCCATTTTTGCATTTATTTAAATGATATAGTTTTTTTCTTTTTGGCCTACTAATATGATAATTTACATTACAAAATATTAAATCATACTGGCATGACCGATTGCCTTTTTTTTTTTTTTTTGAGACAGAGTCTCACTCTGTCACCCAGGTTGGAGTGCAGTGGTGCAATCTCAGCTCACTGCAACCTCCATCAGGTTCAGGTGATTCTCTTAGCTCAGCCTCCCAAGTAGCTGGGATTACAGACATGTGTCACCATGCCCAGATAAGTTTTGTATTTTTAGTACAGATGGCTTTTGCCATGTTGGCCAGAGCTGGTCTCGAACTTCTGACTCCAGGTGATCTGCCTGCGTTGGCCTCCCAAAGTGCTGGGATTACAGGTGTGAGCCACTGCGCTCAGCCTGACTGTCTTGATAGAAGAAGGATGCTCTTAATACAGTAGGGGCTCTGCCACAGGAGAATTTCACGAGGAAGAATTGAGGCTTCAGAGAGAAACAGACCAGTGTCCCCAAGTCCCTCCCATAAGCCAGGCACTGTCTACATTCCTTAAGGGAAAACTCAGTTACCCTGCATATTCCCCACACCAAATTCCCTGTCACCATAATCCACATTCACTGCCTGAGCCACACTGATTTTCAATTATGCTGAAAGAACCACACTTCAATCCAGACAACCAAATAGTTGAAGCAAACAGCATGAAACAGAAGGTAGGAGGCTGAATAAACAGAGGAGCTAACACCAAATGAAGTACAGTTAATACAAAAATCAGAAGAGACTTCTCAAAGAAGTATGGGTAATATACTAAGAGATATTTGAGTAGATACCACATTCTTACATCGAACTGAGGCTGCCAACAATACAAAGGAACCGAGTCCTTGTAAATTTAAAGAAATAGTTGCCAAAATTAAAACTTCAACAACAACAAACAAAGCAAAGGGCAGGACAAACACATATGAAGACCAATTTTGTGAGCTAGAAAATTGATATCATTTATTGTCCACATTGCAGTGTTAAAGTAAAAGAACGTTTCTATCCTTTAGGCACTTTCTGATGTAGCTTTGGAGAATTTGGAGGCAGCTGGATGAGTAAGGCAAGAGAGGAGAAGCCTTGCCAGGTGTGGTGGCTCACGCTTGTAATCCCAACACTTTGGGAGGCCAAGGCAGATGGATCACCTGAGGTCAGGAGTTCAAGACCAGCCTAGCCAACATGGTGAAACCCCATCTCTACTAAAAACACAAAAATTAGCCAGGTGGAGGAGTGGCGGGCACCTGTAATCTCAGCTACTCGGGAGGCTGAGGCACGAATCACTTGAACCCAGGAGGAGGAGGTTGCAGTGAGCTGAGATTGTGCCACTGCACTCCAGCATGGGCGACAGAGCCAGACCCTGTCTCAAACAAAAAAGGAGGAGAAACCTGGACCAGGAAAGAGAGAAATAGATGTCCAAGCCCTTCTTTCCCACCGTGGGCTGCCAGCCCAAAGCATGCCCTACCACAGGAAGAGAGAGGCTTTCATTCCCTTTCAAACCTCTTTAAATGGAATTTAAAGCTTTACACATATTTGCTGAAATGAGACTTTTCTATGTATAGCTTGAGGTGCCTGGAGAACCGAGTGACTAATAACGGCCGAGAAAGGCATTGGGGCTTCCCAGGAATTTCTCTCAGGGCTGCATAACAGGTTTGAACACACAGTGGGAAACAAAAATAAAATTGCTGAATGATTGTCCCTACAGTCCTGATGGTTCCAGCTAATGGCTCCATTTGGTTTTCAAACTATATAGGATAATAAAATCAGAAACTCCAGGGGAGCTTGTTAAAAATAGATCCTTAGGCCCCAAGTCCCAGAAAGTCACACTCAGGAGGTCTGCAGAGGATCCCAGCAATCAGCATTTTAAACAAGATCTCCCAGATGATACCAATTAAGTTAACCCACTCCTCACACCCTCAATAATTCTCTTCAAACCCACAGCCCAACCTCTGATCATTTTCCTCTGTGACTCAAGGCAAGCTTTTTATGTCTCCTGAAAATCCCCACCTCCATTTCAACAGCCTGAAATTATATATATACATGTATATATATATATTTTTTTTTTGCAAAGCTCTCCTGGATTTCTTCCAAGCTTCTGTGCTCCCAATTCCTTCCCTAACTTAGGGTACTTGCAATCTCCCCCCAATTTTAGCAAAATTAAAAAAATTAAAAGTGTGGATTTGGAGTGAAATAGACTGGGGTTCATGTCCCAGCTTTGCCACTTACTAGCTGTGTAACCTTGACTCTGAGCCTCGCTTTTCTAAGCTGTGAAATGGG
Source organism: Trachypithecus francoisi (assembly GCF_009764315.1). Classification (NCBI taxonomy): domain Eukaryota; kingdom Metazoa; phylum Chordata; class Mammalia; order Primates; family Cercopithecidae; genus Trachypithecus; species Trachypithecus francoisi. The sequence goes on from NW_022681455.1 coordinate 73,578,282, forward strand.
GGTAGTGTGGATGGAATTATATGATGTCTGGAATTTTCTTCTTAACAATCCAGGTGAAAGAAGCGGATGGGGTATGAATGAATCAAAAGTGGCCATAGGTTGATAATTGGTGAATGTATTAGTCCGTTCTCACAATGCTAGAAAGAACTTCCCCGAGATGGGTAATTAAAGGAAAGAGATTTAATTGACTCGCAGTTCCACATGGCTGGGGAAGCCTCAGGAAACTTACAATCATGGTGGAAGGGGAAAGGGAAGCAGGCACCTTCTTCACAAGGCAGCAGGACAGAGAGCACGCAGGAAAAACTACCATGTATAAAACCATCAGATCTAGTGAGAATTCACTCACTATCATGAGATCAGCAGGAGGGAAACTGACTCCATAATCCAATCACTTTCCTCCCTTGACACATGGGAATTACAATTTGAGATGAGATTTTGGTGGGGACACAGAGCCAAACCATATTAATGAAGTTAGATGATGGGTATCTAGAGGTGTATTATATCATTGGCTCTATTTTGTATGTTTGAAGTTTCCACAGTATAAAACTTAGGAAAGTTAAGTACACAAATGCCCCTTCATAAAAATGGATAATCAAAAGGAACTCTTGATAATGAAAGAACTATAAGTGGCCAGACGTTTTTAAATGCTTAGCTTTACTACTAATTCTTCAATGTTAGTTTTACAAACAAAGATGTTACCTCTTGCAGTGGCTTACGCCTGTAATCCCAGCACTTCGGGAGGCCGAGGCGGGCGGACCACTTGAGGTCAGGAGTTCGAGACAGCCTGCCCAACATGGTGAAACCCTGTCTCTACTAAAACTACAAAAATTAGCTGAGTGGGGTGGCACACACCTGTAATCCCAGCAACTCAGGAGGCTGAGGCAGGAGAATTGTTGAACCCAGGAGGTGGGGGTCGCAGTGAGCCGAGATTGCGCCACCGCAATCCAGCCTGGGCAATGGGGCAAGACTCCATCTGAAAAAAAAGAAAAAAAAAGTGATACCTCTTAAGTGATGACCAAATGGAAATAAATAAAATAATGTATATTAAGTACTTATCGAAGTATCTGCCACATAATTCTCAATAAAAGTTAGACGTTTTCATTTCTTCTTTACATCAAGGCAATGTGTGTGCATTACCTCTCCCCCACTACACTACACGCTGAACTCCTAAGGGGAGAAACTGTGCTTCCGTCTCTGTCACATCCATAATACTTAGTGCCTACCCTTGGCCCAAACTAAGTACTCAGTAAATATTTGTGGAATGAGTCTTATTTATTCAACAAACATTTGCATGACACACACTGTGTGATTGACACTATTCTAAGCACTTTACAAATATAAGTCCATTTAAGTCCACAGGCTATTCCAGTGAGGCCCTCTGCTTTCAAGGTAAAACAGAAACAGCGAGACAAGCAACATGTCCTGGATGATACAATAGTTAATGGCAGAGCTGAGATCTGAACTACATATGCACTTGACATGGACCAGAATCCACGTGCCTGATAATTACGTTAGACTGTTTCTCACTCAGCTATGAATGCCACCTTCACCCCAACCCTGAACTCCTATTATGGGAGCTGCAGATGGCCCACATATGAATGAGGTAATGAAATCAGCAAGTGGGTGGAGATTTGGGTGCAGATCACATCCACTGGGGTACTGGAGCTGGCTCATGATTTGTGAGAACCATTGTGCACACCTGCAGTTGGTGACTTCAAATCAACTGTGGTAGGAGTATTTATACCAGAGAAATCAGCCAACACTACAAATAAAACATTTCTTCATTTTTTTGGCAAGTGCTGATTGTCAAGCACTTCCCAGCACACCACTGGGTCTATCTCCAGTAATGAGTAATGAGGTAATCTTTTTTTTTTTTTTTTTTGACAGAGTCTTGCTCTGTCAGCAGGCTGGAGTGTAATGGTACGATCTCTGCTCACTGTAACCTCCGTCTGCTGGGTTCAAGAGATTCTCCTGCCTCAGTCTCTCGAGTAGGTGGGATTACAGGCACATGCCACCACACCTAGCTAATTTTTGTATTTTTAGTAGAGACAAGGTTGCCCAGTCTGGTCTCGAACTCCTGGACTCAAGCAATCTGCCCACCTGGGCCTCCCAAAGTGCTGGGATTACAGGTATGAGCCACCGCACCCAGCCGTGATCAGGTAATCCTGAACATCAAAATTTGTGAGTCGTCTTTGTTGATAGACAAGTTCATGGTACATGGGTAGAACAAGCTTGCTTCTAGGGGCAGGGGGAGAGAGATGAATGAATGCATGCATGCATGAATGCATGAATGAATTCTCCTGAAGGGATTCCTAATATGAACTCCTAAAGGAGAGGCATTATAAGCAATTTTGGTAATTGCACCTTTTCAGGTGGCAAATGAGAGAGGCATCCCCTACAGACTGAAGTCATCTAAGTACTCAAGCATCATTATTCAATCATAGACATCTTTTCATGAAGCACAGTAAATAGACATTTTCAGGCATCAATCCAATTTTGCAACATCCTTCCCCCTTCAGCAAGGACAGTGGTAAAGTTCATGATGGAAGTTTCTCCACTGAAACTAACAAACATGGATTGGACTCTACCAGCGAGTGCAGATTCACCAGCTGCTTCAAGATCAAATACACAAATGGGAAGCTATCACATCTCAGACCTCAACTGTCTCTCCAACAAAACTGTTGCAGTTGATCAAGGACTGCATTAGTAATTGTTAACATCTGCACAGGAAGTGATGTTTTGGTGTACAACTTGGACCAATGCTGGATTACAAGTTAGCTGTGAGAGCTAACAACATACTCTCTGCGTCTTTACCTAACGTGTAACAGTGTAGTCAATCCAAAGCAATGAAAAAGCATAGTCTGGCTGGGCACAGTGGCTCACTCCTGTAATCCTAGCACTTTGGGAGGCCAAGGAGGGCAGATCAAGAGGTCAGGAGTTCGAGACCAGCCTGGCCAACATGGTGAAACCCCGACGCTACTAAAAATACAAGAATTATCTGGGTACCTGTAGTCACAGCTACTTGGGAGGCTGAGGCAGGAGAATTGCTTGAACCCAGGAGACAGAAGTTTCAGTGAGCCAAGGTCACATCACTGCACTACAGCCTGGGCGACAGAGTGAGACTTAGTTTAAAAAAAAAAAGATAGTCTGAATAAGTTCTGGCATATTCTTCAAAAAAAAAAAAGAAAGAAAGAAAGAAGGGACCTACATAGACTCCTTGACTTATTTTGAACTTTCCAGATTTCACATTTGGAGAAGTCGCTATATAACCTTGTTGAGTATTTTTACTATGTACTTTAGAAGCTTTACTATGTGACTATGTCATTTAAGATATCTATTATCAGAGCAACAAGGTAGTAAGATAGCTGCTACCAGAGCATGATTAATTGCAATTCTCAGCACTTAATAGGTGCTCAATGAATACTTGTTGAGTGGATGCAAGGGAGTTATTAGGAGAAAGACAGGGAGTTTATAGGAATATGCCTCTTATCCTTTTCCAGCTTACAAGAAACAGAAAATTTGATTAGTGAGGAAAGAGATGTCCTTCTCAGAAATAAGGCTTGAAAAGGTAAAATGAGCAGGGTGTTTTTGGCACTGATACTATTAGTAATACAGAAATTAGGAAGCAAAATAAGCCCTTCTCATTAATAAATGAAAGCAGGCCATTGAGGCTTCTTGTGAAATGTGAAGACACTCTGCTGTAAGTACTGTGGACTTTAGAGATATTCTGAAGGGCAAAACCACAGGAACTGAGCCCCATTTGGGGAAGAACTTCTGAAATTTTTGGAATTACACTTCTCTTGAGCCCTAGCGGAAGAATGAGGACCAAATTAGATGTTGACTATGGCCAGACACAGTGGTTCACACCTGTAATCCCAACACTTTGGGAGGCAAAGGTGGGAGGATCACTTGAGGTCAAGAGTTCAAGACCAGCCTGGGCAACATAGTGAGACCCTATCTCTACAAAAAAAATTTAAAAATCAGCCAGGCATGGTGTTGTACCTATAGTCCCAGCACCTCAGGAGGCTGAGTTGGGAGAATCGCTTAAGCCCAGGAGTTTGAAGCTGCAGTGAGCTATGATCGTGCCACTGTACTCTAACCTGGGCAGCAGAGTGAGACCCCATCTCAAAAAAAATAAAAGATAACAATATTGACTATGAACAGTTGAACTTTACAAAGGAATATGCTAAACCATATTTAGATGTTTATATTGCTTAAAATTTTGCTCATTTAAAAAAATTTTTAGTGCTTCTATTAGTGGTCAGTTGATTATGATTCACTTTACTTAGTCTTTCTTTCTTTTTTTTTTTTTTTTGAGATGCACTCTTACTCTGTCGCCAGGCTGGAGTACAGTGCGGTGATCTCGGCTCACTGCAACCTCCGCCTCCCAGATTCAAGCGATTCTCCCTTCTCAGCCTGTTGAGTAGCTGGGACTACAGGCGTATGCCACCACACCCAGCTAATTTTTGTATTTTTAGTAGAGATGGGGTTTCACCATATTGGTCAGGCTGGTCTCAAACTCCTGACCTCAGGTGATCCACCTGCCTCGGTCTCCCAATGTGCTGGGATTACAGGCATGAACCACCACACCCAGCCCAGAGATAGTTTTGTTTTTTGTTTTTGAGACAGGGTCTCACTCTGTCACCCAGGCTGGAGTGCAGTGGGGCAATCATGACTCACTACAGCCTGGACCTCCAAGGTTCAAGTGATCCTCCCACTTTAGCCTCCAGAGTAGCTGGAACTACAGGCACACACCACCACACTCAGCTATTTTTTTTTTTTTTTTTTGTAGAGATGGGGTCTCACTATGTTGCCCAAGCTGGTCTCAAACTCCTAGACTCAAGTGATCCTCCCACCTCAGCCTCCCAAAGTGCTGGGATTATAGCCATGAGCCACACCCAGCCAGTTTTTGTACTTTTGCTCTGGCTCAGCAATTTCTCAGAAAGCAAGCCCACGGGGAAATGAATTGCTTCCTCTCATCCAAGTATAAAGTCCAGGTGGACTTTAAGTGCCTTGTTCAAGTCCTGCCTCCATCTCTTGCTGAGTGTGGGATCTTAGACAAGCTCCTTCACCCCTCTAGGCTCAGTCTCCTCCTCTGTAAAATAAGTCAGTTCCTTCCTGTAAGAGATAGCTATATGTACGAGAAGCACTTAGGAAAATGCCCAGCAGGTAAGGAGCACTCAAAAACTGTTAGGTATTAAGGGAAGCATCTGCTTACCTGCCTTCCCTGGCGTAAGTGGCATCCTTCACTTTCAGTCAGATCTATAATTGTATTTATTTGTTCCTTCACTTCATAAACACTTTTTTTTTTTTTTTTTTGAGATATAGTCTTGCTGTTGCCCAGGCTGGAGTGCAGTGGTACAGTCTTGGCTCACTGCAACCTCCACCTCCCAGGTTCAAGCAATTCTCCTGCCTCAGCCTCCCGAGCAGCTGGGATTACAGGTACGTGCCACCACACCCAGCTAATTTTTGTATTTTTAGTAGAGATGGGGTTTCACCATGTTGTCCAGGCTGGTCTCAAACTCCTGGCCTCAGGTGATTCACCAGCCTCGGCCTCCCAAAGTGCTGGGATTACAGGTGTGAGCCACCGTGCCCACACCAGTAGTTCATTTCTAAAACGTAAGTCAGAACACATCACTCTTAGGTTCAGAAAAATCCAGTGGTTTTCCATCTCTGCTTCAGTCACACTCATCTTCTTACCAATCCTTGAAATAATCTCAGGGCCCTTGCACATACTGTTCCCTCCTCTAGATCCCACATGACTTGCTCCCTCAATTCCTTCAAGTCCAGATTCAAACATAACCTCCTCAGTGAGGTTTTCCCTGAACACTCTCCTTTAAGAATTCTCCCTTTCAAGAGAGAGCCCTCCCCTTTCTCCCGACTCCCTCCTTGCTTTGTTTCTTTCCACTGTACTTACTGCCTTCTGCTATGCTCTGTCTCTCCAATGAGAATGAAGTTCCATGCGGTCGGGGCTTTTGCTTCTGTTCACTACTCTATTCCCAGTGCCAGGAAAGAATAGTGCCAGGCCTTTGATCAATGTTTAGTAAATGAATAATGTGGTGGCACACCAAACAGCTAAAGCAGAAGAGAAGTTGTCACAAGACTGATTACAAGGGGTCCTGTGGGTTAAGATAAGAAGACTGACCAAAGCCTAAATCCTGTGAGGAGCCCCAGAGGAGCTCAACAGAACACTTTATGATCAGATTCGTGCTTTAGAACCATCTCACTGGGTGAAATATGGATTTGAGACTGAGGGAGGCCAGGAAGTCAGCAAGACCACTTCAGAGATGAACGCTGTGATCCAGATGAGACGTTTGAAGGCCCTAATGAGGACAGTGGCCATGGGGTAGGGCAGAGGAACACAGCAACGAGTGTCTAGAGCAGGGATGTCCAATCTTTTGGCTTCCCTGGGCCACATTGGAAGAAGAATTGCCTTGGGCCACAGCAGCCAAGGGGCCACTATTGGCAGCAGCACCAATAAAACAGGAGCTGGGCCAGGCGCAGTGGCTCACACCTGTAATCCCAGCACTTTGGGAGGCCGAGGCAGGTGGATCACCTGAGGTCAGGGGTTCGAGACCAGCCTGGCTAACATAGTGAAACCCCATCTCTACTAAAAATATAAAATTAGCTGGGCATGGTGGCACACACCTGTATTCCCAGTTACTTGGGATGCTGAGGCAGGAGAAGAATTGCTTGAACCTGGGAGGTGGAGGTCGCAGTGAGCGGGATCACACCACCACATTCCAGCCTGGGCTGTGAGTGAGACTCTGTCTCAATAAAAAAAAAAAGAAAAGAAAAGAAAAGAGAAAAAAAGAAAAACAGCTGCTGCAGCAGCAGTTCCCACTCAGGCCGCACAGGTCCCAGGAAGGGTCTGAGATGAGAGAGGCAAAGTCCTAGCCAATACTAGATACCCAGAGAGGGCAAATAGAAAGCCTACTTTCTTGGCCGGGCGCGGCGGCTCACGCCTATAATCCCAGCATTTTGGGAGGCCGAGGTGGCCAGATCACGAGGTCAGGAGATCGAGACCATCCTGTCCAACTTGGTGAAACCCCATCTCTACTGAAATACAAAAAATTAGCCAGGCGTGGTGGTGCGTGCCTGGAGCTACTCGGGAGGCTGAGGCAGGGGAAATGCTGGAACCCAGGAGGTGGAGATCAGAGCGAGCCAAGATCACGACACGGCACTCCAGCCGGGCGATGGAGTAAGACTCTGTCAAAAAGAAGGAAGTGAGGGAGGGAGGAAGGGAGGGAAGAATCCAAACCCACTGACTGAAGTAACACCTGCTGCAGGGTCCATCATCCAATTGTTTTAATAGTAACACTAAAACTAGGTGGGGAAAGTGTGACAGTCAGTATGTAGAGGTAATTCAAACGCAAACCCAACAGCTCAAATTAACGAGCAGAGAAAGCGCACCAAGTACGTACACAGGTGGTCTCAATGAATTCTTTTAGCTAATATACAGGGCTTTGGAACAGGTCCAAGGTCATGATGCTGGCACATTGTTCCATGAATCTTAAAGATGTACCTTCTAAGTTGAACATCTGATATCAACCAATAATATTTTCCAAAACCTTCCCAAGTCCTACCCTTCTGGGACCAACTTTATCGCCTAGTGTTGAAATAGTGTTTTTCAATGAATTCTTTATTAAACTTGTTACTTGACGTATGACCTGTCAACCAAGTGGGCTGCTGTCTCCTAAAATATAGATATAGCTTTTCTAAGTCCCACACCTTGACTGGGCACTGCTTTAGGAAAGGTTTCTCTTTTGATGGATATTTTTCTGCTGAAATAGATCATCAGTCCTTTCAGTCTGTGTTCTTGTCATCCCTGAAGCATTTATGCCTTGCTTAAGCCCTTCATTATAATCAGCTGTCCTTAGCTTGCTATTTCCTGCAAGGGCTTTGCCTCAATCATAGATGAAATAGAACAATTGCCCTTTTAGCTGTGGACCAAGTTATCTTTGGGGTGCCCTATGTAAATGAGAGCACTTGAAAATGCTAATTTATAATGAGCCAAAAATTGATAATAATATCACTATGAGTGAACTGGTGAGAAGGCCAAATGGATGGACAAGAAAGAATGTGGCTGGGAAAAAGGAGTGAGCTGATCAAATGCACAGACAGGAAAAAAGTGAAGACAGAGAAACATGGGCAGGTCATGATTGCCACTGGGGTGGTTCGAGGCAGTAGAGCAAGAGAAAAAGAATAATGTTTTGTTACTGTCCTGACAGCCATGTAACAGGTAAAAACATAAGACTTGAAGTCCCCAAGGGGAAAATGTGGATCTGATTAGAATAACGGATGTGATAAAGTATGGGGAAAATTGTGTATATAAGAAAAGCACAGCCGAGCATGGTGGCTTGCACCTATAATCCCAGCACTTTAGGAGGCCGAGGTGGGTGAATCACCTGAGATCAAAAGTTTGCGACCAGTCTGGTCGACATGGTGAAATCCTGTCTCTACTAAAAATGTAAAAATTAGCCAGGCACGGTGGTATACCCCTGTAATCCCAGCTACTTGGGAGGCTGAGGTGGGAGAATTGCTTGAACCTGGGAGGTGAGGCTTTTGTGAGCTGAGCCTGGGTGACAGAGCGAGACCCTGTCTCAAAAAAAAAAAAAAAAAAAAGAAGAAGAAAAGAAAAGCAGGCCAGGTGCGTGGCTCCCACCTGTAATCCCAACACTTTGGGAGGTTGAGGTGGGTGGATCGCCTAAAGCCAGGAGTTCGAGACCAGCCTGGCCAACATAGTGAAACCCCATCTTTACTAAAAATAAAAAAAATTAAAAAAATTAGTCGGCCATGGTGGCAGATGCCTGTAATCCCAGCTTCTTGGGAGGCTGAAGCCCAGGAATCACTGGAACTAGGGAGGCAGAGACTGCAGTAAGCCGAGATCGTACCACTGCACTCCAGTATGGGCAACAGAGCAAGCCTGTATCTCAAAAGAAAAGAAAAGAAAAGGAAAGAAAAGAGTACAAAATTAAAAGCAAGAAAACATTAAAGCGATTAGAAATCCTGGGGAGTGTGAGAGAAGGAAAGTTTTCAAAAAAAATATATAATCATAATACATCTGCTGGCTCTTCAGTGAACAATATTTACCAGTGACATAATTATAAATAGTCATATAATTGTATGAGAAGGATGGGAGACAGGGAGTATAAGGGAGCTAAATCCACCACCATTGTTTCAGAATGTAAACAGATAATATCTGAAACTGATACATCAAGAAATACATGGCCAGGCATGGTGGCTCATTCCTGTAATCTGAGCAATTTGGGAGGCCGAGGCGAGTAGATCACTTAAGCCGAGGAGTTCAAGACCAGCCTGGGCAACATAGCAAGACCCTAACTCTATAAAAAAACTTTTTTTTAAAATTAGCCACACCTGCTGGCATGCGCCTGTGGTCCCAGCTACTTGACAGGCTGAAGTGGGAGGATCGCTTAATCCTGAGAGCTCAGAGCTGCAGTGAGCCTGTTTGTGCTACTGTGCTCCAGCCTGGGTAATGGATGGAGACCCCACCTCAATAAAGAAAAGAAAGGGAGGGAGGGAGGGAGGGAAGGAAGGAAGGAAGGAAGGAAGGAAGGAAGGGAAGGAAAGAGAGGTAAAGAAGCTTATTATTTATTCTTTTAACTGATCAAAGAGTTTAAAATTTTTATCTCCACCTGTAATCCCAGCTACTCAGGAGGCTGAGGCAGGAGAATCGCTTGAACCTGGGAGGCAGAGGTTGCAGTGAGCTGAGATGGCGCCACTGCACTCCAGCCTGGGTGACAGAGCAAGACTCCGTCTCAAAAAAAAAAAAAAAAGGTTACCTTCAGAAAGCAGAAAAGGAGGGGGAACAAGACATTGTTGCTTTTATTACAAGGTCTTTGGTGTTGTTTAATTTTTTTTTTTTAAGTTAGCATGGAATTTAGTGTCAGAAAAAATTTTACTGAGCATTTGCACCGGGCTAGGTATTTTCTACACATTCATTTAAATCTCACAACCACAACAACAAAAACACTTCTTTAGTGCTTACTATGTGCCAAGTACTGTTTCAAAAACTTAACGTTTATCTCATTCCATCTTTGCCATAACTTTATGTTAGTCTTATTTTGCCCACTGAACCAATGAGGAAACTGAAGCACAGAGGGAACAAGTAACTTGCCCAAGGTCATGAGATTGAGAGTCACGGTGCTGGGACCTGAGCCTGGGTAACCTGGCTCCAAAGTCTGTGTTCTGAACCTCTACACTCTGTTGTGTTGTCTAGCAAAGCCAAGGCATAGATATTATTGTTGGTTTGTTGTTGTTGTTGTTGTTGTTGTTGTTTGAGACAGTTTCTCTGTGTCACCCAGGCTGGAGTGCAATGGTGCAACCTCGACTCACTGCAACCTCTGACTCCCAGATTCAAGCAATTCTCCTGCCTCGGCCTCCTGAGTAGCTGGGATTACAGGCGCCTGCCACCACACCTAGCTAATTTTTTGTATTTTTAGTGGAGACGGGGTTTCACCATGTTGGCCAGGCTGGTCTCGAATTCCTGACCTCAGGTGATCCACCTGCCTTGTCCTTCCAAAGTGCTGGGATTACAGGCATGAGCCACCATGCCCAGCCCAGGCATAGGTATTATTATCTAATCCTTGAAGGTGAGGAAACATACAGAGAGAAAGTCACTTTTCTAAGATCATATAGATAGTATGTTGTGAGATCTGGTTTGACCATGGATTAGATTGATTTTGACACCTATGCTTAGTCTCTCCATTGCATCATGCACAACTGTGTTTACAAAAATGAGCTAATTGGGAAAAAAAGGAGGGCATTCACCCTCACCACTGCTATTCAACATAGTGCTGGAAGTTCTAGCCAGTGAAATAAGGTTAAAAAAACAAAAAAGAGAGAGAGAATAAAAAGCACACCAATAAAAAGGGAAGGAAAAGAATGGTCCATATTTGCAAATGACATGGCGGTCTACACAGAAAATTCCAAGAAATCTATAGAAAAACAATTGGAACTGGCTGGGCGCAGTGGCTCAAGCCTGTAATCCCAGCACTTTGGGAGGCCGAGGTGGGCGGATCACCTGAGGTCAGGAGTTTGAGACCAGCCTAGCCAACATGGGGAAACCCTGTCTCTACTAAAAATACAAAAATTAGCCAGGTGTGGTTGTGGGAACCTGTAATCCCAGCCACTTGGGAAGCTGAGACAGGAGAATCACTCGAACCCGGGAGGCGGAGGTTATAGTGAGCTGAGACCGCACCATTGCACTCCAGCCTGGGCAAGAAGAGCAAAACTCCATCTCAAAAATAAATAAATAAATAAATAAATACATAAATAAATAAATAAATAAGTTCTGCAAGTTCACAGGATACAAGAGAAAGACACAAAATTATTTCTGTATTTATGTATTAACAATGAACACATGAAAACTGAAATTAAAAATACAATGCCTTTTATAATTGCTCAAAAGATGAAACAATTATGTGTAAATCTAAATAAATAAGTTTAGGAATTACATGCCAAAAACTATTAAATCAAAGATCTAAATATACAGAGAAACCTAATGTGTTCATGAGTAGAAGACTCAGTAAAGATGCCAAATCTCCCCAAATTGAGTTGCAAATGTAACAGAATTCCTGTCAAAAGTTCAGCAAAATTTTCTACAGATACAGACGAAATTATTCTGAAATTTATATGGAAAGGCAAAGGCGCTAGAATAACCAAAACAATTTTCAAAAGACATTGATAAACTCAGAGGAATCACTCTTCCTCACATCAGGACTTACTAGATGTAGCTACAGTAAGGCCAGGCGTAGGGGTTCACACCTGTAACCCCAGCTCTTTGGGAGGCTGAGGCGGGTGGATTGCTTGAGGCCAGGAGTTCAAGACCGGCTTGGGCAACATGGTGAATTCCTGTCTCTAAAATCTTCTTGTATCTAAAAATACAAGAAGAAAAATTAGACGTGTACAGTGGTGTGAACCTGTAGTCCCAGCTACTTGAGAGGCTGAGGCAGGAGGATCACTTGAGTCTGGGAGGCAGAGGTTGCAGTGAGCCAAGATTGCACCATTGCACTCCAGCCTGAGTGACAGGAATAAAACCCTGTCTCAAAATATATATATGAATAAATAAATAAGTATGAATAGCTGTAGCCACAGTAATAAAGACTATGTAATACTGGCAGAGGGAAAGACACAGAGATCAATGGAATAGAATGAAAAACCTAGAAATAATGCCACACGAGTGCAACCAACTGATTTTTTAACACCCGTCTGCTTTTGCATCAACCAACTGATGTTTTACAAAGATGCAAAAGCAATTCAATATAAGAAGCGTAATATTTTTTCCAAATGGTGCTAAAGCAAAAAAAAAATTTTAAGTATCCTGACCTACATCTCACACCTTATATAAAAACTAACTAATTGAAAATGGATCATAGGCTTCAACATAAAATGTAAAACTATAAATATTTTAGAAGATAACAAAAGGGGAAATCCTTGGAGCACATGAAGAACTCTTAAACATGACACCAAAAGTGTAATTCATAAAAGAATAAATTGATAAATTGGACTTCAAAATGAAAAACTTTTACTCTGTAAAAGACTTCATTAAAAGGATAAAAAGATAAGCTATAAACTGGAAGAAATTATTTGCAAATCACATATCTAACAGAAGGCCACTTTGGAATAAAGAACTCTCAAAACTGAACAGTAAATAAATAATAATAATTCAATTAGAAAATGGGCAGCCGGGCACGGTGGCTCACGCCTATAATCCCAGCACTTTGGGAGACTGAGGCGGGCAGATCACAAGGTCAAGAGATTAAGACCATCCTGGCCAGCATGGTGAAACCCTGTATCTACTAAAAATACAAAAATTAACAGGGCGTGATGGCTTGCGCCTGTAGTCCCAGGTACTCAGGAAGCTGAGGCAGGAGAATCGCTTGAGCGCAGGAGGTGGAGGTTGCAGTGAGCCGAGATTGCACCATGCACTCCAGCCTGGCGACAGAGCGAGACTCCTTCTCAAAAGAAAAAGAAAAGAAAATGGGCAAAAGGCGCATTTCACCAAGGAGGATATACAAATGGCAAACAAGCACAGGAAACGATGTTCAACACCATTAGCCATTATGAAAATTCCAATTAAAACCACAGTGAGTTACCATTACTCACCTATTAGAACATCTGAAATAAAAAAACAGTGACAGTATCAAATACTAGCAAGGATGTGGAGAAACTAGATTTCTTGTATGTTACTGGAGTATAAAATGGTATAGCCACTCTGGAAAAATACTTGCCACTTTCTTAAAAAAAAAAAAAAAAAAGATACACTTACTATATGATCCAGCAATTGCACCCCTGGGCATTACCCCAAAGAAATGAAAACTTATGCCCACACAAAAACTGATCTATGATTGTTCATAGCAACTTTATTTGTAGTAGCCAAAAACTGGAAACAACCAATATGCTCCTTGATGGGGAGTGGTTAAAGAAACTGTGGTACACCTATGTCATGGAATCCTACTCAGTAATAAAAAGGAATAAACTACTGATACACATAAAAACTTCGATGGATCTCAAGGGCTTTATGCTGAACAACAACAAAAGAAATCTACACTCAAAAAGTCACATAGTGTATGATTCTATTTATATAACATCCCCCAAAAGACAAAATTTTAGACATGAAAAATGCATCAATGATTGCTAGAGGTAAGGGATGATGGAGAGAGTGGAGGTGAGTGTGACTATAAAGATGAAGGGGGGCCGAGCATGGTGGCTCACCCATGTAATCCCAACACTTTGGGAGGCTGAGGCAGGCGGATTGCAAAAAAACAAATGACCCCATTAAAAAGTGGACAAAAGACATGAACAGACACTTTTCAAAAGAGGTGTGGGTCACTTGAGGTCAGGAGTCCGAGACCAGCCTGGCCAACATGGTGAAACCGTATCTTTACTAAAAATACAAAAATTAGCCAGGAGTGGTGGCTTACACCTGTAGTCCCAGCTACTTGGGAGGCTGAGGCACAAGAATCGTTTGAACTGGGAAGAGGAGGTTGCAGTGAGCTGAAATCGCACCACTGTACTCCAGTCTGGACGACAGAGTGAGACTCTGTCTCAAAAAAAAAAAAAAAAAAAAAAAAAAGGGAGGAAAAGATGGCAGTGGTTCTTTTCCCAGCTCTGCTGCTTATTCTGAATTCATTTATACAACATGTGGCTCACACTATTAATTACCTAATGTATGTAAGTATAATGTATATTGGGGATGTACTTATAATACAAAATTATTTTGTTTATAATATAAGTGTATTGGGGACATATTTATAATATAAAATTATTGACCCAGCATGGTGGCTCATGCCTATAATCCCAGCAGTTTGGGAGGCCAAGGTAGGTAGATTACCTGAGGTCAGCAGTTTGAGACCAGCCTGGCCAACACAGTGAAACCCCGTCTCTACAAAAAAATACAAAAATTAGCCAGGCATGGTGGCAGGCACCTATAATCCCATCTACTCAGAAGGCTGAGGCAGGAGAATTGCTTGAACTCAGGAGGCGGAGGCTGTAGTGAGCCGAGGTCCCACCACTGCACTCCAGCTGGGCAACAAGAGCAAAACTCCGTCTCAAAATAAATAAATAAAATAAAATTATTTTGTTGTTTATCTGAAATTCCAATTTAACTGGATGTCCTGGGTTTTTGTTTGTTTAGTCTTTGCTGCTATTTTGTTTTCTGTTGTTTTACTAAATCTGACAACACAACCATGGTCCTTGCCTTTATGGAATGTATAACAAACAGTTGAATAAGAAGACAAAAAGTCTTCAAGTAACCAAAGTGATAAAGTAAAAGAACAACGGTTCTATAATCAAGACTATGGAAAATTGTTTTAGACAAGGGTAGTGATGTTTGACATGCTGGGACATAAAGAGAAGCCTGGAATCAGAATGATCAATGTAATTAGAACAGCAGGGGCTGTGGTGCAGAAAAAGGTTTGTAGTGCTCCAGGAACTAGAAGATGGCAGGGCAGCTGGAGCTAAGTGAGAAAGATAGAAGAAAGGACCCAAGAGAGTCTGGTGAGAAAAGCCGGAGCCAAATCCCACAGGACACTGAAGAAGTATCAACAGGTGTTTCGCACTCGAGAAACAATTAAGTGGGACAAACTGATCTCATCCTCACTTTTGAAAGATCAATCTGATCACTCTGTAGAGAATGGGTTTGGGCAAGCACTAGAATGAAAACAAGGAAGTTGGGTGGGAGATTATGGCTATAGATAATCCAGGCAAGAGATAATGCTGGTGACTTTGTGTAAGGCGATACCAAGCACATGCAGAGGCATGGATGAGCTTTGGAAGTAGAGTCAGCAGGAACCACTGATGGATGGGAAGGAGACAAGGGAAAGGGAGGGATCAAAGATAACTCCTCCCAGGAGGTTGAGGCTGCAGTGAGTCTTGATTGCACCACAGCACTCTGGTCTGGGCAACAGAGCAAGACTCTATTTAAAAAATAAATAAATAAATAACTCCTGGGGCTTTGGCTTAAGCAGTTGGAATAATGATAATGCTGTTTTCTAAGATGATGAAAATCATGGGATAAATGGGTTAGCAGAGTTGGGGAGTCAAACTCTCCATGACGAACATAATCTTTGAGATTCTTGAGAGACAACCAAGTAAGAATGCCAAGTAAACTCTGGAGCCCAAAGGAGAGGTCTGCTACAGAGATTGAAAAGGGAAGGTTACCAACATAAAGATCAGTGGTTCTTTTCTTTCTTTTCTTTTCTTTTCTCTTTTTAGAGACAGGATCTCACTCTGTTGCCCAGGCTGGAGTACAGTGGCACAATCATAGCTCACTGCAGCCTCAAACTCATAAGCTCAAACGATCCTCCTACCTCAGCCTCCTGAGTGGCTGGGACTACAGTCACACACCACCACGCCTGGCTAATTTATCCTTTTTTTTTTTTTTTATAGATATGGGGTCTTGCTATGTTGACCAGGCTGGACTTGAACTCCTAGCCTCAAGTGATCATCCCACCTCAGCCTCCCAAAATGCAGGTGTGAGCCACCACATGCAACCATAAATCAATGACTCTTGATCCTGGCCACTCAATAAATTACCTACAGAGCTTTTTAAAAAGTACTGCTGCCCCACATGGACGAAACTGGAGGTTATTTCTTCAGTGAAACAACCCAGGCACAGAAAGTCAAATGCTGCATGTTCTCACTCTAAGCAGGTGCCAAAAAAAGAAAAGTGTACACACGGCTGTGGAAAGTGAAATTATACACACTGGAGACTTGGAAGGGTGAAAGCTGAGGTGGGGGGTGGATGATGAGAAATTGCTTAACGAGAACAATGTTCATTGGGTTATAACGAACCTAAAAGCCCTGACTGGACCACTATGCAACCTACGCATGCAACAAAATTGCACATGTGCCCAAACATTTGTTTATTTTTAAATTTTTTAAATTTCACCTTCAATTTTAGATTTGCGGGGTACATGTACAGCTCTTCTACGTGGGTATATTGCATGATGCTGAGGCTTGGGGTACGATAGATCCCATTACCCACGTAGTGAGCACAGTACCTACCAGTTAGTTTTTCTACCCTTGACCCCTTCTTTCCACCCCCCAAGTAGTCCCCAGTGTCTATTGTTGCCATCTTTACATCTATGAGCACATTTATTTAGCTCCCACTTATGACTGAGAACATGCAGTCTTTGGTCTTCTGTTCTTGCGTTAATTCGCTTAGGATAATGGCCTCCAGCTGAATCCACGTTGCTGCAAAGGACGTGATTTTGTTTGTTTGTATGGCTGCACAGTACTCCATGGTGCATACATTTTCTTCATTCAGTCCACCATTGATGGGCACCTACATTGATTCCATGACTTTGCTCTTGTGAATACTGCTGTGATGAACCCACGAGTGTAGGTGTCTTTTTGATAGAACAATTTGTTTTCCTTTGGGTATATACCCAGTAATGAGATTGCTGGGTCGAATGGTAGTTCTGTTTTAAGTTCTTTGAGAAATCTCCAAACTGCTTTCCATGGTGGCTGAACTAACTTACTTACTTACATTAACTAACTTACATTAACTAACATTCCCTTTTCTCCACAGCCTCACCAACATCTATTATCTTTTCACTTTTAATAAAAGCCATTCCGACTGCTGTGAGCTGTTAATTGGTTTCTTACTGTGGTTTTGATTTGTATTTCTCTGATGATTAGAAATGCTGAGCATTTTTTTGTTTGTTGACTGCTTGTATGTCTGTTTTGTTTTGTTTTAGATAGGGTTTTGCTCTTGTTGCCCAGGCTGGAGTGCAATGGCGTAATCATGGCTCACTGCAATCTCTGCCCCGTGGGTGCAAACGATTCTCCTGCCTCAGCCTCCCAAGTTGCTGGGATTACAGACACATACCAACACGTCTGGCTAATTTTTGTATTTTTAGTGGAGACGGGGTTTCACGATGTTGGCCAGGCTGGTCTTGAACTCCTGACCTCAGGTGATCTGCCCACCTCTTTTAAGAAATCCGTTCATGTCTTTTGCTCACTTTTTAATGGGGTCATTTGTGTTTTTGCTGGTTGAATTGTTTAAGTTCCATATTACACTTCTTTTGGATGCATAGTTTGTTAATATTTTCTCCTGTTCTCCAGGTTGTCTTTTTACTCTGTTGACAGTTTCTTTTCCTGTGCAGAAGCTCTTTCATTTAATTAGATTCCATTTGCCAATTTTTGTTTTTGTTGCAAGTTGCTTTTGAGGACTTAGCCATAAATTATTTCCCAAGACCAATGTCCAAACTGGTGTTTCCTACATTTTCTTCTAGAATTTTTAGTCTCAGGTATTACATATAAGTCTTTAACCTATCCTGAGTTAATTTTGTGGTGACAGAGGTCCAGTTTCATTCTTTTGCATATGGCTAGCCAGTTATCCCAACACCATTTACTGAATAGAGTGTCCTTTCTCGATTGTTTATCTTTATCAACTTTGTCAAAGGTCAGTTGGTTGTAAATGTGTGGCTTTATTTCTGGGTTCTCTATCCTGTTCCATTGGTCTACGTTTCTATTTTCATACCACTTCCATGCTGTTTTTGTTACTGTAGCCTTAGAGTATAGTTTCAGTCCAGGACTATGATACCTTCAGCTTTGTTCTTTTTGCTAAGGATTGCTTTGGCTATTGGGGCTTTTTTTTTTTTTTTTTTTTTTTGGCTCCATGTGAGCTGTAGAATAGTTCCTTCTAATTCTGTGAAGAATGGCTTTGATAGTTTGATAGAAATAACATTGAATCCATAGACTGTTTTGGGCAGTATGGCCATTTTAACAATATTGATTCTTCCAGTCCATGAGCATGGAATGTTTTTCCATTTGTGTGTCATTTATGATTTCTTTCAGCAGTATTTTGTAGTTCTCCTTGTAGAGATCTTTCTCCTCCTTGGTTAGAGGAATTCCCAGACAGATAGGTTATTTTTTGTGTGGTCATTATAAATGGGGTTGCATTCTTGATTTGGATCTCAGCTTGATCATTATTGATGTGTAGAAATGCTACTGATGTTTGCACATTGATTTCCGTATCCTGAAACTTTACTGAGGTCGTTTATCCATCCTAGGAGCCTTTTGGTAGAGACTTTAGGATTTTCTAGATATAGAATTATATCATCAGGGAAGAGATATAATTTGACATATTCTTTCCCTGTTTGGATTACTTTTTCTGTCTCTTGCTTGATTGCTCTGGTTAGGATTTCCAGTACTATTGTTATTGGAAAGCGGTCCCAATCCATATCCCAAGAGAGGGTTTTTGGATCTTGCGGAAGAAAAAACTCAGGGCAAGTGCACAAAGTGAAAGCAAATTTATCAGGAAAGTGAAAGAAAAAAAGAATGGCTACTCCAAAGACAGAGCAGCCCTGGGGGCTGCTGGTTGCCCATTTTTATAGTTATTTCTTGATGCTAAACAAGGGGTGGATTATTCATGCCTCCCCTTTTTACACCATATAGGGTAACTTCCTCACATTGCCATAGAATTTGTAAACTATCATGGCGCTGTTGGGAGTGTAGCAGTGAGGACAGAGGTCACCCTCGTGGGCATCTTGATTTTGGTAGGTTTTAGCTGACTTCTTTGCTGCAACCTGTTTTATCAGCAAGGTCTTTATGATCTGTATTTTGTGCCAACCTCATATCTCATCCTGTGACTTAAATGCCTTAACTGTCTGGGAATCCAGCCCAGTAGGTCTCTCAGCCTCATTCTAGCCAGCTCCTATTTAAGATGGAGTTACTCTGGTTCAAACACCTCTGACACTATGTTGAGTAGGAGTAGTGAGAGTGTTGGCCCATAAATTTGTACAAATAAATGTTCATACTGCTCTGTGAAAAATAATAATAATAATAATTTGCACCCACCAAAAAAGTGCTGCTGCCTAAGCAAATTAACCATTAATAAACTAGAATTTCTGCACGTGGAACCCAGGCATCAGATCTTCTAAGAAACGCTTACATGTGGAGATCGGAGAAAAGAGGAGGATCAAGCAAAAGAAGATTGGAAAGAAGTGGACAATGATAGAGGAAGGAAACCAGGATATGTGGCTCCTGGAAGCTGAGAGAGGGCTGTTTTAAAAGGGAGATAAGATACTCCTGCACAAGGATTTTGTGAGCACTGAAAGAATGCATGCATATGGAAGCACTTTGTAAGCTGTTAATTGATGAACAAATACTACATGAAGTATTACTATCATCTTAAGGAAAAAAATCCTTCTCCCCTAGTACAACATCTGTGTGCTTAGAGAAAGAACTTAGAAAAGCGCTGGGAGGGGGGCCCAGCCCCAGCACTTATACTTATGAGAATTAACCAAAAATCTTTACAGTTATGAGGTTAAACAAATTAATGTTCATTATGCTTAACTCAATGCCTAGTATATCATCATCATCACTATGTAATAATGATGATGATAGATAATAGATAGTGCTTCCTATGTGTTAGGCAATGTTCTAAGTGCTTTATATCTATTCAGGTAGCATTCAAGAATGATGAGCTATTGCTGTTTCTTTTGTTATTATTATTAATTCCAAATGGTTTGGTTTCCTTAGTGGGCATTAAGGGAGGTTATAGATGCTGGTTTGGCGTTCCAGAGGCACTACCGTTCTGATGTGAGGTTAATGATGTCCCCTGAGACCTCTCTAGAAGTAGCAGAGAAAGTGGGGAGGGGGCTTCCCTAGAACAGAGACCCACAGGTCTCCAGAACTGTGTGTCAGCTCTAGGGCCACCTGGCAGACAGCAGAACTGTCCTATGGGAGGGCTGTGTCCCACTGTGATAACTGAATTCCTTCATGTAGGCTGTGCTTTAGGCCTGTTCAGAGCTATATGTGAAGGTGTCTGGACATGATAAGAACTTTATCTGGGTTCTTCAACTCAACTATTATTTACTGACCACTCATAGGCACCAGTGTATCTAAGCCTGTCATTGACTTTGAGAAGTAGAGATGGTTATCCCCATTCTCCAGGTCAGGAAGCTGAGGCTTACAGAGGCTAAATAACTTGCCCAAATTCACACAGCCAGTTAGCATCAGAGCCAGGACTGAAACTGGAATACCCTAAATTCAAGTTCTGACTTCTTCATCTCCCATGCATGTCATTTTTTTTTTAACCAAGTTTTGAGGAGGTAGGGCTATGGCCAAATTTTAAAAACCAAAACCAAGACCTAGAAAGACTTCACCTTCAATATGCTAGCAGGGGAAGGGAAATGGGCAAAGGACATAGGTAATTTGCAGAAGAGGCACACAAACACCAAAAATAAAAAAGTAAATAAATGCAAACACACATTTTAAACATTTTAAACACACATTTAAAAAATATACACACATCATTTTAAGCCCATGAGATTCATTTTTTAGATGTATAAAAGTCAGAAAATAACAAGCCTTGGTAAGGATATGGGTAACACAACCCCAAGACACTATTGTAGATTTGTGCAATGACCACAGAGAGCAAGATAATTGTATCTAAAAATGTTTAAGAAATGCTCACTCCTGAATCGTTTGAACCCAAGAAGTGGAGGTTGCAGTGAGCCAAGATCACACCACTGCACTCCAGCCTCAGCCACAGAGCAAGACTCTGTCTCAGAAAAAGAAATGCTCACTTCCTACAACCCAGCAATTCTACTCTAAGTAGAGTCTACAGAGAAACTTCTCTCACTTGTGTGCAAGGAGAAACATACAAGGACATTTCCATCGGTAACAGGAAACAGGAAACTATTTAAATGTCCAATATTAGAGAATGGATACATTAAAAGAGGTAAATTCATACTACATACTGTCTAGCAGTTCAAGTGAATAGACTAGATCAAAATATACCATATATGAATAGATCTGAAATAGGCAGACTTGATGGGAAAAGGCAGGTTTGCAGAACGATGCATGGAATATGGTATCACTGACTAAAAGAAGTGATTTGTAGGAAAAGTATAGGTCCTTGAACTAGCACAGAGTGAAGAAGGGACATATTTAGGGCCAGAGGATCTGTGGTTCAAACTTCTTGACATGTTTGTGTCAAAACTCTCCTCACATTTTTCCAACTCCCTCCTCACCACTGTCTCCCCCTCCCTCCCTTCCTCCTTTCTTCTCTTAGAATCTCCTAATCTAGGTTCCATGAGTGCGTTTCAGAGAAACTGTAAATCCCCTAACATTTTAAGTAAAAAAAATTGTATTTATGAATATTTTTCTGGGGAATGGGTCCATGTCTTTCATCAGATTCTCAGAGAGGTTACAGACCCATAAGATTAAAATTCATGGAAAAAAATGTTCAGAGCATAAATGTAGCTTTGATGCAGTTTCACTGGTCTATCATGCCTTGGGAGTAGGAGTTATTTCTCATCAGAAGGAAAAAAAAAAAACGAGAGAGAGAAAATGTGAAGTGATTTGTTCTGACCCTGTTTCCACTCGTCCTGTGCCCTAGGAGAAAATGCACTGCCTTAAGAAATAGAAACATCTCCATCCTTCCTGGCCTGCCGGGCCGCTCATCCATCATCTCAGGCAGGCTCTGGGTAAATGCAGCCAGCTTCCTTTTCTGCCATTCATGACCCTTTCCATCAGATATCGGGGTCTGACTCTGGCCAGCGTGTTGACAATTATGAAGATTTTTCTAACCCAGCCCAACAGCCTCTGCACCATCAGAACACTCCAGCTAAGGAAACTACAAGAGATCAGAAGGGATAAACAGTTTTACAAAGATGCCCCAGGAGAGTGTGCAAATTCATAGGTCCAAGTACAACAACAAGGAGTCCCCAGGGCCTGAGGATGCTGGGATTGAATTAGGCTTCTCCACCATCTAGAGTTGTGGGATGCCATAGTTCTCTGCTCTAAACTCACAGGTCCTCTGGGGAGACCAGTGAGATGAAAGCTATCAATGCACACATCTTGGGGCAGCTGATGGTCAGCCATGTGGCTCTGCTGATCCTGACTGGCTTGCTCTCATGTCCAGGTGTCAGCTGGCTATCCAGGCACCTGGACTGGCCTCTGCGGGGCGGCTGGGCTGCTTCAGCTCTCCTGCAAGTGTCTCTCATGCTCCAGCACACAAGTCTGGGCATGTTCTCACGGTGAGGGCAGAGGGACAAGAGACAGCAAGTGCCAGCATGCAAGCCTATTTCAAGGCTCTGTTTGCATCACATCTGCAAATACCACATTGGCCAAAGCAAGTCACAGGACCCAGCCTGGAGTCACGGACAGGTCTTGATGCCCTGCCTACAGTGAGAAAGCATGGCAAGCCAAGTGAGAATCTGCAATATTTTTTAAATAATTTCACCTTTTATTTTAGTTTCAGGGGGTACATTTGCAGTCTTGTTGTGTTAGTACATTGCATGATGCTGAGGGTTGCAGTATGCTCAATCCCATCACCCAGGTAGTGAGCATAGTATTCAATAGTTGTTCAACGCCTCCCCCCATCTCTTCCTCCCCACTCTAGTAGCCCGCAGTGTCTGTTGTTTCCATCTTTATGTCCATGAGTACCCAACATTTAGCTTCCACTTATAAGTGAGAACATGTAGTCTTTGGTTTTCTATTCTTGCATTAATTCACTTAGGATAATGGCCTCCAGCAGTACCCATGTTGCTGCAAATGAAATGACTGGGTTCTTTATGGCTGTGTAGTATTCCATGGTATATATACACCACAATTTCTTTATCCAATCCACCACTGATGGGCACCTAGGCTGATTCCATGTCTTTGCTATTGTGGATAGCGCTGCAATCAACATGTGAGAGTCCATGTGCTTTTTTGATAGAATGATTTGTTTTCTGTTGGCTATATACCCAGTTATGGGATTGCTGGGTCAAATGGTAGTTCTGTTTTAAGTTCATTGAGAAATCTCCAGACTACTTTCTACAGTGGCTGAACTAGTTTACATTCCCAACCACAGTGTATAAGCAAGAACCTGCATTTTGAGGTCAAGCTCTGCTTCTCACCAGCTACGCTGATGTCTTTTAAGTTCTCTGAGCAAATAAGACACTACTTTTCATCTATCTGATTAGTGAAGTTTTTTTTAATGTAATAATACACAGTGAATAATAAGGCAAAGAAACAGGCACCTGAATATGCTCTTGGTGGGATTTTACTCTGTTTTCTACAGCAACTGAATCATACTTATCATGGTGGATTGCAAAAATATCCCCTAATTCTTCTCATCTTTGTATGCACTCCCCTTTACAATGTTACTTAGCAGCTCCTACCTCCATGAATCTGGGTTAGTCATGGGCCTTGCTTAGGCCAAGGAGAGAATGGGAAATGTAATGCAACAGAGGCTTGAACATTGGAATTGCCTCCTTTGCTGTGCTTGGAAGCCTGAGGCCACCATGTGAATGAGCCCAAGCCAGACTGCTATAGAATGAGAGGCCACGTGGAGGAAAACTGAGGTGCCTCAGCTGACCTTAGAAGCATGAGCAAGCCCAGTTAAGATCAGCCAAGCCTGGTCTAGAACAGAAAAGCCAACCACCTGAGCCCACCCCTAGTTGCCAAATCCCAGAATTATGCATGAGCTAGTAAAAGATGCCAATTCATTGTATCACATCCTCATTAAGGTCAGTGTCTTTCATAAGCAGAGCTGTGATGTAGCTCCATTTGACAAATATTTATTAAGCCTATTATTATATGCTAGGATTGTCTAGGCACTGATGAAATAAAATGAAAAAAATAAAAAATGAAAAAATGTGTCTGCCCTCACGAAGCTTACATTCTAGAGGTAAGAGACAGAATATTGTTTTGTTTTTTTTGAGATAGGGTCTTGCATTGTCACCCAGGCTGGAGTGCAATGGCGCAATCATAGCTCACTGCAGCCTCAACCTCCCAGGCTCAGGCAATTTTCCCCACTCAGCCTCCTAAGTAGCTGGGACTGCAAGCCCACTCCACTGTGCCACCTGATTTTTTACTTGTTTGTGGTAAAGATGAGGTCTTATTGCCCAGGCTGGTCTCCAACTCCTGGGCTCAAACAATCCTTCCACTTCGACCTCCCAAAGTGCTGGAATGACAGGCGTGAGCCACCATGCCCAACCATAGAATTATTTTATTTTTTTTAATTACTAAGTGTAACAGATTGAACAAGAGTGATGAGTTGCTCTGGAGAAACAGTAACACTATGTATAACACTATGATCCAGGAACCTTTCAAATGAGGATGGAGAGTGTTGAGAGGGGTTATAATAGTAAATGAGAAGGCCAGATGAAACCTCTATAAGGAGCTGACCGAGTGAAGATCTGAAGCAGGTGAGGAAATGAGCCTCACTGATATCTGGAGAGGAGTCTTCCAGGGTGAGGGAATAGTTAAGAACAGTTTCTGAGGATGGGCTGGGGCCAAGAAGTGTATAGGATTCAAAGACAGAGAAGTAAAAGGGGGGCCTGATTGCATCGGGTCATGTGGCGACTCTAAGGAATCTTTTGTAAATTCTTGTATAGATCTAATATTTTAACCACGTATGTGGTTTATAATTTTTAAAAAACATATATAGATCAAAAACAGGCTGGGCGCAGTGGCTCATGCCTATGATATCAGCACTTTGGGAGGCCAAGGTGGGTGGATCACCTGAGGTCAGGAGTTCAAGACCAGCCTGGGCAACATGGTGAAACCCCTGTCTTTACCAAAAATACAAAAATTAGCCAGGCGTGGTGGTGCGTGCCTGTAATCCCAGCTACTCAGGAGGCTGAGGCAGGAGAATCGCTTCAACCCGGAAGGCAGAGGTTGCAGTGAGCTGAGATCACATCATTGCACTCCAGCCTGGGTGTCAGAGGGAGACTCCGTCTCAAAAATGCATACCTGTGTGTGTGTCAAAAACAAATAGCAATCCTGAGCTGCACCCACGGATTGCAGTATTAATGCACTCTACATGAATTTTATTATAATCCCTGGCCCCAAATTCATAGAGCTTGCCGGAGACAGCAAAAGAGAGATGTCATTTTTGGGCACAAGCTGCCCTCTGCTGTTCACTTTTGGATTAACAGCCACCGTTATCACCTAAAGAAGCAAATGCTGTCCTGGTGGAAAACAGGTAACTAGTTATCAGGACACCCGTCTTCCTTGCCAATAAGTTCAACTATCTCCAGAAGCTCTTAAAAAACAATATAAGAGGAAAGGATATCTCCCAAATCTTCATCATTCATTTCTATCCAAATATTACACTATCACTTTTTTCTTTTCTTTCTCTCTTTCTTTGTCTTGTCTTGTCCAGTCCTGTCCTGTCCTGTCCTGTCTTTCTGATGGGTCTTGCTGTCTTGCTCAGGCCGGAGTGCAGTGCTGTGATCATACCTCACAGAAGCCTCAAATTCCCAGGCTCAAGCGATCCTCCTGCTTTAAACTTCCAGCTGGGACTACAGGTGCACACCACCCTGCCTGGCTAATATTTTCATCTTTTGTAGACAGGGTCTCACTATATTGCCCAGTCTGGTCTTGAACTCCTGGGCTCAAGGGATCCTCCCGCCTCAGCCTCCCAAAGTGCTGAGATTACAGTCACAAGTAACCAACCCTGGCCTATATATATATATGTGTGTGCGTATATGTATATACATGTGTGTGTGTGTGTGTGTGTGTGTGTATATATATATTTTTTTTTTTTTTTTTTTTGAGATGAAGTCTCACTCTGTCACCTAGGCTGGAGTGCAGTGGTGTGATCTCGGCTCACTGCAACCTCCACCTACCAGGTTCAAGTGATTCTCCTGCCTCAGCCTCCTGAGTACCTGGGATTACAGGCACCCACCACCATGCCCAGCTAATTTTTTGTATTTTTAGTAGAGATGGGGTTTCACTATGTTGGCCAAGCTGGTCTCAAATGCCTGACCTCGTGATCCACATGCCTCAGCCTCCTGAAGTGCTGGGATAACAGGCATGAGCCACTGCACCCGCCTTATTTTTTATTTTTTTAAGATTTTTTTAAAAGCAGTTTTAGGGTCATAGCCACATTAGGAGGAAGGCAGAGAGATTTCCCATACACCCCCTTCCCCTACCCATGCATAGCCTCCCCCATGATCAACATCCTCCACCAGAGTGGTACAATTGTTGCAACTGAGGCACCTACACTGATGCGTCATTATCACCAAAGTCCCTAATTTACATTAGGGTTCACACTTGACGTTGCATATTCTGTGGGTCTGGACAAAGGTATAATGCCATGTATCCACCATTACAGTATCACACAGAGTATTTTCACTGCCCTAAACTTCTGTGTTCCGCCTATTCATCCCTACCTACCCACCCCTAAACCTTGGCAATCACTAACCTTTTTATTGTCTCCATGGTTTTGCCTGAAAATCTGAAAAGGCTGTATACTGTATGATTCCAACTGTATGACCTCCTGGAAAAGGCAAAACTGTTTAAAGATCTAAAATATTCACCCACTTGTTCATTTGATGTTCTGCAAATGCCTGTGAGGTGAGCTGTGTGGGCAGTGTTAGCCCTTTTTGCAGATGAGAGAACTGAAACTTTGGAAACTTGTAGAACTTGCATTTAGTCTCATTAGCCAGTGCATGGTAAAACCAGGATGACAGTCAGAACGTTCTAACTCAGCTGGGTGCAGTGGCTCACGCCTGTAACCCCAACACTTTGGGAGGCCAAGGTGGCAGGATCGCTTGAGGCCAGGAGCTTGAGACTGGCCTGGGAAATACGGGGAGTCCCCCATCTCAACAACAACAAAAAAATTTAATTAGCTGGGCATGGTAATGCATACCTGTAGTCCCAGCTACTCAGGAGGATGAGGCTAGAGGATTGCTTAAGCATCAAGTCTGCAGTGAGCTATGACTGCATCACGGCACTCTGGCCTGGGTGACAGAGCAAGACCTTGCCTCTTAAAAAAATAAAATATGTCCGGGCACGATGGCTCACGCCTGTAATCCCAATACTTTGGGAGGCCAAGGCAGGTGGATACTAAAAATGCAAAAATTAGCCAGGCATGGTGGCACACACCTGTAGTCTCAGCTACTTGGGAGGCTGAGGCAGGAGAATGGCTTGAATCTGGAAGGTGGAGGTTGCAATGAGCCAAGATCACACCACTGCATTCCCGCCTGGACAATAGAGTGAGATTCTATCTCAACAACAAAAAATAAATAAGGGCCGGGCGCGGTGGCTCAAGCCTGTAATCCCAGCACTTTGGGAGGCCGAGACGGGTGGATCACGAGGTCAGGAGATCAAGACCATCCTGGCTAACACGGTGAAACCCCGTCTCTACTAAAAAATACAAAAACTAGCCGGGCGAGGTGGCGGGCGCCTGTAGTCCCAGCTACTGGGGAGGCTGAGGCAGGAGAATGGCGGAAACCTGGGAGGCGGAGCTTGCAGTGAGCTGAGATCCGGCCACTGCACTCCAGTCCGGGCGACAGAGCAAGACTCCGCCTCAAAAAAAAAAATAAATAAATAAATAAATAAATAAGAACCTTCCAACCCACTTCGGTACAACTGAAGTACAAAGAGGGTAGAAGACTTGCTCAGCATCACACAAATTTTAAGCAACAAATCCAAGATAAAAAGCCATGAGTTTTCATCACTCTAACCACAGACATGTCCAAGGAGAAGCCCAGGTAAAGACCCAGGGAGGAGACGGCCATCTACAAGTCAAGAACAGAGACCTCAGAATCAGCCCTGCCAATACCTCGATCTCAGGCTTCTAGCCTCCTGAATTGTGAAAAAATACATTTCTATTGTTTAAGCCATCCAATTTGTAGTACTTTGTTATAGCAAATGACTACAAAGGGTCTCCTCTTCTTGATAATGATATGATCATTATATTAGAAATGTCATACAAATGAAGTGAACAGAGCAAACAGTAATTACAGGCAGAACAGCATATGTGCCAGCCAGTTCTACCTCGGCGGAAGCTCCAGGAAGTTGTTCAGAAGGCTTTTGAACAGCGGACTGAGTTTAAGAGTGAATGAGGGCTTAGGGTGTAAATTCAAGGGATTGGGCTGCTGCTGGGAGCTCAGGATATTCTTGGCTACTGCAGCCCTACTTTACCTTTCATTGGCATGGTCATAACTTAGGTGGAAAATGTTGATTGTTTAATCATGTTGCCTTACTTTTTGACCTGATAACCATTGATCAGTGGAAAGAAACACCTGCACAAGTCAAAGCAGGGCTCATTCCTCGGACGGCTTTGTGAATTGGCTTACTAGCACTCAAGAGAGCTTACTGCCTTGTTTGCTTTCTTTATCCCTTGCTGTTACTGAGAAAGATTTGCCCTGATTAGAGAAATTAGGATATACAGAAGGAGTCAACAAACTGCATCAATAATCTCCAATTAAAAGACAAGGACTCAATATAAGGATAGACAAACCGATCGATGGAACAGAATAGAGTACAGGAATAGACCCACACATATTGAATCCACTTATTTTTCACAAAGGTACCAGGTCAATGCAATGGAGAAAGAGAATTTTTTAATAAAATGATGCTGGATTCGATATCCATATAGAAAAAATATAAAAGAACTTCTACCTCTACTTCACTTCATATATAAAAATGAATTAGGGTACATGTTCTCAGGGTTTCCTGAGGGCTGTGTCATGGGCAAAAAATGTTTTTCAATAACAAAATTTAAAGGCTGGGCATGGTGGCTCACGCCTGTAATCCCAACACTTTGGGAGGCCGAGGCTGGTGGAACACCTGAGGTCAGGAGTTCAAGACCAGCCTGGCCAACATGGTGAAACCCACCTCTACTAAAAATACAAAAATTAGTTGGGCATCCTGGCGGGTGCCTGTAATCCCAGCTACTCAGGAGGCTGAGGCAGGAGAATCACTTGAACCCAGGAGGTGGAGGTTGTAGTGAGCTATCGTGCCACTGCACTCCAGTCTGGGTGACAGAGCGAGACTCCATCTCAAAAAAAAAAAAGTAATGAATATTAATTATTAATGGAACATTTACAGGGTTAGGTCCCACAGTGTGATAAAAAGGCTCATGTATATTCTGTCATGTAATCCTAGGAGATGGGTGTTGGTACTGATTACATGGGAACATGAAGCTTAGTAAATTTAAGTTAGTGGCTCTCAATGGCATGCTAATATCATCTTGGGACATTTTATTTTTTAAAAAATTCTGATGATTGGGCTTCATCCCAAGTCTACTGGGTTAGAATCTCTGTGGATGGTGTCCAAGCATCTGTATTTTGTAAGTGCTCTCAGAGGTGACACTGATGTACAACCAGGGCTGAGAACCAATGTGAATGTTAGAGAGACTGGAATTCAGGGCTTTACTGCCACTTCATATACAGAAGATGATATAGATATAGATGTTGATAGTAATATCAATATATATAGACATAGATGATATAGACAGAAGTACAGATGTACATACACCTAGTGTATTAGTCCATTTCACACTGCTATAAGGAACTACCTGAGACTAGATCATTTATAATGAAAAGAGGTTTAATTCACTCACGGTTCCACATGACTGGAGAAGCCTCAGGAAACTTACAATAATGGTGGAAGGAGATGGGGAAGCAAGGCACATCATATGTGGTGGCAGGAGAGAGCGCGAGCTAGGAAGGAAGTGCCACAATTTTTTTTTTCTTTTTTTTTAGACAGGGTCTTGTTGTGTCACCCAGGTTGGAATGCAATGGTGTGATCTTGGCTCACTGTAATCTCTGCCTCCCAGGTTCAAGTGATTCTTCCGCCTCAGTCTCCCAAGTAGCTGGGATTATAGGTGTGCACCACCATACCCAGTTAATTTTTGTATTTTCAGTAGACACAGGGTTTTGCCATGTTGGCCAGGCTGGACTCGAACTCCTGATCTCAGGTGATCTGCCTGCTTCAACCCCACAAAGTGCTGGGATTACAAGCATGAGCCACTGCACCCAGCCTACACTTTTAAACCATCAGATCTCATGAGAACTCACTCACTATCACAAGAACAGCTTTGGCGCTGGGCGTGGTGGCTCACGCCTGTACTCCCAACACTGGGAGGCTAAGGCAGGTGGATCACCTAAGGTCAGGAGTTTGAGACCAGCCTGGCCAACATGGTGAAACCCCGTCTCTACTAAAAATACAAAAAAAATTAGGCAGGCATGGTGGTGGGCGCCTGTAATCCCAGCTACTCAGGAGGCTGAGGCAGAATAATTGCTTGAACCCAGGAGGTGGAGGTTGCAATGAGCCGAGATCGTGCCACTGCACTCCAGCCCAGGCGACAAGAGTGAAACTCCGTCTCAAAAAAAAAAAGAACAGCTTTCGCAAAACTGCCCCCATGATCCAATTACCTCCCATCAAGTCCCTCCCCCAACACGTGGGGATTACAATTTGAGACGAGATTTAGGTGGGGACACAGAGACAAACTCTATGACCTAGTATTGAATTTGTTTTCAATTATTGATGAACATCTCAAGTATAAAACCGACTGGCACTGTTTCCTCTCCTCACTCCTTTCAGTACTTCCATCCTCATGTTGCTGCTTTCTCTTGTGGTCACTGAAACTCCTGAGCAGTGAGAGTCCAGATAACTCAGAAACTGACGAATCAGAATGGATGCTGGACTTATCGCTGGAGCAGGATTGAG
Source organism: Trachypithecus francoisi (assembly GCF_009764315.1). Classification (NCBI taxonomy): domain Eukaryota; kingdom Metazoa; phylum Chordata; class Mammalia; order Primates; family Cercopithecidae; genus Trachypithecus; species Trachypithecus francoisi. Next base: position 73,609,215 of record NW_022681455.1, read on the forward strand.
AGGTTAACGTTTTGATCACTGGATCCTGAAGAGTGAGGATTCCAAGGGAGAGCAGCAGTAGGGAGCCATTCAGAGGGCTCAAGAAAGCAGCTGTTTTCCAACTGAAAGTAATGCCAGTGTCTGCCTGTGCCTTGATTTATTGAGAATTATGTGGCAGATACTGTGATACATACTTAATAAACATTATTTTATTCCGTTTGGTCATTGTTGAAAACATTTCCTTTTTTTTTTTTGAGACAGGTCTCCCTCTGCCACCTAGGCTGGAGTGCAGTGGTACAATCATAACTCGCTGTAGCCTCAAACTCCTGGGCTCAAGCAATCTTCCCATGTCAGTCTCTTGTGTAGCTAGGACTACAGACATGCCCCACCACACCTGGGTAATTTTTTCAGGGGAAGGGGGGCACTGACAGGGTCTCACTATGTTGCTCAGGCTGGTCTCGAACTCCTGACTGTGCCTCAGCCTCCCAAAGTTCTGGGATTACAGACATAAACCACCATGCCCAGCCAGGTCTGAGTATTTTTTAAAGGTAACGTTAAGATGGCCTGCCTCTCAGACATCTATTTCATGTCTCTACTCAAGGATTGCTTCTTGCGTGTTGGGAGGAAAACGAAGAAGCTAGCAGGCAGTCTGCAGTCCACACTGGGCTGCCCCCACCAGCTGTCCTGTGCCTGGCAGCGCTGCTTTCAGCCCCATTCATTTCCAACTCCAAGGGGGTTTGTCACTTTGAAGGTTGTTGCCACATTTCCATCCTGAAGTGGCAGCTCCAGTTGTGTTTCCCAGATAATTTCCAAGATGCTAATTGCCACCTGCTGATTTCCTGTAAACACTGTACTTTACACATGTGATTAATCAGAGAGCTGTGGACTGTTCCGAAGAAATGTGTGTGCATGTTTGTGTGTGCGTTTCATTACCGTGGTGGATTTACATCACGGGCAATGTTTGCTCACAAAGCTGCATTAGCAAAACAGCAGGGAAAACAAAATTACAAAATACCATAAACTGCAAGTTCACAGACTGTATACACAACAACTCAAGTCAGCCCAACAATTCCCTGACTAAATTCTGGAACCAAGCAGCAGGAAGGTAGCATCTCTAAAGGAGACTTTGAAGACTCTGAACCATTTCTTCTTCAGATTCAAGATCGACCTTGTGCCAGACCTTACCTTTTCACTGCAAGTTACCTGCACCTTTAAACCTCCATCTCCTCATCTGTAAAAATGGATAATTTTTGAGTCACAGAAGATACCATGTAATATGTTTATTTTGTATATCAGTCAGAATTGTGTGAGTTGCAAGTGACAGTAATTGAATTCAAAGTGACTTAAGCAAAACAAGGGAATATATTGGCTCAAAAACCTAGAGACAGGGGTCTAGTTTCAGGTGCAGTTGCATTTAGGAGCTCAAACAATGACTTCAAACTCTCTGTGGCACCTTCTCTGTTTTTTGATCTTGCCTCATTCTTTGAACTCTCCTTACAGCAATCTAGTAGACTTGCCAACAAGTCCAGGCATATATTTTATCTTCTCAGCAACCACTGTAAACTAGTGTAGATAGCATCTCACTTGGGAAATGACCCACTAGCGTAAGAGTTAAAGGAACATGAAAAACAGCTTAACAGTCAAAGTCAGGTTTTTTTTTTGAAGAATAAACCTGAGAGGGGCTTCTGGCCAATTTCGGTCAGGAGTACTCTCTCTTACAGACTAAGGATGTTTAAGGATATAGAAAGTGGGGAGCTTATCATAGAGTCACAATGTTTCTATGTGAGGGAAAGTTTATTATGGGGTTGAAAGGTCTCTGGTTGGTGGTGAAGCTATCTCGGGGTTGGCATGTTTCTGGTTGGAGCAGGGTTTATCTTAGGGTTGAAATGTTTCTGGTTATGCTGACACTAGCCATTAGGCTGATGTTTTGGGGCTGGATTTAGGCAGTTTTGTTTGTTTTGTTTTGTTTTTAATCAAGGGGAACTTAAAATGGTGGGGTTTGTCCAAGATGGCAACGATCCTGCTCTGTCCACTAACCCATTCTCAGACCTCCTGATTTGGGTAGAGTTAATTGCCTACTTGCTTACACCTACCCAAACTCCCAAGACATGCACAGAATCAGCCACATACATGAAGACACTGCCAGACCTCTGACCCCCAAACCAAACCAGATGGTTGTAGGGGCAGCCTGGCACCATCTGATGGTGTTTGTAACAGAAAAAAAAATGGGGATTCCAACATCAGGATATGGATTTCATGACGGATACTCAACCTCCCATACAAACCTATGTGCTGAGTGACAAGAGGGAGACGTTTACTCAACTCAGAAGTAACTGGTCAGCCCCTTTTACACATGCCTGTTTCAGTCTGGGGCCAACAGTGGAAAATGGGTGGTTCACAGACCCAAATACACGCACATCTGGCCAAGGTCACTATTTGCCATTTTCTGTTTCTAAGCCTCCCCAAGCCTCTGTGGCTATTTATTTATTTATTGAGATGGAATCTTGCTATTGCCCAGGCTGGAGTACAATGGTACGATTTCAGCTCACTGCAACATCTGCCTCCTGGGTTCAAGTGATTCTCCTGCCTCAGCCTCCCGAGTAGCTGGGATTACAGACAAGTGCCACCACACCCAGCTAATATTTGTATTTTTCAGAGAGACAGGGTTTCATCATGTTGGCCAGGGTGGTTTCGAACTCCTGACCTTAGGTGATCCACCCACCTCGGCCTCCCAAAGTGCTGGGATTACAGGTGTGAGCCACTGCGCTGGCCTCTATGGCATTTCTTATAGGAAATACTCACAGAATCCCAGCCTGAGATTCTGGTCTTGAAGTATAGAACCCATTGCTCTATCTAATCACACAGCCCCTTTTTCCCATCCTATTGGGGCAAGATCCTATTCCCTGATCCCTTCATTTCCATTGTTCCTCCTCTTCAACTTCTTCCCTAGTGGGAAGACAGTCATTAGTATAATACATGAAAGCTATCCTGTGAGAGTTGACCAATATTAGCCATAGAAGTTTGATGGTCTGGCCGGGCGCGGTGGCTCAAGCCTGTAATCCCAGCACTTTGGGAGGCCGAGACGGGCGGATCACGAGGTCAGGAGATCGAGACCATCCTGGCTAATACGGTGAACCCCGTCTCTACTAAAAATACAAAAACTAGCCGGGCGAGGTGGCGGGCGCCTGTAGTCCCAGCTACTCGGGAGCTGAGGCAGGAGAATGGCGTAAACCCGGAGGCGGAGCTTGCAGTGAGCTGAGATCTGGCCACTGCACTCCAGTCCGGGCAACAGAGCGAGACTCCGCCTCAAAAAAAAAAAAAAAAAAAAAAAGTTTGATGGTCTTTGGGTACCCTGCTCTGAAAAAATGCGAGAACTCAGGGAAAAGTGGTCTTATCAAGACAGATAAAAAGAAGCAGGTGCAGATAAAGCCTGGAGCCCTTGTTAGAAAAGAATGGAGGGATGGAAATCAAGATGAAGGGAATTTCTTTGTGTCTACAAAAGGCAAACTCAGCCTGACAGGTAATGCACACAACAAAGAGATGTTGGCAGCAGCCTCTGCATTCTCAATCTATTCCCGACTAACAATGATGAGCATTAAGTCCTTTCTGACAATTAAATGAGCTTACTTGCCTTATTTTCTAGTCATTGTAAGTTAAAATAACAGGGTTAGATGCAGCATAAAGTAATGGTTAAAAGCACAAACTCTTGAGTCAGGCCACCTGGATTTGAATCCAGGATCCTCTACTCAGCAGCTAGAACAACTTGGGCATGTTACTTCCCTTTGCTTTAATTTTCTTGTTAGTAAATGGAAATATCGATAGCATGTACCTCCCAGTGTTGGCATGAGAAAGAAACTAGTTATTGCATATAAAATAGTCAAAACCACACCTGGCTCATAATGAATTAATTCAATACATATTAGCTATTAGACAAGCAGCAACCCGGACTTCCCTGCCTCCAGGGAAATTCCCTTGTCTACACGCACATGGTTGATTGGGTGAATCCCCCAAGAGGAACACTGGACCTCTCTAGGGACTCACAGAGACAAAGTGGGAGCACCCAATAGAAGTGTGGCTTGCACATAAGGAGCTTTGACTTCCTTGCAAGCTATTCCTTGCTTGTGCTTCACTTGATTTTTAAGATTTGGGGATACATGTGCATGTTTGTGGCAAGGGTATTACATGCATAATGGTGTGGGTTGGGCTTCTAGTGTACCTGTCACCTAAATACCAGCCATTGTACCTAACAGGTAATTTTTCAACCTTCCCCCCCATCCCACCCTCCCCACTTTAGGAATCCTCAAAATCTATTCTCTCCATGTTTATGTCCAGGTGTAACCTTTATTTAGATCCCACTTATAAGTGAGAACATGCAGTATTTTTCTGTTTAGTTCACCTAGGATAATTGCCTCCAGCTCCATCCATGTTGCTGCAAGGGACGTGATTTCATCCTTTTTTATGGCTGCATAATATTCCATGTTGTAGATCTGCCACATTTTCTTTTTTGTTGTTGTTTGTTTCCTTTTCTTTTTTGAGACAGGGTCCCACTCCACCAGCCATCACAGCACATCATAGCTCACTGCAGCCTCCACCTCCTGGGTTCAAGTGCTCCTCCCACCTCAGCCTCCCTAGAAGATGGGACTACAGGTGCATGCCACCACACCTGGCTAATTTTTTATTTTTATTTTTGTCATTATATTGCTCAGGCTAGTCTTGGTCTCAAGCAATCCTCCTGACTCAGCCTCTCAAAGTGTTGGGATTACAGGTGTGGGCCACCGTGTCCAGCCCACCACATTTTCTGCCTGTCAACCACTGGCAGACACTTAGGTTGGTTCCATGACTTTGCCATTGAAAACAGCTGCATTTGATCTTCTGATTAAGAGGGATTTTTCTTCTGTTTGACAGTGTTGCAGCAAGCTCTCCCAAGGCTTTACTCTGAAAATAGGGAAAGGTCTGCAGCATATTTTCCTTGTCCCAAGCTAAAATGACTTGGCACAATCAACTACAAGGGGTGAGCTGGATTGGTCACAAGAGGGCATACATGGACATCAGAATTCTCCAATAACTAGAAGACTTATCACAAAGTAGGCAATGGGGTCAGTAACAGGTGTTCCCAGAACTCCAGAGACAAAGGCCAGCTAGAACCCAAAGGGCTATCCATGCATCCCAGACAAGAATAGGGATTAGAGGCCGGGCGCGGTGGCTCAAGCCTGTAATCCCAGCACTTTGGGAGGCCAAGGCGGGTGGATCACGAGGTCAGGAGATCGAGACCCTCCTGGCTAACACGGTGAAACCCCGTCACTACTAAAAATACAAAAAACTAGCCGGGCGCGGTGGCGGGCGCCTGTAGTCCCAGCTACTCGGAGGCTGAGGTGGGAGAATGGGGGGAACCCGGGAGGCGGAGCTTGCAGTGAGCCGAGATCGCGCCACTGCACTCCAGCCTGGGCAACAGAGCGAGACTCCGTCTCAAAAAAAAAAAAAAAAGAATAGGGATTAGACCACAGGCCAGTTCAAGTAAATTTTGTCAAAAGGTTTGCTTGCAGCTGTCTTTGCCAACGTTATCCTATCAAGGTAACCAAAGTTCTGGCATTTGCAACCCCTCTCCCTTCACCAACTACCCACTCAGATCACCCTGGTCCGTTGAATGTACTCTAGTCCCGCCCACCTCTAGAACGCCTCTTATCAATTCCTGCCCATTCCTCAAGCTTAACTAAATTTCAGTCTCATCCATGAAGTTTGTTTTGACCATTTCCAAACCATCTGAACTGACAGCTCTAATTGCCCAATATAATCACATGGAATTATATATGGTTTTATGAGACCTCATCTACTAGGGCCTTGAGGGAGAGTGAACATCCCTTGGTTTTACCTGTATAGCATCTTTTATCCCTTCTTCTAGTAGTAGCATCCACTCAATTTTTCTTTAGGAAAAAAAAAAAAAAAAACCCTTCCAAACTCTTGGACCAGGTGGCTCAGAAGGAGGTGGCCACACACCACAGCTCCAGAGTGGACACGTGACCCAGGCCTCACCAAGCAGGAATTCCCTCTCCCTGGTCACAGTGATTGGTTCAGGATGGGCACACGACCCAAGTCAACCCTATGAGGGTCAGCCCCAGGACATTTGCTGAAACTATTGGGGGTCCAGGGGAGTGTACTCTCTTTCAGAAGGCCAGCAGCTACTACATGGGGAGAACCTACTGAAAATAAGGGTGATTCAGGAAAAAGCAGAGCTGAAAATAGAGGGGAATCAATTGCCTGAGGACATCATCTGAGGACAGAGCAAGACACTGCCTCAAATTTTTGCCACTGTACTGTAACACTTTAAAGGGTCACGCCTTATGCATCTGCCTATCCCATTAGTACCTGGCATGGTGCCTTATAGAGAGGCATGTAGCTTAGTTAAGAAATCATTATGTGAAAATATTAATACTATGTCTGAAGCAGACACCAGTACACACATACCCAATCTTCTCATTTCTACTTTTCAATTTGTAACAAGTGGATCAGATTTGGCATAAAAGAAATGAGAAGGCTGGGCACGGTGGCTCACACCTGTAATCCCAGCACTTAGGGAAGCCAAGGTGGGTGAATCACTTGAATCACTTGAGGCCAGAAGTTTGAGACCAGCTTGGCCAACACGGTGAAACCCTGTCTCTACTAAAAAAAAAAAAAAAAAGAAAAAAATTATCCGAGTGTGGTGACACACACCTATAATCCCAGCTACTCGGGAGGCTGAGGCACAAGACTCTCTTGAATCTGAGAGGTGGAGACTGCAGTGAGTCAAGACTGCACCACTGCACCCCAGCTTGGGTGATGGAGTATAAAAGGAAGGAAGGAAGGAAGGAAGGAAGGAAGGAGGGAGGGAGGGAGGGAGGGAGGCAGGGAGGGAGGGAGGGGAAAAGAAAAGAAAAAAAAAGAAATGAGAAATAACCCAGCACGGTGGCTCATGCCTGTAACCCCAGCAGTTTGGGAGGCCAAGGTGGGCGGACCACTTGAGGTCAGGAGTTCGAGACCAGCCTGGCCAACATGATGAAACCTCATCTCTACTAAAAATACAAAAATTAGTTGGGCATGGTGGCGTGTGCCTGTAATCCCAGCTACTTGGGAGGCTGAGGTAGAATTACTTGAACCTGGGAGACAGAGGTTGCAGTGAGCCAAGACTGTGCCACTGCACTCCAGCCTGGACAACAGAGTGAAACTCTGTCTCAAAAAAAAAAAAAAAAAATGAAAAAAAAAAAAGAGAAGTAACAGACATTACTAAAAAATTCTCTTAGAGTTTTTATTTTTTATTTTCTACCCAACATAGGCATAGATATAATTTCTTAGCACTTTAATGCATATTTAATGTTCATGTTTACAGTGACCCTACATTAGATCCCACTGGCCAACACCAAGTTATAGTTAATCAGCTTGCCAGACAAAAGGCTGGTGGCTCAGCACCATGGATAGAGGAATCTGGTGCAAAAGTTGAATCTGCGCCTACTTACAAAATAACAGCAGTGAGCTGTGATATATGATGTTCTACCAAGGAAAGATTAGTGTGAACATTCTTCCTGGCATCAAAGGAAGAGCGTGGCTCTGGGTTTGGATCAACTCAGAGGATTGAGGTCTTGAGAAAATAACCACTCCTTAAAGATACCTCTGAGTACCATGACTTGCTTCATTTACTGACCTATATATTGATCCACTACTTCTTCGACAATCTGCTCTTCTGTTCCCAAGACACCATTTTCATGCTGAACTAAATGTAAACACCTAGCTAGCAAATGTGGAGGACATCTGTTCTTTTTACATGTCCAGCATCTATAACCCTTTTTTCTTTTGCAAACCATCCTTCAAATGAATTAGCTGTCCTGAGTTTGCTTTTTGTTGTTTTGAAGAAATAGAGTCTCACTCTATCACCCAAACTGGAGTGTAGTGGTTCCCTCATGGCTCACTGCAGCCTCGACCTCCCAGGCTCAAGTTATTCTTCCACCTCAGCCTCTTGAGTAGCTAGGACTACAGGTGTGTGCCACCACACCTGCTTAACTTTTATCTTTATAGAGATGAGGACCTTACTATACTGCCCAGGCTGGTCTTGACCTTCTGGCCTCAAGCAATCATGCCCTCTTAGCCTCTCAAAGTGCTGAAATTACAGGAATGAGCCACCACGCCTGGTCCAAATTAGCTGTTTCTTTAAATGGTATTAAGGAATTGTTGATACAATTGTGAAGGGCTTATGATGATATTGAAGCTATGTTTAAAATAAGAGTTCCTGGCCAGGCAGAGTGGCTCACGCCTGTAATCCCAGCACTTTGGGAGGCTGAGGCAGTCGGATCACTTGAGGCCAGTTCAGGACCAGCCTGGCCAACAAGGTGAAATCCGTTTCTACTAAAAAGACAAAAAGTTAGCTTAGAGTGGTGGTGCACGCTTGTACTCCCAGTTACTCGGGAGGCTGAAGCAGGAGAATCATTTGAACCTGTGAGGTAGAGGTTGCAGTGAGCTAAGATCACATCACTGCACTCCAGCCTGGGCGACAGAGCAAGACTGTCTCAAAAAAAAAAAAAAAACATTTAAAAAAGTTCCTGTCTTTACACAATACATTCTGACAGTTCCAAATAAAATAATATCATGTCCAGAATTTGCTTCAAAATAATCCAGGATTAGAGCAGGCGAGACAAGATTGGCCATGAGTTGATCATTGTTAAAGCTGGAGGACAGAAACATGAGGATTCTATTTTATGTTCGAAATTTTCCATTAAATATATACATATGTAAATATATATATATACACACACATATGCATATATATGAGGCTGTGTGTGCGCACTTGTGTGTGTGAGAGGCTACCAAAAAATTGTAACAATAATTCCTGAACAACTTATGATCCTGCACCTGAGCAATAATAAAGAGCAAGCCTGATTCCCTCTGCTCCCTGAGGAGCTTTCAGGAGGCAAGGTTCTAAATGCCCCATGCAGACCTGAGATTTTTCTCTTGCTCAAGTCCACGTGATGGAGCAGGAAGTTCACATGTCCAGGGATGATCACTTTCGCAAGATGTCTCAGGACAGCAATTTCTAAGACATGAAACCTTTTCATGCACTTTTCCCTGACAAGCAGCTGGGAGCAGGGACTGGGCCAAGCGTAAGTGAAAGCATACCTGATTGTGGTCATGGGCCCCAGGTCAATACATAAAGTCTAGGTGAGAACCAAAGCAACAGCAGCAAAATATTAAATACAAAATGGGTTGGATAACTAGAGGGAGCCAAGATATAATGCCAAGCACATTAGGATGGAGAAAATGTAAAATACGAAGATGGCAGAAAGGTACAAACGGAAGACACAACTAAGTATTCCCCTAGGGAGCCTTTTGGGGGACTTTTCATGCAGCAGCCACATCAGGACAAATGAGGTGCCAGCAGAAAGACTGGTGGATAAAATGACTATAAAACTGCTTCCAAAACTGTGAAACCATGCGCACATGGGAGGAATTGCTTAGAGGCTACATATCACAGATGAGGTTGAGTGCTTACTATGCGTAAGGTACTTTATAAGCTCCCAGTACACAGTAGTTAAAAACATAAAATGTCCTGCTTCATTGAGCTAACATTATAGTGAGGCAAACTGATGTAACTGTCAATTATTTAAAGGTGTGATAACTTCACCTAAAAATACTGCCAGCTTCTCTTTAGAAATCAGAAGATCTAGGCTGGGCGCAGGGGCTCACTCCTGTAATCCCACCACTTAGGGAGGTCAAGGCAGGCTGGTCGCTTGAGCTCAGGAGTTTCAGACCCTGTCTCTGCAAAAAAAATATATAAAAATTAGCCGGGTAGTGACACATGTCTGCAGTCCCAACTGCAGTGACCTATGATTGCACCACTGCACTCTAGCCTAGGTGACAGAGCAAGATTCCTTCTCAAAATAATATTAATTATCAGAAGATCTAGCAAGGCTTGGTCTGTATTCCTGCATGGCAACAAGAGGCTGGAACTAGTGGCTGCTTCCTTTACAGGAAATGTGGCCTGCAGCTCACCACAATCCCCACCATTCCCTATTGTGTTATACTCTGCCTTACTTCACTCTATGTTATCTGCCTGAGCTCTGCAAGCTTTCAAGTTTGTGACTCCTGCTCCCTCGTGTCCCCAAGTTGTTTGTGATACTTGCCTCTCCTAAAACCACCAAATAGCCCAAGGAGAACGTAAAGGACCCCACTCTTATTTGAATCTGAATCCTGGGTTACCATTTAATCTGATGTAACCTTGGGCAGTGACATCACCTTGCTGAAGTCTCAATGCCCTAAACTCTGAAATGAAGACAATCACATCTGGTTTATACGATTTTTGTGAGGACTAGGCTTTGCCTAATTAGCTCTTACTCCTCCTTTGGATCTCACCCCTAGCACTGCTTCTTCAAAAAAACCTTTCCAGACCTCCCAAATAGATCAATACCTCTGATAGACATAGGTTCTCAGCACCATGTCTCTTCTTGGTGGCACCCATCTCCCTTAGAATTACACATCAGTTGGTGGATTACTTGCTTAATTCCTGCCTCTCCCACCAGTCTGAAAACTCAATAATGGGAGGGGAATCCTGCTTTTGCTCCCTACCTACCACCACATCTGGCATTAAATAGGTCCTCAGTATTATTTAGAAAGAAAAATGAGCTGTGTACAGATGCTGATACAACCCCTGGCATATACGAGGTGCCCCACTGATTCTCTCTGCCCCACCCTCAGCTAATGCCTGTTATGTACATGGTACCCTAAGCTTCCGGGGCTAAAATTGGCTCAATTTTTAACATTTGGGAAAGAAGTGATTAGGTTGTGTGCTCTAACAAGCTATCTACCTCCCAGAATAAGGATTTTTGTTTTGCCCACTGACATACATGTAGCCGAACTGGTGTCCAGGCCACTCATCGCCTGAAAGCTAAAAACTCAAAAGACAAGCTTTGGTGAAAGTAAAGTTAGCTTTATTCAAGAAACCAGCAACCTGCAAAAGGCAGTGCACTAGGGTTCAAAGACCACCTTTTTCAGTTGTGCCTCTAGATCCAGGAATTTTAAGGAAAATTAGGAGAAATAATCATCAAAACATTCTTGTGGGCCAGGGGCAGTGGTTCATGCCTGTAATCCCAGCAATTTGGGAGGCTGAGGCAGGTGGATCACTTGAGGTCAGGAGTTCGAGACCATCCTGGCCAACATAGTGAAACGCCATCTCTACTAAAAATACAAAAACTAGCCAGGTGCGGAGGCGCACACCTTTAGTCCCAGCTACTCAGGAGGCAGAGGCTGCAGTGAACCAAGACTGGGTTCTTGCACTGGGTTCAAGCACTCCAGGCTGGGCGACGGACCAAGACTGTCTCAAAAAACAAAACAAAACAAAAACATTCTCGTCAATCATGCACAGTCTCAGATGGGCAGTTAATCATTACTTTCTTGGTCAACGCCTTGTGACTAGATTGTGTAGGGACCATCAGCCTGTTCCCAGAGCTGCTGGTCTGTGTGTTTTATCTGTTGAAGAAGGTCCTGTTTTTGCTGTGACTGTTTTTAGTGAATAATTTACAAACTCAGGCAAAACAATAATTATACTCAAGCAAGCAAGCTTCTCTCTTAGAGTCAGTACTGCTGTTACCCGTTGCAGGGCCTAGGGGACTTAGCTGGACGCCTACCTGGCTTTTGTTACCCAATGCAATGCCTCCATGACATAGCTAAATGCCTACTCGGATTTAACTCTGCTTATTTTTAGAAAACAGGATGTCTGTGGTCACAGGTTCCTTCTTAGCTTACTCGACCTCTCAAGAACCTCTAGCTTCATCCTCATCCAACTTCAGTACTAAATGACATTCCCATTGGCACCATGACAGTTGACAATCACCATCATGACCCGAAAAGACCAAAAAAGGACAAAAAAGAGGCAGCGCCTTGATTCCAGGAAAATCTACCTCCCTTCCCAAGAAAAAAACATGAATATTCCTCCTCCTGTTCTTTTTATTTTTTTATTTTTTTAGAGACAGGATCTTGCCATGTTGCCCAAGCTGGTCTCCAATTCCCGGGCTCAAGCGTGCCTTTTGCCTCCTTGCCTTGCTCTTAACGCCCAGCCTCTTCATTAAGGACACCTGAGGACTAAGCGCTGATTTGTATGTTTTTTGTTTTCTGTTTTGTTTTTGACCCAGTCTCAATTTGTCACCCAAGCTGGAGTGTGGTGGCACTATCTCGGCTCACTGCAACCTCTGCCTCCCGGGTTCAGGCGATTCTCACATCTCAGCCTCCCGAGCAGCTGGAATCACAGGTGTGTACCACCACGCCCAGCTAATTTTTGTATTTTTAGTAGAGACGGGGTTTCACCATGTTGGCCAGGCTGGTCTTGAACTTCTGACCTCAAGTGATCCACCTGCCTTGGCCTCCCAAAATGCTGGGATTACAGGCGTGAGCCACCACGCCCGACCTAAACTCTGATTTTTTAAATCCTGCCCAAATTCCTATGTAAGGGATCTGGGGAGTCCTGCCCTACAAACCATAAATTCTCATCAGATGGGTTTTATTTAACCCTCTATATGATGACTTACTTGCCAATCTGACTCTGGCATAACATTACGTGACAAAGAAGAAAGTCAAAATATTTTACCCCAAAACATGTTTCTTTGCCCTATTTTGCAATTTCTTCCATAAAGGACAGCATTTTCCCCTAAAACCTATCCTTTGTGGGGGAAAACGTGCCTCTGTAAAGAACATCTATTAACATAGCTAGATCTTTTTCTTCCAGGCCCTTCCAATCCTAAACAGATTAACTAAAAGTCTAACACCTTTTGAAGATCTGAATAGGAAACATTTGTCATCTATTATCTCTAAAGGCAGCCACCATAAGACTTCAAAAGAACTTTGGTCTTCACTTTTATCTTAACCTGTACATTTCCTTTCTATCAATCCCAGATCTTTAGACAAACTCAACCAATTGTCAAGTACAAAATGTTTACATTTACCTATAGCCTGGAAGCCCCCACCCCGACCCCCACCCCTTTGAGTTGTCCTGCCTTCCTGGACCAAACCAATGTATTTCTTAATGTATTTGACTGACGTCTCATGCATCCCTAAAACGTATAAAACCAAGTTGCACCCCGACCACCTTTGACACATGTTCTCAAGACCTCCTGAGGGCTGTGTCACGGGCCATGGTCACTCGTATTCGGTCCAGAATAAATCTCTTCAAATATTTCAGTTTTACTTTTCATCAACACTTCCTATTACCTGTAAATTCTGTTTTCAAGAGCTGAGAGCTTGATTTGCGAGCTACGCTCCCACTTCTCCAATTCCATGGCCACTGAAGGGTGAACTGCCTGACACACTTGGTCTCATGCGCTAACTCTGCAACAATGGACAGACAAAAGCCCCTTTGGGAGAAACCAGCACCCCCTGGTGACACTGTTGCCTCTGCCAAGTGCGCAAAGCGCAGCCTGGCACATAGTAGGTGCTCGAGAGGGAAAGCCGGTCTATGAAATCGGGGACAGGGGCAGCACCATGAGGGAGCAAGCAGGGGCCTGGCTGGCGGAACGCTGGCCCTGAGACCCCTCTGCCGCCTTCTCCTCAAGCTCGACCACATCTACCTTCCCAACGCCAGGAGCAACAAGAAACCACTGAGCTGGGACAGCGCCGGGAAAGACCTAGAGCCAAGCACAGATCCCTCCGCCGGCAAGGAAAAAGGCCACAAGGTGCGCCTCCGCCAGGGCAAGAAAATCCCAGAGTCCGGTGACCCGCTCCAGCCCCGGCCGCGGCCCTGGTCCAGAAACACAGCACAGATCCCTCCGCCGGAAATCCGTGTCCCTCCGCCAGACACACGAGTCCGCGCTCCCGTGCTCTCCTTCCCCGGCAGCCAGGCCTCGGTAGCGGCGACTCTGCCTCAGGGAGGTCCCGCCACCTCCTGGATTCTCCGCCTGAAGCGGCACTCGCCTCCCGCTCCCATACTGTTCGCGATGGCAGGTGCCCTAGAGTCCCTCTGTGTCCCTCCGCTGCGGAAGGACCCTCAGCGCCCAGTCGCCGCGCAGCGCGCTCTCGCGAGAGTCCTCCACACGGGCCCCCTCCCCCAGCCCCTCGCCCGCGAAGACGCCTCGCGCGGGCCCCGCGGCGCTTGGTGGCAGGCGGCGCATGCGTGGCTGCGGCTCCCAGCGCCCGCCGCGGGCCGAGTGGACGAGGCCGAACGCGAGGAGCCGGCCGCTGCCCCTTGCGAGGCCTGGCTTCGGCCTGCGGCTCTTCCCTCCTAGCGGAACGGTTTTTGCGGCCTTTCCTCAGTGGGCAGAGGTTTCCTGGGGACGGTTGGGGCTGTAGTGGGCCCGAAAGAGCGCGGCGCCGCTCTCGGACTCCGCCAGCTCCCAGCGGCACCCGCAGCGGCCTGGGCATGCTGCCCTGACCCGAGCCCGGAACCTGGCGCCGGGCGGGGCCTGCACATCCGGCCCCACCCACTCGAGGCCTCGCCTCTCGGAGCCCGACCCCGGAGTAGCGGACACACCCCCTCCTGGCCCGACTGTCCGCCTCCGCCCAGCCTTTCCTCAACCAGCTTCATTTTTCTACCAGTCCTCCAGCCTCCCGGTTTCCGACTTTACACTAAGAGGGATGCATCCTGGAAAACCACATTGCGGGGTCGCGTCTTGTTTGGAGAAAAGGCCGGGCTTTTGCATCTTAGGATATACATTCACCTTTTCAAGGGCCTGGCATAGATTTGATTAATCAGCCTGGAATACCCTGTTCCTGCTGACCTGGCCGTTTTTACCTCCCTACCTTACCACACTCCCAGGAAGATTAAGCAAGGAGCGCTTGGAGTCTTCTTTGGGTCCCCACCTTGAGCTAGACGTGAAATTGACCCCTGGGCTGCAGCATGGCTGTAGCCCTCGACTCTCAGATCGACTCGCCCCTGGAGGTTGAGGGATGCCTAATAATGAAGATGGAAAAGGACCCCGAGTGGGTATCAGAGCCCATTCTGGAAGGATCGAATAGCTGTGAGACTTTCCGCAAATGCTTCAGGCAATTCTGTTACGAGGATGTGACCGGACCCCATGAAGCTTTCAGTAAACTCTGGGAACTTTGCTGCCGGTGGCTGAAGCCAGAAATGCGTTCCAAGGAGCAAATACTTGAGCTGCTGGTGATTGAGCAGTTTCTCACCATTTTACCCGAGAAGATTCAGGCTTGGGCACAGAAGCAGTGTCCGCAAAGTGGAGAGGAAGCGGTGGCCCTGGTAGTGCATTTGGAGAAAGAGACTGGAAGACTGAGGCAGCAGGTGAGAGAGGATTTTCCAAATTTTTGTACTTAGAAAAAAGGGAATGGGAAAGGCATGTGGGCAGGGATGTGCTGTAGAAAGAAGTGCTTTTCAGAGAAAGATAAATGGTACTAATAAAAGACCCTGTAAGGGGGTCTTTTCACTTTAAGTGAATCCACTTAAAAGGGGATCAGAGTTTCATATGAAATACAAAAGTAAAAGCTTTGGTTGAAATATTGTCTTGCAATGGAAACCAGACATTATTCACCTAAGCATTTATCGTCATCTTTGGCATAATGTTTGCAACAAAACAATATAAGAGAACAATATGGTTTTGCGTCATAGAGGTTCACTTACGCATTTTGATCAAAAAAGGCTATTCTGTTCCCCCTTTAAAAAAAATAAATAAATAAAAAGACTTCATTCGTTATCCCAGAGCTGTCTCCAAGCATTTACTTTTCCACTCACTGTCTTCTGAAGTGCTCTCATGCCATCATTTCTGTCACTCTCCTCCAGTCTTCATTTCTCAGTGGCTTGCATGCTCTTCTAGTTGTTCTTCAACCTCCCTTTCATGAACCTCGTGAAATCCTGCAGTATTTGCAAGATTTGCAGTTTCACCTTGCACCGGACTTGCATTGTGTATAGATCTATCAGCAGTTTGCTGTGTTGGTCAGGGATAGACAGATGTGGATATTAATTTTGGAAGTTTTCATTTCACTAGTGAATATATTCATGTCCTGGTAACTTTTACTTCTTTGTGAATTTAACAAATATAAAGAGTCAAATAATATCTATTCTAGCAACAAGGAGGCTCTTTCACTCCTGGCAGATTTCCCCCTCTGATTAGTAATAAAGATTACTCTGGCTGTGCGTGGTGGCTCACATTTGTAATCCCAGCACTTGGGGAGGCCGAGGCGGGTTGATCACCTGAGGTCAGGAATTCGAGACCAGCCTGACCAACATAGTGAAACCCCATCTCTACTAAAAAAATACAAAATTAGCCAGGTGTGTTGGTGCATGCCTGTAATACCAGCTACTTGGGAGGCTGAGGCAGGAGAATTGCTTGAACCTCGGAGGTGGAGGTTGCAGTGAGCCAACATCGTGCCATTGCACTCCAGCCTGGGCAACACGAGTGAAACTCTGTCTCAGAAAAAAGAATACTCTTCTATTACCTTACACCCAGACTGCTGGACAGTACTCTTAGCCCAGCGCTCTCAGATACTCCATTGGGGATGGAGTGGAATTTTCATTCCTTCTCATGTCTCTGTCCTTCTTTGATGTCTTTCCTAGGAGAATTTCGCCCTGCTATGGGTCTGTTTTACTCCCTCTTATGGTATTGACTTCATTTCTCAGGTCAGCAGTCCTGTGCACCCAGAGAAGCATGCCCTGCTTGGAGCAGCGTGGGAGGTGGCAGACTTCCAGCCAGGGCAGGTGGAGACCCAACCCAGGGTGGTGTCTCGGGAGGAAGCTGGAAGCCTCCACTCAGGACACCAGGAACAGCTGAACCGAAAGCGAGAACGTCGGCCCTTACCCAAGAATGGTAAGAGGGAAGACTTGGAGCATGTCCAGTGCAGAGGCTGCGGCAGATTTCCACGGTACCCCCAACGCTGTGAATGCTCAGTGGAGGGCCTCCCAGATACATGTTCGAAATAGAGTATTTAAGGAGAAAGGTTTCATTCACTTCAAGAATTAGGAACATGTGCAATATAAGTGAAAAGGTATCATAAAGTTGGAAACTGAGTCTGGGAAACATGGGAAAACCCAGTCTCTACAAAATCGCAAAAAAAAAAAAAATTAGCGGAGTGTTTTGGCATGCACCTGTGGTCTCAGCTACTCAGAAGACTGAGTCAGGAGGATTGCTTGAACCCAGGAGGTTGAGGCTCCAGTGAGCCGTGATCACACCACTGTATTCCAGCCTGGGTGACAGAGCGAGACCGTGTCTCAAAAAAAAAAAAAAAAAATCCAAACTGGGGAAACAGATTGCCTGGACCAGCTATGAGATCTTGTGGTGGTATTTAAACTCTCCACGGCTAGACACAGTGACCCATGTCGTAATCCCAACACTTTGGGAGGCCGAGGCACTACAGTAATCTTGTGTTTTTCAGTCCTGCCATGTGTATGTGCTCTTGGCTGACTAAACAAGTCAGAAAGCTGTTTGAAAGGGAACAAGACATTTGTGTTCGAAGTTTGACTCACAAGGCATCACAGAAGTGGCATACGAGAGGGATAAACAGTTAAGACTTTGCAGAGGGGGGACCACTGACATTCATAGCTGCCCTGCACGTTAATGAATCAGGTCAAATACTAGGAAATGATTACCCTGTCCTTCCCAGTCCACAGTGATCTCTCCATCTCCTGAACTGTGGCTTCATCTCAGGTTTAAAGAGAGGAATGGAAACATCACTGGACCTGCCGTCAGAAGTCTTCTGTTTATATCTTGTCTCTGCCACCCTCTGTCTGTGAACTTGGGCAAATAATGTGAAAAGGAACATGAATGCACAGAGGCTAAGAGCTTAGGCTTTAGAGGCAGACAGACCTCGATTCAAAACCTAGCTCTGCCATTTTTTTTTTTTTTTTTATCTATGAGGCCTTGGTCAGGATACTTCTCAAACTTTCCACTCTCTCATCTTTATTTTATTTTATTTTATTTTATTTTATTTTTTCTTTGAGGTGGAGTCTTGCTCCAGGTTAGAGTGCAATGGCACAATCTCGACTCACCGCAACCTCCGCCTCCCAGGTTCAAGCGATTCTCGTGCCTCAGTCTCCTGAGCAGCTGGGGTTACAGGCGTGTGCCATCACACCTGGCTGATTTTTGTATTTTTAGTAGAGACAGGGTTTCACCATGTTGGCCAGGCTGCTCTTCAACTCCTGATGTCAGGTGATCTGCCCGCCTTGGCCTCCCAAAGTGCTGGAATTACAGACGTGAGCCACCACGCCCAGTCCTCTCATCTTTAAAAGGGAAGTAACAAGGCCATTCGTGCAGATTAAATGAGGCAGCGTAAAGGAGCCAGTGCATAATAGTGCTCAATAAATGTTAGTTTCCTTTCCCCCAGAATGGCACAATTATTTTTAAACCTCAAGTATGTCGGACTTACACAGCTCTTCACTGAGAGGCAAGATTCAGTACTACTATACTTTTTTATGCCTCCCCAAATTTATATTATGATGGAATGCATTGCAAATGTCCATGGTTGAGAGAGAGAGAGGAAGGGAAAGGAAGGGAAAGAGAAGAGGGAGGAAGGGAAGGAGGGGAGGAACCACAGCCATAGTCTCACACTGAGACGTGAGTGGGACCTGAGCATTGGCGGTGCCCTTTCAATCAGATATGTGCTCTCCAGTTCCCACAGTCCTTACCTGGCCCCCTTCATCTTGTACTTTACTTGCTTACCCCCAGAAAGAATTTGAGGTTGTGATCCCAGCTTTAGGGTACTGTGGTTCTGGACATTGTTCTCAACTCGCAGAGAAAATGGTGAATTTATATTTGTTGGTGTTTCAATACATACTCTTCTCTTAAAACGAGAGACAGCATGAATTAAAGGGTCAAAGCCGAGATTACTAATCGTTTCTTTCTATTCTTACAGCTCGGCCTTCTCCCTGGGTTCCTGCCCTTGCTGATGAATGGAATACCCTAGATCAGGAAGTGACAACCACACGGCTTCCTGCTGGGTCCCAGGTACATTGTAATTGTCTTTTTTTTCTTTGAGATGGAGTCTCACTCTGTCACCCACGCTGGAGTACAGTGGCACGATACCAGCTCACTGCAACCACCTCTGCCTCCCGGGTTCAAGCAATTCTCCTCCCTCAGCCTCCTGAGTAGCTGGGACCGCAGGTGCATGCCACTACACCTGGCTAAGTTTTCGTATTTTTAGTAGAGACGGGGTTTCACCATGTTGCCCAGGCTGGTCTCAAACTCCTGACTTCAAGTGACCTGCCCACCCCGGCCTCCCAAAGTGCTGAGATTACAGGTGTGAGCCACCATGCCCTGCCATAATTGTCTTCTCTGGCCTTCCTTACTAGGGTATTTAGGCACAATGCTTTTCTGTGCCTTCACTGTCCTCAAATTTTTATACTCCCCACAAGAGACTTTTTCCCCATTACTCCTTTTCCCAAAAAGATGGGACCCAGTCTTCTGAGTAATGAGACTCCTTGCTGGATCATCTTGCTTATCTTGTCATCTTATGATTCTTTCTCTTCTGCTTCATTTGGCACAAACTATCCACTTGTTCGTTGATTTCAGTTCTTATTTAGGGTCCTTCTCTGCCTCATCCATGATTGTTCATCCTTTGAAGACCTGTGCAGTTATCTTGGTAGTCATTGGTGTTAGTGTCATTACAGGAACCAGTGAAAGATGTCCACGTGGCCAGAGGCTTTTCCTACAAAAAGAGTGTGCATCAGATTCCTGCCCACAGGGACCTCTACCGGGATTTCAGGAAGGAGAATGTTGGGAACGTGGTCTCCCTGGGTAAGGATTCCTTCCCTTTCCAAATATAAGACTTGGGGCTTTCTAATGTATTCATTTCTACTGATTAGAAGATAGTCAGATATAAATGTTAACACTTAAAGGATCTCTAAGGATTGTCTAGTGTAATTACTTAGCCAGGTTCTCTTCCTTCACCCATTCCTTCTTCCAGTAAAAAAATAATAATAATTTAGTGATTAAAACTTTGGAGAGGAGTTACATATGACTGTCATATTTGTATTATATAAAATGATATAGTACAGTAAATGGTATTATTCCATAGGAAACTGAGGCTTAGAGAGCTTAAGGAACTTCCCCTGGTCAAAAAGTGAAAGAAGCAATGTAGCTAGGATTCAAATTACTACATGTTCATCTCTTTTGTATTGTAAGCTGGCACATTCTCAATTTGCTTTCTGTTCTTAACAGCTCTTTCCTACTAACCTCACCAAAATGTCTTCAGAAGTTCTTTTTTTTAAATGAAATATGTTATTAACGAAATATTTTGTTTTCAATAAGTACTTATGAAAATATATCTGTACCAATAATTTTCAAATGTGAAGTCACAGATTATCTTTCCCCTTCATGTAATAGAAGAGTGGATCTCAATCTCTTTTGAGGAGAAAGACGTCTTTGATGTGTCTCAGGACCACAAAGCTCTATCATAAGCTATACGGCTTTTTTTTGCCCACCCACCCTCAACCTCCTTAAGCAAAACAAGTCCATTTTATTTCTTTGATGTATGTATTTATGGGTTCCTGTAAGTTTTTGTTTGAAAATTAGGTTCTTCTACCTAATTTTTTTTGGCTTTACTGGGGTACAAATAAATTTAATATTTATTAAATATATGCAAATAAGGCCAGGCACAGTGGCTCATGCCTGTAATCCCAGCACTTTGGGAAGTCAAAGCAGATGGATCATTTGAGGTCAGGAGTTCAACACCAGCCTGACCAACATGGTGAAGCCTCATCTCTACTAAAAATACAAAATTAGCTGGACATGGTGGAACATGCCTGTAATCCCAGCTACTTGGGAGGCTGAGGCAGGAGAATAGCTTGAACCCAGGAGGCAGAGATTACAATGAGCTGAGATCACACCATTGCACTCCAGCATAGGCAACAAGATCAAAACTCCATCTCAAAAAATATATATATGTATATATATGCAAATAAAATTATGTATATTTAAGAATGTCATATTGCAACTTGATGATTTTTTGTACATATACGTTGTAAAATAATAACCACGTTTGAGTTAACACATCCATCACCTTACATGGTTATGTACTTGTGTGTTGAGAATACTTAAGATCTACACTCTCAGTAAATTTCAGGTATACACTATAATATTGTTAACTGTAACTATCATGCTGTATAATTAGAATTTATTAATCATGTAACTGAAAGCTTATACCCTTTGACCACCATCTCCCCTTACCTAAGCCTCTGGCAACCACTGTTTTCTTCTCTCTTTCTCTTAAGTTCAGCATTTTAGATTCCACATGTAAGTGAGATCATATTTGTCTTCCTCTGTCTGGTTTATTTCACTTGGCACAATGCCCTCCAAGTTCATCTGTGTTGTCTTGTCACAAATGACTGGATTTCCTTTTTTTTTTTTTTTTTTTGAGACAGGGTCTTGCTCTCACCCAGGCTGGAGTGCAGTGGTGTGATCTCGGCTCACTGCAACCTCTGCCTCCCAGGTTCAAGCAGTTCTCCTGCCTCAGCCTCCCAAGTAGCTGGGACTACAGGTGCATGCCACCATGCCCAGCTACTTTTTGTATTTTTAGTAGAAACAGGGTTTCACTATGTTGACCAGGCTGGTCTCAAACTCCTGACCTTGTAATCCACCTACCTTGGCCTCCCAAAGTGCTGGGATTATAGGCATTGAGCCACTGGGCCCAGGCTTCTCCTTTTTTATGACTGACTAGTACTCCATTATATATATTTTTTCCTGTATTTTCACATTTTCAATATTCATTTGTCAGCAGATTCTTGGGTTATTTCCATGTCTGGACTATTGTGAATAGTCCAGTGACTATTCACTGTGAACTGTGAACACGGGAGTATGGCTATCTCTTCAAGATGCTGATTTTGTGTCCTTGGGATATATACCATAAGTGGGATTGCTGGATCATATTGTAGTTCTGATATTTTGAGGAGCCTCCCTAATGTTTTCCATAATGGCTGTACCTGTTTACATTCCCACCAGTAGTGCACGACGATTCCCTTTTCTCCAAAACCTTGTTATTTGTCTTTTTTTAATTGACAGATAATAATTGTATATATTTATAGGGTACAATGTGATGTTTTGATACATGTTTACGTTGGGGAATGATTAAATCAAGCTAATTAACAAATCCATCACCTCAGCGTGGTGTGGTGGCTCATGCCTGTAATCCCAGCACTTTGGGAGGACGAGGTGGGTGGATTACAAGGTCAGGAGTTCAATACAAGCCTGGCCAACATAGTGAAACCCCGTCTCTGCTGAAAATACAAAAATTATCTGGGCGTGGCAGTGTGCATCTGTAGTCCCAGCTACTCGGGAGGCTGAGGCAGGAGAATTGCTTGAACCCAGGAGGCAGAGGTTGCAGTGAGCTGAGATCATGCCAGTGCACTCCAGCCTAAGGGACAGAGGGAGAATTTGTCTTAAAAAAAAAAAAAGAAAGAAAGAAAAAAATTTATCACCTTACATACTTATTTTCCCATGGTGAAAATATCTAAAATCTACTCTTTTAGACCAGTCACAGTGGCTCATGTCTGTCATCTCAGCACTTTTGGAAGCCAAGGCAGGTGGATCACCTGAGGTCAGGAGTTTGAGACCAGTCTAGCCAATGTGGCAAAACAACATCTCTACTAAAAATACAAAAATTAGCCGGGTGTGGTGGTGGGCACCTGCAATCCCAGCTACTTGGGAGGCTGAGGCAGGAGAATCACTTGAACCCAGGAGGCATAGGCAAGTTGAGATCGTGCCACTGCATTCCAGCCTGGGTGACAGAACGAGACCCTGCCTCAAAAATAAAAGAAAATCTACTCTTTCAGCAATTTTGAAATAGACAAAGCATTACTACATATTATAGTCACTATATAATAGATTACTAAATCTGTATAATAGATTACTAAAGTTTATTCCTCCCATCTAACTGAAATTTTGTACCCTTTGACCAAATCTCCACTTTCCCCATTCCTCCTTCCTCCTTCCCCAGCTTCTGGTAACCATCCTCTACTCTCTATTTCTATGAGTTGGGCATTTTTAGATTCTGCCAAGAAAGTGAGATCATGTGATATATGTCTTTTCTGTGCCTGGCTTACCTTAGTTAACATATGTCGTCCATGTTCATCCATGTTGTTGCAAAGGCAGAATTTTCTTCTTTTTTAAGGCAGAATAGTATTCCTTTGTGTATAGAGACCACATTTTCTTTATCCATTCAGCCTCCTGGTTACTTCCATATCTTAGCTATATGTGAATAATGCTGCAGTGAACATGGTAGTGCCTCTTTGGCCTACTAATTTTAATATTTTTGCATATATACCCAGTAGCAGGATTGCTGGATCATATGGTAATTCTATTTTTAGTTCTCTATGGAACCTCTGTACTGTTTTCCATAATGACTTCCCAATTCACAACTCCGCCAACAGTATTCAGAGGTTTCATTTTCTTTTCACCAACACTTCTTATTTTTGTCTCCTTGATGATAGCCATTCTGAAAGGTATGAAGTGATACCTCATTGTGGCTTTGATTTGCATTTCCCTGATGATTAGCGATGTTGGGCACCTTTTCATGTACGTATTTGCCATTTGTATGTCTTCTTTGGGAAGATGTCTATTCATGTCTTTGTCTTATTTTTTAATGAGATTGTTTGGTTTGTTGTTGTTATTTTGCTATTGAATTATAGGAGTTCCTTGTATATTTTAGATATTGACCCCTTAGCAGATGAGTGGTTTGCAAATCTTCTATTCCATAGATTTTTTCATCACTTTGTTGACTTTTTGTTGTTGTTGTTGTTGTTTTGGATTAGTTTTTTTTTGCTGTACAGAAGCTTTGTAGTTTGATATAGTCCCACTCATTTATTTTTGCTTTCATTGCCTGTGCTTTGATGTCATATCCAAAAAAATAATTGCCAAGACCACTGTCAAGGAGCTTTGTCCCCTGTGTTTTCTTCTAGGAGATTTATGGTTTCAAGTCTTACATTTAAGGCTTAATCCATTTTGAGTTCATTTTTGTGAGTCGTGTAAGAGAGGGGTCCAGTTTCATTCTTTTGCATCTGGATATCCAGTTTTCCCAGCACCATTTGTTGAAAAGATGACCTTTTCCTAGTGATGTGTTCTTGGCACTCTGTCAAAGATTATTTAGCCATACATGCATGGACTTCTTTCTGGGCTCTCTATTCTGTTCCACTGGTCTTTGTGTCTGTTTTCATACCAGTACCATACTGTTTTGATTACTATAGCTTTGTAATACAGTTTAACAAAAAATTCTGACTTCTCATCTCTTACAGTCCCAGTACATATATATGTATGTATGTTGGGGTGGGCATGGAGGGGAATGTGGGGAAAAGATTCACTTTATTTTACAAGTAACAAATACTGAGTAGAAGCATACCCTGAACCTAACACAACATTGGCTACTGAGAGGGAATCAAAGATTAAAAACGTATATTCTTACCCTTAAAGGTTTTCTTTTAAGAACTAGCTATGAAAAGAAATGGTACATACATGAGAAGTAAAATGATCTTGTAAGTTAGTAGGTGTTTGTACCAAGGAAGTCATGTAAAAATAAATGTGCAGTGTCACAGCTGAGAAAGGTTTGGGTGTGAACAAGTGGCCCAGGAGAGCATGTGACAGCAGAAGATTGAGGCATGCAGTAATGACTTATATGTCTACCATGAAATATGTTTCTTTTACTATAGGAAGTACAGCGTCTACATCTAACAAGATAACCCGGTTGGAACAGAGAAAGGAGCCATGGACTCTAGGTCTGCATTCCTCTAACAAGAGAAGTATGCTACGAAGCAGCTACATCAAGGAAAAGTCAGTTCATGCTATTCAGGTCCCTGCAAGGAGTACAGGAAAAACATGGAGAGAGCAGCAGCAGTGGGGTTTAGAAGATGAAAAGATAGCAGGTGTCCATTGGAGCTATGAGGAAACAAAGACTTTCCTGGCAATTCTCAAAGAGTCTCGCTTTTATGAAACACTTCAGGCCTGTCCCCGAAATAGCCAGGTGTATGGTGCTGTGGCTGAATGGTTGCGAGAATGTGGCTTCCTTCGAACCCCAGAACAGTGTCGAACCAAGTTCAAAAGTCTCCAGAAAAGCTATCGAAAGGTGAGAAATGGCCACATGCTAGAACCCTGCGCCTTCTTTGAGGACATGGATGCTTTGTTGAACCCTGCAGCCCATGCTTCGTCCACTGATAAGCCAAAGGAGATGATACCTCTCCCCAGACTGAAGAGAATTGCCATCAGTGGTAAGGAACACATCAGCTTGGTGGAGGAGGAGGAAGCCGCAGAAGATTCTGATGGTGACGAAATAGGCGTTGAATTTATCCGCAAGTCTGAAATCCATGGTGCCCCTGTCTTATTTCAGAACCTCAGTGGTAAGAATTGTGCTTTGTTTCTCTGGTAAGAAAACAGATGTGTGATCTTGTGGAAAAAGGAGTAGACCAGAAGTGACCAAACCCAGGGGGGTGCTGTCACACACACCTCACCACTTTCACTGCAGTGTGGCCACATCACTGAAGTACTTTCAGGTGCTTGCTGCTACCCCTATTGCAGTCAGAGAGTAACAGCTCCAAGCAGCCATGGAGGAATCGTTTTCACTTTAGAGCACAGCATGGATTTTGAGTGTTTGGGTGCTCGTGGAAGGAAGACAAATGGAGTTAAAGGGTTCTAAGGATCTAGTATTATCTGATAATTGGCATAAAACAATCAGTTGTATTGGATTATAATAAGTCAAGCATGCATTATTACATTATCTAAAATAACCATTACAAAATTACGTAACAGTTTCAACAGGTTTTCATTAAAAATGAAATAAACCTGTCTTGCGTAATCTAAAATTAGAAGACAAGAAAGGAGAGAAAAAGGAGAGAAAAAAGAATACAAAATAGATGAGTCAGATGGAAAAAAATAAGATATAAATCCAAATATATAATCAATTCCAAACTTAAAGGACTAAGATTATCAGACATTAATTGCTTATAAGAGAGCCATCTTAAATATAATACAGAGACATTAAAATTAAAAAGGCAGACAGATACACCATGCAAAAGAGAGCTGGTATTAAATATTTCGTGACTGAGAGATGCAGAATTAAATCACCAGTTAATAACTGTGCGACAGTAGACACATCATGTAACTACTTTGAGTTTCAATTTTCTCATCTGTAAAATATGACTAAGAATACCTCATAGGGCCATATTTTCTTAATCCATTCTGTCACTGATGGACATTTGGGTTGGTTCCAAGTCTTTGCTATTGTGAACAGTGCTGCAATAAACATACGTGTGCATGTGTCTTTATAGCAGCATGATTTATAATCCTTTGGGTATATACCCAGTAATGGGATGGCTGGGTCAAATGATATTTCTAGTTCTAGATCCTTGAGGAATCGCCACACTGTCTTCCACAATGATTGAACTAGTTTACAGTCCCACCAACAGTGTAAAAAGTGTTCCTATTTCTCCACATCCTCTCCAGCACCTGTTGTTTCCTGACTTTTTAATGATTGCCATTCTTACTGGTGTGAGATGGTATCTCATTGTGGTTTTGATTTGTATTTCTCTGATGGCATGTGTCTGTTGGCTGCATAAATGTCTTCTTTTGAGAAGTGTCTGTTCATATCCTTTGCCCACTTTTTGATGGGGTTGTTTGTTTTTTTCTTGTAAATTTGTTTGAGTTCTGGTGGGAACTGAACAATGAGAGCACTTGGACATAGTAAGGGGAACATCACACTCACTGGGGCCTGTTGTGGGGTGGGGGGAGGGAGGAGGGATAGCATTAGGAGATATATCTAATGTAAATGATGAGTTAATGGGTGCAGCACACCAACATGGCACATGTATACATATGTAACAAACCTGCATGTTGTGCACATGTACCCTAGAACATAAAATACAATAAAAAAAAAAGAATACCTCATAGGGTTGTTATTAGTGTTAAATAGAATAATATAAATGAAGGCACTGTGAAAATGCTAAAATACAATACAGCGTTGCCTGGTATCACTGTTGTTAGTAATGTTTCTTTACTCCAGCTAGAGATAAATTCTTTTTTTTTTTTTTGGAGATGATGTCTTATTCTGTCGCCCAGGCTGGAGTGCAGTGGCGCAATCTCGGCTCACTGCAACCTCCTCCTCCTAGGTGGGTTCAAGCAATTCTCCTGCCTCAGCCTCCTAAGTAGCTGGGATTACAGGCACCCACCACCACGCCTGGCTGATTTTTGTGTTTTTAGTAGAGACGGGGTTTCACCATGTTGGTCAGGCTGGTCTCAAACTCCCAACCTCAAATGATCCACCCGCCTCGACCTCCCAGAGTGCTGGGATTACAGGCATGAGCCACTGCACCCAACCTATAAATTCTTACATAGAATGGAAAACTAAATCAGGCTAGGGAATGTATTCATGACTAAAACCATTCAAAAGAAATATCTGGCTGGATGCGGTGGTTCATACCTGTAATTCTAGCACTTTAGGAGACTGAGCTGGAAGGATCCCTTGAGGCCAGGAGTTCTAGAGCAACTGGGCAGCACAGCGAGACTCTTTCTCTACAGAAAATAAAACAATCAGCCAGGCATGGTGGCACACTCCTGTAGTCCCAGCTACTCAGGAGTCTGAAGCGAGAGGATCGCTTGAGCCCAGGAGTTCAAGGCTTCAGTGAGCCATGATTGTGCCACTGCAGACCAGCCTGGGCAACAGAGTGAGATTATGTCTCAAAAAATAAAAAATAAACATCTGCTAAGATGGGAAGATGTATTAGGCCTAGACAGGTCTCACCAATCTGAAAATCCATCAACATGAGGCTGGGACTCTTGGGGTGGTCTCAATTATGGGAATCCAGTCATAGGCCTGGAAGAGACCACCTAGTAAGATAGAGGATAGAGGTTTTTTCCTACTATAGATTACAAAACATACAAAAAGTATGTTTTACAAATTATATTTAGATATGCCCTGAAAAGTTTTATTCTGCTATAAATACAGAACATAGTCTTGTCATGCAGATCATTTCATCTCAAAGTAGAGGATTCAATGATGTCCAAAAACTACTCTGAATATAGTTCTGCTCCTTAAGGAAGACTGGTTACAAAAGTGGTAGGAAATTTGAGGGGAAAACTTCCTATTGGAAATTCTAGTCATGATTCTTAACCACTTTGGAAAGAGCCTTCTAGAGAACTAAATCATTTAGTTAATCACCGTAGCAATGGCAGATTTGGGGAGTGCATTTTTATTCTTCCAAATAAGCTTTGAGATTAGTTTACCAATTTCAATTTTAAAAATCTGATTGGGATTTTGACTGTAGATTCATATGAGAAATGATATCTGTACAACTTGAGTCTTCCTATTCATAAACGGTGTCTCGTCATTTTTTCTAGTTTTATATTACACATTTTTATATAGACCTTCTCATTTCTTGCAAAGCTTATTCCTAGGCATATTGTAGTTCTTGTTGCCACTGTAAATGGAATTTTTTTTACCTCTGTATTTCTTAATGTATATAGTATAGAGGCTACAGACTCCTTTTCTTTCTTACATTGTGAACTTTATCCCCAAATGGCAGGTGTGCACTGGGGCTATGAAGAAACCAAGACTTTTCTTGATATCCTCCGTGAGACTCGGTTTTATGAAGCACTTCAAGCCTGTCATCGGAAGAGCAAATTGTATGGGGCTGTAGCTGAACAACTTCGAGAGTGCGGCTTCCTCCGGACACCAGAACAGTGCCGAACCAAGTTCAAAAGCCTTCAGAAGAGTTACCGCAAGGTGAAAAATGGCCACGTGCTAGAGTCCTGTGCGTTCTACAAGGAAATGGATGCCCTGATTAACTCTCGGGCACCTGCTCCTTTCCCCAGCACCCCAGAAGAAGTCCCATCACCTTCAAGGCAAGAAAGAGGGGGTATTGAGGTTGAACCCCAGGAACCTACGGGCTGGGAACCTGAAGAGACCTCACAGGAGGCAGTAATAGAAGATTCTTGCAGTGAGAGAATGAGTGAGGAGGAAATTATGCAAGAGCCAGAATTCCAGGGACCTCCAGGTCTGCTGCAGAGCCCAAATGGTAAGGTGCAAAACCAAGGAGTTTTAGTCCAAAAGAGGAGTAAGTGTGATTTACTGAAAAATCAGTAGATCTTGCACATAGCTCATGAATATTCCTTCATTCAACAAATATTTGAGTGCCTGTGCTACTTGAAGAACAGAGGATATAGCAGTGAATAAAACAGCTCCTGGCCAGGCATAATGGCTCACACCTGTAACCCTAGCAGTTTGGGAAGTTGAGGCGGGTGGATCACCTGGGGTCAGGAGTTTGAGACCAGCCTGGCCAACATGGCGAAACCCTGTCTCTACTGAAAATACAAAAATTAGCTGGGTGTGGTGGTGGGCACCTGTAATTCCAGCTACTCAGAAGGCTGAGGCAGGAGAATCACTTGAAACCCGGAGGCGCAGATTGCAGTGAGCCAAGATCGTGCCATTGCACTCCAGCCTGGGTGACAGAGTGAGACTCCATCTGAAAAAACAAACCAAAAGTTCCTGTTCTCGTGGTGCTTCTCTTCAAAGGAGGAACTCACTTTAGAGTGACTCAGTCCTTGGGTTCTCAGCCTTGGTTTTTGTCGGTGTGGGTCAGACAGGGTTTTGTATCTCCTGAAAGTACCGTGGGGAAGAAAAACTTGGAATTACACATGAGAAAAATCTTGGATGAAGGAAGAGTGTCATTAAGCACAAAAGAAGAACATCTTATAGTTATGTGTGGTGTGTAAGACAAAAAAGATAGGCAGAGACTAAATGAAAATTCTGGTCCTGAGCTCCACCTGCATGTTTCCCCTGCATGTTAGGCCCTCGTGGGCCTGTCACTAGTAACTCAGGCTTAAGATGTTCAAAACTAACATCACCATCTTCCTTACCACACCATGGCTCTTCCCTGTGGGCTCCCGCCCTCATCCAGACTATCACATCTATCTGTCCCCTCTTCAGTTACCATTAGCCACTGTCTAGTTCAGTCTTCTCTCTCTCTTGCCTAGACTGTTGTAAAAGCCTCCAAACCAGTTTTCCCCACCCACACTCTTATTAAGGTTTCACAGCCATTTTTGATCTGAGCTTATCTTACTCTTCTAGTCTACATGTTAGTGTTTTCCTTCCTCAACTCTGTGCTTATTCAGAGTAGAACTACTGCCTATTTCCTACAGACACGTCAAGCCCTTTCTCATCCAAACTTTAGCTTGTGATGTTCCCTCCAGCTTGAATGTCCTTGGCTCTACATATCTCCATGTCTCACCTCCCATACTTTGTCTGTCTCTGTCTTATGGCACTGAACACTTTAGATGTAAGATCTCGCAGACATGGTGAGCTCCTGAAGGACAGGAGCTCCATCTTCCCGTAACACTACATTAAGCACCCCCGGCAATCAGTTGAATGTGTGGGATAATTCAGGACTAGTTTATTGAAGCATATGACTCTAGCTTAGTATATATATGGGAAATGATAGTATGAAGGCTTGAATTAAGTCCTGTAGAACCCTGGCTTTGATAACTCTGGAAACAAAGTCCTTGTGAATCTTGTTTTTAAAGTGAGCTCCAGACACATCGTCAAATTATCA
This sequence comes from Trachypithecus francoisi, assembly GCF_009764315.1. NCBI lineage: Eukaryota > Metazoa > Chordata > Mammalia > Primates > Cercopithecidae > Trachypithecus > Trachypithecus francoisi. The sequence goes on from NW_022681455.1 coordinate 73,639,660, forward strand.
AGCTTTCTCTAAGCCAACTGCTAGGCTCTGACTTCCTCCAAATCCCAGAATAACATTGTACTCAATCAGAAAACTTCGGCCGGGCGCGGTGGCTCAAGCCTGTAATCCCAGCACTTTGGGAGGCCGAGATGGGCGGATCACAAGGTCAGGAGATCGAGACCATCCTGGCTAACCCGGTGAAACCCCGTCTCTACTAAAAAATATAAAAAAACTAGCCGGGCGAGGTGGCGGGCGCTTGTAGTCCCAGCTACTCAGGAGGCTGAGGCAGGAGAATGGCGTAAACCCGGGAGGCAGAGCTTAACAGTGAGCTGAGATCCGGCCACTGCACTCCAGCCTGGGCGACAGAGCGAGACTCCGTCTCAAAAAAAAAAAAAAAAAAAATCAGAAAACTTCAAAAGAAGTACTGACATGCCAGGTGTGGTGGCCCACACCTGTAATCCTAACACTTTGGGAAGCCAAGGTGGGAGGATCGCTTGAACGCAGGAGTTCAAGACCAGCCTGGGCAACATAGACCCCATGTCTACAAAAAATAAAAAATTAGCTGAGAGTGGTGGTGTGCACCTATAATCCCAGCAACTTGGGGGGTTGAGGTGGGAGGATCACTTGAGCCTGGGAGATCAAGGCTGTGGTCAGCTATAATCATGCCACTGCACTCCAGCCTGGGTGACAAAAAGAGTACTAATAAGTGAAAGATGGAATTGTTAGGGCTTTTTACTTAAGTGACTAGATTGATTGATGGCTGCCCTCCTTTCCCCTTCCCATGCCACAGCCTCTGCACTTGGGATTGAGAGTTATCTGTTGTTTCCACTGAATGTATGGAAAGAAGGTAATGTTGAAACTGGCAATAGAAACAAGGCAGGAGAGCAGATGTTTCAGAACAAGGGTTTGGGAATCAACTCAACCTGAATTGGGCCTAAGTTGCACAGCTTGTGAAATGTTTACGGATGATGTGATGTCTGGAATTGGCTGCAAAGTAGTCTGGATGGAGGGAGCAGGGAGTGTGTGGGAGTGGAAATGAAATGGGATTGGCCATGAATAGGTCATAGTTAAATGTAGGTAAGTGGTTCACGGGAGTTCATTATATATACTGTTGTTCTCCAGACTTTTCTGTGTTTGAATTTTCCATAATAAGTTAATACAAGGCCGGGCGCGGTGGCTCAAGCCTGTAATCCCAGCACTTTGGGAGGCCGAGGTGGGCGGATCACGAGGTCAGGAGATCGAGACCATCTTGGCTAACACGGTGAAACCCCATCTCTACTAAAAATACAAAAAAATTAGCCGGGCGTGGTGGCGGGCGCCTGTAGTCCCAGCTACTCGGAGGCTGAGGTGGGAGAATGGCATGAACCCGGGAGGCGGAGCTTGCAGTGAGCCGAGATCGCACCACTGCACTCCAGCCTGGGCGACACAGCCAGACTCCGTCTCAAAAAAAAAAAAATACAAAAAAATCACACAGTTAATAACTGACCAAGATGGGACCAGACCCAGAGCTGTGTAATTCCAAAGCTTGTCTCTCTTCACCATGTCATGCTCTCTGTCCAGAAAACTTCACAGAAAATCTGGATCCAAGATGTAGTGAACGTGGATGTAGATGAAAAGAGTGAGAAAATAATTCCAATTTGGGGAACAGTGAGAATTAAGATTTCAATTAGTGTGGTTTATGGGACAGCCTGGAAAATAAAGTGAGAAGAACATTTGAGAAGAAACAGATACTCTTGGATGGGATATGATTAGCTATGTAGAGGAATTTAGTTACTCAAGTCCCTCAAGGAACTTCGACTTGGTCAGAATCTAATCTATAGATCAGTGTGATGTAGTGTGCTTTAGTATAGAGGTGAAATTATGAAAATAGGATGAATTAGAGCGGAACCTCAGGGAGATAAGCCAGGTTGCCCTCATGTTAATTGGGATATGGATGGGGAATGATGGCTTGGATTATAATGCAGGAACCATTTCTGAAGGCCTAATCTGTACTGGCTGTTATTGGCCTGTTTATGAATGGAAAGAAATACAGCAGAATGAATCAGGGAAGAGTCACAGGGTCTGAGGTTAGAGAAGTGTATGGAGAGCAAACGGATCAAGCCTTGCAAGCCAGGTTGTTCATGGTTAACATCAGACTTGTATGAAATTTGTATTGTCTTTTGTTTTTTCAGATTTTGAAATTGGAAATAGCATCAAAGAGGATCCAGCAGAGATAGTTTATAAGGACATGGAACAGCATAGGGCATTAATAGAAAAGTCTAAAAGAGTTGTTTCCCAGAATACCGACCCCAGCAAATATCGCAAAAGGGAATGCATCTCAGGAAGACAATGGGAGAATCTTCAAGGAATTAGACAGGGAAAGCCAATGTCTCAGCCTAGAGATTTAGGGAAAGCCGTTGTGCATCAGAGGCCTTTTGTGGGGAAGAGACCCTACAGACTTCTCAAATACGGAGAAAACTTTGGAAGGAACGCTCGTTTGATGTGCCGGATGACCCACCACAAGGAGAATCCTTACAAGTGTGGTGTCTGTGGGAAGTGCTTTGGTAGGAGCAGGAGCCTGATCAGACACCAAAGAATCCACACAGGCGAAAAACCTTTTAAATGTCTTGACTGTGGAAAAAGCTTTAATGACTCCTCAAATTTTGGTGCCCACCAGAGAATTCACACAGGAGAGAAACCCTACAGATGCGGAGAGTGTGGAAAATGCTTTAGTCAGAGCTCTAGTCTTATTATACATCAGAGAACCCACACCGGTGAGAAGCCCTATCAGTGTGGAGAGTGTGGGAAAAGCTTCACCAACAGTTCTCATTTCAGCGCCCACCGGAGAGTTCACACTGGGGAGAATCCCTACAAATGTGTGGACTGTGAAAAAAGTTTCAATAACTGTACAAGATTTCGAGAACATCGGAGAATACACACTGGAGAGAAACCCTATGGATGTGCCCAGTGTGGCAAACGTTTCAGTAAGAGTTCTGTTCTTACCAAACATCGGGAAGTTCATGTGAGAGAAAAGCCTCTGCCACACCCTCCATCTCTGTATTGCCCTGAGAACCCACATAAGGGAAAGATTGATGAGTTTAGGAAAACTTTTTGATGATGATCTTCTCTTCCTAAATGCCCCTTTAGCCATTTTACCCTAATCTCATTCTTGGAAGCAATCTTTTCTTAGCTATGAAGTGTAATTCCCAAGATAAACTTGAGAATATAAATAAACTAGACACTTTCATCCTGTTCTCACCTCTGCCTCTAACTTGATCAGTCTGTTCCTCTTCTTCTGTGTGTCTCAGCTTCTCCTTTAAGAATGTGGAGAAGATGTGTTGTCCAAGTTCAGAATGAAATACTCCTCAGTACGTTGAGGCCACTGCAGCTAGCTGAATTGCTAAGTCTGGCAACATTCAAGATCTTTCCATGTGGATGAGAATTGTTTGCAAGGATATAAAAAATGCCAAAAGTTTTTTTGTTGTTGTTACCTACTCCATGAGATCCTGGATGCAACTTGATAACAGATTTTCACATTTAGGGAGAACTTTGAGGAGTCTGATCAGAACTACATCAAATCCATCTTGGTTTTGAAGAGATCCACAAAAGAAGAGTGAAGATTTTATAGCTTTCCTCAGAAGTCCGTTACAGTGTACCTTTTTTTGTGTCAAGAAGTTTATCCAAATAGCTAGGGCAGAATCCCTGTATTATTACTGAAGTCCTGTTACTAATGCCTTGCCCTACGTGGAGGTGAGAAGCAATTGATCACCCCTCATCCTTTTCTGTACCTGAAGACTTAAATCCCCTGGCTGCTGCTTCTCCGGTCTATAAGTAATCCCAGGTCCTTGTACTGTTTCTTGTAGCCCTGCACTTACCTCTCAGTTGCTCTGGGTGCTCCTGCCGACCTCTTCTGAACTACCATGCCCTCCTCAGATGGAATAGGAGGCCTGTTCATGGTGTGTCTCACTAAAGTAAAGCAGGATTTCAGACACGTTCTAGTTCTATCCTCTAATTTCTCTGGCTCTTATTTAGAACATGACTGGTATGTTGGCATATTTCGTACCTTCCACCCCCACACTGCAGTATAATAATAGTGTTTCTAAAACTTTAAGGGGATAGGGAAGAGGTAATAGACACCGGAAACATTTCTAAGACCGGTTGTACTCCTTTGGCCTGCTGTAGATCAGATGGCCGTCTCAGCTTAAACCAGTGCTCTCGGGGCTGGCTGTTAAATCTCCCAGTCTCTATTCCTGAGGCTTCTAGTCCCTGTTCACCACATCAGAAACCTAACTGTAGTGCCCCAAGTAACTTATACAACTCTAGAGCTCACTGGGTGAAAAGTGGGAACATTCATAAAAACCTCAGTCCAGAAATCCAGAACACTGTTTTTGTTTTCCTCATTTACCTGTTTTGTCTGAAAAATCTCTTTGAGAACCCCCAGCAGTAACCCAGTAAACACTGAAGGAAAAGTTCTGATGGGAGATGGTTAATTCACTTTTGAAGTTAGAGATAGAACCCAGAAATTTGATTTTCCAGGGCCAGTTGCTTCAGGATGGAGCCAGTGGTGTTTATTCCCGTAGTATGTAGGTAACCCAGGGTGGCTTTGCTTTGGCAAGGGAGAAGTCACAAGTTTAATGGGAAGGGAACCAGAGTCAGGGCTGTTTGTAAGTGATTATTTTGCTCTTATCTCTCCCTTTCTTTGTCAAATGCTCTTATTTGAAGCCATCTGGAAATGATACTGTTCCTTTTGGTACGTTTCAATCTTTTGAAACTTGTTCAGCAAAGTACCTAGGAGGGTAGGCGCTGTACAAAGAAATCTAATTTATGGTGCCAGAATGGGGCGTGGCCTCTTGGAAGGCAGGTGACTCAGGTAAACGTTGATAAATGTTTCTGATTTACGTTTGTTGGAAATGTTATGACTTTTCACATCTCGGTTGATTTTTCTGTGTTTTCTAAGTTAAAGATTTCTAATGCTAAGTACAGTTCCATGTTGGTAGTATACATAGCAACGTAAGATGTGTGTGGTGCCAGTGGGCTTGTGTTTATATTGTGTAGATGTTCTGGAATTCCAGCTCTAGAGAAGATGCACATTAATAGAAATAACCACTTAGTAATACGTACACAGGATTGATATTATATGGAAGCATGATTCAGGAAAGTAGATGACTTATTCATAAATATGAAGCACTGTTATATGTAAGGCCATGTTCTAGCCACCGTGAAGGATACAAAAAGGAAGGAAGGGGCATGGTGCCTGGGTTCAAGGAACTCACCGTTGATAGAGGAATTATCACAGCAAAAGGTGGGGCCACTTACACCATGGCAGCTACACAGGGCCAGGAGCTCAGTCATGAGAACATCACCTTCACCTGCAGAAGAGTTTCGCTGGGTTGCTCAGAATCATATTCTGTACCTTCATCTCTCACCCTTCCCCAGTGGCAGGAAAGGGTCAAGAACCTTTCCCTTTCTAGTGGGACAAACTGATTCTATTTAACTCTTATATGCCTGCGAGCAAGCTGAGGCAGAATTTGGGTTCCCCTACCTCTACTCCTAATTGTAAATGGGCTGTCTGGAAATGTGTTACATTAATTTGATGAACTTTGTTCTGAAGAAATGGAAGGTCTATCCCCCATTTTAGACTAACACTACTTGTCTCCCTGCATTTTATTTGTTTTCATCTGGTACATGTAAGTCAAAATGAATAATCATGTTCTGATCAATGTGTCTTTTAGATCATATAACATTGCCTTTATGAAGATTCATAGAAAAAGGTTTTTTTATCTAGATCTCAGTACCAAGGAAAGCCTGATCCTAAGCGCAGTATATATACACACACACACGTCTACATATGCGTGTAGATCTGTATGTATGTATCACAAACACTGTGATTTTTGTAACTTAAGCTGCTTTTTCTCTCTCTCTTCTGGCTGCTGGAAAGCTCAACAAAACTTACAGCCCACCTCAACCACCTACCCCAACCTATATTTATTTCATTTTGTCTTATTTCCTTGTAAATTGTGTCAAATCCTGTTTTTGAAAAACAGCATAGACTGACAACTTTTCACTGTCATCTTATCAAAGGCATTTTGGAAACTGGGCTCGTATGTCCCACCTAGGCTTGCTTTGTTACTGCCACAGATACCTCCAGTTCTTACCAGTGATGTTATTAATGCATTCACCCTAATTCATTCATCTGGAAAGAAACAGTTTTTAAAAGAGGGAAACCTCACACACAAATGGCTCAGGGCAGCCTGCCTTGGTGGAGTAAGTATGAGACCAGAAGCTGAAAGAGACAGTTTTAGTCTTGTCACTACTTAATGAGCGTTGTTTGATACATCATAGCCTCTCTGGGCCTTGGCGCCTCATCTGAAGAGAAGTTGAACTTGATTGCCAAGTTGCTGTGGCTCTAATGTTTCATGAGGCTATGGAGCGTGATACAGATGCGGAAGACGTTAGAAGACCAGGCTGCTGGCCCAGCTCTCCTGTGCCTGCCACATCTGGCCATACCAAATCCATCTCATGCTTCAGGAAAGGGAAGGGATGCTGTGACAGCAAAGTCAGCCCAGGAGCTTGTTCGGGAAGGAGAAAGGGCAAGTCCCTCATGATCCACAGCAGGCAGCCCCCCAAGCACCTCCATAACCAGTGGCAGGTAGGCTGAAGTGAAGGAAGCCTGTCAGGAGGTCTGGCTCCCGGTGACAGACAAGACTCGGCTGTGAGGAGCTGGAGCAGCCCTGGCTAAAGGAGTGTCTGAGTAACTTGTGAAACTGGAAGCCTCTGCCTCTGAATGCATTCCAAGACCCGGAGCAAATAGATGTCGATTCATTGTTTTGTATCAGTGTTCACTTAGATGTCTTCTTGAAAACTTGTTCGTGGAATAAATGTCTAAAATAAATAGCTCCCATTGGTTTCTGCCATACTTTGAAGGGCGTCATTCTATTAAGGGAAAATATAATGTATCCAAAGAAGTTGATAAAAGCTGATCCTAGTAGCGAATGAAAAGATTTCCAGTCTCATTCGAGTTCACTGCTGTCACCCGCAAGTAGCAGGGGTCTTCTGTGAGTCCACAGCTGTCTGTGGGCAGCAGTCCTCTGGTGGTTGTCCCTGCCATTGTCCCAGTAATGGTCGTCTCCAGTGCTAGGAGGGAATTAGCCTTGGATACACGTGCTGCGTGCTGCCTGTGTTTCGGAGGCACTCCCCCATAGCCTAATTGGCGGAAGAAGCCTTGAAAGTTTCTTGGAAGATAGAGTAACAGGAGGGACAAAACTTTACTCTTTTGGGGTCTCAGGCTAGGCGTGAGGATTGAAATAACACAAAACAGGTAAGAGAAAAGCATACACGGGAGTTTCCACAAGAAATGAAGACCCAAAGAAGTAGCAAAACCTAACTGTATTATGGATTGAACAAAGAGTCAGTTGTGGAAAAGTACCTAAAATATGGGGAGGACCAAAGGAAGATAAGAATTATCTTAACAAGGTCTGTACAGATTTCCCTCAACCTTGTCTCCCCATCTTGTGATAAGAACGTTTCTTTCTTCCCAGGACAAGGAGGGCATCTTTCACTTGGGGGTTCATCTCCTGCTTTCAGGAAGTAAAAGAGGAGTGAGAGCACCGTGTGGCACCTGCTGTTTCTCAGGTGCCTTTAACTCAATCCTTATTCCCAAAAGGGCACAAATGGGGGTGGCATCTTCTGTCATCCTTCAGCGTTGCTTTTGATTGACAATTTTGGCATACAGGAAGTGTTCCAGTGGCTTCCACTTAGCCCTTCCTGCCATAACAACTCCAGCTGCATGGGTTGTAAAGGCAGGGTAGAGATTTTACCACTTGCTGAGGATCTATTTCCAACTATACCATCAGGAACTGTAGGAAGAACTATAGGATGGGTCCAGAGAGCCAGTTCATCTGAACATGAGGTCAATTCCAGACAAAGTATCTGTCACGTGGACTTGATAAACCTCTGCTCTGTGCAGCGTGCTGCAGTGGAACCCAGAGACCTTGTCTGTAGAGTATCCATAACTAGATGAGTCCCCCTGTATTTTCCTTGAGTAAATGGCCACAAAACTTTTTGGCGAAAGCCAAGATAAAAGCTCGTTATCTTCACAGGCCGTGTTCCATCAGGGTTCTTCCACAGGGTTACCTGACCTCCCATTCATTCACAGAGACTTAAGTCTATGAACTCACTCAGGTCTGGGAATTGGAAGAGAGACTAAGTCTCTGAGGGGAAAAACAATCTCTTAAGGATTACAAATTTTCAATTCCTAAAAATCAGTTGAGGCAATTAGACGTTAAGGGAGGAGAATGAATGCTTTGTGTTCCAAGCACTAAAAAGCGTTGCTCATCATAACCCCCAAACTTTATGATAGGTCCAGGGGCTTGGAGGGGGAACAGTGGCTTTGGGTTCCAAGACGTAAATATCTAACTCACTCTGAGGTGGTCGGACTCTGGAGGGAAAATGGTGGTGGTGGTGGTGGTGGTGGTGTGTGTAGGGATCTAGGGGGGCCAAGGGGAGAGGAAGGACCTGAAAGGCCATAAGCTTGCTTGGATACATATGCAGAGTCCATGGAGCATGCAAGTGTGCTTGGCATGGAAGTTGTGCAATTATCAGTAAAGGAGCCCTCTTTGAAGACAGCAGTGTGACTTTGCTATAGCATACACCATTTCTGAGAACCTCTTCCAACAGCGGCACCGTGTGGCAGCGGAGAGAACAGCAGCTGCAGGCACGAAGTAATTTCCCTACAACGTGCAAGGTGTTATGTTTCGTTTTGTTTTTTTTGTTGTTGTCTGAGATGGAGTCTCACTCTGTCACCTAGGCTGGAGTGCGATGGCGTCATCTCGGCTCACTGCAACCTCCGCCTTCCAGGTTCAAGAGATTCTACTGCCTCAGCGTCCCAAGTAACTGGAATTACAGGTGTGGGCCACCTCTCCCGGCTAACTTTTGTATTTTTAGTAGAGAAGGGGTTTCACCATGTTGACCAGGCTAGTCTTGAACTCCTGACCTCAGGTGATCCACCCACCTCGGCCTCCCAAAGTGCTGCGATTACAGGCGTGAGCCACTGCAACTGGCCCATGCAAGTATTAGTAAATATCAGCACACTTCCCTTTTGGCTTGCTTAAACCCCCAGGGTTCTTGGAAAATGTAATCCAGTAGGGATACTAGAATTCCTAACAACATGGCATGTGAGGACCTCAACACAATTCTGGCAAAAGGAAATGGCTCCGTACTTGTACCCCAAGGGTCTGGAGAATTAAGTACACACCTGTTGCAGTAAAAGGGGCACTAGACTGTGTGTCCAAGATCCTGGATTCTAATTGAACTCTGCTGCTCGACAACTCTGTAATTACAGTCAAATTATTTAGCTTCTCTGGATTTTGAAATTTGGTGTTGGACAGGATGAATGGATTCCAACCTTTTTCCCTTGGGAGGCCCTAATGGTCCCTATATGAGAATACTTGACTGAGAAAATACATATATGCCAAGTCTGTAAGTTTCTTGCCAAGGCTGGTAATCACGCCTGTAATCCCAACACTTCGGGAGGCCAAGGTGGGAGGACGGCTTGAAGACAGGAGTTCAAGATCAGCCTGGGCAACACAGTGAGAACCCATCTCTACAAAAATAAGTTTTTAAATTAGCCACTATGGTGATATACACCTGTAGTCTCAGCTACTCAGGAGTCTGAGGCTTGAGGATTGCTTGAGCCCAGGAGGTCGAGGCTGCAGCAAGCTGTGACTGCACCACTGCACTCCATCCTGGGTGACAGAACAAGATACTGTCTCTAAAAAAAAAAGAAGAAGAAATTTCTTGCCAAACCCCACCCCTTGTCATGATTCTGATACCTGCAAATTGCAAAACCTTTGATTAAATGATAAATATGAGAGCTAACAGACTGTGTACTTACTATGTACTGGACATTGTGCTGATACTTTATAAACGTTAATTTTCATAAGCATTCTGAGGTAGTAGTTGCATTTTACAGATGAGAAAGCTGAGGCTAAAGAATTTCAATAGCTTCTTCAAGCACATACAGCAAAAAGGTGACAGTTCTGAAACTTAAACTTGGATCTTCCTCAGGATGTAAACTTACAGCCACCGTATTTTACTACTGTAATAGAGTTTCTAGCTCTAACACCCCAAAATTATGTGACCTCCTTGTTACTGAGAAAAAGGGAGCTGGGATAGAGATGAACCTGATGATCTGCATGAGTTTTGGATTCCACTCTGTAGGGTCAGAATGAATTTGGAAGTCACTGGAATCAGCCTATGCCATTCTTACAGTCAGTGAGTACTGAGTCCCTTCTGGCCAGGCACAGTGGTTCACGCCTGTAATCCCAGTACTTTGGGAGGCCGAGGTGGGCCAATCATTTGAGGTCAGGAGTTCAAGACCAGCCTGGCCAACTTGGTGAAAACCCGTCTCTACTAAAAATACAAAAATTAGCTGGGCATGGTGGCACACACCTGTAATCCCAGCTACGCAGGAGGCTAAGGCAGGAGAATCGCTTGAACCCAGGAGGCGGAGGTTGCAGTCAGCCGAGATCACACCGCTGCACTCCAGCATGCGCGGCAGAGCAAGACTCCATTAAAAAAAAAAAAGAAAGAAAGAAAAGAACTGAGTCCCTTCTATTCAGCAAATGCCAAACAGATAATGTACAGTTACTTAATACAAAGATGAATTTATATCCATCTTGCTCTTGAGAGCTTATAGTCTAGAAATGGAAATGAAAACCACAACCTAAAATCCAATTGCAAGTTTGAAATGAGAAGAGTTACAATGAATGTCTTTCCGTCCTCCTTTTTTTTTTCTCCCCCAGACAAAGTCTTGCTCTGTCACCCAGGCTGGAGTGCAATCATAGCTTGCTGCAGCCTTGACCTCCGGAGCTCAAGCGATCCTCCCATTTCAGCCTCCTGACTAGCTGGGACTACAGGCATGCGCCACCGTGGTTCTGTCCCCTTTTTAATGAGGAACTAATAGGCAAGTAGGAGACTAGGCAGAGGACATAATATTGTCCCATATTCAGAAACAGAAAAGTATGATGACAAAGGTCATGGACCCTGCAGCCAGATATACCTGACCTTCAACAATTGCCCCACCAGTGCACTAACTGTGTAGCTTAGCCCATCCTTTGGAACCTCCATTGGCTCCTCCGCACAATGAGAATAATGAGAGAATCTACCTGTATTCGTTTCCTGGAACTGCTCGAACAAACACCGCAAACTTCGTGGCTTAAGATGACAGAAACTATTCTCTCTCTGTTCTGGAGGCCAGAAAGTCTGAAATTAGACTGTCAGCAGAGCCAGGCTTCCCACAAAGGTTCTAGATGAGAACCTTCCTTCCCTCCCCCAGCTCCTGGTGACTCTTGGTGCTGTCTTTTGGCAGCATAACCCTAACCTCTGCCTCCATCTTCACGTGGCCTTCTCCTTTGTGTCTCTGTGCCTCTTTTACTGTCTCTTACTAGGAAAGGGCACCCTAATCCAGTGGGATCTCATCTTGACCCTTACTTTAATCGCATCTTCAAAGACCGTGTTTCCAAATACCGTCACGCTCTAAGACTGTAGACTGACACAGATTTCAGGAGGACACTATTCAACCCACTGTACTATCTCATAGGATTGTCATAGGGAGTAAATGACATAATATGTGTAAAGCATTCAGCACAGTGCCTAACATGTAACAAACTCTCCATAAACGTTAGCTACATACATGTAGGTATACATATATATGGATATATAACTTTTGTTGTTTACTAGATTTGTCAAAGATTTATTTCATTATTTCACCAAACAAAACAGTAACTTTTAACATTTTTTACTCTTCTTTTATTTTATTTTGTGGCAGGATATCACTCTGTTGCCCAGGCTGGAGTGCAGTGGCTTGGTCTTGGCTCACTGCAGCCTCTACCCCCTGGTTTCAAGCAATTCTCCTCTCTCAGCCTACCAAGTAGCTGGGATTACAGGTGCCCGCCACCATGCCTGGCTAATATTTGTATTTTTAGTAGAGAGTGGGTTTCACCACGTTGGCCAGGCTGCTCTTGAATTCCTGACCTCAAGTGATCCACCCACCTCAGCCTCCCAAGGTGCTGGGATTACAGGCGTGAGCCAGAGCACTTGGCTTTTCTTTTCTTTTCTTTTCTTTTTTTTTGAGACAGGATCTCACTCTGTTCCCCAGACTGGAGTGCATTGGTGCTGTCATAGCTCACTGCAGCCCCAACCTCCCAGGTTCAAGCGACCCTCCCACTTCAGCCTCCCCAGTAGAGGAGACTACAAGCATGTACCACCTGCCCAGCTAATTTTTTTTATTTTTTGTAGTTACAGGGTTGTGCCATGTTGCCTGGATGGTCTCGAACTCTGGGCCTCAAGCAGTCCTCCACCTCGGACTTTCAAAGTACTGGGATTGCAGGCGTGAACCACCGTGCCTGGCCCATTTTTAACTCTGTGTAGATGTCCTAATTTGCTTGTTTCTGGTTGTATCATATTTTTTTCCTCCCCTTTTCTATTCTGTCGAGTTGTCATCGTTATTCTGGTTTATTATCTCCTTTTCTCTGAGAATGGTTTGAATGTGTGGATATATCGTGAATCTATGTTCTCAGTGGGCAGTCTCTTATTGTAGTGGTGATTTTCTTCATTTTCACTCAAGACAGCATTTTGCTCATCTCGTTGAAGGGGATGAGTTTTCGCTTGTTGTTGAGAGTGGTTTCTCCCTGCCCTTCTTTCTGGTGTTATAATGATCATCTTCCATAAATGACCCATTGATTCTTAGGGAGAAGAAGACACACACTCTGCTTCGAAGGAGTGACTTCCAGAGCGTGTCTTTCCATCCTTTCTTATTTGTTACACTCTTATCTTCCACCCAAGTGCCACTGGCTCTTCAGGCCTGTACTGTGTCACTTGTTCAGGATTCTATTAGCTTGGTGCAAAAGTAATTGCAGTTTTTGCCATTGAAAGTAATGGAAAAAACTGCAATTACTTTTGCACCAACTGGCTGGGCACGGTAGCTCACGCCTGTAATCCCAGCACTTTGGGAAGCCGAGGTGGGTGGATCACTTGAGATCAGGAGTTCAAGACCAGCCTGACCAACATGGTGAAACCCCATCTCTACTAAAAATACAAACATTAGCCAGGTGTGGTGGCATATGCCCATAATCCCAGCTACTTAGGAGGCTGAGGCAGGAGAAGCTCTTGAACCCGGGAGGCAGAGGTTGAAGTGAGCTAAGATCATGCCACTGCACTCCAGCCTGGGTGACAGAGCAAGACTCTGTCTCAAAAACAAAAAACAAAAAGCAAAAAAAAAAAAAAAAAAAAACAATCTTTTGCACCAACCTAGTATTTCCTCGGGGAATTCTTGCAGCGCACTCCAAGCCCACACCCCGCCCCCACCCACCTCCCCAGCTACAGTGAATGAATGGGCTGATTCATGTCCTGGACAGCACGGAGCACTCAACTAAGGATAGCCCTGAGTACTCAGCCAGACCCTGGACTCTGCCTGGAGCTTTTCAGCAGGGTCCTGAGGTCTGTGATCTGGCTAGACTAGAGTCTGACTAGAGTCCAGTTGACTCTGACTAGAGTCCAAATTGGACTCAATATGCACTCTGAGCTCCAGGCAGAGCTCCAGGATGGGCCTGTCCAAGTGGGGACAGGCTCTAGGCTGGCCTGAACTCCAAATGCCTGCCGTGGCCCAGGACTCTGAGCTGGGCTGTAGGATCAGCAGCTCTGGACAGCCAAGGCCTAACCCCAGACTTTTTTTTTTTGCTTGCTTTCTCCTCAGCAGTGCCCATTTCTCAAATGAAAGGCAAGCCAGTAAGCACATGGAAGGAAATACTGGACTATTTATTGCAAAGTGAGAATTGTCAGCTTGAGAAGCAAGGAAGTGGCCGGGCCCCCAGAAGGCCCTTCTACAACAAAACAATCAAGAAACAAGAGAAGGAGAGAGAAGCGGGGTGCGGGAATGAGCTCGTGTGCAGAAACAGCCTCCTCGTCCAACTCAGGGACCTTCCTCTCAAGAAATATCCTCGTGTTGTGGTGTTTGCACCGCTCTCTGGGCAGCATGGGCAGATCCCAGGCTGGGATCACTGATGAGCACAAAGGAATTCCAGGAACCTAGAGCCTCCTCAGCAGTCAGTCTATCTGAGAAACCAGGCCCAAGCAGTGAAAGCAGGGAGTGGCTCCTCCGGGCCTCTGCCTTGGCAGGAAATGCAGGAACTCTCTGGTCCTCAGTCTTGGACAGGTGAGCTGAGGACACCTGGAGCAGCAGGAATCCCACGAGCTCGGCTTCACCGAGCCTTCAGGATGAGGCGGGTCTTCCCATCTCCGATGAAGCACCTGAAAGAAAGATGACCCAGTAAGGTCTCAGCCCCGGAGGGGAGACCCAGCCCTTCGCCACATGTCTCCAGGCTCAGAAATCTCCAGAGAGATGACTTCCTGAGCCTCCCCAGCCTTAATAGCCAGATTCCCTTGGGGAGAGGGAGACACTGTTTCCTGCTTGGTTTCTTTTTTTTTCTTTTTTTTTTTTTTAATTGAGACAGAGTCTCACTCACCCAGGCTGGAGTACAGTAGCGTGATCTCAGCTCACTGCAGCTTCTACCTCCCGGGTTCAAGCAATTCTCATACCTCAGCCTCCCGAGTAGCTGGGACTACAGACAAACACCACTATACCTGACTGATTTTTGTATTTTTAATAGAGATAGGGTTTTACCATGTTGACCAGGCTGGTCTTCAACTCCTGACTTCAAGTGATCCACCCACCTTGGCCTCCCAAAGTGCTGGGAGTACAGGCGTGAGCCACACGCCTGGGTCCTGCTTAGTTTCTAACCCTTTTCCTGAAGATGCCCATTGCTGCCACTCTGAAAGCCCAGGAAAAAATGAATAGTGATGGCCGGGCACAGTGGCTCACACCTGTAACCCAGCGCTTTGGGAGGTAGATCACCTGAGGTCAGGAGTTGGAGACCAGCCTGGCCAACATGGTGAAGCCCCCCCAAAAAATTACAAAAACTCTACCAAAAAAAATTACAAAAACTGGCTGGGCACGGTGGCTCATGCCTATAATCCTAGCACTTTGGGAGGCCCAGGAAGGTGGATCACATGAGGTCAGGAGTTTGAGACCAGCCTGGTCAACACAGTGAAACCTTATCTCTACTAAAAATATAAAAATTAGCTGGGCATGGTAGCAGTGCCTGTAGTCCCAGCTGCTTGGCAGGCTGAGGCAGGAGAATCTCTTGAACCCAGTGGGCGGAGGTTGCAATGAGCCAAAATCACACCACTGCACTCCAGCCTGGGCAACAGAGCAAGACTCCATCTCAAAAAATGAAAACAAAAATACTGTAGCTGAGCGTGGCGGGCACCTGTAGTCCTAGCTACTCGGGAGGCTGAGGCAGGAGAATAGCTTGAACCTGGGAGGCAGGGGCTGCAATGAGCTGAGATCGTGCCACTGCACTCCAGCCTGGGCGACGGAGTGAGACTTTGTCTCAAGAAAATAGTGACGCTTTTCACTGAACTATAGGCTGGGTCCTGCAGACCCCAGGACCGCTGGTGGGCAAGGGAGCAAGTCGTCTAAATCGGCCTGTTCCAGGGCCTGTCCTCTCCCAGACAGTGCAAGGTAGGCCCAACTTGTGTTTACGAAATCCAGACAGTGATCCTTGCACTCCTGGAGTCCAGAGTCCGGAAGGAATGGGACATAAGAAGAGAGCCCATGGAGAAGAGGCCAAGCAGGATGCACGGGGACTCTAGTCTTTTCCATCTGGAATCCACTTATCCTTCTGACAATATCAACCTTCTTATCTACTGCAGCACTCCGGGAAGCACCACTCACATTGTATTTCACGTGAATGGCGTCTTCCAACATGCATACCCTTGGGGGTGCCATTTACATGATTTTCCCATGTAGATGGGGTCCCCTGGAGTTGTACAATACCCCCACGGGGAACTACTCCTCCCCTACTCTCAGTCCTATTGGCGGTGTTCAGGTAAGGCTGACCTCACCCCCACTTCAGGCTTAGGTTCTTGCTCCAGACATTGCCAATAGGAATGCCTGATCGGCTGGGCTTGGTGGCTCACACCTGTAATCCCAGCACTCTGGGAGACTGAGGCGGGCGGATCACTTGAGGTCAGGAGTTTGAGAACAGCCTGACAAACATGGTGAAACCCCATCTCTACAAAAATACAAAAATTAGCCAGGCATGGTGGCGTGCACCTGTAATCCCAGCTACTCAGAAGGCCAAGGCAGGAGAATTGCTTGAATCCAGGAGGCAGAGGTTGCAGTGAGCTGAGATTTTGCCACTGCACTCCAGCCTGGGTGACAGAGAGAGACTCCATCTCAAAAAAAAAAAAAAAAAAAATAGAAAGTGCCTGACCCCCGTAGCTCAGTGACTGATTCTGAAGTGAGCAAATCACCCACACACAGTGGGCCAGTTCAAACCAGTGAATACCAGACCCTAGCTTTTTGCTAGATCTTGTTGTTCTAATTCCTCTAGAGTTGTTAAGCTGCTAAGATACAAGCCTCAAGTGGCTGGTAAACATCTTCGCCTCCATTGGAGAGTCTATCTAAGCATGAAGCCCACCCGGAGGAAAACAGAGCCTATGAGAAAGACCAAGGCAGGGCACAGTGGCTCATACCTGTAATCCCAGCACTTTGGGTGGCCTAGGCAGGAGGATCATTTGAGGTCAGGAATTTGAAACCAGCCTGACCAACATGGTGAAACCCCATCTCTACTAAAAATACTGAAAAAATAGCCTGGTGTGGTGGCAGGCACCTGTAATCCCAGTTACTTGGGAGGCTGAAGCAGGAGAATTGCTTGAATCTGGGAGGCAGAGGTTGCACTGAGCTGAGATCACACCACTGCTCTCTAGCCTGGGCAACAGAGGGAGACTCTGTCAAAAAAAAAAAAAAAAAAAAGGAGAAAGACCAAGTCTGAGCACCACCTGAAACCACTGCTCCCTGTGAAGTTTCTGATGATGTGAGCCAATGAATTCCTCTTTGTGGCAAACGCTGTTTTGAAATAGATCTCTGTCACTTGCAACCAAAGCTCCTAGATGGAGCCATTTTATTTGCCTCTAAAGAGGCTCCCTCTTTTCTCTTCCAAACCCAAGTGAGAGCCTAGCCCTCTAGCCCCGGACTCTCTGGGAGATGTTGCCAAGTGCCCATTCCATGGGCCAGTGACCCTGTGTCACACTCCTACCTAATGAGCAGTCCAACAAGCAGGCCAGCCAGGAGTGGGCCCAGCCAGTAGATCCAGTGGAAGTCCCAGTGGTTGGCCACCACCGCAGGTCCAAAAGCACGGGCCGGATTCATGCAGCCTCCAGACACAGTGCCCCTGCAAACACCCAGGCACCCTGGTCACCAGGATCCCAGCCAGGCCCCACCTCACCTCACGTTCACGTCCCCAACTAGGCCTAATCACACACCACCCAGAAACCCTCTCTAAACTCCCACATCATGAGCTCCTGGGTAGATCCTAAAGAAGGTAGAGAGGCTATCAGCACTAGGAAGCAGAAGGTGTGACTCCCCACTGGGCGTGCAGTCCAGCACTCCCCACAAACTCCTCTAGAATGCCCAGCAAAAATGCCTGCTCAGCGACGGCAGGAAGAGAAGCTGGATCTACATCTGTTCCAGAGTCTACAGAGCAAAGTCCATCAGTTTCAGTCCTTTTGGAGTCAAGCTGACCTAGATTCAAAACCCAGCCACACATTATAAAATAATGAAAAGTGTATCATTGGATTGTTTGTGACCCAAAGAATAAATGCTTGAAGGGATGAATACCCCATTTACTTTGACGTGATCATTACACGTTGCTTACCGGTATCAAAACACCTCATGTAACCTCAGCCAGGCACGGTGGCTCATGCCTGTAATCCCAGCAGTTTAGGAGGCCGAGGCAGGCAGACCACTTGAGGTCAGGAGTTCAAGACCAGCCTGGCCAACATGGTGAAACCCCGTTCCTACTAAAAGTACAAAAATTAGCCAGGTGTGGTGGCGCGTGCCTGTAATCCCAGCTACTGGGGAGGCTGAGGCAGGCGAATCGCTTGAATCTGGAGATTGAAAGTTGCAGTGAGCCATGATCATGCCACTGCACTCCAGCCTGGGTGACAGAGCAAGACTCTGTCTCAAAAACTAAAACTAAAACTAAAATAAAATAACGAACAGTATAAGTGGATTGTTTGTAACACAAAGAATAAATGCTTGAGGGGATGAATACCCCATTTACCCTGACATGGTAATTATGCATTGCATGCCCATATCAAAGCGTCTCATGTAACCCAGAAATATATACACCTACTAGGTTCACCCACAAAAATTTAAAAATATATATATATAAAGAAAGAAAAACCCCAGCCCAGATAGTTCTAGTTGCGGGGAGCTCCGTGAACCCATGAACCTCTCTGTATTCAAGTGAGGTGAAAGTGACTATCCCATAGGTTGTCATCAGGAGTGAATGAGAAAATGCAAATAGAGCCCACACCTTGAATATAATTAATGTACAAAAAGCATTAACTAATCTAACTGATCCAGATGAGGCCCTTGTTGCACCACAAGCTTAAGGCCCAGAATCTCCTACAGGGAGACTCTTCCCCAGGTGCACCTCTCTCGTTCTGGGGCTCTGTCTTTACCCCATTCTCTCAAGCTGGGGGCCTGTAGACCTCATCCCCACCCTGTGTCCAGCTTCGAAGTCAAAAGATTTGTAAGTGAATCAAAGGCCACTAGAGGGCAGCAAAGCATGGCCACAACTTCACACATGCCCCAGCCTGCCCCAGGCTCCACCTCCCAAAGCTGAGGGAGCGCTGACCCAGGAGAAAGATTAGACTTTGTTCTGTGTCCAAAAGAAAGGAAAGAGTCAGACATTAGGGAGAGGCTCCTTGGGCTGGGCAATGTGGCTCATGCCTGTAATCCCAGTACTTTGAGAGGCCAATGCAGGAGGATGGCTTGAAGCCAGGAGTTCAAGACTAGCCTGGGCAACATAGCGTGGCCCCCATCTCTAAATAAAATAAATAAGAAAAATAAAAAGGGCTCACTCATCCTCTTGTCCCAAATCTATCACTTAATTTGCCACTGCCCACTGACCTTAAATAAGTCACTTCTGTCATCTCTGAGCCTCAGTTTCCTTATCTATAAAACGGGAGACATCATCCCCAATCTTGTTGCCTTAATCCCTTCCAAAACCTGCTGGGAAACTCAAAATAAAGGAGACAACAGCTACAGATGCTTTTTGTAATCCTGAGGCTAAAACCTGGCTGCCCAGTGACCAAATGAACACAGTTCACAGAAATGTTGTATTTACGCTACGAAAATTGGAAAACATCACATACAAATTTAAATTTCTGACTTCCTTTGAATGAAATCATCACCCCAAACCCATGTTCCCAGCAATAATTGACAAGAGCTGAATTGACTGGAGCGCCTCCGACACCGCAGTCCCCACCACTCCCTGTTGTCTGCCTGATGCCAGCCCACCTCCCCATTTGCAGCACCTTCCTGGCCCCTAATAGCAACTGAATCTGTGGCCCTCAGGCCTGAGCTCCTCCAGAGCTGAACAGTGCAGATCTGGGCATGGTCGCCCCACTGCCAAGGGACACTCACCCAGCCAGGATATCCACGGTGACAGCAAAGCCGATGGAGAATGGGGCCAGAGGGCCCTTTGTCTTCTCATTGATGGCACCCATGCATACGGCCAGAGCCAGCAGCGTCGTCAGGATGATCTCTGCCACCAACGCCCCTGCCACCTGCCCCTGCTCCTGGACGGTCACAAAGGCTGCCCCAGATGCATTCCAGAACCTCTCCTCGGGACTCACCACCTGCACAGAGAAGCTGCTCAGCCTTTCAGTGGGGCAGAGAGACAGCTGGAAACTGAGGGGAGAGGGCCTAAAACATGCTTGCCCACCGTAAGGGCCAGTGAAAGGTTAGGTCCAATTTCAGTGACATAGACCTGAATCCACATCCCAACTCTGCCAGATTTTACTCTGTGACCCTGTGTGAGCTACTGAACCTCTCTGAGCCTCACTTTGTTCATCTGAAAAATAGGAATGGGGCTAGGCATGGTGGCTCACGCCAGCAACCCCAGCACTTTGGGAGGCCGAGGTGGGTGAATCACTTGAGCTCAGGAGTTCGAGACCAGCCTTGCCAACATGGTGAAACCCCATCTCCACTAAAAATACAAAAATTAGCGGGGTGAGGTGGCGGGTACCTGTAATCTCAGCTGCTCAGGAGGCTGAGGCACGAGAATCACTTGAACTCTGGAAGCGGAGGTTGCAGTGAGCTGAGATCACACATACCACTGCACTCCAACCTGAACAACAGAGCAAGACTCCATCTCAAAAAAAAAAAAAGAAAGAAAAGAAAAAAGAAAAAGAAAAATGAGGATAATCTAGTCATGGCTCCAGGTTACAGGCCTAAAGCTTCTATAACTTAGATGATCCTCTTTGAGAAAAAGAACATAAACTATCTTTTTTTTCTTTCTTTGAGACAGAGTCTAGTTCCATCACCCAGGCTGGAGTGCAGTGACCCGATCATAGCTCACTACAGCCTCGATCTCCTGGGCTCCAGTGATCCTCCTACCTCAGCCTCTCATGTAGCTGGGACCACAGGTGCATACCAATCTTGCCCACCTAATTTTTTTATTATTATTTTTTGTAAAGATGGAGGGTCTCACATGTTGCCCAGGCTGGTCTGGAACTCCTAGGCTCAAGTGATCCTCCTGCCTCCGCCTCCCAAAATGCTGGGATTACAGGCATCAGCTGCCATGTGCAGCTCAAAATACCTTACTCTTACAAACTTGACAAACACATATGATCAGGTGAATTCATTGCTAGGCCCCCATAGAACCGTGGAAGGGGCATATGCAGGAGGGCCCTGAAGCCTGAGCTCAGTTACTTCTACGGGCATTCAGCCTCAGGGCTATCACAGCCCCAAAGGGGAAAGACAGCACGGTGTGCAAGCTTCTGGACGCTGGACCCAGTCGGGGCTGCGCTGCTTACAAGCACGTCTGAACTTGAGCAAGTTGCCTGCTTCTCTGCCCCTCTGTTTTCTCATCTATAAAACAGGGATGATACTGGCAGCTCCCGGCTCACAGACAAGGCCGCTGGTGTGCCTGGCACAAGGTAAGCGCTGTCTATGAACTGACTGGTTTCTCGTAAAGTTGCTGGGAGATGAAATAAGAGTATATGTGTAAAACATTTAGCAGGGAGAATGTGCTCAGGGAAACGTGCTGTCCCACAAGTGGCAGAGCCGTGTTTGACAGGTTTTAAGTGGCAGGGCTTGAGCTAGGTCTGGGCACTGCTTTTCCTAAAGAAGCAGAGCAGGAAGGTCCCGGGCATGTTCCATAGATAGGGGAACAGACTGTGGCTCTCAAATGGGAGCACGGAGAGACCAGGGCAGGGGATGACAGTAAAGTGAGGCTTGAGAACAAAGTCTGCGGTGGGGCAGCACTTACAGCTTCAGACCCTATCGCAGCCAAGCTAACAGAGCTCCCATCCACCACCCCCCACACACCCGCCAAGCAAGGCCCACATCTTGACGGGCTTGAAGGGTCCCTGGCTGAACTGAGACTTAAGGGCAAAAGGAAAGAAAGAGAGAGAGGAAAAAAAGAAAAAGAGGGATGGAGGGAGAAAGTCTATCCATGGATTTATACGTAAAGCTATGAAAACTGTGGCTGGCCAGGCTCGGTCACTCATGCCTGTAATCCCAACACTTTGGGAGGCCAAGGCAGGAAGATCACTTGAGACCAAGAGTTGGAGACCAATGTGGTCAACATAGTGAGAGCCCACCTCTACAAAAAAAATTTTTTTAATTAGTTGGGTGTGGTGACACACACCTATAGTCCCAGCTACTTAACAGGCTGAGGCAGGAGGATCACTTGAGCCCAGGAGGCCCAGCCTGCAGTGAGCTATGATTGCACCACCACACTCCAGCCTGGACAACAGAGTGAGACCCCATCTCTAAAATAAAAAAGAGAGGCCAGGCCCAGTGGCTCACGCTTGTAATCCCAGCACTTTGGGAGGCCGAGGCAGGCAAATCACTTGAGCTCAGGAGTTCAAGACCAGCCTGGCCAACATGGTGAAACTCCGTCTCTACTAAAAATACAAAAATTAGCCAGGCGTGGTGGCATGCGCCTGTAATCCCAGTTACTCAGGAGGCTGAGGCAGGAGAATTGCTTGAGCCCAGGAGGTAGAGGTTGCAGTGAGCCGAGATCATACCCCTGCACTCCAGCCTGGGTGACAGAGCAAGACTCCATCAAAAAAAAAAAAAAAAAAAAAAAAGCAAATAAATAAAAATAAAGTAAAATGCAATAAGAAAGAAAGAGAGAAGAAAAACGTCCACCAATTCCACTGGCAGAAATAAGCAAAAGATTGGACATTTCCCCACTCCTCACTGTCCCCCCGACACACACACACATCATGCACCTCCAGCAGCCCCATCAGAGAGGAAGCCACTAGCCCAGCCCCTGGGGTTCACCCACCTTGGCCAAGGCAGCCCCGAGCAGCCCTCCGAGCAGCTGTGAGACCCAGTACGGGAGAAGCATCACCACGTTGAGGCCTCCGATCAGCGTGGCTGCCAGGGACACCGCAGGGTTGAAGTGTCCACCACTGTAACCCACAAGAGAGGAGGGAGTCATGAGCCCAGGGCTGACCACATGGCTGGCATTCGAGACAGCATGTCCCCGCCAAACCACCAGGCTGGTTTCACAGGGTGAGAGTCAGTCCAGGGCCCAGCTCAAATACAAAGAGATGCCAAATTGCTTCCAATTTCCCTGAGATGCCAGGCAGAGGGTAAGAGATAAAGGGCAGCCTCTACGTCCTAAGTCCAGCCCCCAGGATGGCCCTGGAGGAATCGCGTGTAGGAGACCATCCCTTAACTCCTTCCTGACTCCCTCCGAGCCTCTCTCCAGCCCTTCAGAGATGTGGCCACAGGTCAGATTGAGACACCAAGGCTCCAAGTTAGTAGCCCATGAGCCATATCCAGGCCTCCCCTTATGATTTGTTTGATTTTATGAGACGGAGTCTTGCTCTGTTGCCCAGGCTGGAGTGCAGTGGTATGATCTTGGGTCACTGCAATCTCCACCTTTTGAGTTCAAGCAATGCTCCTGACTCAGCCTCCCAAGTGGCTGGGACGACAGGCATGTGCCACCATTCCCGGCTGATTTTTGTATTTTTAGTAGAGACAATGTCTCACCATATTGGTCAGGCTGGTCTCGAACTCCTGACCTCAAGCAATCCACCCACGTCGGCCTTCCAAAGTGCTGGGGTTGTAGGCATGAGCTACTGTGTCCGGCCCAGGTCTCCCCTTATGAGTAGCTAGGCCCTGAATAAGACCTCCTGATTGGTTGAACTGCTCAGCCAATGAAAACCCTACTTGTGGTCTGAACGTGTGATGGGTGTAAAATGCAGATTTGGAGTTTGGGCTGGAAATGGCATGGAGAATCATGGGGGGGAACTGGAGGTTCATGACCAAGTTGGGGACTGGGATTGGGAATTTGGGATGTGGAAGAAAATTAGACAAGTCAGAACCTGAGGTCGAAGGGCAGGTTGCAGTTGATCAGCCACTCCCTGGTCCATGGGTAAAGAGCCTTCCTGTTCACCAAGATGTTCAACCAGCCCAGGCCCCAGAGCCAGGGTGGCTGCACTCACCAGTGTCCCATCCAGTCCCACTCTAATGGAGGAACTATTGTCACAGTTTGGCCTCCTGAATCCATCTGGTTCCCAGGAATGGATCCTCCCCAATGAGAGAGAAAGGTACCCCAAGACTCCCCATGTCACACAAGAACCAAAGTGCCCCCCAAATGTTAAGAGCCCACCAATGAGCTTACCCATCCTCTAATGGGCATAGGACATTCAGCTGAGACTGGACAGAGGACCTCAGCGCTACACAAAAGGACTTTGTCCAACACCCTGATACCTCGAGACCAGCTTCCCCAACTTGTCTGACTCAGCTCTGGGCCCAGACCCTCATGCATGGTTTGATTTGATTTGATTTGATTTTTTTTTTTTTTTTTTTTTTAAGATGGGATCTCACTCTGTCACCCAGGCTGGAGTGCAATGGTGCAGTCTCGGCTCACTGCAACCTCTGCCTCCTGGGTTCAAGTGATTCTCCTGCTTCAGTCTCCCAAGTAGCTGGAATTACAGGGGCGTGCCACCACGGGGTCTTGCCATGTTGGCCAGGCTGCTCTTGAACTCCTGACCTCAGGTGATTCACCTGCCTCGGCCTCCCAAAGTGCTGGGATTACAGGTGTGAGCCACCGTGCCCAACCTCCATGCATGGTTTGAAAGCACCAGCCAATGCTCAGACTCCACAGGTTGGGAAGAGGGGCAGCCAGGCCTACTTGGCCTCAAGTAGCTTAGCCTGGGCTCTGCTGAGATACACAGATGGAGTCAGGGTGAGGCGGCTTCCCACAGGAGCCCCAGAGGGGAGAGAAACTGTCATTCAGAGTATGGCTCTACCAGGAGGGCCAGGTGACAAGAATCACACATTTCCTGGTTTATACTCATTAGCAATAAAACAATCAAGACACATTCATTCCTTCACTCATTGTTCACTCAGCAAATATTTCTCTAACACTTACTATGTGCCAGGTGCTGTGGTGCTTATAACTTACATACATAACTTATCCTGGATCCAGTGAACAACCTCAAAGTCAGTGTCTGGCACACAGTAGGTGCTGAATAAATATTTGTCAAAAAAGCCAAACAGAGAGGCAGTATTTGCAGTGCCAAAGAGATGATCTTTCCAGCCAGCTGGCCTGGGTTCAAAGCCCAACTCTGCCACTGAGGAGCTGTGTGGCACTGGCCAAATTACATAACCTCTTTGTGCCTCAGTGATCTCTGCCTGAGAAAGCTATTGCAAAGATATAAAGAATTAATACGTGAGCAGCTCATAGTACTATCTATGGAGTTAGCATTCAATAAACATCAGCTATTATTATTACTCACATTTATACCACTGCACACAAAGGCTTCAGCAACTTGCTGTGGTCACCCAGCTAAGAAGTGATAAAGGTTGCCTTCAATCTCAGATCCGTCCAAAGGGAGTATCATATACTTTTTCTTTCACTCACAGCCTCCCTTGGACGTCTAAAGAGATGTGGCTTTGTTTGTTTGTTTATTTGATTGTTTGTTTGTTTATTTTTGGAGATGGAGTCTCACTCTGTTGCCCAGGCTGGAGTGCAGTAGCACAATCTTGGCTCAATGCAACCTTCCCCTCCTGGTTCAAGCAATTATTCTGCCTCAGCCTCCCAAGTAGCTGGGACTCCAGGTACCTGCCACTACGCCCAGCTAATTTTTGTATCTTTAGTAGAGACAGGGTTTCACCCTGTTGGCCAGGCTGCTTTCCAACTCCTGACCTCAGGTGATCTACACGCCTCAGCCTCCCGAAGTGCTGGGATTACAGGCGTGAGCCACTGCACCCAGTCTAAAGAGATGTTAAAGCTCTTTTCCATTCTGGTTTTCTCAGAAACAGTATTTCTGTTTCCTCATTCAGATCTATGTTTTGAGTGAGATTTAATACAGACCAACCATGTCCCAGATCACCCTGCCAGGCACCCCATTCAAGATCTTCGTCATGATGGCTGGCTCTCCTGGGAGCCAGCAGCCATGTCCACAGACCTTCCCATTGATCCTCTACCCAGATGAGAGCTAAGTCAGAGAAGCCTGTCCCTTTCCCTGCCCCTCCTTCTTGATCACCTCTTGATAAGCCAGGACCACTGCAAATCCCTGCATACCCAGGTGGGAAAACCTGGCTCACGTCTTCTATGCATTTCTGCTTTCCGTAAAACCCCCTTCTAGTGGTAACAATAACACAGCAACTGATGCCCATTGTGTGTGTGGTGTGTGCCAGGCGCTCTACTTCATTTAATTCTCATGCCTCCCCCATGAGGCACTTGGAGTGGAGCGCTGGAGCCGGACAGCTTGTTCTTGACTCCCGGCTCTGCCACTTTCTGGCCCTCTAAGCTTGGACAGATTACACAGCCTTTCTCTTTTGCAGCTATAAAATGGGGTTAATAACAAGACCTACCCCACAAGGCTTTTGTGAGGATTAAATAACTAATATCTATAAAGTAATTAGACTAGTGCCTGGTATATAAATGTGTTGGCTTGAAAAAAAACCATTTAAAAGTATGCTACTATTCCCATTTTATAGGTGGGGAACTTTGGGTTTAGAGAGTGACTTGCCAGCCAGGCATGGTGGCTCATGCCTGTAATCCCAAAACTTTGGGAAGCCAAGGCAGGAGGATCGCTTGAGACCAGGAGTTTAAGACTAGCCTGGGCAACATAGTGAGACCCCGTCTCTACAACAAAATTTAAAACTTAGTTGGGTGCTGTGGCGCATGCCTGTGATCCAGCTACTCAAAAAGAGAATGACTTGCCCAAAGTCACAAGCTCACAGGCTGCGGGGTCTGGTGTTGACCCCAGACAGTCTGACTCCCAACCCCATAGTTATCCAGAGCGCTCCTTGAAATCCCCAATATATGCACCCAGGGGTCCTTGACAATGGCTTTGTTTTCCACCCCCAGCGCCCCAAGTCAGCACCAGGCTGAATCCTCAGAGCTGGTCTCACCTGATATTCCCCAGCGTGGCAATCACGAGCCCCAAAGCCAACCCGTGGGCCAGGGCCGGCTGCAGCAGTCCAGTGTCCGTCCCATTCTCAATGACCGATAGGCACCCGATGAAGATGAAGAGAGCAGAGCCCAGCAGTTCGACCAGGCACGGCTGCACAAACCGTTCGTACCAGGACACTCGCCACCTACCACCCGCACTCGACTCCCTGGCCTTGCCATTGCCAAATTCAGGCTCACACATGGCTATCTGTCGTAGGGAAAAAGGGACAGAGGACACGGGTGGGAGGCAAGTCCAGATACAGAAGGTCCCAACCCCCAACTTTGAATTAATTCACAGCCCCCCTTGCTCTGCCAGCCTGGAGAGGAAGATGCTGGCAGAGGGCGCACCTCTCCAGACGTCAGGATCAGATGGCATAAACATCAGGCTGTTGCCTGAGCTGCTGAGAAACCTGCACCTGCTGCCCGGGACACTGTTATCTCCTAGGGACGGGACCTGCTGGTCACACTATAGGCTCTGCCCCTTTTAAAGGGCTGCAGAGGCTCAATGCAAGTGCAGAGAAAGCAATAAACCTCAGGTAGGAGGCGGCTCTGAGGCCCAGAAGAGGAAATTTTTTTTTAAATCTCAACAGGGCAGGATGAGGGAGTCAGGGATTGCTGAACTTTCCACCAATGAGGGAAAAACACACCAGCTTGGCTGTGTCATCTGAGAGCACACTCCAGGCTGTAGAAGGTGGGAGATGGGTCCAGCACCCCAGCTCCCCATGGTCCAAAGCAGGACAGCCCATGTAAGTGGGCCCCACTGGGTTGGAGCCTCACATGTTAAGAAACAGCAAACTCAACCAGGTGCAGTGGCTCATGCCTGGAATCCCAGCAGTGTGGGAGGCCAAGGTGGGTGGATCACTTGAGGTCAGGAGTTCGAGACCAGCCTGGCCGACATGGTGAAACCCCATCTCTACTAAAAACACAAAAATCAGTCGGGCGTGGTGGTGCATGCCTGTAATCCCAGCTACTTAGCGGGGCGAAGGCAGGAGAATCATTTGAACCTAGGAGGCGAAGATTGCAGTGGGCCAAGATCATGCAACTGCACTCCAGCCTTGGCAACAGAGCAAGGCTCTGGAAAAAAAAAAAAAAGGAAAGAGAAAGAAGAAAGAAAAGAAAAAAGAAAAGAGAAAAAGAAAGAGGGAGGGAGGGAGGGAAGAAGAAAGAGAGGGAAAGGAAGGAAGGAAGGTAGGAAGGAAGGAAGGAAGGAAGGAAGGAAAGAGAGAGAGAGAAAGAAAGAAAGAAAGAAAGAAAGAAAGAAAGAAAGAAAGAAAGAAATGGTGTGTTGGTGTTTGCCTGTAATCCCAGCTACTCAGGAGGATGAGGCATGAGAATCACTTGAACCCAGGACCCAGAGGTTGCAGTGAGCTGAGATCACACCACTGCACTCCAGCCTGGGCAACAGAGTGAGACCCTGTCTCAAAAAAAAAAAAGAAAAGAAAGAAACAGCAAACACATTTTCAAGTATTTTTCCACTGAGTTCCACAGCTTCAAACACTTCCAGTCACCGTGACAACCTGAGCCAGGACTGAGTGTATAGATGACGATCCTTCACAGACAGAGGCAGCAGAGACTAGCAAGAGGTAATGAAATGCAGTGGCAAGACCCATGGACTTTGGAAACAGGCTGCTTGGAGTTCAATCCCAGCTCTGCCATAAACTAGCCATGTAACCCTTGGGCACACAACTTGGCCTCTCTGGACCTTTGTTTTCTCATCTGTTTGGTGTGGATGTTTGTGTTTGTACCATGTCATAGGGTCGTTGGGAATTTTAAATGAGATAATGTGGGTAAAGTGCTCAGGACAGTGCTAGACACACAATACCAGTGTCCACGAATTTATAATGCATGCTTGGCTGTAACTAATAGCTAATAGTGAGCATGTTCTATGTGCCAGGCACTGGGGCTAAGTGCCTTCTATTATCTCATTTAAACCTCACTGCCACCCTGTGAAGCAGGTACTATTATTATAGCCATTTCACAGACGAGGAAGTGGAGTGTCAGGAAGATTGAGTTTCCCAGGATTATACAGCTTATATGATCACAGAACTTGTGGGCTGTCACAAAAGGATAAATACTGTATATGATTCCACTTGTATGAAGTACCTAGACTAGTCAAATTCATAGAGACAGAAGTAGAATGGTGGTTTCCAGGACCCGAGGGGAAGGAAGAATGAAGAGTTTGTGTTTAGCGGGTACAGATTTCCTGTTTGGGAGGAAAGTTTTGGGATGGATGATATAGTAACACAACAATGTGAAGTACTTAATGTCACTGAAATGTACACTTAAAAATGGTTCAAATTGCCAGGCGTGTTTGGCTCACACCTATAATCTCAGCACTTTGGGAGACCAAGGCAGGCAGATCACTTGATTTCAGGAGTTCAACACCAGTCAGGCCAACATGGTGAAACCCTATCTCTACTAAAAATACAAAAATTAGCTGGGTGTGGTGGTGCACACCTATAATCCAAGCTGCTTCGGAGGCTGAGGCAGGAGAATCGCTTGAACATGGGAGGCAGAGGTTGTAATGAGCTGAGATCACACCACTACACTCCAGCCTGGGTGACAGGACGAGACTCCATCTCAAAAAAAAAAAAAAAAAATAGTTAAAATGGCATATTTTATTTTATGTGTATTTTACCACAATTGAAAAAAAATACTTGTGAGCTAACCCACTACACTCTACTGCCTTTCTAAGAGGGATGGATGGATGGATGAATGGATGCAGATGGATGGATGGATGGATGGATGGATGGATGGATAAGTGGATGGATGAGTGGATGGATGGATGGATGGATGGGTGGATGATGGATAGATAGATGGTTGGGTGGATGATGGATGGATGGATAGACGGGTGGGTGGATGGATGAATAGATGGATGGATAGATAGGTGGGTGGGTGGGTGGATGGATGGATGGATGGATGGAAAAAAGGGAAGAAAGAAAGGAAAGGAGGAGGGAGGAAGGAAGGGAGAAAGGAAGGAGGAAGGAAAGAAAATGAGATGAGTTCCTTATCCATTCATTAACTCACCAAACATTTAAATAGCTACTGCAAGTCAGTCACTGTTCTAAGCTGGCTGGAGATGTAGCAGTGAACAAGACAGGCAAAATTCTGCTCTGTGTGCATAGCTTTATCTCTGAGTGTTTGTATGCACTAATGGAGAAGTCATGCTGGAGCTAAAGGAATTTTAATGATTATTTCTGACATTTCTCAACTACTCACTACATCTCCAACACCATGTTAAACTCTCTATATATATTCATAACCCCCCTTTG
This sequence comes from Trachypithecus francoisi, assembly GCF_009764315.1. Classification (NCBI taxonomy): domain Eukaryota; kingdom Metazoa; phylum Chordata; class Mammalia; order Primates; family Cercopithecidae; genus Trachypithecus; species Trachypithecus francoisi. Next base: position 73,669,451 of record NW_022681455.1, read on the forward strand.
AGATAAGTCTTATCACTTATTATCACCATCTTCAGATGATAAAAATGAGGCACAAAGAAGTCAAAGAACTCACCCATGGCTGTGTACACAAAAAATGTCTGCTTCAGGACAGAAGAGGATGTATGTAGAGAAGAGTGTGACAGTTTGTTGACAGCCCATGTCAGTGAGAGGCCCAGGAATACAGGGTCTCTGCCGGATATCTTCGCCTCTAGGAAGGTTATCTTTAGCCCTGTTCTCTACCTCCTCCATATCCCACATATCCCACAGCACATCATACAGGATGTTTCTTAGACCCTTCCTTCCACGTCCTATAAATAGCAACATAAGATAGCCTGACCCAAGGCTGCCCCATCCCCCTCATTATTTACTCAAGTCCTGCCAGTACTGCTTCCAGAATAATTCGCTCTTGTTTTCACCCATGCCTTCATCTGTTCTTGCTTAGTCCCTTGAACAAAGAAAAACTAAGCTGGGTGCACTAGCTTGCACCTGTAATCCCAGCACTTTGGGAAGCCAAGGCGGGCGGATCACGAGGTCAGGAGTTCAAGACCAGCCTGACCCACATGGTGAAACACCGTCTCTACTAAAAATACAAAAATTAGTCGGGCATAGTGGCACACGCCTGTAATCCCAGTTACTCAGGAGGCTGAGGCAGGAGAATCACTTGAACCTGGAAGGCGGAGGTTGCAGTGAGCCGAGATCGTGCCACTGCACTCCAGCCTGGGCCACAGAGCGATACTCCATCCCCCACCCCACCCCAAAAAAATGGATTCTTTGCTCACATAATAGTCCATGGCAGGCTCATCTCCAAATGGTGACTCAGGGATCCAGGCTACTTCCATCTTGGAGCTGCCCCATCTAGGTCCTCAGATCTTCTCCAGCAAAATGGGAAAAAGAGAATGTGGAGGGCTGTGAAGGAGATTATTATGTGCTGGGCCTAGAAATACTATATATCCCTTTCATCTATACTTGATGGGCTCAAACTCAGTCACATGACTTCACCTGACTACTACAGAGCCTGGGAATTGTAGTCTTGCCCTGTGCCCGGGAGGAAAAAGAAAGGCAGTTTATGAATATCGAGCAATGTCTGCCACATACTAGAAATTGTTGCTTTCCCAGAGACCATGGTTCTAGTCGAGTTTTTCCCTGAATTAAGTCATTCAGTGTCTCCCACGGTTTCAAGACAAAACCAGACTCCCTTAGCTAGCCACAGAGGCGTCAGTTCCTAGCCCCTGAATCATCTCTTGCCACATGAACCCTAAACAATTTATCAGATAAGCTACGTGCCCTCACCCAGCCTTGTCCATGCCGGTCCCTCTGTTTGGAGTCCTTGTTTGCCCTCTTGGCCAACTTCTACTGCTCATTCAGATCTCAGATCAGATATTATGTCCTCTGATGCCTGGGCCAACTACCGAATAGTCCTCTAAAAACACCCTTCCTTTGCTCAAGGCAAGGTTGGATTCCATAGCTCCAAAACTAGGCTGGCATGGTGGCTCATGCCTGTAATCCCAGCACTTTGGGAGGCCAAGGTGGGCAGATCACAAGATCAGGAGATCGAGACCATCCTGGCTAACACGGTAAAACCCCATCTCTACTAAAAATGCAAAAAATTAGCTGGGCGTGGTGGCAGGCGCCTATAGTCCCAGCTACTCGGGAGGCTGAGGCAGGAGAATTGCTTTAACATGGGAGGCGGAGGTGGCAGTGAGCCAGGATTGCACCTCTGCACTCCAGCCTTGGCAACAGAGCAATAGTTCATCTCAATTAAAAAAAAAAAGAAAGAAAAAGAAAAAAAAAAAAAAACTAGTGGCTTCCAGGGAAAACCTGAATGCCATTCAGACAAAACAACATATTTCCACTACATGAGAATTTTAGAATTTTAGAGTATGTCCTGATGTCCTCATACGCAATATACTGGTCTCTCAAAACCACTGAAAACCACAGTGGGCTAAGGAGATACTGTCTTCCTAAGAAATTCTTTGGTTGGCAAACTTCCTAGTTTTCCAAATCCAGGTCTCGTTGAGATGACCAAGGTTTCTAATTTTTATCCCTGTTTGGTTGGCAAGACCTCTCTGCATCTATACCTGTCTGCCATCCCCCCCCCAGGTCCAGATGGAGTGTAGAAGCAGGTCACATTTTACCCTGGCATCTCACCTTTCTCTTCTTTCTTGCCTTAATGGCTGCACTATTGTGCCAGATGTGATGCTAGTGCTGTGGCAGTCACCTTGGACCATATATATAGGCCAGATGTAGTGGCTCACGCTTGTAATCCCAGCACTTTGGGAGGCCGAGGCAGGCGAATCACCTGAGGTCAAGGGTTCGAGACCAGCCTGGCCACATGGTGAAACCCCGTCTCTATTAAAAATACAAAAATTAGAGGGGTGTCGTGGCACACACCTGTAGTCCCAACTACTCAGGAGGCTGAGGCAAGAGAATCACTTAGACCTGGGAAGCAGCAGTTGCAGTGAGCCAAGATCACTCCAGCCTGGGCAACAGAGCAAGACTCCATCTAAAAAATACACACACCACACACACACACACACACACACGATTATAAAACCTAAGACCAGTATTTGAGATATTTTGCAGACCCTGCCCTTCATGAGTCAGCTGGCACTACCCAGATGGATAAACTGGCTCATCTGATCTTGTGCCCACCCCGCAGGAACTGACTAAACGCAAGAAGACAGCTTCGACTCCCTAAAATTTCATCTCTGACCAATCGGCACTCCTGCCTCACTGGCTTACTCCCACCCACCAAGTTGTCCTTAAAAACTCTGATCCCTGAATGCTCAGGGAGACTGATTTGAGTAGTAATAAATTGGTCTTCTGCACAGTCAGCTCTGTGTGAATTACTCTTTCTCTATGGCAATTTCCCTGTCTTGATAAATTGGCTCTGTCTAGGCAGCAGGCAAGGTGAATCTGCTGGGAGGTTATGTAATTAAGAATGAAACACAAATATAAATAAAATATGTTTTTAACGTACGTGTCTTATTCAGTGTAGGTGTGTTATTGTCTGTATGTACAATATATGTGAATTTTTTGTGTACATGTGGGTTTTTTTTCAAATGGCTACTAAGTTGTTAGAACTTAAGAATTTTTTAAGTGTTTCAAACCTAATTCCTTAATAAATAGAGCTATTAGATATTTTTTGGTGGGGAGGGGCCTCCGCACAGAGTGAACCAAGAAAGTTTGGGGTCCTCTGAATTAAAGAATGTATGTTCGGCCGGGCACGGTGGCTCAAGCCTGTAATACCAGCACTTTGGGAGGCCGAGACGGGCGGATCACGAGGTCAGGAGATCGAGACCATCCTGGCTAACCCGGTGAAACCCCGTCTCTACTAAAAAAACACAAAAAACTAGCCGGGCGAGGTGGCGGGCGCCTTTAGTCCCAGCTACTCAGGAGGCTGAGGCAGGAGAATGGCGTAAACCTGGGAGGCGGAGCTTGCAGTGAGCTGAGATCCGGCCACTGCACTCCAGCCTGGGCAACAGAGCGAGACTCCGTCTCAAAAAAAAAAAAAAGAATGTATGTTCTTCTATTTCAAGTACTTGCAGAAGAGAACAGTTCTTGGAGATACATCATCCCAAAATTCCAGAGATACTGGGTTTCAGCTTAATGATTTCTTCTCAAAACTAGACACCATTTATAATGCAGAGACTTGACAATTTAGGCTGTGCTCTGTGGAAAACCACAGAAACTTAAAGCAGAACCTCTCATTCTCTTCCAAAACTGCTTTCTTTCTATCTCAGTAGATTTGCAAATGTATTCAATATATTCGCACTTGGAGCTCAGGGCCACTAGCCATTGGAAGTAAGTCTAGTTTTTACCTTTCCATCTTCTCAAACTATAAGATTAGTTTGCACCTGAGCAACTTCCTTCCTCATAGAAGTCACCAGCTCTTTCTTTTCTCCCCTGCAGTGTCAAGGTCAAGTTGTTGAATGTCTTTTGAGTCACAGGTAACCAGTTATACTGGCTATTTCAGAATGCTTTACAGCCAAAACGTCCTTGAACGAAGGAAGAAGTCCACTAAATCTGATCAGCAAGGGTCCAGCTTCTCTTCATCTGCATGTTTTGAACAATAAAAATGACTACCATTTTCTGAGAACCTACTGAGAGCTTGGCACTCCGGCTTCTTTTTCTATCTCTTTTATCCTTTTTATCTACATCCAAATTAAATAACTCTACAGAAGAAAAAATCCAAATGATCAATAAACAGACAAAAAAAAAAAAAACAAACAAAACTTAATCTCTGCAATAGCGAGAAAACAATTCAAATTAAAGCAACAGAAATAACATTCTCACCATTAGACTGGTAGAAACATTTTTTTTTAACTGATTAACATACAGTGCTAACAAAGAAGGGGAAAACAGGCCGGGCGCAGTGGCTCACGCCTGTAATCCCAGCACTTTGGGAGGCCAAGGCAGGCAGATCACCTGAGGTCAAGAGCTCAAGACCAGCCTGGCCAACATGGTGAAACCCTGTCTCTATTAAAACTATAAAAATCAGCTGGGCATGGTGGCTCACGCCTGTAGTCCCAGCTACTTGGGAGGCTGAGGCAGGAAAATTGATTGAACTTACGAGGTGAAGGTTGCAGTGAACTGTGATCACACCACTGTACTCCAGCCTGGGTGACAGAGTGAGACTCCCTCTCAAAAAAAAAAAAGAATGTATGTTCTTCTATTTCAAGTACTTGCAGAAGAGAACAGTTCTTGGAGATACATCATCCCAAAATTCCAGAGATACTGGGTTTCAGCTTAATGATTTCTTCTCAAAACTAGACACCATTTATAATGCAGAGACTTGACAATTTAGGCTGTGCTCTGTGGAAAACCACAGAAACTTAAAGCAGAACCTCTCATTCTCTTCCGAAACTGCTTTCTTTCTATCTCAGTAGATTTGCAAATGTATTCAATATATTCGCACTTGGAGCTCAGGGCCACTAGCCATTGGAAGTAAGTCTAGTTTTTACCTTTCCATCTTCTCAAACTGTAAGATTAGTTTGCACCTGAGCAACTTCCTTCCTCATAGAAGTCACCAGCTCTTTCTTTTCTCCCCTGCAGTGTCAAGGTCAAGTTGTTGAATGTCTTTTGAGTCACAGGTAACCACTTATACTGGCTATTTCAGAATGCTTTACAGCCAAAACGTCCTTGAACGAAGGAAGAAGTCCACTAAGTCTGATCAGCAAGGGTCCAGCTTCTCTTCATCTGCATGTTTTGAACAATAAAAATGACTACCATTTTCTGAGAACCTACTGAGAGCTTGGCACTCCGGCTTCTTTTTCTATCTCTTTTATCCTTTTTATCTACATCCAATTAAATACTCTACAGAAGAAAAAATCCAAATGATCAATAACAGACAAAAAAAAAAAAAACAAACAAAACTTAATCTCTGCAATAGCGAGAAAACAATTCAAATTAAAGCAACAGAAATAACATTCTCACCATTAGACTGGTAGAAACATTTTTTTTTAACTGATTAACATACAGTGCTAACAAAGAAGGGGAAAACAGGCCGGGCGCAGTGGCTCACGCCTGTAATCCTAGCACTTTGGGAGGCCAAGGCAGGCAGATCACCTAAGGTCAAGAGCTCAAGACCAGCCTGGCCAACATGGTGAAACCCTGTCTCTATTAAAACTATAAAAATCAGCTGGGCATGGTGGCTCACGCCTGTAGTCCCAGCTACTTGGGAGGCTGAGGCAGGAAAATTGATTGAATTTGCGAGGTGGAGGTTGCAGTGAGCTGTGATCACACCACTGTACTCCAGCCTGGGTGACAGAGTGAGACTCCCTCTCAAAAAAAAAAAAAAGAAAAGAAAAGAAAGATGGGGGAAAACAGGCAAACTTACACATTGCTGGTAGAAGTGGGAATTGCTACAATATTTTGTAACATAATCTTGAAGTATTTATTGTTAATACTTAGATATACACACCTTTCACCCAGCAAACCTTAAGCTGGGAATTTTAGACTACAGATATAAAAGCTTCAGTAGGTGAGAATATAATTACAGAGACATTGACTTCATTTATTTATTTATTTTATATTTTTGAGACAGGGTTTCACTTCCATCACTCTGACTGGAGTGGAGTGGTGCAATCTCAGGTCACTGCAACCTCTGCCACCTGGGCTCAAGAGTTCCTCCCACCTCAGCCTCCCGAGTAGTTGGGGCCACAGGTACATGCCACCAGGCCCGGTTAATTTTGTTTCTGTATTTTTTGTACAGACAGGGTCTCACTACATTGCCCAGGCTGGTCTTGAACTCCTGAGCTCAAGCAATCCACCTGCCTGGGCCTCCCAAAGTGCTAGTATTACAGGCGTGAGCCACTTTGCCTGGCCAATTTCATCACTGTTCATCATAGGAAAAAAAAAAAAAAGATGAATGTCTACTTTCAGTGTCCTGAACATCCCATAGTTTCTCTCACTGTTCAAGTCTTCAGACAGTCTACTTCTTTTACCCAAACTGCTCCCTAATCCTTCAAGTCTCAACTAAGAAAAAATAATTTTGGGGGGCTGGGCAAGAAAGTGAGACCCCATCTCTACAGATTAAAAATTAAAAAGTTGGTCAGGCTTGGTAGCATGTGCCTGTAGTCCCAGAGGCATGGGAGGCTGAGGCAGGAGGATCGTTTCAGTCGAGGAGGCCAAAGTTGAAGTGAGCCATGTTTGGGCCACTGCACTCTGGCTTGGGTGACAGAGTGAGAGCCTGTCTCAAACAAAAAACAGCAACTATATATATATATGATTTTCTTGTTTTTTTCTAATAACTTTATTGAGGCATAATTGATATACTGCACATAAGATAAAAGGATAAAAGATGATAACTTTTTTTTGAGACAGAGTCCCCCCGTGTCACCCAGGCTGGAGTGCAGTGGTGCGATCTCAGCTCACTGCAGCCTCTGCCTCCCAGGTTCAAGCGATTCTCCTGCCTCAGCCTCTCGAGTAGCTGGGACTGCGGGCGCCCACCACCATACCTGGCTAATTTTTGTATTTTTAGTAGAGACGGGGTTTCCCCATGTTGGCCAGGATGGTCTCTAACTCCTGAGCTCAGGAGACCTGCACACCTTGGTCTCCCAAAGTGCTGGGATTACAGAGAAATGATAATGTTTTGAAAGGGAGAAAGAGAGAAAGCATCATGGGAACTGCAAATCACGTGTGTTGGTTAGAAATTGGATGGATCTCACAAACATAAAGTGAAAGAAAGCAGACACAAAGGAGTACATACTGTGGATTCTAAAACCCAGAAAGAAGCAAAGCTGGCCACACTACTAGCTTTAGGAGTTAGTTACTGCGCAGGGCACATGGAGACTTTTGGGGTGATACCTCTATTTCTTGGTGCGGACGCTGGTTAACCGGGTGAGTTCACTTAGTGAAAATTCATCTAGCTGTTACAGCATGTGTGCTTTTCTGTGTGTATGGTATACTTGAATAAAAAGTTAAAACCAGTCTGTTCTCAGATAGTCACGTGCCGGACATAAGAGGAAATCTGTAGGTGACTCTTTGGTACCTGAGAAGAGAATGCTGAAGATAATACTGAATTCAAACTCCATGCTGTCAGTTATAACATTTTATCACTGTGAAATATAAATATAAGCCAGTAGTAGTGGCTCATGCCTGTAATCCCAGCATTTTGGGAGGCTGAGGTGGGCGGATCACTTGAGCCTAGGAGTTCAAGACCAGCCTGGGCAATATGAACATGGCAAAACACCATCTCTACAAAAAAAAATTTTTTTAAATTAGCCTGGCCTAGGGGCAGACAGCTACTGGGGCCGGGGGTTGGGGGTGACCTGAGGTGGGAGGATCTTTTGAGGCTGCAGAAAGCCCTGATCATATCACTGCACTGCAGCCTGGGTGACAGAGTAAGAACCTGTGTCTAAACAAATAAATAAACACATTTGGAAATTGTCTCTAAAAACCAGAAGCTTCAGCTGGGTGTGGTGGCTCATGCCTGTAATCCCAGCACTTTGGGAGGCTGAGGAGGGCGGATCACTTAAGGTCAGGAATTTGAGACCAGCCTGGCCAATATGGTAAAACCCTGTCTCTACTAAAAGTACAAAAATTAGCCTGGCGTGGTAATGGTCGCCTGTAATCCCAGCTACTTGGGAGGCTGAGACACAAGAATAGCTTGAACCCAGGAGGCGGAGGTTGCAGTGAGGGGAGATCCAGAGGGCGCCACTGCACTGCGGCCTGGGCCACAGAGCAAGACACCTCCTCAAAAAATAAAAAAATAAAAAAAAAAGAAGAAAAGAAAAAAATCAGAAGGTGGGGCGCGGTGGCTCACACCTGTAATCCCAGCACTTTGAGAGGTCGAGGCGGGCGGATCACAAGGTCAAGAAATTGAGACCATCCTGGCCAACATGGTGAAACCCCATCTCTACTAAAAATACAAAAATTAGCCCGGTGTGGTGGTGCATGCCTGTAATCCCAGCTACTCGGGAGGCTGAGGCAGGAGAACCTCTTGAACCCAGGAGGTGGAGGTTGCGGTGACCCAAGATTGTGCCACTGCATTCCAGCCTGGTGACAGAACTAGACTCTGTCAAAAAAAAAAAAAAAGAATCTGGAGCCTCTACTATGCTCTTTATAATGAGCAATTGAAATTGTTATCAAGGAGAATAAAGGTTAACATGCAGTAAGTCCTAGCCTAGGCCTTGCACAGAGCATTTAACAAACATCATTCTACTTACTCCTCGTGACAATCCTATAAGGTAGGTATTATTGCCGTTTTGCAGGAAACTAAAGTTCAAAGATCTGGTGATTCACAAAAGGTCATATATTATATAATTAGGATCTGAATCAGTTTGCAAACTCTGAAAATTATGCTTTTAACAGGTAAAATATCTCTACAGGAGAGAAACCACCGGAACACAGGAACAAGCAATACCTTTTGACAAAGTCGTCTGGTTCTATTTCACTTGTGAAAATCGACTTCTGGATGAAAAAACCCTGGGCAGAGTTTGGAAACAGATTTGGGTCTTAATTAAGAATTTTCTCCAAAATTATTTCATTCTCCTTCTTATTCTCCAAAATTTCTTTTTTTTTTTTTTCTTTGTTCTTTCTTTTTTTGGAGATGAATTCTCACTGTTGCCCAGGCTGGAGTGCTGTGGTGTGATCTCAGCTCACTGCAGCCTCCACCTCCCGGGCTCAGGTAATTTTCCCACCTCTGCCTCCTGAGTAGCCGGAACTACAGGCACATGCCACTACACCCAGCTATTTTTTAATTTTTTGTAGAGATGGCGTCTCGTCATGTCGCCCAGTTGAAAGAATTTCTAATGTCTTCAGAAAACACAAATAATTTAGTCTAATTAGAAAAATATGCTTTTCTCAAAAACTCAGAGGCATATTTGACCCCAATAATAGGAGAAAAAGATTGAATAGTGAGCTTAGAGATAAGGAAATGTTAGTAATTTTTTTAAATTAAATGTTACGTATTAAGAGTTTTTAAAAAAATTAATAGAATAAGGACCTAGAAATTCTATTCAGAACTTAGAGAAAAACATTCAGACATTTATTTATTTATTTTTTGTTTGTTTTTTTGTTTTTCCTTTTTGAGACAATCTTGCTGTATTGCTCAGGCTGGAATGCAATGGTACACTCTCAGCTCACTGCAACCTCCACCTTCCAGGTTCAAGCAAACCTCCTGCCTCAGCCTCCCGAGTAGCTGGGATTATAGGCGCCCACCATCACACCTGGCTAATTTCTGTATTTTTAGTAGAGATGGGGTTTCACTGTGTTGGCCAGGCTGATCTCAAACTCCTGACCTCAAGTAATCAATCCACCTGCCTCGGCCTCCCAAAGTGCTGGGATTACAGGTGTGAGCCACCACACCTGGCCTATTTTTTTATTTATCTTTTGAGATGGAGTCTCACTCTGTTGCCTGGGCTGGAATGCAGTGGTTCAATCATGGCTCACTGCAAATTCTGTGTCCTGGGTTCAAGCAAACCTCCTGCCTCAGCCCCCGAGTAGCTGGGATTATAGGCGCCCACCATCACACCTGGCTAATTTCTGTATTTTTAGTAGAGATGGGGTTTCACTGTGTTGGCCAGGCTGATCTCAAACTCCTGACCTCAAGTAATCAATCCACCTGCCTCGGCCTCCCAAAGTGCTGGGATTACAGGTGTGAGCCACCACACCTGGCCTATTTTTTATTTATCTTTTGAGATGGAGTCTCACTCTGTTGCCTGGGCTGGAATGCAGTGGTTCAATCATGGCTCACTGCAAATTCTGTGTCCTGGGTTCAAGCAATTCTCCTGCCTCAGCCTCCCGAGTAGCTGGGACTACAGACATGTGTCACCAGGCCTGGCTAACTTTTTGTATTTTTAGTAGAGATGGGGTTTCACCATGTTGGCCAGGCTGGTCTCGAACGCCTGACCTCAAGTGATCTTCCCATCTCGCCCTCCCAAAGTGCTGGGATTACAGGAGTGAGCCACTGCACCAGCCCTAATGTTCACAATTCTTACGAACATTACAATTCAGACCCTCTAAGCTAGACTAAAGGAAAGACAGAAAAAAAAAGAAAAAGAAAAAGAAAAACCTGTCCTGTCATCTAAACCATTCAATAAGTATAAAAGAAAGGGAGGAAAATTATACAGTGCTTCCAGTTGTTTACAAGGATTATTTCCATGAGTTTTAAAATATTCTTTATAAGATGTTTGATTGTTTTGATTACTAAGCCAAATACATATGATAGCACCTAGCATAGAACTTTAATAACTCTTTATAGTGTATGTTCAATACATATTTGTTGAATTAGAATGTACATCTTGCTTAATCAGAGCCACATGTATTCTGTTCTTTGAAAAATTGCAGACAAGACTGGTCAATTTGGTATTTTTTGTTGGAATCCTATTCAATAACTATCACTCTTATACTTCTAGTCATTGGTCTAATGGAGTGGGATTTTACAAACGTAAGTTATATAGTCATCCGTAAGTTAAATGATGTAATTCTATTTTATTTAACATAACAGAAAAAAATGTAAATGCAATAGTATACCTTTAAAACCTAGGGGCATTGGCTGGGTGTGGTGGCTCACACTTGTAATCCCATCACTGGGAGGCTGAGGCGTGTGGATTACTTGAGGCCAGGAGTTCGAGACGAGTCTGGCCAACATGGTGAAACCCAATCTCTACTAAAAATACAGAAACTAGCTGGGCGTGGTGGTGGGCACCTGTAATCCCAGCTACTTGGGAGACTGAGGCATGAGAATCACTTGAACCAGTAGGCGGAGGTTGCAGTGAGCCAAGATCGAGCCACTGCACTCCAGCCTGCGTGAAAGAACAAGACTCTGTCTCAAAACAAAACAAAACACCTAGGGGGAAATATTTGTCGAGACTAACATCCACCCGGAAGCTGTCTGGATACAAAACATTTAAAAGCAAGGAGAGGGGCCAGCGCGGTGGCTCATGCCTGTAATCCAACACTTTGGGAGGCCAAAGAGGGCGGATCACCTGAGGTCGGGAGTCCGAGACCAGCCTGACCAACATGGAGAAACACCATCTCTACTAAAAATACAAAATTAGCCTGGCGTGGTGGTTCATGCCTATAATCTCAGCTACTCAGGAGGCTGAGGCAGGAGACTGGCTTGAACCTGGGAGGTGGAGGTTACTGTGAGCCGAGATCATGTCATTGCACTCCAGCCTGGGCAACAAGAGTGAAACTCTGTCTCAGAAAAAAAGCAGGGAGAGGAATATGTTATTAGATTTTTTTGCTTTTGTTTTTATTTTTCTGACTTTGTTTCACAAAAAGAATTTTTGTCAATCAAGTAGAAAGTTTAACTTCTGGCCTGATAAAAAGTGTGAAACTGCAACATTCTGTAAGTTAAGCCACCTCTCGAGAAACACAGAAAGGTCAATATGTATTTGGTTTTTAAAATAAAACTGTATGATTTTATACATACATACATATTACATTTATACATATACATATACATATATACACACATACATATATACATTATACATGTATACATACATATATGTATAAAGTCATAGTTTTATTATATATATAAAATCATACAGTTTTATTTTATATATATACATTTTTTTTTTGTTTTGGTGGGGGGCCAAAATATATTTTTTCTTGCTGTGTTGCCTAGGCTGGAGTGTACTGGCATGATCTCAGCTCACTGCAACCTCTGCCTCCTCAGTTCAAGCGATTCTCCTGCTTCAGCCTTCTCAGTAGCTAGGACTACACCACACTCAGCTAATTTTTTGTATTTTTAGTAGAAACGGGGTTTCACCATGTTGACCAGGCTGGTCTCAAACTCCTGACCTCAGGTGATGCACCTGCCTTGGCCTGCTGGGATTACAGGTACCAGCCACTACACCTGGCTGTATGATTATATTAAACATATTTTTTCAAACAGCATGCATTTCCCTTCTTTACCCCTTAACCCTCCTTGCGACCTCCAGAAAGTCAGTTCTGTGTGTTGCACCTGATTCGTGATTTACATCTGTGTGTTGAGGTCAGGATGGTTCAGTGGGGCCCAGCTGGGCGGGAGGGGGCATCGGTCCTTACTGTTTGCACTATAGGTGCATCTCAATGGCCCTCCCTTTCCCTTCCTCTTCCTGCCCCTACCCTGTCATGCAGAATCCCAAGCATGGAATTGAACCCAAGGCAAATGTATTGCATGACCCTTTGCTATAAAAGATATTGAGCAATAAGTTAATTTTAGAAGTGTATTTTTAGGCTGTAAACTTCTTGTGATTCATTGAAAATAAACACAGACCAGGAAGGTACCTAGGAGGACAAAGGTGAGGGGGTGTGTGTGTGCATGTGCATGTTTGAGCTTTGGGACAGGTAAGAGGGCTTCCGGGGCGGGCTTGGCCTTGGCAACTATTGACGTTTAGGACTGAATAACTTTGTTGTTGGGATTTGTCCTGTGCTTTCTGACATGTTTAGCAGCATCTCTGGCTTCTATCCATGAAATCTCCCTGCTCCCCCAGTTATAACAACCAAAAATTATAATCCCAGCTACTCGGGAGGCTGAGGCAGGAGAATTGCTTGACCCTGGGAGGTGGTGGTGGCAGTGAGCCCAGATGGCACCGCTGCACTCCAGCCTGGGCAACAGAGCAAGACTCCATCTAAAAAAAAAGTCTCTAGATGTTGCCTGATGTGCTCTATGGGCAAGAAGGGTTGAGAACTGAAGGGAATTTGGGCTATTTGGGAAAGGCTGACAGCCACATGCTGATGATCAGGTCTGCGTGAGATAATGCTGAGGTTCCCACAACGACTCAAGCATTCAGGGCCACGATGTGACCTGTGCAGGATAATTTTTCTATGTTTGTTTTTGTTTTTGTTTTTTTGAGACGGAGTCTTGCTCTGTCGCCCAGGCTGGAGTTCAGTGGTGTGATCTCGGCTCACTGCAACCTCCGCATCCCAGACTCAAGCAATTCTCCTGCGTCAGCCTCCCCAGTAGCTGGGGCTACAGCCGTGCACCACCATGACTGACTAATTTTTGCACTTTTCTTAGAGATGGGGTTTCACCACGTTGGCGAGGCTGGTCTCAAACTCCTGACCTCAGGTGATCTGCCCACCTCAGCCTCCTAAAGTGCTGGGATTACAGGTGTGAGCCACCGTGCCCGGCCAGAGGATGACGATCTTAACATTTGCTCAGAAATTATTGCTGGTGGCCTGGCAAGGTGGCTCACAAGTGCCATTGCACTCCAGCCTGGGCAACAGAATGAGACTTCCTCTCAAAAAAAGAAAAGAAAAGAAATCATCGCTGGCTTGGTGATGGGGCCAGAACATCTCAAGTTACTTTATTGATATATCCAGGAAATTTTTATGTATTTATTCTGTTTGTAGGGCACTGCACTAGACAGTCTGAGTTAAGTGTATTGCCAAAAAGGTGTGGGGCGAAATCGCTTTCTTCCTCTCCGTCCGAATAGCGATTGCTTCTTTCTTTTAATTTAATTTAATTTAATTTATTTATTTATTTTTTTTGAGACAGAGTCTCGCTCTATCGCCCAGGCTGGAGTGCAATGGGGCGATCTCGGCTCACTGCAAGCTCCGCCTCCCAGGTTCACGCCATTCTCCTGCCTCAGCCTCCCGAGTGGCTGGGACTACAGGTGCCAGCCACCACGCCTGGCTAATTTTTATATTTTAGTAGAGACGGGGTTTCACCGTGTTAGCCAGTATGGTCTCCATCTCCTGACCTCATGATCCACCCGCCTCAGCCCCCCAAAGCACTGAGATTACAGGTGTGAGCCACCGCGCCCGGCCTTAATTTAATTTTTATTGTGGGAAAATATACATAACATAAAAATTACTATTTTGACCACTTTTAAGTTCAAATCAGTGACATTAAATACATTCACATTGTTGTGCAACCATTGCCACCATCCACCTCCAGAACTTTTACATCTTCCCAAACTGAAACTCTGTACCATTAACTCCCTAAACCTCTTCCCTCAAGGCCCTGGGAACCACTGTTCTACTTTCTGCCTCCATGAATTTGACTACTCTAGGGGAATCACACGATATATATTTTTTTTGAGTCTGGCTTATTTTACTTAGCATAATGTCCTCAAGGGTCACCTGTGTTGCAGCATGTGTCAGAATTTCCTTGCTTTTGGTGACAGAATAATATTCCATTGTGGGTATAGACCACATTTTTTGTTTGTTTGTTTGTTTGTTTTTGAGATGGAGTCTTGCTCTGTTGTCCAGGCTAGAGTGCAGTAATGCCATCTTGGTTCACTGCAACCTCCACCTCCCTGGTTCAAGCAATTCTCCTGCCTCAGCCTCCCAAGAAGTTGGGATTACAGGTGCCCACCGCCATGCCTGGCCAGGCTCGTCTCGAACTCCTGACCTCGTGATCCGCCCGCCTCGGCCTCCCAAAGTGCTGGGATTATAGGCATGAACCACCACACCCAGCTCTGTTTCCTAATGTTAAAAACAAGTCACTTTTCTTCTCAAAATTACAAAAGTCTCTTTCTTTCCCCTCTATCAGTGGTTGGCTTCCCTAATGGTCCATCTAGCTCTGGCTCTCCCTCTCCCTCTCTGATGCTATGTCTCTGGCTCTGTTCTGTGGTCCATGGATATCTCGCATGAATATCTGCTCAAGATCTCATTCCTCCTTCTTTAGGTGATGGCATCTTGATTTTCCTTGAGGAAGTCACCATTCCTCCACTCTAGGTTCACATGATTTGAGTAGAGCAGATCCCCTTTTCCCCCATCATTCAGCTCCCCAACCTCATCCGCCCTACCCCTTCGAAGGCTGCACATCAGACCCGGGTCCAGCAATCAGACACCCCCTCTCCCAGGCCATACTTCATACTTCAGGGATAGGCATGTGATCACAGCCAGGCCAATCTGGGAATCTGGAGACTTTGGGGAGTTAGACATACCTTTTTTTTTTTCCCAGACAGAATCTGGCTCTGTCATCCAGACTGGAGTACAGTGGCGCGATCTCGGCTCACTGCAACCTCTGCCTCCCGGGTTGAAGTGATTCTCCTGCCGCAGCCTCCTGAGTAGTGGGACCACAGGCACCTACCACTGCACCTGGCTAATTTTTGTATTTTTATTTATTTATTTATTTTGAGATGGAGTTTCACTCTTGTTGCCCAGGTTGGAGTGCAATGGCATGATCTCAACTCACTGCGACCTCCGCCTCCCAGGTTCAAGTGATTCTCCTGCCTCAGCCTCCCGAGTAGCTAGGATTATAGGCATGCACCACCATGTCCGGCTAATTTTGTATTTTTAGTACAGATGGGATTTCACCATGTTGGCCAAGCTGGTCTTGAACTCCTGACCTCAGGTGGTCTACCGGTCTCAGCCTCCCAAAGTGCTAGGATTACAGGCGTGAGCCACTGCTCCTGGCTGACATACCCTGTCAATGGGATTGCTGAGGGTGAGGATTTAGACCTGAGGCTGCCAGCCACTGTGGTCGCCACCAGAAGAGATGGGCCGGAAGAGAAGGGAGCCAGTCAACGAAAAAAAGAGCTGATAGTTGGAGGAAAACTGATGAATCCATATTGTGCCCTGTGTCCAGCTGTGCCCAAACTAGCCCTGGTCTTTATTTATTTATTTGAGATGGAGTATGGCTCTGTCACCCAGGCTGGAGTGCAATGGTGTGATCTCTCCTCACTGCAAGCTCCTCCTCCCAATTTCATGCCATTTTCTCCTCCTGCCTCAGCCTCCCGAGTAGCTGGGACTACAGGCGCCCGCCACCACGCCCGGCTAATTTTTTGTATTTTTAGTAGAGACAGGGTTTCACCATGTTAGCCAGGATGGTCTTGATCTCCTGACCTCGTGATTCGCCCACCTCAGCCTCCCAAAGTGCTGGGAATACAGGTGTGAGCCACCGCACCTGGCCTAGACCTGGTCTTTTTCAGGTTTTTTTTCTTTCTTAAGCCAGTTGGAGCTGGATTTTTGTCCCTTACTCAAAAAAAGAGAATTCTGGAACTCCCTTTTCTGCCAAGATACGATTTGCTTTTTAGATTTCAGAATTCCTAGGACATGCTGGACCAGAGACACCACAGCAAGAAGACATATCCTTGGTGTTTCTGAAGCCCAGGCCTTTGCTCATGAATATGGACAAGGCAATACTTTAGTCATCTTATGACACACCCAGAATATAGATGAGTAACGGATAATGTCAAGCAGACTTTCCGGTCAAATCGGGGAGATGTGTCAGATGCATCAGTAACTGTCATATAAAGCAGAACATGAAGGCAAAAGTCACATTCCAGTAAGCTGCCCTGGGGTTTATGTGGCCACCGCTGATGACCCAACTCTAGTCCAATAGATAGGGAGTACCTGTCTGTTAACAATGTCTCTTTGTCACAATGCCAGAAATTCTGACAATAGAAGGAGTCATTTACATTCCCAGTCATCTTCTTTGGGAATATGCAGTTGTCCCAGTGAGTATCCTAGTTTTCCACAACACCCCCTAGGACCTTGATACCGTAGGCCAATGAGAAGAAAACAGCGGCATGATTAAGTGGGACCCCAGCCATCAGCCCAAAGCAGAGGGTGCTGTATTGGTAGCCTCTGGCTGAAAGTACAAAGTCATACCCACAGGTGGGCAGGACACTCTTAGCTAGAACAAGAAGGGAAGTCAAGTGGCACCAGCTTCTCCTGGGAGCAGGATCCCAGACAGTGGGATCCCAGACAGGAGTTATGGATGGGGTGGACAGAAACAAGGCAGAGGGTCAAGACTTCAGCCAAGTGTACTGTGTAGTCAGGAGCTGGCTTGTTAAATAAAAAACAGAACCTGAGGTCAGGCACGGTGGCTCATGCCTGGGGGAGGCTGAGAAAGAAGGATCTCTTGAGCCCAAGAGTTCAAAACCACCCCAGAAAACATAACAAGACCCCTCCCGTCCATGTAAAAAAAAAAAAAAATTGGCTGGGCATGGTGGCTCACATTTGTAATCCCAGCACTTTGGGAGGCCAAGGCGGGTAGATCACTTGAGGTCAGGAGTTCAAGACCAGCCTGGCCAACATGGTGAAACCTTGTCTCTACTAAAAATTCAAAAATTAGCAGGGCATGGTGGCGTGTGCCTGTAATCCCAGCTACTTGGGAGGCTGAGGCAGGAGAATTGCTTGCACTTGGGAGGTGGAGGTTGCAGTGAGCCAAGATCATATCATTGCACTCCAGCCTGGACAACAAGAGCAAAACTGCATCGCAAAAAAAAAAAAAAAAAAAAAATTTAATTTGCTTAGTGTGGTGGTGCATGTCTGTGGTCCCAGCAACTTAGGAGACTGAAGCAAGAGGATCGCTTGAGCCCAGGAGTTTGAGGCTGCAGTGAGCCATGATCACACCAGTGCACTTCAGCCTGGGCAGTAGGGTGAGGCCCTGTCTCAAAAATAATAAAAACAATAACAAAAAAAGGCCACCCTAGAAATAGGAACGCTTTTACACTGTTGGTGGGACTGTAAACTAGTTCAACCATTATGGAAGACAGTGTGGTGATTCCTCAAGGATCTAGAACTAGAAATACTATTTGACCCAGCCATCCCATTACTGGGCATATAACCAAAGGATTATAAATCATGCTGCTATAAAGACACATGCACACATATGTTTGTTGCAGCACTATTCACAATAGCAAATAGTTGGAACCAACCCAAATGTCCATCAATGATAGACTGGATTAAGAAAATGTGGCACATATACACTATGGAATACTATGCAGCCATAAAAAAGGATGAGATCACGTCCTTTGTAGGGACATGGATGAAGCTGGAAACCATTCTGAACAAACTATTGCAAGGACAGAAAACCAGTCACCACATGTTCTCACTCACAGGTGGGAAGTGAACAACGAGAACACCTGGACACAGGGTGGGGAACAACACACACTGGGGCCTGTCTTGGGCTGGGGGGAGGGAGGAGGGATAGCATTAGGAGAGATACCTAATGTAAATGATGAGTTAACGAGTTAACGGGTGCAGCACACCAACATGGCACATATGTAACAAACCTGCACGTTGTGCACATGTACCCTAGAACTTAAAGTATAATTTTTAAAAAAAAAAGGTCACCCAGAAGCTGAAAGCGAATTGAAGGTATCAATGTGAGTTGGGGTGGGGGTTTAAATTAAGAACACAGGTCTGGATGTCAATGATAGCCCCAGGAACAATGGATTCTGGCTTTGTTTATTTTATTTAGTCCACCCAACAACTGTGTGAGGTAGGGATCATAATTATCATCCCCATTTTACAGACAAGGTAGCTGAGACCCAGAGAGGTAAAGGACCACACATGTGAACAGTGGAGATGGCATTCAACCAAGCCTGTAAGTCTGTTTCCACAGCCAGTCTTTTTCTTTTTGAGATGGAGTTTTACTCTTGTTGCCCAGGCTGGAGTGCAATGGTGCCATCTCGGCTCACGGCAACTTCTGCCCCCTGGTGTTCAAGCGATTCCCCTGTCTCAGTCTTCCGAGTAGCTGTCACTACAGGCACCCACCACCACGCCTGGCTAATTTTTTGTATTTTTAGTAGGGATGGGGTTTCACTATGTTGGCCAGGCTGGTCTCGAACTCCTGACCTCAAGCGATCCACCCGCCTCGGCCTCCCAAAGTGCTGATTTATACAAATCGCTATTGGGTAAAATAGTTTCCCCTTAAAGATAAGGCATACCTTGTTTTTTTCAAGGAATTCTTCATTTAAGGCCAAGAGTGAATAATTTGCAATAATCAAAACACACAGTTCTTTGATAACCCGTACGTTTTTTAAAGGAGTCCTTTTGGACTCACTCACATGAAAATTTATATTGATGTTTACAGTCGTGAATTAAAGATGTCTAAATAAGCCCGGGCATGGTGGCTCATGCCTGTAATCACAGCACTTTGGGAGGTCGAGGCAGGTGGATACCTAAGGTCAGGAGTTCGAGACCAGCCTGGCCACTATGGCGAAACTCCGAATGTACTAAAAATACAAAAATTAGCCGAGCGTGATGGCACATGCCTGTAATCCCAGCTACTGGGGAGGCTGAGGCAGGAGAATCGCTTGAACCTGGGAGGTAGAGGTTGTAGTGAGCCCAGATGGTGCCACTGCACTGCAGCCTGGGTAACAGAGTGAGACTCGTCTCCAAAAAAAAAAACTAAATATTTGTTGGAGCTCGGAAAATGGTTGAGGTCTGAAGCCTAAAATGAAGGCTTCAGAAACAAAAGTTTTTCTCTGGCCAGGCACGGTGGCTCACCTGTAATCCCAGCACTTTGGGAGGCCGAGGCGGGTGGATCACAAGGTCAGGAGATCGAGATCACCCTGGCCAACATGGTGAAACCCTGTCTCCACTAAAAATACAAAAATTAGTTGGGCGTGGTGCCAGGCGCCTGTAGTCCCAGCTACTTGGCAGGCTGAGGCAGGAGAATCGCTTGAACCCGGGAGGCAGAGGTTGCAGTGAGCCAAGATCGCACCATTGCACTCCAGCGTGGGCGGCAGAGTGAGACTCCATCTCAAAAAAAAAAAAAAAGTTTTTCTCTGCCCTCTTGCCCTCCTGTCTCTGGCCCCTCTTCTTCCCCCGAGGCAAGTCATAGAAACTAGAATCCTTCTTCCTTAAGGCTGGTGACAGAAACCAGATCCCCTTTTCCCCCAAGCCAGCCATAAACTCTAAAAATGTTACTGTATATTTTCCTCTGCCTTTCGGTGTGAAAAGGGACCCAGAATTTATCTGACCTATCTTGTTAGATTGTAGACCATAAGACCCCCATTCCAGAGAGGGTCGTGGCCCACAGCAGCAAGGAAAGAGCTGTTCAGGGAGGCCAAGGAGAATCCAGACAGATAGGCCTTGCAGGGTTTCCCCACGCAGTGTATTAGCAGTAGATCAGACCCTTTTTGCTCAATCCTATTGCTATACAGCTGTCCATACTTTGTTGAACCTAAGCTTAAAAATGGACATTTGTCCCTGTATCTTTGGGTCTTCATTCCGCAGGCTCCCGTGTCACATAAAACGATGATCAAATAACTGTATACGCCTTTTCTGCTACTAATCTGCCTCTTGTCAGTGATTTTCAGCAAACCTTCAGAGAGCAAAGGGGAAGTTTTTGTTTGGCCCCTACATTGTGTTAGGAAAACTGGGTAACCTCATATAAAAAACAAACAAACAAAAAAACCAAAGTTGGATCTTTGCCTCCTTCTTTAGCTCAAAATAAATTCTAACAAACCAAAGGTTAAAATGTAAAATAGGCACCATAAAAGCACTAAAATAAAACATGGGTGGATGTTTTTGTAGTCATGAGAGGGGAGAGGCTTGATAAGAATACTAGACACTTATAAACGGAAAGGATTGATCATCTGAACCAGAGAAAATACAGAACACGAGGCCAGGCACGGTGGCTCACGCCTGTAATCCTAGCACTTTGGGAGGCCAAGGCTGGTCCCCATGTTGGCCAGGCTGGCCTCAAACTCCTGACCTCAAATGATCTGCCTGCCTCAGCCTCCCAAAGTGCTAGGATTACAGGTGTGAGCCACTGCACCCAGTGATAGTTTTGTTTTTTTTAACCTACACGTGACAAAATAAATAAAGCAGTAATAGATTGTATACCCAAGGTATACAATAAGTGTCCATGAATCCATACTGATAAAAATAAATTATTGAATAAATTTTAAAATGAGGGGCCAGGAGCAGTGACTCACACCTGTAATCCTGGCCTCAGCCTCCCAAAGCACTGAGAACACAGGTGTGAACCACTGCGCCCAGTCAAAAACATCTTTCTATTTTTTTATTTTTTTTTTTAAAGACAGAGTCTCTGTCACCCAGGCTGGAGTGCAGTGGCACAGTCTCAGCTCACTGCAACCTCCGCCTCCAGGTTCAAGTAATTCTCCTGCCTCCGCCTGCCAAGTAGCTGGGATTACAGGAGCGCGCTACCACACTCAGCCAAGTTTTGTATTTTTAATAGAGATGGGGTTTCACCATGTTGGTAAGGCTGGTCTCAAACTCCTGACCTCAAATGATCCGCCTGCTTTGACCTCCCAAAGTGTTGGGATTACAGGTGTGAGCCACTGTGCCGGCCAAAACAAATTTTTTTTAATTTTAGAGATAAGATTTGATAAAAATTCTAAAGCAGCTATAGATGAAAAAAGCACCCACACCCAGTGATAAAAGACAGAAGGTCAACTAGGAGAATATTTGCCATACATATGACAGACATAGGTCTAATTAATTTCTTAACTGACAAAGAGAATTCATACATTATTAAGAAAAGGACAACCCAGCTTTTAACCAGGCAGGACATTGATAAAGGAATAAAAAAAGGCTAATAAATAGATGAAAAGTTGCTCAGTCTCACTCATTATGGCTTAACCTCACTCACAGAAAAATCAAATCAAAACAAGATATATTTCTATCTCCATCTATCTATCTATCTGTTTATCTGTCTATCTTGTTTTTAACTGACTGGACATTTTAGATTTTTTCCACGCCAACAGAGATCTGAAAAGCATACTTCCAATCCCCACTGGTGGAACGTGCAGCCTTATTGGGTGAAAATTTGGAAAGCACCTTTCAAAATGTAAAAGGTACCTCTCTCTGACACAGCAATCCCATTGCTAAAAATGTCCTGTAACAGGTATTCAAAGGTTACCTGTTGTAGCATTGTACATAAAAGCATAAAAACCTGAAATGACTGAAATAATCATTAACGGTTAAATGGATTCTGCTACATTGAAATAAAGAAATAACATGTAGCTGATAAAAAATAAGTAGATCCACAGGTACTCACATGGAAAGATCTCCAAAATGTTTGGGTTGTGTTTTGTTTTGTCTTGAGACAGGATCTCACTCTGTCACCCAGACTGGAGTGGAGTGGCACGTTCACAGCTGCCTGCTGCCTTGACCACTCCAGGTTCAGGTGATCCTCCCACTTCAGCCTCCCAAGTAGCTGAGACTACAGGCATGCACCACCATGCCCGGCTAATTTTTGTATTTTTATGTAGAGATGGGGTCTCACTATGGTGCCCAGGCTGGTCTCTAACTTCTGGGCTCAAGCAATTTGCCCACCTCGGCTTCCCAAAGTGCTGGGATTACAGGTGTGCAAAATATTTTATTAGGTGAAAAAAGTAAGGTTAAGTGTAGTGTCTAGGCATGAGCACTTTTGGGCAAAAATTTTAAAGGATATATTTGTATGTGTGTGTGTTGTAGTTGCAAAGAATGTAATTTACAGTGTATTATAAACACCATACTTTTTGTTTTGTTTTGTTGAGATGGACTCTCCCTCTGTTGCCCAGGCTGGAGTGCAGTGGCGCAATCTCAGCTCACTGCAATCTCTGACTCCCAGATTCAAGCGATTCTCCTACCTCAGCCTCCCAAGTAGCCGGGATTACAGGTGCGCACCACCATACTTGGCTAATTTTTGTACTTTTAGTAGAGACAGGGTTTCACCATGTTGGTAAGACTGGTCTGGAACTACTGACCTCAAGTGATCCGCCAGGCTTGGCCTCCCAAAGTGTTAGGATTACAGGCGTGAGCCACCATGCCCAGCCAACACCATAGTGTTAAGTTAAAACTATTAATATTATTCTTTTGAAGGTACACAATAAAATGCAAATACCATAGCAATGTTCACATCTACCCAATATCTGTTTCATTGTTTTAGACTTCCATATTGTATTAAAATTAAATGTTCTAAAAAATCCAAATGTAGTAGAAAAACGCAATCACAAAGGTAGCTTTAAACAAAGATTTCTGAATAATTCTGTTTTCTAACTTACGAGTACAAGAAAATGTTGGTATGCTATTTATACTTTTTTTTTTTTTTTTGAGATAGAGTCTTACTCTGTCACCCAGGCTGGAGTGCAGTGGTGCGATCTCGTCTCACTGCAACCTCTGCCTGCCAGGTTCAAGCCATTCTCCTGCCTCAGACTCCTGAGTAGCTGGGGCTACAGGCGCCCACCACTGCACCCAGCTAATTTTTGTATTTGTATTTGTATTTGTATTTATTTATTTTTTTTTGAGACGGAGTCTTGCTCTGCCACCCAGGCTGGAGTGCAGTGGCCGGATCTCAGCTCACTGCAAGCTCCGCCTCCCGGGTTTACGCCATTCTCCTGCCTCAGCCTCCCGAGTAGCTGGGACTACAGGCGCCCGCCTCGTCGCCCGGCTAGTTTTTTGTATTTTTAAGTAGAGACGGGGTTTCACCATATTAGCCAGGATGGTCTCGATCTCCTGACCTCGTGATCCGCCCGTCTCGGCCTCCCAAAGTGCTGGGATTACAGGCTTGAGCCACCGCGCCCGGCCCATTTTTGTATTTTTAGTAGAGATGGGTTTCACCATATTGTCAGGCTGGTCTCAAACTTCTGACCTCATGATCTGCCTCCCAGAGTGATGAGATTACAGGCACGAGCCACTGCCCGGCTGCCTGAGGAGAGGGTCATTCTTCATCAACAGCATCAAGGGGTGCCCAGTAAAGGAGAAATAAGCCAATCTGACAAATGTGAAGAAATGAGACCCCACACCTTCATATAATGGTAGTGCTGGGGAAAAAGAAAAAGATTTTATGTGCTATTTAGGGCAGGGAGAAAGGAGACATAAACAACATAGCAGTCAAAAGTCCAGGCTCTAAAGCCCACCTGCCTGGTTTCAAATTCAGTTCCATCATTGATTGGCTGTATGACCCTGGACAAATTACACTATTTCCACATACCCTTATTTCCTCATGTTTAAAATGAGAATGAGGCTGGGCAGAGTGACTCACGCCTGTAATCCCAACACTTTGGGAGGCCAAGGCAAGAGGACTGCGTGAACCCAGGAGTTCAAGACCAACCTGGGTAACACGGTGAGACCCCATCTATACAAAATATAAAAAATTAGCCGGGCAAGGTGGCATATGCCTGTAGTCCTAGCTAATTAGACTTGGGAGGCTGAGGTGGGAGGATCCCTTGAGCCCAAAGTGGCTGCAGTGAGTTGTGATTATGCCACTGCACTCCAACATGGGTGACAGGAGTGGGACTCGGTCTCAAAAAAAAAAATGAGGATAAAAACAAACTGACATAGAGTTGTTATAGGGACAGAATAAATTAGCACAAGCAATTAGAAGAACAAATATGCAATTGGTTAGTAATGACGGCAGACACGGGCATACAAGCATGCTCTCTTGTGAATGCTAATCCATCTGCCTAGGGAACTTTGTATGACAGTCTCAGGAAAGCTTCCTTGGCCAGCCTAAATGGATACGCTGCTGCTTTTTTTTTTTCTTTTTCTTTGAGATGGAGTCTTGCTCTGTCGCCCAGGCTGGAGTGCAGTGGCCGGATCTCAGCTCACTGCAAGCTCCGCCTCCCAGGTTCACGCCATTCTCCTGCCTCAGCCTCCTGAGTAGCTGGGACTACAGACGCGTGCCACCATGCCCAGCTAATTTTTATATTTTAGTAGAGACGGAGTTTCACCATGTTGGCCAAGATGGTCTCGATCTCTTGACCTTGTGATCCGCCCGCCTCGGCCTCCCAAAGTGCTGGGATTACCGGCTTGAGTCACCACACCCAGCCTAATTTTTATTTTTTTAATAGAGACAGGATTTCACCATGTTGGCCAGGCTGGTCTCGAACTCCTGACCTCAAGTGATCCACCCACTTTGGCCTCCTAAAGTGCTGGGATTACAGGCATGAGCCACTGCACCCAGCCAATAAGCTGCTTTTGTTAGGTGAATCCGTGGCTTTTCCACATAAAGGTTGCTATACCTTACAGTAAGGCATAGTTAACCGCCCTTCTCCAAAAGAATGAAAGCTCCTTAAGGGCATATATCATGTCTGTCTTGCTTATACAGTAGGTGCTTATCTTTTATTGAATAAAATAATAAAATGATGAAAGGAGCCAGGTGCAGTGGCTCACACCTGTAATCCCAGCACTTTGGTAGACTGAAGTCAGGAGTTCGAGACCACCCTGGCCAACATGGTGAAATCCCATCTATACTAAAAATACAAAAATCAGCTGGGCATGGTGGCACACACCTGTAATCCCAGCTACTCAGGAGGCTGAGATAGGAAAATTGCTTGAATCTGGGAGGCAGAGGCTGCAGTGAGCTGAGATCAAGCCATTGCACTCCAGCCTGGGTGACAGAGCAAGACTCCGTCTTGAGAAAAAAAAAAAAGAATAATGAAAGGAAGAAAGGGACAAGGAAGTTTGCATGTGGGGTGGGCTTTGAAGGTGGGCAGGGTTGCATGGATGAACTCTGGGGAAAGCACAGGCCAGGGAGAGAGGCCGGCATTAGATATAGCCTGCCAGCACCTGTTTCGTTGACTAGAAAATAAGAGTACATGTAGGATAAGGCCCAATCACAGAGCATCTTCCTTGCCTTGCTAAGAGCTGGACGTTCAGGCATTAAGCAGAGATGCAGCCTTGACAGTCTTTGGTCATGGGAATGATGTGCTCAGGGTCTACATTCCTGAGAACGAAGGCCAAAAAGATTCTGTGTGAGACAGAAGAAGACTGAGTCCGGGTGGCAGCAGTAGAGTAGAGACAGATATGATAAACACACTGATTAAGGAAAAGGAACTGAACGTGGCCTCCTAGCCAGTGAGGAGAAGAGGAGAAGCAGCGAGTCGATGACTCTGAGGATGCTGAGTGGAGTGGAGGTCGTGCTGGGAAGGAATTCAGAGCTCAGAAAGAAGAGTTATTTAGGGTCAGGTGCAGTGGCTCACACCTGTAATCCCAGCACTGTGGGAGACCAAGGAGGGTGGCTCACCTGAGTTCAGGAGTTTGAGACCAACCTGGTCAACATGGCGAGTCCTCATCTCTACTAAAATGCAAAACTTAGCTGGGTGTGGTGGTTCATACCTGTAATCCCAGCTACTCAGAGGTTGAGGCACGAGAATTGCTTGAACCTGTGAGGCGGAGTCTGCAGTGAGCTGAGACTATGCCACTGCACTCCAGCCTGGGCAGCAGAGCAAGATTCTGTCTGAAAAAAAAAAAGAATAGTATTTAGGAGAGGGGGAAAGATGTATTTGGTTTTAGAAATGTTGAGTTTGAGAAGCTGGTGAGTCACCTAAGAGGAGGTTAAGATAGGCTCCTGGGAACACCGTCTAGGAGACATCAGACTTTTCCCTCTTTTTGGTTAATTAGGGTTAAGATCAACGTTTCAGGCCAGGCGTGGTGGCTCACACCTGTAATCCCAGCACTTTGGGAGGCCGAAATGGGTGGATCACCTGAGGTCAGGAGTTAGAGGCCAGCCTGGTCAACATAACGAAACCCTGTCTCGACCAAAAATACAAAAATTAGCTCAGCGTGGTGGCGCTCGCCTATAATCCCAGTTACTAGGGAGGCTGAGGTGGGAGGATCGCTTGAACCCGAGAGGCAGAGGTTGCAGTGAGCTGAGATTGTGCCACTGCACTCCAGCCTGGGTGACAGAGCAAGATTCTGTCTCAAAGAATAAAAGAAAAAAAGATCAAGGTCTCAGATAAACTGTGGAGTCTGAAGCCTATGGTGAGAACAGCGGGAGAGAAGATGAATAAGGAAACAGGACAGGAACAACAGTGTAAACAAACTGGACCTACCAGACATGTGCAGGACACTCCACCCACATGTGGCGAATGCACGTTTAATTAATACCAATGCTCTCAAACTAATTCAAAAGAAAAAAGAAAAAGGAGGAAATACTTCCTAACTCATTCTATAAGCATGGCCCCAATACCAAAGCTAGATGAAGACCCTGGAAGAAGATTACAGACTAATATCTCATATAAAGATTGAGGCCGGGTGCAGTGGCTCATGCCTGTAATCCTAGCACTTTGGGAGGCTGAGGCAGGTGTATGATTTGAGATCAGGAGTTCAAGACCAGCCTAGCCAACATGGTGAAACCCCGTCTCTACTAAAAATACAAAAATTGGCTGGGCATGGTGGCTCACGCCTGTAATCCCAGCACTTTGGGAGGCCAAGGTGGGCGGATCACGAGATCAGGAGTTTGAGACCATCCAGGCCAACATAGTGAAACCCCGTCTCTACTAAAAATACAAAAAATTAGACAGACGTGGTCGAGGGCACCTGTAATTCCAGCTACTTGGGAGGCTGAGGCAGGAGAATAGCTTGAACCCAGGAGGCAGAGGTTGCAGTGAGCCAAGATCGTGCCACCAGCCTGGGCGACAAAAGTGAAACTCCGTCTCAAAAAGAAAAACAAAAAAACAAAAATTAGCACATGCCTGTAATCCCAGCTACTTGGGAGGCTGAGACATGAGAATTGCTTGAACCTGGGAAGTGGAGGTTGCAGTGAATAAGATTGTGTCACTGCACTCCAGCCTGGGCAACAGAGTGAGACTCTGTCTCAAAAAAAAAAAAAAAAGATTGATACTAGGCTGGGTGTGCTGGCTCAAACCTGTAATCCCAGTACTTTGGAAGGCTGAGGTGGGCAGATTGCTTGAGTCAGGAGTTTGAGACCAGCCTGGGAGACATGGTGAGACCTCATCTCTACTAATTAATTAATTAATTAATTAATTAAAAATAAAATAAAATAAAAAGCCAGGCGTGATGGCAACATGCCTGTCATCCCAGCTACTCAAGAGGCTGAGGTGGAAAGATCACTTGAGCCAGGGAGTTGGAGGCTGCAGTGAGCCGTGATCAAGCCACTGAACTGAGTGACAGAGTGAAACCTTGTCTCAACAACAAAGACAGATACAAAAATCCTCAACAAAAATTCTAGCAAACTGAATTCAGAAGCATATTAAAAGAATTATATGCCATGACCAAGTGGAATTATTCCTGGAGTGGTCCCATGTACAAAAATCAACCAATGTAATATACCACAAAGGGGAAAAAACCCACATAATCATCTCAACTGATATAAACAAAAACTGAGAAAATTTATATCCTTTCATGATTTAAAAAAACACTCAAATGGCCGGGCACGGTGGCTAAAGCCTGTAATCCCAGCACTTTGGGAGGCCAAGACGGGTGGATCACGAGGTCAGGAGATCGAGACCATCCTGGCTAACACGGTGAAACCCCGTCTCTACTGAAAAAAAACCAAAAAACTAGCGGGCGAGGTGGCAGGCGCCTGTAGTCCCAGCTACTCGGGAGGCTGAGGCAGGAGAATGGCGTAAACCCGGGAGGCAGAGCTTGCAGTGAGCTGAGATCCGGCCACTGCACTCCAGCCTGGGCGACAGAGTGAGACTCCGCCTCAAAAAACAAAAAAAAAAGCACTCAACAAAATTAGAAATAGGTAATTAATTCAATATAATAAATTCAATTTATTTATGAGGCAGGATCTTGCTATGTTGTCCAGGCTGGAGGGCAGTGGCATTATCATTACTTACTATAACCTCAAACTCCTGGGCTCAAGCTGTCATCCTGCCTCAGCCTCCAAGCAGCTAGGCATGCACCACCATGCCCAGCTAAGTTTTTAGTTTTTTGTAAACAAAGAGTCTTCCCATGTTGTCCAGACTGGTCTCAAACTCCTGACCTCAAGCAACCCTCCCATCTCAGTCTCCCAAAGTGCTGGGATTACAGGCAGAAGCCACCATACACAACCTGACCGTATATAAAAACCCACAGCTAATATCATACTCAATAACGAAAGACTAAAAAGCTTTTTCTCCAATAGCAGGAATAAGACAAGGATGCCCACTTTTTACTACTTCTAGTCAGTATAGTATTGAAGGTAGACAGAGAAATTGTGCAAGAAAAACAAAGAGAAGGCATCCAAAATGGCACAGAAGTAACATTATGTCTATCATGATCTTATATATAAGAAATCCAGGCAGGGCGTGGTGACTCACACCTGCAATTCCAGCACTTTGGGAGGCCAAGGCAGGCGGATTACCTGAGGTCAGGAGTTCGAGACCAATCTGGCCAACATGGTGAAACCCCGTCTCTACTGGAAGCACAAAAATTAGCTGGGTGTGGTGGGGTGCACCTGTAGTCCCAGCTACTTGGGAGGCTGAGGCAGGAGAATCACTTGAGCCTGGGAGGCGGAGGTTGCAGTGAGCAGAGATGGCACCATTGTACTCCAGCCTGGGCAACAAGAGCAAGACTCCATCTCAAAAAAAAAAAAAAGAAAAGAAAAAAAGAACAAATATTGTTCTTTCGAAAGATTTCACCTACAGGAATACCTGAGAGATACTGCAGGTTTAGTTCCAGACCATCTCAATAAAGTGAATATCACATGAATTTTTTGGTTTCCCAGTGCATATAAAAGTTATGTTTATTCTACACTGTATTCTATTACGTGTGCAAGAGTATTATGTCTTTAAAATGTGTATGCCTTAATTTAAAAATACATTATTGTTTTAAAAATGCTAATGATCATCTGAGCCTTCAGCAATGGTGTAGGCTCTTTGGCTGGTGTAGAGTCTTGCTTTGATGTTGATGGTTGCTGCCTGAGCAGGGTGGTGGTTACTGAAAGATCAGTGGATGGCTGTGCAGGCAACATTGAAGTTTGTCTCATTGGTTGACTCTTCCTATCCCGAAAGATTTCTCTGTAGCAAGAGAGGCTGTTTTACAGCATTTTATTCACAGTAGAACTTCTTTCAAAATTGGAGTCATTCCTTTTAAACTTTGCTGCTGCTTTATCCACTCAATTTGTGTAACATTCTAAATCCCTTGTTGGCATTTCAACAATGTTCACAGCATTTCACCAGGAGTAGATTCTATCTCAAGAAACCACTTTCTTTGCTCGTTCATAAGTAGCAACTCCTCATCCATTCAAGTTTGATGAGATTGCAGCAATTCAGTCACATCTTTATGCTCCATTTCTAATTCTAGTTATCTTGCTATTTTTTTGAGATGGAGTCTCACTCTGTCGCCTAGGCTGGAGTGCAGTGGTGCGATCTTGGCTCACTGCAACCTCTGCCTCCCGAGTTCAAGCGATTCTCCTGCCTCAGCCTCCCAAGTAACTGGGATACAGGCACCTGCCACCACACCTGGCTAATTTTTGTACTTTTAGTAAAGATGGGATTTCACTATATTGGCTGGGTTGGTCTGGAACTCCTGACCTTGTGATCCGCCCGCCTCGGCCTCCCAAAATGCTGGGATTACAAGTGTGAGCCACCATGCCTGGCCTTACAAAATGTATTTCTAAATAGGAGGACTTGAAAGTCAAAATTACTCCTTGATCCATGGGGCTGCAGAATGAATGCTGTGTCAGCGTGCATGAAAACAGCCTTCATCACCTTGCACATCTCTGTCAGAGTTCTTTGGCGACCAGGTGCACTGTCAATAAGCAATAATATTTTGAAAGTAATTTTTGTCTCAGTAGTAGGTGTCAACAATGGCCTTAAAATACTCAGTAAGCCACATCGTAATCAGATGTGCTGTCACCTGGGCTTTGTTGTTCCATTTCTATAGCACAGAATAGATTTGGCGCTTTTTTTTTTTTTTTTTTTTGAGTCAGAGTCTCACTTTGTCACACAGGCCAGAGTGCAGTGGCACAATCTTGCTTCAGTGCAACCTCCACCTCTCAGGTTCAAGCAGTCCTCACGCCTCAGCCTCTCAAGTAGCTGGGACTACAGGCACGTGCCACCACACCCAGCTAACTTTTGTATCTTTTAGTAAAGATGGGGTTTTGCCATGTTGGCTCGGCTAGTTTCGAACTTCTGGCCTCAAGCAATCTGCCTGCCTTGGCATGACCCACTGCACCCAGTGGATTTGGCATAACTGTTAAGGGCCCTAGGATTTTCAGAATGGTAAATAACCACTGACCTTAATGTCACCAGCTGCATTGGATACTAGACACTAACAAGTCAGGCTTTCCTGTGAAGTTTCTAAGCCAGGCATTGACTTCTCTCTAGCTATGGAAGTCCTAGATGGCATCCTCTCGCAAGAGAAAGCTGTTTCGCCTACGTTGAAAATCTGTTGTTTAGTGTAGCCACTTTCCTTCATCAATGATCTCAGCTAGATCTTCTGGACAACTTGCTTCAGCTTCTCCATCAGCACTTGCTGCTTCACCTTGCACTTTTATGTTATGGAGACGGCTTCTGTCCTTAAACCTCTGGAACCAACCTCTGCTAGCTTCCAACTTTTCTTCTGCAGCTTCCTCTCCTCTCTCAGCCTTCACACAATTGAAAGAGAGTTAGGGCCTTGCTCTGGGTTAGGCTTTGGCTTAAGGGAAGGTTGTGGCTGGTTTGATCTTCTATACAGACCGCTCGAACTTTCTCCCTATCAGTAATAATATGGTTTCGCTTTCGTATCGTTCGTGTGTTCACTGGAGGAGCACTTTTTCATTTCCTCCAAGAACTCTTCCTTTGCATTCACAACTTGGCTGTTTGGCACAACAGCTCTAGCTTTCGGCCTGTCTCAGCTCTTTTTTTGTTTATTATTATTATTACCATTTTTGTTTTTTGAGATGGAGTCTCACTCTGTCAGCCAGGCGGAGCGCAGTGTTGCGATCTTGGCTCACTGCAACCTCCGCCTCCCAGGTTCAAGTGATTTCCTGCCTCAAACTCCCAAGTAGCTAGGATTACAGGCGCCTGCCACCACACCTGGCTACTTTCTGTATTTTTAGTAGAGATGAGGTTTCACCATGTTGGCCAGGCTGGTCTCAAACTTCTGACCTCAGGTGGTCCGCCCACCTTGGCCTCCCAAAGTGCTGGGATTACAGGCCTGAGGCACCACACCCGACCCTATCTCAGCTTTTGACGTGCCTTCCTAAGCTTAATAGTTTCCAGCTTTGATTTAAAGTGAAAGGCATGTGACCCTTTCACTTGAGCACGTAGAGGCCATTAATTGGCCTAATTTCAGTATCAAATTTGGAATAGGACGGATGGGAGGATCACTTCAGCCCAGGAGTTCAGAGGATCACTTCAGCCCAGGAGTTCAACACCAGCCCTGGCAACACAGGGAGACCCTGTCTCTACAAAAAAATTAAAAATAGCCAGGCATGGTGGTGTGTGCCTATGGTTCCGTTACTCAGGAGGCTGAGGAAGGAGGATCGCTTGAGCCCAAGGAGGTTGAGGCTGCAGAGAGCTATGACTGCACCACTGCACTCCAGCTTGGGAGACAGTGCAAGGCCCTTTCCAAAAACAACAAAAGTAAACACAGTTTCAGCTAATGCTGTACATATACCAGAGTTCCCCCTTTCCCATGGTTTTGTTTTCCAAGGTTTCAGTAACCTGAGGTCAGTTGAGGTCCAAAAATGAGTATAGCTAAGATATTTTTTTTTCCAAGATGGAGTCCTGCTCTGTCATCAAGGCTGGAGTATAGTGGCGCAATCTCAGTCCACTGCAACCTCCACCTCCTGGGTTCAAGCAATTCTCCTGCCTCAGCCTCGCTAGCAGTTGGGATTACAGATGCCTGCCACCAAGCCCAGATTTTTTGTTATTTTTAGTAGAGACAGGGTTTCACCATGTTGGCCAGGCTGGTCTCGAACTCCTGACCTTGTGATCTGCCCACTTCATCCTCCCAAAGAACTGGGATTACAGGTGGGGTTTTCACCATGTTGGCTAGGCTGGTCTTGAACTCCTGACCTCATGATCCATTGCCTCGGCCTCCCCAAGTGCTGGGATTACAGGTGTGCACCACTGCACCAGGCAAGATATCTTCAAAGACCACATTCACATAACCTTTTATTGTTATAATTGCTCTTTTTTAAATTGTTGCTAATCTTACTGCACCTAATTTATACATTTTATCACAGATATTTATTTATAGGAACACATCCCATCAACCAGCATGCCACTCGAGCTGCAGGGCCTACACTCTAGAGGACTCTGATTTAAGGATTCTGAATGGTAGAAGAGGGGCTGTTACCTCTCCAGCAGAGAGCGCTGAAGGCTTCTGCAGTGCCACCCTGCAAATGCAGGTTCAGGCTCAACGCCAGTCACGTAACTAAGAAGGCCCTGTAGACGAAGCCTAGCCATCACTCAGGGAGTTCAGCAGACAGGTGTGGGACAGGCCTTGTTTCTGAAATATGAGGTCATCACTCAGGGGCCCTACGAACCTGTCTCATAACTGCACTGACTTCCAGTTGTGGCTGTTAAGTTTAAGCCCCAAACTTGGTGGCTCAAAACACATCAGTCTGGGCACATTGGCTCATGCCTGTAATCCCAGCACTTCGGGAGGCCAAGGCGGGCAGATCACTTGAGGTCAGGAGTTCATGACCAGCCTGGTCAACATGGTGAAACTCCATCTCCACTAAAAATACAAAAATTAGCCAGGCATGATGGCATGCACCTGTAATCCCAGCTATTTGGGAGGCTGAGGCAGAAGAATCACTTGAACCTGGGAGGCAGTGGGTGCAGTGGGCCAAGATCATGCCACTGCACTCCAAGCCTGGGCAACAGAGCAAGACTCCATCTCAAAAACAAACCACCACCACGGATGTCTTCTCTTACGGCTCTGGAAGTGAGAAATCTGAAATCAGTTTCTCTGGGCTAACATCAAGGTGTTGGCAGGCAGTTCCGGCTGGAGGCCGAGGGAGGCTCTGCTGCTATTGCCGTAGGCAGCATCCCCTGGTTGCTTCTGCTTCTTGTCTTCTGGGCCTCTCCTCCTCTGGCTCTGACGTCTCGTCTGTCCCTCTAATGAGGACTCCGTGATCTTACCAGACCCACCTTGATAACCCAGGACCACCTCTTCATCTCAAACCCCTAATCCCATTTGCAAAGCCCCTTTT
Source organism: Trachypithecus francoisi (assembly GCF_009764315.1). Taxonomy (NCBI): domain Eukaryota; kingdom Metazoa; phylum Chordata; class Mammalia; order Primates; family Cercopithecidae; genus Trachypithecus; species Trachypithecus francoisi. The sequence continues at coordinate 73,703,403 of NW_022681455.1, forward strand.
CCACAGAAGGTAACACACACTCACAGGCTCTGGGGATCAGGACATGGACACTTCAGGGGCCATCCTTCAGCTGGCCACCATGACCAAGATGAAGGAGGCAATTGAACAGGCCAGCGTGGCCACGGCGGAGGCAGGAGCCGGAGAAGAGCACTAGCCTCGCATCTGGTGGAGGCCAGGGGTCAGGGTGTGAGGCACAGTGTCACGTGCTGCAACGAACAGCACGTGAGGGAGTAGATCCTAAAATGGACTCGAGGTCATGGGCCGAGGGTGACTCACAGGGAGTAAGTCAAGGTCAAAGCAGACTTGGGGTCCTTGGCTTTAGCTAACACAGAGATGAACCCTGGCCCGCCCAACCCATGGGGCACAGAATGAGCAGTGGCAGCCAGCAGAGTTCCAACCACAGGAGACTGGTGGCAAGTGAGATTTATTTAAACACCGACATGTCAACGGGAACAGGAAGAGGAACATGTGTGACCACCATAGTGATCGAGGCTTCTCAGCGTGTGGGATGAGACCTGCGGACGAGGCCCGCCCAGCGCTCAGGGAGCTTGCAGGTACCCTCCAGGAGGGCGAGTGGCCTCCGCTTCTGGCTCGGCACAAGCCTTCAACAGATTAATAAGTTATCTCCTTCAGCCCTGAGGGGAGACACACAGACACCATTAGGAGACCCTGGTGGCCAGGAGCAGCGGCCCCGAGAGGACCCCCAGTGACCGGCTCAGGGGCACCAGTCACACTGCTGACCACTGCAGCACCGCCCGCCTGCTAACATAAAAAAGGTTTCGTAAGGACAAAAGGTTGGGCAAGACTGTGTTTATGGGTGGTTTTAAAAGGATTAAGAAAGCATTATAACAGTTTATGGACTGTCTGCAGTTAACGCCAAAAATCTGCCCTTTATGTGCTGAACTTTGAGCAGAGGCAGAGATGGATCTTCCACATAGACAAGCACTGATGTCCCAAAGCAGCCAGGGGTCAGTGGGGACAAAAGAAATTCCTGACATTAAAATGCTCAATATATTGTTCCTTTGTTAGAACTAGAGTTCACATAAAAGTATTACAAATAACCTACATTTCCAAAAACATGGAAAAATTAATTCCGCCATAGTGACATAATATAATATTATAAAGCCATTACAATTATGCTCATTGAGCATTTTTAACTGCCAGTGGGAAGTGCTAAAAGTTATAATATTAAATTGAAAACACTTGAAATCAAAGTTGCATAAATATAAAAATTCAACTCATTATAAAAACAAACAAAACAATATTTAGAAACAGAGGGGAAGGGAAAAGTTGCAAGAGATCATCTCTGACTGACAGGCATACAGGTGGATTTTCTTTGTTATATTTTTTAGAAGCTTTCAACTTCCCTACTACGAAGTATTTTTTTAATATAATTAAGAGGAGGATAATATAAAAATACGCCAATAGTGACTTTTTTTTTTTTTTTCTGGAGACAGAGTCTCGCTCTGTTGCCCAGGCTGGAGGGCGGTGGCACAGTCTCAGTTCACTGCAACTTCTGCCTCCCAGGTTCAAGAGATTCTCCTGCCTCAGCCTCCCAAGTAGCTGGGACTACAGGCATGCGCCACCATACCCAGCTACTTTTTGTATTTTTAGTAGAAACGGGATTTCACCATGTTGGCCAGGCTGCTTTCGAACTCCTGACCTCAGGTGATCCGCCTGCCTTAGCCTCCCAAAGTGCTGGGATTACACGTGTGAGCCACTGCACTCAGTCCACCAATAAATGACTTTAAATCCAAAACAAACGTGAAGGCCAGGCACAGTGGCTCATGCCTGTAATCCCAGCACTTTGAGAGGCCGAGCCAGGCAGATCACTTAAGGTCAGGAGTTTGAGACCAGCCTGGCCAACATGGTGAAATTCCATCCCTACTGAAAATACAAAAAGGAGCTGGACATGGTGGTGGATGCCTGTAATCCTAGCTACTCAGAAGGCTGAGGCAGGAGAATCACTTGAACCCAGGAGGCGGAGGCTGCAGCGAGACGAGATCATGCTACTGCACTCCAGCCTGGACAACGAGCAAGACTCCATCGCAAAACAAACAAACAAACAAACCAAAACCAAACCAAACCAATGTGAAAGGTGTGTGTGGGCTGAGCTGCACAGTTAGGCAAATCTGTGTGGAATGACAAGTCCAAAGGGCTGATTATCAGTCTCAAGTCAACCTGGAATTTTTGCTTAGGGGATGGGGGAGGTCCTTGCCTCTGCCAAGTTCTGTTTCGGATCAGCTGCCTGCTTGTGATTGCATGTCATGTGGATTACATCCGGGGGAAGCTTGAAAGGAAGCCATTCCACTGAAGGCCGGAACTGGGATCTAAAGTGGCCCCCATGGGTCTGGAGAGATACTCAAAGCCTAACCACTGGGGGAAGCAAGCCCAGCAGGGGGCAGCTGAAAAGGAGCTGGGCCACGACCAAGACCAAGGTAACAAGAAACATAGATGGCTCCACACCTGCTCCCCGTGGCCCTACTCGGCCACAGACAGGGATGTGCACCTTAACGAGAAGAGGGAAAATTCAGCCGCTAGCAGCATGGGTTGGTGAGGGAGATGGAAGGATCTGTGCGTTTAACATCCAGTGAACCTGGTTGTAGGTGGATGGAAAAGACACACGCCGGTTCCTTTTCTGGAGATTTTTACTTTGAACTCTCAAGTCTTTTACCTTCCAGCTGCGGGAACTCCACAGTACATCTCTCAAGGGTTGTTTTGGGCTACATGGCTTAAACAGTTCTCCTGGTTTTTGTGCTACAAAAACATACAAGATATAACAGCAAATTCTCTGGATATGCTCACAGATACTTGTACATGATCCTCTAGTTCTTTCTGGGCCCAAAGTTCCAAATATATCTTTCAGTTTGGGAAGAAGAAAAGTTCCGGCCAGCCATAGTGGCTCATGTCTGTAATCCCAGCACTTTGGGAAGCTGAGGCAAGAGGATTGCTGGAGGCCAGGAATTATTTATTTATTTTTTACTTTTTGAGATGGAGTTTCGCTCTTCTTGCCCAGGCTGGAGTGCAATGGCACAGTCTTGGCTCACTGCAACCTCTACCTCCCGGGTACAAGCGATTCTCCTGCCTCAGCCTCCCGAGCAGCTGGGATTACAGGCGCCTGGCACCACGCCTGGCTATTTTTTTTCTTTTTCTTTTTCTTTTTTTTTGTATTTTTAATAGAGACAGGGTTTCACCATGTTAGCCAGGCTGGTCTCGAACTCCTGATGTCAAGTGATCTGCCCGCCTCAGCCTCCCAGAGTGCTGGGATTACAGGCGTGAGACCCCGTGCCCAGCCTACTTGAGGCCAGGGATTCAAGACTGGCCTTAGAGAGACCTCTACAGAAAATCAGCCCGGCTCCTGTAGTCCCAGCTACTCAGGAGGCAGGAGGATCGCTTGAGCTCAGGAATTGGAGGCTGCAGTGAGCTATGACCGCACCACGGTACTCCAGCCTGGGTGACACAGTGAGACCCTGTCTCAAAACAAGACAGAAAGAAGACAGAAAGAGAGAAAGAGGGAGGACAAAAAAAGGAGAAAGGGAAAGAAAAGGAAAAAGAAAAGTTCACTATTTCCAGGTCAAGGCAAGAAAAGTACAATCACGCACCGAGCTCATTTCCTCCTTTGGTTGCCCAGCAAAGGCAGTAATGCCGCATGAGCTGCTCCAGCAGCTCCATTTCATCCAGGAATTCAAGTGATTCTATCCTGTGGGAAGAATTAAAATAGAACAATCCCAGGGTCTGCATTGAAAAGGAAGATCATGGCCCATAGTTACGGATATGAAAAAACGTTCATGGTAGGTTAAGTGGAAAGAAGGCGGCTATAAAATAGTAATTATGATGTGGCTCCACTTTAATTTCTTTTCACTGAAAAGAAACAAAGTCAAAACACAAATGACAAACTAGAAACATATATTTGCAATTCAAGTGGCAAAGGGTTGAGTTCCTTATTATATAAAGAGCTGTTAAACTTTAGTAAGAAAAACTAGTGGTAACTGGAGGAGACGGGCAGAGTAAATTGAAGCAGATTGATACTGTCAAAACAGGACACTATGCAGCCATTTTAAAACATGGGGTAGGTCCATACGTATTAATAGGCAATAACCTCCAAGACATATCATGGAATTTAAAAAGCAAGTTGTGTCATTTAAAAGGCAAGTAATGTGCACAGTACACTACTCTCCATGTAAAGAAAAAGTGAGACAAATTTGTCTGTATATGTACAGACTTTTGGAAAATATAGAAGAAACCAGAAATGGTACTTGTCTCTTGAGACAGAAGGTAGTAGACCAGCAGTGAGGAGGGTTGTTTTTACTCTATACTACTTTATTCTGGCTTTATAAAAAATTATATGCATGTATGACTTTTCCAAAAAAGCCTTGTAAATGTAAACTTTTAAATATACATACACAGGTTGGGTGAAGCGCCTCATGCCTGTAATCCCAGCACTTTGGGAGGCCATGGTGGGTGGATCTCCTGAGGTCAGAGTTCGAGACCAGCCTGGCCAACATGGTGAAACCCCATCTCTACCAAAAATACACAAATTAGCCTGGCATGGTGGTGCCCACCTGTAGTCACAGCTATTCGGGGGCTGAGGCAGGAGAATTGCTTGAACTGGGAGGCAGAGGTTGCAGTGAGCAGAGATCGCGCCACTGTACTCCAGCCTGGTAACAGAGCGAGACTCAGTCTCAAAAAAATAAATAAATAAATAAATATACACACACAGAGAGAAACATGCACAAACACATGGAAACAGCTTTTTAAAAAGTTTCTGTTTGCTAGGAGCAGTGGCTTACGCCTCTAATGCCAGAGCTTTGGGAGGCCAAGATGGGAGAATCACTTGAGGCCCGGAGTGTGAGACCAGCCTAGGCAATATAGCAAGACTCCATCTCTATCAAAAAAAAAAAAAAAGTTTATGTCAAACTATGTACACACTATGGAGGAAAAGTCAGGCATTTTCAAAAAGTACACAGAATAAAATTAAAAAAAGAAACAGGATCCAAATTCCTACTATTCACAATAGCCACTGCTAACATCGAGTCCTGCCAGTTGCCCAGGCCTTGTCTGTTATATGTGTGCACGTATGCACAGGTGTGAACACATGTGCATGTCTGTGCATGTTTCTGTATTTGTGATTTCATTCCCGTCTTGGTATGCAGGCCTCAGGACCACATCTGAAGTAAGAATGACTACACATTAAGTAATGTGGTTGCTTCCCAAGTCATTCTACCAGAGACATCCAAAGCAGATCTGATACCAAGTTCTAGAAAAATCCATCACCATACTGAAGGCTCCAAGATGGTTATTATCAAGTACAGCTATCAGGAGACACTACTAATTATTAAGCTGTTCACTAGAATGAGTGCTCCCAAGGGCAGGAATGTCTTTTGTCCTATTTTGATCATTGCTGTAACCCTGGTGCTTAGAAAAGTGCTGGGTACACAGCAGACACTCAGCATTTGTTCAATGAATAGCCTCGCCTTAGACTTATACTCCACAGTTTCTGGCAAAAGCAGATACAAACTACGTGGCATTCAGAGAGCTGGGCAGGCTGTTCGGCCTGGCATAGACAGACAAAGGCCTTCCAATCTCCTTACCCACCACCCCCGCGAGGGTTACACGTTGCTGTCTACAGAAGTCCTGGAAACATGAGACAAATGACTTCCTGGAGGCAAGAGTTTCCTTGTGGTTGATGCTAGTCACAGGCTCCTTTCTGGGCATCTAGAAGCAGTCCCAGAGCAACCCCGTGTCAGGGATGTTCAGAACAGTCGTCTTGACATACAGCAAATGAAAACCAACCTGTGGAGAAGGATGCTTCCAGAAGAATCCAGGAAGCACTGACCTGATCACGTGGAGACAGCACTTTCTCAAACCCTCCAGGCTTTCATGGCCAATTATTCATGTACATATTTGGGAAAACCAGTGATATGTCTAAATGTTAATAAGTTATATGGAAAAGCAAAGCCAAAAATTCTTCTCATGATCTTGTAAGAGACCAAAGGCTATTGATCTTAGATCTCCAAAGGCAAGAAGAAAGCACGAAGCAGGAAGCACAGAGTGACTACAAAAAAAAGAGCTGAAGTGCGCACTAGGACTGTACATAGATGCACGACAGTGATGTTCTCTCCAGTGTTGTTTATAACAGGGAAATGAAAACAAGATGAATAAACAAGACACCACAACTAAATGCCCAGCTACAGACATTTTTAACTATTTAAAAATTATTATCAATATACTATATCCACATATCAATACAAATACTATGTACCCTATTTTTTTTTTTTTTTCGAGACACAGTTTCGCTCTTGATGCCCAGGCTGGAGTGCAATGGCATGACCTCAGCTCACTGCAACCTCTGCCTCCCAGGTTCAAGCAATTCTCCTGCCTCAGCCTCCCAAGTAGCTGGGATTACAGGCACCCGCCACCACGCCCGGCTAATTTTTTGTATTTTTAGTAGAGACACGGTTTCACCATGTTGGCCAGGCTGGTCTCGAACTCCTAACTTCAGGTGATCCACCTGCCTTGGGCTCCCAAAGTGCTGGGATTACAGGCGTGAGCCACCAGGCATGGCCCTATGTACCCTTAAATGGGACATGGCAACCCTCAATATTTTGATATGTAAAGGCACATACAATCTATTGTTTTCAAAAAGGATGGTGGTTTACAGACCAGTATGTGTAGTATGAATCCACAGATTAAAAAAATAGAAATCTATGTATTAATAAATATTTATCTTTCTATCTATCTAGGAAAAGACTATTCCCCAATATGTTAAGAACTGCTGCCTCCCAAGTGTGACTACAGAGGGGACAACTACTTTATACTTCATGCACTTTATAATGCTTGAGGAACTTTTTAGAACCACAAGCATAGATTTCCTTTATAATGGGGAGAAGTCCATTTAAAAACCCACCAGCCCCTTATACGTCCTTGAGCAACGTCGTTTTCTTCCCTCTCCAAAGTTATGTAAAATTTCCACTGCCAGGCTTGCTCTGGGAGTTTTCCAGGTGTAACTGCTTGTTTCTACTAAAATAATCAGTTTGGGCATAAGCCCTATCTCAGCTAATAGCTAATGAGTTACTTTCAAGCTGCTATCAGTGTTTAACTTGTTTCAAAATAGGTCTAGTTAGGGTCTTTTTTTTTTTTTTTTGAGACGGAGTCTCACTCTGTCGCCCGGGATGGAATGCAGTGGCCAGATCTCAGCTCACTGCAAGCTCCGCCTCCCGGGTTTACGCCATTCTCCTGCCTCAGCCTCCTGAGTAGCTGGGACTACAGGCGCCAGCCCCCTCGCCCGGTTGGCTTTTTGTATTTTTTAGTAGAGACGGGGTTTCACCGTGTTAGCCAGGATGGTCTCAAACTCCTAACCTCGTGATCCGCCCGTCTCGGCCTCCCAAAGTGCTGGGATTACAGGCTTCAGCCACCGCACCCGGCCGGTCTTTTTGTTTTTTTTTTTGAGAAGCAGTCTTGCTCTGTCACCCAGGCTGGATACTGTGGCGCAACCTCAGGTCACTGCAACCTCCGCCTCCTGGATTCAAGTAACTCTCCTGCCTCGGCCTCCTTAGTAGCTGGGATTACAGGCCTGTGCCACCACTCCCGGCTAACTTTTGCATTTTTATTTATTTTATTTTTTGGAGACAGAGTTTTGCTCTTTCACCCAGGCTGGAGTGAAGTGGCGTGATCTCAGCTCACTGCAACCTCCGCCCCCGCCCCGGGGTTCAAGCGATTCTCCTGCCTCAGCCTCCTGAGTAGCTGGAATTACAAATGTGTGCCACCCCGCCTGGGCTAATTTTTGTATTTTTAGTAGAGACCGGGTTTCACTATGTTGGCCAGGCTGGTCTCGAACTCCTGACCTCAAGTGATCGGCACACCGATGCCTCCCAAAGTGCTGGGATTACAAGTGTGAGTCACTGTGCCTGGCCTTGTGTTGTTTTTTTTTTTTTTTTAAATGAAATCTCCACATATTGTTCTGTTTTTCTGCATTAAAGAATAGAGGCAATCATGCCTTCAGTTCACAATGAATGCCCATCAAGCTGACGCTCACCAACCCCATACCTGCTCACTTCAGCTCGAGGTAACCTGTTGTACAACTCCATCATGTCGACGGCCGATGCTGTTTCCCACCCATTCGACAGGAGCCGTTCTTTCTAAAATGTGCAACGAAGAGAAATGGAGAACTAGAGAACTACCAGGCACCGGCTTACAAATCTGAGACACTATTTTGTTTTAAAGAGACAAGGTCTCACTCTGTTGCCCAGGCTGAAGTGCAGCGGTGTGATCATAGCTCACTGCAGCCGTGACCTACTAGGCTCAAGCGATTCCTCCCCCTTCAGCTGCCCAAGGTGCTGGGATCAGAGGTGTGAGCCAGTGCGCCTGGCACTGAGACGCTCTTAAGCACACCAGACCTCCTCTGAGCTGACTCCTTTCTCAAAAGCACATTCTAGACCCTAATATCTTCTTTTTACTTTCTGACTTTCCATATTGAACAAGCATTCCAAAGAGAAGTACTTCCAAAGAGAAATAAAGGAAGAACTTTTCTATGAGCGACAGTTTTTTAAAGCATTCTAATGGTTATGTGACAAAAGACATGTAAAAATGAACCTATTTATTTATTAATTTACTTACTTATTTTGAGGCAGAGGCTCACTCTGTTGCCCAGGCTGGAGTGCAGTAGCTTGATTTCGGCTCACTGCAACCTCCATCTCCCAGGTTCAAGCAAATCTCCTGCCTCAGCCTCCTGAGTAGCTGGGATTACAGGCATGCGCCACCACACCCGGCTAATTTTTGTATTTTTAGCAGAGATGGGGTTTCACCATATTGGCCAGGCTGGTCTCAAACTCCTGAACTCAGGTGATCTGCCTGCCTCAGTATCCCAAAGTGCTGGGATTACAGGCGTGAGCCACCGCGCCCACCCAAAAAAATGAACCTATTTATATGCGGGCAGGGGTGGGAGTTGTTTTGAGAAAAAATAAATGACTTTTTTAAAGGAAGGGGGCATTACGATAGAGTCAAAGAGGTTTAAGGGACATATCAATCATCTACAAAGTGTGGACAATGTTTAAATCCTGATTCAAACACATCAACTATAAAAAAAAGGTTTTTTTAAACAACTGGGGAAATTGAACATGAACTGGGCATTAAATGCTATGACGGAGTTGTCAGCTTGTGAGGTATGATCTGTGAAACGGTATCATCATCATCCTGGGAGAAGCAAGTCCTTATTGGTAGGTGATTCACATGCGTATTTAGGGGTGAGATCATGTGCTGTCTGGGATTTGCCTGAAAATATTCCAACATCAACAAAAAAATTGTGGGAGAATACAGGAAATAATACTGATAAAACAAGTAATACTGAAGTTAGGTGATGGGACGTGTGTTTTTATTTTACCATTCCCTCTACCTTTATGTTTGTTTGAAAATTTGCACAATACAAAGTCAAAATAATAGGATGTAGGAAATGTAAATGTGTATTTTCTACACCAAGATGGCAAAGCAGGACTTGGTCTTCCCAGTATCATGAACTAGCAGCCCACATGGAGGCTCAGCAGCCTATGGTGGCAGGCACTGAACAGGGCTTCTCCACGATCATATCTGCAAAGAAAGACCTTTATATATCTTGGTTGACTAAGGGTCCAAATGGATGTCCCAGTTCCTGCTCTCTGACCTGTGACTCTAATGACTTGCAGGTCTCCACTCCCGCCAGGTCACACTGGCGTCTCCGCAGGTTTTCAATCATGATCTGCCCAAACCGATCACCCATGTTCACCTAGGAGGGAAAGAGAAGGTAAGATATTACTCTAAGAGTTTGTTAAATATGCAAAATAAAACATCATCATCCTATTTTTAAGCAACAGAGGCTGACGCTTGATGATGCACACCCAGTGTAGGAAAAGGACTGAGGGGCAGGCACCAGCACAGTGCTGGCGGGAGCATAAACTTGGGTAGCCCTGGAAGGGCAACTGGGCAGGATACACCCATTTTAAATGCTCAACCTGGCCAAGCGAAGTGGTTCACGCCTGTAATCCCAGCACTTTGGGAGGCAAGGAGGGCGGATCACGAGGTCAGGAGATCGAGACTATCCTGGCTAACACAGTGAAACCCCGTCTCTACTAAAAATACAAAAAATTAGCTGGGCATGGTGGCGGGCGCCTGTAATCCCAGCTACTCGGGAGGTTGAGGCAGGAGAATGGCAGGAACCCGGGAGGCGGAGCTCGCAGTGAGCCGAGATTGTGCCACTGCACTCCAGCCTGGGCGACAGAGCGAGACTCCGTCTCAAAAAAATAAAAAAAATAAAAAATAAATGCTCAACCTGTGATGCACCAATTCCACCGAAAGCAATTTACCCTACAGATACACTCACAAGTGTATGCTAAGATGCAAGAATGTTTATCACAGCATTAGGTAAAACAGGAAGAATCTGGAAATAACTCCTGGCATGTCTGTATAATGAAATCATATATAGCCATGAAAACAAGAGAAGGAAGACAGATACAGAAATGAAATGACCTCTAGGGTAAACTCTTGAAAAGTGAAGTATAGAGGAGTATGGATAGTATACGCCCATCTGTCTTCAAGGAAAAAAAGAATCTCTATGTACATAGAAAAATTCTGGAATGTGGCAGCCTTGCTTTCCAGATTAGAGGACCAAGGTCTAGGGCAGGAGAGAGATTTACTTTTCCTTGTCTACCCTGTTGTATTTTTAATTTTTCTACCCTGCATGTGGTATTACTTTTCTAATTACAAAAACTGATCTTAAAAACCCAAAATTATATGTGAAAAACGCCAGGAAACAATATTAGTGTATACCATTGTAGTATATACACTATTGCTTTTTCAAAAATTCACCACTTTCAGCCAGGCATGGTGGCCATGCCTGTAATCTCAGCACTTTGGGAGGCTGAGGCGGGCAGATCACTTGAGGTCAGGAGTTCAACACCAGCCTGGCCAACATGGTGAAACACCATCCCTACTAAAAATACAAAAATCAGCTGGACGCAGTGGCACGTGCCTGTAATTCCAGCTACTCAGGAGGTTGAGACAGGAGAATCACTTGTACCCAGGAGGCGGAGGTTGCAGTGAGCCGAGACTGTGCAACTGCACTCCAGCCTGGACGACAGAGAGACTCTTGTCTCAAAAAAAAAAAAAAAAAGGATGGGTGTGGTGGCTTATGCCTGTAATCCCATTACTTTGGGAGGCTAAAGCAGGTGGATCACTTGAGGTCAGGAGTTCGAGACCAGCCTGACCAAAATGGTGAAACCCGTCTCTACTGAAAATGCAAAAATTAGCTGGGTGTGGTGGCAGGCAACTGTAATCCCAGCTACTAGGGAGGCTGAGGCAGGAGAATCGCTTGAACCCGCGAGTCGGAGGTTGCAGTGAGCCAAGATCACACCACTGCATTCCAGGCTGGGCAACAAGAGCAAAACTCCATCTCAGCAGGGGAAAATCCACTTAACAATATGAGAAATGATTTTTGGAGTGCACATGACAGCACTGCCAGACAAGAACCAACACTATTTTGGTGGAGAGAAAGGAATGTGGCACTAATGATCACATGGCACTTCTTCATTCCAGATAGAAAGTGTTTGTCAGCACATACTCTGTTGTTTTACTGCCTGGGTTTGAATCTTTGCTTGACATTTAAGAGCTTTGAGGCTGTGTGTAAACTACATAACTCTGTGCCTTAGTCTCCCCTTACCTATAAAATTAGAATAGTACTAGTATCTACTTGTGGCCAGTTGTGATAATTACATAAATTAAAAGGCTAGGTGCACTGGCTCACACCTGTAATCCCAGCACTTCGGGAGGCCGAGGTGGGCAGATCACTTGAGGTCAGGAGTTCAAAAGCAGCCTGGCCAACATGGTGAAACCCCATCTCTACGAAAAATACAAAATTAGCTGGGAATGGTGGCACACACCTGTAATCCCAGTTACTCAGGAGGCTGAGGCAGGACAATCACTTGAACCTGGGAGGTGGAGGCTGCAATGAGCCAAGATAGTGCCACTGCCCTCCAGCCTGGGTGACAGGGTGAGATTCCATCTCAAAAAATAAATAAATAAGTTAATCTATGTAAAACTCATAGAATAGTCCCTGCTATATAGTAAGCAAAATCTAAGAATTTGCTACCACTGCTTTAGAATTATTATTGAAATTATTATCATCCATGTAGTTTTGTCATCTTAAACTACTAATTAGAAAACAAGCTAAGCATGGTGGCTGATGCCTGTAGTCCCAGGGCTTCGGGAAACTGGGGTAGGAGAACTGCAGAAGTTTGAAACCAGCCTGGACAACACAGCAAGTCTCCGTCTCTCCCAAAAAAAAAAAAGAAAAAATTAACCGAGAATGGTGGTGTGCACCTATAGTCCTAACTAATGGGGAGACCAAGGTTGGGGGATCACTTGAGCCTGGGAGCTCAAGGCTGCAGTGAACTATGATGGCACCACTGCACTCCAGCCTGGGCGACAGAACAAGACCCTATTTCTAAAAAAAAAAAAAAAAAAAAAAAAAGCAAACAATGTAAGGCATGTGAGCAATTAATACATGGTTGTGAGGGTGCTGATCATTTTGTGTTTGTTAGGAAATTACTGAATTAACTTAAATGTTCATTATGCACCAGGTGAGGGTGGCGGGTGGGAGCAGAACCGGTTGAGGGACAGCTATGGGCAACATTTTGAAAACTGGCACATTCCCAGGCTTGCTCCAAAGTGACAAGATCTCTGGTCAGAATTCACTGAATCCATCATCTCTCATATGATGTTGAATAAACACCTGTTCAACAAAAGAATACACAAACTAAGGAAAGTAAAGGTAGAGGCACAAATCTGAAACATGTGGAGTATGGACAGTGGAATTTGTTTCCCCAGATGTGGTTATCCTGAAAGCAAAGATAGGTCCCCAGGATTTGTTCACATGAAAAGAAAAGACCAGTGAGGCCACCTTCCATTACATCCATCCATCAGGATGGAAGACAGAGTCTGAGGAGCGCTCCCAATTAAAGAGAGGGAAGGATGCAAAATTAACCAATCAAGAACCATCTACACAGGAACCTGGGCAGGAAGGGACCTGGAAAGGAAGCTGAGAGATCAAGGGCTAGCCCTAGATCTGTCCATAATTACGTGACACTGGGTAAGTCCCCTTATTGATCTTATGTGTGATAAAATAAAAAAGAAAAGGAGATTTAAAAAATAAAACTGACCAACTCGGGCAACATGGCAAAACTCTGTTTCTACAAAAAAAATTTAAAAATTAGCTGGGCATGGTGTGTGCACCTGTGATCCCAGCTACTTGGGAGGATCATCTGAGCCCCAGGTCGAGGCTGCAGTGAGCCATGATCCCTACCACTGCACTCCAGCCTGGGTGATACAGTGAGACCCTACCTCAAACAAACAAATAAATAAAAAGCAATACACAATAAAAATAGTGAGCATGTATCAGTGCTTATCATGCGATAAGCCACTGACCAGCATCTCAGGAATCCCCTTAATAATCTGGAGAGAAGGTATTATTCTTTTTTTTTTTTTTTGAGATAGAGTCTCACTCTGTCATCCAGGCTGGAGTACAATGGTACAGTATCAGCTAACTGCAACCTCTTCCTCCCCGGTTCAAGCGATTCTCCTGCCTCAGCCTCCCAAGTAGTTGGGATTACAGGCATCTGCCACCATGCCTGGCTAATTTTTGTATTTTTAGTAGAGACAGGGTTTCACCATGTTGGCCAAGCTGGTCTCGAACTCCTGACCTCAGGTGATCTGCCCACATCGGCCTCCCCAAAGTGCTGGGATCACAGGCATGAGCCACTGTGCCCAGCCAAGAGTGGGTATTATTTCTTTAAAAACAAAAAACTGGGGCTCAGAGACAGCAAAAAATAGCTAATGCTTACTTACAGCTGGGCAACACTGTCAGTACTTTTGGATACATTAACTCATTTACATCTCACAACAATGCTATGAAGTAGGGACTATTATTTTCAGATGAAGAAACAGGCACAGAGGGACAGCCGGGCATGGTGGCTCATGCCTGTAATCCCAGCACTTTGGGTGGCTGAGGCAGGCAGATCACCTGAGGTTATGAGTTTGAGACCAGCCTGGCCAACATGGTGAAACCCCATCTCTACTAAAAACACAAAATTAGCCGGATGTGATGGTGCACACCTGTAATCCCAGCTACTTGGAAGGCTGAGGCAGGAGAATGGCTTGAACCTGGGAGGCGGAGGTTGCAGAGAGCCGAGATTGCGCCACTGCACTCCAGCCTGGGCAATAAGAGTGAAACTCTGGCAAAGAAAAGAAAGAAAAGGAAAGGAAAGGGAAAGGGAAAGGAAAAGAAAAGAAAAAAAAGAAACAGGCACAGAGGGGTTATGTAACTTGCCCAGGTCACACAGCAGGAATGCCCACCTCTGGAGCATGGACCTTAGGCAGCTGTGCTGCCTAAGGTCACATAGCGGAGAGCACAAGCCAGGGCCAGGATTCAACCCAAGCTGGGCTATTCCAAAGCTCTAAAACAGAACTTCTTCTGCAATAAATCAGAAGAAGTAACAGGCAGCTGGTAAATCATACACAGTAATCTTAGAAACTAGAATATTTTACATTAAAATCCCACATTTCCAACTTCTTTCAAAAATCAGGAGTTCTGGCAGCTCTAGGCTCACATGCCTACATGATAACAACTGGCTGTAAATGGACAGTGGCCACTCCCATGAGGTGGGACGTTGGTGCTCCAGTTCACCACAGTCCCCAAACCCTATACTACTACACCTGGCTGACTTCCTCCACTGGTACCACCTGCCTGTCCCTGACAGTACCTGAGTTGCTACCCCAAAATGCTGGTAGCCAAAATCCCCTTCCTCATGTTCTATGACTCCACGGTACATGTAATGATAAAAATAAGAACTTGAAAGACTTTTGTAAAGGCTAAGACAGAAGTTCCAATAACTCTAGCTAAAAGTCTGCAGGAGGTCAAGAGGTCAGGAGTACTAAGATTGCTGGTTGATGAATAAAGGAGATACGTGAGAGGCTGGAGGAGGAAGGAAAAGGATGAGGGAAGTTATCCGAAGGGTGCTGGGAGAGGGAAGCCACCACAGGGGTCCTGTACAGAATCCAATTCGCCTGTGCTTCCTTTTACCTGTTCGTAGTTTATGAACATGGCTGCCTCAAAACTGTTGGCTGCCCACTTCAGGAGGCTTGCGGACTGCTCTGGAGTCATGTAAACCAGCACACATTCAGCTATCAGGAGTGTTGGCAATCTTAAGAGAAGAAAAAAAGGCACATAAATTTGTTATCATCAAGTCAGGACCCTCTAATCGTACTGCAGTGCTGGTGGGGCAGTCCATGCCCCAGGGAAATCAGAAGGCCTGAGTGAGCACAGCCCCAGTCAGGGCAGAAATACATGGGGAATACCATCACAATCCGAGCTTTCTACTGTGAACAGGTGAGCAGTGAGCAATGATTTGTGTGGCAATGAAAACATGTTAAGTGTGTGTGCTGAACTGTAAAAACGGCTACAAGTTCTCCCTTGCTGTGTAATCACACCATGCCAACATAACACTACAGCTTTTCCCATTTGAGAGGTGTTTATTCTTCTACCCCTGGAATCTAGGCTGGTCATGAAACTTTGCTTTGGTCAACAGGACAGTAGCAAACATGATGCAAAAAGAAGTTTTAAAGTCACTTGCACATTGGTGCTTGCTCTCTTGCTGCACTTGGAAACCTGAAGGAACCCAAGCTAGCCTGCTATAGGAGGAGAAGGAACCATCTGAAGGAACCCAAGCTAGCCTGCTTGGAGGAGAAGATCTGTGGAATAGAAGGAGGCCTCCCAACTGACAGCCAGCCAGACCCTAGCTGGCCTGCCCACTATCCACATGATTGAACTCCAGGATATCAGCTAAACCTAACCCCAATCAGAACCATCCAGCTAAGCCCTGTCCAAACTGCAGAAGAACCTCCAGCTAAGTAAGGCCAACCCAAACTGCAGAAGAACATCCAGCTAAGCCCAGCCCAAACTGCAGAACATCCAGCTAAGCCCAACAAGAAACTGGCTGAAAAGAACATGGTATGCCCTACCCAATGGACTACTATGCAGCTCGTAAGTATGATGTTTCAGGGACTGTGTTTATTGATACAAAAGCTATCCATGGTCCCCAGATTCAAGTGGCCTATCAGATGCTTCCCTGCACTTCTTCAAAGCAGATATCCCAGGAGTAACTAAACAGTCAAATGTCATTAGCTGTTTAATGTCTCTTTACACACAACAATGTGTAAGCTGTTTTGTTCATGGCTCTATAGTGGGTACCGGTACCTCACAGAATCTTGATTATTTGCTAAATGAGCGAATAAACTAACAAACAAATGATTATATGTGAACATATACACACATATATTCGATTTTTTTTTTTTTTTTTTGAGACGGAGTCTCATTCTGTCACCAGGCTGGAGTGCAATGGCGCGATCTCAGCTCACTGTAACTTCTGTCTCCTGAGTTCAAGCAATTCCCCTGCCTCAGCCTCCAAAGTAGCTGGGACTACAGGCACACACCACTACACCCAGCTAATTTTTGTATTTTTAGTAGAGACGACGTTTCTCCATGTTGGCCAGGATGGTCTCAATCTCTCAACCTCGTGATCTGCCTGTCTCAGCCTCCCAAAGTGCTGGGATTACAGGCATGAGCCACCGCACCCAGCCGATTCTTTTAGAAGTTCCAAAACTGGCTGGGTGCAATGGCACATGCCTGTAATTCCAACACTTTGGGAGGCCAAGGCAGGCAGATTGTTTGGGCTCAGGAGTGCAAAGCATGCCTGGGCAATATGGTGAAACCTTGTCTCTACAAAAATTAACTGGGTGTGGTGGTGCATGCCTGTGGTCCCAGCTACTCAGGAAGCTGAGGTGGGAGGATCACTTGACCCTGGGAGATTCACGTTGCAGTAAGCACAGATCACGCCACTGCACTCCAGCCTGGGTGACAGAGTAAGACCCTGTCTCCAAACAAACAAAAAGTTCCAAAATTATACACATAGCATAATCACATTTTAAAGAAAAACATATATTTACAAATTTGGGGATAAAATTATTAAGGTGGTTATCTCTAAGTATTGGGATTAGGAATTATTTTTATCTTCTCTTTGAGGAACCATCAAAATCATCAGCAACAATTAAAACTACAGAAATGAAGAGCATTCCTCAGAGACTTCTTTGACAGTTATCAACAGTCTCAACCGCTAACACAGGTGGATTCTATTAGTACTCACATTTTCACTTTTTTTTTTTTTTTTTGAGATGGAGTCTTGCTCTGTTGTCTAGGCTGCAGTGCGATGTCATGATCTTGGCTCACTGCAATCTCCACCTCCTGGGTTCAAATGATTCTCCTGCCTCAGCCTCCTGAGTAGCTGGGGTCCAGGCGCCCAACAACACGCCCAGCTAATTTTTTGTATTTTTAGTAGAGATGGGACTTCAATATGCTGGCCAGGCTGGTCTCGAACTCCTGACCTCAGGTGATCTGCCCACCTCGGCCTCCCAAAGTGCTGGGATTACAGGCATGAGACACCACGCCCAGCCTATAATTCACATTTTTCAGAAGAGGAAACAGATGCAGAGAAGTGAAGTCATCCAAGGTCATGGTCTAGTGCATGTTCCTGTCAGGATTCAAACCTGTGCAGCTGGACTCTGTTCCTAGACTCATGAACTACAAGGAACATTCTCCTTATGCATATATGCAAGATCTTCTCAAAGGGACACCACGAAAGTGGAACTGCTATATCCTATGGTACACACACTTACAACGTTACTCAATACTTTCAGATTGCTCCTCACTCTGGTTGCACCAAGTTCACTTCCAGCAGTGGTGTATCATTCCCTATCCCCCACATCCTTGCCAACACTTGATATTGTCAGCTGTTACATTTTTGCCAACTTGGTGAGAGTAAAATAGAATTTCATCTGATTATCACTGATGCCCAATACCTGTTTCATATGATATTCAGTTTCTTCTTTGAACTGCCTGGTAATCTATCCTTTGCCCATTTTTCTATGAGGCTTTTAATAGTAGTTGTTCTTTATATATTCTGGACGCCAATCTTTTCTTTATATGTTACAAACATGTTTCTATCCATACAATTATCTTCTCTCAAACTTTTATATGAAATAAGGCACCAGTATTTTTACAAAGTAACACAGGTGATTCTGACGTAGAAACAGACTTGAAGAACAGTATTGCTTAAAAATTTTCAGAAAACTAGGCCAGGCGTGATGGCTTACAACTGTAATCTCAACACTTTGGGAGGCCAAGGCAGGCGGATCACCTGACGTTGGGAGTTTGAGACCAGACTGACTACATGGAAAAACCCCATCTCTACTAAAAATACAAACTTAACCAGGTGTGGTGGCGCATGCCTGTAATCCCAGCTACTCGGGAGGCTGAGGCAGGAGAATCACTTGAACCTGGGAGGTGGAGGTTGCGGTGAGCTGAGATTGTGCCACTGCATTCCAGCCTGGGCAACAAGAGCAAAACTACATCTCAAAAAAAAAAAAAAAAAAAAAAAAGAATTTTTTTTCAGAAAACTAGGTAGCAATGAAATAAAACTTACAGAATAAAAAATAAGAACATGAGTATCATGCTACACTTCTGACTGGCCTTATCTCATAATTAGCATAAAATCACAAATGCAAAAGAGGTTTTAAAAAAAAATCTCACTGTGTATTCATGTTACATTTCTTTAGTTTCTCTTCCAGTTCAGACAGGTCTCGGAGATCGGCTCCAATAACGGCATATCTCTTTGAATCCAGTATGTGTCCATCTGCAAATGCAATCAGAGACTATAATTTTAATGAATATGTCTTTTCCAAAGTTATAGTAGCCTTATGGTTTTTCCCTACTAAAAAAATACATGCATCGTTAAAAAAAAAAAAAAAAAATTAGAGGAGGGTAAAAATTAACCAAAATCGTATCTTCCAAGATAACTATTCGTGTTTTGGTGTGTAACATTTCAGCCTTTTGTCCTATGTGCTTAAGTTATTGTACACAACAAAAACACATTCTCCCTCTCATGCACATAGTGGGTGCACACACGCACACACACACACACACACACCCTGAATAGAGAAAAGAAAATGGGACCATCCAAGATGTGGTTTGAAAACTGCTTTTCCTACATAGCAACAGCATCAGGGACATCCTTCTGTATAATGATTTCATAGCATTCCACTGACTGGATAAAATATAACTTATTTAGCCAATCCCTCACTATGAGACGTGGTATTCCTAAGTTTTCCCCATCTAGGTATTGCAAGCATCCTTGTATATACGTCATGAAGCACCTGTCCAGTTATTTCTTTAAAGTAGACAGTATGAGTGAAATTAAGAGATCAGAGGGTAGCCAGGCGTGGTGGCTCAAGCCTGTAATCCCAGCACTTTGGGAGGCCAAGTCGGGCAGATCACGAGGTCAGGAGATTGAGACCTTCCTGGCTAACACAGTGAAACCCTGCCTCTACTAAAAATACAAAAAAAAAAAGAAAAAAAAAATTAGCCGGGTATGGTGGCAGGCGCCTGTAGTCCCAGCTACTCTGGAGGCTGAGGCAGGAGAATGGCACGAACCTGGGAGGCGGAGCTTGCAGTAAGCCAAGATTGCACCACTGCACTCCAGCCTGGGCGACAGAGAGACTCCATCTCAAAAAAAAAAAAAAAAAGGAGATCAGACGGTAAGCCTATTAAATATGGGGACCCATTAGCAGGCTGCTTTCTAAATCTTATGCCCATTTGTGTTATGTTTTAAAAAAGACAATTTATGTACTAACGTATTTACAAATAAAATGACAGCCTTTGCTTTGAAAGACTCCAGCAGAGGTGGGATGAAATGGTATCTATAGTGATCCTCAGGATTCAGCTGTCATCAGAATCACCTGGGTGGCTTGCTAAACCACAGATTGATAGGCTCTACCCCAAATTTCTGATTCACTACATCTTCCACTAGCGGAAACTGACATTTCTAGTGGCTGGACGCGGTGGCTCATGCCTGTAATCTCAACACTTTGGGAGGCCGAGGCGGGCAGATCACGAGGTCAGGAGATCAAGACCATCCTGGCCAACATGGTGAAACCCCATCCCTGCTAAAAATACACAAATTAGCTGGGTGTGGTGGTAGGCACCTGTTATCCCAGCTACTCATGAGGCTGAGGCAGGAGAATCGCTTGAACCTGGGAGGTGGAGGTTGCAGTGAGCCTAGATCGCACCACTTCACTGCAGCCTGGGTGAAAGAGCAAGACTCTGTCTCAAAAAACAACCACCAAAAAAAGACGGACCATACTTACTCAACTCTGAGAAAGTCAATTAACATTGATTTAAAACCTCTGTATTGCTACTAGCAGTTCTTTCTGTGATCAATACTACTTTAGAGGATTGATTTCTAAGAGGCTTAAGAGGGAAGAGAAGCCCTGAAAATGTAAGACCATAATATGGTTTAAAAACTTAAGAACCAATTTATACACAGCCAGAATGAAAAGACAGTTGTGAAAATCCTAACTACTCAGGCTTGGTCATTATTACATTAAAGCAGTGGTTCTCCAACAGGGCAACTTTGCCATAGGGAACATGTGGCAATGTCTGGAGACACCTTTTGGTTGTCACAACCACAGGGTGCTATTGGCATCCAGTGGGCAGAGGCCAGGGACGCTGGTAAACATCCTACAATGTACAGAACGGTCCTACACTACAGAATTACCCAACCCAAGTGTCAAGAGTGCCGAGGCTGTGAAACCCCGCATTAAAGTTACACACAAAAACCCAAAGGCCGCTCGTTGATATCCAATTGTTAAAAATCCCTAAATAGTCCCAATTATTCTCTGATAGAGAAACTTAACATGCTGTGGCTTTTATCCAGAACATAGTATCCAGAATAAAAACTCGCTTTTGAGTGAATTTGCAGTTACATGGGCTTTGGTCTCAAACAGCTCTAATGTCAAATCTCATGTGAGCAAGCTGGGCACCGTGGCTCACACCTGTCACCACAGCACTTTGGGAGGCTGAGGCGGGAAGATTGCTTGAGTCCAGGAGTTCAAGACCAGCCTGGGCAACACGGCGATACCCTACCTCTACAAAATATACAAAAATTAGCCAGGTGTGGTGACGCACGCCTGTAGTCCCAGCTACTTGGGAGGCTGAAGCGGGAGAACGGATTGAGCCTGGGAGGTCGAGGCTGCACTGAGCTGTGACTGCATCACTGTACTCCAACCTGGGCAACAGAATGAGGCCCTGTCTCTAAAAAAAATTTCATGTGACTCTGGGAAAGTCACATAATCACTCAAGACTACCTTTCTTTTAATCATAAAACGTGAACAATGCCAGTCTTAGAAGACTGTGGTTAGGATTCAAGGAAATGGTAAAGTGATGATACTGTGGTACCATGGGTGGAATGGGAAATTCACCGGGGCAGAGAGGAATATTTTAAATTTTTCAGGGGAACACAGAGATACTACTCAACATCCGTCAGGCATAAGTAAGCGACTAGCTCAAGGCCATCACAGTTTCAACATCAGATTGCTCTGTATCCTTGCAAAGCTAAGTGTTCGGATGTTGCTATGGTTAAAAGGCAAGTACCAGGCTGGCACACGGTGGCTCATGCCTGCCTGTAATCCCAGCACTTTGGAAGGCCGAGACAGGCAAATTGCTCAAGACCAGTTCGAGACCAGCCTGGCCAACACGATAAAACCCCACCTCTACTAAAAATACAAAACTAGTCAGGCATGGTGGCGCACACCTGTAATCCCAGCTACTTGAGAGGCTGAGGCACGAGAATTGCCTGAACCCAGGAGGCGGAGGTTGCAGTGAGCTGAGTGTGTACCACTGCACTCCAGCCTGGGTGACATGTCAGAGCAAGACTCCGTCTCAAAAAAAAAAGTAAGTATTGTGCCAATGTGAATGTGGAGCAGGGGTGGTGTCTAATCTGATTCCAAGGTGAAGCTGTAAAGTGCCCTACGGGGCACACATCCCAGTAAGCAATTCTGGGTGCTTACGAATGAAGTAAAAATGGTATTTTTCTTTCACTGTATGTGTACTTTTTTTTCTTTTTTTTTTTTTGAGACGGAGTCTCGCTCTGTCGCCCAGGCTGGAGTGCAGTGGCCGGATCTCAGCTCACTGCAAGTTCCGCCTCCCGGGTTTACGCCATTCTCCTGCCTCAGCCTCCGGAGTAGCTGGGACTACAGGCGCCCGCCACTTCGCCCGGCTAGTTTTTTTGTATTTTTAGTAGAGACGGGGTTTCACCGTGTTAGCCAGGATGGTCTCGATCTCCTGACCTCGTGATCCGCCCGTCTCGGCCTCCCAAAGTGCTGGGATTACAGGCTTGAGCCACCGCGCCCGGCCTGTGTACTTTTTTTTCAAATGACTAATAAGTTGTTAGGACATAAATATACTTCGGCTGTTTAAACCTAGCTAATTAAAAAGAATTGCTGAGTGTGTTTTTTGGCTCAGGGATACTATGAAAACATTACTGAGACAAATTACTGGGAAGCAAGAAAGGTGGGGACCCCCTGGCCTAGCCCAATGCTTGCTACACAGCAGAGGTCTTCTGTGAAGACAACCACAAGTGATTAAATCCAGGCAGGTGCTGGAATGAGCCCAGCTGAGAAGTTTCACCTGAATGAACCCAACCCAAAGAATTGTAAGCTAAATAGACGGCTGTTGTTTTAAGCCACAAGCTAAGCAGCAGTTTGTTACAGTGCAGAAGCTAATGAATACCGGCTTTAATTATCTGCCTCGTTAAGCTCATATACTTTATCGTCCTAATCAGCTTTTTTTTTTTTTTTGAGACAGGGCTGTACTGTGTCACCCAGGTTGCAGTGCGGTGGCATGATCATGGCTCATTACAGCCTCGACACCCTCCCCGCACCCCCCCCGGCCAGGCTGCCTCAGCTTCCTGTGTAGCTGGGACCACAGGCGTGCACCACCATGCCTGGCTAATTTTTTTTTTATTTGTACAGATGTGGGGGGGGGAGGGAGGACGGGAAGAAGGGGGTCTCCCTATGTTCCCTATGTTGCCCAGGCTGGTCTTGAACTCTTGGGTTCCAGGGATCCTCCTGCCGCTGCCTCCCAGAGTGATGGGATTATAGGTGTGAGCCACCAAGCCAGTCTTAATCACTTTTAAGAGGGGATTAGGTCATGAGGTGAAAAGGCATGAGAAAACTGAAGACTTACACAATGTAACACAGTAGTTAAACACACACACACACAAGTGCTGGTGTATCATATGACTAATAATCTCTTCCACCACCGCCAGGTGCATTTCAAAAGAGATGTGTTGGATCTGTAGTGAATCCCATCAATCCCATTCATAGTATCTTCTATGACAGACTATCACTGTTGTTAAGCATTGCAAAGTGATCTTTTAGGTTCACAGATTTTCCCAGGAGCCTTTAGTTGGAAAAAAAGAAAAAGAAAAAAAAGAAGAAGAGGTAAAATGGAGACAGCCTGAGGCGGATTTCCGGACTGTACAGAGGGTTAGTTTGTCTGACTACCCATCTGATACTTATGACGCACTGAGCCGAGTCCTGGGAATAACTGATGAACAAGAAGACATGGTCCCTGCCCTCATGGGCTTATAATCCAGTGGGAAAGAGAGAGAACAAGGGCAAGTGGCTACAGAGAAGTTCAGGGTGTTGTGGGGCATGTGTAACAGGCTTTCAACTCCCTTTAGAATGGAGTCCAAAATTCTCAACCAGCTTTATGATCTTTCTCAATCTTGAAGCACGTACCTCCTGCCACCCAAGCCCCAGCCACACTGGCCTTTCCAGCTCTTCCTTCAGTGTGTCCCGGCTGAGATCATCTGTTCCCTACCTAGGGCCTTCTCAGGGCCCAGCTGAAATCCTGTTCACACTCTGAAATGCTTTCCACTTGCTGTTCTTCTCTCTTTCTGCCTACCTAATTTCACCAGAGTAGAAGTGGATTACAAAAACACAAACACATTGATCCATTCAAGCAGTCACGTGAGTATTCATTCAACACTGTCTATGCGCTAGATACTGCTCTTGGTGCAGGGGTTACAGTGGCGAACAAGACAGAAGCAGTCCCTGTTCTCAGGAAGCTTACATAGTAGAAGAGGGAGAAAGTGAATCATTAAATAAATGAGTCATCAAGATGGTATCACAGAGCAGTTAGTACCACAAGGAAACTGAAAGAGAAGAGTGTGAAATTAGGCAGCAGGGAGGGGGTCTGTCTTTAACCTAGTAGTCAGGGAGGGCCCCTCTGAGGAAATGGCAGTTGAGCTGATGAGAAGGAGCCCATCAAGCAAAGAGAGAGGAAATGAAAAGGACTGAGGGAAAGAACATGCTTGGCACAGTCAACAGCAAGGTATCTGTGTGGCTAGATCATAGTTACTGTGGTCAAAGGGAAAATCAGAAGCAGGTGCAGTGCTCACGCCTGTAATCCCAACATTGAGAGGTCGAGGTGGGAGGATCATTTGACCCCAGGAGTTCGAGACCAACCTGAGCAACACAGCGAGCCCCTTACCAAAAAATAAAAATAAAAATCAGCTGGGTGTGGCAGCACATAGCTGTAATCCCAGCTACTCGGGAGACTGAGGCAGGAGGATCACTTGAGCCCAGGAGTTCAAGGCTGCAGTAAGCTGTGACCGATCGCACCACTGTCCTCCAGCCTGAGCAAAAACAGTGAGACCTTGTCTCAAAAAGGAAGGAAGAAAGGCAGGAAGGAAGGCAGGCAGGCACGAAGGAAGGAAGGAGACAGAGAAAAAAAGAGGAAGGGAGGGAGGGAGGGAGGGAGGAAGGAAGGAAGGAAGGAAGGAAGGAAGGAAGGAAGGAAGGAAGGAAGGAAGCGAGCGACCGAGGGAGGGAGGGAGGGAGGGAGCAAGGGAGGGAGGGAAGAAAATCAGGAGGCACATAGAGGCCTGATGAACAACATGGGTCCTGCCAGGTAGGGAGTTTTAAGCAAGGGGGTAACAGAACCCAATTTCCCTTTTTTACTCTTTTGAGAGAAAGGGTCTCACTCTGTCACCCAGGATGAAGTGCTGTGGTGCCATCATAGCTCTCTGCAGCCTCCAACTTCTGGGCTAAAGGTAACCTCCCACCTCAGCCTCCCAAGTAGCTAGAACTACAGGCGTGCACCACCATGCCCAGCTAATTTTTTAAATGTTTTTGTGACAGGGTCTCACTAGGTGCCCTC
Source organism: Trachypithecus francoisi (assembly GCF_009764315.1). NCBI lineage: Eukaryota > Metazoa > Chordata > Mammalia > Primates > Cercopithecidae > Trachypithecus > Trachypithecus francoisi. Next base: position 73,728,538 of record NW_022681455.1, read on the forward strand.
AGCAATGCTCCTGCCTCAGCCTCCCGAAGCACTGGGATTACAGGTGTGAGACACCATCGACTCGGCCTTCCTTTTTAAAAAAAACACCTTCTGACTTTTCACATTCGTACACTTTTGATTTTTTACCCTAAGCAGATTTTAGCTTAAAAAAATACATCATCAATTCTAAGATGCATCCTTTCACATTTTAACATTCCTGAAATCAGGATGCATCTAACAGTTGGTGATGTGTCAGCTTAAGTGTCAGCACTTTTCCTTTCTTACTGATAAATAATGGTGATTCTTACTGTCACAGCCTTGTAGGTTTGATAAAACAAGGTCATTTTTAAACAAATATTTTTGTTGGTTTTAAGATCACCTATCACTTTGCCCAAATTTTCATTCACATTTTTATTCAAATTCTCCTTTCCCAGAATGATGGCAAAATAAAAATCTGTAAAGACCCAGAGTAAAAAATTTACCGACGAGACACAAAGTTAAAAGATAAGTAAAAGAACGAGAAAAAAGTTCAATAAAAAAAAGTTGACAACAGACCTTTATCAAAGAACACATCTATGTGTTATGAAGGGTTCCTATAAACTGAAAAGGAAAGAAACTACAAACTAACGGAAAAAGGAAATGAAAAACTTTACAAGAGGTCCCAACGTTCAATAAAACGAAGGAAAGATGCTCCATCTCACTAGCATTCAAAGTTACATAAATTTTTTTAAAATAATAGGGCATCAGCGGGGTGCAGTGGCTCACGCCTGCAATCCCAGGACTTTGGGAGGCCGAGGCAGGAAGATCACAAGGTTAGGAGTTCGAGACCAGCCTGACCAACATGCTGAAACCCGTCTCTGCTAAAAATATTTAAAAAATTAGCCGGTTGTGGTGGCGCTTGCCTGTAATCCCAGCTGCTCGGAAGGCTGAGGCAGGAGAATTGCTTGAACCTGGGAGGCAGAGGTTGCAGTGAGCCGAGATCGAGCCACAGCACTCCAGCCTGGGTGACAGAGGGAGACTCCATATCAAAAAAATAAATAAAATAAAATAAATAAAATAAAGATAAAAAATAAAATAAATAAAATAAAACAAAACAAAACAAAAGAAAAATAAATAAAATAATAGGGCATCATTTTGGCCTACCAGACTGGTAGAAATTTTTTCTTTTGGATAGACTCTCATCTCACTCTGTCACTCAGTCTGGAGTGCAGCAGCATGATCTCAGCTCACTGCAACCTCCGCCTCCCAGGTTCAAGCGATTCTCCTGCCTCAGCTTACCAAATGGCTGGGATTATAGGCGCCCGCCACCACACCCAGCTAATTTTTGTATTTTTAGTAGAGACGGGGTTTCACCATGTTGGCCAGGTTGGTTTTGAACTCCTGACTCAGGTGATCCACCTGCCTCGGCCTCCCAAAGTGCTGGGATTACAGGCGTGAGCCACCGCATCCAGCCAGACTGGTAGAAAAAATTTTAAATCACAATACCCAGTGTTCGGGTGCTATGGTTTGAATGTGTCCCTCCAAAGTTCGTGTGTTAGAAACTTAATCCCCCATGCAACAGTGTTGAAAGGTAGGACCTTTAAGAGGTGATTCAGTCCCAATGAATGAATTAATACCACTATCTTGGGATTGGGAGTGGGTTCTGAGTTGGTACTCCTTCACCTCTCTCACACAGTCATGCTTTCTTGCCGTTCTACCTTCCTCCATGGGATGACACGGCAAGAAGGTCCTTGCCAGATGTGGGCCCCTCAACCTCAAACTTCCCAGAACTCTACTAAGTCTCTGTTCTTTTTATAAAGTACCCAGCCCCAGGTATTCTGTTATAGAAGCACAAAATGAGCTAAACCAGAAAACTGGTACTGAGAAGTTGAGAAGAGGGGCTGTGGCTGTTAAGTACCTGAAAATGTGGAAGCAGATTTGGAACTGGGTAATGGGTAGAGGTTGGAAGAATCTGGAGGAGCGGGCTAGAAAAACCCTAGACTCCTTGCCACCCCTGCCTCAGAGAACACTTTCCCTCCTCTCGTGTCCCTACTTGTTGAAATAAAAGGACCTGGCTCATCTAGTCACCTGATGCCCATAGTGTTACCTGTGCTGACCACTGGTGAAGGCTGTCCTCTCTGCATGTTCTCTGATCTGAATTACTAATAAACCCCTTTAACTTCTCTCAGACAAAAACTGAAAATAACGGAAGATTGTGATAGAGATTTACCCATAATTTGAAAGGCTCAGAAATGGGAAAACCATTGTTAAGACACAGTCATAATTAAAAGTTGAGGGAAAAAACGGGGAAAACTGACTGCCAGGGCCAAGCAGGTAACAGAATTGAGTGAAGCAGGTCAAGTGTAAGATACCAGAGAGTGGTGGGGCAGAACTGGAAGACAGGCAACTCCTCTAACCGAGGCAGACACTATTTAATTGTTGCCTTGTGGAAATCATGGCCTAATGTTACCGCGTCTTCTGATTTTTTTCCAAGGAAAGCTAGAAATCGAGATTTTTCATGAGAAGTTTATTTTTGAAATGTTGGCAACTAACTCAAGGTCTTTACAGAAAGACTAAAGATTAGAGACCTAAGGACGTCTAAGAAGAGTCATACAGAAAGTCGTTGAAAATTCCTTCATGGTAACCCCAACACAAATGTAAATGTATCCGCAAAAGTCTACTGTAGACTAAAAATAAAATTCTAAGCCCCCCAGCCACCTGAACCAAGAGGATCCCAGAGTGACCTTGAAAACTGAGTTCTTGGCCACGTGGGGATAGGAAGTCAGATGCCTCCTTAAACCCCTTGCTTACTAACTGCCTGGAGGCGTTCTTCCCTAAGGGCTGAACAGCAACCACCCTTTCAGAAGACTCTACTGCTGCTATCATCCAATCCAGCTGCCTGACTGCTGCCCCTCTCTTTGGCCACTTCAAAACAGTCAACCAGCATTCCTTCCTGATAAGAGACCACAGAACAGGGAGTGGTTCTGGCCAGTCTCCGAAAGATGCGGGTTTTTGTGTCCTCTGCCTCACCTTTTGATGTCAGAGGGCCAAAACCTCCACCCTTGGATCATGCTAACACTGCCATTTTTTTGTACATGGAACCTATGACAGGGTGTGAAGCTCAACTGCACATGCACACAGTTGTCCCTTCATAAATATTCATGACTCCTCCTATAGCTCATTAAATATGTATGTTCGCCCACCCGACTGAGCATAAATTCCTCCTCCTTTTGCCCCTCCTTCAAAGTATCTGTTGTTGGCTTCTGGCAGGAAGCTGTGCTTCCCAGCCTGTTAGAATGGCCTCCCTGCAGGCTGCAACCCTCTCTGAGAAAGCAAGCTCTCCTTTCCAAATTTATGAACCTCGTCATTCTTCAGTTGACAATACATTGTATAACAACACACACACACACACCCCCAACACAAACCCCATCTTCAAAAAAGGGGTGGGAAGCAAAAATACTGATAGAGTCAGTTCTGCATTAGCTTGATACTTGCCCATCTGAAGTGTGTCCTCTGAATGCAGTTCTAGAATGGGGCTGGATAGGGGAGGCTTGCATCTATGGGAAGACAGGAAACAGGAGAAAGATGAGTCTATTTGCTCTTCAGTTTACTCATGAGCTCATTTATTGCACAAATGCAGACACTCACTAGCAAAATGGCAAATATATATTTGCTATTGTTCAAAGCAGGGGCCCCTCTAACAAGGGCTTCAGTTTAATCACTTTTGACCCTACACACATACAGTAAAACTTCAGTGGACACAGGTCTCAGGTGACATTGGCTAAGCATTACACTTGGCATCTGATGTCCAAATCACAAACTGATCATGAAGTATTTAGACTTAGAAATAGCTAAAGATAGCCTAACAAGAATTTTTCAAACATTCCAATGTTTTTTTGGGCCATCTCTAGTTTGCTGCCTATTCTCAATCAAATTTTAAAAGTTATCTGTTATTTGTCACAGGTAGCCAGAAGAATTGACTCTTACACAAACTTAAAGTTCAGTAACATTTATGTGGTAACTCCCCCAATCCAGAATAGGCAAAAAATCAGAAATCAGATATGCATCAATATCCCAACAACCATAACCAAACACCAATGCACTTTCTGTCCCAGGAAACCATCTCTGGACTTAACCAAGAGCCACTTACTCTTATTCCACTCAGAGTTTTAACCAGCCAGTACTTTCCAGTTCCCAGAGCATCAGAATTGCCATTTATCACTTAAAAAGCATATTTAATATAAAATTAAATATATTAAATATAAAAGAAAAGAAAAGGTAAAATCAGGAGGCACATAGATTCCTGATCCATTATTTTCATGGATCCAGAAAAAAATAAAGCCTGAAAGTTATTTCCAATTTGTAAGGATCAGACTTTTCTAAAGGATGGCTGAAACACTTAACGTTTACTCACATTTTTTTCAATATAAGAATTATGGTTTTATTTAAATGACTAAGTTAAAAGGGAGGATGGTGAGGGACTATAGTTAAAACTATTAAGATGCAGGCCGGGCACAGTGGCTCACGCCTGTAATCCCAGCACTTTGGGAGACCCAGGCGGGCAGATCACCTGAGGTCGGGAGTTCGAAACCAGCCCAACCAAAATGGAAAAATTCCATCTCTACTAAAAATACAAAATTAGCCAGGCATGGTGGCACATGTCTGTAATCCCAGCTACTAGGGAGGCTGAGGCAGGAGAATCGCATGAACCCAGGAGGCGGAGGTTGCAGTGAGCCGAGATTGCACTCCAGCCTGGGCAACAAGAGTAAAACTCTGTCTCAAAAAAAAAACAAAAAAAAAACCAACTATTAAGATTCCTTGATCTTGAGCTTGAAGTCACAGTTTGAATCTCAGCTCCACCCTTTCCTAGATAGAAGACTTTGGGCAAATTAACTTCTTTAAGCCTCAGTTTCCTTATCTGCAAAAAGGGGATAACAGCAGCACTTAATTCATGAGTGTCTTGTGAGGACTGAATGAAACAATCCAAATGAAGCACTTAACATGGTACTAGGCTATGAAAGCTCTCAGCACACACTAGTAAACCTGTCATCTGCAAGTCCGTAAACTCCCTGATACTGGACTCGGAATGGCGCCCATAACATCTCCTATATAATAACTAACTTCAGTCTTCCGTTAATTCAGTCACTTACACAAAAAAACCACTTATTGCACATCTATTCTGGGACAGGTAACTTACTTTTCTTTTTTTTTTTTTTTTGAGACAGAGTCTTGCTCTGTCACCCAGGCTAGACTGCAGTGGTGTGATCATAACTCACTGCAGCCTCGACCTCCTGGGCTCAAGTGATCCTTCTCTTTCAGCCTCCCAAGTAAGTGAGACTACAGATGCACCTACCATGCCTGGCTAATTTTTGTATATTTAGTAGAGACGAGGTTTCGCCATGGTGCCCGGGCTGGTCTCGAACTCCTGGGCTCAAGCAACCCACCAGACTTCGTCTTCCAAAGTGCTGGGATTACAGGCATGAGCCACTGTGCCCAGCCAAGGCCAGGTAACTTTCTACATGCCCTTGGAATAAAGTAGTAAACAAAAGACACACACATTCAGATTATGAAAATATGGGGTCACTTTTTAAATGTTCCAGGAAACTACATTAATGGATGGAGAGTCATAATGAAAAAGAACAGGAATGGGATACGGCTCCTTCTTCATGTTTAACCAGACCTGTTTAAAGAATCCCAGGAACTAGCCTTAGGAAATCTAAATGTCAAACCAAGGCGGCAGAGTGTCTCGTTCCAGGAAGGAACACTGAACAACTGATTTATAGCAGAGGTGTCCAATCTTTTGGCTTCCCTGGGCCACACTGGAAGAACTGTCTTGGGCCACAAATACACGAACACTAACAATAGCTGACGAGCTTTAAAAAAAAATAAGTCACAAAAGAATCTCATAATGTTTTAAGAAAAGTTACGAAATTGTGTTGGGCTGCATTCAAAGCAGTCCTGGGCCGCATGTCACATGCCCGCATGTCACCCGCCGACAGGCCTGGGGTTGAACAAGCTTGATTACAGCCTTGTTGCCTCTGTTCAGCCTACCAGGTGGTCCATTAACCAAGATAACCATCAGCCACTAGATATGCTGACCCACATCCCCTACCCCTCACATGCTTTGCCCAGCCCAGCCTACATGCCCTCTCCTGATGTCAGTTACCAGGCTTCGCTAATAAAATGTCTCTCCCGGCTCTTCCAGGGAGCCAGTCGCTGAGCCCTCGAGCCTCTGCCCTCTCCCTGTGCGCTCAAGCACAAGCCCCCAACTAAAAGCCTTGTCTGGGAAATCTGCTTGGTGCCATAACAGATTATCTGGTGAGCCAGGCAGGAGCACAAGGAGCAACTACCCTCCCCGCAGGGGAGGCTTATGAGCCAGTGGGCTGGAGGGAGGCACCATTGATTCAGCACTGCCACCACGACTGGTGAGTTTTCCTCTGGTCTCCGAGAGACTCCTCGCCACCCCCGCCCCAGACAACGCTTTCCCTTCCCTCGCGTCCCCTACTTGTTGTCTTTTTCCTTCTTCCTTTGTGCTTTCCTTCCTTTACTTTTAATTTCATTGGCTCAACCTGAATAGACACCCGTGCAGACGCACTGACGCGACTGGCAGGAACTGTCAGGCACCCTGGCTTCGGCCTCTGCCATCTTCAAGTCTTTCAGTGCTTTCCCTCCCTCTGCCACACCTGGTGGGAACGGAAGCCCGTGAGCTCTTCTCTGTCTGTTCAGTGTTCGAGCCTACAGACTCTGGGCGTGGCCTTTGTGTGGGGAGAATTGACAGCACATGGGACTGGAGTTTGCCTAGCTCATGCCCTGATCTGTTTTTCTTTTTGTGTGTTTCATTCAACATCTTATTGACTATCATTTGGTTACTACTAAATGCAGGACACTGGTCAGCAGAACCCGCATCTCATGTAAGGTTGAAGAAAAAAAAGAAACTATCCAAGCTAGCACTCTGTTTTGGGGAGAAGTTCTCTTCACTGGCCACACCTGCCCTCTCGTGTGACCCGTATTGTTGTGCTGTGCGGGGCTGGGAGCCAACTCTCTTGTCGTCGCCTGACACCTGTGCTTGCACCCTGCCCCTGGCCCTCTACTAAGACAAGCAGACACAGCGGCTACAGTCATGGGCAATGCCCCAGGCATCTTCCAAGACTCACGTCTGGGATGTATCATTTCTAAATGGAAGGAATCCAAATCAGACGGCTTAAAGAAAAAGAAACTCCAGCCTGGGAAACACAGGAAAACTCCACCTCTACAAAAAACAGGAAAAAGGAGCCAGGTGTGGGGGTGCCTGCCTGTGGTCCCAGGTACTCGGAAGGCTAAGGCAAGGATCCCTTAAGCCCAAGAGGTTGAGGCTGCGGTGAGTTGTGGTCGCACCATAGCACTCCAGCCTGGGCAATGGAGTGAGACCCTGTCTCAAAAAAAATAAATTTAATTAAAAAAAAGAAAAAGAAACTGATTTTCCTCTGTAATACAACCTGCCCTAGTACACATTAGATCAAGAAAAATGGCCATGGGTGGAAGTAGATCTCCTAGTTTTAACACTATCTTACAGCCAGATCTATTCTGTGAATGGACAGAGAAATGGGGAGAGATACCTCGATATAAGCTTTTAGGAAGTTATGCTAGGACCCAAAGCTACTGGATTCTTGTCAGGTGTGTGTGGCCCCTATTTCCAGGTTCCTCCTGAAGGAACTTAAGGAAGTGGACCTCCACAGCCTCAGGCCCCCGGAATTCCCTCCCCATCCTAAGCAGGCCTCCTGGGGAGGGGACCCCTGTGCTGTCCCCAATAGTGCTCTAATCGGACTCCAAACAGGCACCCTCTTTTGCTTCCCCACTGGCCCAGGGCTGTTTTCCCCTCAGAGAAATGGATGGAAACAGGGGAGTGACAAGGGTGCACGTTCCTTTTTTGGTGGTGGATCTAGGACTATGTAAAGAACGCTTTGGTAGATTTTCAGAGGATCCTGGTAAGTTTAGAGATGAATTTGTTAGACTAAATTTTGCCTTTTCATTGATGTGGCGGGATGTTATGGTCACTTTGCAGTATTGATGAAAAGCAACACATATTTGAAAAGGCTAACGAATATGCCAATATCTAGGTAGTCACTAAACACCAATATTCAGTCCTCCGTGTAGGGGGAGATGCGGTCCCAGGCAGTCTCCATGCGAGTGAGACTATGGAGAAAACCTAGATAAAGCTAGAATAAGCCACTTTGTCACCTGCCTGACTGAAGGAAGAAGGAAATGTATAGTCAAACCCGTACACTATGACAGGGTCAAGGAAAGTACCCAGAGAAAGGAGGAGATCCCAGTAGTCTTCCTCAATAGAATCCCTGAAGTGCTTGAGAAATGCACCCATGCAGACCTGGGGGCAGCAGAGGGGAGGCATCGCGTGCCGTGCATTTTATCCTTCAGCCAGCTCTGGACATTAGAAGGAAATTACAGAAAATTTGGAGGCCAGACCCCAGACTGTGCTGTTGACCTTGGCAGAGGAGGCTTTTAAGGTCTTCAATAACAGGTAGGACAGAGATGGCAGATGAGAAGAGGAGACTGACCAAAACAGTACCAAAACTGGCTGCCCTAATTCATCCACCACCTGAGGGTGACCCTAGGAGGCCCAGGAGATCAACCAATCGAAGACAGCCAACGCTGGATGGAGCCAATGTGCATATTGCAGGACAGAAGGTCACTGGAAGAGAGGCTGCCCTGACCTCCCTAAAACAAGACAGCCGGCAGGCAACCCTGGCCAGTCCCCACTCCTCACCAAGCTTTCAGATGAGATTGATAGACATCACCTGACAGCACCCTGGCTCCGACTGCAGTACACTCCATCATCATCACACCACGGAGCCTCAGGTCACCCTCAATGTGGCAGGTAGGAAAACTGAGTTCCTTGTGGACAGCAGAGTCGCCTGCTCTGTCCTGACCCAGCCTATTTGACCCCTCTCTAATTGCAATTGCAGGGTAATGGGAATAGACAGGTATCCTAAGGTAAGAAAATTTACTTTCCCTCTTGCTTGTGAGGCCATGTCTAGGCTTATTTCTCCTCATTTCTGTATGCTCCCCAGAATGTCCTACTCCATTTCTGGGTAGAGACTTATTAAGCAAAATGGGAGCCACTATCTCCCTGGAAGAGGACAGACTGCAGGTAGAGGCAGAGCCAGAACAGGGAATCCACCTGCTAGCACTCTTAAATGGAAAGGAACTTGAGAGCCAAAACATACCCAAAGAAAGCAACGATCATGTCACCCCTTCTCTACGGGACACTTCAGTCCTAGGACAGGCTAATAAAGTTCCCCCAGCAAAGACAGACCTGAAGCCTGGGATGGGCTACCCATGGAAGAAATCGTACCTCCTAAAACCTGTGGCACTGAACAGGGTTCAGCCATTACTCCACAAATTCCTATAGCAAGGGCTAAACCCTGCCAATCCCCAGGCAACACCTCGGTCCTCCCTGTTAAAAAGCCTAATGGAGAATATCAGTTTGTGTAGGACTTGAAGCGGGGTAATGAGGCAGTCATTTCCATTCACCCCACATTGGTACCAAGCTTGTCTGTGCTCAGATACCTGGAGATGCTCAGTTTTTCACTCTACTACACTTCAAGGATGCTTTCTTTTGTGTAGCTCTCTCCACCCAGAATCCCTGTATCTTTTTGCTTTGAATGGAGAAATCCCTGATACCCAGAAGGTCACACAGTACACATGGACTGTGCTTCCCCAGGGCTTCCGGGAAGGCCCTCACCTTTTTGGGACTGTAGAGAGCTAAGCCTACAGAATGGGACTTTATTACAATATGTGGATGACTTGTTCATTGTCAGACAGACATGGCAGGATTCAGATTTTAATATCATTAAAACCTTGAATTTCCTGGCTGAGCGGTGATACAAGGTCAGCCCCATCCAAGGCCCAGATTTATTTACAGAAGTTCTAATATCTGGGGTTCATTCTGACTCTAGGAGCCCAAACACTAGCTGTGGACAGGAAAAAGCAATCACTTCACTGCTGGTCCGACAAACAAAAAGGCAGCCCCAGGGTTTCTCGAGAATTGTGGGCTTCTATTGTATTTGGATTCTAAATTATGGCCTGACAGCTAAAGCCCCACATGAGACTCTAAAAGGGGAAGAAAGAGAGCCCTTGGACTGGGAGAAGAAATGTCAACAATCTTTTGAACCCCTAAAAACTGAGCTGGGTCAAGCCCTCGCCCTTGGACACCCCAACTGAAAAAAACCACTTACCTTGTATGTTTATGAGAGACTAGGAACAGCTTTGGGAGTCTTAACTCAAAGGTTAGGACCTGTTCAGAAGTCAGTGGCTCATTTTTCAAAACAGATAAATCCAGTTGCACAGAAGTGGCCTGGCTGCTGGAGGGCAGTGGCAGCCACTGCCCTGCTATTTAGTGAAGCATCTAAGCTGACACGGGGACAATATACAGAAGCTATGACTCCCCACCAGGTTCAGACTGGGTTAGAAGTCAAGGGACACCAAGCTCTCTTATTAGACACCCTGGATATTACTTCCAGGGTATGTCAGACTTTGAACATGGCAACCTCACTCCCAACCACAGATGATGAGGACTCACAGCATCAATGCACAGAGCCCACAGAACACACTCCAGCAGGCCTGGCTTGTGAGATAAGCCTCTTGAGAATGCAAAGACTGAATGATAGCCTGATGGCAGTAGCTTTGTAGAGGGAGATCCAAAAAGCAGGACATGCAGTAGTAAGCCCGAAGGAGACTACAGACACTAAAGCCCTTCCTCCCCAAAACGGCACAAAAAGTGGCACTAGAGAGAGGCCTTAACAGAGCCTCACAACTGGGAGAAAGGGAGGGAGTAAATTTATACACCAGCTCAAAGTATACGTTTCTCCTGCTGCGTGCCCATGCAGCCATATGGAAGGAAAAGAGAATGTTAACAGTTAAAAATTCCCCAGACAAATGTAAGGATCCAATCCAACTTCTCCTGGAAGTGGCACAACTTCCCTGACAGGTGGCAGTCATTCACTGCAAAGGCCACCAGAGGGACTGGTCTCTCATCAGCCAAGGAAATAGGGCCACAAAACAGGCAGCTGGTATAGGAAGCCAGCAATGTGTTGGCCTTAATGACAGACCCTACCAACCTTCCTAATCACCTACAACACTCACAACAAGAGCAAGAGGAAGCTAAGGGGCAGGGGGACCAGGAAAACAGTGCTGGATGGTTCACAGATGGTGACAAATTTTATTCCGGGAACTGACCACTGGAAACTTATTAAGTATCTCCATGATGCCACTCATTAAGGGAGAGATGTTTTATGGAATTCTGTCCATAAAATATTCACCAGAAAGACACTGAGAAAAACTGTAAAACAAGTAACCTTTGCCAGTGAATTGTGTGCCTGGAATAATCCCCAAACCCATCCAATTTCCCCCTCTTGACTTAAACTGGTTCAACACAGGGGAACTTATCTGGGAGAAGACTGGCAGGTAGTTTTAACCCAAATGCCTCCAAATCTAGGGTACAAATATCTCCTGGTGTTTGTGGATACTTTTACTGGATGGGTCAAGACTTTCCCTACACATACAGAAAAAGCAGTAGAAGTCTATAAATCTTCACTAAAGGAAATAATTCCTCAATTTGGACTCTCCAAGTCCCCTCAGAGTGGTAACAGGCTCTCCTTCATGGCTAAGATTATTCAGAGCCTCTCCACAACCCTAGGAATAGACAATGAACTGGCACCCCAACCATCAGGGAAAGTTAAAATGAACCATACACTTGAGATGACTCTAGCCAAACTCTGTCAGGAGCCGCGCGAGCCCTGGGTTAAGATGCTCCTAGTCTTCTTAGGGTCCGCAGGGCCCCTTTGTGCAGACTAAGACTTAGTTCTTCTAAGATGATCTACCAGAGGTTTTTCCCCACCACTGACCTCCTGTTAGGTGAAGAATTACATAAAGAATTACAGTATCAATTTAAGACAGATTCAAAAAGTGATTTCAGAGTACAGAAACAAAATCCTGCCAGTCCCCACTAAGGATGGGAAAACCCCTTTACAAGTTAATCCAGGGAACCAAGCCCTTCTAAAGAGTCAAAGGGCAGGCTCCCCGGAGAATCACCCCTTGCCTAAATGGGAGGGCCCTTACTGGGTGACCCTGACCACTCCAACCGCAGCCAAGTCACAAGGAATCACTAGCTGGGTACACCTCTCCCAATCAGAAATGCTTTCTCCTAAATGTTTCCAGACTCACCCAGATGGCCCATCTTACTCCTGAAAACCTGTGGAAGACCTCAAATTCAGGAGAGCCAATTCATCATCGGAGAAGTAATGTGGTTAAAGATCTTCAGTCCAGTACTTTTCCTCATATTACTAATTGTTTTACTATTATTCTGTTGCTTTGCTCAGCCTCCTCCCTCAGGTAAAGACTTCGTTTGTCTCTGCTGGGTATAAAGATGCTACTCTTTACTGTGTTCCTACTCCTCCACATCAGGGCACAGGGTAGGCTGGACCCACTAAGATGGGAAATGATCTCTCTTGACAACCTTTCCAGCATTATAGCTTCAGGTCATAATTTGTCCAACTGCTGGCTGTGCTACCATCATCCCCAGGCTCAGAGGGGCTGCCTCTTGCATTCCCTAAAAGCTCAACTACCAACTTCACAAAGGAGGTATGGAAACCTAAAATAACCTCTGTACCTCTTATTGTGGACCTAAGTGTCTCCCTTTCTTTGAATGTATAAACCTCACTGGGCTGCTAAATGCTTTGGTCACCAAAAAGGGTGGAAAAAAGAGAAGCTAGACCGCCTACTTTGGAATCCCACCGGGTTTTCTCTTAGCAGTAAAGAAAAACCCTAATCAAACTTGGGTTCAGGAAGGCTATCTTTTTCCCCATGCCAAAACAGTCATACCTCTCGCCAAAGCTTAGCTACTCACCTGAACTCCTCTTGCCTTGTGTAAGTTTGTGCACCCATGGAGTACTCTGTTCCTTTGTGGACACCCAGACTGCCATCTGACCAACAGCTACCCCTCAGCCAATTTCACCTCTCCGTTACTTGCACTAGCGTGCCCTTGTGTGGATAATGGACAACGCAACGAGGAATGCACGTTAGGTACTTTAAGTCCCAGTGGAGTAACAGTTCATAATATCACACATGTGAAATCTAAAAGGGCAATAGGGCTAATTTTGGCGGGAGTTGGAACAGCCCCTTGGGGTGGCTCTGCCCCTTAGCAGCCCCTTGGGATGGCTTTGCATACTGTGAGGCGGCTTTGAGAAACTTTCAAACCCTTGAAACACTGGCAACAAGTAGAGGCAGAGCCATAAAAGGATGTCAAGCCTCCCTGCACTCCCTAGCCAATGCTGTCTTAGACAACAGATTTGCCCTGGACTATCTTCTCGCTGAACAAGGGCAGGTATGCGCAGTAATAAACCACATCTTTTGTTCTTACATTAACAGTCCAGGATTGGTTAAACTGCAAGTTCAAAAGATTTACCAAGACCAGGCACAATGGCTCATGCCTGTAATCCCAGCACTTTGGCAGGCCAAGGTGGGTGGATCGTTTGAGCCTGGGAGTTCGAGACCAGCCTGGGCAACATGGCAAAACCCCATCTCTACAAACTTGCAAAAAAAGAAAAAAAAATTAGGTAGTCTTGGTGGCATGTGCCTTTATTCCCAGCTACTCCGGAGGCTGAGGTGGGAGGATCACCTGAGCCCATAAGGTTGAGGCTGCAGTGAGCCATGGTGGCACCACTGCACTCCTATCTGGATATCAGAGTGAGACCCTGTCTCCAAAACAAAATAAAAGTAAAGATTTACCAAGAGGCTACCTGGCTACATAATCTCAGTAACTCTACTGCTCAAACCATCTGGGGCTCCATCAGTGCATACCTACAAAGTATGACATGGTTTTTACCTTTCTTCGGACCCTAAGTGGTCATTTAATTGCTATTACTTTTGGGGTATTCTGTTTTTAACCTTTTGGTAAAGTTTGTGTCTTTCAGGTTTCAATCGCTCCAAGTCAAGCTAATGATGGCCCAAGGATTCCAACCCATACCATCCCAGGAGCACCCCAGTCCCTACAGGTCTTTAGGACAGTCAATGAGAGATTTCCCCACCCCCCAAAGTGAGGCAAGGATGACATCCCTGTTCAGCAGGAAGTAGCTTCAGAAGATGAGATCCTTAAGAATAGAGGGTGAAATCTCTCAGGGGAACTAAAGATAGAACAGAAATGGAATGGGGTTGCTTCTTCATAATATTTAACCATGCCTTCTACTTAAAGTTCCAGGAACTGGCCTTAGGAAATCTAAATATGAAACCAAGGTTATAGAGTGTCCCACCTCAGGAAGGAACACTGAACAACTGATTGACAGTCTTCGTCCCGCCAGCCAGACCACCAAGTGGCCCATTAATCAAGATAACCAACGCAACCAGATACGCTGACCCGCATCCCCTCCCCTCACGTGCTTTGCCCGGCCCAGCCTGCATACCTTACTCATGATGTCAATTCCCATGCTTCGCTAATAAAAACATCCCTGCAAGCCTCTTCAGGGAGCCAACAAGACAGTCCTTGAGCCTCTGCTGTCTCCCTAGTGCTTGAGTACAAGCCCCAAAAACAAAAACCTTGTCTGGGAAATCTGGTTGGCCTCGTGTTAATTTTAATTACATGGGGAGCCATAGAGCCTGTGATCTGTAATAAGGAAATGTATATTGCATTTTACAGACTGTACAACATGCTGGAATGAGTGCCAGGGCAAAAGGAAGTTGGTGAGGGGCAGTGAACGGAAGACAACACCCTAAAGTGAAGTCTCTGGCATTCAGGTCTGCCATCTCTTGAGAGCTAGATCTGAATTCTAGCTGGCTCTTGTTCTTCTGGCCACACCACACTTACTTGATACTGTGCAGCTTTCTTGTGACGATCATTGGAAAGTCAACCTCAAAATATTTACTTGGGAGAAGATCTTCATCCTGGGGAAAAACACACAATACTTTTTACTTCTTTACTCTTACATGTGCTAATCATCTTCCACATATCAAGCACTAGGCACCTAAGAGCGATACAGTGTTTAAGGATTTTAAATCAGGTGACTGATATGGGCAGACATGTTTTTCAAATTACTCATGAATAGATTTGAGGGAAGCAAGCACAGATGAAGGTAAAAGTCAGGACGCCAGAGGAGTTAGCCAGATAAGAAGGTAAGGTCCAGGAAGGAGCCTGAGCTAGGAGGTGGCAGCTGGGATGGTGGGGAGAGCTCAGAGGCGCTTTGGAAGTAGAATATACTCCATATTTTCAAAAGGCAGCTTGAGGCCAGGTGCAGTGGCTCACGACTGTAATCTCAACACTTCAGAAGGCTGAGGCAGGAGGATCGCTTGAGGCCAGGAGTTTGAGGCCAGCCTGGGCAACACAGCGAGACCCTGTCCATACAAAAAAATTAAGAAGTTTAAACGATGTAACAACAACAAAAAAGTCAGCTTGAGCTCTATTAGGAGGGTCAGGAAATCAACGCAGTAGGTTTTGACGAGCATTAATTTTTGGATGAAATAGGTTAAAACAGCTAGTATTAAAAGCATCACATATATTAAGGGTATTATTTTCTGATACATTTTTTTTTCTTTTTTTGAGATGGAGTCTCGCTCTGTCACCCAGGCTGGAGTGCAGTGACACAATCTCAGCTCACTGCAACCTCCACCTAGTGGGGTTCAAGTGATTCTCCTGCCTCAGCCTCCACAGTAGCTGGGATTACAGGTGCCCAGCCTCTGATACATTTTTCTGTGACAGTGAAGTATGGTAGATTAAAGAACAGGCACTCTTGGAGCTGGAGGGGCTCAAACACCAGCTCCACCACTTATATGCTGTAAGGTCTTGGGAAAGTCAGTAAACTCACTGGGCCAGGATTTACTTGTTTGAAAAGTGAAGAAACTGGGCACCGTGGCTCACGCCTGTGATCCCAGCACTTTGGGAGGCTGAGGCAAGCGGATCACAACGTCAAGAAATCGAGACCATCCTGGCCAACATGATGGGGGTGAAACCCCATCTCTACTAAAGATACAGAAAGTAGCTACTGGGGAGGCTGAGGCAGGAGAATCACTTGAACCCGGGAGGCGGAGGTTGCAGTGAGCTGAGACTGTGCTACTGCACTCCAGCCTGGGTGACAGAGCGAGACTCCATCTCAAAGATAAAAAAAAAGAAAAGTGAAGAAAATGCTAACACTTCATGGGGTTGTGAGGATTAATGAAGCAATACATGTGGGGCTCCCAGGAAAGGGCCTGACCTTAGTAAAATTATCACACGGGGATCCAAAGAGCCGATGAGCTATAACAATAAAGGAAGGTATACTGTGTTTTCAATACTGTACAACATGCTGGAAAGAAGGTCCCAGGGCAAGAAGGAAAGTGGGGCGGGCATCAAAGGAAAGCAGCACCCTAAAATGAGGTCTCTAGCATTCAAATCAACACTGTGGGTGCCTTTATTATTACAGACACAGGTACAGAGATGGGGGCCCTGGCTCGGGATGTAACATTTCTTCTTGTGGCCTGCAGTCAAACAAATATGAAAGACACACATACTCACACAACCATAGACACACACACACACACACACACGCACACACAGCCCTGGGTCACCTGGCTTGCTTGGTAGCTACACCCTCCCTACCCAGTCACGCACACATCACCCTATCATCCTGGTGTTCTCGCCGTGCCCTCCTCGCCATCCAGCCACCCAGTACCTCAGCCCTGCTGATGCCTCTGGAATCCCTCCACTCCTCCTGAGCTCTATCACCTCCAACCCAGACTGTCCCAGCGCTGCCGCTGGTGTCTCAAAGCTGCACGCTGCTGTGCACTGCACTAGCCACTGCAGGTGGCCTTCAGCAGCTCTGTACAGCGCTAAAACTCAGCAAGAAACAAGGCATTCCACGGCCTGGCCCACCTGCCCAGCCTCTCCCCCTCCCCGTCACCACTTATCCCAGAAATACAGAACTACTTTTTTAAAACAAAGATGACTGCTGACATCCAGAACCTGGTGATGGCTTCGCTGGTAGAGGACGGGATAGCGGAAAAGGCAAGGCGACACCTTGTTTCTGACTGGAGCAACCGGGCAGGTAAGAGAACCATTCATGGAGACAGTAACAGGAGACGGAGCACAAGTATGGAGGGACAGATGAATCCCAGGGGATAAGTGGGGGATAGCAGACCTCCTGTGGACAGCATGATGGGGGCAGAAATCACCTGCAACCATATCCTAGTAGATAAGTAACCCTTAAAAGCAAACATCAGGGCTGAAAGATACAGTACCCTCCCACATACAGACCATTCCTCTGCTGGAATCCCAGAGGACCCAACCTGGGCTTTATCTTTTTTTTTTTTTTCTTTTTGAGACAGAGTCTTGCTCTATCACCTAGGCTGGAGTGCAGTGGCGTGATCTTGGCTCACTGCAAGCTCCGCCACCTGGGTTCCCACCATTCTCCTGCCTCAGCCTCCCAAGTAGCTGGGACTACAGGCGCCCGCCACCGCGCCCGGCTAATTTTTTTGTATTTTTAGTAGAGACGGGGTTTCACCATGTTAGCCAGGATGGTCTCAATCTCCTGACCTCGTGATCCACCTGCCTCTGCCTCCCAAAGTGCTGGGATTACAGGCCTGAGCCACCGCGCCCGCCCAGCCGGCTTCATCTTTTTTTTAAAAAAAAGGAGGGCCAAGTACAGTGGCTCACATCTGTAATCCCAGCACTTTGGGAGGCCGAGGCAGGAGGACTGCTTGAGTCCAGGAGTTCAAGACCAGCCTGGGCAACACAGCAAGACCCTATCTCTACCAAAAATACAAATTAGCCAGGCATGGTGGCTTGCACCTGTAGTCCCCAGCTACTCGGAAGGCTGAGTTAGGAAGTTTGCTTGAGCCTGGGAGGAGGAGGCTGCGGTGGGCTGAGATTGCATCACTGCACTCCAGCCTGGGAGACAGCGCCAGATCCTGTCACAAAAGCCATCCCAGGAGACCTGGGCTCCTGAATCTGAGCCGATCACACTTAGAGGTACAGTCCATACTTGCCGGGTAGGGTTATGCAGAAGCTATTTCAAGATACTTGAGGGGGGCCAGGTGCGGTGGCTCACGTCCATAATCCCAGCACTTTGGGAGGCCGAGACGGGTGGATCACCTGAGGTCAGGAGTTTGAACCAGCCTGGCCAACAGAGTGAAACCCCATCTCTACTAAAATTACAAAATATTAGCTGGGCGTGGTGGTGGGTGCCTGTAATCCTAGCTACTCGGGAGGCTGAGGCAGGAGAATTGCTTGAACCAGGGAGGCAGACGTTGCAGTGAGCTGAGATCACACCATTGCACTCCAGCCTGGGCAACAAGAGCAAAACTCTGTCTCTCAAAAAAAAAAAAAAAAAAAAAAAAAAAAAGCTACTTGAGGGATATGGGTAGAGGGGAAATGGAAATAACTTTCCCTAGGAATTTCAATTTCTACAACACCTTTTCAGAACTTTTGCTCACAGCGTATGGGAAGTTAAGGATCACCTAAAATTCCAGAAGACAACGAGAACAACATTTTCTTGGTGCTTAAAAAAAAAAAAAAAAAAAAAAAAGGCCAGGCGCGGTGGCTCAAGCCTGTAATCCCAGCACTTTGGGAGGCCAAGACGGGCGGATCACGAGGTCAGGAGATCGAGACCATCCTGGCTAACACGGTGACACCACTAGCCGGGCGAGGTGGCGGGCGCCTGTAGTCCCAGCTACTCCGGAGGCTGAGGCAGGAGAATGGCGTAAACCCGGGAGGCGGAGCTTGCAGTGAGCTGAGATCCGGCCACTGCACTCCAGCCTGGGCTAGAGCGAGACTCCGTCTCAAAAAAAAAAAAAAAAAAAAAAAAAAAAAGCATATGAATGAAAGATAGCATACTGCCCCGCAGCTCTTACAGGACTTCTTCCTTTTTAAAGAGCTTTCCCACGCATTAGCCCTCCCAAACCTTGTAAAACTTCTGAATAAGAGGTCAGAGCAGAGAAAGCTTACAAAAGGCACACATGGACCTCTTAAAAAAGACATCCTGCCTGTGTGGTGACTCACATCTGTAATCCCAGCACTTTAGGTGGCTGAGGCTGGTGGATCACTTGAGGCCAGGAGTTCAAGACCAGCCTGGCCAACATGGTAAAACCCCATCTCTACAAAATAGCCAGGCACGGTGGTGCGCATCTGTAATCCCAGTTATTCGGGAGGCTGAGGCAGGAGAATCGCTTGAACCTTGGAGGCAGAGGTTGCAGTGAGCGGAGATCACACCACTGCACTCCAGCCTGGGAAACAGGGTAAGACTCTGACGGGTTGACGGGTGCAGCAAACCACCATGGCATGTGCGTACCTATGTAACAAACGTGCACGTTCTGCACATGTACCCCGGAACTTAAAGTATTAAAAAAAAAAAAAAAAAAAAAAAGAGATCCTGAGAAGGGGGCAAAATGACTGTGTGTGACAAGTGATGCTTCAACTTCTTATTCTGTTGATTCTTGATGGCCCTTTTGACATTTCACCCCAAACAGCCTGCAAGAAACTGACTGGAATGGGAGACACCAAGACTGGGAACAGCTGCCACAGGGCAGGAGGAATGGGGCACCCAAAGAGGACTCAACATGGCTGACCACCTCACAGACTGCCAAAATGGACCCTGCTTCCCTCCACAGGGAGATGGAGAGAAGTAGGTTGTACGAATCCTTTGGTTCTATGGAAACAGAATTCCGGAGACACCAAGAAATGGAGACCCCTTAAAGCTTTTCACTCACCCATTATTCCTTTTTTTTTTGAGACAAGGTCTCGCTTGGACGCCCAGGCTGGAGTGCAGTGGCGCAATCTCGGCTCACTGCAGTCTCAACCTCTAGGACTCAGGTAATCCTCCCACCTCCGCCTCCCAAGTAGCTGGGACCACAGGTGTGCACCACCATGCCTGGCTAATTTTTTTTTTTTTTTTTTTTTTGTAGAGATGGGGTTTTGCCATGATGCCCAGGCTGGTCTCAAACTCCTGAGCTCAAGCAATTCACCCACCTCAGCATCTCAAAAGTACTGGGATTACAGGCGTGACCAACTGCACCTGCCCCTTTATTCCTTTTGTGTGACAAGACTAACTCTTCTTTGTCCTGTTCCTGCTCACTGCCAACAGATGGGAGTCTTTAACTGTACAGTCTTGGGCTCCTGAGATTTTACGGAACAAGCTCACACCCATGACTCACAGCTAAACTTCTGCTGGTGCAACCTAGGAAGCATTCCGGCTGGAAGGTGCATGAGACACTAAGACCCACCGACAATGTTTTTGCTACGCTTTTAGAGACACGCACATACCTCTAAAACAGAGATTGGCAAACTGCTTCTGTAAAGAGCCAGAAAGTAAATAGTTTAGCCTTTGCAGGCCAGATGGTCTCTGTTGTAACTACTCAACTCTGCTGTTATAACTGTCATATGGCTGCTGAAGCACAATATGCAAACAAATGGGAGTGGCTGTCTTCCAATAAAACTTTATTTACAAAAACAAGCTGTGGGCCAGATTTGGCCCTGGGCTACAGTTTGTAACACCTGCTCTAAAAAAGCAAACAAATGTAATATATATACATATTTATATTTATATTTTAAAAGAAACTTCAGACCAAAAAAAAGGCCTTCAGCTCAATATAATTACCAATCAAAACCAAAACATTTCCACAAAGAACTTTCAGACACTATACAGTCTTCCTTCCTCACTACTGACTGACTGCCTTCTTCTTAGGAGGGGTACATAAGCCTCAGGGTACTTTGCTCAAAAATAAGAGGCTCAGATTTATTAATTATTAATCCACCTACAAGACAGGAGAAAAAAAAAACAAAATGCCAGACAAATCAAAGGGGTCTCAGGTCCAATAGCAAGATCTCTCCAGCGGCCTCTGTTAACACTGACATAGCACATTCTCTCACACTGTACTGTGCTCTGGTTCCTCACACCACACCATGGGACAACTCATTACAAAAACACAATAGGTCAGCCTGGCGTAGTGGCTCATACCTGTAATCTCAGCACTTTGGGAGGCTAAGGCAGGTGGATCACTTAAGGCCAGGAGTTTCAGACCAGCCTGGCCAACACAGTGAAATGCTAGCTCTACTAAAAATACCAAAATTAGCCGTGCGTGGAGGTGAATGCCTGTAATCCCAACTACTAGGGAGGCTAAGACAGGAAATCGCTTCAACCCGGGAGGTGGAGGCTGCCGTGAGCCAAATCACACCACGGCATTCCAGCCTGGGCGAGAGAGTGAGTAAGACTCTGTCTCAAAAACAATGACAGAAAAACAAAGACACAACAGATCTACAGAAAAGGGAAGGTCACCCTCCTGAAAAACCACAGAGGCTGTGTGCAGGGGAAAGAGGAAGAAATGTGGAGTTTAATGGGCAGATTCCAATGCTTGATCCCTGCCCCAGAGCCTCTGGCTGCAGGATCCTGGAAGACAATCTTGCAGTCCCATTTCCTTCATCTGTGTAAAATACCCTTACAGAGTTCTCAAGTTAATTCATGAGGTCACCTATGTAAAAACACTTCATAATGTTAGTGATTATATCTTGAGATGAGACTGTAGAGGCAAACAAATACCTACACTCTGTTGAGGTCACTGATTTCTCACTTTAGTAAGAGAAGGGTTGACAGCTCTGATGACCAAAGACCTTCATATCAGGTAAACTGATTAGGGACAAAACAGATAAGCAGGTCTTGGTCAACATCCGTAAAAAATCTGGAGAAATGCACGTACCCATTACTGTCACCTGACGGACCTGACAGAACCAAGCAAAATCTGTACAAACCTACAAAAAAAAAAAAAAAAGACAATTAGTGAGGACATTTTTTTTTTTTTTCCCAGAGACAAAGTCTCACTCTGTCACCCAGGCTGGAGTGCAACGGCACAATCTCGACTCACTGCAACCACCGTTCTCCTGGGTTCAAGCAATTCTGCCTCAGCCTCCCAAGTAGCTGGGATTACAGGTGCCCACCACCACACCCAGCTAATTTCTGTATTTTTAATAGAGACAGGGTTTCACCATGTTGACCACGCTGGTCTCTAACTCCTGACCTCAAGTGATCTGACCACTTCAGCCTCCCAAAGTGCTGGGATTACAGGCGTGAGCCACCATACCCGGCCAATCAGTGAGGACTTTGTAGGGAAACGGTTTGGCTATAAAAACTAAGCCCAGGAGGCCAGGCACGGTGGCTCACACCTGTAATCCTAGCACTTTGGGAGGCCAAGGTGGGCAGATCACAAGGTCAGGAGATGGTGACCAGCCTGGCCAACACGGTGAAACCCCATCTCTACTAAAAATACAAAAATTAGCCAGGCGTGGTGGCGTGCACCTGTAGTCCAAGCTACTCAGGAGGATAAGGCAGAAAAATCGCTTGAAGCCGGGAGGTGGAGGGTGCAGTGAGCTGAGATTGCGCCACTGCACTCCAGCCTGGGCAACAGAGCAAGACTGTCTCAAAAAAAAAAAAAAAAAAAAAAAAAAAAAAAAAAAAACTAAGCCCAGGAGTCAAAGACCACACTCTAGTTTTCTTTCCCTGTGAGAATGTAATTAGACCTGTATTCATACTCTAACAGAGCAGTTAAGAGACCAAATCAGAAAAAGACTACAAAATGGCTTTGCAACATATTATCATCACCCGGCCATACAAATCTCCAAATTTTAACCAAGATGCCATTATCCTGACAAAATCTTAGTTACTGTCAAAATTACAAATGTAGGCTGGGCGCAGTGGCTAATGCCTGTAATCTCAGCACTTTGAGAGGCTGAGGCAGGAGGATTGCTTGAGGCCAGGAGTTCAGGACCAGCCTGGGCAACATAGTGAGACCACTGTCTCTACAAAAAAAACTTAAAAATCAGCCAGATATGGTGATGCATGCCTGTGGTCCCAGCTACATGGGAGGATCGCTTAAGCCCAGGAGTTCAAGCCTGCAATGAGCCATGATTGTGCCACTGCAGTCCACCCTAGGTGATGGGGTAAGACTCTGGTTCAAAAAAAAAAAGTTATAAATGCATGCATGGCCTCTCCATTCCAGCAATTCTACTGGTGGATTTTTTCCTCCTGACATATTTCTACTCATACTGAGAGAAATATAAGGGTTTTTATTATAGCTCCATTTGTAACAACAATTAGAGACAACCTAAAATATCTGTCTCTAGGGCCCTGGTGAGATAAAACAGGACTGACAGTCGTAGGGGCATCTAGGCAGATGGGACAGGGGTGGGAGACAAGCTTTCGCTGCAAAACTTTTAATATATTTTTAAATTTCGAATTATGTGAAACTCTTCCAAAAATGAAATCTAAACACTTGGAGAGGGAGGAGGGGAATTTGAACATACCTTTAATCTCCAGAAGGTGGTATCCATGCCTGCCCCCAGGTTGATAATTTGACAACGACATTCTGTCTTCCGTAGAAACGCCTTTATAAGCTGACTGACACCATGGACTCGAGCAAAATATCCTGGGGGGGGGGGGGGGGGGCGGACACAGAAACAAGCTATCACACAGTGATGACAGAAATTATCCCTGTGAAGCCCACCCCAGCAGAAGAGCAAAACAGAAAGCATGCACCTTTCTGCAGTGTCACAGGTTAATCTGCAGACTCTATGGGAGAAACAGAAACTTTCAAATTCTCTTTTTTGTTGTCGTTGTTTTTGTTAAAGGCATCTGAACCAAGGTAAGTACAATCTATTTCATGAAGCAATTAACTGCCTTTGAAAAAATAAGCTATATTTTTATATATGAAAAATAAGTGTTTTACTTTGAAATGTCTGAAGTCCATCTTGGAAATGTGCCTTTCCTGGCTATACTGAAAGCTACTCTGGACTCAGGTAAACCTGAAAATTGTGAGATCACATGAAAAATAATATTATGGGTCAGGAAACTGAGCAGATGCATGTTACCACAAAGGAAGCTATATTTGTTATCCTGTTCCCTTCACCTCCACCCTGAATGGGTTAGTCTCTATGTAAAATGGGGGTAACAGAGAAGACCAGCAAATTGCTGCCTAATAGCTTGCTACTAAAAACACAAAAATGAGCCAGGCATGGTGGTGCACAACTCTAATCCCAGCTTCTTGGGAGGATGGACCACAAGAATTGCTTGAACCCAGGAGGCAGAGGTTGCAGTGGCCCAAGATTGCGCCACTGTTAAGTTTTCGGGTGGAGGGTTGGGGAAAAGGAGATGGGAAATAAAGAAGAAAAGACCACAAGGTCTGTCTGTGCTCTAAAACTCTGCTGCTCAAAGTATATGCATGGCTGTTAACAGTATGTGACTATTTTAAGAAAAAAACCTCATAGCATTTAGAAACTTTATTACAATTTGACAGGAAAATTTCAAGCCTGTTCAATCTACTAATAAATGATTTGGAATTGTACATTGTATGTCATTTTCATTTTATTTTTCTAGATCATTTCTATTGTATTTTACCGAGCTATCATCCGTGACGGATCGGACATTGGGGGAAAAATGTCCTCACCATACACCATTTAGGAGGCACTCCAATTTGGCTGCATTCTAAAGGTTCAAATCCAGGGTACAAGAGAGGGGTGCTGCCAGGGGGTGGGGTGGGGGTCTTTGCCTGTGCAGCATTTATTAGGAAATCTGCCTCAAAAGCAGGGGAGGGAATGCAAAATAAAATTGCATGTCCGTGTTTTCAGAAACCACCACTTCAAAATTTCTTGGCATTTCTTATAGAACCCACCTACAGGATCCAACTTGAGGACCAAGATTCCCTGCACACACAAGAATTATGGTCATTTGGTCAATTTCTCAATCTGGCTGAGAATAAGGCAGGCTCCCGTCTCAAAGCCTTTGACTTCATTGATGGAAATTATTTGCAGAGCCTAATAGTGTCTTAACACTAAAATAAGGCAACAAAAAGTAATTATCCATCTCTTCCCTCTCAGGCTTTACACTGCTAAGCCAGAAAGGAGCTGAATGACTACCTTTCCTGCATACTCTGCTGTCTGGGAAAGAGCAACTGGGGACTTAACACATTCAGGCTGCTGCCAATCAAACGTTGCACATGGCACATGCATGTCCAGATAGAGACTTCTCTTTATGCTCTGGAGCTTCTAAGGGGCAGGCATCTGAAACAATATTCTAGTTATGTCTGGAACAAGTTGTCTGTTGGTGCAAGCTTCAAAATAAATAAATACTTAAATGGCCAACCCTATGCATACTGTGAGCTGGGGAGGAAAATAAATCTACTGAAGACTCTTTTTTCTTGAGACAGGGTCTCACTCTGTCACCCAGAATGGAATGCAGTGGTACAATCTTAGCTCACTGCAGCTTCAATTGCCTGAGCTCCAGTGATCTTCCCACCTCAGCCTCCCAAGTAGCTGGGACTACAGGTACATGCCACCACACCTGGCTAATTTTTTTTTTATTTTTTGTAGAGACGGTTTCACCATGCTGCCCAGGCTGGTCTTGAACTCCTGAGCTCAAGTGATCTACTTGCCTCAGCCTCCCAAAGTGTTAGGATTGCAGACGTGCGCCACCACACCCAACTCTGTTGAAGAATCTTTTTTTTTTTTTTTTTGAGCTGGAGTCTTGCTCTGTTGCCCAGGCTGGAGTGCAGTGGCGCACTTCCGGGTTCACGCCATTCTTCTGCCTCAGCTTCCTGAGTACCTGGGACTACAGGTGCCTGCCACCACGCCTGGCTAATTTTTTGTATTTTTAGTAGAGATGGGGTTTCACCGTGTTAGCCAGGATGGTCTTGATCTCCTGACCTCGTGACCTGCCCGCCTCGGCTTCCCAAAGTGCTGGGATTACAGGGGTAAGCCACCATACCCAGCCCTGTTGAAGAATCTTAAGGGCCAAATCTCCTAAGCCTAGGCCTACTGCTGTCAGCACCTCTGAGCCCTCCCTCATATGAGAATTAGCAGGTCTCACAACACTTTCCCTCCCGCCCACAGTGGGGAACGTCAACAAAGCCGTAAAGGACCCACGTCCTCTAGACTTACAACCCTCAAGCTGTGCGACTGGGCAGATATCCTCAATTTCCATCCTTAGGGAAGATTCATATACACAGACAAGAGGCGTGAAAACTAAGATATGCTCAGCCTGAAATATACAAAAGCCTCTGGAATGTCTCCTTATAGACACTGGGTTATAGAAGAACCCAATTAAATCCACGTAATTAGTCCACACACCTAGATGAGCCATAGGCAACTAACCAAACAGAGGAAAAGTCTGATGTAAACTCTGAGAGACTGTCCTCCTCATGACTGTACTATAAAGCAGTTTCTCCGTATTTATCCAATTAGAGTAGGAATACACATGTGAAAAATAAAGCTTTCTGTATTTTTTTAATTGGGAAAAAAGTGATTACTGATAGGGACAGTTTACAGTGAAAGATATTTAAATGGGCTTTGAACATATGAAAATGATCCTCAACGTTACCTATAAATAGGAGAAGTATTTTTAAAATGCAATAAGATACCATTTTTCACATGACAGATTAACAAAGATTAGTACTTTTTTTTCCAATTCATTAGATTTAATAAAATTTCAAAAACTCTCATGATTTTAAAGTGGAAGTAGATATTGTGTTCTTCTTTTTTTTCTAAGTTCCGGGATACATGTGGCAGAATGTGCAGCTCCGTTACATAGCCATACATATGCCATGGTGGTTTGCTGCACCCATCAACTTGTCATCTAGATTTTAAGCCCTGCATGCACTAGGTATTTATCCTAATGCTCTCCTTCCCCTTGCCCCTCACCCCGACAGGCCCCAGTGTGTGATGTTCCCCTCCCTGTGTCCATGTGTTCTCACTGCTCAACTCCCATTTATGAGTAAGAACATGCAGTGTTTGGTTTTCTGTTCCTCTGTTCGTTTGCTAAGAATGATGGCTTCTGGCTTCATCCATGTCCTTGCAAAAGAAATGATCTCATTCCTTTTTAAGGCTGCAAACAAGTTTTATAACACCATGTTGGTGAGGATCTGGTGAAATAAGCACTTTTGCGCACAGCTGGAAAGGGAGCAGACCACAACTCCCTTCAACAATGAACCCCTAAAACCTTAGGCAGCTGATGAGGTGCTGTTGGGCAGGGAGATGATCGCTTGCCTCTGTTGATTTCGGGGGCCTTCCTCTCTTTAGACAATCTCACAAAGTGCTGGATGTAAGGGTCATGCCAGTAGCCAATGCTTACTGCAAACCTGGAAGGGAGGAAAAAGGAGGAAGGTGAGTAGAGATTGAGTAGGTTCAGACCAAGGTCCACTGCCAAGTTCCCAGGAACCAGGTCAAGGAACTCGACAAAAACCAACCATCCACCTCAAAAGGCCAAGTGCACGTTTAGTGCCCCGTTACACATGTGAAGACGCAGCCATCCATTCATCTTTATGTTCACGTTACACCACCCATCACATTGCCCACAGTAGGCCTTCTCACTCCCTTTCCTCATATTGCTAATTCACTGCCCAGGACCCTACATAGCAAATAACCTCACTTCATGTTTCATAAAGAAGATGTGCAGCCATTTATTCACTCCGCGAACTCATGGCCACAGTTAGTCAGTTAATTCCACTAAATGAAAAGGCCTGTGCCCAGAGGAAGGCAGACTCAGAAACACTCGACAAACAGCATGAATTAACCCAAGTGTTTCTCCTGACTCTGTGTTAGGTGCCGTCCTCTTACTCCCCTTAGAGATGTCAGAGTGGGGAAACCAGGAACAAATGAACACAGCAAGCACGAACAAAATAATGTGGAAAATGCCACAGGAGCCTTAATTCTCTCTACCCAGTCTATACCACAAGGAGTTAAGGCTTCGTTTAGCACAGGAAGCCTTCTTGCAACCATGAGAACCAGCTTTAGGACGACTGAGGAGTCATGAAAAGAACCTGGATGCCGAAGGCCATGCTCAGCTGCGCTGGGCCTGCAGACTGCTCTACCTCTGAACATCAATTTTGTGAGATAGTAAGTATCTTCACTCTTTTAACCAATGTGAGTCAGGCTTCTGTTACTTGCAGCCCAAAGCATCCTAGTGATACCCTGAGTAATACCCCCATTTCTTCTTGCCTGCTAAGTAAGGTGAAATTTAGGGTATGGGTGTGTCATGTCTCTGAGCTTCTAGAAGCAGATCATATAGCTTTAAATCTACGACTAAGGTTTACCTCTGGCCTGACTACAGTAAGTATTGAATTCTGCACAATCTCCAACCTCTTTCATGCACAGGCATCCAAAAAGAAGCACATGTTCAGCTGCTCCATGCAGCAACTCACCACAGAAACGTGCAAAACATTCACTAATGGACACGACCTGTTATACAAGCCCAGACTGTCCAAGGAAAACAGCATACCCACACAGTTTTATAACAGCATACTTTAAAAATGTTTTCAAACAGTCATAACCCATTAATACAACAAAATCAATTTGTTTGTAAATCTGCATTTTTTTAAATGTCGAACAAAGTAAAATAAAAAATAGGATGCATTACATACAGTAAGGATTAAGACATTCATGACACTTACTCACGGCTTCAAGTGATTCTCCAACCTCCGCCTCCGAAGGTGCTGAGATTACAGGTGTGAGTCACCGTGCCCAGCCTACTTCTGTTTCAAGTGTGTGGTGAGGGTGTAAGTGCAATGAAAAACATATTTTCTCAGTGCGGTTGGCAGTTTGGGAAACGCTGATTTCAAAGAAATCATATAGTGTCATCTAGTGGTAAAAGCCACATCTGCAGTTGAAACAAGAATGATAGCCCAGCAACCCACAGATGAGAATACCCATCCCACAGTTTTAAGGATTGGAAGGGACCTTAGAAATGATCTCATCAACCCTAATATCCAGTGCAAGAACCAATGCAACAACAAGTCACTGCCTGACTACTTCCCCAAGGAAGGCACCCACCCCACTGCTAAGCAGCTCTGTTGAAAAGCTGATCAATTTGCCTCCCTCTGGAAGCCGTAGCTTGTTGGACTCTTGGACAATAAAGAGCAGGTTCTATCCTCTCACCACTGGATTCTTCACACTATTCAATACTGAAGTTTAGTCAAGGAACATGTGGGTGTCTGCCAAGTGCTAGGCACTGCGGGTACAGCGGTAAACAAGGAGAGAAAGGAGAGAGAAAGATAATTACAAGATGATGAGGAATGAAGGCTGTGACTCATAGAGAGGATGAAGGCGACAGGGGAAGGCCTCTCTCAGAAGGGGATGGCCGTGGCGAGCCCTAGAGAATGGAAAAGTCAGGTGTTCAAAAGGCATTCCAGACAGGAGAAAGGGCAGGCAGAAAGGCTCGGGGAACACACCTGAGCCTCCAGTACAGAGAGGAGGCAGGGAGGCTGGAGGACAGCAAGACACTGGAGAGGAGGCCAGAGGGAGAAACAGGCTCAGGATGCAGGGCCTGGCGGGCATCTGGGACTGACCTCAAGAGCACCCTGTCCGTGGTCACAGTGGTGCACAGTGCTAGAGAGTGGTGAGATGCATGGGTCCATAATGCAAACACACGCAGCCAGCAACTCCCACCGGCTCCTACTTCCTAGTGCCACTAACACTTTCCTCCTCCCACTCTGCAAACCCAGGTGACTGCAATGGGTTTCCATGCACCCTAGGAAGAAGGATCTCACTGTCCAGCCTATCAGAGTGGCCAAGATGAAAAGATTTGCCACTCAGTGTCGGGCAGTAAGGAGGAGAGTGCTGTCGGGGGCTGCTGATGGGAGTTCTCAAGGGAGACAAGCAGCAAGTTTCAGGATTTACAGGACATCAGCTGGAGAGTAAGTGAATCAACTGCTGAACAAACTGACAACAAAATTATTATTATTATTTTTTTTTTTTTTTTTTTTTTTTTTTTTTTTTTGAGACGGAGTCTCGCTCTGTCGCCCAGGCTGGAGTGCAGTGGCGCGATCTCGGCTCACTGCAAGCTCCGCCTCCCGGGTTTACGCCATTCTCCTGCCTCAGCCTCCCGAGTAGCTGGGACTACAGGCGCCCGCCATCTCGCCCGGCTAGTTTTTTGTATTTTTTTTTTAGTTGAGACGGGGTTTCACTGTGTAGACCAGGATGGTCTCGATCTCCTGACCTCGTGATCCACCCGTCTCGGCCTCCCAAAGTGCTGGGATTACAGGCTTGAGCCACCGCGCCCGGCCGACAACAAAATTATTATTATTTTTTTTTTTTTTGAGACAGAGGTTTGCTCTTGTGGCCCAGGCTGGAGTACAATGGCGTGATGTCGGCTCACTGCAACCTCCGCCTTCCAGTTTCAAGCGATTCTTCTGCCTCAGCCTTCCAAGTAGCTGGGATTACAGATGCCTGCCACAACGCCTGGCTAATCTTTGTATTTTTAGTAGAGATGGGGTTTCACCACCTTGGGCAGGCTGGTCTCGAACTCCTGATATCGTGATCCACCCACCTTAGCCTCCCAAAGTGCTGGGATTACAGGCGTGAGCCACCACGCCCAGTCCAACAAAACTATTATTTAATCGAACTTGGCTTTGGAGAGGGATAAGGAAGAGGGCACTCAAGCTGCCAGAACCTCAAACTAGCACAATCATACTGCAAGGCACTGTGATGACAAGTATAAAAGGCCTGAAACACATGCATACACAATGACCACACAATCCCATTTCTAGGACTTAATCCTAAGAAAATCACCAAGAATGGGCACAAAGATTTCTCTGCAGGAACACTGAACACGGAGTGACAGCATCAGGTGAACAAACCCGGTTACAAAACTGTATGTATAGGATGTTCCCAATTTTGTTAGAGAATACATACACATGCAAGGCTGCCCACAGCAGACACCAAAGTGCTAATACACTGTTATCTCTGCACCCTGCATGACACTGTGCATCCAGTTCTGCCTGTCCATTTCCATTACATGTCTCTGCTCCCAAAACTCAGAGAATATCACTTCTATTTGTATATCCTGATTTCACATTTAAAGCCAGACTCAAAGAATCAAACATCTCAGATTTGGAAAGACCTCAAAGATTTTCCCAGTTTTCTTTCAATCCACAAATGCTTTCGGTTTCCATGACATTCACATGCCACCTGTTCAATTTAGTGTGTCTTTAAATCACTCACTTTTTAAAAATACCGAGGTCTGAGGTGCTGCCTAATATTTTCTGCTAACACAACACTGTAATAATTAGCTAACTACAAAAACGATAAACATCTGTGTAACACCTAAAATCATCTCTTTCCTCCCACGGGAAAGGCAGATCTGGTCCAACCACCTAATGCTTCATTCAAGAAGCATTTACTGACTGAGTCCTATCTCCATGAACGTCAAACTGGAACAACAGGGCCTTCTTCTGAAAGGTGTGAAATCCCCTCCAACAGCCGTTTTCTCATCTGAGGCGTCAAAGAATAAAAAGGGGCCTCCCTGCTCACCTGGCCTATAAGGATCAAGCCTGGAGTCTCACTTACCTCTTTCATCAACAGTCACCAAGTGCTTACTATGTGCCAGGCATTATTCCAAATGCTTGACAAAATATGAATACACACAAACAAGAACCCTCATAAGACCCTACAAGGCAGGCTTGGCTTTACAGATTGAAGTTAAGTCAGTTATATAAGCTGTGGAACTTAATTCTATTAACATAGAGAACTGAAAGTTTAATGTAGGTGTTCAAACTTTCTCCCCTGGATTTAAATCTGCCCCCCATACACACTTGTTTTTTCCCCTCATAACACTTGAGTTGCTTAAATGATGTGTGTTTGTACGCATACACACATAAGTCATGTGTTGCTTTAAGATAAGGATACATTCTGAAAAAACATGCTGTTAGGTAACTGTTGTGTAAATATCACAGAGTGCACTTACACAAAGCTAGATGGTACAGCCCACTACACACCCAAACTACAAGGTATAGCTAGTCCTCCTAGGCTACAAACCTCTATAGCACACTGTACTGAATAATGCATACAACCATAACACAATGATAAGTATCTAAACATAGCTAACTTAGAAAAGGTACCATATCTACGGATCACTTGAGGTCAGGAGTTCAAGACCAGCCTGGCCAACATGGTGAAACCCCGACTCTATTAAAAATACAAAAATTAGCTGGGTGTGGTGGCAGGCGCTTGTAATCCCAGCTACTCAGGAGGCTGAGGCATGAGAATCCCCTGAAACCAGGAGGCAGAGGTTGCAGTGAGCCAAGATTATGCCACTGCACTCCATCCTGGTGATAGGACCAAAACTGTCTCAAAAAAAAAAGTACCATATCACAACATAAACACAGAAAAGGTACAGTAAAAATACAGGATAAAACATAAAAAATGGGCCAGGCATGGTGGCTCATGCCTGTAATCCCAGCACTTTGGGAGACCGAGACGGACGGATCACCTGAGGTCAGGAATTTGAGACCAGCCTAACCAACATGATGAAACCTTGTCTCTATTAAAAATACAAAGTTTACAAAAATTACAGGGCATAGTGGCATGCACCTGTAATCCCAACTACTCGGGAGGCTAAGACAAGGATAATCACTTGAACCTGGGAAGCAGAGGTTGCAGTGAGCTGAGATTGCACCATTGCACTCCAGCCTGGGAAACGAGAGTGAAACTCTGTCTCAAAAAAAAAAAAAAGAAGAAGAAGAAGAAAAAGATAAAAAATGGTACCCCTATACAAGGCACTTGCCATGAATGGAGCTTGCAAGGCTGGAAGTTGCTGTGGATGAGTGAGTGAGTGACTGGTGATTGAACGTGAAGGCCTAGGATGTTGCTTTACACTATTATAAGCTTTCAAAACAATGTACACTCAGGTTACACTAAACTTTTACAATTTTTCTTTCTCTAATAAGTTCATCTTGGCTTACTGTAATTTACTTAAATTTAAAGTTTTTCAACTTTTTACTCTTTTATAATAACAGGTCTACTGTGTAGAGTTTCCGGAAAAGATACTGCTTTGCTGATGAAAGGAAATGGGCTCTTGAGAAACAGATGTCCTTTCCTAGGATTCTTTCTTTTTCTTCTTCCCTCCTGGAACAAAGCTGCTCAAATGGACTAAGAATACTCAGCAATTCCCTGGTAAAAACCTATCCTTACACCTGCAAAACAAGCTGTGGGAATTGCATCTGACTCAATTTGCAACTAAAAGCCTTTGGAAGTCAACATTTTGAGCTATCAGATTGAAAGAAAGCAATTTAGGCCAGTCATTGTGGCTCACTCTTGTAATCCTAGCATTTTGGGAGGCCGAGGTGGGCAGATCACCTGAGGTCAGAAGTTCGAGACCAGCCTGGCCAAAATGGTGAAATCCTGCCTCTATAAAAATACAGAAACTTAGCCGCGCATGGTGGCTCATGCCTGTAATCCCAGCTACTCAGGAGGCTGAGGCAGGAGAATCACTTGAACCCAGGAGGCTGGTTGTGGTGAGCTGAGACCGCACCACTGCACTCCAGCCTGGGTGACACAGCAAGACTCTGTCTCAAAAAAAAAAAAAAGAAAGAAAGCAATTTAACAGGAAGTCAAGGATGAAACACACACTGCAATGTTAAAGTGTAAGCAAGAATTTAGTGTATAAGGCTGGGTGCAGTGGTTCACGCCTGTAATCCCAACACTTTGGGAGGCTGAGGCGGGTGAATCACCCAAGGTCAGGAGATCAAGACCAGCCTGGCCGACATGGCGAAACCCCATCTCTACTAAAAATACAAAAAATTAGCTGGGCATGGTGGTGCATGTCTGTAATCACAGCTTCTCAAGAGGCTGAGGCAGGATAATCACTTGAACCTGGGAGGCGGAGGTTGCAGTAAGCCAACAATGCACCATTGCACTCCAGCCTGAGCAAAGAGCGAGAATCCGTCGCGAAAAAAAAAAAAAAAAACAATTTATATATAATACAAGTGTCTCAAATCAATGGGGAAATACAGACCATTCAGTAGTTGGTATGGGGACAAATGGCTAATGATGTAGAATAAAATTAATACTACAACCTTACAACACATTCAAAAAGACAGATGAACAATCCAACCATAAAACCAAAGCCAGAAAAATGATAAAAGAAAAGTTACAATAATTGGAAATAGCCTAAGCATGGCCCAAAACTCACCACCTATAAAGGTAAAGATTGTCAGATTTTGTATCATAAAGATTTAGAACTTCTGAAGCTGGACACAGAGGCAAGCGCCTATATCCCTGCTACATAGGAGACTGAGGCAGGAAGATCACTTGAGCCCAGGAATTTGAGACCAGCCTGGGCAACATAGCAAGATCCTGTCTCAAAATAAAGAAAAAAAGATTTACAATTTCTGAATTATGAAATGTACTGTACGAGTTGAACCAAGAGACAAGCATCAGCTTGACAGAAAATACTGCTACCAAAGCAAAGGCAAAGGATAACTATGCCTGAAATAAAAAGTTCTTACAAATCACTAAGAAAAACACAACCAAACAAGACACAACAAACAGTCCAACAGGAAATAACATGAACTGGAAGCAGTGGCTCGCACCTGTAATCCCAACACTTTGGGAGGTCAAGGAGGGCAGATCATTTGAGCCCAGGAGTTCAAGAGCAGCCTGGGCAACAAAGTGAGACTCCATCTCTATTGGGAAAAAAAAAAAAAAAAAACACATAGCCGGGCATGGTAGTGCATGCCTGTGATCCCAGCTACTTGGGAGGGTGAGGTGGGGGGATCACTTAAGCCACCAGGGAGGTCAAGGCTGCAGTGACCCAAGATTGTGCCACTGCTCTCCAGCCTGGGCGACAGAGTGAGACTGTCTCAAACAATAATAATAATCAGGAGAGAGGGTTCACATAAGAAATATCAATGACAGTGAACAGATTTTAAAAGCTCAGCCTCATGAGTGATTATAGGATAGAAATTAAAGAGACAGCCTATTTTCTACCCAGCAGCTGGTAAACAATGAAAGAGACTGAGACTATTCAATAATTAGCATCGCATTCACCATGGGTAGGTACAACTGATATAACATCTTTCAACAAGCATTTTGCAAAAACTTCTCCCTGGAAATCTATTTCACAAGAAAATTCACACACACGTGTAAAAATGCTAATCACAACACTATTTTCAGAGCAAAACCAGAGCCACCTAAATGATGAACAACAGAAGAGTGGCCAACGTACGAAACTGCAGAACACTGTGCAGCCATTAAAAACAATGAGACAGATCTCTGTGAAATGACATGGACAATATGCTCCTATTAGGCCACTGATATGGTTTGGCTGTGTCCTCACCCAAAATCTCACCTTGAATTGTAATCCCCATAATCCCTACATGTCAAGGGCAGGACCAAGTGGAGATAATTGGATCATGGGGGCTGCTTCTCCTATGCTGTTCTCATGATCGTGAGTTTCACAAGATCTGATGGTTTTACAAGCGACTGGCATTTCCCCTGCTTGCGCTCACTCTGTCCTGTCACCCTCTGAAGAAGGTACCTGCTTCTCCTTTGCCTTCTGCCGTGACTGTAAGTCTCCTGAGGCCTCCCCAGCAATGGGAACTCTGAGTCAATTAAACCTCTTTCCTTTATAAATTACCCAGTCTCAGGTATTTCTTCTTAGCAGTATGAGAACAAACTAATACAGTCATTAAGGGAAGAAAAAAAGAACTCACTTCTGTCATTAAAAAAATCTTTTAAGAGAAAAAATAATTTGAAATTTTATATATATATATATATATATATATATATATATATTTTTTTTTTTTTTTTTTTTGAGATGGAGTCTTTTTTTTTTTTTTTTTTGAGACGGAGTCTGGCTCTGTCGCCCGGGCTGGAGTGCAGTGGCCGGATCTCAGCTCACTGCAAGCTCCGCCTCCCGGGTTCCCGCCATTCTCCTGCCTCAGCCTCCCGAGTAGCTGGGACCACAGGCGCCTGCCACCTCGCCCGGCTAGTTTTTTGTATTTTTTTAGTAGAGACGGGGTTTCACCGTGTTAGCCAGGATGGTCTCGATCTCCTGACCTCGTGATCCACCCGTCTCGGCCTCCCAAAGTGCTGGGATTACAGGCTTGAGCCACCGAGCCCGGCCGAGATGGAGTCTTACTCTGTCACCAGGTTGGAGTGCAGTGGTGTGATCTTGGCTCACTGCAACCTCCGATTCCTGGGTTCAAGCAATTCTGACTCAGCCTCCCAAGTAGCTGGGATTACAGGCTCCCACCACCACCCCCAGCTAATTTCTATACTTTTAGTAGAGACGGTGTTTCACCATGTTGGCCGGGATGGTCTCAATCTCCTGACCTCGTGATCCGCCTGCCTCGGCCTTCCAAAGTGCTGGAATTACAGGTGTGAGCCACGGCACCTGGCCAAAATTTATATTCTTGATGTAAAAGTCATCAACTTCGGCAAACACATCCCAAAATTTAATCTGCTCCTTAAAAAAATGAAAACAAGGCCAAGGGTGTTGGCTCATGCCTATAATCCTAGCACTTTGGGAGGCCAAGGTGGGAGGATTGCTTGAGGCCCAGGAGTTTGAGACCAGTCTAGGCAACAGGGCAAAACCCCGTCTCTACAAAAAAAAAAAAAATACAAAAATCAGCCAGCCCTGGTGATGCACTCCTACAGTCTGAGCTACTCGGGACACTGAGTTGAGAGGATCACCTGAGCCCGGGGAGGTCAAGGCTGCAGCAAGCTGTGAGTATACCACTGCACTCCAGCCTGGGCCACAGAGTAAGACCTCATCTCAAAAAAAAAAAAAAAAGAAAACAAGGCCAGGTGCAGTGTCTCATGCCTGTAATCCAAGCAATTTGGGAGGCCAAGGCAGGCGGATCACGTGATGTCAGGAGTTCAAGAACAGCCTGGCTACATGGTGAAACCCCCTTCTCTACTAAAATAGAAAAATTAGCTGGGTGTGGTGGCACATGCCTGTAATTCCAGCTTCTTGGGAGGCTGGGGCATGAGAATCACTTGAACCCAGGAAGCAGATGCTGCAGTGAGCTGAGATCACGCCACTGTACTCCAGCCTGGGTGACAGAGCGAGACTCTGCCTCAAAAAAAAAAAAAAAGATAAAAAAAGGAAAAAAAAAAGAAATCAAAAACCATAAAATTTCACTTTATTGATGGACAACTTTTTTTGTTTTTCTTTTTTTGAGACAGGGTCTCACTCTGTCGCCCAGGCTGGAGTGCACTGGCGCGATCTTGGCTCACTGCAACCTGTACCTCCTAGGTTCAAGCAATTCTCGTGCCTCAGCCTCCCAAGTAGCTGGGATTACAGGCGCCCGCCGCCACACCCAGCTAATTTTTTATATTTTTAGTAGAGACGGGATTTCACTGTGTTAGCCAGGATGATCTCCATCTCCCGACCTCATGATCTGCCTGCCCTGGCCTCCCAAAGTGCTGGGATTACAGGCGTGAGCCACTGCGCCTGGCCTGATAGACAAGTTTTACGGCTAATTTATGTTTAACAGAATGTTCTAGTTCTGAAGTGGCATGTCCTCTCTGGGGATGGAAAGCAGCACCTGCCTTGAAAATATTTCAGATCACAATCTCGACTTTACTCTCTGGGGCACAGCTAAGAAAATGCCATCAGGATGCCGGAAAGGCCCTGGGCTGAGCCGTGAGGAAAAACTTGGCTTTGTGGAGAGACCCTGTGACCTGCTAAAGGGGAGAACATTTTTCCATGCAGTTGAAAATGAGATTAAGTTCTGTAATTTTCACAATGAAAGTTCAGCCTTATAAGCCCTGGTCTGCTTTCTAGAACACACAGACCACTAAAAGTCAGTAAAACAGAAAACCAGAATGTTAAGACCTCATCGGGAAACACAATCTTGAACACGTGCGCTCAGTTCCTGTCACTGAGGCCAGATGACAAACACAGCTCATGTGGCGCAAAGGTAGGAATGATCTGTGCTCAGTTCGCATCTATTCCAGTGGCAGAACACTAGGCACTTTCTAAACTACTACTGGGCCGACGACCACCAAGAAGATGAACAGGGTGTTATGAGAACATTTAACAGAAGGTAGATCTTGTCTGCGGGTGTCAGACAGGCCTCTTGGAGTGAGCCACATTTGAGCTAAGCCAAAAACCTTGGAGTCATATTGGATCCCTCAGTCTCACCCCATACCCACTCTGCCAGAACATTCTATCAACTCCACCTTCAAAATGCGCCCAGAATCTGATACATTCTCAGCACCTCCATCACCACTATCCTGATCCAAGCACCAGCCTGTCTCACAGGGGCCACCCCCATAGCCAACTAACTGATCCTACCTCCGTCCTTGCCCCTGCAGTCTGCTCCTAACAGAGGCTGAAGCAATGCTGTTAAAACCAAGTCAGGCCACCTCGCTCTTCAGTTCCAAATGCTCCAACAGCTCCCATCCCACTGAGAGGAAAAGTCAGGTCCTTACGAGAGCCTCCCTTGCGTGACCTGCAGCATCTGCCCCCACCTCCTGTGCCCATGCTGTCCCAGATCCATCCTGCACTCTTCCCCATCCCCCATCCTGGTCTTGTTGCTCCTGGAACAGGTCAGGCTGGCTCCTGCCTCAGGGCATTTCTACTCTCCTGCTTCTCTCTGCTGGATACTGCTTCCCCAGACACCCACAGGGCTCACTCCCTGCCCCCTGCAAGCCTTTCCTCTGCACTGACCTCAGTGAGGCCTTCCCTGGCCACTCCATCTCAGATGACAACGCCTTCCAACACGCCCACTGCATCCCCCACCATCTTACATGCCACATATTGTGCTCATTTGTTTCCTGGCTATTCCCCACCCACCCCCACTCCAGGAACCAATGCTCCACAAGAGCTGCATCCTGTGTTTGGCTCACTTCTGCACTGGCAGGGTGGAGGACAGCACCTCCATAACCGGAGCAGGTGCTCAACAAAGAGTGTGGAGCGAATGCACTAACCTAGCAGATAATGTGGAACTAAACAGGCAAGGGAGAGTGGAGGAAGCGTTCCAGGCAGAGGGAATGGCATGCTCGAGGGCCCCGAGGATGGAAGAAACAGGGCACATTAGATGAACTGAAAGGATGGCGGTGATGGGGGAGGGAAGTGTGGTATGAAGTGAGGCTGGGGAAGTACACAGAGCAGGCCGGGCCCTGTAGCCCATGTAAGAAATGTTGGTCTTTTTCTAATGGCAACAGGAGGCCATTAAGCTAGGGAGTGACACGATCAAATGGGCCTTTTACAAACCTCTGGCTTCAGTGTGAGATATGGATTTGGGGGAGGTAAGAGTGATTGGGGGAGCCCATTTGGGAGACTAGTACCATAGTTTAGATCACAGACGACAGGAACAGAGGTTGAGGAAAGTTGATTCCTTTCCTTACTTAGCCAAATAATTCCCTCATCCCCTAAATACTTAGCAGATAAAAGTTAACAGGTCTGAGTGACTGCTTGCATAAGAGGGAAAGTAAAAGGGCAGTTCCAAGATGATGCCAAATTTTTTTTTTCTTTTCTCTTGAGATGGAGTCTCTCTCTGTTGCCCAGGCTGGAGTGCAGTAGCACGATCCCAGTACGCTGCAACCTCTACTTCCCTGGTTCAAGCGATTCTCCTGCCTCAGCCTCCCAATAGCTGGGATTACAGGCGCACACCACCATGCCCAGCTAATTTTTGTATTTTTAGTAGAGATGGAGTTTCACCATGTTGGCCAGGTTGGTCTCCAGCTCCTGACCTCAGGTAATCCACCCGTCTCAGCTCCAAAAGTGCTATGATTACAGGTGTAGGCCACCACACCTGGCCTTAACTTGTGAACTGAATAAACCATGGCATCATTCACTGAGTTGCAGGTTGGGAATGGCAGGAGCTGATATGAAGCAGTCTTGGAAATAGTGAACTGGAGATAATACTGAGACATCCAAGTGGAGATTTCCAGCTGGTGGCCTATCAGGTTAGAGTGAGCAGATCATGAAAAGGTACAGTATGTATGTCATACAACAAAGTGCAGATGTTTACCTTGCAGCTGATGGAGAATCAAAAGGTTTTTAGGTGAGTGACAGAGTAAGACTTGTGATCCTGACAATCACCCTGGCCAGCAGGTAAGAGCGCATTGCAACAGATCAGGTGAGTGAGGAGAGCCCAAGCAAGGGCTATGGTTGTGGAAAAGAGAGGAAGATGTCCCTTTTCTCACTGACCCCTCTCCCACATAGCTGCCTGAAATTTTTCTAAAATACAAACCAAGATCACATCAGTTCCCCACTCAAAATCCCTTAGGATAAAACCCATACTTGTTGGGACCTTCCGTGATTCACTGTCTGAACCAAGCTTTCTCAATTCTAACCTGCTACCCACTCCCTACTCTCTGTCAAGTTCACCTAATATACCACTCTACTCCAGTCTCCATGCCTTTGCTCCTGCTACTGTCTTCTGCCTGGCAAACCCCAGTTTCCAGTTTATCTCTGTTTTTTGAGACAGGATCTCATTTTGTCACCCAAGCCACAGTGCAGTGGCGCAATCTCAGCTCACTGCAGCCTCGACCTCCTAGGCTCAAGTGATCTCCCACACCAGCCCCAAAGCACAGGGGACTAATGGCATGCACCACGACACCGGTTAATTTTTTCTTTTTTTTTTTTTTTTTTTTTTTCTTTGTAGAGAGGAGGTTTCCCCGTGTTGCCCAGGCTGGTCTTGAACTCCTGAGCTCAAGTGATACGCCACCTTGGCTTCTCCAAGTGCTAAGATTACCAGTTTATCTCTTTAACACCTCCTCCACTGCAGAAAAGAGAAGAGTGGTACTGACCTCGAGGAACTGGCCTGGTGCTGCGGGCCAGGCCCTAATGTTGTTGGAAGCTGGCTGGCACCCACAGGAAGGCCATGTTGTTCTCCTGTTGGACATAAACAACCACGCAGACCACCCACACAAGGGCACTCTGCATCACTGATGACAGGAGACGAAACGAGACCTCATCATTTTGTCTAAGCAGAGAAAAATCAAGGTCACGGTGCCACCCACGGAATACCAGACATCTCTTTCTCCCAGCTGAGAGAAGTGACTGCGGCTTCTTTACATGTTACAGCTTTAGCCTTACTCCAGCCAAACCTCCTTCCAGAAAAGAGAGAGCTACTGGACAGAATTTTCCCACCTCCTTTCAGTACTCAATACAGAGAAAATCCGACCTTCCCCCAAATCGCCCAGCCAAAGCCCAGATCCTAAATGTCTAACACCCTCTTACTGATGGGACCCACAGTTCCTCACGGTGTGAGTTTTCCCTCCTTGCAATAAGTAATAACCCCAGCTTGCTTAACTATAGGTGTGTTTCTGGTGGTCTTTACTGGAGGAATTCACAACTGTAAAAGTAAAAAAGGATGATTAAGTTTCTTGGGGGAAGGCCGGGCGCGGTGGCTCATGCCTGTCATCGCAGCACTTCGGGAGGCTGAGGTAGGTGCATCACCTGAGGTTAGGAGTTCGAGACCAGCCTGACCAACATGGTGAAACCCCTTCTCTACTAAAAATACAAAAACTAGCTGGGTGTGGTAGGGGGCGCCTGTAGTCCCAGCTACTCGGGCGGCTGAGACAGGAGAATCGCTTGAACCCAGGAGGGAGAGGTTGCAGTGAGCCAAGACCACAGCCTGGGCAACAAAAGCCAAACTCCCTCTCAAAACAAACAAAAAAAGTGTCTTGGGGGAAGTTAAGGGAGTCTCATTCTGAGGGCTCCCATTTTCTATGTTGAGCAATAGCTGATATTATCTTGAGAATAAAAAAGGGGTGGGGTAAATCAGAAGTCTGAAGAAAGTGAAAAACATCTGAATTAAGTATCCGGAGAAAGGGAGAGTGAATTGATCTGAGAAATAAACTAGGATAGTCAGGTTCTGTTAAGGGGACAGTTGAGGTTGGCTGACATGATTGCAGCGGCACCAAGCCACCCGACTGTGTAATTTCTAGCACCTGTATTCAAGGCAAAAATGGATAGTTTGGTTAAACCAGCATTTTGGGTCTACTAAGATCAAAGGACAAGGAAGATAAATGCACTGTCAATAGAATTACTGAGGGATGAAGGATAAACTCTAAGTAATCAATTAAGAGGTAACAGCGGAGGGAACATCTAAAAGATAGAGAAAACCACTGAGGTGCTAAGAAGAAATGGGCACAGCATGGGAAATAGAAAATAACTGGTCAAGCGACTTGGAAAAAGGGGTCAGGGCTGGAGAGTGTTGCACTCTCATCTGTAAGGCAGTGCAGGATCAGGATAAAAACACAGGGTATCATGGTGGGAAAGGGTGACAGAATCAGATAGGAAGAGGTGATTACTACAAACCAGGTGTTCAAGAAATTGAGTGGCCCATGCACAGGCTCCATGTGGACGCTGAGGTCACCTAAGGTGAAGTCATGAACTGAGGTAGAAGACACTGTGGGCCAAGCACCCCAGTCTTCCATGAATGAGGTGAATGACCAGGAGAAGGTGAACAACAGCAACCAGGAGGGCTCCAGCTGGGCAGGAAGGATCTCCATGGAATGAGACGGGGGACACACACAGGAGGATACAAAGCTGAAACCCCTGATCCTGAGATACACAGGGGATGAGAAGAAGGAGGAGCCACAGGAGAGGGCTTCAAGATGGGATATCCCTGGGGAAGGGTCAGGGTGAAGGCAAAGGGAGGCAGGGAATGGCTAAGGAGAGGCTAACAAAACAGAAGCTGATGTTGATTATAGGGTGGTAACTGCAGAGGACACAGTGAGGGGTTGGTGGGATGGTTGGGTCATAGGTAAACAAAAGAGGGGAGAACAGACTCAGTGGCATAGCATGATGGACATCATAAGGAGAGCAGACAAGGGAAGGGAAGGAGAGTGGGCTACCATGAAAAGAGCTCAATTGATACCTATTGAGTCAAATGGAATTAGTGTAAACCTAATATATCCAACCAGAAAATTTCTGATACCACAAGTCCAGGATCATGATGATGATAATGGTTTCACGACAATGAGGGGTGGTGAGGACAGTAACTACCAATTCTGAACACCTCCAGTATGCCAAGCACTGCTGGAAACACTCCCCATTTCACCTGCACAGCAATCCTCTGAGACAGACAACATCCTCCTTATCCCCAGAAGGGCTCTGTACCAAAGGAGGAAGCAAACTAAACAGAAGTAAAAGATTTATAGGTGCCCCAGAAGGCTGACTGGCTCTTTATTTTATAGCTACAACTCACTCAGGGCAGCAGGAACCACCCTAACTCATAGCTACTGCAAATTCAGCAACTGTAAACAGTATTCAGCCTGGAGGGAAGTCAAAACTAACGACAATAATTTACTGAGGGCTTCCCTTTGTGTCAGATCCTCTGCGTCGATAATCTCATTTAATCCTGACACCCATAAAGGTTACCTTTATTATCACTGTTTTAAAAATGAAAAGACTAGGCTGGGCGGGGTGGCTCATGCCTGTAATCCCAGCACTTTGGGAGGCCAAGGCGAGCGGATCACTTGAGGTCAGGAGTTCGAGACCAGCCTGGCCAACGTGGTGAAGCTCTGTCTCCACTAAAAATGCAAAAATTACCCGGGCATGGTGGCATGTGCCTGTGATCCCAGCTACTTGGGAGGCTGAGGCAGGAGAATCACTTGAACGCGGCAGGTGGAAGTTACAGTGAGCCAAGACAGCTGTGGCCAATAGCAACTGAAAACCACAGAAGAAAAAAGGCTGAGTATAATCCACTCAAATTCACAAATTTCAAAAGGGACTGCCTCTAAGACTTTAATACTTGTGTATTTATTGATTTAATCAATCACCACTTACACAGACTACATGCCAGACACTGCTCCAATTGCTCTAATATTAAATATCATTTTTGTCCACACCCACCTATGATGCATTATTATAGTCCCCATTTTACAGATCAGGAAACTGAGCCACAGAAAGGTTTAGTAATTTCCCCGACTTTATACTGCCAGTAAGTGGCAAAGCTCAGTTTGTGACAGAGTCTAGCTCCAGAATCCATGCTCTGACAGTTTAGTCCCCAAGAACCTATAAAAAGTGCACAGTTTAAACCAACACACTGG
Organism: Trachypithecus francoisi; assembly: GCF_009764315.1. Lineage (NCBI taxonomy): Eukaryota > Metazoa > Chordata > Mammalia > Primates > Cercopithecidae > Trachypithecus > Trachypithecus francoisi. Next base: position 73,772,279 of record NW_022681455.1, read on the forward strand.
TTTTCCCCACTCTACAATCACTATGTGGCCTCAGCCTCCTTCTCCCACCTTAAAAGCATTCTTTGAGCTCCTCTAACAGTTCACACTCCTCTGAACACTCTCTTACAACTTTCCTATTTTTCAAGCCTTTTCTTCTCACTTTTTTCTTTTTTTTTTTTTTGAGACGTAGTCTCGCACTCTCACCCGGGTTGGAGGGCAATGGCGTGATCTTGGCTTACTGCAACCTCTACCTCCCGGTTTTAAACGATTTTCCTGCCTCAGCCTCCCGAGTAGCTGGGATTACAGGTGCCCGCCACCATGCCCAGCTAATGTTTGTATTTTTAGTAGAGACGGGTTTTCACCATGTTGGCCAGGCTGGTCTCGAACTCCTGACCTCACGATCTGCCCACCTCGGCCTCCCCAAGTGCTGGGATTACAGGCATGAACCACCGTGCCCGAACTCTTCTCACCTTAAACATCATTAACAAAATTACAAACTCTAATGGCACTGCTGTATTTGTCAGCACTCAACACAAAAAAACATAATTATGTATTTCACAAGTAATTATTGGCTTCCTGTCTCTCTTTTCCAACTAAGCTGTGAGTTCCAGTATGTCTGATACCATGTCTGTCTTGTTCTTGATGTATTTCCACCACTGAATTTCTACTAAGCAGCCCAAAGTAAGGGCCTGGCACAAAGGTCTCAAAAATTTTTGTTGAATGAAAGAATAAATGGTGGACACTCAAGTCTCATGTTTTCTCTTTATCTGACATGTACGTCTGCTGGCTACGCCCCCATCCCCACCACCACACCCTTAATAGTGGAGACTTAGTGTGCTACTGGCTCTGCAAGGAGATATTACCTGGCTCTGGGCGGGTTATTTCCCCTCGTCGTCATGAGTTTCAGGTGCACAACAGGAATCATGCCAATCCCCTAAAGAATGCAATCTACAAAAGAGAGAGAACCTACACCTCTCATCCTCGTAACCCACCAAGGCTGGAGCTAGTATGTGCTTCATGTTGTCTTTCCAGCAGAGTTTAGCTCCAAGAAGCCCAAGGCCTCGTCTGCCTAGTTCAGGGGCCTGCTCCCATCGACGGTACCCAGGCTTGCCCTCTGCCTGGCTCACAGCAAAAGCTCAGAAACGATTCGTTAAATACATGAAGCCCTGCTCCCTGCACTTCACAGGTGGGAAACGAGGGTCGTGCGAGGCGGGGGCTGCATCCCTGCCAGCCTCTAGAGTATTCTTCAGACGCAGGCCCGCCTCCCACCTAGGCCCGCGCCCCAGATGCCGGCCCCGAACCCCGCGCCCGACAGGCACCTCTTGCACAGGGAAGCATCTTCGCAGGTGCCGCGCACACCCTCGTCGTCCGCGTCGCAGCTCGAGGCGGAAGAGCAGGAGGTGATAGAGGACTCCCTCTGCCTAGTGGCCATGGGCGTGGAGATTCCGGGGAGCTGTGTCCGCCAGGGACATGGAAGCGGGGTCGACCGGCGGTGGGGGACGGCGCTAATCACAGGCAGAAAGCAAGAGAGGACTGTACGGCTCCACCTGGCTCAGCTGGCGCGGCTCGGTGACACCGCCCACGCCGGCTGCCCCAGCAACCTCTCCGGTTATTGGTTCCTCTTCCGAGCCGCTCATTGAACAATTATCCTGCCCCCTCAGCCTACGAAGTTGCTCATTGGATAATTATTTTGGCACCGCCTACATAACCCGGAAATTTGACGATAGGAAAAAGAAATTAAACAGAAGACTATCGCAATCCTTTCTGGGAAGTGTAGTCTTACGTGCCTGGAGAAGTCGTCCGGTTTCTGCTTGCTGGTCACGAAATTTTATAGCTATAATTAACTCAGGGCGGAACAGCTAGCAGAATCCTCAGCGTTCGGGCAAAGGGCAGAGAATCCAGCCAGAAGCAACAAGTATAAGTTGTTACGTTCAGTCCGGGCTCAGTGTCATTCAATTTTTACAAAATTTTGTTGTGTGCTGACTCTGCCAGCGACTGTGCTGAGGGCTTTGCACCCAAAATTGCCTTTGAAATGTAGTGAGGGGGGCGGGCGTGGTGGCTCACTCCTGTAATCCCAGCACCGTGGGAGGCCGAGGCGGACGGATCACCTGAGGTCAGGAGTTCGAGACCAGCCTGGCCAACATGGTGAAACATCGTCGTTACTAAAAGTACAAAAATTAGCCGGGCGTTAGCCGGGCGTGGTGGTGGCCGCCTTAGTCCTGGCTACTCAGGAGGCTGAGGCCGGAGAATCGCTTGAACCCGGGAGGCGGAGGTTGCAGTGATCCGAGATGGCGCCACGGCATTCCATCCTGAGCGACAGAGCAAGACTCCGTCTCAAAAGAAAAAGAAAGAAAGAAAAGAAATGTGAGGGAAGTCGTGTGTGGAAAAGTAATACAATAGGAAGCCATGTAGCAGTGATAATAAATGACCTAGAGCTACCAGGTAGCAGCATCAAGGGCTGAATCTCAGAAACACGATGTTCAGTGAAAGAAGGAAGTCTAACAACACTTTGTAAAATTCAAACCAAGTAAAACTAATGTTGTTTAGAGAAACATACACATACGGTAAAATACTGTACAGAAACGGGCAAGACGAGGAAAATTTTTAAAAAAAAAGAATCAGGATATTGGTGACCTTTAGGGAGCCGGGAGGGTAGCACACAAAAGGGAAGGGAGAGGCAGGGAAGGAGCACATAGACACATCCTGAGTTTCTCACGTGGGAGTGGGTTCACGTGTGTCTGTTTCATTATGATGCATATTCAAGATGTTCTGGATTTATTTTGTACTAAATCCAGTACAAAATATATGTATAAATTCAAGATGTACTGGGGAAGTCGCCTGGTTTCTTGCTGGTCATGAAATTTTATAGCTATAATTAATCCAGGGCAGAAGAGCTAGCAGAATCCTCAGTGTTCAGGTGATGGGCAGATAATCCAGCCAGAAGCAACACTTGTAAATTGTATATGTATAACGTATGTTTAATATACATTATAAATTGAAAATGTGTTTGTATATTCCATTTTGTTATCTGTCAGTTGTTGGAAGCAGGGAACAGACATACTTTAAGAACTTTGAATTGCACTCAGTTTTTTTAAAAGGAAAATAAACAACAGAAACCCAGAATACACACCTTGGGGTGAGGTCAAATATCAAATGCTAGCTCAGTATTCTAACGGAAGCACAATATTTCATTGATAGCCACAGTAGAAATGACAGAGGGGAATGGCTAAGGGTGGAGAGCTTTGCCAGGGGGAGTGCTAATGGGATGAAATACACCATTTTCTTGGAGTGGTCCTTTGCCAAAAGGTTAATACAAACTATTGCACAAGCATCGTCTCCCAGCTTAGCAGTGTCCACATTCCATGGGTGTTAGTGGATAGTAAGTGTTAACAGCAAGTACTATACGGTGTTAATCCCATAGTTCTGGACTGTGAGATTGAGGGTGACTGGAAGAAGGCAGAGGCAGATGGGTTATACACTTTTGTTGTTGGATGAGCCTTTGATTCAAAATAGCTGGTGATTCAGAGGAATTTGGTTATCTCAAAGTCTTCTTCCAGCTAACCTCCAGGGCTAGCTCATTCCATGTAAGTTCCTGGTTGAGGATCTGAAAGTTTATGACAGAGGGGAGTCCGGAGATTGCAAGCTTAGCCATCTCAGGCTAAATGATACCTTATTGCATGAGACAATGCTGGGGTAGTCTGAGCCATATCCCAGCCAGAGAAAGTTCACTGCCAACTAGACTGCATCTTTTGGCAAAGTCAAGAGAAGAGTCATGGAAGTGTAAAAGCTCTTTGGACATTAATATTGTGGGCCAAAAGTTAGGCATTCACCATGGAAATTCTCCCCAAAAGGCTACAATGGACAATTGTTACTTTGACTCTCCAGTATCTCTTTCTTCTATAAAAAAAAAAAATACCTAGAGTGGGCTGGGCACAGTGGCTCACGCCTGTAATCCCAGCACTTTGGGAGGCCAGGGTAGGTGGGTCACCTTAGATCAAGAGTTCGAGACCAGCCTGACCAACATGGTGAAACCCCATCTCTACTAAAAATGCAAAAGTTAGCCAGGCATCATGGCGCATGCCTGTAATCCCAGCTACTCGGGAGGTTGAGGCAGGAGAATCGCCTGAACCCTGAAGGCCGGGGTTGTGGTGAGATGAGATCACGCCATTGTACTCTAGCCTGGGCAATAAGAGCGAAACTGTCGCAGAAAAAAAAAAAAAAAGCTAGAGCTTCTTATGGAAAACTAAGCCTCTCCCCTTTCAGTCCACGTGAATCAAGACAGGCTCCTTGGCCAGGCGCGGTGGCTCACGCCTGTAATCCCAGCACTTTGGGAGGCTGAGGCAGGCGGATCACGAGGTCAGGAGTTCGAGACCAGCCTGGCCAACATGGTGAAACTCCATCTCTACTAAAAATACAAAAAATAGCCAGGCATGGTGGTGCACGCCTGTAGTCCCAGCTACTCGGGAGGCTGAGACAGACGAATCTCTTGAATCCAAGAGGCAGAGGTTGCAGTGAACTGAGATTGTGCACTGCATTCCAACCTGGGAGACAAGAGCGAAACTGTCTCGGACAAAAAAAAAAAAGCGACCATCCTTGCCTGATTCTAGGGGTGGAAACTTGCCAAGGTCTGGCCAACTAGCACCCAAAATCACCTTGCCATGATTCAGAGGGTGGTGAGGATTGGGGGAAGTGCTAACCAGGTTGTTCCAATCAGAATGAATCCCAGGAGTTGAATGGAAGTTGCTCAGTTTATTAGCAGAGCTCGCTTTTTTTGCCACACTTGAACTTGGGAGGTGCCATCAGGTGTGGCCTGTGTGTCTGCCACGTGGTCTCTGAGGCTCCCACCTGGGGCAGCAGCAACACAACATCCTAACCGGTGGGTGCTTGAGTTTCACTCATTTATGTTCAGGTTAGAACTTTTTGGTCACTGCATCTAGCCCTGTGACCATCACTAGCTGCTTGGGACAGCCATAGAGACACTATTAGAAAAGTGTGCCCCCAGCACAGTCCTGGGAACAATCCTTTGTGTTATATGTGGCAAGGAAGGAGACCATCATCCATCACCCCGGGAAGATTTAGGAATAGCTACCTGCCTGTGTCCTAACAGTAACTGTTCAAGCAAGGGTAGTGATGTTTCCTGTGGCACTGTTGCCCTGCTGCTGCTCTCTGTTCTCCTGACCCCTAAGAAATACACATCCCTGACAGTCAGTGGCCTAGTCACTGATGATGAAAAAAATAAAATGGACAGGGAATGCCATTTGTTGTTCAACTTCCCTCTGGATGAAAAACCCCAAACCGACAACCCTGGGCTTTGTTTCAGTGTTGCTTGCATTCGATCAAGGGGCTCAATAGCTCCAGTTGGACCCTAAACAAAATGAACTTACCTGGAGTGGACCCCAACACTGGGGAGATTACCTGGCATTCCCGTGGGGAGGAGGATGACCACCCACAGGGCAGGCTCCTGGTCTCCCTTTCCCGGTAACTTCCCTGAAGATTCACACCACAAGTGATCTGATGGAAACAAAAACCACGTGACTTGGACTTCGGAAGAGTGGAGGGAACCCTTAAAATACATGGGAATCCCACTAAATTTCAATGTGGTAAATATTTGACTATTATAGTTTTGGCTAATATGTTCTGCCTGTTTCAAGGGCCTCTCAGCCACCATCTGCCCGAGGGTGGGTGGATGGCGTCGCTGAACGTGAGGTGTCAAGGGCTGGGGCAAAGTCCCGCAGAGGACGCTTTGCTCTGCTCTCTGCTCCTCGCGATCTTCGCCAGATCGGGCTCGTCGGGGCTCGGCTCCGATCGGTCCAGCTCGGCTCGGCTCGGTTGGCCTCGGCCCCGAACGGTCGGCCCAGAGGGTGGGTGGACGGCGCGCCGGAAGTGACGCGAGAGAGCGAGGTCCACGGCTCGGGTAGCCGCAGCAGATGCAGTCGGTTGCCTTAGCTGTGAAGCCATGAAGGAGCTGTTTGGGTGTAGGCCTGCCTGCCAGGCAGAGCCCCGCGGGCTGCCGCCGCTGCTGTGAAGAAGCAGTTCAACCTCAATTAGCAGGTGGCCAACCTGACCATGGGCGGGTCGGCTCCGGCGACCCAGCCCGAGGCCAGCGGGACCCCAACTGTCGCTCAGTAGCCCCCTGGCCCCTGGCGACTAGCTGGGACGGACCGCTGCCTCCTCTGCAGCCACCCCTCGGGTGCCCCCTGCCCATTGTCCCTACCCCGGCGAGTATTGCCCTGCGAGGACTACACCCGATCCTTCTCTCTTCCGGAGGACACAGCCAGCCAGGGACCGCTGCCCTGTGCTGAAACTCCGATGACTTCTGTCCCTAACGCTGTGTCGAGCGCTGTGCTGTGAGGGGGCAGCATTGTCAGGCTTTTCGGGTTGACCCGCTTTTGGGAGTCCTGTAAGTGCATGGTAGCAAGAAATAAAGGGATACATGAAAGCCAGTCGGATTTGCTTAGTGAATTTCAGAACACCTACGAGGGAATTTGGAGGTGGTGCAGTCTCAAAAACCAGGATTCCTAGGAACTTAACTGCTGCTGCAAGTTCTTGACATTTAGAAATTCAGAATTGGGAGACCCCTTGTGCCAGTTTAAAAAGTCTTCTTCCTCTTGGATTTGGAGACAGCTACTTCTCCATGTTCCTTTGGTAGTGCTTGAATGCTTGGCAAGAAACATAGGCAAACAAAAATAATTTATATACGGAAGATGTGTGCTTACAGAGGGATAGCTAATGCACTGAACAAAACCTAGCTGTCATTAGATGGAGGGAGGTAGCAAAAGCTTCCCAGAGATGAAAAATCTGAGCAGAGACTCTGTCTTCCGTCTTTAAACACTGCTTTCAAATACTACTTGTATTTGATTAGGTCTCTTGGTCATAAAGAAAACCCAAAACTTCCTCAAGCAAAGATAGGAATTAGTTGTCTCCTAAGTAATCACAAGAGTCCAAGAGTAGTGTGGCTGCGGATTTGGCTACATCCAGGGGTTTCACTCTTTGGGCAGGTCCAAAGAGAGACAGTCCACTGGGAGACCCCAGTCTTCCAAGTCCCGGAGGGAAAAACAACTCTTCTCCCAGTCACTGTGACAGAGTCCCAGGATTGGCTCTGAATTATTCTGGGTCCCATACCCTTCCCCAGAAATGGACTTGAGTCAGCACCACTCAAGCCATATGAACTGAAGTGGAGGAGTACTGGTTCCCTAAGGTAAACTGGAGCACTGTCACTAGCAGGTGGGGAGAATGGATGGTAATCAGGCAAGCAATAAAGGTCACGATGTGCCTTTCGTAGTCCTGCTGAAAAAAGATAAGTTACTGTTTTGTTTTTTTTAAGATGGAGTCTCACTCTGTCGCCCAGGCTGCAGTGCAGTGGCATGATCTCAGCTCACTGCAGCCTCCACCTCCCGGGTTCAAGCAATTCTGCTGCATCAGCCTCCCAAGTAGCTGGGACTACAGGCCCGCACCACCACACCCGGCTAATTTTTGTATTTTTAGTAGAGTGGGGGTTTCACCATGTTGGCCAGGATGGTCTTGATCTCCTGACCTCATGATCTTCCTACCTTGGCCTCCCAAAGTGCTGGGATTACAGACATGAGCCACTGCGCCCAGCCTAAAAGATAAGTTACTGTTTCTTAAAAACCCTTAGTTGCAGATAATCCAGTGGATACAGTTGGTATTTTGGAAGAAGTGATAACCCAAATAGGGAGAAAGGAATACACTGGGATGAGGAGCTTGAAGGTATGAGGAGAAAGTGTCAAACAGAAGGAATTTGAGGAACGTAACTAGGAGAGCATAGTGCCTAGGCTCTGGTGGGGAATGTTTCATGCGGCCTTGATTTCCTCTGGAGCTCCGACTGCTTTTCCAGATAGTTGTTTTTAGAAAGCCAAGGATACAAACCCAAATTCCTAGAGGGCCAGGCTAGAAAAATCAGTGACTTGGGCCAGATGAGGGTCAGTGGGACCTGGAGGACCAGGACCTACCAAAGGGGCTCTAGGCCCAGTGTGGTCCACCTTTGTAATTTTCAAGAAGGGCCTGAAATCTGCGTTAAGCAACTACCCTTACACTCCATGGAACTAAACAAAATGTGTGGGTCACTGGTTGGCAACTGCTTGTCTGGAAGGACTCAGAAATTAACAGTTCCTGTTATTTTATTTTTCCATGTACCTTACCCTGATATTACTACATTTTCAGATCTTTGCATTTGTTGAAGAGCAGCTCATCTTTCCCTTTACTGAAAACTTTTTCTTTTTTTTTTTTTTTGAGACGGAGTCTCGCTCTGTCACCCAGGCTGGAGTGCAATGGCACCATCTCAGCTCACTGCAACCTCTACCACCCAGGTTCAAGTGATTCTCCTGCCTCAGCTTCCCAAGTAGCTGGAATTACAGGCACCCGCCACCATGCCCGGCTAATTTTTGTATTTTTATTAGAGACAGGGTTTCACGATGTTGGCCAGGCTGGTCTCGAACTCCTGGCCTCAAGTGATCGGCCTATCTCGGCCTCACAAAGTGCTGGGATTACAGGCATGAGCCACCGCACCCAGCCCCTTTACTGAAATCTTTAAAAGGTCTAATAGTAATACTCATCAACACTTCTATGGTGTGGTTTAGTTTACAAAGTGCTGTGCTAAACCTCCTGGCTTGGTTCTTGCCTACTGACAACGATCACTTCTGTCTTAGAAGAAAACGTAACTTGCCAAATTGCACAGCTACTAAGTGGTTGAGCCAAGACTTGAATCAGGGCTTCTTTTTCTTTTTTCTTTTTTTTTTTTTTGGAGACAGAGTCTGTCGCCCAGTCTGGAGCGCAGCGGCGAGATCTTGGCGCACTGCAGTCTCTGCCTGCTGGGTTCCATTCTCCTGCCTCAGCCTCCCGAGTAGCTGGGACTATAGGCACCCGCCACCACACCCGGCTAATTTTTTGTATTTTTAGTAGAGACGGGGTTTCACCTTGTTAGCCAGGATGGTCTCAATCTCGTGACCTCATGATCCACCCACCTCGGCCTCCCAAAGTACTGAGATTACAGGCGTGAGCCACCACCCCCGGCCGAATCAGCGCTTCTGAATGGTGGATCTCATGTCATTTTGAGTACAGGAACTGGGCTGCCTCTTCACCAAGGAAGGACGAATGTTTATTAAACATCTGTGCTTATGAAGCTGCAGGGCTAGGTGCTTTGCATACATTTATCTCCTTTCTCACAATAAGCCTCAGACGTGATGTTATTTATTCCTGATTTAACAGTGAGGATACCAGAGATTAAAGGGGTCATCGAGCTAGTAAATGACAGAGCTGTGGACCCAAACCCAGGTTTCTGATTCTGAAGCAGCTGTAAATTCTCATTACAGAGATCTAATGACCTTCTCCAGGAGTCGAGGACCCACTACCTCACTGAATTCTCAGAGTCAAAATGCATCTCTACCTGCTGATCCCAGAACAGTCCCCTGCTGCTGCGTTGAATGAATCTCATCTCACTTCCTCGAGTCAGCCTTTCCTGTATTTGATGATCACAAACCTTATCCTTACGTTGCCAGCAGTAACATTCTGCATCCCTCCCCAACTCCACTGTGTCCTTTTCCTCCCACTGATCTTCACTCTGCCTTTTCTAGGGGCACTCTGAACAGTATTTCTGAGAAGAGGTAGGTAATGTGTGCTTTGCTTCAGTCTGAGTGGATTCCATCAGCCTCTGCATAGAGCACGGGTGGAAAGAAATCCTGTGTCATTGCAGCTGTTTTTCAATCTAAGCTTTCATGGCCTTGTTATATAGTTTACCTGTTTTTGTCAGACAACAGGATGTTTTGCCTATATTGTTCTATTTCCCTTTCTCAGATGTTGGAGATGCCGTAGTAATTAATGAAGTACAAATCCATTTTAAAATATCTTATTCCTGGCCAGGCGCAGTGGCTCACTTCTGTAATCCCAGCACTTTGGGAGGCCGAGGCGAGTGGATCACTTGAGGTCAGGAGTTTGAGACCAGCCTGGCTAACATGGTAAAAACCCCGTCTCTACTAAAAATATAAAAATGAGCCAGTGTGATGACAGGCACCTGTAGCCTCAGCTCCTCCAGAGGCTGAGGCAGAAGAATCGCTTGAACCCAGGAGGCAGAGGTTGCAGTGAGCCAAGATCTCGCCACCGCACTCCAGCCTGGGTGACAGAGTGAGACTCTGACTCAAAAAAATCATACTCCTGTCTGCTTGGTCTGTGTGTCTTTCCTTAAAGTTAGATATTAGAAGTACAATACACTCGCAGTCCCTTATTTGGAAGTTTTGGGGCCAGATAAGTTTCAGAATTCAGACTGTTTCAGATTTTTCTAAAAGTAATAATGCGCATGTGATGTGGTTATATAATGCTGTGGGCTCTGGGACAGCCCCTGATAATCAAACATATTATTGTTACTATAGGAAAATATATGAATATTTTCCCACTTCATGGATGCCTAAAGATTATACATAGCTTCGTGTCAAGTCAGGTCAACTTTTGTTGCCAAATAAGTTACAAAAAAAAAGCTTATTTTGTAGAGCTTTTTGGATTTCAAAATGGTGAGTAGGGATTGTGGACCTGTCTTAGTATAAGTACCTATTGAGAGTCTGTGAAATTTTTTTACTTTAAATAATGTTTTCCATATTCCAAAAGGTTGGAAACCACAGTTATATTGTATAAGCAGGGGTCACAAACTCAAGTGCAAGGGCCAGTAAAATAAATAAGTGGGAGGTGGGTGTAGGACAGTAGGGAATGGGGGGACTGCAGTGAACTGGTGAGTACGTGTTCATTCAAAGGGGAGAGCTGCTCTTCAGTTCTAGCCACTTGTTGCCACGGTGAATGTGGGAGTAGTGAAGCCACATCTTCCATTTTTGATGATACTCCAGAATGCTGATTTCCATGTGATTTCTTGATATGTAAATATTGGCAACCAAAAATAAAAAAGAAACCCACTGTGTTACCCAAATAAAACATATCTGCAGGTTTTATCTGGTTGCGGGCTGCCTGCTTTACTTGTGGTTTGGAGATTAATGCCGATGGTATGAAAAGCTGTCAGCGTTGTTGGTAATGAATTACTTCTTGAGATGTGGATAGATACATATGTTTTGTAATTATTCATTACACCCCATATATATGCTATATGGTTTTTGCATGTAAAATATTTCGTAATAAGAAAACCTAGACAGGCCAAGACAGTTGGATTACCTGACATCGGGAGTTCGAGACCAGCCTGACCAACATGGAGAAACCCCGTCTCTACTAAAATTACAAAAAATTAGCAGGGCATGGTGGCTTATGCTTGTAATCCCAGCTACTTGGGAGGCTGAGGCAGGAGAATCTCTTGAACCCGGGAAGCAGAGGTTGCGGTGAGCCCAGATCATGCCATTGCACTCCAGCCTGGGCAACAAGAGCAAAAGTCGGTCTCATAAAAAACAAAATACAAACAAACAAAACCTAGACAACTTGATAGTCACTTTATTTCAGACCTGCCTCATTTTCTGGCCAGTGGGAAATTTCCTTCTTCACCTACAAATTTGAAACTTTCAATGTTTTTATCTTGGAAAAGGGAATGAAAGCCTCACGTTAAAAACAGGAGCCCTCATTAAAAGTAGGTTAGTGGCCAGGCGCTGTGGCTCGTGCCTATAATCCTAGCACTTTGGGAGGCCAAGATGGGAGGATTGCTTGAGGCCAGGAGTTTGAGACTAGCCTGGTCAATATAGCGAGACCCCACCTCTCTCAAGAGATAGGTAGGTAGATAGGTAGGTAGGCAGGTAGATAGATAGATAGATAGATAGATAGATAGATAGATAGATAGAAAGAAAAAGTAGGAGTTTTAAAAGGTTAGATTGTATGTTTCTACCTTTCCAGGGCCATAGTGATCTGAAGTAACATTGGGTATCCGTCCTTATATTGGGACAGAGAGCTGTCCTTAGTCTCCTCTCTTTTCACAGCTTTTCCCTGGGTCATCTCAGCTCCGTAACTGTCACCTCATGATTGATGACTCTGTTCTATGCTTTCAGTGCTGGCATCTCTTCGTCCCTAGAGTGATGCTGTCATCTCCGTCTTGAATGTCTCTGCTGACATGGCCTGCTAAACTTGAACTCACAGGCGGCACAATCGCTTGAGCCCAGGAGTTCAAAACCAGCCTGAGCAACATAGGGAGATTTCATCTCTATTCTTTCATTTTATTATAAAAAATATTCAAAATAAAATGAAATTGAACCCATGAACTTCATCCTCAAATTGTCTTCACTTCCCTCTGTCCTCTAGTCCATAAGTCACCAAACTTTGGCCTGCAGGGTAAATCTAGCCCATCGCATGTTTTATACAAAAGGTTTATTGGAACACAGCCACACACTACAGCAACAGGGTTGCATAGTTGGAATGGTGATCTATACAGCTCACAGGTCCTATGGTATTTACTCTCTGGCCCTTAATAAGAGGTATGCTGACCCCTGCCCTAGGGTATTGAATGCCCTCATGTTACTCACCATTCACTTGGCAATCCCCCTGTTTCTCCTCTTGTTTTTTTTTTTTTTTTTTTTTTGAGACAGAGTCTTGCTCTGTCGCCAGGCTGAAATTCTGTGGCGCGATCTTGGCTCACTGCAACCTCCACCTCCTAGGTTCAAGCAATTCTCCTGCCTCAGCCTCCCAAGTAGCTGTGATTATAGGTTCACACCACCACGCCCAGCTAATTTTTGTATTTTTAGTAGAGACAGGGTTTCACCGTGTTGGCCCGGATGGTTTAGATCTGTTGACCTCATGATCTGCCCACCGTGGCCTCCCAAAGTGCTGGAATTATAAGTATGAACCACTGTGCCCAGCCTCTTCTCTGTCTTCTGTACCCTGGCTATCACTGTGATCTGGCAGTGCTGCCTCCTTAGTTATCTTTTGACTTGGTCTCTCTTTCTCAGTGACTGTCCTTCCTGTTACCTTCATCAGGTGCTCATTGTTTCTCACCTGCACTCATAATTGTCATCCAGCTGGCTTTGCTGGTTTTAGCTGGATTTATCCCTTTGGTCATCTAGCTGTCACTTCTGTTTGATGTGGTAGTCACCATTGTTACAATTATATCTGTTCTATCCTAAATTATTTTTTTCCAGTGAATTCTGTAGAGTTTAGAATTCCTACATTTATAGGAAATTAATATTTATTTTTGACAGTAATTCCAAATTTCCTGAGATGATAATGCTGTCATTTAATTTATTCTCCAGAAAGTGATGCTGTACTATAATGCATGTCATTATACATGACATGATGAGTATTGCCTTTTGCCACCACCTTAGTTGCTTACATATGTTTTAAAAATTTGCTAGCTATTTAAATTTTTTTCATTAAGGTGGAAATGAATGTGTCCTTATATTTGTATTTCTTTATATGAGTTTTCTGTGTGTGTCATTTGTTTATCTAATTGTTACAGAATTGTTTAGTTATGAATTTCATTATTCAATTACCACAAGTATCTATTAAGAACCTGTCAGTAAATTTTCAGGCCTGGCACGGTGGCACGCCTGTAATCCTCCAGCACTTGGGAGTCTGAGGCGGGCGGTTCACTTGAGGCCAGGAGTTCAAAACCAGCCTGGGCAACATGGTGAAACCTTTTCTCTACTAAAAATACAAAAATCAGTCAGGCATAGTGGCGTATGCCTGTAGTCCCATCTACTTGGAAGGCTAAGGCATGAGAATCACTTAAACCTAGGAGGTAGAGGTTGCAGTGAGCCAAGATCATGCCACTTTCCTGGTTGGGTGATAGAGAGAGAATCTGTCTCAAAAAAAAAAAAAAAAAAAATGAGAAAAAAGAAAGAACCTGTCAGATGAGGCTGAGGGGAGACCAGTCTGTGGGTCACTAGTAAAGAGTAAGGATAAAAAGGCAAGGCCTCAAATATCCTGTTAAAGTTGGACTCCAGGCAGTGGGAACTTAATATAATTTTATGCAGGGAAGTAGCATTATCAGATTTTCATCCTAGGAAGTGGACCCTCACAGCAGTGTGAAGAACAGACTCAAGGTGGGGCCAGTGGTAGAACCAGCAAGATCAGCAGGGAGTCAGCTGGACAGGAAGGAATGGACCACTGCCAAGGGAACAGGAGAAAAAAGGAAAGAAATTAGAAAGTATCTGTTGGTTCACTGGATATGCAGTGGGTGTGAGAGAGAGATCAATCATGATTCTGAGGGCTCATCCTTGGGTGATAAGGATGTAATGTAATATATTGAGTTTCTTTTTAGACATGTTGATTTTGAGAAGCCCATGGACATCCTGATAGAAGTATGCAGCAGACAATTAGATAAACCAGTGTGGAATCAGGAGAAGGATGAGGTTAGACGTAGACATACAGAAGTCATTGGCATACCAGTTGAATCATGGGAGTGGATAAGTTTATCCTGAGACTGCAGGCAGAGTAAGAAGATCTTGTTAGGTGATGATGGTACCTTGGAGAATATTCACATTTAAGAAGTGTCAGAACAGCCAGGCACGGTGGCTCACGCCTGTAATCCCAATACTTTGAGAGGCCAAGGTGGGTGGATCACCTGAGGTCCAGAGGTCAGGAGTTCAAGACCAGCCTGGCCAACATGGTGAAACCCCATCTCTATTAAAAATACAAAAAATTGGCCAGGCATGGTGGTGGGCACCTGTAGTCCCAGCTACCCAGGAGGTTGAGGCAGGAGAATCGCTTGAACCCGGGAGGCGGAGGTTGCAGTGAGCCAAGATTGCACCGCTGCACTCCAGCCTTGGCAATAACAGCAAAACCCCATTTCTTAAAAAAAAAGTGTCAGAACAGGAAGCCACAAAGAGACTAAGAAAGAAAGTTCTAACATTAGGAGGGAATCTGGGGAGAGTGGTATCATTAACAATGAAAAATGCAGAGAAAATGTAAAGAATGAAGATGTGGTGCTTCATGTTTATCAGGCACTACGGAAAGGTTAAGTGAACAAAGAGTATGCATTGGATTTAACAGAAAATAGCTGGGGCATGAGTGAGACAAGATTTTGTAGAGTTTTCAAAAACAAGTCAATGAACAACGAGATCATGATAGGAGTGTTGAATTTTTTCAGAGTCTTGGCTGTGAAAGGTAGACAGATAAAGTGGTTGGTTGCTGGAGAAGCAGAACTAGGAGAATGTGATGTGCCAGGAAAAATGGGCCTACTTGTGTAGTTAGGGACAGAGACAGATGAAAGACAAAGCAGATTGGGAGATCAGTAGAATGAGGTCTTTGAAGAAGTCTGAATGGATAATGCCCAGGGGACTGTTAGCCTTCAACTGCAAAGCTGGATCCCTTTCCTCTGAAACAAAGGCAAGGAGTAGAGATGAATGAAGAGAGGATGGTGGAATATAGGCAGGGGGCATGCGGGTCTTGACTGCTGGTCTTTAATGTCTTCGAGAGGGTAGAAGGCATGATCATGCCTGAGGAAAGTGATAAAGATTTGGAGGGGCCCTTAAGGAAATTGATCTCAAGGGAGTTGACCATGGACATTTGATAGCATTTGGGGCACAAACTATAGGAGCTGTTGAAATAAATTGGAGAATATCTATAGGACGAACTTCTACTTTTAAAAGGAATAAAATGGAGTCATTCACGTTTTGAGAGATCTACAAAGTGTAGTGATTTTTTTTTAGAAAGCATATCAGAGAATAATATGCGATCATTAATACAGACATGCACGTATTTTTAAAAGATCTGGAAAAACATTAATAATAGTTTTTTGGGAAATGGAAAAGAGTAGGACATAGCCAAAAAACAGAACTTTTACTTTTTTTTTCTTTGTTTCTTGAGACAAGCTGTCACCGTGGTTGCCCAGGCTGGATTGCAGTGTTGTGATCATGGCTTATGGCAACCCAGACCTCCCAGGCTCATTTGACCCTCCCATCTCAGCCTCCTGAGTAGCTGGGACTACAGGTGCCCACCAGCACACGCAGCTATTTTTCTATTTGTTTTAGAGACAGCGTTTCTCCATGTTGTGCAGACTGTTCTTGAAATCCTGAGCTTAAGCTATCCACCCTCCTCAGCCTCCCAAAGTGCTGGAATTACAGGTGTCAGTCACTGTATGCTGAACTTTAAATTTTTTAATTTTTATGCAACTTATACTTTTCTGCTGTTCATATATTTTTCTTGCATACCAACTATACACTCGTGTATTTTACAATATTTGATCCTTAACACACGTAAATATTTTAATTACCCAAGGCATACAAAAATACCTGCTCCTTATAAAAATCTGAAAGCATTATAAAACGATTTCAACTATCCCTCAAACACAACCTCAGTCTGGCCAACACCCAGCCTCACAAGAAACAACCATAGTGTGAACTTGTGCGAATACCTTTACAGTTCTTCAGAGAGACTCTTTTTTTTTTTCTTTTGAGATGGAGTCTCGCTCTGTCGCCCAGGCTGGAGTGCAGTGGCATGATCTTGGCTCACTGCAACCTCTGCCTCCCAGGTTTAAGCAATTCTCCTGCCTCGACTTCCTGAGTACCTGGGATTACAGGCATATACCACCATACAGCTAATTTTTGTATTTTTAGTAAAGACGGGGTTTCACCATGTTGGCCAGGCTGGTCTCGAACTCCTAACCTCAGGTGATCCACCGGTCTCGGTCTCCCAAAGTGCTGGGATTGCAGGCGTGAGCCACCGTGCCCGGCCAGTCCTTCAGAGACTTTTAAAAATTTTTCTGGGACTAGTTTTATTAAATTTAAAGAAAGTATGACTGAAAATGAAATGACTGTTTCCAAAAGGCCACTAGTGATAAAGCAGATACACAGCGTGTCTTGATCTTTCATAGTCTCTGAGAATCATCTGTTGCTTTGACAGCCTTTCAGCCCAGCTCCTGCACTCTGGTCAGGTGACATCAGCGGAGGTGCAGATGCGGGCAAAGCCTCTGCAGCAGCATTTGACAGATGATGCCCCAGCAAGTCCAACCAGGCTCCTAAGAGACAGCAGAGGAGCAGGGATTGGCATCTGCTCCTCTGGGTATGGATGCTGGGGTGTTTCCTAAACTTTGATGTGCATTTTTAGTGAGTTTTATCTTTCCTGGAGAATTATGAGGAGGAAGACTTGTTGGAAGAGTAGATGAAAGAGATTCGGTTTTAAGAAATTTCACAAAAAGTTCTGAAAAAGAACTGTTAAGGGCAGATGGCTGATTCAGCCCCCGTGGTGTTTGGGGACCCTTTCTGATCCTCCTTCAGGCCACCCAGTTGTCCACCTGGTAGCAATACCATGCTCTTCCTGAAACATTGGCTCCATTTCCTCCCTTGGGATACCCAGGAGGCTTCCCATTGCTTGTAACACTTCATGTTGTTCATGTTTTGGTGTGTGGAGATAACTAATGAAGAGGTTTCTCATTAGGAGCTTGTCCACTTTTCCTTCTGTGCTGCTGACTAACTGTATGCATTTCCTTTGGAAATTATCCAGCCTTTCCTGTAGGACCACATTTTGTTTTTCAAGTTCTTTGATGTGTTGCTCCTTTTATTCTATTTTCTTTTCCCTGGATGTTTCTGCGATTTTTTCATTGTCCTGTTTTAGTGTACCCGTACCCATTTCTAGAACTGATATTCTCTTCCTCAGATTTCTCACTGCCTGCTTCAAAAGTTCATTTTTATTCGTTTTTTTAGTGAGATTTTCTCTCAATGAATGTATCAGACTGTTTTTGGTTCTGATGAAAAGGTTTTTTCCCCAAAGTAACCTGTCTAAGACATTTTGTTTCTCCTTCAGCTGCTGAATTTCTGAATGCGTTTGCTCGTGTTCTTTTCTTTCTAGCTCTGAGGTGGCCGCAATGGAATCAGACAGTCTCTGATTGTCTCCTTGGAGGGATCTAATGGTTGCATCTTTTTCCTGCAGTGATTTTCTCAGCTTCTCGATCTCTTGCTGGAGCAGTTTAGAAGACCCACTCGATAGAGCAGACTCACTTGCATGAAGAGATTCTGCGGCATGTGAAGAAATTGCTTCCGCGGGGAGCTGAGGTAGAATATCCAGCTGTGGGAAGAGACTGTCCTCGCCGTCACAGAGCTGCCTGATGCTGTGCTGCGTGTGTGCTAACTCCTGCCCCAGGTTTTTGAGTTGAGTTTCACTCCTTTCGTTTTTTTGGATCAGATATCTATGGTTCATCTGACACTGAGAATCGTCATCACTGTCGATTGAAAACTTTGCCTGAAGTTGACAAAGTTCTTCTTGGGGTTGGGCTGCCCCCTGTCGCATATTTTGCGCTGTGGTCACCAGCTGCTCTTTCCATGCTTCTGCTTTCTTCACTGGCTGTTTTAAGATACTGGGTTCTTGTGGAAGCTCCTCATACTGATTGTTAGTAAGAGTTCCAATGTCATGACCAGTGCTGGATGTTTGCAGGATTGCCGCTAAAGGTTGACATTTCTGACTTAATGCATCTATTTCAATATATTTTTATTGATTGAGATGTGATGACTTCAGAATATTGTCTATAAACCTCTCCTGACCGCTATTAGTGGGTGATTTTTTATTTTCCTCTTGCAGCTCACACAGGCCTCCTTCGTTGTCAGCAGTTACATCCATTCCGTGGTGATACTCTCTTTCTAGATAGCTGTTTTCCCTGGCCGCCTGTCTCCAAACAGCGGATAGTTCTTCTGTTTCCAAAGCAGGTGCTTGCAGTTGCTGCTGAAGGTGAGCAACACCTTGGGTGTAAGAGGCTGAAGCCGTTCTAGCCTGAAGACCTGGCACCTCCACATCTTCCTGCTGGATGATGTGAGTGAGTTCGCCCACCTCATTGATGGACGGCTGATCCATCTGTTGAGTTAAAGTCGTATTCTTGTCATGTAAAACTTTAATCTCCAGTTCTTGTTCTTTGGTTCCTTTCACTAATCTTTCAGTTTCCAGTTTAGATGAATCAGGCTTTTCAGTTCTGTTTTCTGTATGAAGACACTCAGCTTCTGTCGTTTGAAAAACATCATGGTCTGTTTCAATGTCATCTCGTTTTCCACGCAGGTGAGTTTTGATTTGTTGCTTTGTATTTTGCAAATTCTAAATTTCTTCATCTTTGGCTGAAAAGCCCTGGGTGTGTGTGATACTCATGTGCTCTTGCTGGCATTTAAAATCATCCATTTCCTGTTTCTGGTCTTGTAAAGAACGAAGTAGTTGCATCTTACTGTGCAACTGCTCTTCAGTTATCTTTTGATATTTTATTTCTGCCTCAAGACTATTGTTGTTTCCTCTCAGTTGAGATACCTCAGTTTCTAGTTCCGTAATTGGATCTGCAGTTCTAGGCTTGGCCATAGGTGCAGTTTGACTATGTTGAAGTGTCTCATTCAGTGGTTCTATGAAGACCACACATGCATCAGTGTCCTTGATTTCACAGTTAGGGAACTCTTCCCCCTTATCTGTTCCCTGTATCAGCACATTTGAGATGTGGCTGATGAAGGAAGTCACATTTTTGCCCACTTGCCCCATGGAACAGCCTAAGCCAGAGCCAGGGCCCCCAAACCAGGAAGACATTGATGGGTCTTAGAACTGACCTGCTCTCCTTCGTGAAAAGCATCCAGTGCACTGGGGTTCACATCCAGTCTGGGCAAGTCAGGGAGGCCTTGTCTTTTTTTAAATTTTTTTTCTTTTTTTTGAGAAGAAGTTGCACACTCTGTTGCCCAAGCTGGAGGGCAGTGACACGATCTTGGCTCACTGCAACTTCTGCCTCCCGGGTTCAAGCGAGTCTCCTGCCTCACCTCCCGAGTAGCTGGAACTACAGGCACACACCACCATGCCCGGCTAATTTTTATATTTTCAGTAGAGACGGTGTTTCACTATGTTGGCCAGGCTGGTCTTGAACTCCTGACCTCGTGATCCACCCGCCTCAGCCTCCCAAAGTGCTGGGATTTCATGCGTGAGCCACCGCGCCTGGTGGAGGCCCTGTCTTTAAAACAGACATTCACAATGAGGTATTGCTAGGCAGCGCCTGCTCAGAGGCTCATAAAGGGCAGGACGCTGCCTGGCAATGCACAGACCTGGGGCGTCACTAGGGCCAGACTGGTGCCCATGGGCCTCTGCTTATCTCCATACCTTCCCACCCTCAGGGTTGGCACCCTCTCCCTCTGCATTAGTGACTTTCCCCTGTGCCACATGCAGCACCTGCCACGCAGCCCCCAGGACAGCTGCTCAGTACGGGGAACCCCAGATGCTTTTCCCTGAGTGTGAGTGTGAGCGTATGTGTTAAGAAAAACGTTACCTTTCATTTTTTCTAAGTGGCACCATACAGTCCATATGTGTTCTGCATCTTGTGATTTTCATGCCACAATTACTTTATTAAATGGAGATACAAATTTACACTGTGGAGCACACCCATCTTAAGAGTACAAATCAGTGGGTTTTGGCAAATGTCTATACCTGCACATAAGCACTACCCTAAGGAAGATAGTGAACGTTTCCATCATCCAAAAAGTTCCTTGTCCCCTTTGAGATTCACCTTCACCCTTCTGCCCTGGCAAGCCTTGTTCTTGTCTCTGTTCCCATGGTTGAGTTTTACATGTTATTGAAGGTCACACACAGAGTATCCTATGTGTACGCTCCATGTAGCTGGCTTTTTTCCAAATGCATTTCAGATCTCTAGTGAGTTTTAACTCCCAAGCAATCACTCCATTAATGGATGGATCCATCAGCCACAGTATATAAAGGTCCTAGTAGATTGCAAGGCACCAAGTTGGTGCCCAACACAAAGCTGATTTTCATACATTGCAATCAGCTAGAGGGTAGGCAGATGGTGTGGGAGTGACTGGAGGCCTGATGCCATTCAAATATTGAAAAACCATCAGGCGAGGCGCAGCGGCTCACGCCTGTAATCCCAGCGCTTTGGGAGGCAGAGGCAGGCAGATCACCTGAGGTCAGGAGTTTGAGACCAACCTGGCCAACATAGTGAAACTCCGTCTCTACTAAAAATACAAAAAAATTAGCTGGGCATGATGGTGGGCATCTGTAATCCCAGCTACTCAGGAGGCTGAAGCAGGAGAATCGCTTGAACCCAGGAGGCAGAGGTTGCAGTGAGCTGAGATCGTGCCACTGCACTCCAGCCTAGAGCAGAGAGCAAGACTCTGTCTCAAAAAGAAAAACCATCAGTGGTTCTCTGTTGCTCCGTAGTTCCATGGCAGGCAAAGTCTTTCTTTGCAGCTACATCCCCACCCCCCCGTTCTGTGCCCTACTGAGTACACACTCCTCCCCAAACCCCTTCTCCCCATGCTCTTTGGTTGTCCTGACTTATCTGAGGTCCACTTGGACTGTTTCCCTGCTGTCCTGGCCGCACAGTTCATCACTCTTCTGTCTGTGCCCCCATAGTGCTCTCCTCAAGGATGATTGTTGACATCTCTGTCTTTCCCATGAGCTCCCAAAGGTGGGGACTATGTGTCATTTGTCCCCCCTTTTTATTCCTTCCCATTTCTTGACATTTAGCGGGAGCTCCATCAATAATGGCCATATTAACCAAGATCTGAGATCCTCAATACCTTGGATGAAGTCCATCCTAGGATATGTGGTTTACACCTGGGGACTTGCTTTTGCTCATCTGTGAATGCTCAGCTGAGATGCACTGGTGCAGGTGTTTCTGTAACCTCCTTAGCAGTGGTGGGAAGCCCAGCAGCTTAAGACGTTAGCTTCTGATGCAGGGTTTGCTGACTCTCCACCTATTCTGTGCCTGAGTTTCTGTTTATTGTTTGCCTGTGATTCTCTTTGGTGCCACCCCACACGGTGTTATCACAACCAATCCTGTGTTTTCGTTGAACGTCCTGCCCTGCTCCTGCTCTAAGTCTGACTTGCTTTTTGTCTTTGTGTGGTCCAGGCTCAACTGTCACTTCTTCCAGACAGAGGCTAGAACAGCTTGATAAGTTTGGAAAGGTCATTCTTAGATAAGACTTGGGATTTATCTGAAGGTTGTTATTATTTGTTGTAATTCTCAGAACAGTTAACACGCCATGAACCCTCACTAGGTGCCACCAAACACGTTGAATGAAGTACATAAGATGGTGTCCCTAAACAACCACTCTGGTGACGATATTGTTATTATTATTTTATGGCTATGATTATTCCCATTTCACAGTGGAGGAAATGTTGCTTAGTAAGGTGCACCTGTGAACATCCAGGCCTGCAATTCAGAGTCTGATTTGACTTCAGAGCCATTTCTTTTTTTTTTTTTTTCTTTTTTTTGAGATGGAGTCTTGCTCTGTCACCCAGGCTGGAGTGCAGTGGTGCAAACTCGGTTCACTGGTGCGAACTCAGCTCACTGCAACCTCCACCTCCCGGGTTCTAGCAATTCTCCTGCTTCAGCCACCTGAGTAGCTGGGATTACAGGCGTGTGCCACCATGCCTGGCTAATTTTTGTATTTTTAGTAGAGATAGAGTTTCACTATGTTGCCTAGGCTGGTCTGCAACTCCTGAACTCAGGCAGCCTGCCTCAGCCTCCCAAAGTCCTAGGATTACAGGTGTGAGCCACCTCACCCAGCCTCCAGAGTCATTTCTTATCACCCTGTTTCTTATCACTGAGTTTATTCTGCCTGAGGGCAAGAGAATAAAGCCAATTGTAAATCATGCACATCAGAGCTCCTTCTGGGCAGCCCTAGAATCAGGGCATTTATGGCCTAGAACACAGGGACCCCGGAGACTATAGTGCTGCCGTGCTGCAGTGCGTTAAAGCCGCTACCCTTCCAGTCTGTCCCGCTACTCACTCTGCCACCTGCCAGCTGTTGCTACCCGAGTCTTCTCCTTGCAGTGGTTCTCAATGCTTGCTGCACTTGGGAATCTCCTGAGGAACTTTAAAGAAAAAACATGTGAGGCCCCACCCCCAGAGGTTCTGATTCATTGGTTCTGAGTTGGGGTCCAGGCATCTGTATTATTGGGCTTTTTGGACAATTTTATGAGGTATATTTTATAGGTCATAAAATTCACCCATTTTTCCCTTTTATTTTTACTTGACAGGTAATACTTGTACATATTTATGGGATACAGAGTGATATTTTGATACATGTTCACAATGTGTAATGATCAAATCAGGGTAATTATCATGTCTATCACCTGAACGTTTATCTTTTTTTTGTATTGTGGGCAATGAAAATCCTCTTCTAGTTTTTGAATATATACACTAAATGTTTGCTAACCCTATGCATCCTACAGTGCTACAGAACATTAGAACTTATGCCTCCCATCTAGCTGTGACTTTCCCCATCCTCTTCTCCACCCCACCCTTCCCAGCCTCCAATAACCACAATTCTACTGCACTTCTAGGAGCTTTGTTGTTTTTAGCTCCCTCATATGAATGAGAACATGGGGTATACATCTTTCTGTGTCTGACCTATTTCAAAAATTTTCCCATTTTAAGTGTACAAAATGATTCTTAGTAAATTTACAGAGTTATATAACCAGCACCACTATCCAACTGCAGAACATTTTCATCACCTCAAATAAGAGCCCTCTTGCCCCTTCTAAAGTTAATCCCTGTTCCTAATCTCCCAGCTTCGTGGCCAACCACTCATCTACTTTCTGCCTCTGTAGATTCTGCTTCTATCGAGTCCTGTTTTCTGACCATTTCATGTAAGTGCCTTCACCTATGTTATTTTCAGAGGCCTCACGATTGTCGTGTAGCTCTGGTTAAGAACCACCATTACCTCCTAGATCTTTTTTCACTAATTTTCTGGGTGGCTCCGAAAACTCAATAGGCCCCTGCCAGGGCCGTCTCTTAGATAATCTGTGAGCTAAATGAGTCCTTGTAAGTTGGACTGAGAACTTAATGATCATTTACAACCTGTTTTTTATGGGGATGAGCTTGTCAAAGTCCAAATGTGCTGACCTAGTTTGGAAGGGAGCCTGCACAACCTGTCTTCAGACGCCGCGCGCCTCCCCAGCAGCCATCAGTCACAGCACTGAGTCAGAGCCGAGGTGTGGAGGGAGGACCCTGTGTGGCCTGGCCTTGAGCACTTTTGCTTTAGATATTCTGTGTGGCTTTTTAGCTCTTCCTAGCCCTTGGCTGCCTCACCAGAGCAATAAACTGGACTCCTCCAGAGCTCCCTTCCCTTTAGGCAGTAGCTCTATGTGGATGTACTGTCTGCATCACAGTATTTTACAAAATTTTCTCACATACTTTTGCCTATTTAAATACATTTGATATCTCAAACTCAGCGGCCTCCAGGTCCAAGCAGGTACCATGAGTGACTGGAGCAGGCCGGGGAAGGAGGCACTTGGAATTTCTGAGAGGCCACTGAGGTGGTCGGTGGTGGAGGAACAGTTTCCTTCAGACTTTGCCATGAGCAGGAATCTTTACTGGAGCTTTGAGACGGTCCACATGGTTAGAGCAGGGATAGCAAATAGATTCCATTTCATGTGCCAGAGGGGAAAAAGCCAACCCACCGAACAAAACACTGCGTGGGTAAGCTTACACATGCAGGAAAACGATAAACCTCAATTCAATTTAGGGTAAACTGTAACTGTTCATCTTAGTCACTGGAATTCAAATAATATTATCAAGGGTAAGATTGAGAAGGGTTTTGTTATAGTTTAAAGTAAAAAATAAATGTTATTACCATGTTTTAGAGAAGTTGTAAATATGTGGGTAAAATACCATCATTTGGGGAAATAATTCAGAGTATAGAACTATTAGACCTATTTTTCCCACACCATTGCCAAAATATTTCTATTGAATCATTTCCCCCTGATAAGTATCCTTTTACTTTTCAGTGTTATACATGGGAATAATTTTTTCCCAGTACCATCCCTTTAGAGTTCTTGAACTCTCTTATGACTTGTAAACTGCTTTGTGGCAAGTATAACTTTTTTTTGAGTTTCAGAGGGTCCTTTGTTATTTATTTTATCTTATTTTATTTTTGAGACAGAGTCTCACTCTGTCGCCCAGGCTGGAATGCAATGGCACAATCTCAGCTCACTGTCACCTACGCTTCCCAGGTTCAAGCGATTCTCCTGCCTCAGCCTCCCAAGTAGCTGGGACTACAGGCACCCACCACCACGCTCGGCTAATTTTTTTTTATATGTATTTTTAGTAGAGATGGGGTTTCACCGTGTTAGCCAAAATGGTCTCAATCTCCTGACCTCTTGATCCACCCGTCTCGGCCTCCCAAAGTGCTGGGATTACAGGCATGAGCCACCGCGCCCAGCCAATAATAAGTATCTTTAAAAGTTTGTTTGATTGAAAATAAACAACAAAACTAGAGATGACCCAAAAAGTCTTTGAAAAATTCCCATTAGCCTGTCTTAGTTATTTCTTTTTTTTCTTCTTCTTCTTTTTTTAGATGGAGTCTCACTCTGTTGCCCAGGCTGGACTGCAATGGCATGATCTCTGCTCACTGCAACCTATGCCTCCCAGGTTCAAGCAATTCTTCTTCCCCAGCCTCCTGAGTAGCTGGGATTACAGGCGCGTGCTACCATGCCTGGCTAATTTTTGTGTTAGAAATGGAGTTTCACCACGTTGTTCAGGCTGGTCTTGAACTCCTGACCTCCTGATCTGCTCACCTCGGCCTCCCAAAGTGCTGGGATTACAGGCATGAGCCACCGCGCCCAGCCGAGTCTTACTTATTTCTATATCTAAGTTTATTTCATGATCCGTTTGTGATTTGTACATCAAATGCTGAGCATAATGCTTATGCTTCACTGACCTCACCTGAGACCTGCATCCACTGAATTTTTACTGTATGTGCTTAGGGTCGAATGTAATTAAAGTCTTGTTTATTTACTTTTTTTTTTTTGTAAATAAGTTCTCCTTCTGTTATGCAAGCTGGAGTGCAGTGGCAGGTTCATAGCTCGTTGTAGCCTCAAATGTAGCCTTCCCAGTAGCTAGTGAAGGCCTTTTTAGAGGGGCCCTTGCTTTGAAGAGTAGCAAATATGTATTTGCCATTTTTGTGGTGAGTGTCTGCGTTTGTGCAGTAAATGAGGTCATAAGTAGACTGAGGAGTACATGGGCTTATCTCCTCCTCTTTTTTTTTTTTTGGTTCAACAGATTTGTGTTGAACAAAGGTACATACACACTGAACAGTTATATCTTATAGTTCAGTATATTTCTAGTGAATGAATGAGTCTCTACTACTTGTTTATAAATATGAATGTTTATGTAATTTTAATAAACAGTGAATAATTTATACATGTTTTGTAACTTGCTCTTTTCATGTCAGCATATATAGATCTGCATTATTATTTATAATTGCTTTATTGTACTCCTTTGCATGGAAATTCCCCTCTATTTAATCTATTTAATCTTAATAGAGGGGAAATTCCCCTCTATTTAATCTGTTCCCTACTGATAGTCATTTAGATTTCTGCCTTTTTATTTATTTATTTATTTATGTATTTTTTCTTTTGAAACAAGGTCTCACTCTGTTGCCCAGGCTGGCATACAGTGACATGATTACAGCTCACTGCAGCCTCAGCCTCCTGGGCTTAAGTTGCCCAGGCTGGTCTTGAACTGAGCTCCAGCAATCTGCCCACCTCGGCCTCCCGAAGTGCTGGGATTACAGGTGTGAGCCACTGTGCCCAGCCTATGTTTTTATATTAAACAGTGTTACAGCAAATACAAGTATATGTGCATGTTTGCAGGAATTGCTAGTGCAGAGTTTGCACGTTATGAATAGCTACTGCCAGGCTTTTCAAGTCCTTTTTTTTTTTCTTTTTTTACCAATTTACAGTTTCACTGAATTGGGTGAGGAGTTTCCTGCCCTATACCCTCTGTCTCACTTTGTTCTGTGCTGCTGTAACAGAATATATGAGACTGGGTAATTTCTAGAGAACAGAGATTTATTTCTTACAGTTCTCAAGGCTGGGAAGTCCAAGGTCAAGGGGCCCACATCTAGTGAGGGCCTTGTTGCTGCATCATCCCATGGTGGAAGGTGGAAGGGCAAGAGGGCATGCTTGCCTGCAGGAGAGGAAGGGAAGGGGCCTGTACTCGTTCTTTTTATCAGGAACCCCTCCTGTGATAACTAACCCTTTCATGAGGGCAGGGGCCTGTGACCCACCCTTTCTTAAAAATCCCCCGCCTCAACACTGCTGGAAGGGGAATGAAGTTGCCAACACGTGAACTTTGGGGAACACAGTCAAACCATAGCATTCTGCCCCAGCCCCCCAAATTCATGTCCTCTCACACGCAGAGTACATTCATTCCATCTTGACAGGTTTAATGTCTTCATTTGTTCTAGCATCACGTCAAGAGTCCAGAGTCTCATTTGAATCAGATACAAGTGAGACTCAGGACAAGATTTCTCCCAAGGCAGATTCCTCTCCACCAGTGGGCTTGGGAAATTAATGTGCTTCCAAAATACGATGTGGGGGTCAGGCATAGGACAGCAAGTCCCATTCAAAGGGATTCATTTCCTGTTGTTGCTGTAACAAATCACCACAAACTTAATGGCTTGAAGAATACAAATGGATTATCTCACAGTTCCAGAGATCAAAAGTTCGAACCAGATCTGCCTGCACTACAATCAAGGTGGCAGCAGGGCTGAATGCCTTCCTGGACACTTGAAGGGAGTGTCTGCCTCCTCGCCTTTTCCAGTTTCTTGGGGCTATCCATGTTCCTTGGCCTCTTCCTGCAATTGTCAAAGCCAATAGTTTTTATGCTGTCCCTTTCTTCCATGATTGCGTCTTCACTGACTTCCTGGGCAACTGTGAAGGACTTCTGTGATTACACTGGCCCTACATGGATAATCCAGGCTAATCTCCCTTTATGCTGATTAGCAACTTTCATTCCATCATTAAGGTTTCATTCCAACCTTAATTCCCCTTTGCTATGTAATCTAACACATTCACAGGTTCTGGAGTTTCAGAAATGGACATGACTGGGGAGGGGAGAGCATTTTTCTGCCTACTCTAGATCCAAATGTCAACTCAAGGTTGAGCAGCCCTGATTTCAAAGGACATATGCACACATTACACATATCCACACGTGCATGCATTACACACACATACCTGTACACATTTAGACAGACATGTGGGGCATCTTTACATGTCAGAACACAAATATACACCTCTACCTCCTTTTTTATGGCTGCTCAGTAACCCATCCTGTGAATATACCATGTTCTACTTAACACCTTAATCTTAACTGCACAAAAGTAAGGCAGCACCACCAAACTTCCAGCCTCATACAAATCTAACTGAACTGTGGACTGAAGACAGCTAAAGACTGTCAAACTTTCACATCACAAACAGTTCCTCCAAAGCTTTAGGGATCTACTTGAGCCTTCATAATAGCCAACAACAGTAGCAGCTACATTTGCTAGACGCTTTCTATGCCCCAGACACTGGGTTGACACCTACATCTACTTTAATTCTCCAACCAGGCAAATCAGATAGGATCTACTATTACTCCCACTTTACATATAAGGAAAGTAAAACCCCGAGAGGTAACTTGCCCAGGACCCCAGCACTAATAAGTGGGATTGTGGGGTTCAAACCCAGAGGGCTTGACTAGCAAGCCCTAGATTTAGTTTATCTAAACCAGGGGTCAGCAGACTACACCTGAAGGCTCAATCCAGCTCACTGCCCATTTTTTATGGCCAGAAAGCTCAGAAGAATGGTTATTTTTAAATGACTGGAAAAAAAATTCCAAAAGAATAATAATACTCAGTGACACGTGAAAATTATATGAAATTCAAATTTCAGTGTATATGAAAGTTTTATTGGAACACAGCCAGGCTCATGTGTTTATGTGCTATCTATGGCGGCTTTCAGGCTACAACAGCAGAGTTGAGTTGTGACAGACACCACCGCGTGACCTGCAGAGCTCAAAACTGACTCTCTGGCCATTTATAGTTTCTCCAATCACAGGGAGTCTGGTCCTCAATCTTTCTGACTGCTTCACGCTGAGAAGGGGCATTGTGGGATAATGACGAAGAATGAAAACGTCATGCCTATAGCTGAAGTACTCACAAGTGCCTGGCTGGCATCCAGCTTGGTGGAACATGGTAATATGGGTCCTTTTATCTTGGTTTTAGAACAATATTTCAAGCCATACTAAGATGATTAATAACATAGATAACATCCGGATACAGTGGCTCACGCCTGTAATCCTAGCACTTTGGGAGGCCGAGGCGGGTGGATCACGAGGTCAAGAGATCGAGACCATCCTGGCCAACACATGAAACTCCATCTCTACTAAAAATACAAAAATTAGCTGGACATGGTGGCATGTGCCTGTAGTAGTCCCAGCTACTTGGGAGGCTGAGGCAGGAGAATCACTTGAATCCAGAAGGTGGAGGTTGTAGTGAGCCAAAATCGCACCACTGCACTCCAGTCTGGCAACAGAGCAAGAGTATGTCTCAAAAAAAAATAGCCAGTGTGGTGGCACACTCCTGTAATCCCAGCTTCTTGGGAGGTTGCAGTTAGTCGAGATTGCACCACTGCACTCCAGTCTGTGCAATGGGAGTGAGACTCCATCTCAAAAAATAAAAAAAAAAAAAAACATAGATAACAAAAATTTTAAAAATACCACAGAATATGGAGTGGATCCCTTGGGAAATCCAAGAGAAGACTCTTCAGAGCTCTGTGTTCTCTGTGTGGTTTCTTATTTCAGGTCTTTGGCTGGTCTTTGAATTCTAACTTAAGGCCGTAGGAGGGTTCACACGACCATGACTGTTTCCTCTGGAGGGATCCCAGAGGGACTGGTTTTACCCCAGTATGGTGAGTCCATGGGTAACACTGGCAAACTGGACAGATAAGTGGGTGGTCAGCAGCACCGCAGAGGAGCCGACCCACTGTGCTTGCAGCTGGTCTCTAGCCTGGTGGGACTGCCAGGTCTTCAGCATGAGCTGGCTCCCCAGTTTCAAAGAGTAAAGAGGCACAAGGAATTGGAACCTGTTAGAAGCAAACTGAGAGAGACTAGTTAACATACTTCCTAATTATTTTATATATGAACTAACTTCTGTTTCGGGAGAGGGACAATCCTCATGTATCAGGGAATCTGGAGAAATGGTCTCCTGTAAGTATTTCAAAGGGGCTAAGCACCAACCCACTTCTGGGATATTCATATCTTCAGCAGGGCAAGGGGCAAGACTTTTCCCCAGGTAAGATTTGTCTCCTGGCAACTGGGGTCCCTTTGGCCACAAATGGGTCCGTTCAGTCAGTGATGGGCTTAGGACTTTATTTTTAGTTTGACCTCTTTTGGTCAAGATATGCCAGAGGCAGCATCAATGGCCAAGCTTTTATTTTGTCCCATATCATTGCTGGGGTGGTGTGGCTGCCTGCTCTGGGTCCATCCTATCCCTCAGTGGGACTTCTATGGCCAAGGGAGTCAATCAAAAGACTGACTTTCAGTTAAACATTCTAGGGCAGATAGAAATGGAGGTGGGTAGGCACTCATTAATCCCGAAAACCTTTTAAGCAACACAATGGTCAAAAAGCAAAATGTGAGATTAAAATTCCTGTCATCTCAAAGCCAGGCCCCCATGGCTAGCATACAAAGCATATCAGCTGCTTCATCTGAGGTGCTCCAGGTGGCATTGATAAGCGGAGTTGGGCAGTTCCACTTACCTGGGGTAAACAGATCTTACAGTGACTTTTATCCAGACCACGTTCAGGAATAGCCTCCTGTGGGTCTGAATTACATATCCTTCTACGACTGTTCAGTTGTGAGCTGTGGGCCCTACATTAACCAGCCATGCTCTTCCACTCTGCAGCATTTAAAACCAAACACACTGCTTCCAAATTAGTTATTCTCACAATCCATTTTAGGAAAGGTGCCTCAAGAAGCTGATGATACCAGTCTACAAAAGGGAACATTTTCTTCACATCATACCATTTGGCTTCAGTAGTTACTTCGTTTTGCCTTTCCCTGCCTTGACTACCTTCTTGGAAACCACAGGTCTGAGAGGCACCAGAAAGTACCTCTTCTGTGGGTTTCTTTGAGGCTAGTGATCTAAACTCAGACAGACCCACATCTGAGCTTGGTCCAGCCTCAAGGCCCAACCCAGCACTCTTACTTTAATTTTAGCTATTATAGATAACAATAACGAAGGGAATGAATATTTCACTTTTTCCTTATTAGTTTGGATTTCCTTATGCATCCAGTGATCCAACTCCCCAGGAATTGGATCCATCTTTAAATTCCACTGGTTCTTGCAATGGCTTTCTATTAAAAAGAAAAAAAAAAGAGTAAAAAACATTTTTTAAATTCCACTGGTGAATTTTACCTTTAATAACTGAACGCAGCACAGCTGCAGCTCCACGTTGCCACCCAGGAACCATAGGTTAATGTAATAACAGGTATACTACAGTTTTCTTCTGAAACATAATTTTTCTCTGGCCAGTTCCCCACCTCTACCAAAGACAAATCATGGTAAGACCAATTTATTTGCAAATTACGTTTTAGTCTTATTATACTTGGCCAGATTATTTGCATAAAGTACAGCAATAATTATTGTCCATATAGGCTCTTTTAAGTTGGCTTTGCTGGAACTTTTCAAAAGGAATCTCAGATTCAACTTCTAAAGGCCTCTCAAGCTCAGCCAAGAATGTATCTGTGCCTGCAGATACCTGTACAAATTGGGTGAATTCCTTTCCTCTCAAGGTCTCAAAATAACTTTAGGTTTCCGGGCCTGTCAGAAAGTGACATTCTTTACTTAGCCCAGGTCAGGAATCCTGCAAAGGAACTATGTAGAGAGGTATGACGCCAGTCTTTCCAAGGGACATGCATCAGCTCTATAAAGTCAATCTCAATTCCTCAAAGCAGTCTGCTCATTTCTAAAAATGTCATTCCAGTTAAACCCTTGGTCAAAAGACCAGTACCTCCAATTATGTGCTGTTATAAAAGAAAACAGATTCTTATTGAATTTATGCAAATAACTACATTGCCATGAGTTAAGAATATTTGCAAATAGTTTTTGAATTCTGGAGAAACCAGGCAGACAGCAAGAAACATGCTTCAAATTTTATTTACAAGAGTATATTCAATTGTTAAGGGCTACAAACAGCTGAAGAGAAAAAAAATTGACACTGAATAACAAAAAGAATCAGCAATGTTTCAAACCCAAAGAGCCACAAAAGAATTAGTTCAGTTCTCTGTTAGCTCAGTCCATGCAATTAACTCTTGTTCTGTTTCATACTGGGTTAGCAATCTTTATGACCATGTCAGCCTTTTAATTAGAGTCCTAGAAGTCTTCTGTCTAATCCAACAGCTCAGTCTCTCCAACATCATCAGAAACCTGCTTTCAGGAGTCTTTTCCAAGGAGCGAATTTTGGACTGTAGTTGACTGTAAGCCACTTTTTGAGAAGAATCCAATAAAACAATAATTGTGGATGATAAAATGTTTAAGACATCCTAGTCAAAGACATATTAAAGATACAATTGTCAAGGAAATCTGGTTATTTCTGTGGCGTACAACAATTTAACATAATAAACATATTACTGATGACATATACTAAGACATGTCAGGATTTTAGGAATGCCATGTAATTTTGGCACACCTTAATAACACATGTATATAAATATAACCCAAAGAAAGTTAAACACCATTTTGTATTTGACAATGCTTCCTGTATAATTTTAACATACCAAATAAGCCTAATATGTCTCTTTTGGACTTCAGGGACCTAATATCTTTTTTTGTTTTTTGTTTTTTGTTTTTGAGACAGAGTCTCATTCTGTTGCCCAGG
Organism: Trachypithecus francoisi; assembly: GCF_009764315.1. Taxonomy (NCBI): domain Eukaryota; kingdom Metazoa; phylum Chordata; class Mammalia; order Primates; family Cercopithecidae; genus Trachypithecus; species Trachypithecus francoisi. The sequence continues at coordinate 73,804,793 of NW_022681455.1, forward strand.
CTGGAGTGCAGTGGTACGATCTCAGCTCACTTCAAGCTCTGCCTCCCCAGTTCATGCCATTCTCCTGCCTCAGTCTCCCGAGTAGCTGGGACTACAGGCGCCCGCCACCACGCCTGGCTAATTTTTTATATTTTTTTAGTAGAGACGGGGTTTCACCGTGTTAGCCAGGATCGTCTCGATCTCCTGACCTCGTGATCCACCCACCTTGGCCTCCCAAAGTGCTGAGATTACAGGCGTGAGCCACTACCCCAGCTAGGGGACCTAATATCTTTTAAAAATATACATTATTTTTGTTTGTTGTTGCTATTGGAGACAGGATCTCCAAAACTCTGTAGCCCAGGCTGGAGTGCTGTGGTGCAGTCACAGCACAGCTCACTGAAGCCTTGATCTCCTGGGCTCAAGCAATACTCCCATCTCGGTCTCCAGAGTGGCTGGGACTACAGGCACATGCCACCTTGCCCAGATTTTTGTTGTTGTTGTTGTTGGGTTTTTTGTTTGGTTGGGTTTTTTTTTTTTTTTTTTGTAGAGACGAGGTCTCCCTATGTTGTCCAGACTGGTCTCAAACTCCTGAGCTCAAGTGTTCTGCTCACCTCAGCCTATCAAAGTGATGGAATTATAGGTGTGAGCCACTGCATCCAGCACTAACTTTTTTTTTTTTTTTGATACAGTCTCGCTCTGTCGCTGGAGTGCAGTGGCACAATCTCAGCTCACCGCTCACCACAACCTCCACCTCCTGGGTTCAAGTGATTTCCAGCTAATTGTTGTATTCTTACTAGAGACAGGGTTTCACCTTGTTGGCCAGGCTGGTCTCAAACTCCTGACCTCAAGTGATTCACCCACCTTGATCTCCCAAAGTGCTAGGATTACAGATGTGAGCCACCATGGCCAGCCTTTTATTAAGTTAGCTTAAGGTCAAAGAGACTGAATTTACAACTTGAACTTTTTTTATTCTTTTTTTTTTTTTTAAGACAGAGCTTTGCTCTGTCACCCAGGCTGAAGGGCAGTGGTGCAATCTTGGCTCACTGCAACCTCTGCCTCTCAGGTTCAAGTGATTCTCTAGTAGCTGGGATTACAGGCACACACCACCACAGCTGGCTAATTTTTGTAGTTTTAGTAGAGGTGGAGTTTCACCATTTTGGCCAGGTTAGTCTCAAATTCCTGAACTCAAATGATCTGCCTGCCTGGCCTCGGCTTCCCAAAGTGCTGGGATTATAGGCGTGAGCCACTGTAGCAGGCCAGAAGTTGAAATTTTGATGTTGAGAAGTTCATCAGTCGAATATCAAAAGTTTAAAACACTTGATGCCACAAAATAGGATCACAGTTCATTATAAAAGAGTTATTCATTCAGCCAAAATGATAATTCAAAGGTTTCAAAAAAAAAAAAAAAAACCAACGCACCAAAACCCTTTACTCATTGATGTGGAGACTCAGTTTCCCCAATGGTTAAGACCCAATAGACACACCCAAGACAGCAGGAAGCCAACTAAATGTCTGACTCTCTCCTTTTTTTTCCTGTGGTTTACTTAAAAGGTAAACAAAAATCTTTGATCTCTGATTAATAATGTTTTAGGGGTATTATTAATGTTAAAGCTAATTTTAATAAAACCTTGTAAACAAATGTAATTTCAATCAGTTTGACCATGAAGTAATATTTCCATATACTTTGTATAAGCTTTTACAATTTTCTGTTAGAGAGTAGATCAGTGGTCTAGGAAAACTGTTATTCCGACACAGGGACCCAGACGTTTGCCTGGCATCAGTGTGCCTTTGATATTAATGTTTATAGAAAAACTCCAATTTTATCCCTCAAAGTCGGCCCTTACAATCTCACACGCCCACCTCTTCCGCGACAGTCCCTGGGCCTAGGGGGATTGAATACTTGTAATTGCTGGCCCTGCGTCTCATAAAAGCATTTCGTTTCGATTGTCGCCTTCTCCCAGGTCTGAAGATGAGGCTTTGACTGGCGTCAGTGTTCAAGATTTAGCAGGAATCTGTGCCTTTTTCAGACTCAGGAGTCAAAGCCCTGTAACTAAACAGTGGAAGGACTTTAGAAGCAATATAGAAAGTTACATGGATATAAAAACCTTAATTCTTTTAGATGTATTTTTAAGCAATATAAAAACTAATAATGATGACTTAGGAATTATCAATAAAATGTAAAATCTGTTCATTAAGCCAGTTACCAAAAGGCAAAGAAAGACCTTCTGCAGTGTACCTCTCCTTATGGGAAGCCCATTTAGATAACCTTGTTGCTCAGGCTGGAGTGCAGTGGTGCTATCTTGGCTCCCTGCAACCTCTGCCTGCTGGGTTCAAGTGATTCTCCTGCCTCAGCCTCCCAAGTAGCCGGGCTTACAGGCTCTCAACACCACGCACAACTAATTTTTGTATTTTTAGTAGAGATGAGGTTTTACTATGTTGGCCAGGCTGGTCTCAAACTCCTGACTTCAGGTGATCCCCCCACCGCGGCCACCCAAAATGCTGGGATTACAGGCATAAGCCACAGTGCACGGCCCAACTCCATAATTTGAATCAACTTTTAGATAACTTCTGAATTAGTTATTATTCTTTTTCTCAGCAAAGATATAAATTCTGTGACACATTTTATATACAGAATTATATATTAACTAGAATTCTTAGTAACCTTACATTTTAATGAAAAACCTAGGAAGCAAGAAATCCTGAACTGTTTACCAGATATTAACATTTTATAGATGACAACCTTCCATAGTTTTTTTTTTTTTTTTGAGACGGAGTCTTGCTCTGTCGCCCGAGCTGGAGTGCAGTGGCCAGATCTCAGCTCACTGCAAGCTCCGCCTCCCGGGTTTACACCATTCTCCTGCCTCAGCCTCCCAAGTAGCTGGGACAACAGGCGCCAGCCACCTCGCCCGGCTAGTTTTTTTGTATTTTTTAGTAGAGACGGGGTTTCACTATGTTAGCCAGGATGGTCTCGAACTCCTGACCTCGTGATCCGCCCATCTCGGCCTCCCAAAGTGCTGGGATTACAGGCTTGAGCCACCGCGCCCGGCCCTTCCATAGTTTTTTAAAAAATCTTTCCCTGTATCATAACCCTTTCTTAATTTAACATGACTCAGACATCTAATGAGCAGCCAAAATCTCAAGATTTTAAATTACGGAAAAAGTTCGCCTACATTTACCCCATTTCTATTTTATGCATGTTTAACCGTTTCTCTACATTAACTATGAGAACTGAGATACCAGACAAAGCCAGTCATTGCTTCCTTGATAATCATTTTTATAACCTATGAATATCAGGTGTTTACCTAAGTAAGAACTTTAAAATTAAAACACACGGGTATATTTGCCAATAACTCAGAAAATTCAGCTGTTTTTATTAAATGACAACATTAGTCTTATTTATCAAAAAAAAAAAAAAACCCACACACACAAAGATCATTTTCTTCATGGCTGGGTTTATAGTCTTATAACCTTTTTCGTCAAACTCAGACCCTTAACACATCCAGCAAATACGAAACCCAGATAAAAAGGTAGGCTGACAAGTCTGAAGACATTTCTATTTTACCAATAATGTTAAAGCCCATTTATTAAAGATTTACTTAAGTCACATGAACTTGGAAAATGACTGGACTTATTTACCTAATTTATGCACACTCTTTTTTATTTATAAGCCAATTTGGTACCCTGTGAAAATGATACAGAACATCCGGAGACATACATACACATACAAAGATCCAACAGCTTTTACCCTGGAATTCTAGCCATTAGATAGCAATGCAAACTCACTGGTTTACGGGCATGTTCACATGGTTAAACTTTGTTTGCCCCAGTAGGTAATCCAGCGAAGGCTGTGAACCAAAATTTTGGGTAAATCACTTTCCATGGCAGTTTGATTTTTAAAGGCCAAACCTCCCCAGACTTTAAAGAATACCAAACAATACCACTGAAGAACATCACAATCAGCCAGGCCCGACCTTGCTTAGGACAGCAGCGGAAAAGCCTGGATACACGGGACTCCATCCCGCCTTCCCATCCAACAGAAAAATGAACGCAATTAGAAGACAGCAGTACAATTCAAAGACCCATAGAGAGTCCCAACCTCCCCAGTCCTCAAAGAACACTGGAGCCAAACAGTGTTGCAAAAGAATATCATTTTCCTTTGTTCCATTGGCTCATAACTATATTCAGACTAATTCTAAAGAATGCACCCCGGTGGGCTACATTCTAAGATCAAATTCTGATTTCTCATGACTATATCCACCCACACACATAAATAATCACGAAAATACAATCTAACCGCAGTAGCGACTAACAAGCCCCCAAGACCATCCAAGCCAAAACAGTTGAGGTGCTTCCCTCTCACAGTCAGCTGGGCTTGTTCAACCTGCAAATGGAAATTCCTTCACAATTCGCCAAATTGAGAGAAGCAGATCCTGCCATCTGGTACCCACAAAAGACACCTGTCAGATGCATATGTCACATTTCAAAGCTGCTCTTCCTAGACAATCAGGAACACAGAGTCAACAGCAGTGGGGACAAAGAGAGACAGACAGAAATCCACCTCTGGCCAAAAAAGGGTCAGGCAGCTGCACAGGAGGGCCTCTGAGACTCTCCCCATCTGCGGCCACCAGCCAGAGGCAACCCATTCCCGATTAGGGGACCAAAATATGTTACCGAAATGCCAGGGGTTCAGTATAGGTTCAGTATAGGTCCTGCACAGAAAGCCAATCATTAGGAAAAGTAATGCTGGGGAAGAAATCTTTATCATATTGTGGTTAACATCAGCCCAATAGAACAGGAGATCAGTCTCAAATCCCTCTCTCCAGCTGACTAAAGCTGGGGGCATTATATAGCAGGGGGAAGGAATTTAATTATGAGCAGGAAGACAGCAATCAGGCAGGAGTAAGGGATCAATTGTGATGAATGAGGGTCTGGAGTCTCCGTGTCTGCATGAAGCCATCAGGTGAGTTTCTATCCCTTGGTGGAGGGAGGAACTCCGATGAGACTCAACAGGGCTTGCTGGGGCCACAGGGTGAGGGCAAATGGCAAAGGGCATGGGGAACTTTTTGGATGATGGAAACGTTCAGTGTCCTCCTCAGGATACTGCTTAGGCACAGGTGCAGACATTTGTTATAACCCACCGATTTGTACTCAAGATGAATGTGTTTCACTGTGTAATTTTTACCCGCATTTAAAAAAGCAATTGTGTGAAAACCACAAGCTGCAGGACACATAGGAACTGTATGGTACCACTTGGTAAAAAAACTGAAGGGCATGAATGTTCTCCCTGACACACGCACTCACACACACTCAAGAAAAGGCATTTGGGGGTGGCTGTTTTGGAGTGGGTGTCCTGGTGGCCAGGATCAGGCTGGCAGGAGCCACACATGGTGCTGGGGAAAATCACTAATGCAGAGGGAGACGAGGCCAACCCAGAGAGGAGGAAGGTGTAGGGAAGAACAGAGGCCTGCCCTGTTATTAGGGCTGTCACCAAAGACCAGCCCTAATGAGGCCCTAGGCCAGGCCTCTGCATTTCCCGGCAGTGCCTTACCCTGGGTGGGCCTCTGAGCAGGCGCTGCCTAGAAACATCTCATTGTGAGTTTCTCTCCTTTGTTTTAGAGACAGGACCTCCACAGGCTGAAGTCGGATCCAACTGTGCTGGATGTTTTTCTTGGAACCAACCAGATGACTTCTATGAACCACAGGGATGTCTTCCTGGTTTGGTGGCCTTGACTCTGGCTTAAGTTGTTCCTTGGAGCAAGTGGGCAGCAATGTGGCCACATCTCAAGTGTGCTCATAAATGGCACAGAAAAGGGGAAGAGTTCCCTAACAGTGAGATAAAGGAGACTGAAGCCAGTATGAAATTCTTAATATCAGAGAATGAGAGACTTCAAAATCTTTGTAGTGACCTGGGAGAGACGTAGGAAGCATCAGAGCTTCAGATATGGCAGCAAACTACAAGTTACTGGCATCAATTACAACAGAAAGGTAGAAATGAGAGTTCCTAAAGCAAGAAAGTAAGCAGTGCAGGATCGGTTGCAGGACGGGCAACTATTGGCATCAATTACAACAGAAAGGCAGAAATGAGCGTTCCTAAAGCAGGAAAGCAAGCACTGCAGGATCAGTCACAGGGCCAGCAGCTATTGGCATCAATTACAACAGAAAGGTAGAAATGAGCGTTCCTAAAGCAAGAAAGCAAGCACTCCAGGATGCGTTGCAGGACCGGCAGCTATTGGCATCAATTACAACAGGAAGGCAGAAATGAGTGTTCCTAAAGCAAGAAAGCAAGCACTGCAGGATGCGTTGCAGGACTGGCAGCTATTGGCATCAATTACAACAGGAAGGCAGAAATGAGCGTTCCTAAAGCAAGAAAGCAAGCACTGCAGGATGCGTTGCAGGACGGGCAGCCAGCCCTGGAGTCAGCACATTCGGGAGGCTAGAGGTTCCCATCCACACTGCATCCCCTCCATTCGGGTGGTACCCATCGTGCTTCCGTGTTCCACGATGAGTACATGGGTTTTTGTGATGTAATTTCATCACAGTAATAAACAGATTGTCCAACGAAGTTTTAAAACACAAGTCTCCAGTTGGCCACTGAAGGCATATTGCTCAGACTTCTAAAGTAGAAGGAACAACTAGTTTTGATGAAAATGAAATCTACAAACTACAAACACCAGATACTATCCAGGAGCTCAAGCAAAAGAGAAGTCAGGATACTGATGAGCATCCCCTGCTCTGACAGAGCTTGAGAACTATTGAGGAAAATAAGCCAATAGACTCCAGCACAATGGGAAGTTCAGGGTTCCCCAGGAGTTGTCACCATCACCATGGCTCATGTTTATTGAGCCCGTATCACGTGCTTCGCACTGTTCCAGGTGCTCTGCAAGGAATAATTGCCTAAAAGTTCACAATAACTCTATGTTATCATCCTCATGTTACAGAGATGTGGATAAGATGTGGCACAGAGAAGTGACTTGCCCAAGGTTTCCTGGCTCTGCTCTGAATCTGGGCAGTATTGCTTCAGGCACCCTGTTCTTAACCTACCTGATACATGCTTTGCAAATATTAACCCACTTAATCCTCAAGACAACTATGAGACTGATACTACTATTATATCCATTTTAAAGATTAGAAACCTAGGCACAGAGAAGCTCATTAAATTGTTGCGGGTTACAGACATGACAGGAGGGGCCCTGAATGCAGACCCGGGATACCAGAAAGAGATCCTGAAACTGATGATGGCTTCTGAGACCTACTGGATGAGTTGGAAACCCGGAGGCTGGATAGTACAAGAGCACCCAGGGCAGGGAGTAGAGAGGGAAGAGAGAGCAGCGAGGAGCAGACATAGATGATGTGGCGGGGGCAGGGGGGAGAACCCCACCCCGTTTAAGCTTAGGTACATGGGTACATGTACCTAAGCTCAGGAACATATTCTATTGAAGATCATGAGCAAACGTATTTGCTGAATACATAAGTGACTAAGTGAAAGCTTTCAGTATCTGGACCTTGTGCTGAATAGGAGGCAGCAGCACTCTACCACCAGGGTGGGCAGGATTGCCAAAGGCCAGCCCAATTCTAGGCCATCAGGTGTGCAAACCCCACTGAAGGACTGCGGAAAACACGGAAAGGAACTCTCAGACTCCGGGCCTCCAAATGAGTACCAGGCAGCAAACGTTAAAAAAAAAAAAAAAAAAAAAGGAATCTCCAGAAAGGCTGTTACATCCATTTAAAGAAAGGAAAACCAGGCTTAGCAAACCATGGTCACCCCACACTGAGAGAGTATAGTGGGACCCAACGGATGGAAACTACTGGAAGGCTGATTTAGACTTGATTGAACAGCGTCTTCTGGGGGGTTAGCAGTGCCAAAGTAGATACCATTGAACTAGAGTGTGTGAATGGCAAGGAGGTGTTCATCCCTGAAGCAGGGGAAGACGGAATGTTTTCCCCATCGGAGAAGTCAGCAACCATATATCCACTATGGAGGAATCCAAGAACGGTCGGGCTTGGAGGGCACAATCCACATGGTTCTGCATGACCTGCCACAGCTCCACATCCGTGGGGACCAGCCAGGGCCTGGGCAGCTGCTGGGCTCTCTTGTGATGCAGACAGTGTCTTGCTCTGTCACCCAAGCTGGAGTGCGGTGGCACAATCATAGCTCACTGCAGCCTCAGACTCCTTCAAGGGATCCTCCCCCACTCTGCCTCCCAAAGCACGAGGAATAGAGACATGAGCCATTACTCCCAGCCATTGTAAATGTCATCTCCTTTAACACTTCCAATAATTTCAGGACAGACCAGATAATGGTTCTTCCTATCTATTGCTTCAAGTTTCATTCTCATTTTAAATGATTTAAGGTTGGCTTCTGTGATTCTTTCTTAAAGTAATGTTAAAGGTGTGACTTCAGTTTCATTTAGAGTTCATAAGAGCACTGGCCAAGATGACACATTCATCTGGAACCCCGGGGAGAGGGAAATAAAATACTCCTTTTTCTCCCAAATGTCCCAAAAGGTTGTGTGCCCTAGGCCCAAGGGACCTACAAGCCTCCTAAATAAATGTCCCTTGTCCCTCCCAACTGGTGTGAATTGTAATCTGGTACCTGTATCCCAGGAACTATTATAACAAACATTAAAGAAACACCGTAAAGCTAATAAGCTGTTACCAACTGTGAAGTCATTAGCTAGAGGAATCTTGGATTGTCCAAAAGACTGAAAGAGCCCAGGAAGATCCCATCTCTTCCTCATACTTGTTCCACTGGAAATTGTCATTTTTCACAGGAGACTTTTTTTTTTTGGTGGCGGGGAAACATGGTCTGGCTGTCACCGGAGCTGGAGTGCAATGACACCATCACAGCTCACTGCACCCTCAACTTCCCATACTCAGGTGATTGTCCTACCTCCTGAGTAGTTGGGAACACAAGAAAATACCACCACGCCTAGCTAACTTTTTATTTATGTATTTTGAGATAGGGTCTTATGCTGTTGCCCATGCTGGAGTGCAGTGGTGTGATTATGGCTCACTGCAGTCTCCAACTCCTGGGCTGAATCTGTGCTCCTACCTCATCCTCCCAAAGTGCTGGGATTACAGGCATGAGCCACCATACTTTGCCTTAATTTTTAAAAATTGTTTGTAGAGATGGGGGTCTCTCTACATTGCCTAGGCTGGTCTTGAATTCCTGGGCTCAGGCAATCCTCCTGACTCAGCCTCCCAAAGTGCTGGGATTACATGCATGAGCCATCATGCCCTGCCTTAATTTTACAAAATTATCTGTAGAGACAGGGTCTCCCTCTGTTGCTCAGGTTGGCCTTGAACTCCTGGGCTCAAACTATCCTCCTGCCTCAGCCTCCCAAAGTGCTGGGATTACAGGCATGAGCCACTATACCCAGCCTAACAGGAGACATACTTTTAATTTTTTTTGAGACAGGGTCTCACTCTGTCATACGGGCTGGAGTAAATTAACATGATCTCAGCTCACTGCAACCTCTACCTCCTGGGCTCAAGCAATTATCATGCCTCAGCCTCCCAAGTAGCTGGGACTACAGGCACGCACCACCATGCCCAGCTAAGTTTTGTACTATCTGTGGAGACGGAGTTTCACTATGTTGCATAGGCTGCTCTAGAATGCCTAAGCTCAAGCAATCTGCCTGCCTTGGCTTCCCAAAGTGCTGGGATTGCAGAAGTGAGCCACCATGTCCAGCCCCCAGGAGACATTCTTCATTGTCCTTCTTGATAGTCTACGATTTTTTTTTTTTTTGAGACAAGGTCTTGTTCTGTCACCCAGGCTGGGAATGCAGTATCTGATCATAGCTCACTGCAGCCTTGAACTCCTGGGCCCAAGGGATCCTCCTGCCTCAGCCTCCTGAGTAGCTGGGACTATAGGTGCATGCCACCATGCCCAGATAATTTTTAAAAAATTTTTGGTAGAGATGGGGTCTCACTATGTTGCCCAGGGTGGTCTTGAACTCCTGGCCTCAAATGATCCTCTGCCTCAACCTCCCAAAGTGCTGGTATTGCGAGCATAAGCCACTGTGCCTGACTAGAAGTCTTAGCATTTTCCCCAGCGTCTCCCTTTCTGGTGTTCTTTTCTCAGGTAATGGCAGGCACTGAAAATGATCCTCTCCCCAGGCTCCAGTGGGTGTGGGGATTCAGGACTGCGTTTCAGAGCCCAAGTACAGAGCCCAGAACTAAACTGTGAGTTTTTTTTTTTTTTTTTAAAGAGGCTTTACTAAGGTATAATTGACATACAATAAACTTGCATATTAAAAGAGTATTAAAAACAAAAACAGGCTTGCTTTGGACAATGAGTGAATAAATAAAAGTGCGTTTGCTTTAGTTCTCTATAAATCTACTATTTTTTAAAATAAGACATGGGGTCCCGCTATGTTGCCCAGTCTGGCCTCAAACTCCTGGGCTCAAAAACCCCTCTTGCTACAGCCTTCTGAGTCACCAGCACTACAGGCAGATGTCAGCACACCAGCTCGCCCTCTCATTAAGACATGGGGAGGGACTTTTTCTTAATGGCTTTCAGTACCATTGTGTTTAATTTCTAAGAGCTTAAAAAAAATAAATTAGCTAACATTTCAATGGATTTTAAGCGGGGAGAATAAGCATGTCTTCAGCTACCCATCTTAAACTAACATGCCTCTTGAAATATATTACGTCCCTCTCCCCACTGGAGAATTTTCCTACTCTGAATTTCCTACTGAAATTTTCAATAATTTCATGAACCTACCAGTGGAGTAACAATTCAATCTATTGTGCTGGAACATGTTATTATGATCATTGTATTCCTAAGAAAGTATCAACACTCATTATGAAATTAATTGATTCGTTGGCCGGAGGGCGAGTTCAAGGGATAGAGTATTTCAAACTAGCAACAGAACTTCTCCAGCATTCCTGAGCAAATCTAGCATTTCATTGTATCTGGATACTGGTCAACAAGGAAATTGATCTTTTTGTATTATCAGGAGCACTCTTATTAATGAGAACATTTTATACATGCACATTCCTTTGCCACCCACAACTCTGAAGGCAGAACAGAAAAACACCCACTAAATATGTTCAAAAGGTGCCCTGAACACCCAGCAAGGTGCTGGCTCCTTGTGGGTGGCTGAAGTGGCTCAGAGTGAGAGGCTGCAGCAAGTATGCAGGGAGTCAAAGCCCAGTTCACCACCTAAGAGCTGGGGACTTATGGGCAGACTACTTAACATCTCTGTCTCTATTCTCTTTCATGTAAAAATGGAGATATTAGGAATAACTTATAGAATTGGAAAGATTAAAAGAGATAAGCAAAATGCTAATATCTAGAAAGGTCAAAAAATGTGTTTTTAGGGGGGTATTTTTTGTTTTTTGTTTCTTGTTTTTTTGAGACAGAGTCTCACTCTGTCGCCCAGGCTGGAGTGCAGTGGCGTGATCTTGGCTTATTGCAACCTCCACCTCCCAGGTTCAAGAGATTCTCCTACCTCAATCTCCCGAGTTGCTGGGATTGCAGGGGCGTACCACCATGCCTATCTAATTTTTGTATTTTGAGTAGAGACGGGGTTTCACCATGTTAGGCAGGATGGTCTCGAACTCCTGATCGCAGGTGATCCACCCTCCTCAGCCTCCCAAAGTGCTGGGATTACAGCTGTGAGCCACCGTGCCTGGCCTTTTTGGTTGTTTTAAAAGACAGGGTCTTGCTCTGTTGCCCAGGCTGGAGTGCATGTCATGGTATAATCACAGCTCACTGCAGCCTTGAACTCGTGGGCAATCCTCTAGCCTCAGTCTCCTGAAAAGCTGGGTCTACAGACACATGGCACGATGCCCGGCTAATTTATTATTATTTTTTGTAGAGACAAGGTCTCACTACATTGCCCAGGCTGGTCTTGAACTCTTGGCCTCAAGAGATCCTCCTGCATCAATCTCCCCAAGTGCTGGGATTACAGGCATGAGTCACTATGCTCAGCCTTTCCTGTTTTCTCATCTATAAAAGGAATAACACAGCACTGATTTCAACGGGTTGGCCAGGTATTAAATAAATCAAGCAGTGAAGTGGCTCACACCTATGATCCCAGCACTTTGAGAGGCTGAGGCGGGTAGATCTCTTGAGGTCAGGAGTTTGAGACCAGCCTGGCCAACACAGTGAGACCCCATCTCTATTTAATAAAAAAAAAAAAACCAACATTAAAAAAATAAAATTAAACCAGTCAATACACAACTTGGACTGGTGCAAGACGCCCATTACACACCCAGACGCATATTCTCTATCATTAGCACTTGGACTAGTGCAAGGTGCCTGGTACACACCCAGATGCATATTCTCTATCATTAGCACTTGGACTAGTGCAAGGTGTCCGGTACACACCCAGACCCATATTCTCTATCATTATCACAATTATTTCTTTGGCAGATCCCTCTGGCTGCAGTGTGGAATATGTGGGGGAAAGACATGCTGCCGGGTAGGGAAGCCAAGGGGGAGAATCTGAAGAGTCCCAACAATACGAGATCCAAGTGAGACGGAGGAGGGCCCACACCAAACAGTGGGTAGGTAGAGAAGGGCGCACAGAGCCATTGCAAACGAGAAAGGAACAGGACTCGGTGACTTGGGGGTGGACAGGAAGTGAAGAGGAGGAGCTGGGGATGACCACCAGCTTTCTGCCTTGAGGGACTGGCTGGACTATAGGCATTTTTCCTCACTGAGAGAAACACTGGCAGGATATGAAGGTACAACGAGATCAGCTCTGGAAATGATGGGTGAAGGAACCTGTTGAACATTCAGGTGGAGATATCCAGTTCGCTTTTTTTCTAGATGGTTCTGAAGCACAGAAAAGGTGTCTGGACCAGAACCGAACAGCCTGCTGTGAGGACCAACAGTAAACACGGATCTGGGGAAGTTCATGCAGAAGCAGACCCTGCAGAGAAGACGGAGGCTGAGGATGGAGGCCCTGGGACACAGTGGAAGGAGAGCCAGGGCAGGAGACAGGAAAGGAGTCCCTAAGGAGGGCTGGGAAGGAGCCAGGAGCGAGGTGCGGGCGAAGCACGGATGAGGGACCGGCTGAGGATGCAAACTGGGTCCCAGGCACAGGGAGAGCAGGGACAGGAGAGTGAAAGGAGAGGGCCACGGGAAGCCAAGACGCAGAGCATGGATGACAGAGGAAGAGGCAAAGCCCCAGAAGGAAGAGGAGAGCGGAGAGAAGCCTGACCATCATGAGCAGCCAAGAAGAAACAGGCAGCAGAGGGAGGGAGGTGAAAGGTGCGTGGCACAGAGGAGAGGCTGGCAAGGCCGTGCCCAGGACAGCGGCACAGGTGGCAGGGCCTTGGACAGAGGGTGGGGTCCAGGCAGGTGGGTGGTGACGGCAACCATGACCATGGGTCAGCCTGGGCCTCGGACACTGGGAAAAGGTGGCCATGTCTAGTTTTCTCTGGAAATTAGGAGGTAGGTCATCCAAGGAGAGAGGGTGGGTGTCTGGAGTAGGGTGGAGTAGGTTTCAGAAAAGTGAAAGTCTGGCAAAAGCACTCAGGAAACAGGACAGAAAACGGAGCCAAGCGCTGGACGGCAGCGTTCATTCAGCCCAGCTGAGCTTGGAGGCCATGAAGTGCTGGCAGCCCCACACTGCATAACTGCAGGATCTTTCTGGGCCACGCCCCGCATCACCGGTATGGAAGTGAAGAACCCAAAAAGAGGAACGAATCAGGATGCTATTCTGCAGAACAGGTGAAAGAAAAATGTCAGGTAGACAGAGGGTTGGAAGTCAAAGAGTCACCCACATGCCTGACCCAGTTAGAGAAGAAAGGGGACCAAGCCAGGGCGGGAGTGACTGCATGGGAAAGGAGAGACCGTGGGCAGAGGGTGGACAAGGGACCAAGGTGAAGACCTTTGAGGTGCTTCTTAAACCACAGTGGCGAATGTCTTTCTGGACAAGAATGTCAGTGCACATTCCCACCGGCAGCGCAGGACACAGCTCCCATCAGCACTCATCTCATTGTCTCCAACTCTGCCAATTTCATGAGTGAAAAGTGGAGCCCGGAAGCTTTGCATTTCTTCAATGACTTCGAATTTTTTAAAATCGTCTCACAGATTTCCTGGTCATCGGTATTTCATCTGAGAAGTTTCTGTCTGTGATATCTGCTCATTAGAGAGGAGTTCTTAAAATTATTATATATTTTTTTTTTTCTATTTTTTTATTTTTTGAGACGGAGTCTCGCTCTGTCGCCCAGGCTGGAGTGCAGTGGCCGGATCTCAGCTCACTGCAAGCTCCGCCTCCCGGGTTTCCGCCATTCTCCTGCCTCAGCCTCCCGAGTAGCTGGGACTACTGGCACCAGCCACCTCGCCCGGCTAGTTTTTGTATTTTTAGTAGAGACAGGGTTTCACCGTGTTAGCCAGGATGGTCTGGAACTCCTGACCTCGTGATCCGCCCGTCTCGGCCTCCCAAAGTGCTGGGATTACAGGCTTGAGCCACCACGCCCAGCCTCTTAAAATTATTAAAGAGTGTTATACATTCAGTATATTAACTGGTTGTTCTCAGTTTTTTCCAGTAAGTCATTCATCATAAATTTAACTTTGATATCATAATAAAACAGACAGAAGTGTAGTTATTATGTGCTTAAATCTACAGGTGCTTATTTTACAAAGTTCTTTTTAGAGACAGGGTTTTGCCCTGTCGCCCAGGCTAGAGTGCAGTGGCACGATCTTGGCTCACTTCAGCCTCCACCTCTTGGGTTCAAGTCATCCTCCTGCTTCAACTTCCCGAGCAGCTGGGACTACAGGTGAAAATATCACAATTATTTGTTAGAGAGTGAGACAGAGAATGAATCATTGTAAAATAATGAAAAGGTGAAGAACTTCTGTTACCTGTGTAAGTAACATCCATATCAACCCGCACCTGAAGCTCCTCACCTCTTCCCTTGCTCTTTTCTTCAAGCCAAATACGGTGTTCAATGTTCTCCCCAAGTCACCGCCCAAGGCCGCTGTCTTAGCCCCGCCGTCATCCCCTTGCTGAGCCTACTGCAGTAGCTTCCTACCTGGGTTCCCTTTCCCTTCCTCCCGGGTCCTGACTCCATCGGCTGCCAGCTGACTTCCCACAGCACCAACTTTCTCAGCCTTCTGCCTATGAGAACTCCCCAAATTCTACCACGGGAGCCCTCAAACCATGATCCTCCCCAAAACGTGAACAGCAGCTTTTCGAACCATGGACTTCCACAGATGACAACAGAAGGCAATCACTACCGCCTGTCCCTGGAAGTGGACGCTCCGGGTCATGGGTGGCCATGTATCTCGGTCCTGCTATCCTGGGTGGTTGGAGGAATCCTGGCAGTGAGAGTTGAAAACCGCTGAGCGCGCGGCAAGACAGTTTGAAGCCCGAGTCTGACTTCGGAAGGGAGCTGCTCCCCGGTGCAGCGGACCCCAGAGCTGGCGGGGAGGGTGCCTCGGCCCGCCCAGCTTGTCTCGGGCCACGGGGCCTCAGCCCCGAGCCTGCTGCCCGCTGGCCCCAGAGGAGGTGTCCTGCCCCCTCAGGCACTCGCCTTCCGGGGCTTGGTCGGCCGGCTGCTTTACGCGCGCGGGCTGGGGTCCCCAACGGCGGACGAGCGCCGCTCCCACAGCTCCACCAGTGGCCCAGACTGTAGCGGCTCCGCCTCCGCGGTCCGTTGGCCCCGCCCTCACGTCACTTCTGGGGCCCCGCCCGCCCCCTTCGGGCCCGCCCAGGACAGCCTCCCAGTGTGGCCCGGAGCCCCAGGCCGAGGGTGCAGAGACCGCGGCGACGCCCGTTCTTGCCCCGTCGCTACCTGCGGCGCCGCCCGCCCGCTGGTAAACTGTGGCCGGGAGACCCTTGAAATAAAACGTATTAGCCAAACCTAGAATAGCAAAATATGTACCATGTTTCAATCTAATGGGATTGCCAGGTGTTTTAAGGGTCCGCCGCAAAAGGTCCCTCAGGTCCCGGGGTTTTTGTCCCCATCAGATCATTCGTGGTGTGGATCTTCCGGGAGGTTATGGGAAAGAGAGACCAGCAGCCTGCTCCGTGGGCGGCCATACTCCTCCCCCAGGAAGGCCAGGCAAATCTCCCCAGTGCTGGGATCCCCCCAAGTACGTTAATTTTGTCTAGGGTCCAGGTGGGGCCATCCAGCCCCTTGCCCACAGGATTGGTTCTTTGGCATGCAGATAAGCAACACCGCCAAGCAAAGCCCAGGGATGTGCAGGCTGTTAGGAGACCACCAGGGAGCCATTCCTAAATCTTCCCGGGTGATGGCTCAAAAAAGCCTGGTGTTTGTTGAAAGGAAAAAGGGTTGTCCCCAGGACTATGCTGGGGCACACTTTCCAAACGGTGTCTGCCTGGCTGTCCCAAGCAGCCAGTGATGGAGCGACGGTCATGAGGCTAGACCAAAGCTACAGAGCCTCGTCCCAGTGGAACTCAAGCACCCACCCGTTAGGATGTCCTGTTGCTGCTGCCCCTAGGTGGGAGCCTGGGAAACCACCTGGCCGACACAGGCCACACCTGTTGGGACCTCACAAGGACACACTGTCCATTAACGTTCATCAGGGTGGGAAGAAGTGGCAACACCTACTGGGGCAACAAAACTCATTAGCTGAAGGGCGAACTGGCCAGCAACTGGCAGTGATGTTCTCAACAGTCCTTGCCCTCATAAAACCATCTACTTAGGCCAGGCGCGGTGGCTCACTCCTGTAATCCCAGTACTTTGGAAGGCCGAAGCGGGTGGATCACAAGGTCAGGAGTTCAAGACCAACCTGGCCAGTATAGTGAAACCCCGTCTCTACTACAGGAGAATCGCTTGAACCCAGGAGGGGGAGGTTGCAGTGAGCTGAGATCACGCCACTGCACTCCAGCCTGGGCTACAGAGCAAGACTCCGTCTCTAAATAAATAAATAAATAAATAAAACCAGCTGCTTAGTAAAGGAACAGCTAGTTAAAGCTAACCAGGGGTTCTCAATCAAGGATGGGCCATACTGTTTGTGATGTCAATTGTTTTATTCACAGACTCTTTTTTTTTTTTTGAGACAGTGTCTGGCTCTGTCGCCCAGGCTGGAGTGCAGTGGCATGATCTGGGCTCACTGCAAGCTCCGCCTCCCGGGTTGACGCCATTCTCCTTTCTCAGCCTCCTGAGTACCTGGGACTACAGGCGCCTGCAACCAAGCCCGGCTAATTTTTTGTATTTTTAGTAGAGACAGGGTTTCACCATGTTAGCCAGGACGGTCTCGACCTCCTGACCTCGTGATCCGCCCGCCTCAGCCTCCCAAAGTGCTGGGATTACAGGCGTGAGCCACCGCGCCCAGCCTTATTGACAGACTATTTACTCCACTGATGAAAGGGGGATTCCTTCCCCCCACCCTCCTGTCCTCACGCCTGTCCCCGCCCCAGAGATATGGGGATGGCCGAACACACAACACTTGATGCAGGACAGTTGCAATCGACAGCAGCTGACTGGTCACAGATACTCCAGTCAGGGGGAGAAGGACCCTGCACACTATGCAGGGCAATGTGGAGGCTGCACTCCGGAACACTGTAACAAGGAGGCACTGCTGGAGGCAGGCTTTGTAGTAACAAAAGTGCGGAGTGAACCCTGGTTCCCACAAGAGGGTGTGACTGGCTTGTCTGAATAATTTGTCCTTGAGCCGGCAGGGAACTGACGCCTACTGTCTGGGGATAAGCAGGCACTGTGTCTGATCCCTAAAATAAGGAGAGGGTTTAGCCAGATAATTTCATCTGCAGAAGCAGACAGGGAGTGGGGCTTGGAGTTCAGACATTTGAGGCCCTCTTGATTTAAATAGATATAAAGACAGAATTTGATATGAATTCTAATTTTAGGCCTTATACCACAATACACTATTAAAAAGTAAGATTTCCTAGAACTAATCATTAAGTGTCACAAGGTTTTTAATAAACATTCTAAACTCAACTGTGGCATAGTGGTTCATGCCTGTAATCTCAGCACTTTGGGAGGCCAAGGTGGAGGATTGCTTGAGCCAGGGGTTCGAGACCAGCCTGGGGAAGATGGTAATCCCCTATCTCTACAAAAAATAAATAAATAAATTAGCCAGGCATGGTGATCAGAGCCTGTGGCCCCAGTTACATGGGAGGCTGGCATGGTGATCAGAGCCTGTGGCCCCAGTTACATGGGAGGCTGGCATGGTGATCAGAGCCTGTGGCCCCAGTTACATGGGAGGCTGAGGTGGGAGGACCACTCGAGATTAGGAGGTCAAGGCTGCATTGAGCCATATTCATGCTGCTGCATGCACTCCAGCCTGGGTGACAGAGTGAGATCCCGTCTCAAAAACTAAATAAAAAAGATAATTTCACCTATTGCTTAACATAGAAAATGGGAGCCCTCAGAATGAGACTCCCTTAACTTCCCCCAAGAAACTTAACCATCTTTTTTTACTGTTACAGTTGTGAATGTCCTCCAGTAAAGACCACCAGAAACACTCTGTAGTTAAGCAAGTTGGGTTTATGGCTTGTTGCAAGGAGGGAAGACTCACACCGCGAGGGGCATATCAGTAGGAGGATGTTAGACCTTTAGGATCTGGGCTTTGGCTGGGCGATTTGGGGGAGGGTCCAGGGGTTTGCTCTGGATTGAGTGCTGATAGGAGGTGGGAAAATTTTATCATCTGGTAGCTGTATCTTTTCCAGAAGGAGGTTTGGCTGGAGTAGGGCTAAAGCTGTAATGTGTAAAGAAGCCGCAGTCACTTCTATCCAGCTGGGAGAAGGGAATGTCTGGTATTCTGTGGGTGGCACGCTGACCTTGCTTTTGTCTGTTCTCACACAGAATAATGATGTGGTCTTGTGTCGTCTCCTGTCATCAGTGATGCAGAGTGCCCTTGTGTGAGTGGTCTGCACGATTGTTTATGTCCAACAGCAGAGCCACATGGCCTTGTTGTGGATGCCAGCCAGTTTCCAACAACATAGGGCCTGGCTCACAGCACCAGGCCAGCTCCTAGAGGCCAGTTTTGCTTTTCTCTTTTTCACAGTGGAGGAGGTGAGTCTTAAAGAGATCAACAAGGGTTTGCCTGGCAGAAGACAACAGCATAAGCAGAGGCATGGAGACTGCAGCAGAACTATGTGTTAGGTGAACCTGACCCAGGGTGGGGAGTGGGCACCAGGAGAGAGTTCCGGACAGGTTGTCACACAATGAATCGTGGAAGGTCCCAAGGAGTACAGGTTTTATCCTGAGGGATTTTAAGTGAGGAACTGACATGATCTAGGTTTGCATTTTAGAAAAATCCCCAGCAGCTGTGTGGGAGAAGGGTTGGTGACAAAGGGGAAGCCTCTTTTTCTTTCCCACACCCACAGCCCCTGCACCTGCTGTCCTTACTCCTCTGATCTCTTGCAACACATCCTTATTCTACCTTCGGCCAGGGTGATTTTTCAGAATCACAGATCTTTTCCTGTAACTTCCTTAAAACCTTTTGAGTCCCAATAAATTACCAGTTAAAAATCTGCACTTCATTGCCTGACATACATACTGTACCTTTCATAATCTGGTCCCTCTAGCCTGATATCTGGCTTTGCATTAGTCAATTCTTGCACTGCTAAAAAGAAATACCTGAGACTGCGTAATTTATAAAGAAGAAATGTGTGTGTGGTTTTTTTTGTTTTGTTTTGTGTTTTTGTTGTTGTTGTTGTTGAGATGGAGTTTCGCTCTTGTTGCCCAGGCTGGAGTGCAATGGTGCAATCTCAGCTCACTGCAACCTCTGCTTCCCAGGTTCAAGCAATTCTCCTGCCTCAGCCTCCCAAGTAGCTGGGATTACAGGTGCCTGCCACCACACTTGGCTAATTTTTTGTAGTTTTAGTAGAGACAGGGTTTCACCATGTTGGCCAGGCTGGTCTTGAACTCCTGACCTTAGGTGTTCCCCTCCCGCCTCGGCCTCCCAAAGTGCTGGAATTACAGGCATGAGCCACCACGCCCAGCCAAGAAGAAACGTTTAACTGGCTCACAGTTCTGCGGCTGTACAGGAATTATAGCAGCTTCTGCGTCTGGTGAGGCCTCAGGAAGCTTCTAATCATAGGGGACGGCAAAGGGTGAACAAGGCATCTCACATGGTGGGAGCAGGAGCCAGAGAAAGCAAGGGGTACAGTGCTGCACACTTTTAAACAACCAGGTCTCCTGAGAACTCACTATCAGAACAGCACCAAGAGGATAGTCCTAAACCATTCATGGGAAATCCACCCCCATGATCCAACCACTCCAGGCCCCACCTCCAACAGTGGGGACTACAGGCTGGGCGCGGTGGCTCACGCCTGTGATCCCAGCACTTTGGGAGGCCATGGCGAGCGGATCACCTGAGGTCAGGAGTTCGAGACCTTTCTGGCCAACACGGTAAAACCCCATCGCTACAAAAAATACAAAAATAGCCAGGTGTGGTGGTGGGTGCCTGTAATCCCAGCTACTCGGGAGGCTGAGACAGGAGAATCTCTTGAACCTGGGAG
Source organism: Trachypithecus francoisi (assembly GCF_009764315.1). NCBI lineage: Eukaryota > Metazoa > Chordata > Mammalia > Primates > Cercopithecidae > Trachypithecus > Trachypithecus francoisi. The sequence continues at coordinate 73,825,186 of NW_022681455.1, forward strand.
GCAGAGGTTGCGGTGAGCCGAGATCAGGCCACTGCACTCCAGCCTGGGCGACAGAGTGAGAAACTCTGTCTCAAAAAAAAAAGAAAGAAAAAAAAACAATGGGGACTACATTTCAACATCTCCACTTGGGGATCTCAGTACTATCTCAGATTCACTATTTCCAAAGCTGGGTTCAAGATCACCTCCCCAGTCTCCTCCCTGCTGTCTCCACCTCCCAACTTGGCAAATAGTGCCATGGCTCATTCCATTCAAAAGTAAAAACGGTAGGCGTCATCTTGGAACTACCCTTTTTCTTTCCCCTTATGCAATCAGTCCCCCAAACACGTTGATTTTATCCACTAAGTACTTCTGGAATCTACTTCTCTTCTTCCACCTCTCCTTTTGGTATCTGTGAAGTGAGCTACAGTACTCGTCTCCCAAGTGAGCTCCCCCAATCACTCTGACTTTCCCCAAATCCATATCTCACACAGAAGCCAGAGGTTTGTAAAAGGCCCATTTACTCATGTCACTCCCTAGCTCAACTGCTTTCTGTTGCTGTTGGGAAAAGACCAGAGTGTCACCAGATGTGGTGACTCACACCTGTAATCCCAGCACTTTAGGAGGCTGAGGCAGGAGGATCACTTGAGGCCAGGAGTTCAAGACCAGCCTGGGCAACATAGTGAGATCTTGTCTCTACCAAAAAAAAAAAAAAAAAAAAAACAATGAGGCAGAAGGATTGCTTGAGCCCAAGAGGTCAAGGTTGCAGTGAGCTGTGATCGTACCACTGCACTCCAGCCGAGGTGACACAGTGAGACCCCGCCTCAGAAAAAAAAGAAAAAAGAAAAGAAAAGAAAAACAAAAAGACCACAGTTTCTTACACAGTCTATAGGGCCCCACCTGCTCTGTCTACTTCCCCAGCCTCACTTCCTACCACTGTGTTGCAGAATGTTAAGAGCCAAATCTTCTGAGCCTGGTGGGCCTACCGCTGTCAGCACCTCTGAGACCTCCCTCATCTAAGAATTACCACTTTCCCTCCTGCCCACAGTGAGAGATATCAACAAAGCTGTAGAAAACCCTGTCCTCTAAAATTACAACCCTCAAGCTGGGCAGCTGGGCAGAAAGCTTCAATCTCCATCCTTAGGGAAGATTCAGAAACACAGACAAGGTGTGAAAACTCAGATATGCTCAGCCTGAAATAGACAAAAGCCTCTGGAAAGTCTCCTCATAGAAGAACCCAATTAAATGCACATGATTACAGACTGAGACATGATAATCGCTTGAACTGTGGAGGCGGTGGTTGCAGTGAGCTGAGATCACACCACTGCATTCCAGCCTGGACGACAAGAGCGAAACTCTGTCTTGAAAATGATAATAATAATCCACATGATTAGTCCACACACCTAGATGAGCCATGGGCAAAACAGAGCCCTTTCTCCTTCTACCAAAACGAAGGAAGAGTCTAAAGTAAATTCTAAGAGATTCTCCTCCAAATACCAGTATTATGAAGCAGTTTCTCCATATTGATTCCAATTAGTACAGGAGTACACGTGTGGAAAATAATGCTTTATTTGTATTTTTAACAGAAAAAAGTGATTCCTGATATGAACAGACAGTTCAGAGTAAAAAAGATATAAGTGGGTTTCAAACATACGAAAATGATGTTCAACCATCTATAAATAGGAACAGTAGAAAATAAAATTACAATTAAATACCATTTTTCATATAAAAGATTAACAAAGATTAACAAGTTTTTCTTTTTTCTTTTTTTTTTTATACAGAGTCTCGCTCTTGTTGCCCAGGCTAAAGTACAATGGTGCGATCTTGGCTTACTTTAACCTCCGCCTTGTGGGTTCAAGCAATTCTCCTGCCTCAGCCTGCTGAGTAGCTGGGATTACAAGTATGTGCCACCACGCCTGGATAATTTCGTATTTTTAGTAGAGACGGGGTTTCTCCATGTTGGTCAGGCTGGTCTTGAACTCCCAACCTCAGGTGATCTGCCTGCCTCAGCCTCTCAAAGTGCTGGGATTACAGGCATGAGCCACCGTGCCTGGTGATTAACAAGTTTTATAACACACCGTGTTGGGGGTGAGGATGTGGGGAAATAAGCACTTTTGCACACAGCTGGAAAGGGAGCACACCACGACTGCCTTCAAGCATGAATACCTGGGCCAGGCGCAGTGGCTCACGCCTGTAATCCCAGCACTTTGGGAGGCTGAGGCGGGCAGATAGATCACTTGAGGTCAGGAGTTCGAGACCACCCTGGCCACCCGGTGAAATCCTCTCTCTACTAAAATACAACAACAACAACAAAAAATTAGCTGGGCATGGTGGTGCGTGCCTGTAATCCCAGCTAATTGGGAGGCTGAGGCAGGAGAATCGCTTGAACTCAGGAGGCGGAGGTTGCAGTGAGCTAAGATCACTCCATTGCACTCCAGCCTGGGTAACAAAGTGAGCAAAACAACAACAACAACAACAACAAAAAACATGAATGAACCCCTGAAACCTCAGGTCTCTTGGCTGATAAGGAGTTGCTGGGGAGGGAGACAGGTAACTTGCCTCTTGATTTTGGGGGCCTTCCTCTCTTTAGACAGTCTCACAAAGTGCTGGATGTAAGGGTCATGCCAGTAGCCAATGCTTACTGCAAACCTGGAAGGGAGGAAAAAGGAGGAAGGTGAGTAGAGATTGAGTAGGTTCAGACCAAGGTCCACTGCCAAGTTCCCAGGAACCAGGTCAAGAAACTCGATGAAAACCAACCATCCACCTCAAAAGGCCAAGTGCACGTTTAGTGCCCCGTTACACATGTGAAGACGCAGCCATCCATTCATCTTTATGTTCATGTTACACCAGCCATCACATTGCCCACAGTAGGCCTTCTCACTCCCTTTCCTCATATTGCTAATTCACTGCCCAGGACCCTACATAGCAAATAACCTCATTTCATGCTTCATACTGAAGATGTGCAGCCATTTATTCACTCCGCAAACTCACGGTCAGAGCTAGTCAGTCAATTCCACTAAATGAAAAGGCCTGTGCCCAGAGGAAGGCGGACTCAGAAACACTCGACAAACAGCATGAATTAACCCAAGTGTTTCTCCTGACTCTGTATTAGGTGCCGTCCTCTTACTCCCCTTAGAGAGGTCAGAGTGGGGAAACCAAGAACAAATGAACAACACATGTACAACCTGGGAAATGCCACGGGAGCCTTAATTCTCTCTATTCTGGTCTACAGTACAAGGAGATAAGGCTTCGTGTTTCAAGCCTGGGAGCTGAAACCTTGAGTAGCACAGGAAGCCTTCTTGCAACCCTGAGTAGAACCAGCTTTAGGACGACTGAGGAGTCATGAAAAGAACCTGCATCCCTAAGGCCATGCTCAGCTGCTCTGGGCCTGCAGACTGCTCTACCTCTGAACATATATTTTGTGAGATAATAAGTGTCTTTACCCTTTAAAACAATTTGAGTCAGGCTTCTGTTACAGCCTAAAGCATCCTAATGATACACTGAGTAATACCCCCATTTCCTTGTTGCCTGCTAAGGTAAAATTTAGGGAACGTATGTGTTATGTCTCTGAGCTCCTAGAAGCAGATAATATACCTTTTCTTGATATCTACTGCCAAGGCTTACTTCTGCCTTGACTACAATAGGTGCTGAATTCTGTACAAACACATCTCCCAATCTCCCTCATCCATAGACACCCAAAAGGAAGCACATGTTCAGGTGTCCCATGCAGCAACTCACAACGGAAACGTGAAATATTCACTAATGAGCACAATTTGCTATGCAAGCCCAGACTGTCCGAGGAAAACAGCATCCTCACACAGTTTTATAACCATACACTTACTCAGTTATCGAAAATAGTGTTTTTCAAACAGTAAGTTGTGACCAATTAATATCATAAGATCGATTAGTTTGCAAACCCACATTAAAAAAAAAAAGTGAGGCCAGGATGATGGCTCATGCCTGTAATCTCAGCACTTTGGGAGACCAGGGCAGGTGGATCACTTGAAGCCAGCAGTTCAAGACCAGCCTGGCCAATATGGTGAAACTACTAAAAATACAAAAATTAGCTGAGCATGGTGGTCTGCATCTGTAATCCCAGCTACTTGGGAGGCTGAGGCACAAGAATTGCTTGAACCCAGGATGTGGAAGTTGTAGTGAGCCGAAATTGCACCACTGCACTCCAGCCTGGGCCACAGAATGAGACTCCAGCTAAAAAAAGAAAAAGAAAGAAAGAAAGAAAAAAGAAATGGAATAGAATAAAATAAAAAATAAGATGCATCACACATAGTAAATGTTAAGACATTTGTGAACTTTTGTTTCTTTTTAATTCTAATTTTTAATTTTTTTTGTAAATATGAAGTCTTGCTATAGCTGATCTCGAACTGCTGACTTCAAGTGATCCTCCCACCTTGGCCTCCCAAGGTGGAAGTTTAATAAACAAATTTCTTTCTTTTTTTTTTTTTTTTTTTTAGACAGAATTTCACTCTAGTTGCCCAAGCTAGAGTGCAATGGCGTGATCTTGGTTCACTGCAACCTCCACTTCCCAGTTTCAACGATTCTCCTGCCTCAGCCTCCCAAGTGGCTGAGATTACAGGCATGCGCCACAGGGTCCAGCTAATTTTGTATTTTGAGTGGAGACAGGGGTGGGGGAGGGGGGTGTTCATCAGGTTGGCCAGGCTGGTCTTGAACTCCTGACCTCAGGTGATGCACCTGCCTCGGCCTCCCAAAGTGCTGGGATTACAGGGTTGAGCCACCTGCCTGGCCTTAAACAGATTTCAAATGGCTCCTCTAGGGCCGTCTAGTGGTAACAATTTTATCTGCAGTTGAAACCCACAGACGAGACACACCCCACAGTTCTAAGGGTTGGAAGAAGCCTAATCTAGCCAACCCCAGCATCCAGTGCAAGAACTATTGCAACAACATCACTAGGTGACTACTCCCCTGAGGAAGGCATTCACCCCACTGCTAAGCAGCTCTGTTGAAGAGCTGAACAATTTGCCTCCCTCTGGAAGCCATAACTTGTTGGACTCAGATAAAAAAGAGCAGGTTCTATCCTCTCACCTCCGGATTCTTCACACTATTCAATACTGAAGTTTAGTCAAGGAACATGTGGGTGTCTGTCAAGTGCTAGGCACTGGGGATACAGCAGTAAACAAGGAGAGAAAGGAGAGAGGCAGATAATTACAAGATGATGAGGAATGAAGGCTGTGACTCGTAGAGAGGATGAAGGTGACACGGGAAGGCCTCTCTCTGAAGGGGATGGCCGTGGCGAGCCCTGGAGAATGGGAGAGTCAGGTGTTCAAAAGGCATTCCAGACAGGAGGAAGGGCAGGCAGAAAGGCTCGGGGAACACACCTGAGCCTCCAGTACAGAGAGGAGGCAGGGAGGCCGGAGGACAGCAAGAAAGTGGAGAGGAGGCCAGAGGGAGAAGCAGGCTCAGGACGCAGGGCCTGGTGGGCATCTGAGACTGACCTCAGGAGCACCTTGTCCATGTTCATAGGGGTGCACAGTGCTAGAGAGTGGTGAGATGCATGGGTCCATAATACAAACACACCCAGTCAGCAACTCCCACCGGCTCCTACCTCCTAGTGCCCCTAACACTTTCCTCCTCCCACTTCGCAAACCCAGGTGACTGCAACAGGTTTCCATGCACCCTAGGAAAAAGGATCTCACTGTCCAGCCTATCAGAGTGGCCAAGATGAAAAGATTTGCCACCCAGTGTCGGGCAGTGAGGAGGAGAGTGCTGTCGAGCGCTGCTGATGGGAGTTCTGAAGGGAGACAAGCAGCAAGTTTCAGCATTTACAGGACATCAGCTGGAGAATAACTGGACAAATTACAGTGTATCCATTCACTGAAATACTAACCCATCATTTAAAAAGTAAACTAGAAAATCGGACATGGCAAAACATTCCAGATATGCTGTTAAGAGAAAGAGGTAAGGCCAAAAATACATGTACCATATGTGCCCATAAATACATACATATGTATCTGCATTACACAGAGAATTACTAGTAGATTGATGTCTAAATATTGAAAATGATTATCTCTCTGATTTCTGGGTTTAATTTATATTTTCTAAAATTCCTACACTAACCCTGTGATGTATTTCATCAAATAAGAAGGCATCAATTGTAAGATGTACCACAAACAAAGAAAAAACACTGCCAAATAATTGTGACTGGGAGTTTATTGGAAAAGTTCTTTTGGACTTATTTAAACAGACTGGCATCGCCTCTCTCTCTTGCACACATATGAAAAGGAAAAGATCAATGGCAAAGGTGGTTGTCTTCAGTTTCAGGATGTCTGAGTTTCCATAAAATATGGACTATTGTGCTTTCAAGGGCTTTGGTGATGTGGCATTTCTTTTCTTTTTTTTTTTTTTTTTTGAGACAGAGTCTGGCTCTGTCATCCAGGATGGAGTGCAGTGGCGTGATCTCTGCTCACTGCAAGCTCCGCCTCCCGGGTTCCCGCCATTCTCCTGCCTCAGCCTCCCAAGTAGCTGGGGCTACAGGCGCCTGCCACCACGCCTGGCTAGTTTTTTGGTATTTTTTTAGTAGAGACGGGGTTTCACTGTGTTAGCCAGGATGTTCTTGATCTCCTGACCTCGTGATCCGCCTGTCTCGGCCTCCCAAAGTGCTGGGATTACAGGCTTGAGCCACCGTGCCTGGCCAATGTGGCATTTCTTAAGAGATCTTTAGGCCAGGCGAGGTGGCTCATGCCTGTAATCCCAACACTTTGGGAGGCCGAGGTGGGCAGATCACAAGGTCAAGAGATTGAGACCATCCTGGCCAACATAGTGAAACTTTGTCTCTACTAAATATACAAAAATTAGCTGGGCGTGGTGGCACATGCCTGTAGTCCCAGCTACTCGGGAGGCTGAGGCAGGAGAATGGCTTGAACCCGGGAGGCAGAGGTTGCAGTGAGCCGAGATCGCACCACTGCACTCCAGCCTGGGCGACAGAGAGAGACTGCATCTCAAAAAAATTGTTTTAAAAAAAGAGAGAGAGATCTTTACCATCTTCTCTGAGATTGTCTTCTGAGCCCCGGCCCTCGCTCTGTAAGTTTTAATGCTGGCTCTTCCTTCATCTCATCAGAAGTAATGAATAGATGGTTTTCGAACAGCAATCAGGATTTGTGCTTCTTCTTCAAATGGTCCTTAAGTGGTATGACTAAAGCATCCAGGGGCTGCGGTCACAGCTGCCCAGCCATGCCACCAGGAATAACAACTACATAAGCATGCACAGGTAATGACAACTGACAGCGACTACAGGACACAGAGAATCAATCACATCTGATTTCAAAGAAGTTAAATGGGCCAGGCATGGTGGCACATGCCTGTAGTCTCAGCTACTCTATAGGCTGAGGCAGGAAGATTGCTTGAGCCCAGGAATGTAAGTCCAGCCTGGGCAACAAAGTAAAACCTCCATTTCAAAAAAATAACAATAAAGTTTAAGGCCGGGAATGGTGGCCCTTGCCTGTAATCCTAGCACTTTGGGAGGCTGAGACAGATGGATCACCTGAGGTCAGGAGTTCGAGACCAGCCTGGCCAACATGACAAAAACCCATCTCTACTAAAAATACAAAAATTAGCTGGGCGTGGTGGCACACACCTGTCATCCCAGCTACTCAGAAGGCTAAGGAAGGAGAATCGCTTGAACCTGGGAGGTGGAGGTTGCAGTGAGCCGAGATCGTGCCACCGCACTCCAGCCTGCGTAATGGGAGTGAGACTCCATCTACAAAATAATAAATAAATAAATAAACAAATAAATCAAGTTTATAAGAAGTTAAATGGTTGATTAGCCTTAAACAAATTAAACGGAAGAACATGTGTGTCACAGAATGAATCAAATATAGTACTGCCTTTACAACAAGAAAACAGTGAGTGTGAATATCACAAGCAAACATGAAAAGCACGTATTAAACCAGGAAACATAGGCTAGGCATGGTGGCTCATGCCTGTAATCCCAGCACTTTGGGAAGCTGAGGCAGGAGGACTGCTTGAGTCTAAGAGTTTCAGACCAACTAGGGCAACATAGCAAGACTCTTGCTACCAAAAAATAAAATAAATAAATAAATAAATATTAGCCAGGCATGGTAGTGCATGCACACCTGTAGTCATATCTACTCGGCAGGCTGAGGTGGGAGGATTGTTTGAGCCCAGGAGCTCAAGATTATAATGAGCTAGGACTGTGCCTCTGCACCCCAACCTGGGTGACAGAGTGAGACTGTCTCTAAAATAAAGTAGGAGAAATAACTCACATGTCACAAAACACTAATATCTTTTAAATATGAAGAACTCTTTTTTTTTTTTTTGAGACGGAGTCTCGCGCTGTCACCCAGGCTGGAGTGCTGTGGCCGGATCTCAGCTCACTGCAAGCTCCGCCTCCCGGGTTCACGCCATTCTCCTGCCTCAGCCTCCTGAGTAGCTGGGACTACAGGCGCCGCCACCTCGCCCGGCTAGTTTTTTGTAGTTTTTAGTAGAGACGGGGTTTCACCGTGTTAGTCAGGATGGTCTCGATCTCCTGACCTCGTGATCCGCCCAAAATATGAAGAACTCTTAAAAACAAATAAAAAACCCTAAAATCCCAGAGGAAAAAAAATGGACAAAAGGCAAACTTGAGGGCAGTTCACAAAACAAACACAACAGATCAATCAACACACCAAAAGCCCAGCCTTATCAAAAATGCAAATAAACCCGAAATGAAAGTAAATACAGAGAGCTATATTTATCCTATCAAATCGGCAATAAAAGTATTGTTTAATCTAACTTGGCATTAGTCAAGACGAGGAAGAGGGTGCTTGAGCTGCCCGAAGCTTAAACTGGCAGAGTCATACTGCAAGGCACTGCGTCGACAGGTATAAAAAGCCTGAAAGACGGCCGGGCGCGGTGGCTCACGCCTATAATCCCAGCACTTTGGGAGGCCGAGGCGGGTGGATCACGAGGTCAGGAGATGGAGACCATCCTGGCTAACTCGGTGAAACCCCGTCTCTACTAAAAATACAAAAAATTAGCCGGGCGTGGTGGCGGGCGCCTGTAGTCTCAGCTACTCGGGAGGCTGAGGCAGGAGAATGGCGTGAACCCGGGAGGTGGAGCTTGTAGTGAGCCCAGATCACGCCACTGCACCCCAGCCTAGGCGACAGAGCGAGACTCCGTCTCAAAAAAATAAATAAATAAAAAAAGCCTGAAAGACAAGCATACACGCTGACCACACAATCCCATCTAAGACTTTGTCCAAAGAAAATCGGCAATAAGCACAAAGATTTCTCTGCAGGAACACTGAACACAGAGTGACAGTATCAGGTGAACAAACTCAATTACAAAATTGTATGTATAGGATGTTCCCAATTTTGTTAGATGACATATACACACACAAGGCTGCCCACAGCAGACACCAAAGTGTTACTACACTGTTATCTCTGCACCCTCCATGAGGCTGTACGTCCAGTTCTGCCTGTCCATTTCCATTACATGTCTCTGCTCACAAAAACCCAGAGAATATCACTTCTATTTGTATATCCTGATTTCATATTTAAAACCCGGATTCAAAGAACCAAACATCTCAGATTTGGAAAGACCTCAGAGATTTTCCCAGTTTTCTTTCAATCCACAAATGCTTTCAGTTTCCATGACATTCACATGCCACCTGTTCAAGTTACTGTGTTTTTAAATCAGTCACTTTTTAAAAAACACTCAGGTCAAATGTGCTGCCCAGTATTTTCTGCTGGCACAATGCTGTAATAAATACCTATTACCACGCAAAACATCTGTGTACCGCCCCAAATCATCTCACATTCCTCCCCCGGGAAACCCTGATCTGGTCCAACCACCTACTCATTCAAGAAGCATTTACTGACTGAGCCCTATCTCCACCAGCTCAACTGAAACAATGGAGCCTTCTTCTGCAAGGTGTAAAATCCCCACCAACAGCCATTTCCTCATCTGAGGTTTCAGGGAATGAGACAGGTGCCTCCCCATTCACCCAGCTTATAAGGATCAAGCTGGAGCCTCATTTACTTCTTTAATTGACACTCACCATGTGCTTACTATGTGCCAGGCGTTATTCCAAATGCTTGACAAATAGGAACACACACAAACCTCATAGGACCCTACAAGGCAGACTCAGCTTTAGAGATCTAGGTTGAGGTGGTTTTCAGCTGCGGAACTTAATTCTATTAACTAAGTAACTGAAGGTTTCATGTATGTTTTCCCTCTCTTTTTTTTTTTTTTTTTTTGAGACAGGATCTCACTGTGTTGCCCAGGCTGGAATGCAGTGGTGTGATCATAGCTCACTGCATCCTCCATCTCCCTGGGCTCAGATGTCTCTTCCACCTCAGCTTCCCAAGTAGCTGGGACTACAGGCATACACTATCACACCCAGCTAATTTTTGTATTTTTTGTAGAGACGGGGTTTCATCATGTTGCCTAGGCTGGTGTTGAATCCATCCACTGCACCTTGCCATGCTGGGATTAGAGGCATGAGCCATAATGTGGGTTTTGAAACATACCCACCTGGATTTAGATGTCCCTGCCCCCAACACTTGTTTTATCCCTCATAACACTTGAGTTGTTTAAATGATATGTGTACGTGTACGTGTGTGTATCTGTTCGTGCGCATAAAGTCATGCGTTGCTTAACAATGGGGATGCATTCTGAGAAACGCATTCTTAGGTGATTTCATTGTGCAAACATCATAGAGTACACTTACAGAAACCTAGATGGTACAGCCCACTACACGCCCAGGCTACATTTCATAGCCTATTGCTCCCCTGGGCTACAAATCTCTACAGCACATTACTGTACTGAATAATGAAGGCAATTGTAACACAATGTTAAGTATTTGTGTATCTAAACACAGCTAAACATATAAAAAGTACACTACAAATACAGTATAAAAGGCTAAAAATGATCCACCTCTATAGGACACCTGCAGTGAATGAAGCTTACAGGGCTGGAAGTTGCTCTGGGTGGGTCAGTGAGTGAGGGGTGAGTGAGTGTGAAGACGTGAGACATTACCCTTTGTAAACTTTAAAAGCAGTGTATGCTAGCCGGGCACAGTGGCTCATGCCTGTAATCTCAGCACTTTGGGAGGCCGAGGTGGGCGGATCATGAAGTCAGGAGTTCAAGACCTTCCTGGCCAACATGGTGAAGCCCTGTCTCTTCTAAAAATACAAAAAATTAGCTGGGCGTGGTGGCACACCCCTGTAATCCCAGCTAGTCAGGAAGCTGAGGCAGGAGAATCGCCTGAACCTGGAAGGAGGCGGTTGCAGTGAGCTGAGATTTTGCCACTGCACTCCCGCCTGGGCAACTGAGCAAGACTCTGTCTCAAAAAAAAAAAAAAATACTAAGACACAATCACACACATTATCCTAGGCCCACACAGAGTCAGCACCATCAATATCACTCTCCACCACCTCCACATCTTGTTCCTCTGGAAGATCTCCAGGAACAATAACATGCATGGAGCTGACATCTCCCAAGACAATGATTTCTTCTTCTGGAATGTTTCCTGAAGGACCTGCCTGAGGCCTTTTACAGTTAACTTTTTGTTAATAGGTAGGAGTACACTATAAAATAACAATAAAAAGTATATCATAGTAAATACATAAATCGTTAACACAGTAGTTTATCATGATGAAGTTTCGTGTATTATACATAATTGTTTGTGCTACACTTTTATAGGACAGGCTGCACGGTAGGTTTGTTTACACCAGCATCCACATAAACTCGTGAGTAATGTGCCATGTTAAGACATTAGGACAGCTACGTCACTGGGTGATAAGATAATCGAGCTGAAAAATCCCCATGGGACTGCCACCACCATATATGCGGGCAGCTGTTACCCGAAGGCATCACTGTACCTGTATTTGAGATTGCAAAAGTCAACAATTTTCAGCATTAAAATCTCAGATTTAGAATTTCAACTGCATGCTGCTTGTGATCTGTAAGATATGGCACCACCTCCAACTTTAATTCTATTGTTCTTTTATACCTTTTAGTTTCATTGTTAGTTTCTATTTCCTGTTGGTTTTATTATTGGTGTATAAATGGAAGGCAGGAAGCAAAATCTTTTTTTGTTTTGTTTTTTTGAGACAGACTCTCATTCTGTCGTCCAGGCTGGAGTGCAGTGGCACGATCTTGGCTCACTGCAACCTCCATCTCCGGGGTTCAATTGATGCTCGTGCCTCAGCCTCCCGAGGAGCTGGGATTATAGGCACCCACCACCACACCCAGCTGATTTTTGTATTTTTAGTAGAGACGGGGTTTCACCGTGTTGCCCAGGCTGGTCACGAACGCCTGACCTCAAGTGATCCGCCCGCCTCAGCCTCCCAAAGTGCTAGGATTACAGGCATGAGTCACCACGCCTGGCCAGGAAGCAAAGTCTTAAGGGCAATAGATGCTGTACTGAAACAGGGCTAGGGTTCGACTCCCTTACTCCTTTCAGGGCTGTTGCTAGGATATAGCTAATGTGCCAGGACTTAAATCCTGAGTCACCTAAAAAGCTGAGCCTCAATCCTCAATAACCAGGAAGACTCATATAGGCTGCAGTTCCCTTTCAGAGGGGACTGCCTGTGTTGCCTTTTGGTTTCATCTAATGTCTCTTTACTTTACAAGGAATAATACGATCTAAAATCTGTCTCTGTTGTAAGCAGTCACTGAATATTGGGCAAAGCATAAATGGCAAAGGGAGCAACATTCACAGGAAGGTAAAAGAAATAGGGAAACCCAATCAGAAAATTGCCTTGGATCAATGTTCTGTATCAAATTCAACAAAAAGCCAGTTAATACAGAAGAATATCATGACAAGATGCCACAGACCTGAGTAATACCAAAGTACTTTGAGAAAAAAATAAAACCCTTACCACGTATTAAGAATATTGTATGCCTGTTCATTTTCTTAATATATGTATTTTTCCTTTGTAGTAAGTGCATTTTGTGTTCTACTTACAAAATATCTGCCCACTCCATGGTTGCAAAGATATTCTCCCATGTTTTCATGTATAAGATTTATGATTCTAACTTTTATGTTTAGGTTTACAAACAATTACCAACTAATTAGTGTGTATGGCATGAGATAGGGGTGAAGGTTAATTTATTTCCTCACTTGAATATCCAGTTGATCTAGAATTATTCATTAAAAAGACTTTCCTGGCCAGGCACAGTGGCTCATACCTACAATCCCAATACTTTGGGAGGCTGAGGTGTGAGTCCTGCTTGAGCCCAGGAGTTCGAGACCAACCTGGGCAACACAGTGAGACCCTGTCTCTACAAACAAAAAACAACAAAACATTAGCTGGACGTGGAAGTACGCGCCTGCAATCCCAGCTACTTGGGAGGCTGAAGTGGGAGGGTCACTTGAGCCCAGGAGGCTAGGGCTGCAGTGAGCCATGATCATATCACTGCATTCCATCTTGGGTGACAGAGGAAAACCCTCTCTCTCAAAAAAAAAAAAAATAGATGACTTTCCTTCCTCCCACCAGAAAATTGACTTACTCACTCTGGGCAAAAATCAATGGACAGTACATATGCAGGTCTACTTCTGGACTCTGTTTCACTGATATATTTGTCAATCATCATGTCAAGACCAATGTTTTGATTAGTATAGCTTTACAGTAATTCTTAAAATTAAGTGGTATAAAAAATTAGCAGTTTAAGTTCTCCAACTTTGCTTTTTTTTTCTTTTTGCGATTCTAGATGTTTTGCATTTCCATATAAATTTTAGAATCAATTTATTAGTTTCTTTAAAAAAAGACAAATAGAATTTTAACTGGGATTGCATTGACTCCACAGATCAATTTGGGGAGAACAGAAATCTTAATATCAGGTCTTCTAATGTATGAACAAAGTAACCCCCTCTTATTTAAGTGTTTATTAATTTCTCTCACCAATATTTTAGTGAGAGAGTAAAAGCATTCTCTCACAATACTTTTCTGGTAAAGGTGTTTTCATGTCTTTCATTAGAGTTATTCTAATGCTTTTTGATGCTACTGTTTTTATGCTGTTTTTCCTTTTTTCTTTTTTGGGGACGGGATCTCTCTCTGTCACCCAGGCTGGAGTGCAGTGGTATGATCACAGCTCACTGCAGCTTCAACCCTCCCAGTCTCAAACTATCCTCTCACCTCAGCCTCCCAAGTAGCTGGGACTACAGGTGCACGCCACCATACCCAGCTAATTTGATTCACTTTCTGGTAGAGACAAGGTCTCACTATGTTGCCTATGTTGCTCGAAGTCCTGGGCTCAAGGGATCCTCCCACCTCAGCCTCCCAAAGTGCTGGGATTACAGGTATAAGCCACCGTGCCTGGCCTGATGCTATTGCAAATGGTATTTTACATTTTCATATATATATATATACACACACACACACACATTTCATGTATATGTGTGTGTATTAACAACATATATATATGTATATAGCTGATAAAAATATTCCAGGCTGGGCACGGTAGCTCACGCCTGTAATCCCAGCACTTTGAGAGGCTGAGGTGGGCGGATCCCCTGAGGTCAGGAGTTCAAGACCAGCCTGGCCAACATAGTGAAACCCCATCTCTACTAAAAATACAAAGATTAGCTGGGTGTGATGGTGCATGCCTGTAGTCCCAACTACTTGGGAGGCCGAGGCAGGAGAATTGCTGAGGTTGTAGTGAGCCGAGATTATAGCACTGTACTGCAGCCTCGGCAACAGAGTGTGACTCCATCTCAAAAAGAGAAAACACAATTCCTATCCAGAATATATAGTACACTCCAACAAATATAAAACAACAGTATCACCAACAAAAATGTGGAAAACAGACAGTTCACAAAAGATGACATGGGAATGGCCAATAAGTACATGAAAAAGCATTTATTGGTCACCAGGGAAATATGACTTAAAACCATGAGATGCTATTTCACATCCATGGATAATACAGAACGTTAACAAGGATATGGAGGAACTGCAAGTTCTGCTATGTAGCTGGTGGGAAGTGTCAACTGATAACCACTTTGGATATTAGTGTGGTAGTTACACATGTCCCCACCCTATGACTAAGCACTTTCACCCCTAAACATTCATCTAAGAGAAATAAGAGAATTATATAAGAATGTTCATTACAGCACATTTACACTCGTCCAAAACCGGACACAACCCAAATGTTCATCAAAAGGTGAACAGATGAACAAATCATATATTCACACAACTCAAAAAGGAGCAAATGACTTTCCACTGGCAAAGACTGTCTCCTTGACCAAACGTTAGCCAGCTCCTCTGACCCCTCTTCTCAACTAGGCCTTAACCTTGGCCTATAAAGACTTGAGCAAGGTTGGGCATGGAGGCTCATGCCTGTAATCCCAGCACTTTGAGACTGAGGCAGAAGTGTCACTTGAGCCCAGGGGTTCTAGACTGGCCTAGGCAACACAGACAGACCCCAACTCTACAAAAAGTTTAAAAATTAGCAGAACGTGGCTGTGCATGCCTACAGTCCCAGCTACTAGGGAGGCTGAGGCAGGAGGATCACTTGGGTTCGGGGAGGTCAGCACTGCAGTGAGCCATGATCACATCACATCACTGCACTCCAGCCTGGGTGACAGAGCAAGATCCTGTCTCAAAAAAAAAGAAAAAAAAAAATCAAAAAAGCCAATAAATAAATAAACAAACAAAAATCAGGCTGGACACGGTGGCTCACACCTATAATCCTAGCACTTTGGGAGGCCAAGGCAGGCGGATCACCTGAGGTCAGGAGTTTGAAACCAGCCTAGCTAACATGGCAAAACCCTGTCTCTACTAAAAATATGAAAATTAGCCGGGTGTGGTGGCACAAGCCTGTAATCCCAGCTATTTGGGAGGCTGAGGCAGGAGAGTCATGTGAACCCAGGAGGCAGAGGTTGCAGTAAGCCGAGATCACACCACTGCACTCTAGCCTGGGCGACAGAGCGAGATTCTGTCTCAAAAAAAAAAAAAAATCAAAAAACAAACAAAAGACTTGAGCAAACACTAACATAGTTCCTTCTTCTTGTTGTTATTTAAAAAAAATTACTGGCTGGGCGCCATGGCTCACGCCTATAATTCCAGTACTTTGGGAGGCTGAGACAGGCGATTACTTGAGGTGAGGAGATCGAGACCAGCCTGGCAAACATGATGAAACCCCATCTCTACTAAAAATACAAAAACTAGCCAAAAATTACAGCTGTAGTGGCTCACACCTGTAATCCCAGCTACTCAGGAGGCTGAGGCATGAGAATCACTTGAACCCGGGAGAAGAAGGTTGCAGTGAGCCGAGATCGTGCCACTCTACTCCAGCCTGGGTGAAACAGTGAGACTCCATCTCAAAAATATAAATAAAAAAATAAAAATAATTATTTATTTTGTAGAGAGGGAGGTATTACTATGTCACCCAGGCTGGTCTCGAACTCCTGGGCTCAAGTGATCCATCTTCCCACCTTGGCCTCCCAAAGTCCTGGGAGCCAGCGCACCTGGCCTTTTGTTTTGTTTTGAGACAGAGTCTTGCTCTATCACCCAGGCTGGAGTGCAGCAGTGTGATCTCAGCTCACTACAACCTCCACCTCCCGAGTTTAAGTGATTCTCCTGCCTCAGTCTCCCGAGTAGCTAGGACTACAGGTGTATGCCACCACATCTGGCTAAGTTTTGTATTTTTAGTAGAGATAGGGTTTTGCCATGTTGGCCAGGCTGGTCTCCAACTCCTGACCTCAAGCAATCCACTCGCCTTGGCCTCCCAAAGTGCTGGGATTACAGGTGTGAGCCCCTGTGCCCAGCCTAAAAACATGGTTTCTAAGAGTTCAAGGTTGCATCCTTTGCATGACCCAAGCCCCCTTAAGCTGCCTGTCTGAGAAAACTCAAGGCTGCCTATAGAATTTACTGTGTTTCAGCCAACACCACTGAAGACAGGGCCTGCCTCCCACTCTCTGCGGGAGGGCAGGAGCCTAACTTCCTTAAGGGCCACTTACCAAACCCAGATGGGTTTCACAGGACCAACCCTCCCTCCCGACTTTTTGTGATTTTTCACTTCCCTGACTCTACTGAGCCCCTTTCTCATTCTCCTTTTAAAATACCCAGTCCTGTCTATGCAAATTGAAGTTAAGCTCAGTTCACACGGGACTGAATTTGACTAAACTGCAATTGTTATTACTGATGAAAATCGGTCCTTACCACTTCAGTGTCCAGCTTTATCTTTCACAACACACACAATACAGATGAATCTCAAAGAACATTTTGAATAAAAGACACGCAGAGGAATACATTTGTGTGATTCCATTTATATGACATTCAAGAATAGGCAAATCTAATCTATAGTAGACAAAATCAGGAAATGGCTGCAATAAGTAGGGTTAGGAGACTAACTAGAAAAAGATAACGAGAGAGGCTGGCTCATGCCTGTAATCCCAGCACTTTGGGAGGCCGAGGCAAGAGGATCGCTGGAGCCCAGGAGCTCAAGAAAAGCCTGAGAAACAAGGCAAGACCCCATCTCTACAAAAAATAAAAATTAGCCAGGCAGGATGGCATGCACCTGTAGTCCTAGCTACTCGGGAGTCTGAGTTAGGAGGATCACTTGAGCCTCAGAGGTCAAGGCTGCACTGAGCTGAGATTGTGCCACTGCACTCCAGCTTAGGTGACAGAGGGAAACCCTGTCTCAAAACAAAACAAAACAAAACAAAACAAAACAAAAATAAAGGTAAAAATTGTCAGATTTTGCATCAAAGAGGTACAACTTCTGGAGCCGTGTGTGGTGGCAAGTACCTGTATTCCAGTTACTCAGGGGGTGGAGGCAGGGGGATCACTTGAGTCCAGGAGAGAACCAGCCTGGACAACACAGTGAAACCCCAACTCAAAAAAACAGATTCATAGTTTCTGACTTATGAAACGTACTGCAGAAGTTAAACCAAGAGACAATCACCAGTTTGACAAAAAAAAAAAAAAACTACAACAAATACAAAGACCAAGGATACTATGCTAACATAAAAACTTCCTACAAATTAGTAATAAAAATATAAATAACCAAACAAGAAAAAGACATACAGCCCAACGGGAAATGATATAAAGAGAGGGTTCACATAAAAAATATCAGGCTGGTGTGGTGGTTCATGCCTGTAATCATAGCACTTGGGGAGGCTGAGAAGGGAGGATCATTTGAGCTCAAGAGTTTGAGATCCACCTAGGCAAAATGGTGATACCCCGCCTCTACAAAAAACTTAAAAATAAGCCAGGCATGGGGGCCTGTGCCTGTAGTCCCAGCTACTCAGGAGACTGAGACAGAATGATCACTTGGGCCCAGGAAATTGAGGCTTCAATGAGCCGTGATCATGTCTCTGCACTCCAGCCAGGGCAACAGAACAAGACCCTGTCTCAAAAAAAAAAAAAAAAAATCAGTGACAGTGAGCATACTGAAAATGGTCAGCCTTTGATGAGGTTGTGGAGAAAAGGGAACACTTATACACACTGTTGGTGGGAGTGTAAATTAGTTCAACCATTGTCGAAAGCAGTGTGTGGCAATTCCTCAAAGACCTAAAGACAGAAATACCATTTGATCCAGAAATCCCATTAGTGGGAACATACACCCCAAAATATAAATCATTCTACCATTAAAACACATGCATGTGTATGTTCATTGCAGCACTATTCACGATAGTAAAATCACGAAATCAACCTACACGCCAATCAGTGACTGACTAGATAAAGACAATGTGGTACATATACACCATGGAATACTATGCAGCCATAAAAAAGAACAAGATCATGTCCTTTGCAGGGATACGGATGGAGCTGGAGGCCATTATCCTTAGCAAACTAATGCAGCAACAGAAAACCAAATACTGCATGTTCTCACTTATAAGTGGAAGCTAAATGATGAGAACACATGGACACCGAAAGGGGAACAATACACTCTGGGGCCTTCTGGAGGGTGGCAGGAGGGAGAGGATCAGAAAAAATAACTAATGGGTACTAGGCTTAGTACTTGGGTGACAAAATCATACAACAAACCCCACGACCCGAATTTACCTATTCAACAAAGCTGTGCATGTACCCGTAAAAGTTTTTTGCCTTTTTTTTTTTTTTTTTTTAAAGATAGAGTCTCGGTCTGTTGCCCAGGCTGGAGTGCAGCAGCACAACCTTGGCTCAATGCAACCTCCGCCTCCCAGGTTCAAGCGATTCTCCTGCCTCAGCCTCCCGAGTAGCCAGCATTACAGGCACCTCCCACCATGCCGGGCTAATTTTTGTATTTTTAGTAGAGACGGGGTTTCACCATGTTGGCCAGGCTGATCTAAAACTCCTAACCTCAAGTTATCCACCTGCCTCGGCTTCCCAAAGTGCTTGGATTATAGGTGTGAGCTACCACGCCCTGCCCTAAATTTTTTTTAAAACAGTGTTCGGCCTCCAGAGTGATTATAGGATAAAATTAAAGAGAGATTATTTTCCACCTGCTAGGTGATAAACAATTAAAGAGATTGAGAATACTCGACACTGGCATCGCATTCACTGTGGGTGGCGATGGGAACTGACACAACTTCTTTCCAGGACTATTACAGGCATGAGCCATCACACCCAGCCTTGCATTCTCAACAGCAAAACCACAGCCACATACATGATGAACAATAGAAGAATGGCCAAACAAAGTATTAATACTACCATGCTGCAGAACACCCCGTAGCCACTAAAAAGAATGAGACAGATCTATGGGACATATGTTTAAGTTAATAAGTGGAGGGAAAAGTTATTTTTGTCATTAAAAAATTAAGCATTTAAGGGAAAAAAAGATGTCAGATTGATAGTCCAGATATAAAATCATTATCTTTAGCGAATGTTTTCCAAACTTTAATTTGATCCTTAAAAAGAAAAACACAAGCACAACCCCACGATTTATCTGACTTTATTGATGAGCAAGTTTCACAGCTAATTTATGTGCAACAGAATGTTCTAGCTCTGAAGTGGCAGGCTTTTTCTGGGCATGAAAAGCAGCACCTGCCTTGAAAATATTTCAGATCACAATCTCGACCTCATTCTCTGGAGCACAGCTAAGAAGATGCGATCTGGGTGCCGGAAAGGCCCCGGGCTAAGCCCTCGGGGAAAAGCCGGTTTTCCCCAGAGGTGACCCTGTGACCTGCTTCTATGTCAAGGGGGAACATTTTTCCATTCAGTTGAGAAATCAGATTAAGCACCATAATTTTCACAATGAAATTTCAGCCTTATAAGCCCTGGTCTGCGTTCTAGAACACATAGACCATTCAGAACCAATGAAACAGAAAGCCAGAATGTTAAGACCTCATCAGGAAATACAATCTTGAACATGTGTGCTCAGTTCCTGTCACTGTGGCCAGCTGACAAATATTTATTTGCGCACTTGGCACAAAGGTAGGCATGGTCTGTGCTCAATATTGTGTCTCTTCCAGTGGCAGAAATGAACAGCAGGCGCTTTCCTTTTTATTTATTTATTGTGTGTGTGTGTATGTGTGTGTGTGTGACGGACTTTCGCTCTTGTTGCCCATGCTGGAGTGCAATGGCAGGATCTCGGCTCACGGCAACCACAACCACCTCCAACTTCCAGGTGCAAGCGATTCTCCCTCCTCAGCCTCCCAAGTAGCTGGGATTACAGGCGCCCTCCACCACGCCCGGCTAATTTTGTATTTTTAGTAGAGATGGGGGGAGGTTTCTCCTTGTTGGTCAGGCTGGTCTCGAACTCCCGACCTCAGGTGATCTGCCCATCTCGGCCTCCCAGAGTGCTGGGATTATAGGCATGAGCCACTGCGCTCAGCCCACTAGGCACTTTCTAAATTACGACTGGGCCAACGACCACCAAGGAGACTCACAGGTATTATGAGAAGCTAGGTCTTGTCTGTGGGTGTCAGAAGGCCTCTTGGAGTGAGCCACATGTCAGCTAAGCCAAAAACCTTGGAGTCATCTTGGTCTCATCAGTCTCACCCCATACCCACTCTGCCAGAATAGTCTATCAGCTCTACCTTCAAAATGCACCCAGAATCTGACACAATCTCAGCACCTCCATCACCACTATCCTGATCCAAGCACCAGCCTGTCTCGCAGGAGACACCCCCATAGCCAACTAACTGATCCTGCCTCCGTCCTTACCCCTGCAGTCTGCTCCTAACACAGGCTGAAGCGATGCTGTTAAAATCAGGTCAGGCCACCTTGCTCTTCAGTTCACCCTAGCCAACACGGTGAAACCCCATCTCTACTAAAAATACAAAAATTAGCTGGGCATGGTGGCACGTGCCTTTAATCCCAGCTAACGGGAGGCTGAGGCTCGAGAATTGCTTGAACCTGGGAGACGGAGGTTGCAGTGAGTGGAGATTGTGCCACTGCACTCCAGCCTTGGCGACAAAGCAAGACTCTGACTCAAAAAAATAAAATAAAATAATAAAATAAAATAAGTAGTCTGGGTCACCGATTGCACAAGGCGGAAATTAAAAGGGCAGTTCCTGGGCAGGCACGGTGGCTCATGCCTGTAATCCCAGAACTCTGAGAAGCTGAGGCAGGTGGATCACTTCAGTCCATGAGTTCAAGACCAGTCTGTGCAACATGGCAAAACCCTGCCTCTACAAAAAAATACAAAAATTAGCCAGGCAAGGTGGCGCGCACCTGTGGAAGCTGAGGTGGGAGGATCACTTGAGTCTAGGAAGTCGAGGCTGCTATGATTGTACCACTGCACTCCAGTCTGGGCGACAGAGCGAGGCCTTGTCTCAAAAAAAAAAAAAAAAAAAAAAAGGCAGTTCCAAGATGGCACCTACGTTTTAAACTTCCCAACTGAATGAACTATGGAACCATTCACTGAGTTGGGGCTCGGACGGGGCAGTAGAACATGGGGAGGTGATGGTAAGCATAGTTTTGCAAGTAGTAAATTTGATATAATTCAGAGACATCCAAGTGGAGATTTCAAGTTGGTGGCCAGATATCAGGCTGGAGGGACCAGATCATGAAAGGCACAGTATGTACGTCACGTAACAAAATACAGATTTTTAACTGGTAGCTGATAGGGAACTGAAAGGTTTTAGTACGTGACGAGATAAGATTTGTGATTCTGAAAAATCACCCCCACTGCAGGTAGAATATGGATGTGTTGCAGATCAGATGAGCAAGGACAGCAGGTGCAGGGGCTGTGGGTGTGAGAAAGAAAAGGAGGCTTCCCCTTTGTCACCAGCCCTTCTCTCACACAGCTGCTGGGGATTTTTCTAACACAATCTAGATCATGTCAGTTCCCCACTTAAAATCCCTCAGGATAAAACCTGTACTCCTTGGGACCTTCCACTTGGGGATTCAGAGTGTGACAACCTGTCCGGAACTCTCTCCTGGTGCCCACTCCCCACCCTGGGTCAGGTTCACCTAACACACAGTTCCGCTGCAGGCTCCATGCCTCTGCTCATGCTGTTGTCTTCTGCCTGGCAAGCCCTTGTTCTGGCACCCACAGTGAGGCCTGGGTGTTTTCCTGTTGGACATAATCTTGCAGAGCTGCTCTGCCTATCGAGTAGCCACGCTTTTATTCCTTTTTTTTTTTTTTTTCTTTAAACAGAGCCTTGCTCTGTCACCAGGCTGGACTGCAGTGGCATGATCTCAGCTCACTGCAACTGAGCTGAGCTTAACACCTCCCGGGTTCAAGCAATTCTCTTGCCTCAGCTTCCTGAGTAGCTGGGACTACAGGCATGCGTCACCACGCCCAGCTAATTTTTGTATTTTTAGTAGAGACGGGGTTTCACCATGTTGGCCAGGATGGTCTTGATCTCTTGACCTTGTGATCCGCTCACCTCGGCCTCCCAAAGTGCTGGGATTAGAACACAGAAAACCGAGAAGATGCTAAGGAGAAATGGGCACAGCATGGGAAATGGGAAAGAACTGGTCAAGCAACTTGGAAGAAGGGGTCAGGGCTGGAGAGTGTTGCACTCTCATCTGTGAGGCAGTGCAGCATCAGGATAAAAGCACAGGTGTCAAGGAAAAAATGGGTGACAGAATCAGATGTGGAGAGGTTATCACGGCAGACCAGGCCTTCAAGAAAGCGAGTGCCCTGTGCACAGGCTCCATGTGGACACTGAGGTCACCTAGGGTGATGTCATGAATTGCGGTAGAGGACACTAGGGACCAGGCACCCCAGTCTTCCATGAATGAGGTGAATGATCAGGAGAAGGTGAACAACAGCAACCAGGAGGGCTCCAGCTGGGCAGGAAGGATCTCCATGGAATGAGATGGGAGACACAAAGCTCAAACCCCTGATCCTGAGATACACAAGGGATGAGAAGAAGGAGGAGCCACAGGAGAGGGCTTCAAGAACGGGATATTCCTGGGGAAGGGTCAGGGTGACAGCAAAGGGAGGGAGGGAATGGCTAAGGAGAGGCTGAGGAAACAGAGGCGGCTATTGATTATGGAGTGGTAATTGCAGAGGACATAGTGAGGGAGTGGTGGGATGGTTGGGTCACAGGTAAACAAAAGTGAGGAGAAAAAACTCTGGGGCACAGCATGATGGACATCATAAGGAGAGGAGAGGAGGGTGGGGAAGTCAGCTACCATGGGAAGTACTCTACTGATATCTGCTGAGTCATATGGATATAAACCTAATGTATCTAATGAGAAAAACTCGACCTCATCACATAAGTTCATAATGCTGCTGCTGCTGCTGCTGCTGCTGCTGCTAATGGTTTGATGACAATGGGTGTGGTGATGACAGTAACTACCAATTCTGAACACTTTCTATATGCTAAGCACTGCTGGAACCAGCACTCCACGTTTCACCTTCGCAGTAACCCTCTGAGACAGGTAACACCCTCCTTATCCCCAGAAGGACTCTGTACCAAAGGAGGAAGCAAACTAAACAGAAATATCAGTGCCCTCAGAGACTGACTGGCTTTTAAAATGTTATCTTAGAAATTTTATGGTTGTAACTCCCTCAGGACAGCAGGAACCAGCCTGACTCATATCTACTGCACATTCAGCAACTTCAACAAAATAATATTCGGTCTGGAGGAGAACGAAAACATGCCATCATTTACTGGGGGCTTCACTTCGGGCCAGATCCTGTGCTAACTGCTCTGCATCAATTATCTCTTTTAACCTTCATACCCAAAAAGCAGGTTACTCTAATAATCCCCATCTTAAAGATTAAGAGGCAGAAAGAGTAATTTGCCCGTGATTCGTGCAAGCAATCCTTATTTCACATCATGTCTTTTGGACAAGATCTAAAGGTTTAATACATTACAGAACCTGAAAGACACGGAGTCCTGCAGAATATCTTAAACCATTAACTTCTTACAATCTCTTTGCATGTTTTTTCAGGCGAGGGAAAACCTAGTGAAAAAAAAAAAAGCCAGGCTTGGTGGCTCACACCTGTAATCCCAGCACTTTGGGAGGCTGAGGCGGACGGGTCACTTGAGTGCAGGAGTTCCCAACCAGCCTGGCCAATATGGTGAAACCCCGTCTCTACTAAAAACACAAAAATTAGCTGGGCGTGGTGGCATGCGCCTGTAGTCCCATCTACTTGGGAGGCTAAGGCAGAGGAATCGCTTGAACTAGGGAGGCGGAGGTTACAATGAGCTGAGATCGCGCCACTGCACTCCAGCCTGGGCAGCAGAGCAAGACTTTGTCTCAAAAAAAAAAAAAAAAAGCTGTTGTAAAATGCACCAAGATGGTAAACACCTGTGGTCTTTATTATCCTGGACTCGACCCAGAAGATTCTGATTCACTGGGCTACAGTAGGCCCTGAATATCTGAATTTTTCTTAGGCCTCCCAGGCTATGCTGTTCAGGTTAGGAAGGGCTGCTTTATATTCTCTGCAGCTTCAAACCAAACCTTCCCCTATTATGTTTAGATGTTTGTAGACCCAGAGGGCATCAGAAACTGATGCAGAGAAAACCTGAAATTATCAAAACTATCCAACAGAGAGTCAAGGAGGGGCATGCTCTGTTTCTCTGTACTTTTCTTTCTGTTTAAACTATTTTATAACTTACTATTTTTATATAAGCAAGTTTGCAAAAAATATTACCAACAAATGTGCTAACCCTAATGTGCTACTAAACAGAATTTTATTTCTGACAATTTTGATGTCACTTCAGATTCTCTTCACAAATAGCAGTCAATATGAGAAAAATTGTTACTTTTATTATTATTATATTTTTTGGAGACAGGGTCTCACTCTATCACCCCGGCTGGAGTGCAGTGGCACAATCTCAGTTCACTGCAATCTCCATCTCCAGGGTGCAAGCGATTCTCATGTCTCAGCCTCCCAAATAGCTGGGATCACAGGAGAGTGCCACCATGCATGGCTAATTTTTGTATTTTTAGTAGAGACAGGGTTTCACCATGTTGGCTAGGCTGGTCTTGAACTCCTGGCTTCAAGTGATGCACCCATCTCGGCCACCCAAAGTGCTGGGATTTCAGGTATGTGACACTGCACATGGCCAGGAAAAAAATCATTTCTAATTAATCAGTGGTATAGGCCAGGTGCAGTAGCTCATGCCTGTAGTCCCAGCACTTTGGGAGGCTGACACAGGAGGACAGCTTGGGCCCAGGAGTTGGAGACCAACCTGGGCAACAAAGTGAGACCCCGTCTCTACAAAAAAATAAAAAAATTAGCCAGGTGTGGTGGCATGAGCCAATAGTCCCAGCTACTTGGAGGGCTTAGGCTGGAAGATCACTTGAGCCCAGGAGGTTGAGGCTGTAGTGAGTCATGATCACGCCACTGCATTCCAGCCTGGGCAAAAGAGCTAAACCCTGTCTCAAAAAATAAATTAATTAATTGAAATAAAATAAACAGTGCTATAGATGTGGCCAATAATAAATGAAAACTAGAGAAGAGATAACGCTGATTGTAATCCATTTAAGGTCACAAATTTCACCAGGGACTGTCTTTAATATTTGTGTATTTATCTATTTAATCAACCACTGCCTACAACATGCCAGATACTACTGCAGTGCTGTACTAACATTAAATATCATTTAACCTTCACAACCACCTATGAAGTAGGTAGTATCATCATCCCCATTTTACAGATCAGAAAACTGAGACGCAGAATGGTTTAGTGACTTTCCCCTCTTTTGCTGGACGGAATCTCGCTCTATCCTCAGGCTGGAGTGCAGCGACGAGATCTCAGGCTCACTGCAAGCTCCGCCTCCCGGGTTCACGCCATTCTCCTGCCTCAGCCTCCCAAGCTGGTACTACAGGCGCTCGCCACCACGCCTGGCTAATTTTTTTGTATTTTTAGTAGAGATAGGGTTTCACTGTGTTAGCCAGGATGGTCTCGATCTCCTGACCTTGTCATCCACCCGCCTCAGCCTCCCAAAGTGTTGGGATTACAGGCGTGAGCCACCGCACCTGGGCTGTAACTTCCCCTATTTTACACAGCTAGTGAGTGGCACTAAGTTTGACAGACTTTGGTTCCAGAATCCATGCTCTGAATGACAACACTTAGTCTCCAGGAACCTACAGAAAGTGCAAGGCTTAGTTCAAAACTTTGGTTTTCCCCACTCTATAATCCCTATGTGGCAAGCCTACATCTCTCACCTAGAAGGCATTCTTTGAGATCCTCTAACAGTTCATACTCCTCCCTTGTGCTGTCTGAGCACTCTCCTACATTATTATTATTATATTATCATTGAGATGGAGTTTTGCTCTTGCTGCCCCAGGCTGGAGTCCAAAGGCGCAGTCTCAGCTCACTGCAACCTCTGCCTCCTGGGTTCAAGCGATTCTCCTGCCTCAGCCTTCTGAGTAGCTGGGATTACAGGCACCCGCCACCATGCTTGGCTAGTTTTTGTATTTTTAGTAGCGACGGGGTTTCACCATGTTGATCAGGCTGGTCCCAAACTCCTGACCTCAGGTGATCCGCCCGCCTTAGCCTTCTAAAGTGCCGGGATTACAAGCGTGGGCCACCGCGCCCGGCCTACAACCCTATTAAGCCTTTTGCTCTCAGCTTAAACATTACTAAATTACAAACTCTAATGACACCGCGGTATTTCTCAGTGCACAACACCAAATTTTAATTATGTATCTCATGGATAATTATTTCCTGTCAGTCTTTCCCAACTAAACCGTGCATTCCAGTATGTCAGGCAGCATGTCTGTCTTGTTCTTGGCGTATTCCCATTATTGAATCCCCACCAACTAGCCCAAATAAGACCCTGGCACCAAGTAAGCTCTCAATTTTTGTAGAATGAATGAGTGAATAAATGGAGGACACTCAAGCTTCATGTTTTCTCTTTCTCTGACACCTGTGCTCCCTACAACCCCACCCTCACCACCACACCCTTAACAGTGGAGACTCAGTGTGGTACTGGCTTTTCAAACAGTATTATGTGGCCCTAGACAGGTCATTTCCTTCACTGAAATTCATCGCCTGAGTTTCAGGTGCACAACGGGGATCATACCTACAAGAGAGAGAACCTGCACCTCTTATCCTCATAATCTACCGGGACAGTAGTTAGGTGCATCATGTTTGTTTTTCTAGCAGCGTTTAGCTCCGAGAACGCCAAGACCCCATCTCCCTGGTTCAGGGGCTTGTTCCATGCCCGGCTCACAGCAGGAGCTCAGAAACGATTCGTTAAATAAATGAAGCCCTGTTCTGTGCATTTCACAATTGGGAAGCGAGGGTCGTGCGAGGCGGGGGCTGCAACCTGCCAGCCTCCAAGCGCATTCTTCAGACGCAGGCCCGCGCTCCCGATGCCGGCCCCGAACTCCGCGCCTGGCAGTCACTTCTTGCACCGGGAAGCAGCTTCGCAGGTGCTGCGCATGCCCTCGTCGTCCGCGTTGCAGCTCGAGGTGTAAGAGCAGGAGGTGAAGGACGACTCCCTCTGCCTAGTGGCCATGGGCATGGAGGTCCCAGGGCGATGTGTCCGCCAGGGACATGGAAGCGGGGTCAACGGGCGGCGGGGGACGGCACTAGTCACAGGCAGAAAGCAGGAGAGGAGGTTAAGACTCCACCTGGCTCAGGTGGCGCAGTTCAGTGACACCGCCCACGCCGGCTGCCCCAGCAACCTCTCCGCTTATTGGCTCCTCTTCCGAGTCGCTCATTGGGCATTTATCCCGCCCTCTCAGCCTACAAAGGTACTCATTGGGTAAGTCCTTTGGCCCCGCCCACCCATCCCGGAAGTTTGCTGATGGAAAAAGGAAACTAAAAGTCAGTAGCAGAGTACCGCGATGCTTTCTGGGAAGTGTAGTCTTAGGTACCTGGAGAGGCCACCAGGTTTCTTCTGACTCGTCACGAAATTTTAAGGGCAGAGAATCCAGCCAGAAGCAAATGTCAGTTGTTACGTTCAGTCTGGACTCGTTGTCACTCAACAGTTTAGCAAAACTTTGTTAAGTGCTACCCATGCCAGGGACTGTGCTAAGAGCTTTGGACACATGATCGCCTTTGAAATGTAGTGAAGGGAGTAGCCTGTGGAAAAGTAATACAATGGGAAACCACGTGGCAGTAAAAATCAATGAAGTCGAACTCTCAGGTAGCATCAAGGGCTGAATTTCAGAAACGTGATGTTCAGTGAAAGAAGGAAGTCTAACAACACTTTTGTGAAGTTCAAACCAAGTAAAACTAACGTTGTTTAGAGAAACATACATATACGGTAAAATACTGTACAGAAAAGCCAAGACTTGAGAAAAAAAAAAAAGTCAGGACATTGATGACCTCTAGGGAGTGGGGACGGTAGCACACGAGAAGGTAGGGAGAGGCAGGGAAGGAGCACATAGACACGTTCTCAGTTTCTCAGGTGGGAGTGAGTTCACCTGTGTCTGTTCCATTATGATGCATATTCAAGATGCATATATTTTTTACTAGTTTTGTTATAAAATATTTTATAAATGAAAGAAGAACTATGCTTCTGTATTCCATTTGATTATCTGTCAGGTGTTGGACACAGGCAATGGATATACTTTAAGAATATCTATTCTTAAAGTCTGGGCGTGGTGGCTCACGCCTGTAATCCCAGCACTTTGGGAGGCCAAGGCGGGTGGATCATGAGGTCAGGAGATCGAGACCATCCTGGCTAACATGGTGAAACCCTGTCTCTACTAAAAATACAAAAAATTAGCCGGGCGTGGTGGTGGGCGCCTGTAGTCCCAGCTACTCGGGAGGCTGAGGCAGGAGAATGGCGTGAACCCGGGAGGTGGAGCTTGCAGTGAGCCGTGATCGCGCCACTGCACTCCAGTCTGGGAGACACAGCGAGACTCAGTCTCAAAAAAAAAGAACTTTGAATCACACGCACACCCATTTAAAAAAGCAAAATAGCTCTCTCTCTTCTGCCGCCATATAAGATGTGCCTGCTTCCCCTTCCACCATAACTGTAAGTTTCCTGAGGCCCCCAGCCATGCAGAACTCAACATGGTTGCAACTGGGGGCCATTATCTTAAGTGAAACGACTCAGAAACACAAAGTAAAATATGCGTGTTCTCGCTTCCCTGCTTACAAGCTGAGCAGACGCCAGCACCATGCTTCCTGTAAAGCCTGCAGAACCACAAGCCAATGAAACTGGCTTTCTATATAAATTAAAAAAAAAAAAAAGCAACATAACAGAAACCCAGAATACACACCTTGGGGTGAGATCAGATAGCAAATGCTTGCTTAGTATTCAGTGGCGGCACAAGATCTCATTGATAGTCAAGGCAGAAATGACAGTGGGGAATGGCTGAGGTTAGGAAGTTTTGCCAGGGCTATTGGTAATGGGCTGAATACACCATTTTCTTGGAGTCATCCCCTGCCAAAAAGGTAATACAAACCACGCGCAAGCATCATCTCCCAGCTTGGCAGTGTCTACATTCCATGGGTGTTAGTGGATAACGTCAAACAGTAAGTAGTACAAGGTGTTAATCCCATAGGTCTGGATGGTGAGACTGAAGGTGACTAGAAGAAGATGGAGGCAGATGTATTGGCACACCTTTGTTGTTGGGTGAGCCTTTGATTCAAAACAGCTAGTAATTCAGGGAAATTTGGTTACTTGGACTCTAGACAAAGTGAATTTACTGGGTGTGGACCACAACACTAATAGATTGACTAGCATTCCCTGGAGGAGGAGGATGGCTACCCACAGAGCAGGCTGCTGGTCTCCCTTTCCTCATAACCTCTGAGAAGATTCACACCACATGTGATCTGATGACAAAAAAAACCCCTGTAACTTGAGAGAATTTGGATAGGGGTGGGGAGACCCTTACAACACCTGGAATCCGGCCAGGCGTGGTGACTTATGCCTGTAATCCCAGCACTTTGGGAGGCCGAGGTGGGTAGCTCACCTGAGGTGACGAGTTCGAGACCAGCCTGGCCAACATGATGAAACACCATCTCTACTAAAAATACAAAAATTAGCCAGGCATGGTGGCGGGCACCTGTAATCCCAGGTACTCAGGAGGTTGAGGCAGGAGAATCACTTGAATCCAGGAGGCGGAGGTTGCACTGAGCCGAGACCATGCCATTAGACTCTAGCCTGGATGACAAGAGTGGAACTCCATTTCAAAAAAAAAAAAAGAAGAAGAAGAAGAAACCACCTGGACACCTGGAATCCCACCAAATTGAAATATGGTACATATTTTGCTATCGTATAGTTTTGGCTATGTCTATTTCAAGGGCCTCTCAGTCACAGTTTTCCTTGACCTCCAAAGGGATCCAATATATCTTTACTTTGCTACCATTCCCACAGGATATCTAAACACCTCTGCCATCACACACAATCTTTGCAGGCAGGATCTTGATGGCATCCACCCTTCTCCAAGAGTACAGGTATAACATTACATTTATGGCGTCCTCCTTTGAGGAAATTTTTTGTTTTGTTTTGTTTTTTGAGACAGAGTCTCGCTCTTGTTGCCCAGGCTGGAGTGCAATGGCACGATCTCGGCTCACTGCAACCTCCGCCTCCCAGGTCTCAGCCCCCCAAGTAGCTGCGATTACAGGCACCTGCCACCACGCCCGGCTAATTTTTGTATTTTTAGCAGAGCCAGGGTTTCGCCATATTGGCCAGGCTGGTCTCAAACTCCTGACCTCAGGTAATCTGCCCATCTCAGCTTCCCAAAATGCTGGGATTACAGGCGTGAACCATTGCACCCAGCCAAAAGTCCATATTCTTTGTGGATGTCATTGCCACCATTATACAATAGTGCAATGTTGCTCAGCACGATGTTGCTGTTTTCGGTCCCTTAACCAGCATGTTTCTTATAAAGAATGAAACCCAGATGTCAGCACAAGTGGCTACACTTCAGGCAGTAAGCACTGAATGGCTATCTTAGTCCATTTTGGCTGCTATAACAAAATACCGTAAACTAAGTTTATACTTATAAACGAAAGAATGGCTGGGCACAGTGGCTAATACCTTTAATCCCAGCACTTTGGGAGACTAAGGTGGGAAGATCACTGTAGCTCAGGAATTCAAGACCAGTCTGGGCAATGTGGCGAAACCCCATCTCCAAAAAAAAATTTAAAAACTAACTGGGTATGGTGGAGTGTGCCTGTAGTCCCAGCCTTGGGACTGGGCTGAGATGGGGAGGATCACTTGAGTCCAGGAGTTCAAGACTACAGTGGGCTATGATTGCGCCACTGCACTCTAGCCTGGGTGACAGAGAGAGATCCTGTCTCAAAAAATAAACACATACATACATAAAAATAAACCACAGAAATTTATTTATCATGGTTCTGCAGGCTGGCAAGTCCAAGGTCAAGGCAGACTCTGTGTCTGGTGAGGGCCTACTTTCTGACTCACAGATGGTGCTGTCTTGCTGTATCCTCACTTGGTCAAAGGAGCAAGGTGTCTCTCTCAGGTCTTTCCTATAAGAACGCTAATCACATTCATGATAACTCTGCCCTTGTGCCCTGATCACGTCACAAGAGCCCCACATCCTAATACCTTGGGAGTTAAAATTTCAACATTTGAGTTTCAGGGAGACAGAAACATTCAGACCACAGCAATGCCCTAGCCAACAAATGACTCCATCTCCATATTAATAACAAACCCTTGGGCCATTGTCTAAGAATTGTTCCCTTTGTGCTAATAAAGAACTTTGGGAATCTCTTGCCTCATAAATACTGAAAATATAAACCAAGGTAATAGACAACTCATGTTTCTAAAATGGTCAGGTGTGGTGGCTTACGCCTGTAATCTCAGCATTTTGTGAGGTCAAGGCGGGAGGATCACTTGAAGTCAGGAGTTCAAGACCAACCTGGTCAACGTGGCAGTCTCTACTGAGAATACAAAAATTAGCTGGCTACCTGGGAGGCTGAGGCCTGAGAATCACTTGAACCCAGGAGGCGGAGGTTGCAGTGAGCTGAGTTTATATCACTGCACTCCAGCCTGGGCGACAGAGCAAGACTCTGTCTCAATTAAAAAAAAAAAAAAAGATATCTCTACATCTACATACACTAAGGCCATAATATAAGTCCTCACTATGGCATTCTGTGTACTCTTGGAAGTCCTACACATTACTGTAGTGATCAGGGTACTCATTTCATATTTCAGAATCCACAGTGCCCCATGGGCTCTTGGAGAAGGCATTAATAGAATCTTCCACTTCTCTGATATCCCCAAACAGCAGGCTTGAGAGGCATATGTGCTCCTGGAAGAACCTTTATTTAAGTGACAAAGTGGAAAATGCACATCATCCCTTCACACCTCCATCCCTGTTTCCCTATCACCACAGTGGAGACCCACTATTCCTATACAAGTGCCACACAGGTCCCTCAATTACCTGTATTGGCCATCCTGGGGGATATCTGTAAAGCTCATGTTTTTGATGATGACCTTATCCTGTGGTCCTCTTTCTTCTGGTTAGGTGCTGAACCCAGGAAGTGGAGGCTGCAGTGAGCTGAGACTCTGCCCCACTGCACTTCAGCCTGGGTGACATAGCAAGACTCTGTCTCAAAATAAATAAATAAATAAATAAAACAAAACAAAAAATAAAACATTTCTGGTGCAAACTTTGTTAAAGGCATCACCCTGCTATGATTAGGCTTATGGGTTTAAAGTTATTTGGGTAATAGTCTGTTTGGGGTTTGCAAGAAGTAACATGTGGCTGGAAGGTGGCCTGTGAGTAGAAAGCAAGGTTCTCGAAGGCAAGGCCTCAAATACCCTGCTAAAGTTTGGACCCCAGGCAGTGGGAACTCCTGAAATAACTTAAAGTAGGGAAGCAACGTTATCAGATTTTCATGCTAGAAAGTCCACCCTCATGGTGGTGTGGAGAATGGATTCAAGGGAGGCCAAGAGTAGAACCAGCAAGATCACTAAGGAGTCAATTGCACCAGTCCATATAAGGACAGGAAAGAATGAACCACAGACATGGAGACAGGAAAAAGAGGAACAAAATGTGATATATTTGTTGGTTCATTGGATATGAAGGGGGTGTGAAAGAGAGAAAGAGACAGCACCTTGTTAGGCTGAGGAAGGCAGTTCATCTGAAGTCAGGAGTTTGCGACCAACCTGGCTAACATGGTGAAACCCCATCCCTACTAAAAATACAAAAAAAATTAGTCGGCTGTGGTGGTGCACACCTGTAATCCAGCTACTCAGGAGGCTGAGACGTGAAAATTGCTTGAACCCGGGAGGTGGAGGTTGCAGTAAGTCAAAGTCGTGCCACTGTACTCCAGCCCAGGTGACAAAGTGAGACTCTGTCTCAGAAATAAAAGGGAGAGAGAAAGAGAGAGATCAGTCATGGTTCTGAGGCCTCTTCCTTGGGTGATAAGAAGGGTATAATGAAATATATTGAGTTTCTTTCACTTTTCTATTATTATTATTATTTGAACAGGGTCTCACTCTGTCACTCGGACTAGAGTGCAGTGGCACAACCATGGCTCACTGCAGCCTCTACCTCCTGGGCTTAGGAAATCCTCCCACTTCAGCCTCTGGATACACACACATGAGTGTGCCTCGCTAAGACTACATGCATGTGCCAACACGTCTAGCTGATTACAAAAAAATTTTTTTTGAGTTGGAGTCTTGCTCTGTCGCCCAGGCTGGATGGAGTGCAGTGACACAATCTTGGCTCACTGCAACCTCCGCCTCCTGGACTCAAGCTATTCTCCTACCTCAGCCTCCCAAGTATCTGAAATTACAGGCGTGCACCACCATGCCCAGCTAATTTTTTGTATTTTTAGTAGAGACAGGGTTTCACCATGTTGGCCAGGCTTGTCTTGAACTCCTGACCTCAAGTGATCCACCCACCTCAGCTTCCCAAAGTGCTGGGATTAAAGGCATGATGCTTCTTTTATATTTATTTATTTATTTATTTATTTATGAGACAGAGTCTTGCTCTGTCACCCAGGCTGGAGTGCAGTGGTGTGATCTCGGCTCACTGCAACCTCTGCCTCCCGGGTTCAAGCGGTTTTCCTGCCTCAGCCTCCCGAGTAGCTGGGACTACAGGCACCCACCACCATGCCTGGCTAAGTTTTTGTATTTTTACTAGAGACGGGGTTTCACCGTGTTAGCCAGGATGGTCTCGATCTCCTGACTTCATTATGCGCCTGCCTCAGCCTCCCAAAGTGCTGAGATTACAGGCGTGAGCCACCGCGCCTGGTGATGCTTCTTTTTAGACATGTTGACTTTGAGATGCTTATGGACATCCTGATAGATGTGTCCAGCAGACAATTAGATAAATCAGTGTGGCATCAGGAGAATGAGGTGGTTAGACATAGACATTCAGATGTCATTGGCATACCAGTGAAAGCAGAATCATGGGAGTGGATGAGCTGGCCCTGAGACTGCAGGGAGAATGAGAAGATCCTGTTAGTTAAAGATGGTACTTTGAAGTATATTTACCGTTAAGAGGTATCAGAAGAAGAAGCCACAAAAGAGACTGAGAAAGAAGGGTCTGGTGTGAGGAAGGGAACCTGGGGAGAGTGGTATCACTAAAAATGAAGAAGGCAGAAAGAATTTAAAGAATGAGGCCGGGCACGTTGGCTTACGCCTGTAATCCCAGCACTTTGGGAGGCCGAGACGGGCGGATCACGAGGTCAGGAGACCAAGACCATCCTGGCTAACACGGTGAAACCCCTACTCTACTAAAAAATACCAAAAAACTAGCTGGGCGAGGTGGCGGGCGCCTGTAGTCCCAGCTACTCGGGAGGCTGAGGCAGGAAAATGGTGTAAACCCGGGAGGCGGAGCTTGCAGTGAGCAGAGATCTGGCCACTGCACTCCAGCCTGGGCGACAGAGCGAGACTCTGTCTCAAAAAAAAAAAAAAAAAAAAGAATGAGTATGTGGAATATGTGGTTAACATTTATCAGACTTAAGTGAACCAAAGACAGAAATATATATGCATTGGATTTAGCCATGAGAAGATTCCTGGGGCACAAATGAGAAAAGATTTCATAGAACTTTCAAAAAGAAGTCAATACAAAATGAGACAGTTATAAAGAGTAAAGAATTCTTTCAGATGATAGAAAGGGAGATAAAGTGGTTGGTTGCTAAAGGAGCTGAAAGGAGAATGTGATGTATCAGGAGAACAGCCATGCTCGTGTGCTTAGGGATAGAGACAGATGAAAGACAAAGCAGAATGGGAGATCAGTAGAATGAGGTCTTTGAAGAAGTCTGAATAGATAATGTCCAGGGGACTGTTAGCCTTCAACTACAAAGCTGGATCCCTTTCCTCTGAAACAAAGGCAAGGAGTAGAGATGAATGAAGAGAGGATGGTGGGATACAGGAAATGGGTATGGGGGTCTTGAGTGCTGGTCTCTAATGTCTTAATAAGGCATGATCATGCCCGAGCAAAGTGATAAAGATTTGGAGAGGTCCTTGAGGAAATAAACAAGGGAGTTGTCCATGAACGTTTCCTAGGATTTGGGGCACAAACGACTTAAATGCTGACAAGTAGGAGCTAGTAAATAAATTACAGTATATGCATAGGATGAACATCTGCTTTTAGAAAGAATAAGATGGCCTGGGTCGGGCATGGTGGCTCACGCCTGTAATCCCAGCACTTTGGGAGGCCGAGGCAGGCGGATCATGAGGTCAGGAGATCGAGACCATGCTGGCTAACACAGTGAAACCCCGTCTCTACCAAAAAAAAAAAAAAAAAAAAAAAATTAGCCGGCCATGGTGGTAGGTGCTTGTAGTCCCAGCTACTTGGGAGGCTGAGGCAGGAGAATGGCATGAACCCGGGAGGCAGAGGTTGCAGTGAGCCGAGATCGCACCACTGCACTCCAGCCTGGGCGACACAGCAAGACTCCATCTTAAACAAAAAAAGAAAGAATAAGATGGTCTGGTGTGGTGGCTTATGCTTGTAATCCCAGCACTTTGGGAGGCTGAGGCAGGAGGAATACCTGAACCTGGCAGTTTGAGGTTGCCATAGGCTATGACTGTGCCACTACACTCCAATCTGGATGACAGAGTGCGACCCTGTCTCTAAAAAAGAAAAGATAATGATGAAATCATTCACATTTGAAAATTTGAAAAGATGTCCAAGAAGTAGTGAGATATACATACACACATATATATATTTCTCTTGTTTTCCCAGAAAGCAGCTGGCACAGTGGCTGATGCCTATAATATCAGCACTTTGGGGGGACGGAGGTGGGAGGATTGCTTGAGTTCAGAAGTATGAGACCAGTCTAGGCAACACAGGGAGACCTCACCTCTTCAAAAAAATAAAAAAATTAGCGGGGCGTGGTGGCACATGCCTGTGGTCCCATCTACTTGGGAGGTTGAGGTGGGAGGATCACTTGGGCCTGCAATATTGAGCCTGTGGTGAGCCATGATCACGTCACTGCAAACTAGCCTGGGCGACACAGCGAGACTCTGTCTCAAAATGATTATGATGATGATAATAAAATAAGAATAAATAGAAAGCAAATCAGAGAATAATACACTGACATATATACAAATATGCACTTTGTTTTTAAAGATTAAAAAAATGTGAACAATAAGGTGGTTTTCTAGGCAATGGAAAGGAGAGTGAGACATAGCCAAAAAAGGGAAATTTAATTTTTAAAATGTTATGCAACTTGTACTTTTGTGCTGTTCATCTTTTTTCTTACATGAGGAGTATACACCTGTGATGTTTCTAATATTTGATGCTTAACACAAATATATATATATATATATTTCTTTTTTTTTTTCGAAACAGGATCTTGCTTTGTTGCCCAGGCTGGTGTGCAGTGGCATGATCACAGCCCACTGCAGCC
The DNA here is from genome assembly GCF_009764315.1 of Trachypithecus francoisi. Lineage (NCBI taxonomy): Eukaryota > Metazoa > Chordata > Mammalia > Primates > Cercopithecidae > Trachypithecus > Trachypithecus francoisi. The sequence continues at coordinate 73,862,222 of NW_022681455.1, forward strand.
TCAACCTCCTGGACTGAAGGGATCCTCTGCCTCAGCTTCTGGAGTATCTGGGACTATAGACACACGTCACCACACACAGCTAATTTTTTAAATTATTGTTTGTGGAGACGAGATCTCACTATGTTGCCCAGGCTGGTCTCAAACTCCTAGGGTCAAGGAATCCTTCTGCCTCAGCCTCCCAAAGTGCTGGGATTACAGGCATGAGCCACTATGCCTGGCTACAAATTAATATTTTAATTAGCCAACATATACACAAATACCTGTTTCTTGAAAAAAAAAAAAAACATTATAAACCCTACCTGAAGTATCCCTTGACCACAACCTCCAATGTCACCAATACCCACCTTCACAAGAAGTAATCAGTTTTAAGTTGGGTGAATACCTTTACAGCCCTTCAAAGACACTTAAAATCATTAAGAATATTTTTATTAAATTTAAAGAGGCTGAGTGCAATGACTTACACCTGTAATCCCAGCACTTTGGGAGGCCAAAGCGGGCGGATCACTTGAAGCCAGGAGACCAGCCTGGCCAAAATGGTGAAACCTCATCTCTACTAAAAATACAAAAATTAGCTGGGCATGGTGGTGGGTGCCTGTAATCCCAGCTACTCAGGAGGCTGAGGTGAGAGAATTGCTTGACCCTGGGAGGTGGAGGTTGCAGTGAGCTGAGATCTCTCCACTGCATGCCAGCCTGGGTGATAGAGACAGGGTCCTGTCTCAAAAAAAAAAAATTTAAGGAAAGCAAAACTGAGAACAAATAAATAACTATTTCCTAAAGGCCACTTCATGATAAAGTAGATACACAGCATGGCTTGATCTTTCACAGTCTCTGAGAATCATCCATTGCTTTGACAGCCTTTCAGCCCAGCTCCTGCACTCTGGCCAGGTGAAGTCAGCGGAGGTGCAGATGTGGGCAAAACCTCTGCAGCAGCATTTGACAGACCATGCCCTGACCCACCTGGTCCCAGTCCAGCCAGGCTCGTAAGAGACACAGTAGAGGGGCAGGGATAGGCATCTGCTCCTCTGGGTATGAAAGCTGGTGCGTTTCCTAAACTTTGTTTTATATATATATTTTGTTTGTTTATTTGAGACGAAGTCTCACTTTGTTGCCCAGGCTGGAGTGCGGTGGTACGATCTCCACTCACTGCAACCTCTGCCTCCCAGGCTCAAGTGATTCTCCCACCTCAGCCTCCTGAGTAGCTAGGATTACAGACGCCTGCCACCACGCCTGCATAATTTTTTTTTTTTTTTTTAAGTAGAGATGGGGTTTCAGTATGTTGGCCAGGCTGGTCTGGAACTCCTGACCTCTAGTGTCCTGAGCCTCCTGAAGCTCCTGATCTCCTGACCCACCTGAGCCTCCCAAAGTGCTGGGATTACAGGTGTGAGCCAACGCACCTGGCCCATATTCAGTTTTTCATTTAATGATTTCACCTTCAAGCTCGCTTCCTGGCTTGCATTTTCCATTTGATTTGCAGAAGAAACTAGATTTACCTCCAATACTGTTAACTTTTTTTTGTTTGAAACAGAGTCTCCCGCTGTTGTCCAGGCTGGAGTATATTGTCGTCATCATAGCTCACTGCAGCCTTGAACTCCTGGGCTTAAGCAATTCTCCCTTCTCAGCTGCCAAAGTAGCTGGGGCTACAAATGCATGCTACCATTCCCGGCTAATTTTTTAAATTTTCTATAGAGAGACAAGGTCTTCCTATGTTGCCTAGGCTGGCCTTGAACATCTGGGCTCAAGTGTGACCCGCCTGCGTTGGCCTCCTAAAGTGCTGGTCTTATAGGCGTGAGCCACCACATCTGGCATATTAATTTCTTGTAATGCCTGATATATATATATATGTATATATGTATATATTTGTATATATGTATATATTTGAGACGGAGTCTTCTCACTCTCTCGTCCAGGCTGGAGTGCAGTGGTGGGATCTCAGCTCACTGCAACCTCTGCACACCCCCGGGTTCAAGCAGTTCTCCTGCCTCAGCCTCCCGAGTAGCTGGGATTACAGGCGTCTGCCACCGTGCCCTGCTAATTTTTGTATTTTTAGTAGAGATGGGGTTTCACCATCTTGGCCAGGCTGGTCTTAAACTCCTGACCTTGTGATCCATCCACCCTCCTCGGGTGGGTGCTGGGATTACAGGTGTGAGCCACTGCGCATGGCCGGTTTTTTTTCCCCCTGGATGTTTCTACTATTTTTTCATTGTCCTGTTTTAGTTTACTTATATGCTTTTCTAAAATTGATATTCTCTCCTTCAGGTTTCTGACTGCCTGACTCAAAAGCTCATTTTTATTCATTGATTAGTGAGATTTTCTCTCTAAGAATGTAATTTACTACTTTTGGATTTGATGAAAAGGTTTTTTCCCCTAAAGTAACCTGCCTAAGACATTTTGTTTCTCCTTCAGCTGCTGAATTTCTGAATGCATTTATTTATGTTCTTTTCTTTCTAGCTCTGAGGTGGCCGCAATGGAATCAGACAGTCTCTGATTGTCTCCTTGGAGGAATCTAATGGTTACATCTTTTTCCCGCAGTGATTTTCTCAGCTTCTCGATCTCTTGCTGGAGCAGTTTAGAAGACCCACTCGATAGAGCAGACTCACTTACATAAAGGGACTCTGCGGCATGTGAAGAAAGTGCTTCTCTGGGGAGCCGGGGTAAAATATCCAGCTGTGAGAAGAGACTGTCCTTGCTGCGCGATGCTGTGCTGTGTGTGTGCTAACTCCTGCCCCGGGTTTTTGAGTTGAGTTTCATTCCCTTCGGTTTTTTGGATCAGGTCACCACGGTTCATCTGAAGTTTAAAATCATGATCACTGTCAGTTAAAAGCTTTGCTTGGGCCAGGCGCGGTGGCTCAAGCCTGTAATCCCAGCACTTTGGAAGGCCGAGACGGGCGGATCACGAGGTCAGGAGATCGAGACCATCCTGGCTAACATGGTGAAACCCCATCTCTACTAAAAAATACAAAAAACTAGCTGGGCGAGGTGGCGGGTGCCTGTAGTCCCAGCTACTTGGGAGGCTGAGGCAGGAGAATGGCGTAAACCCGGGAGGCGGAGCTGGCAGTGAGCTGAGATCTGGCCACTGCCCTCCAGCCTGGGTGACAGAGCGAGACTCCGTCTCAAAAAAAAAAAAAAAAAAGCTTTGTTTGAAGGTGACAAAGTTCTTCTTGGAGTTGGGCTGCCCCATGCTGCACCCACTGTGGTCACCAGTTGCTCTTTCCATTTGCTTTTTTTTTTGAGACGGAGTTTCACTCTTGTCACCCAGGCTGGAGTGCAATGGTGCGATCTCAGCTCACTGCAACCTCCGCCTCCCAGGTTCAAGCGATTCTCTTGCCTCAGCCTCCCAAGTAGCTGGGATTACAGGCGCCTGCCGCCACGCCTGGCTAATTTTTTTTTGTATTTTTAGTAGAGATGGGGTTTTACCATGTTGGCCAGGCTGGTCTCAAACTCCTGACCTCAGATGATCCGCCCACCTCGGTCTCCCAATGTCCTGGGATTACAGGCATCAGCCACCGCAACCAGCCCACACTTCCATTTTCTTAACTGGCTGTTTTAATTTATTAGGTCCTTGTGGAAGCTCCTCAAATGGATTACCATTAACACCTCCAATCTCATGACCAATGCTGGATGCTTGCAAAATTGTCACTAAAGTCTGACATTTCTGACTGAATGCATCTGTTCCAATGTCTTTTTCTAGAACAAGACATGATGACTTCTGAACAGTGTCTTTACATTTCTCCTGACCATTACTAGTGGACAGTTTTTTATTTTCCCCTCGCAGCTTGTGGAGGCCTGCTTCATTGTCAGCAATGATATCCATTGTCGGCAATGATAGCCACTGTTTGGTGATCCTCCTTTTTGAGACAGCTACTTTCTTGAGCCGCCTTATTCCAAACAGTCTATATTTGTTCTCTGTCCAAAGCAGGTGCTTGCAGTTGCTGCTGAAGGTGAGCAACGCCCTGGGTGTCAGACGCCGAAGCTGTTCTAGTCTGAAGACCCTGCAGCTCCATATCTTCCTGATCCACCTCATTGATGGACAGCTGATCCATCTGTTTAGTTAAAGTCATATTATTTTTACTTATACATTTATTCTCCAATTCTTTCTTTCCACCTCTGGTCCTTGATTCAGGATTAATCTCCAATTCTTGCTCTTTCATTCCTTTCACTAATCTTTCAGTTTCAGATTTAAATAAACTATGCGTTTCACTTCTGTTTTCTATATTGGGACACTCAACTTCTGTTGCTTGAAAAACAGCTCAGAGTCTTTGAATGTCTTGTCCCGTTTCATGCAGCTGGGTTTTGATTCCAGGCTAGTCTCAAACTCCTGAGCTCAAGTGATCTTCCCATCTTGACCTCCCAAAGTGTGGGATTATAGGTGTGAGCCACTGCACCTGGCCCCAGAAGATAATTTTTTATTTCTGTCTTTTACTCTATGTTCAAATTCTTCAATTTTTTGGTAGACTCTACTTTTTCAATTTGTAGTGCTTGCATGAATAGTGTTTTCCTTCTCTTGAAGTTTAGAGAGATCAGGTACTCCAATTCCTGAGCCACCTTGCTGTAACAAATTTTCCAGTTCTTCAATCTTTTCTTCCTAATTGCTTAGATTTTCTTGATGCTTACTACTTGTTTCCCTCAATTTCTGTTGATGAACATTCTGTAATACTGATAATTCAAGTTGATGGTCATCAGTATCCTGACTTCTTTTTTTGTTTGAGCTCCTTGATGGTATTAATATTTGGTGTTTGTAGTTTGTAGATTTCATTTTCATCAAAACTAGTTGTTCCTTCTATTTTATAAGTCTGAGCAATACACTTCCAGTGGCCAGCTGGAGACTCAAGTTTTGGAACTTCATTGGACAATCTGTTTATTTCTTGTTATGATGAAATTATGTTATAAAAACCCATGTAATTATCGTGGAACACTGAAGCATGATGGGTACCACATGGAATGGAGGGGATGCAGTGTGGATGGGAACTCTAGCCGTCCCTGAATGTGCTGACTCCAGGGCTGGCTGCCAGTCCTCCAACCGATCCAGCAGTGCTTGCTTTCTTGCTTTAGGAAGGCTCATTTCTACCTTTCTGTTGTAATTGATGTCGATAACGTTTCGTTTGCTGCCGTATCTGAAGCTCTGATGCTTCCTAGGTCTCTCCTAGGTCACTACAAAGATCTTGAAGTCTCTCATTCTCTGATATTAAAAATTCCAAACTGGCATCAGTCTCCTTTATCCTATAGTTAGGGAACTATTCCCTTTTCCTTTGACATTCAGGAGCACATTTGAGATGTGGCTGATCAAAGAAGCCACATTGCTGCCCATCCACCCCAAGGAACGGGCTGAGCTGGAGCCAAGGCCACCAAACCAGGAAGACATGAGTGTGTTAGCACGTGTGTTAAGGAAAACACACATTGGCCTTCATTTTTTTTTTTTTTTCGAGACAGGGTCTCACTCTGGTGCCCAGACTGGAGTGCAATGGCGCCATCTCGGCTCACTGCAACCTCCACCTTTCGGGTAAAAGAGATTCTCCTGCTTCAGCCTCCCGAGTACCTGCGATTACAGGCACCCACCACTACGCCCAGCTAAATTTGTATTTTTAGTAGAGACAGGGTTTCACCGTGTTGGCCAGGCTGCTCTCGAACTCCCGACCTCAAGTGATCTGCCCACCTCGGCCTCCCAAAGTGCTGAGATCACAACGTTGAACCACTGCGCCCTGCCAGAAACAGATTTTCATACGTTGAAATAAACGAGAGGGTGGTCGGGCAACGTTGGGGTCGGGGAGGCAAGGCGGAGAAGGCCCAGTGGTCTCCTCGCCCGGAGCCTTCTAGCTCTTTGCCGGTGTCAGGTAGGGGCACTGTTAGCCTCGGCTCCGCTCGACTCGGCTCGACTCGGCTCAGCTCGGGTCGGCCAGACTTAGAGGGCGGGCGGGCGGCGCCACTGGAAGTGACGCGGCGAGGGCGGGGCCGCCGGCTGGGAGAGCCGCCGCCGCCGCCGCAGCCGCTTGGGCCGGGAAGCGATGTAGTAGCTGCCAGGCTGTCCCCCGCCCTACCCGGCCCGAGCCCCGCGGGCCGCCGCCGCCACCGCCGCCATGAAGAAGCAGTTCAACCGCATGAAGCAGCTGGCTAACCAGACCGTGGGCAGGCGAGTGCGCCGGGTCGCACGGGGGTCGCGCCGGGGCTGGGGACGGAGGGCGGAGGGCGAGGGGCGGGACGGCTCCTCCTCGGTCCGGCGGCTCTGAGCTGGGCCGCAGCCCCGCCCGAGCCCAGCGGGGCACGGGCCCGGGGGCTGCGCCGCGCTGAGGCCCGAGCGCCGCGCTCCAGGCGGCCCGCTTGTCTCCCAGCGCGGCCGGGCCACTGAGACCTGCTGGGGCGGGCCGCCTCCTCCTCCGCCACCCCGCGGGGTCCCCTGCCCATTGTCCCTGCCCCGGGAGCATCGCCCTCGGGGAGTAGACCCGGTCCTTCTTCTCCTTTCCCGGGGGCCGAGCCAGCCCGGATCGCTGCCCTGGGCTCAACAACGGTGACTTCTGTCCCTAACGCTGTGTCGAGCGCTGTGCTGTGGGGGGCCGCATTCCCAGGCTTTCCCGGTGCTCCCGCTGTTTGCAGGTCCTTCTCCTGTTAAGTACATGGCGGCAAGAAATGGCTAGGGGGACATGAAAGCCAGTCGGATTTGCTCAGTGAGTTCAGAACGCCCTTTGAGGGAATTCGGAGGTGGTGCTGTCTCAGAACCAGGGCTCCTAGGAACTGGACTCCTGCTGCCAGTTCTTGACATTTAGAAATTTGGAATTGGCAGAAAAGGATTATGGAGACGCCTTGCGCCAATTTAAAACGTCTCACCGTAGGTTGGGAAACAAACACGTCTCTGTCTTCCTTTGCTACGGCTGAAGTGCTTAACAAGAAACGTTATTGATTATTAAATGGCAGAGTTGGTAGATCAGGTTGTCAGAACCAGAAATGATTTGTGGTTTTTGAGAGTTTCTGGAGGTGACTGTCATGTGCCGTATTATCTGCGGCTAATATTTCAAGGTCTTTCAGGGCAGCTGGCTGTACTGTGCCGATTTAGTGTTTATTCAGCAAAGAGATATGAAAGTATGAATTTTTTACAGCTCTTCTTTTGTTTTTCGTTTTTTAACAGTTAAGGGGAGTTCGGTTTGGCTGAAGCACGTGGGACACTTCTTTTTTCTGAGTGTATGAAAATACTTTTACTTCCTCTAGAGTTTTCTAAATTTGCTTTTTACTGTTTCATTTCCTCCATCTTTTTGCTTAGTTTCCGTGTTTAATTTTTTCGATTCCCTACCGTGTTATTGTGGTGAGAATTAACTCTTATTTTCAGGGTTGATCCCTGTCCGTAAAACCCAGACAAACCTACTTTTCTGTTATTTGCAGGAAAGTTAAAGAAATACTGCTGAGAGGAAGGTAAACACGTGTGGTAATGGCGGCTGATGTTTGAAGGAACAATTTACAAGCACATGATACTTTCTTGTGAGTTTCCTACCCTTGTTAGTGTTCTGAGCAAGGTGCGTTGTGGAACTAGTATTTAGTAAGTGCCAAGATACGTTTGTCAGATAGTCAGTTTGGCCTGTTTTTACATTGTTCGTGACAGGTAAGGGACTTTCACTCTTTTTATACAAAGTTCTGAGACTTAAATCTACCAAGCTATTTGGGGTCTCTTTGGCTCCTGGGTCATCCCTTCACATTTTTTTTTTTTTTGGAAACAACGTCTCCCGTTGTCACCCAGGCTGGGGTGATCTTGGCTCATTGCAGCCTTGACTTCCTTGGGCTCAAGCGAACCTCCTGCCTCAGCCACCCATGTAGTTGGAACTACAGGTGGGCACCACCACACCGGCTAATTTTTGTATTTTTTGTAGAGTGGGGTTTTGCCATGTTGCCCAGGGTGGTCTCCAACTCCTGGACTCAACTGATCTGCCTGCCCCGGCCTCCCAAAGTTCTGGGACTACCAGCCTGAGCCACCTTGCCTGGCCCCTTCACATTTTAAAATTCCAGCCATGCTTGCCTACCTTCAGTTTCCACAGGAGGTCTTGCTTTCTTATGCTAGCATCTACTTGAAACTCCTGGAAGCCTCTCCCACCACACCTTTTCTCCAGGCACCTCATGCTCATTCTTCAGCCTTCTGGGAAAGGTCTCTCTGCCTCTGAAAGGCATTCTATGATGCTTCAGCATAGATTGGATACCTCTCCTGGACGGTCTCGTAATCCCGTGTAGCACTTGTCTTTCTGTGCTCTGACTGCCTTTTGTGTGTGTTCTCCGTCAGATTAAACACCTTGAGAGTCCCTGCTGTGTCTCCTTTGGTTCCCAGGGTCTGCTGTGGTTCCTATCCCATAGTCAGGGTGCGATAGACATTGTTAATTCCAGTATTTGAGTTCTTACTGGATCGCCCTGGTGGTGTGCGGCCAAGTATGGGAAAACGTGAAGTGGATAGAGTAGATGGTGATTCATGCTGGAGCTATAATTCTGGGCCTGACCTTTGACTGTCTTTAAAAATCTTTATTGCTAGATGCCAGTGGAAGCTGAAGCTATTACAGAACTATTAAGGGTGTGGCAATTATGCACCCCAAGTCAGAACATCTGTTTTTGCTGAGAAACCTGTCGCTTATTTGCTGTTGATTTCCTAGATGTGTGTGTGTGTGTGTGTATGTGTGTGTGTTCTTCTTGAGTAATCAGAAAGGACTAAGGAAGATAAACAGAGGCAGGAGAGTGCCTAGAATTATTACTGTATGGAAGTAGGTGGTTGGTTGGCCCCAGAATCAGGATTCTGGGTGTTTTTAGGTCAAGATGAAGGCTGAAAAGCAAAGGGGTTTTTTGCTTTTGCCCCTGTGATCTAGGTGGAGAAGGACATTATATATGTGAATATCATGCCCATTGTGTTTTGGTTTATCAATGCGTGGAACTGTAGGTGGTGTCTTGCTGTGAGATATTCTCCTCAGGAGGGAGACCTTTGAGTAATTTCACTGTAAGTTTCCAGGGGAGGGACATGTGGAGAATTAGTAATGCCTGGAAGGAATGAGTTCTCATGATGCAATTTGTTTACAGTGGGTGGATAAGTCTATTTGAGAAGATGGCCTGAAACTCACAGGAGCAAGGCTTATGTGGTGGTCTCATGGTGTGAGTGTCCCAGAGAAGGAGGATGGTTCTTGTAGTCCACCTGCCTTTTGTTGATTCATGCATTCAGCAGACACTTGTTGAGCCTACACTGTGTGCTGTTATCCAAGGTGTTAAAGAATCGAAGGTGAATATGGCATGGTTTCTGCCCTGAGGGAGCTCAGGAGATATGTGGAAGAGATAGGCAAGCAAAAAATAATTATATACATGAGATAAGTGCTTAAGAGGGATGGCTAATGCACAGAGCAAAACCCAGCTGTTACTGGGTTGTGGGAGGTAACAAAAGCTTCCCAGAGGAGAAAATTTGAGCACCTTTCTCTGCCTTCCTTTTCACCCTTATTTCAAATATCTCTTGTATTGATTAGGTCTCTTTGGTTGTAAGAAAACCCAATTCATAGCAAAGACAGGAATTGATTGGCTCATAAGTGGCTCAAAAGTAGTGTGGCTGCAGATTTGGCTTCTTCTGGGGGTTACACTCTTTTTTTTTTTTTTTTTTTTGAGATGGAGTCTGGCTCTGTCACCTAGGCTGGAGTGTAGTGGCGTGGCTCACTGCAGCCTCCACCTCCCAGGTTCAAGCAATTCTCCTGTCTCAGCGTCCCAAGTAGCTGGGACTACAGGCCTGTGCCACCATGACCAGCTGATTTTTGTATGTTCAGCAGAGACGGGGTTTTGCCGTGTTGGCCAGGCGTGGCCTCCCAAAGTACTGGGATTACAGGCACGAGCCACCACGCCCGGCCTCGGTTCCACTCTTTAGGTGGGCACTGTGTCCACTGGGAGACTCCCACATCTTCCAGGTCTCAGAGGGAAAGAATACTCATCTCCCAGTCACTGTGGCCCAAGTCCCAGGATTGGCTCTGAATGCTTCTGGGTCACATGCCTTTCCCCAGAAGTGGACTGGAGTCAGCGCACCCAAACCATATGGACTGAGAGTGGATGGTAATGGGTGGTAATCAGGCAAGAGATAAAGGTCATGGTGTGTCTTTTGTAGTCCTGCTAAAAAGAGAGACGTTTTGTTTCTTGAAAACCCTTAGACGCAGATAATCACAGATGGTGTTTTGCGGGAGATGGTGTCTTGAGTAGAGGAAGAAGTACACTGGGATGAAGATCTTGAAGTTACAAACGTGTCAAGGAGAAAAGGAATTTGAGAGGCAACTAGGAGATCATAGTACCGAGGCTCTGATAGGGAGTATCTCCTTGGCTATTTATTTCTTTGGTGACTGAAGTTTCCCCTGGAGGTCTGAATGCTTTCACAGATAGTTGTTTTTTGATAACCCAAGGTTATAAATCCAAATGCCTAGAGGGCAAGGCCAGTGAAATGAATCAGTAACTTGGGCCATGTGAGGGCCACAGGGGACCTGGAGGTCTGTGTCCCACCAAAGGGGCTGCGTGGGAATGTAGGTCCAGTGTGGGCCACCTTTGGAGTTTTCCTGAAATCTGCATTTTAACTAGCTGGCATTTAATCCAAATTAAACTGCAGAGACACTATGTGCAGCTGAACAAAATTCTTCTGTGGATCACCCAACTGCTCGTCTAGAAGGACTCAGAAATTGACAGTCCCTCTTTTTCTTTTTTTTCCCTGTACCTTACCCTGATATTACATTTTCGCTTCTTTGGATTTGTTGAAAAACAGCTCAGCCTTTACTGAAATCTCGAAAGGGTCTGATAGTAACAGTCATCAACATTTCTATGGTGGTTTAGTGTATAAAGTGCTGTGCTAAACCACCTGGCTTGGATCTCGGTCTCCTGACAATGATCACTTCTCTCTTACAAAGGTGGAAACCTGGCTGGGTGGGGTGGGGTGGCTCACACCTGTAATCCTGACACTTGGAGAGCCCGAGATGGGAGGATCACTTGAGCCCAGGAATTTCAGACCAGCCTGAGCAACATGGTGAAACCTGGTCTCTACAAAAAATACAGAAAACTAGCCAGGAGTGGTGGTGTGTGCCTGTCTCAGCTATTTGGGAGGCTGAGGTGGGACGATCAGCTGAGCCTGGGAAGTCGAGGCTGCAGTCATCTGAGACCACACCACTGCACTGCAGTCTAGGTGACAGAGCAAGACCCTGTCTCAGAAAAGAAAAAAAAAAAAAAAAAAAAAGACAAACCTGACTTTCTACGTTTGCACAGCTACTAAGTAGTGTCTGAGGCATGGCTTCGGTCCAGGGCCTCTGACTCTGGATCCCAAGTGCTTTTGAGTACAGGAACTGGGCTGCCTCTTCACCAGGGAAGGACTAGTGTTTATTAACGTTTATTAAACATCTTCTGTGCTTATGAAGCTGCTGGGCTTGGTGCTTTGCATACATTTATTTCATTGCATTCTCATTGCAACCCTCTGAGGTGGTGTTACTTTTTTCTGTTTAATGATGAGGAAGCCAGAGATCAAAGAGGTCATCAAGCTCGCAGGAGACAGAGCCATGGACCCAAACCCAGGTTTCTGATTCTGCAGCAGCTATAAATTCTGATCACAGAGATCTGTTGACCTCCAGGAGTCCTCCGCTCCTAGGAGGTGTGTAGAATGAATCACTCTCTAGGTCATTGGATCCACTACCAGCAATGTGAATTCTCACACTTGAGTCAAAGTGTGTCTCTACCTGCTGATCCCAGAATAGTCCCCTGCTGCCGAATTGAATGAATGTCATCTGTCTTCCCTGAGTCAGCCCTTCCTGTATTTGATGATCACAAACCTCATCCTTATGTTGCCAGCAGTAACATTCTGCATCCCTTACCTACTCCACTATGTCCTTTTCCTCCCACTGATCTTCACTCTGCCTTTCCTTTTACTTTTTTTTTCTTTTTTATGATGGAGTCTCACTCAGCTGCCCAGATTGGAGTGCAATGGCGCCATCTCGACTCACTGTAACCTACACCTCCTGGGTTCAAGCAGTTCTCCTGCCTCAGCCTCCAGAGTAGCTGGGATTACAGGCATGAGCCACCACGCCCGACTAATTTTTGAATTTTTAGTAGAGATGGGGTTTCGCCATGTTGGCCAGGCTGGTCTCAAATCCCTGACCTCAGGTGATCCACCCACCTCGGTCTCCCAAAGTGCTGGGATTACAGGCGTGAGCCACTGCGCCTGCCCACTCTGCCTTTTCTAGGGGAACTCTGAACAATGTTTCTGAGAAGGGATAGGTAATGTGTGCTTTGCTTCAATCTGAGTGGATTCCGTCAATCTCTGCATAGAGCACGGTGGAAAGAGGTCCTCTGTTTTTGCAGCAGCTTCTCAATCTCATCTTTCATGGCTTTATTATGTAGTTTACATGCTAAGAAATCCAGAAGTATTTGTAGGTGAGTGAAAATCCATTCTTCACTGGGGAAAAAAATGAACCCTAAAACCATAAAAATGAACCAGTAGGAAATTTTCATCTATAAATTTGAACCATAAAAGGATGTATTCATTTAGCATCATCTTTTATATGTGTAAGTGACATGTTACTCTATTATGGAATTGCCTTTGTAGCAGAGTGGACGAGACAAAACCTTCCAAGTCTAACATTATGGTCTAAGGTGCTGCAGACAGTACATGCACCGTGCATTTTTGTCAGAGCACAGGATGTTTCACCTTTATCGTTCTATTTCAGTTTCTCAAGTGTAGGTAGATGCTGTAGTAACAATTAGTGAAGTACAAATCCATGTAAAAATGTTAAACTCTCATCTGTTTGCTGTGTTTTTTTTTTTTTTTTTTTGAGACAGAGACTTGCTCTGTCGCCCAGGCTGGAGTGCAGTGACGCGATCTCAGCTCACTGCAAGCTCCGCCTCCCGGGTTCACGCCATTCTCCTGCCTCAGCTTCCCGAGTAGCTGGGACCACAGGCACCCACCACCTCGCCCTGCTAATTTTTTGTATTTTTAGTAGAGACGGGGTTTCACCGTGTTAGCTAGGATGGTCTGGATCTCCTGACCTCATGATCTGCCCACCTCGGCCTCCCAAAGTGTTGGGATTACAGACGTGAGCCACCACACCTAGCCTGTGTTGTATTTTCTTAAAGGTAGGGATTAAAAGTGTAATAGGCCCACAGTCCCTTATCTGGAATCATTGGGCCAGATGAGTTTTAGAATTCAGAATTTTTCAGAGTTTTCTAAAAGTAATAATGCACATATACTGTTGTCACATAATACTTCCAGTGGGATCTGGGACAAAACCCCGTAACCAAACATTATTATTAGTATAGAAAAATATATATACATGTATTACCACTGAATGGATATGCATGAAGATTATACGTAGTTTAATATTAGTTCAGGTCAACTTTGGTTGCCAAATAAGTTACAAAAAAAGACTTGTTTTTTTAGAACTTTTTGGATTACAAAATGGTGATAGGGATTGTGGACTTGTCTTACTTTTAGTTATGTACCTGTTGACAGTCTGGTGAATTTTTTTACTGTAAATAATATTTCCCGTATTCCCAAAGGTTGGAAACTACAATCATATAAGCAGGGGCCACAAACCCAAGTGCCAGGATGGGTAAAATAAATAAGTGAAATGGGAGGTGGGTATAGGACAGTAGGGAATGGGGGGACTGCAGTGAACTGGTGAGTGCATGTTCATTCAAAGGGGAGACCTGCTCTTCAATTCTAGCCACTTGTTGCCATAGTGAATGTGGTAGTAGTGAAGCCACATCTTCCATTTTTAATGATACTCCAGAATGCTGATTTTCATGTGAAGTTTCTTGATATTTAAATGTTGGCAACTAAAAAGAAAAAAACCCACTGTTGGCCAAAGAAGACATCTGCAAGCATTATCTGGCTGTGGGCTGCCTGCTTTCATTTATAGTTTAGAGACTAATGCTTGTGGTATGAAAAGTTGTCAGTGAGCCGGGCACAGTGACCCATGCTTGTAATCTCAGCATTTTGGGAGGCTGAGGTGGGAGGATCACTTGAGATCAGGAGTTTGAGACCAGCCTGAGCAACATAGCAAGAACCTGTCTCTACACACACACACAAATTTAGCCAGTCATGATAGCATGTGTGTATAGTCCCCAGCTACTTGGGAGGCTCAGGTGGGAGGATTGCTTGAGCCTGGGAGGTCGAGGCTGCAGTCAACTGATCCTGCCACTGTGCTCCAGCCTGGATGATGGAGTGAGACCCTGTCTCTAAAATAAGTAAGTTATCAGTGGCGTTCGTAATGAACTACTTTCTTGAGATGTGGATGGGTACATTTGCTTTATAATAATAAACACTTTACATACACTTTACAAACACTTTTCATTACACTTTACATACACGCTATATGTTTTTTGCACATAAAATATTTCATAATAAAAATCTACAGAGGTTGATAGGCACTTTACTTTAGAACTGCCTTATTTTCTAGCCATTACGAAATTTTCATCTATAAATTTGAAACTTTAAACTTATTTATCTTGGAAAAGGGACTGAAAGCCCCACTTCAAAAATAGGAGCCCTCTTTTTAAAAAGTAGGAGTTAAAGGAGGTTAGATTGTAATGTTCATTCGTTTCCAGGGCCATAGTGATCTGAAGTGACATTGGGTATCCACTGTTATATTGGGACAGGGAAATGTCCTTGGTCTCCTTTCTTCTCAGACCATTCCCTTGGGTGATCTTAGCCCTATAACTTTTTTTTTTTTTTGAGACGGAGTCTTGCTCTGTCGCCCAGGCTGGAGAGCAGTGGCACGATCTCAGCTCACTGCAAGCTCCACCTCCTGGGTTCAGGCCATTCTCCTGCCTCAGCCTCCTGAGTAGCTGGGACTACAGGCACTAATTTTTTATATTTTTAGTAGAGACGGGGTTTAAACGTGGTCTCAATCTCCTGACCTCATGATTCGCCTGCCTCGGCCTCCCAAAGTGCTGGGATTACAGGCGTGAGCCACCGCGCCCGGCCATCTCATGGTGACAGTTTTATGCCTCCAGCCCTGGGGTCTCTTTATTCCTAGAATGATGCTGCCATCTCTCTCGAACATCTTGGCTGATATGGCCTGCTAAAATTGAACCATGAACTTCTTCCTCAAATTGCCTTCAATTCCCTCTATCTTCTAGTCCGTGAGTCACCAGACTTTGGCCTGCAGGGTAAATCCAGCCCACCACCTGCTTTGTGAAAAAGTTTACTGGAACACAGCCACTCACTACAGTGGCAGGTTTGAATAGTTGCAATAGTGACCATAAGGCCTGCAAGGCCTATGGTATTTATCCTCTGGCACTTCATAAGAAGCATGTGACCCCTGCCCTAGGGCATTAAATGCCCTCACACCCTCCTTAGTCACCTGTCAGTCCCATTTTTTCTTCTCCATCATCTCAGTCAGGTGATGAGACTGGAAATTCTGCCCTTTGATTATCTTTTTTTTTTTTTTGAGACAGAGTCCCTCTCTGTCACCCAGTCTGGAGTGCAGTGGCATGATCTTGGCTCACTGCAACCTCTGCTTCCCGAGTTCACACCATTCTCCTGTCTCAGCCTCCTGGTAAGCTGGGACTACAAGCACCCGCCACTGCACCTGGCTAATTTTTTTTGTATTTTTAATAAAGACAGGGTTTCACCTTGTTAGCCAGGATGGTCTCTATCTCCCGACCTTGTGATCCGCCCGTCTTGGCCTCCCAAAGTGCTGGGATTACAGGTGTGAGCCGCCACACCCGGCCTGAATTACTTTTTCATGATGAATTCTCTAGAGGTTAGACTCACTACATTTATAGGAAAATAATATTTATATCATGACAGTATTGCCAAGTTGTCTACTAAGATGATAATGCCATCATTTAGTTTGTAGTGCAGAAAGCAATGTTGTGCAATAATGTGTGTCATTATGCATGACATGATGAATATCACATTTCACCATCACCTTAGTTGCATTAGATATTGTCTTTAAAAAATTTGTTATTTATTTAAATTTTTTCCACTAAGGTCAAAATGAATGTGTTCTTACATTTGTATTGCTTTATATGAGTTTTCTGTATGTGTCATTTGTTTAACTGTCATGGAATTAACATTTAGTCATCAGTTTCATTGCTCAGTTACCAATTTAGTTCAACAAATATCTCTTAACCTGTCAAATGATAGGGGCTGGAGTTAACAATATAATTGATCCCTGGGGACTTGAATGTGGAGCCAGAGCTACAAACAGATAATCTGAATGTAACCAGTTTTATCTATTCTAGCAGATCTTAGGTGTGGTTAATGAAATCTTATTGCCATTCTTTGATGTATTTATGTACTGTAATATAAACAAGTTAGCATTCTTATTCTTAGATAAGTTCCTTAAGACATACAGTGATGAAACCTTGCGCATTAATGACTAGGTACAGATTTAATACAAGTTTCAGAAGATAAAGCCGATTCTATAAAACATCTAAGATTTCTATAAGAAACTGTCTTTTAAATAGGGAGAGCCTATTATTTATAGCAAATAAAATAATAGGCATGTTTGATATAAAAACAGTATTCAGGCTGGGTGTGGTAGCTCATGCCTGTAATCCCAGCACTTGGGGAGGCCAAGGCATATGGATCACCTGAGGTCAGGAGTTGGAGACCAGCCTGACCAATATGGTAAAACCCCATCTCTACTAAAAATACGAAAATTAGCTGGGCATGGTGGCAGGCGCCTGTAATCCCAGGTACTCAGGAGGCTGAGGCAGGAGAATTGCTTGAACCCTGGAGGCGGAGGTTGCAGTGAGTCGAGATTGCACCACTGCACTCCAGTCTGGGCAACAGAGTGAGACTCCGTCTCAAAAACAAACAATATTCAGTTCGTTTCAGCCATACATCTTGTGAGACTGTGTTTCCTCTATGTTAATTACAGCTTATTGATTATTTGCATTGGCTACTTCCCTTTGATTATCCCAAGATGTTTCTCCCTTCCTCTCCTTTCCCACAGCTCTTCTTTTTGGACGTCTTCCTTATCAGAGATACCTTTTGGTTTAGTAGTCAATTTGATCTCTTCTTTAATGTTTCATTAGCATTTCTTCTGTAGTTAACTCAGTGTTCTTCCACATGGTTGGGCCAAATTTATAGTTCTTAAAGAGTTTAAATCATAAATCATGGACCGAGTAAACAGGTGCTTAAATGAATATAAATCTTAAATAAATGTACAGAAATTATTAAAAGCACCCATCAGCTGTTACCTGTCAGTGTGAATATGTATAAATCAAGCAGCTCGGGTATCACGTGGTCATTGGATACTTTCACATGCCTGGGCTGGAGTGGCCATTTGAAACCATGGCCAGCTGTACTTTGGGGAAATACACCGAAGTGTTTCTGCTTCACCAGATACAGTGAGTGCTTGGATGGAAGGAGTGTGGGCACAGGCGCAAAGTGGGGGAGTCTCTGAGATGTGCCTGGGAGTTCAGTGAGGACTCTGCTGGGCATGTAACATGTGAGCAATCGTTTTTAAAATTTTTTTTTCATAGAGGCAGAGTCTTGCTATGTTGCCCAGGCTGGTCTCCAACTCCTGGCCTCAAACAACCCTCCCATCTTGGCCTCCCAAAGTGGTAGGATTACAGATGTGAGCCGCTGTGCCTGGCCTTGAGCGATCTTAATAACTGACAGGTGATAGAGAATTCCAAAGTAGAGATAGTCCTAGGGGAAACCTAACACTTGAAGAGTTTATCCTTTAACTTAATTTTTTTTGTTTATAAATTTGGAAAAAGGCAACCATTATGTGATTCTTAGCAGGGGAACAATTCTCTCCGCTCTTTTATTTTCAAATCACTTGGGTAGTGAATGCTATTTTCAGATACATTTGTTAAGTATTTTTGGTATTTAAATTCACAGCCCCTGGTTGCATTTCCATCCAATGGAAGGTGTAAGTTGATTCTTCAAAGCTTTCTTTTTTTTTTTTGAGATGGATTCTTGCTCTGTCACCCAGGCTGGAGTGCAATGGCACAATCTCAGCTCACTGCAACCTCTGTCTCCTAGGTTCACGCGATTCTCCTGCCTCAGCCTCCCGAGTAGCTGGGATTACAGGTGTGCACTACCACACCTGGCTAATTTTTGTATTTTTAGTAGAGACAGGGTTTCGCCATGTTGGCCAGGCTGATCTGGAACTCCTGGCCTCAAGCAATCAGCCCCCCTCAGCCTCCCAAAGTGCTGGGATTACAGGTGTGAGCCACCGCACCCAGCTGGTTCTTCAAAGTTTTAAAAAACTTTAAGGCCTGGCATGGTGGCTCATGGCTATAATCCCAGCACTTTGGGAGGCCGAGGCAGGCAGATTTGATGCCAGGGATTTGAGGCCAGTCTGGGCAACATGGTGAAATTCTGTTTCTACTAAAAATGCAAAAATTAGCCAGGCATTGTGGTGCACACCTGTAATCCCAGCTACTCGGGAGACTGAGGCACGAGAATCGCTTGAACCCAGGAAGCAGAGGTTGCAGTGAGCTGAGATCCTGCTACTGCAATCCAGCCTGGGCAACAGAGTGAGACCCTGTCTCAAAAAAAAAAAAAAAAAAAAAGCTTTAAAACCAGCATACAGGGCAAATAAAACAAGAGTATGCTAGTTTTAAAGCTTCTTTTTTTGTGCCCCAAGTAGAGAATTTTGTTATATGTTGAATATCAAGTATCATTTCTCACAGTGTAACTTATTATTTTCTCTAATTTCCTTTTTACTTGTGTATCTCCTCTTAGAGCCTTTTTTTTTTTTTTTGAGATGGAGTCTCACTCTGTTCCCCAGGCTGGAGTGCAGTGATGTGATCTCAGCTCACTGCAACCTCTGTCTCCTGGGTTAAAGAGATTCTTCTGCCTCAGCCTCCCAAGTAGCTGGGATTACAGTTGCCCACCACCACACCTGGCTATTTTTTGTATTTTTAGTAGTGATGGGGTTTTACCATATTGGTCAGGCTGGTCTCCAACTCCTGACCTCATGTGATCCACCTGCCTTGGCCTCCCAAAATGCTGGGATTACAGGTGTGAGCCATCGCACCCAGCTAGAACCAATGTAATACTCCCATTACTTTTGCATTTTTGTACTTGCCAGGGTTCATAATGATCCTCAAACAACCCCAGCATAGCAGGACTGAAATACATGGCCATCCATGACCTGGAGCACCAACTTTTAAGAGCCAGGCGGTGTTGATTGGCTTCTGTTGTCATCTGTGAAGTCCATCGTTAGAAAAGCTTCTGTTCCAGTTTTAGGAATGATGATGGTTTGTGGGTGACCGTGGTAGAACTTGGGGAACTCTTGTAGGCAGAAGGATGAGAAAGTTGGTGCTGTGGGAAGTCAGCTGGCAGACGATGGAGTCAGGACTGGGGAGGAAGGGAAAGGGAACCCAGGTAGGAAGCTACTGCAGTAGGCTCAGCGAGGGGATGACAGCCAGGCTAAGACAGCGGCCTTGGGCAGTGACTGGGAAGAACATTGAAAAGCGTGTTTGGGCTGAAGAAAAGAGCAAGAGAAGATATGAGGAGCTTCAGGTGAGGGTTGATGTAGATGTTATTTATACAGGTAACAGAAATTCTTCACTTTTCATTGTTTTACAATGATTATTTTTTAGAAACGTATAATTGTGATATTTTCTTTGACCTTTTATTGGGCTTTCTATTCTATTCCATTGATTTATGGCTTTGGGTGTGTGTATATGTTTGCATCAATATGGTTTTGTTTGTTTGTTTGTTTGTTTGTTTTTTAGATGGAGTCTTGCTCTGTCGCCCAGGCTGGAGTGCAGTGGTGTGATCTTGGTTCCTTGCAACCTCTGCCTCCCAGATTTAAGCAATTCTCCTGCCCAGCCTCCCCAGTAGCTGGGATTACAGATGCCTGCTAGGCTAGATTTTGTATTTTTAGTAGAGACGGGGTTTCGCTTTGGCCAGATTGATCTTGAACTCCTGACCTCAGGTGATCCTCCTGCCTCGGTCTCCCAAAGTGTTGTGATTACAGGTGTGAGCCATTGCACCTCGCCTGCATCAATATAGTTTTAATAACTGTTGATCTGTAATATGTTTTAAATTGGGTAGAGCTGGTCTCTTACAAATACTCTTTTTCAGGCTGGGTTTGTGGCTCACGCCTGTAATCCCAGCACTTTGAAAAGCTGAGACTGGAGGATTGCTTGAGGCCAGGAGTTCAAGGCTGCAGTGAGCTATGGTCCTGCCACTGCACTCCAGCCTGGGCCACAAGGACCTGTCTTATTAAAAAATAATAATAATAAATATTCTTTTTCGGTATCTCTCTTTTATATAAAGACGAGGTTTGACAGCTCGTCTTCTCTAGTTTTTAGAAAAAATTATTTAGGATTTTGATTGATTTGGCACTTATTTATTCAAATGATGTTTATTGGGTCCCTGCTAGGGGCTAGGCTCTAAGGGTACAAAAATAAATAAAACCCAGGTTTTTATGGCCTAGTAAATCTGTGAACTAAACCTTGAGAATTGATACGTACAAGATGAGCATTGCACATGACTGTGTGTGTACAATCTTTTATATGCTTCCCAGGTTTTTTTCTTTGCTTTTTAAATTGAGAATAGTGCCTATTTACTAAATTATGCAACTGATAATTTTTGTTATTTTATGTACATAATATTATCAGTGTTATGCTTCTATTTCTGCTTTTACTATTTGGTTCAATGATTTCTCTTTCGTCCCTTATTTAATTGGTTAGACTCAAATAGTGGGTAGCTATATAAATGTTTATAGGAATATTGTGTAAAGGGTGTGTGATTCTACCTTTATTGGACATTTCAGGAACATGATAAGAACTATTTAAATCCTGCTAAAATGCAAGTGTTGTAATATGAATTGTTTCCAATGGAAGTTTGCAAGCAACTTTCCCCTCATTTTTGAACCACACAACTTTTAGTATGTCTGCTGTTTGAGCTTTATTCTGTGTCTGTTCTGTGTCATGAGACAGGTGATCTTAAATGCAGAATGCTGAATTTGTAGTAGTCCAACAATATGGAGAAAACAGTTGCAATGCACTTTAGATTTAGGAACGAATTGGAGGAGAAAGTTGAGAAATGGTAAGAGGAGTTTTAATGGAGTGTATGTGGCAGTATGCTAATGTCACTTCTGAAGAAGAGGTGGTTAGCAGGTCACAAGGCAGTGGACTGAATTGTAGCCTCTGAATCTCAGGGCAGTCTTTAGGAATGGAAACCTTGCTGCCTGTAGATTTAGATGGAGGTTTTAATAACCCCCTGTTGCCAGAAAAAAATCATACACAGACAGATTTGCATATAATCTTACGGACTTCACAGACATCCTCAGGCTCATGGACAAAAAACCCAGGATTCAAGAAAAGCCATCTACATGGTAGGCAGCTCAAGAAAGCCTGCCAGTTGTCCGAGCGATGCTTTGTTACGGTTCCCATGCAGGGAGCTGCTGTCTAGAGAAATGTTATTTGCAGATGTGCACCTCGTGCGTCTGTGTTGTTCTGCCTGTGTCCAAAATACACGCTTTTTCTAAATGAGAGCCTTTCCCCCAAAAAGCAGAAATGTGTTCTCTCTGTCATGGGATTTGGTGATCATCAAATTACTTTCCCTCAAGAATTGGCTTTCTTGGCGATTAATTAATTCAGTTTTCAAAACTTTTAGATGAGGGTTTAATCAACCTAAAACTGCTGTAGGGCAGTTGCATTGTAGTAAAAAGTGTATTGGACTGAGTCTGAGGGCTTGAGATCCTGTCTGTGCTGTTTACTCGCTGTGTCTCTGACCTTGGTCCAGTCAGCCACTCTGCTGTGTTCCCATACATGAGAAACGGCTCCTGATACCACCAGGAGCAAGCCCTGCTGTGCTTAAGAAGGTGGCGTGTGCTCGGGAGGCGTCATGAGAGAGTGAGGACATACAGTGTGACACAGCAGGTCAGCACTGGGGAAAATAGCCAGGCTAGCCCTCACCTCACTGCTCTATGCCAGAATGCATTCCAAATGCGTTAAAACTTTCATGTAAAAAATAAAACCACAAAATAAATACAAGAAAATATAGCTTATTGTGGAAAGTACTGCATGCTTTGGCATTAAAATGTGGAGAAAGAACGATAAAAGATAGCCTGTAGGTGGGACGTGTGACTCGCACCTGTATCCCAGTTGCTCGGAAGGCGAGTCAGGAGGGTCATTTGAGGCCAGGATTTGAGCCTAGCCTGAGCAACGTAGTGAGGCCCCTGTCTGTAAAAGGAATTTTGGAAAAATTAGCTGGGTGAGGTGGTCCCACCTATAGTCCCAGCTATTTAGGAGGCTGAGGTAGAAGAATCCTTAGAGCCCGGGAGCCGGAGGAGGCTGCAGTGAGTCATGATTGTGCCCCTGCGCTCCAGCCTGGGCGACAGAGTGAAACCCCGTCTCTAAAAAAATAATAAATAAATAAATAAATAGATAAATAAATAACAAACACCTGTAGATTTAACCACATAATAACTACACTTCTGTCTGTTTTATTATATCAAAGTTAATTTTTTTTTTTTTTTTTGAGACGGAGTCTCTCTCTGTCGCCCAGGCTGGAGTGCAGTGGCCGGATCTCAGCTCACTGCAAGCTCTGCCTCCTGGGTTTATGCCATTCTCCTGCCTCAGCCTCCCGAGTAGCTGGGACTATAGGCGCCCGCCACCTCGCCCGGCTAGTTTTTGTATTTTTTTTTAGTAGAGACGGGGTTTCACCATGTTAGCCAGAATGGTCTGGATCTCCTGACCTCGTGATCCGCCCGTCTCGGCCTCCCAAAGTGCTGGGATTACAGGCTTGAGCCATTGCGCCCGGCCACAAAGTTAAATTTATAAGGATAACTAATTGGAAAAAACCGAGGGCAACCACCACAGAGGTGAATATACTGAATGTATGACGCTCTCTAGTAGTTTTAAGAACTCCACTGTAATGAGCACATATCACAGACAGAAACTTCTCAGATGAAATACTGATGACCAGGAAATCTGTGAGACGATTTTAAAAAATTCGAAGTTGTTGAAGAAGTGCAAAGCCTCTCGGCTCCACTTTTCACTCATGAAATTGGCAGGCCGGGCGCGGTGGCTCACGCCTGTAATCCCAGCACTTTGGGAGGCCAAGATGGGCGGATCATGAGGTCAGGAGATCGAGACCATCCTGGCTAACACGGTGAAACCCTGTCTCTACTAAAAAAAATACAAAAAAAACTAGCTGGGCGTGGTGGCGGGTGCCTGTAGTCCCAGTTCCTCAGGAGGCTGAGGCAGGAGAATGGCGTAAACCCGGGAGGCGGAGCTTGCAGTGAGCTGAGAACGGGCCACTGCATTCCAGCCTGGGTGACAGAACGAGATTCCATCTCAAAAAAAAAAAAAAAAAAAGAAATTGGCAGAGTTGGGGACAGTGAGCTGTTGCTGTCCTGGGAGTGCGGATGGGAGCTGTGCCCTGCGCTGCCGGTGGGAATGTGCACTGACATTCTTGTCCAGAAAGACATTCGCCACTGTGGTTTAAGAAGCACCTCAAAGGTCTTCACCTTGGTCCCTTGTCCACCCTCTGCCCACGGTCTCTCCTTTCTCACACAGTCCCTCCCGCCCTGGCTTGGTTCCCCTTCCTCTCTGACTGGGTCAGGCATGTGGGTGACTCTTTGACTTCCAACTCTCTGTCTACCTGACATTTTTCTTTCACCTGTTCTGCAGAATAGCATCCTGATTTGTTCCTCTTTTTGGGTCCTTCACTTCCATACCGGTGATGCGGGGCGTGGCCCAGAAAGATCCTGCAGTTATGCAGTGTGGGGCTGCCAGCACTTCATGGCCTCCAAGCTCAGCTGGGCTGAATGAACGCTGCCATCCAGCGCTTGGCTCCGTTTTCTGTCTCGTTTTCCTGAGTGCTTTTGCCAGACTTTCACTTTTCTGAAACCTACTCCACCCTACCCCAGATACCCACCCTCTCTCCTTGGATGACCTACCTCCTAATTTCCAGAGAAAACTAGACATGGCCACCTTTTCCCAGTGTCTGAGGCCCAGGCTGACCCATGGTCATGGTTGCCATCACCACCCACCTGCCTGGACCCCACCCTCTGTCCAAGGCCCTGCCACCTGTGCCGCTGTCCTGGGCACGGCCTTGCCAGCCTCCCCTCTGTGCCACGCACCTTTCACCTCCCTCCCTCTGCTGCCTGTTTCTTGGTTGCTCATCATGGTCAGGCTTCTCTCCGCTCTCCTCTTCCTTCTGGGGCTTTGCCTCTTCCTCTGTCATCCATGCTCTGCGTCTTGGCTTCCCGTGGCCCTCTCCTTTCACTCTCCTGTCCCTGCTCTCCCTGTGCCCGGGGCCCAGTTTGCATCCTCAGCTGGTCCCTCATCCGTGCTTTGCCCGCACCTCGCTTCTGGCTCCTTCTCTACCCTCCTTAGGGACTCCTTTCCTGTCTCCTGCCCTGGCTGTCCTTCCACTGTGTCCCAGGGCCTCCATCCTCAGCCTCTGTCTTCTCTGCAGGGTCTGCTTCTGCATGAACTCCCCCAGATCCGTGTTTGCTGCTGGTCCTCACAGTAGGCTCTTCGTTTCTGGTCCAGATGCCTTTTCTGTGCTTCAGAACCATCTAGAAAAAAGCAAACTGGATATCTCCACCTGAGTGTTCAGCAGATCCCTTCACCCAGCATTTCCAGAGGTGATCTCGTTGTACCTTCATATCCTCTCAGTGTTTCTCTCAGTGAGGAAGAATGCCTGTTGTCCAGCCAGTCCCTCAAGGCAGAAAGCTGGTGGTCATCCCCAGCTCCTCCTCTTCACTTCCTGTCCACCCCCAACTCACCGAGTACTATTCCTTTCTCGTTTGCAATGGCTCTGTGCAGCCTTCTCTACCTACCCACTGTTTGATGTGGGCCCTCCTCCGTCTCACTTGGATCTCGTATTGTTGGGACTCTTCAGATTCTCCCCCTTGGCTTCCCTACCCGGCAGCATGTCTTTCCCCCACATATTCCACACTGCAGCCAGAGGGATCTGCCAAAGAAATAATTGTGATAATGATAGAGAATATGGGTCTGGGTGTGTACCAGACACCTTGCACTAGTCCAAGTGCTAATGATAGAGAATATGCATCTGGGTGTGTACTGGGCGCCTTGCACCAGTCCGAGTGCTAATGATAGAAAATATGTATCTGGGTGTGTACTGTACGCCTTGCACCAGTCCAAGTGATAATGATAGAGAATATGTGTCTGGATGTGTACACTGGGCGCCTTGCACTAGTCCAAGTTGTGTATTGACTTAATACCTACCAGACCCTGTGAAGTCAGTATAGTGTTATTCCTTTTATAGATGGCAAACAGAAGCACAGGGAACTTGAGTAACTTGTGTGGCATGATTTCTCCATATTCTAGACAAAGAACAAAAACCTTTTTTTTTTTTTTTTTGGTTGTCCCTATGTTGCCCAGGCTTGTCTCCAACTCCTGGCCTCAAGCAATCCTCCTGCCTCAGCCTTCCAAAGTGCTGGGATTACAGGTGTGAGCCACCATGCCAGGAATTTTTAGAGCTTTCTAGGAATCAACACTTTGCTTATATTATCTCTTTCAGTCCTTCCAATTCTATAAATTAGATATTTTTAATATCTCCATTTTTATGGGAAAGGAAATGGAGACACAGAGATGTTAAGTAATCTGCCCATAGTTACCCAGCTCTTAGGTGGTGAACTGGGCTTTGACTCCCTGCATACTGGCTCCTAGCCACTTCACCCACCTACTAGGAGCTAGCACCTTGCTTGGGGTAGTGGGAGGGCACCTTCTGAACATGCTTTAGTGGGTGTTTTTCTGTTCTGCTTTCAGAGTTGTGGGTGGCAAAGGAGACGTGCATGCATAAGATGTTCTCATTACTAAGAGTGCTTCTGATGATAAGAAAAGACCAGTATCCTATTGGAGCAATGTCCAGATATGATGAAATGCTAGATTTGCCTGGTAATGCTGAAGACATTTTTTCCTGAATGCTCCATCCCCTGAAGACTCCCCCTCCTGCCATTGGATCAATTGATTTTATAATGTGAGCGTTGGTAAATTCTTAGGAATACAACTATCATAATAACATGTTATGGCACGCAAATTTAACTGTTACTCCACTGGTAAGTTCCTGAAATGATTGATGGTAGGAAGATTCTCCAGTGTGGAGAGGGACTTAAGACGTTATGGGAGACATTTTAGTTAAGATGATTGACTGAAGACATATTTATTTCCCTCCCCCCCCCAAAAAAAAATAAAATTCACTGAAATGTTGGGAATGTTTTTTAAGTCTTAGAAGTTAAAAACTATTGTGCTGAAAGCCATTCAGAAAAAAATCCCTGGTGTACTTATTAAGAAGTAGGAGGTTTGCACCTGTAGTCCCAGATACTGGAGAGGTTGAGGTGGGAGGATTGCTTGAGCCCAGGAGTTTAAAGCTAACCTGCACCACATAGCAAAGACCTCGGTCTCTTTAAAAAAAAAAAAAAGAAGAAAAAGTTGGTCTATAGAAAAGTAAAGTGAGTACAGTTTTCTTTGTTCATTCATTGTCCAAGCCTGGTTTTCCTTTCTTTAAATGGACATAACAGCCTTTCTGAAGAATTTTTTTTTTTTCTTTTTTTTTTTTTTTTTTTTTTTTTGAGACGGAGTCTCGCTCTGCCGCCCAGGCTGGAGTGCAGTGGCCGGGTCTCAGCTCACTGCAAGCTCCGCCTCCTGGGTTTACGCCATTCTCCTGCCTCAGCCTCCCAAGCAGCTGGACTACAGGCGCCCGCCATGTCGCCCGGCTAGTTTTTTGTATTTTTTAGTAGAGACGGGGTTTCACCATGTTAGCCAGGATGGTCTCGATCTCCTGACCTCGTGATCCGCCCGTCTCGGCCTCCCAAAGTGCTGGGATTACAGGCTTGAGCCACCGCGCCCGGCCAAGAATTTTTTTTTTTTTTTTTTTTTTACATTTGCTGCCTGGTACTCATTTGAAAGCCCAGAATTCGGCAGAGTTCCTTTCCGTGTTTTCCGCAGTCCTTCAGTGGGGTTTGCACACCTGATGGCCTAGAATTGGGCTGGCCCTTGGCTTTCCTGCCCACCCTGGTGGTGGATTGCTGCTGCCTCCTACTCAGCACAAGGCCCAGATACTGAAAGCTTTCACTTAGTCACTTATGTATTCAGCAAATACGTTTGCTCATGATCTTCAGCAGATCCTGTGTACCTGAGCTTAAACGGGGTGGGATTCTCCCCCCACCACGTCGCCTGCGTCTGCTCCTCCCTGCTCTCTCTTCCCTCGTTCTCCCTGCCCTAGGTGCTCTTGTACTATCCAGCCTCCAGGTTTCCAACTCATCCAGTAGGTCTCAGAAGCCATCACCAATTTCAGGATCTCTTTCTGGTATCCCGGGTCTGCATTCAGGGCCCCTCCTGTCATGTCTGTAACCCGCAACAATTTAATGAGCTTCTCTGTGCCTAGGTTTCTAATCTCTAAAATGGGTATGACACGGTTTGGCAGTGTCCCCACTAAAATCTCATCTTGAATTGTAGTTCTCATAATCCCCACATGTCGTGGAAGGGAGGTAATTTAATTATGGGGTGGTTACTCCTATGCTGTTCTAGTAATACTGAGTGAGTTCTCATGAGATCTCACGGTTTTGTAAGGGACTTTTTCCCCTTTTGCTCGGCATTTCCCCTTGCTGATGCCATTTGAAGAAGGATGTGTTTGCTTCCCCTTCCTCCATGATTGTAAGTTTCCTGAGGCCTCCCCAGCCCTATGGAACTGAGTCAATTAAATCTCTTTCCTTTGTAAATTACAGAGACTGTGGGTATGTCTTTATTGGCAATGTGAGAACAGACTAATAAGGGTATAATAGTGATATCAGTCTTGTGGTTGTCTTGAGGATTAGGTGGGTTAATACAAGTAAAGCGTGTATTAGGTGGTTAAGAACAGGGTCCCTGAAGTAATATTGCCCAGATTCAGAGCCTAGCTGGGAAACCTTGGGCAATCACTTAAGTTCCTAGGTGCATCAGTTTCTTCATCTGTAACATGGGGGTAATAATACCCGTAGGGTTCAATTCTTGCAAAGCACCTGGAACAGTGCTGAGCATGTGATATGAGCTCAATAAATGTGAGCTGTGGTGATAGTGACAACTCCCAGGGGACCCTGCACTTCCCTGTTGGAAGCGTCCTTGCACTGGAGTATAATGACTTATTTTCCTCGATAGTCCTTGAGCTCTGTCAGAGCAGGGGCCTGTCTTACTCATGATGGCTCATGGAAGGGAACCTGAAAATATTTGTTCAATGACTAACCAAATGACGAGTTAGAGTTAGTGCAAAGTATACATGACATCAGTCTGTGGTTGAATTTGTTGATGGGCTGTGTGGCTCCACTCAGTTAAGGCTTAATTATTCTGAATAGCTTTTTGACAAAACACCTCGTTAAAAAACAATCAGATTTCTGTTTTAAGGTACTTACAGAGTCCTTTCATCCATCAGGCACTCTTTTCTTTGACCTTAGGAAAGGGCAAGTGGAGATTTAGGGTGTTCCCCACCCAGAATCTACCCATCATCCCTCAAAAACTGCCTCGCCCTGACTTTCTGGGTGACTATTTTTTCTTCATTTTGTGCACCATGCTACGCATGGAACTTTCTGGGCCACATCTGTGACGTGTGCATTGTACAATTCCAGAGGTGCCACCATTATTCAGATTTTCAGCACTAGATGCCTGTTTAAACCATGCAACATTTGTCGTTTTTGGAGTTACAGTCCTACATCTGCAAAGCCCAGTTTGGAAGGTTTCAAAATGTTCCCTCCTTTGCTATTTTGTTGTAGTCTCTTAAAAGTCCTGTGAGAACGTTGATGCAAATATAAATAAAGTAAGGGGCAGAAAGGTTAAGGGATGTATTTTTAGATGCTGTGGTTAGTTTGTGGTGGAACTTGGACCAGAATGTAGCTTGCAAATTTAAGAGAAACTTAACTTTGGTCCATGGCCTCGAAGGTACTCTTTCTGAAGGTTCAAAGACTGGTTCACATTGTGTAATTCATTTAATGGGTGTCTGCCTGCACACCCACGAAACAGGGATGATAAAAATTGCACTATATGGGTACACGTTTTTGCCCATTACTTTTTTTTTTTTTTTTTTTTTCTGAGACAGAGTCTCACTCTGTCACCCATGCTGGAGTGCAGTGGTGTGATCTCGGCTCACAGCAACCTCTGCCTCCTGGGTTCAAGTGTTCTTCTCCCTCAGCCTCCTGAGTAGCTGAGATTACAGGTGCCTACCACCATGCCCAGCTAATTTTGTGTGTGTGTGTGTTTTAGTAGAAATGGGATTTCACCATGTTGGTCAGGCTAGTTTTGAACTCCTGACCTTAGGTGATCCGCCCACCTCAGCTTCCCAAAGTGCTGGGATTACAGGCGTGAACCACCGTGCCTGGCCGCCCATTACTTTTAATGGCAAAAGCCACAGTTACTTTTGCACCAACCTATTACAATGAAATAATATAGGCGAAAGTGCTTTCATAACAGAAAACAATGTATAAATGCAAAATATTACTATTACTTTTTTTTAAATTTTAGTATTGGAAATTTGGTGTTAAGAAATTCTCTTTTCGCTGGGCACAGTGGCTCATGCCTGCAGTGCCAGCACTTTTAAGATTTTAGACCTTGTCTCCAAAAAAAGGATTTTAGCTGAGGCAGGAGGATCACTTGAGGCCAGGAGTTTGAGACCAGTGTGGACAACATAGCGAGAACCTGTCTGTACAAAAAAATACAAAAATTAGATGAGTATGGTGGTGTGTGCCTGTAGTCTCAGCTACTTGGGAGGCTGAGACAGGAGGCTGCTGAGTCCAGGAATTGGAGGCCAAAATGAGTTATGATCGCACCACTGCTTTCCACAGTCTGGGCGACAGTGAGACCCTGTCTCTAAAAAATAAATAATAACAAAAACTTTTTGGATTACATATGTTATGATCCACCAATTCCAGTTTCTATGTTTGATTACTTTCTTGAACAGGGAGCACTGTATTTATGAATTTTTCTTGTACCTTTTCCAAGTTGGTAGTTTATAGTCAGATTCTGCTGTACTGTTTCTGTTAAAATAACTGTGTGTCGGGCCAGGCACGGTGGCTCACGCCTGTAATCCCACTACTTTGGGAGGCCGAGGTCAGGAGATCGAGACCATCCTGGCCAACATGGTGAAACCCCGTCTCTACCAAAAACACAAAAATTAGCTGGTCGTGGTGGCGGGCACCTGTGTAGTCCCACCTACTCAGGAGGCTGAGGCACAAGAATCTCTTGAACCTGGGAGGCGGAGGTTGCAGTGAGCCAAGATCGTGCCACTGCACTCCAGCCTGGTGACAGAGCAAGACTCTGTCTCAAAAAAAAAAAAAAAAAAAATGCTGTGTGTCATTGGCCAGGATAACTATTTGGGCTCTGGGTCTGTGTTCTTGTCTCTCCTCTCGATAGCCACAGAGGCCTCCAGTTCTCCCTACTTCCATCCTGTACCCTGCTATTCGATTTTTCATTCTGAAACTCCAACCTGTTGCCATTCCATTACTGAAAAACCATCAGTGGCTCCCTGTTGCCCCCCGAGTTCCATGGCAGGCAAAGCCTTTCTTTGCAGCCACATCTCCACCTCTTGTTCTGTACCCTACTAATTACACACTCCTCCCCAAACCCCTTCTCCCCATGCTTTTTGGTTGTCCTGACTTTTCTGAGGTCCACTTGGACTGTTTCCCCGCTGTCCTGGCTGCACAGTTCATCACTCTTCTGTCTGTGCCCCCAAGGTCTCTCATCAAGGATGAGACCTTTTTTTCTCATGAGCTCCTCAAGGGTGGGGACTATATCATTTCTGTTTCCTTTTTTCTTTCTCAGTTCCTGACATTTAGTGGGAGCTCCATAAATGCTATCTGAATGAACAAAGATCTAAAATCTGAGGCTCTTGGAGTAAGTCCATCTTCGGATGGATGGTTTATACTTGGAGACTTGCTTTCGCTTCTCTGTAGATGCATGCTCAGCTGAGATGCGCTGGTGCAGGTGTTTCTGTAGCCTCCTTAGCAGTGGTGGGAAGCCCAGCAGCTTAAGATGTTAGCTTCTGATGCAGGGTTTGCTAACTCTCCATGTACTCTGTCCCTGAGTTCCTGTTTATCGTTTGCCTGTGATTCTCTTTGGTGCCACCCCACACGGTGTTATCACAACCAATCCTGTGTTTTCGTTGAACGTCCTGCCCTGCTCCTGCTCTAAGTCTGACTTGCTTTTTGTCTTTGTGTGGTCCAGGCTCAACTGTCACTTCTTCCAGACAGAGGCTAGAACAGCTTGATAAGTTTGGAAAGGTCATTCTTAGATAAGACTTGGGATTTATCTGAAGGTTGTTATTATTTGTTGTAATTTTCAGAACAGCTAACACTCCATGAACCCTCACTAGGTGCCACCAAACATGTTAAATGAAGTACATAAGATGATGTTCCTAAACAACTACTATGGTGGCGGTATCATTATTATTATTATTTTATGGTTATGATTATTCCCATTTCACCATGGAGGGGATGTCACTTAGTAAGGTGCACCTGTGAACGTCTGGCCTTGGGATTCAAAGTCTGGTCTGTTTGACTCCAGAGCCCTAACTCTTAGTTCTGACTGTATCCTGCATTCTTATCCTTTGCCGGGAGTGAAACTTAGAATCTGGTATCACTCTGTTACTTACAACTGAATGTACTCTGCTTGTGAAGGCCGCAGAGTAAAGCCAGTTGTGAATCATGCACATCAGCTCCTTCTAAAATGTGTTTATGGCCTAGGGCATAGGGACCCTGGAGACTACGGTGCTGCAGTGCGTTATGGCCGTCACCCTTCTAGTCTGTCCCGCTGCTCACTCTGCCACCTGCCAGCTGTTGCTACCTGAACCTCCTTGCAGTGGTTCTCAGTGCTCTCTTTGTTTGGGAATTGCCTGGGGAGCTTAAAAAAAAAAAAAGAAAAAAAAAGCCAGGCCCCACCTGCAGAGGTTCTAATTCATTAGTTTTAGTTTGGGGTCCAGGCATCAGTATTATTATTTTTGACAACTTTTTGAGGACTGTGTGTGTATTTGTGTTTGGGGGGGGACATGGTCTCACTCTGTTGCCCAGGCTGGAGTGCAGTGGTGTGATCTTGGCTCACGGCAGTCTCCACTTCCCAGGCTCAAATGACCCTCCTACCTAAACTTCCTAAGTAGCTGGACTACAAGTGCTCACCACCATGCCCAGCTAATTTATTTTTATTTATTTATTTATTTTTTGAGACAAGATCTTGCTTTGATGCCCAGGCTGGAATGCAGTGGCATGATCATGGCTCACTGAAGTCTTGATCTCCTGGGCTCAAACAGTCCTCCCACTTCAACCTCCCGAGTAGCCGGAACTACAGGTGTGCACCACCACGCCTGGCTAAGTTTTTTATTTTTTGTATAGATGGGGGTGTCCCTATGTTGCCCAGGCTGGTCTTGAACTCCTGGACTCAGGTGATTCTCCCACCTTGGCCTCCCAGAGTGCCGGGATTCCAGGCATGAGCCACTGTGCCTGGCCTATGAGGTATATTTTATAGATCATAAAATTTACCCATTTTCTCCTTTTATTTTTAGTTGGCTGCAATGTTTGTACCTATTTATGGGATATAGAGTGATATTCTGATATGTTTACAATGTGTAATGATCAAATTGGCATAATTATCATATCCATCACCTTGAATGTTTGTGCCTGAATTGTGAACATTCAAAATCCTTTTCTAGATTTTTGAAAATGCACACTAAGTTGTTGTTAGCCATATTCACCCTACAGTGCCATAGAACACTAGAACTTACTCCTCCCATCTAGCTGTAATTATTTACCCCTATCCATTAACCTCTCCCTATCTCTCCTCCACCCCATGCTTCCCAGCCACTAATAACCACAATTCTACTCTCTACTTTTATGAGGTTATATTTTTTTTTGGCTCTCACATATGAATGAGAACATGTGGTATATATTTTCCTGTATCTGACATATTTCAAAAAATGTCTCATTTTAAGTGTACAACTCAATGATTCTTAGTAAATTTACAGAGTTGCGTAACCATCACCACAACCCAATTGTAGAACATTTTTGTCACCCCAAATAAGAGCCTTTGTACTCCTTTACAGTTAATCCCCATTCCCCCCAACCCCCAAAGCCAACCACTCATCTACTTTCTGCCTCTATAGAGTCCCATTTTCTGGCCATTTCATGTAAGTGGCATCACCTATATTATTTTCAGAGCCTCCAGGACTGTCATGTGTAGCTCTGGTTGAGAAGCACTGTTACCTCCAAGATCTTTTTCCACTACTTTTTTTCCTACTATTTTTCTGAGTGGCTCAGAAAACTCAATAGGCCCCTGCCAGGGCCGTCTCTTAGATAATCTGTGAGCTAAATGAGTCCTTGTAAGTTGGACTGAGAACTTAATGATCATTTACAACCTGTTTTTTTATGGGGATGAGCTTGTCAAAGTCCAAATGTGCTGACCTAGTTTGGAAGGGAGCCTGCACAACCTGTCTTCAGACGCCGCGCGCCTCCCCAGCAGCCATCAGTCACAGCACTGAGTCAGAGCCAGATGTGGAGGGAGCCCCTGACATTGTGTGGCCTGGCCTTGGGCACTTTTGCTTTAGACTTTTTGTGTGGCTTTTCAGCCCCTCCTAGCCTCTGGCTGCCTCACCAGAGCAGTAAACTGGACTCCTCCTCAGCTCCCTTCCCTTAGGCAGTAGCTCTATGTGGTTGTACTGTGCATTGCAGTATTTTGCAAAATATTTCTCACATGTTTTTGCCTGCGTAAATAAATTTTAAAATCTCAAACTCAGCTGCCTCCAGGTCCAAGCAAGTACCATGAGGGACTGGAGCAGGCTGGGGAATGAGGCACTTGGAATGCCCAAGAGGCCATTGAGGTGGTTGATGGCAGAAGGGAGATTTCTTTCAGACTTTGCTATAAGCAAGAATCGGTGGCGGAGCTTTGAGACAGGCCACGTGGTTAGAGCAGGGATAGCAAATAGATTCCATTTCATGTGCCAGAGGGGAAAAAGCCAACTGACCGAACAAAACGCTGCGTGGGTAAGCTTACATGTGCAGGAAAACGATAAACCTCAATTCAATTTAGGGGAAAGTGTAACTGTTCATCTTAGTCACTGGAGTTCAAATAATATTATCAAGATTAAGTTAAGATTGAGAAGGCTTTTGTTGTCTTTTAAAGTAAAAATTAAATGTTATAACCCTGTCCTAGAGAAGCTGTAAATACGTGGGCAAAATACCATCATTTGGGGAAATAATTCAGAGTATAGAACTATTAGATCTATTTTTCCCACGTCATTGCCAAAATATTTTCTGTTGAATCATTTCCCCCCGATAAGTATCCTTTTACTTTTCAGTGTTAGGCATGGGAACAATTTTTTCCCAATAGCATCCCTTTAGAGTTCTGTAAACTCTCTTACGACTTTTAAACTGCTTTGTGGCAGGTATAACAAATTGCTTCATTTTTAAAGTTTCAGAGAGTCCTTTATTTTAAAAATCCAATTAAGTAGATTTTAGATTCCTTCCCAGAAATCTAAGACGACAGCTAATCTAATGAGATAAAACAGTAAAAACTTACTCAGTAGTCCTCCAGCTCACTATGAAATCAAATTATGGCATCATACTGGGCTCAGAGGCTCAGGTGGATTTTGTAAACACTTGTAACGGGAGATGACAGTGTTGCACAAAATCATATTCCCAGCAGAATGGAATCCACTGCCTCGTCCTGTGTGGGCTCTGTAGTTTCACTGTGAATACAAATCACGTTGCATGCAGTAGTGTTTATGTTGTTGCCCTACATACAATATTCAGATCCTTGGTAGATTAGTCAGTCTGTCTTATTCCTCAAAAATGCTTTCAGATATTTCCTGGTAACCAGCACTGAAAATGAGTTCATTAAAAATTCTCTCCATGCCCCATTTCGTTTTTTCATTTTAATTGACATATCCGTCAGTGTGCAAGTGTAAAAGCCAGCAGAACGGTGATCTGTCATGTGAATTTGTAAACCAAAAACCAGCAGCCCTGTGAGCTCAGGAGCCGTGGGAGCCATTGATGTTTGATGTTCGTGTTGGCACCTCGGCCATGTATTTGCCATCCTTGGGTGGGGGGTGACCTTGGTGGTAGAAAGATGAGCCCCTGCTCTCAAGGCCCCAGGATGACTGAAAGGATTGAAAAGGAGCAATTTGGCAAAGTCTTGAAAAGCCAGCGTCTCTCAACCCCTGAAATGCCAGTTGGGAAAGCACAGAAATCCCCCTTCTGAGTAAGAAGAATTTGGATTTGGGAAGTGATTAAAAAGGATTGAAGTTTCATGGGAAAATGGACTTCACTTGTACATAGATCAGGGGTCAGCAAACTCTGGTCTGTGGGTTAAATGCGGCTGCCACAGGCTCAGAATGGTTTTGGCATTTTTAAATAGTTGAAAAACATTAAAAGAGGAACAGTAGTTCATGACGTATGACAATTAGGCAAAATTCACATTTCAGTGTCCGTAAATAAAGGTTTATTGGGGCATAGCCAGGTCCGTTCATTTATACAATGTCTGTGGCAGCTTTTGTGCTGCAGTGGCAAGCTGAGTCATTACATAGAGACAGTATGGTCTGCAAGCCTGAAATGTTTATTGTTGCTGAACTCTTGGGTAGAGAACTGTTGTTTATTTAGGTCTTGTCCTGAAATATGTTTATCAGTAGAGACCAGAAAACAGTGATTAAAATACTTCAGCGTTTTTGAGGAGGTGAGTGGATGAAGGTGCGTAGGTGCAGGAGAGACAGAACTTCTGATTTCTTCCTGTCACCAGTGTCACTAGCACTGGGCTGTGCCTCCACATTTGGACTGAATTATCAGAGGCAGCCACCCCTGTTCATTTTGGCAGCTGCTGCTTGCCTATTAGGCAGAGTGTCCAGGAAGAGAAAATACACCTCCAGCCCAGCTTCACCCATCCTCAGAGTGATTCTAAAAAGCCAGCTATCAAGGTTTGCACCACATCCTGCAAGAGTTACTGATAGAGACCTGGGATTGGCCAGCGTTTTCTGTAAATGGCTGGATAGCAAATATTTTGAGCTCTGCAGGTCATACGGTGATGTCTTTCGCAACAACTCAATTCTGCCGTTGAAGCTCAAAAGCAGCCGTAGATAGCACACGAACACATGAGCCTGGCTGTGTTCCAGTGAAACTTCTGTAATACACTGAAATGTGAATTTCATAAAATTTTCATGTGTTACCAAATATTGTTTTTTTCCAGTCATTTTAAAATAATCACTCTTCTGAGCTTTCTGGACATAAAATATGGGCGGTGAGCTAGGTTGAGGCTGCAGGTATAGTTTGCTGACCCTTGGTTTAGATAAACTAAGTGTAGGGCTTGCTAGTCAGTCCCTCTGGGTTTGAATCCCACAGTCCCACTTATTAGTGCTGGGGTCCTGGGCAAGTTACCTTTCAAGGCCTCACTTTCCTCATATGTAAAATGGGGGAAATAGTGGTTCCTACCCAATAAGGTTGATGTGAGAATTAGAATAGATGTAGGTGCCAGCCTAGTGTCTGGGCATAGAAAGCACCCAGCAAATGTGGCTGCTACTGTTGTTGGCTATTATGAAGGCTCAAGTAGATCCCTACAGCCTTGGAGGAACCGTTTGTGATGTGGAGGTTTGATGGTCTTGAGCTGTCTTCAGTCCACAGTTCAATTCGATTGAATGTGAGGCTGGAGGGTTTGGTGGTGCTGCCTTGCCTTTGTGCAGTTAAGTAGAACACGGTATATCCACAGAATAGGTTACTGTACAGGCATAAAAAAGGAGGTGGTAGAGTTGTACATGTGTGTTCTGACATGTAAAAATGCCCCTCATGTCTCTCTGCCTACCTGTGTGCATGTGTGTGTATGTGTGTGCATGTATGTGTGTGTGTGTGTATATATGTCCTTTGAAATCACTTCTCAGCCTTGGCACTGTTGACACTTGGACCTGAAGTAGGCAGAATAGTGCTCTGCCCTCCCCAAACATGTCCAGGTCCCAATCTCCAGAATCTCTGAATGTCTTAGATTACATGGCAAAGGGGGACTAAGTTTGGAGGTAGAATTAAAATTTCTAATCAGCAGAAAGGGAGATGAGCCTGGACTAGCCAGGTGGGCCCAGTGTAACCACAGAGGTCCTTAGCAGTGGAAGAGGGAGGTTGCAGAGTCAGAGGAAGATGGGACTGTGGCAGAGAGGCCCAGAGTGAACCGTACCGGCTTTGACGGTGCAGGAGGAGGACAAGGAATGCGGCCCACTCAAGAAGCTGGAAAGGGCGAGGAAGCAGATGCTCCCATCGCGTGTCCAGGAAGGCCTTCAGCCCTGCTGCCACCTTGATTGTAGCCCAGGGAGACCTGGTTGGAAGTTCTGACCTGAGAAGTGTGATATAATACACTTGTGTTGTTCCAGCCACTCAGTGTGTGGTGATTTGCTATAGCAACAATAGGAAACAAATCCAGGGCTGTGTCCTTCCTTGTTCATAATTCTTTATATTATTTAGTGGGGGGGGGGGTGTTGCATTTAGGATAGTTAGTAGCATCCTGGCCTCTACCCTACAGACACCCATCATGACAACCACAAATGTCTCTAGACATTGCCAAGTGTCCTCTGGGGACACAGTTGCCTCAAGTTGAGAAGCACTAGTTTAAATTTAGAAAAAAATTGGGAAGGATATATAACAAATTCGTAACAGTAGTTCCCTCTGGGATATGGGATTGGAGGAATGGCTTTCCTGCCTCTTTTAACATAAAATTTTTAAAACTGTGGATTTCGCCTCCCCCCACCCCCTGTAGACTTTTTTTTTTAGTTTTCAACTTTTTTTTTTCCATTTTATAAAAAGATTAACCTTGAAAGGTAATATCACATTTCAATTTTAGTCATGATGAATTTTACTGTGGAAGGCAGTTCTATACACCTATGGCTGCTTTTCGACCTAATTTTATTAGATTTTGTTTGACATTGTGAATGTCCTTTTTCCCAAAGATGTGACAGACGTCCATTCATTCATTCAGTGTGTATTTCTTAAGTGGCAGGCAGGTGCTGAGCTTGGCGCTGGGGAGGAGCGATGACTTCAGAGCTCTCTCTCTGCCCTCATGGAACCTGCCGTCTAGCAGGGAGGAGGAGAGTAGTGATCTTTGCTTGGAAGACCACAGTCTGCATTGACCGTGTGGACTTGAGCATTCGTGTCCATGGTGTGGGAGTTCCTGGCTCCCATAGTACATGTTTTATGAAGGAAACTACCAGAAATCCATGATTAGAGATGGAAAATATCAGACCAATTAGAAATTTTCCTTTGACTCTTACCTGGTCTGAGCATTTTCCGTCTTTTTGGTACAGTGAACTATTCCAGATTGAAAACACTTCTGTTTTCTCCTTGCCTGGCAAGTGAGCTCAGTGAAACATCCTATTAGCCACACCGCAGAGTTGGACATTATATACCAGGTCAAGGGAAAGTGACCCTACCAAGGCCTGGGCAGCACCGTTGCTTTGAGAATTACAAGGAGAAAATCTGTGCTTTACCAAAAAGCAAATTAAAAATCCTGCCTGGTAGAAGCCTTGTTTGAGCGACTAGTGAAATTGCAGAATAGCTTCATCGGAAAAAACAAACCCCAGAGTAAAATGGCGAGTGGGAAGTTCCTTCCTGATTTGTATTGTTTTTCCAGTTGCAGACAGGAAACATTCAAGGGTGTTTTCAAGCCCAGAACACTGGACACAAAGAAGGCTCTGACAAAGCAGAAAAAAACCCATATACAAAAAGTTTAGGAACATGGAGCAAAATGTCTGATTCAAAACAATCTCGATTGGGCGCAGTGGCTCACGCCTAGCACTTTGGGAGGTGGAGGCGGGAGGATGGCTTGAGCTCAGGAGTTTGAGACCAGCCTGGGCAATGCAGTGAGAATCTATCTCTATTAAAAAATATTTAAAAAATTACCTGGGCATGATGGTGCGCATCTCTCGTCCCAGCTACTAGGAAGGCTGAGGTGGGAGGATAGCTTGAGCCCAGGGGTTCGAGGCTGCTGTGAGCTGTGATCAGGCTGCTGCACTCAGCATGGGAGGAAGAGCAAAACGTTGTCTCAAAAAAAAAAACAAAAACAAAAATCTGGCTGGGCGCGGTGGCTCATGCTTGTAATCCCAGCACTCTGGGAGACCGAGGCAGTCAGATCGCTTAAGCTCAGGAATTTGAGACCAGCCTGGCCAACATGGTGAAATCCTGTCTCTACTAAAAATACAAAAATTAGCTGAGCGTGGTGGCACATGCCTGTAGTCCCAGCTACCTGGTGGGCTGAGGTGGGAGAATCACTAGAGCCTAGGAAACAGAGATTGCAGTGACCTGCGATTGTGCCAGTGCACTCCGGCCTGGGTGACAGAACGAGACACTGTCTCAAAAAAAAAAAATTATATATATATATATATATATAGATATAGATTTATCAAGTATTATTTTTATGATTGGATCACTTTGTCTACTGTTTTTGTTTGTTTGTTTGTTTGTTTATAGGTGTCTTGATGAATTCAGTCTCTTGCCCCCTGCCTTGCTTTAATGAATTACAAAAACTCAACCAAAGATAACATTTCTCAGTAAAAACCAGCACGTTTCTGTGGCTTATGTACATGCCTATTGAATGGGCACCTTGGCCAATAGTGGAATAATTGCTGGACTTTTCATATCTCTGGTAAAGGTGAGCACTGCAAAACAGTTCAGAATAGGAAGCACCGAGGCTTGGACCAGTTACAGTGATGAGGGGGATCAGGCCATTTGGACCACATTATTGGAAGAGATGGAGACAGTGCCAAGTCCTGAAAATTAAGATGGACAGCCCACAGGCCAGCAAAAGAATCTTTGTGTAAGGGATCCATTCCAGTTTGTGTATTACACTCCATAGTCATGATTCGTCACTTAAAAGTAATTCTTCCCAATTATAGGTCACTTTTAATAATCTCAGGGAACTCTAGTTGGGTTTTGGATTTTTTTCCTACAATTTTTTTTTCTTTTTTGAGATGGAGTCTCGCTCTGTTGCCCAGTCTGGAGTGCAGTGGCATAATCTCAGCTCACTGCAACCTCCGCCTCCCAAGTTCAAGCAATTCTCGTGCCTCAGCCTCCCAGGTAGCTGGGACTACAAGTGTATGGCACCACATCTGGCTAATTTTTGTATTTTTAGTAGAGATGAGGTTTTGCCATGTTGACCAGGCTGGTCTTGAACTTCTGACCTCAAGTGATCCACCCACCTCGACCTTCCAAGGTGCTAGGATTATAGGTGTGAGCCACTCGCCCCCCAGCCTCTAAAATTGATTAAAAAAAAACAAAAAACAACTAAGCCTGCAGATCTAAAATTGATTTTATTAGTGTAGTATATATAGCCTCCACAAACACAGGAAGCATAGGGGAAATTTCTTTGTAAACAGTACATTAACATTTTCATATAATATATTCAATATAGTTTTCAGCCTCCAGACCTTTTCACGTAAAGTACCTCTAAAGCAGAGGGTCCAGTTAATTTGAAAAAAATGGCTGGAAATATCCTGATATTCTTTACGTTTTGGATACTCTGAGGTATGTTTTCAGTTGTGCATTTGTAGAGCTTGACATTGGACCAATTCTTTAAGTTAGGCACACTTCACCCCTGGCCATATCAAACATGCTACTTAAAAATGTAAGTAACATACTATTTTTAAAAAACCTCAAAACTGTGTATTCATGTAGTTTAAAAAGTCAAATAATATAGTAAAAGGCTTATCACAAAATATAGTGGGTTCACCCCCTACTCTCTGAGATTTCCCAACTCCAGAAGCAACTACTTTGAATTATTAACAGTTTATTGTGACATTTATTCATATTCATAATTATAAGTAATACGTGTAAATGGTCCTTTGGGTTATCAAATTAGGTATTGTCTGTTGACTTTCTGTTCTGATAAATGAGGGTTTACGGCCCTTTCCCTCTGCGTCTGCTCCCCCATCCTTCCAATATGGTTATAATTTTTCATTATATTACTATTTGATGTTTATATTATGTCCAATCAACTATTTGCAGCTGAGCCTACTAGTACTATGACTATCTTTCTGTTTCTAGTGGACTTTTTGTTTTTCCTGAAGTTAATACTTGCCTCGTTTTTATGTTTGCTTTATTTTCTTTGTGGCTGTTGCAGCACTGTGTTCATAACAGTTTAATAACTGCCAAACTCCTATTTGAATTGTTTGTGGTTGTTTATGTTTTTAATTTCAAGTACCAGTGTGAGGTTACTGAGCAAGGAGTTGGGAAAAGATGCACATGGTTGGTTGTTCTGAGCTGTTTCTAGCATACCCCTGAGCTATTACTAACTCTCCCACATCTGCTTATAACCCACGTTGGGATTGTAGAGCAAGTTCTTCTCTTCTTCTATTATTTTTTAAAAAATAATTTGCTCTGAAAAAGGACATATTTATTCTGATTCTCAGGTTGAATCTCTTTTTTTGAACTTGTGAAAATTTTAGTAGGCCTTGAGACTTTTCCGTGTATACTCGTACTTACAGAAGGAAGTCATTTTAGAGTTGAGGTGGATTCTGTCAGAGATGTACAGGGCCCTGTCCAGATTTGGGGGTTTTGGCTAGGGAAGAAAGGCAAAAGTTACCCAATCCCTGGTGGCATTTTGCTAAAGGAGGGATGAGGCATTGGCAAGAGGAATGGGGGCGTCCTATGGTGAAGCTCTAACGATCTCATGCCAGGTGTGTTCTTGCTAGGCTGTCAGGTTTCTTTTTGAGTCTGGTTCTTTGACCTCATGGTCAGCTGGG
The DNA here is from genome assembly GCF_009764315.1 of Trachypithecus francoisi. Classification (NCBI taxonomy): domain Eukaryota; kingdom Metazoa; phylum Chordata; class Mammalia; order Primates; family Cercopithecidae; genus Trachypithecus; species Trachypithecus francoisi. The sequence goes on from NW_022681455.1 coordinate 73,903,839, forward strand.
GCCCTGCTTCCCTTCCCTAGCTGGTATGACTACCCGTGTTTGGCTCTTCAGCAATGTCTGGCACTGTGCATGCCAAGCAAGGTCTAGGGTGGCATATGTTGGTCTGCTGCTGGCGGAACCTTTTCATAGAGTTGAGAATTGACTGCGTCTGGAAGCTGGGGCCTTGACTTTGTCTCCAGGCCCTGATCCTATGGCCCTGAGAGGTATTTGAGTCAGGTCAGAATTCCAGTTTCCTGCAGAAACTGGTGAGTGAGCCAGCCACCCTATAGGCATCTCCAGGTTAACTGGGACAGTGCCATGATGACAAGTGTTAGAATCCCCCATGGCAATGCCCTGTTCTGACTAACGTGCCATTGCCCTAAGTGTAGACTGGAGGAGCAGCGCACTACGTTCCCTAGCCCACAGTTGGCACTACTCTGAGCTTAGCAGCGTTTCGAGGTCATTGTAGGGGTCTCATTTACTTTCTGGCTCAAGAGCTTTTCCTTCTCTTGCTTTGGTTCCTGGCCAAGATCATGCAACCCCCATTCTGAATTTCCGATACATTGACAGCCTTCCCCTGACTCCCTTCACTGTTCAGAACTGAAACGTACTTTTTCCTTCTCTTTTAAAAATTTCCTTCATGCCAGGCGCCGTGGTTGACACATGTAATCCCAGCACTTTGGGAAGCCAAGGCGGGTGGATTACTTGAGATCAGGAGTTCGGGACCAGCCTGGCCAACATGGCGAAACCCCGTCTCTTCTAAGAATACAAAAATTAGCTGGGCGAAGTGTTATGCGCCTATAACTCCAGCTACTTGGGAGGCTGAGGCACGAGAATCGCTTGAATCTGGGAGGTGGAGGTTGCAGTGAGCCGAAATCACACCACTGCAGTCCAGTCTGGGCAACAGAGTGAGACTATCTCAAAAAATAATAATAATAACATAAAAATAAAAATTATTGTGGTCTGACAATTGAGACTCCACCAGCTTGGAATGCCTCTTCTGATTGCTGGCCACCGTGTTGGTTTAATGGAGTGGTCGATGAAATTAGTAGTAGTTCAAAGCATAACAGAGAAAGTTGTGGAAATACTTTGTTTCTTTTAAAAGTAAGGATGGAGAGGGAATTTGAAGGAGGAACTAATTGTTATTGTGTGTGATGGTCTAGACTTGTATCTTTGCGTAACATTTCTGGTTGTGAACTGAAGTTTAAGCTTCTGTAGAACAGTGTTTTCTCAAAGCCTTGTCTAGAGACCTCCTGCAATGGACTTCTGAGCAAGGATTGGCTGTTAAAAATGCAGGCTCTATTGAATTAAAATAGAATCTCCAGAGGGACCTGGGAAATGGCATTTTATGTCAGCGCCTCCTGCCCTTGGTGTTCCTGTACCTGCTCAAGTTGGGGAAGCACTACTCAGGATCATTTGTTCTTATTTTGGGCTGCTGTTCCCCACAAAGTTTGTTTAGTTATTTTTCTTTGGTTTTGCTTAAATTGCTGTCTGATGTAAAAATTGGTAAAATGCCCCCGCCAACCCTTCTAAATTCATTTCTGCCTGTTTTGCTTTAAACTCCAGGCTAATAATTATGGAATTTTAGGAGTTGCCTTTCACTTTTGGATTTCTAACTCTGAACTTTTAATTTTTCCCACAGAGCTGAGAAAACAGAAGTCCTCAGTGAAGATCTATTACAGGTAACAAAATACAGTCTCCTTTAAATGATCTGTTTAAAGAATGGAAAAAAAATCCTATGTGAGAATTGAGGCTTGTGGGCTTTTTTTTTTTTTTTTTTTAACCAGAAGCAGAATAAAATTAATTAGTGTGATTTTGAGCAGGAAAGAAAATCAGTTTTGTTGCATGATGATGAAAAGGGGATCTGAAACCCAGCTACCTGGGTTCGAGTCTCAGGTCTGCCCCTGGTTAGCCTTGTGGCTTCAGGGATTTACTGAACTTTCCTGTGCCTCAGTTTCCACTTCTCTAAACTGAGGGAAAGGCTGTATCCACCTCACACAGGTTGTTAGGAGGGTTTAATGAGTTAAGCAGGAACATCGCTGGGAACGGAGCCTGGTATGTGGTAAGTGCTAGGTATTAGTGATCTGTTGTTGTTATTACCGCCAGTGCAAGCCACAGAGACTGTTTCTGACGTGAAACATCCCTGATTTGCCCTGTGTTCTCCTGCCTCTTTTTTCCCATCTCTGTTAGAGCAGTTGTGTGGCATTTCCCCAGGGGGCTGTGCGTCCCAGCGGGGCGGAACCAGCATCTATTGCTGTTGTTCCTTGAATACCTTGCACAGGGACTCAATAGACATGGGTCTTCTCAACAGATATTAAATGAGCACCTTCTGTTTCTGTGAAAGATAAGGCACTGGGAGAAATCAGTGAACAAAACAGATCAAGGCTTCTGTCCTCGTGGAGTTTACATTCTAGTGGAAATTGGAATCGAAATTAAATTATGGAATTACTTTGTTCATTTTTTGCTTTTCTCTGGTGGCAAATGAATGTGCATTAGTTTTCTAATGTTTGAAAATCTGGTCGTTGCAAGATTTGGGGAAGATGATGTGGAATCTGCTCCTAAGTCCTTGCCCGCCAGCCCTGAGTCTTAGGCTGTGGGCATGGATCTGAAGAAACGCTGCTCTTTTGAGAAACAGGCACAAGCCATCTCAGTGCGTAAAATGGTTTGGGGTCAAAATGTATTCTGTTTTGAATTTGTTGATTTATCTTTAAAATAGAAAGCATCCCAAAGGGCCTGCTCTCATTCTTCATGAGTCATCAGAATACACATTTTTGGCATTCCTTCCTGTAAAAAGCAGCTCTCTTTGCCATAAACAGCCATATTCTAGCAATAGTATTTTGGGAAGCTGCTTATGATGTGTGGGTTCCCTAAGCTGACTGCCCATTCTGCTTTAGAGGTTTATTTAAAACACACACACACACACACCCAAACCCAATAAGGAAAAATTTTGAAAACACAGATCTTGCAGTTAAATTGTGGAACATTTATTTTGCTGCTCCTGTCTGATGTACATTGTGTGGAAGGCTTTGCTGCCATGAGCTGGAGAGAGCTCTTTGGCATCCCCGTGGTTTTTTCCACTTGGCAGTGGGTCTGGGCCTGGATCATTCATTCGCATCTCTGCCTGGTCCGACCTGGTGCTTTTCTGGTGCTGTAGTGTGTAAGCTGACTGGCACCACTCAGTGCGACAGCAAGTTGCAGCCAAGATCATCCCTTTACCCTGCACATAGATTCAGCCGTGCTTTTCCTACCAGCATGCAGACACCACAAAAGGAAGAGGATGAATTTGTTCTCTTTTGTCTCTGCCTTGTCAGATTGAGCGACGCCTGGACACGGTGCGGTCAGTATGCCACCATTCCCATAAGCGCTTGGTGGCATGTTTCCAGGGCCAGCATGGCACCGATGCCGAGAGGAGACATGTGAGTATCAGATGTGACTCAGACCCACAGTTCCTGCGTCTCTCTGAGGCTTTTCAACCCCGGGATTGGTTGGTTGTCCTAAGTGGCATCAGTGGATTGGCCTTTGGTGACTTCTATCACCAAGCATGCTCATGACGACTGCATGACCATAGCATTCTTTTGTGTTTAAGACATCGCTGGGCTGGAAGCACTCCTTACATGGAATCTTCTCCAGGTGCTTTTGAAGGCTCCGTGATCATGTGTCATTGATAAGAGAGTGGCTATGTTGGTTATGCATCTTCTGCTGACAGAAAGCGGAAAGCCTGTCTTAAATTGACGTTGAAGTAGAAGTAATGTATTGGTTTGCTAACTGAAAAGTCCAGAGGTTGGGATGGACTTGAGGTCAGGCTTCATGTAACATTCAGTAATGTAATGAAAAACCCAGTTTCCTTCCTCCTCTCTCCTCTGCCCTCAGTGTCTGCTTTGTCCCTAGACAGGCACCCTCATGGTGGCAAGCTGGCTATTGGCAGCTGCTATGGCTACTTGTTCCTTGAGTGTGGCCAGTGGGAGAGCCTCTCGCCCAGTAGTTCTCCTCCTCTCCCCTCCCGCCTCTTTTTCTTTCTTTTTTTTTTTCTTTTCTTTTTGCTTCCCTTCCCCTTTCCCCTTTCCGCTTTCCCTTCCCTTCTCTTCTCTTTTCTTTCCTGATGGGGTCTCACTCCATGACCCAGGCTGTAGTGCGGTAGTACAGTCATAGCTCACTGCAGCCTCAAACTCCTGGGCTCAAGAGATCCTCCTGCTTCAGTCTCCCAAGCAGCTGAGACCACAGTACACACCACCATGCCTGGCTAATTTTTTGAACTTTTTCGTAGAGATTGGGATCTCACTTTGTTACCCAGGCTGATGTAGAACTACTGGCCTCAAGCAGTCCTCCGACCTCGGCCTTCCAAAGCGCTGGAATTACAGGCGTGAGCCACCCATACCTGGCCCCAGTAGTTTTTCTTGATGGAGTGAGAAAGCTGCTTTTTCCAAACTCTTGGCAGATTGAAAGTGCTTTCCATTGCATTGATTTGTATGGAGTTACAGTCCCCATTTTTGACTGTTCTGTGCCACCCTAGTTACCATGGATAGGGGGTGAGGAGATGGGATGTGCCGATTGGTTTAAGGTAGTTGGGCCCAGGCCTAGAGCATGGGCTATGGTCTTACCTCCAGCTCATAGACTTTATCAAGACCAGTGTAGATCCCTGAGAAGAATCAGGATACTAGTATAGAGAGGAAGAGGGATGGACTCTAGGAGAGCCCTCCAGTGTCTGTTCCAGGGTCCACTTGTTCAGAGCATTCAGTTCCTAGGTAGAGCCAGTGGAGCACAGCAACCTTTGTTCATGAGGGAGTTCTATCCTTGCTTTTACAAGTTCCCAGCTTATGAGCATGCAGTAAACCTTAGAGCCCATGCAACATTGAAGTGACAGTTTCAGTGACACACAGGGAAGCTATGATTTGCTATATTGTCACCAGGTGTCTCAAAAGTGAGAACTATTAATAGTATGCAGATGATCTGTGTTACCCTTTTATGTTTCCTGCAGACTTTTATGGGGCACCGTGGCAGCAGGGTTATTCCACTCTTGCACAACAATGAGGATTCTGCAATCATGTCTGTCACAGGAATGGAAGTTTGCATACACCTATGCTTCCACACTTGCCGCAAAGCTCCGTCCCTCAGAACCAGACCCAGCCTACTGGTTCTGCTTCCTGCAGCTCCTTGTCCTTCTCTTGCCTTCTTCTGCTCTGCTTACCCTTTTCACATTGTTTCCTTAGGTTCTCTGCTTCTCTTCTTTATTCTCCAAGTCATATTCTCTGGGTCACCTCCTCTGTTCTTTCGGCTTCTAACTAATGTGTTTATGCCAGTGACTTCTAAGCCATTTTCAACCAAGCAAAAAACTTACTCTCTTAGATGTCTATTCTAGCATGCATGATCAGTTCTTCCTTCTGTGTTGACTCTCTGAATTCCATCCACCATTTTATGCAGGCTGGAAACTGGGGGGCTTTCTTATATTCCCTGTTATTTTTTATTTTTTTGTTTTTATTTTTTTCAAGACAGAGTCTCACTCTGTTTTCCATGCTGGAGTGTAGTGGCATGATCCTGGCTCATTGCAACATCAATCTCCTGGGCTCAAACCATCCTCATCCCTCAACCTTTAAGTAGCTGGGACTACAGGCTCGCGCCACGAAGCCTGTCTAATGGTTTTGTTTGTTTTGTTTTTTTTTTTTCCATAGTAGAGATGAGGTCTCATCTGTTGCCCAGGCTGGTCTTGAATTCCTAGGCTCAAACAATTCTCCCACCTTGGCCTCCTAAAGTGTTGGGATTACAGGCATGAGCTACTGTGCTGGGCTTCCCTTTTATTTTATCCTCCAAACCCCATAACTGCCTGATTAGCAAGTCCTTTGATTTCTCTCTGTGAATATTTTAAATTGCTCACCTCCACTCCATCTCTACCACCTTGGCCTTAATGTAAGACCTGACTCCCTCTCACCTGGACTGTTGTAATCACCTCCTGAGCTACATTTCCTGTCTGTAATTTCCTTTCCAGTCTGTCTTCAGCCCAGTCACCAGAGTCAATTTCCTGAAATACAAATCAATCTTATCATCCTCCTGCCTAAAAAAAAAGAATCTTGGCTTAGTGGTTCTTAACAGGAACCAGAATTATACCTCTAGGGGCATATGGAAATGTATAGAGACAGTTTCGATCATCATAGGGACTGGCAGACACCACTGACATTTGGAGGGTGAACCAAGATGCTAAACGTTTTTTTTGTTTGTTTGTTTGTTTTTGAGGCGGAATCTTGCTCTGTCGCCCAGGCTGGAGTGCAGTGGCGCGATTCCGGCTCACTGCAGCCTCCACCACCCGGTTCAAATGATTCTCCTGCCTCAGCCTCCCGAGTAGCTGGGACTACAGGTGCACGCCACCAAGCCTGGCTAATTTTTGTATTTTTAGTACAGACAGGATTTTACCATGTTGACCAGGCCAGTTTCCAACTCCTGACCTCGAGTGATCCTCCCTCCTCAGCTTCCCAAAGTGCTGGGATTACAGGCATGAGCTTCTGTGCCTGGCCAAGATGCTAAACGTTTTGTAATGCCTGGTGAAATAGTTCCACACAGGAAGTATCTTAATGCTTGAAGTGCCTCTTCTGAGGGACACTAGCTGGTTCCCATTGCCTGGAATAAAGTCCACGCTCTTTACATGGCTTAAGCCCTTTCTCAGCTGATTCCATTTCTCCTTATCAGCTTCACTGTCTCCTACTTCCTCCCATTCACACTCTGTGTCAGCCACATAACACTCACCAGTCCCCAAATATGTCACTGTCCCTCACAGTTCTATCTAGTTCCTGTTGTTTTCCTTGAGACACAGTCCAAGTGTCACATATATTCAGTAGAAACAAATATTTATCAAACACCTACTGTGTACAAGTGCTGGAGATATAAATGAAATGTAAGTTTTCATGGTCTTGTGGGGGAGATACATACAAATGGATCATTATAAAACAAGATACTCAATAAAACATGCACAGGGTATTATGAGGGGCCCAGAATGGGTACCAAAGGAAGAGGGAGGTAGCCAGGTGAGGCTTCCTGGAGGAGGTGGTGTCTGCCCTATAAAGGAGGGAAATTAGTGGCAGGTGGTGGGAATATTCCAGGCACCTGCAGCAAAAGTGCTTGGTCCTCATTTCTGAAACCTAATGCTTTAGGTTTCCTTTTCCAACATCAAACAAAAGTACCAAAGACAGGGTTTTGAGGATGCCTACACTTTGCACTTGGGAAGAGGAGTTACCACAACAATGGTGAGAGAAGACTGATATGGAGAAAATTGCAGCAGTCTCCAGGGCTCCAGAAAACATAGGAGGAGCCTCCCAAAGGCCTCATCACATGCCCCCTGCATGGGAAGAGGCAAGAATGGAAGGAAAGAGACATGGGGCAGGTGACCTTCTCAGTCCAGCCACCATTGACATGGTACAACTCTCATGGGTCAGATAAGATAGATTATTAGATTAGAGAATTATTTCTTTTTGTGTGATTGGCATGCGTTTTACAAATTAAGTCTTTAGAGCTTTTAAAATTCATCCCTGGCCAGGCATGGTGCTGTACTCCTGTAATCCCAGCACTTTGGGAGGCCAAGGCAGGCGGATTGCTTGAGCTCAGGAGTTCAATACCAGCCTATGCAACATGGCACAACCCCACCTCTCTAAAAAATAAAAAATTAGCCATGCATGATGGCACATGCCTGTAGTCCCAGCTACTCCGGAGGCTGAGGTGGGAGGGTGGCTTGAGCCCCAGAAGTGGAGGTTGCAGTGAGCTGAGATCGCATCACTGGCCTCCAGCCTGGGCAACAGTGCCAGACCCTGTCTCAATAATTAATTAATCAATAATTAATTAATTCATCCCTGATGATAGCTGTTCACCTCTAGGAAGCACAAAGCCCTCCCTGTGGAGGAGTTCCGTGTTGATACTTGATTAATGAGCCCATATGTTAAGCAGCGTTTCCTTGTTTATGTACATAGGAAACAAGATTGTGTGGCTTTGGGGTCAGGTTAGGGAAACCACAAAACTATTTACAGGTGCCATCTTGAGTGATGCTTGTCAAAATAGACTTCTCTATTATTTTTTTTCCACAGACTCCTAAAGTTCCAGAGTTGCACGGTATATTTGTCTTAATTATTGCACTGATCTTTAGTAGGCATTTAACCTCCTTTAGAAAGGCAGCATAACCAGCAGGTAGGAGTTATCCCCTATTATTCTCATATCTTCATTGTCCAGAAATGGGGCAGCTGGGAATAGTCTCCTTGTAGCACAGATGGAGCCCATTATTTATTTACTTGAAAGTAATTTTGTGGGAAGCCAAGGTGGGAGGATTGCTTGAGACCGGGAGTTTGAGACCAGCCTGAGCAACATAGTGAGACCTTGTCTCTATAAAAAATTAAAATGAAAAAATCAATAATTTGGGGAGGGGGAAATGGGTAAATGCCTTTGTTTATTTTTAAATTTCAGTTTGCTGTTTTGAATAGGTTCTACATTTATATGTTCAAAATTCAGAATATACAAAAGAACTTACAGTGAGGTGCCTCCCAGCCCATTTCCCCAGGCACCCAGTTCCCTCCTCCAGAGCCACTGCTCTTAGTAGCTTGTTGTATAGCCTTGCAGAGATAGTCTGTCCAATACAAGCCAGTACATACGCAATTGTATCAGATGGAGCCCTTTGGAGGCAGAAGAGTCAGGTGACATGCCAGGGGTGGACCCTGTGTTTTTAACATGAATGTCCTTTCTACTGGGCAGGTGAAATTACTTGGGTTGCTGCAGAATTGAAAGTATTTCTTGTTAGCAGATTATGACGTTATAACCAGCCCGCTTGTACTTGCCAGGCCTCTTCTGAGATAAGCCATTGGCCCATAGGGAAGACACTCACTGAACAGAGGCCGGGGCCATCAGCACTCAGGTCTTACTCCTGCCTCTCCTGGGGTGCCTGGCCAGACCACTTAACCTCCTTCGGCTTCGGGTTCCTTGACTGTACGATTAGAACATTAGATCAGGTGATTCTGTGGTCATTGCCAGCTGAAAAACAAATCTCTCGTAGGAAAATGAGTGGCTTTGTATTCAAAAACTGTTTGGATATTTACCTAGAAGTTTTTAGTATTTAAGTAAAGCTACATTTTAGAATGATAGCCAAATTAAGAGCCAGTTTAGACTGGGTGCAGTGGCTCATGCCTGCAATCCCAGCACTTTGGGAGGTCGAGGAGGGCAGATCACTTGAGGTGAAGAGTTTGAGACCAGCCTGGCCAACATGGCAAAATCCTGTTTCTACTAAAAGTACAAAAATTAGCTGGGTGTGGTGGTGCACGCTTGACGCTTAGGCACGAGAATCACTTGAACCTGGGAGGCAGAGGTTGCAATGAGCCGAGATTGCCCCACTACGCTCTGTTCTGGGTGACAGAGCAAGACTGCCTCAAAAAAAAACAAAAAACAAAAAAAAAAACAAAAGCCAGTTTAAGAATGAGTGTCGTAGCAAAAGCTTTTGAAATTGAGCACTTTATTGCATTTACGTATCAGGATAACCATTTAGAGAGCAAGGTCTATTTCTCTCTCATGTCCCTAGTGCCTTGAACATAGTGTGCTTTGATTCATTAATAATAATAGAAACAGGCTGGGTGTGGTGGTTCACGCCTGTAATCCCAACACTTTGGGAGGCTGAGGCACGCAGATTGCTTGAGCTCAGGAGTTCGAGATCAGCCTGGTCAGGATACCCCATCTCTACCAAAAATACAAAAATTAGCTGGGCATGGTGACGCAGGCCTGTAATCCCACCTACTTCGGTGGCTAAGGCAGGAGAGTTGCTTGAACCTGGAAGGTGGAGGATCATGCCACCGCATTGCGGCCTGGGCGACAGACTGAGACCCTGTCTCATAAAAGCAAACAAAAATAATAATAAGCAGAAGAACAGCAACAGCAATAATAATAACAGCTAACGTTTACTGAATACTTACAATGTGTTAGGTACTTGATATATTTTCTTTAGTCAACAGATAGCCCCAAACTGAAACAGAGAGATCATCATACAACTAATACCTATGAGACCAGAACCTGAACCCGGACAGGCTGTCTCCCACCTGTGTAATTTGCCTGGAAGGAGAAATTAATGAATGATGTTCTGAAAAAGATCATTGAGAATGGGTATCAAATAATAATGAGAAAAAACACACACTGTCTTCTGTCTTCCAGAAAAAACTGCCTCTGACAGCTCTCGCTCAGAATATGCAAGAAGCATCAATGCAGCTGGAAGACTCTCTCCTGGGGTAAGAGTTGCTGCCTTCAGAGTGCCAAGCGCCATGTGGGTTGGTGGAAGTGGCTGAGCCAGGTGGTGTATATAGGACCTGTGAGAGGGACTGTGAGCATTGATGGCATGGCTCATCTGCTAGGAGACTAGCTCAGACTCCTTGGGAGAAAGTGGGGTCAAGGCCGCCGGGTTGCTGGAGAATCTTTCTTTTAGTAGGTGTCAGGCTGGAGTTGGATGGCAGAAAGGGCCATTAACAAAAAAGCAACTGATAGGATCAATGCCTATTCTCCTAATCTTGGACAGAAAGAACCTGGTCCCTTCTGTGTTCCAGGTGTTAGCTCAGATTTAGAAACTCTGACCAGACCCTTTCAGTTCTTAGAGTCACATCCTTTACACGCGGTCACCAAAACATCCATGGTAGTTATCTAAAACGAGTGTATTTTCTGAATTATTGAATTTATTTTTTACAATTGGCATGTATTCTTTAAATAATTTTAAAATACAGGTAAGAACAAAGCAGTTTGTATTGTAGGAGGGAAGGTATACCCTTCCTTCTGTCTGCTCCTGCCGTGAGGCTGGTATCCTCTAGCCCTGTCTGTTCTCTCTGGCTGTGAAGTAGGCCCTGCTTCCCAGCGGGATGAGACCTTCAGGCTTTTCAGTCCATTTCTCAGCATCTGCAGTTCTCTCACTGTCCTTTGGAGAATAGTTTCCTCCCACTCTTCACCATTTCTTTCTCCTGTCTGCTGCCATGTTTGGGGGCCCTGGGAGGAGCATGGCCTGTGCCCACCTGCCAGCATCCTCCTTCCCTCGAGCCTGGAAGTTTTTCCTGTTGGTGTTTCCTCATTCTATGGCCATCCTCATCACACCAGAGTGATACTGTGTGCTAGCATGGTTATAAGTGTTTTCCAAGTAATAGCTCATTTAATCCTCAAAACAACCTAGGAGGTAGGTCATATCAGCACTTAGAACCATGTTAGCACACAACATCACTCCCGTTTTACAGACGAGGTTACTGACAGAGAGGGCAGGGAAATTGCCTGAGACTACACAGCGGGAGAAGAGCAAAGCCTGTATTCAGACTTGGGTAGCTTGGCACCAGAGAGCATGTTCCTGACTACGACACCATGGCCACCCCACACCAGTGCCACATACATTTGTGGTGTCAAAAGGATCCTGCAGAGAGCTTGCAGGGGAAGGCGGGAAGGAAAGGAGAGGGAGGGGGGGATAGAGACTGCGGAGTTATATCACTGCACATGTACTTTGTATGATATCAGCTGCATGTTCGCAAGAACACTAAAAGGAAACGTGATATTCATGTAACAGGGCCCTTAAGTGTTAGCCGGCTATCTCATCTGCATAGCAGAAAGGGAGCCTGGCCAAGGCTGGCCTCAGTGACATAAGATAACATATAATGACCTTAATGTCTAATTTAAAAGATTTTCAGAGTATTTTGTGAACACTTGGTTTTCACCTGACTTGAGAATCTAATTCTTCAGTAATTTGTTATCTCACTGTTCACACATCCCTCTGCCACCCCCACACACAAAGTGCATGCCTGAGACAGTCATTTTTATTTTAAAGCACATATCGTGGACTCATGTTTTAGGCAACACCCTAAATTTATAATATTTTAAAGGCTGTGTTAGGTAGCACCCTAATGCGTTCCTGTCACATGACAAGCAGCGCTACATCCACACGATAATCCAGTGCCGGATTTCATGAGCACATGCTCTTCGTTGGGATGTCTTGTTTTTAAAGGAAGATGCTGGAGACGTGTGGAGATGCTGAGAATCAGCTGGCTCTGGAGCTCTCCCAGCACGAAGTCTTTGTTGAGAAGGAGATCGTGGACCCTCTGTACGGCATAGCCGAGGTGGGTGCTTCACCGTGCAGCACGGAAGAGCCAAGAGTGGTGTGGGCTGGACAGTGAATGTTAAAATTTTAACAGTAGTTGCTGGCTTTAACATACACTTCTTTTTGGAAATAAGGGGAGTCAATCGAAGGTACAAAATCCTTTGCCTTAGAGAAAAAACGTTTGTAAATACTGTCCTTTAAAATGGTTGACCTAAAAGCCCCGAAGTGCATCCCATTTGGTATGTTCTTCTTTTTAGGTGGAGATTCCCAACATCCAGAAACAGAGGAAACAGCTTGCAAAATTGGTGTTAGACTGGGATTCCGTCAGAGCCAGGTAACAGACGGCTTGAGCCAGCAATGCAGCATTGTGTCCCATTCCCAGCACCGGGGAAAGGAAGACCACTGACAGTAGACACAATAGAAGTGGTCACCAATTTGTGCATTTGACCCCCAGACTGGGTGCCAGCCTGCCAGCACTCCCTATAGGCCTTGTTCTCCCAAGCGTGGCAGTGGGGTTGTTGTTAGAACATCCTGTTCTTAGTGAGCCAACAGTGAAAGGAAATAATCTAAAGAAAATGAAGTGAGTATATTTAATGGCAGAGGGAACGGTGGCAGTTCTGAGAGCCCAACTCTTAAGAGTGTAGGAATAAACACATCTGTGGCCCTAACGGCTCATGAGGGTCCCACTGTGTCCCAAACCCTGTGTACTTGTAATACCTTCAGTACCAAGAAAGAAGGCACTCACATGGCAGGAACTCATGTAAACCAATGTAGCCAAATCAACGCTGTTGATGTGGGGACTGATGTCAGCAAAGGAGTCTGTCATGATTCAGGGCAGGACTGCTCCCTCTGCTCTGTCCTTGATGGAGTTTTTTGGCTTTTTTTTTTTTTTTTTTTTTTGAGACAAGGTCTTGCTCTGTTGCACCAGACTGGTGCGATCCTAGCTTACTGCTGCCTCTAACTCCCAGGTTCAAGTGATCCTCCTGCCGCAACATCCCAAGTAGCTGGGACTACAGGCACATGCCACAGCACCCAGCTACTTTTTAAAATTTTTTGTGGAGATGGTGTCTAGCTGTGTTGCCCAGGCTGGTCTTGAACTTCTGGCCTCAAGTGATCCTCCCACCTTGGCCTCCCAAAGTGCTAGGATTACAGCCATGAGCCTTGGTACCTGGCCTTCCGTGGAGTTTCTGTCACTGACTTACATGAGTTTCTTCTCAGGCATGTGACAGTTGGGAATAGGGAAACAGGCACCACCAGCCTCAGTCCTGTTTCCTGCTTTATCACAAGGTTTGACAAACCTCTTGTGTAAGGGGCTGGATAGTAAATCCTTCTGGTGCTGCAGTTGCTCCCTGTTGTAACTGCTTAACTCTGCTGTTGTAGCATAAAGGCAGCTATGAGCAATGCATACATGAATGAGCATGGCTGTGTTCCAATAAAACTTTATTTACAAAAGCAGGTGGCTTGCCTGACCCCAGCTTTGTCAGCTCTTTTCATCCTCATTGCAGTCCTGTGAAGCAGATATGATTATTTCTGTTTGACAGATGTGTGGTGATAGAGCTGTCATTTATTGAGTTCTTCTGTGTCTGATGCTTCTATTACAGATTTATGGCTCTAATGAAAGGGCTGCATTTCCTTGTTTCTAAGAAGTGGTTGAGTATTAGATGCATCACTGATTTAATATCAGGTGATTTGGAGAAAATAAACACCAGTTTATTAAATGTACAAGTCAGTTGTGAAGATGAGTTGTGATTTAAGAAATGTTGAGATGAGAAAAGGTATATTTAGGAATTCACACATGGTGAAGACTCTGCTAGTGCAATTATCAAGTGACTTACCTGACACTTGCCACATGCCAGGGATCAAGCTACTTTCATCGTATGTCAGCCCATTTGATTCTCCCACCAAGCCATGTTCATTTGTTCATCTGTGTTTTCAACTGCTATCAATTGGGTGCTCAGTGTGCACCAGACTTTGTACTAGACTCTAAATGCATAGGCCTTTCCATGTGACTTGGAGGGACCAGGGTAGAGGTTAGTATAACATTCCCTACTTTTGAGAGGAGACTTGTTTTTCAGATAAGGGAGGGACCTGCATATATTATCTGTATGACTTGCTTTGTGCCTTCAAGAGCATAAATTGCAGTGTTAGGATTCTGACAGCAAAGTCCACTGTCTCCTGTTCGTGTGTACATGTGATGTTCTCTGTCACCTGGGCTGGAGTGCAGTGGTGTGATCATAGCTCACTGCAGCCTTAAACTCCTGGGCTCAGGGGATCCTCCTGCCTCAGCCTCTCGAGTAGCTGCATACCACCACACCCAGCTAAGGTTTTTTTTTTTTTTAAAAGATAGAGTCTCTCTCTGTCACCCAGGCTGGAGTACAGTGGCACAATCTTGGCTCACTGCAACCAGGATGCCGGGTTCAAGCGATTCTCCTGCCTCAGGCTCCTTAGTAGCTGGGATTACAGGCATGCGCCACCATACCTGGCTAATTTTTGTATTTTTAGTAGAGACAGGGTTTCACCATGTTGACCAGGCTGGTCTCAAACTCCTGATCTCAGGTGATCTGTCTGCCTTGGCCTCCCAAAGTGCTGGGATTACAGGCGTGAGCCACTGCACCCAGCCCCAGCTTTTTATTTTTAGTAGAGACAAGGTCTCGGTATGTTGCCCAGGCTGGTCTCAAACTCCTGGCCGTAAGTAAACCTCTCTCCTTTACCTCCTGCAGTGTTGGGATTACAGGTGTGAGTCACTATGCCTGGCCTGTATGTGTAATTGGAATCCTGTGTAGCTGGGAGTGCAGGTCACCCTGCGATACATTTTTGCTCAAGAGAAAGAAGAATGTTCTAATGACTAATTAAACACGGCAGCAAATGCTCCCTCACTAGAGTTGGTTGAGCAGTATTATAGATGTTTATCTGACAGGAATTTTGCACCTCGAGTGCATGTATCCCATAGGTGATTTTAATACTGATTCTTGATCTTGCACTCACGGTCTTATTCACTTAATCACAGTAGGTGTTGGAGAAGCTAAAACAATTGAATATTTCTACTTTTACTCATTCCTCTTGCTTTTCCCTGGACAAAAAGTGGTAATAATTAAGTAGAAATCCATTATATGCCAGACATCATATGCGTGCGTACGCATTTTTCTCGCCTTTCCTCCTCATGACAATTCCGCAAGGCAGACAGTGTGAGTTTTGTAGATGAGGCAACTAAGATGCATAGAGGCTAAGTCACTAACTAGGTCACATAACTAGTTGAGATAAAGCTGAGCTCCAGACTTGGACATGTCAGACTCTGAAGTCTATGCTGCTTTCACAACATAGCATCTCCAGTTTTGCTTTGGTGGATTTGCTGAAGCCTTTCGGTGCAGGAGTCACGTCAGGAACACGAAGTGGGCAGAACATAGCATTTTGGGGCACTGCAGCAGTCTAGAAAGTTTAGTAAGTAGCTAACATGGGTTTTCATGCTGCATTTTATAACATCTGTGTTTACATTTAAAGTGATAGAGCTTTCCACAACATCAGACATACCCATTTTCAAACAGAAGATCAAAGCACATTTGAAAATCAGAAATTGTTTCCTGTGATTATTTCCCACTTATCCCCTATTATTATTATAGTTTCTTTTTTTTTCTTTTTAGTGCTTTTATTGCTATTGATTAATGCCTACATTATTATTGTTATTGTTGTTTGTAGACATGGAGTCTTGCTGTGTTGTCCAGTCTGGTCTCAAACTGATCCAGCTCAAGTGATCCTCCCACCTTAGCCTCCCAAAGTGTTGGGATTACAGGCGTGAGCCACTGCACCCAGCCTGAGAGCTACACTATTGAAGTTCTGGCTTTTACTTGCTGAAAGTAATCATAGGTCACAGATGGTAGTATGGCAGTAGAAAGAGCCACAAGAAGTTCTCAGAAGCAGGAGCTGATTCCCAGTGCACAGGGAACATTTCGGCTCAAAGCAAGAAAGCAAGGAGACCACCTTGCTCTCCTCCAGTGGCAAGGATTCCATGATTGGCCACCAAAAGAAAGGGATTCCATGGATTTTTCTCCAGTAGTGGAGTTTGTGTGAGACAAGATGTGGTTGGTTATGCTCAAAGCAGATCACTACTCCTGGCACTGTGAGAGTCCTGTCATGGTGGGAAGCTAACGTCTCCTTTTGCCTGCTTCTGTTCTTAGAGGATAAGCTCAAGAGAAGTTGGCATCCTGGGCAGTGATACCCCTTCCAGGTAGAATCAGTTTTGAGGAAGGATCTATCTCCACTAGGTCCTACCTCCAGCTGTTGAATGTACACAGCTGGTTCTCAAATGCTGGCAACCCCATTGTTTTGCAGGTGGAACCAAGCTCACAAATCCTCAGGAACCAACTTTCAGGGGCTTCCATCAAAAATAGATACTCTAAAGGAAGAGATGGATGAAGCTGGAAATAAAGTAGAACAGTGCAAGGTATGAGAATTCCTTGATAAATGTGTACTTGCATCTTTCTTTTCGGTTTTTGCAAATGAGAGATGAAAGTTCAAATGTAAGTTATTTAATGTTTTAAATAATTTCTATCAGAATATTTTGAATGATTTTAAAGGTAGGTTTTATTTTTTTCTTTCTTACTGTCTAAGACTCTATTATTTTATGATCAGAATAAACATTTTAAATTCAAATAGGATATTTTTAAAAACTTGACAGGATGTCTAAGCTTACTTAAAGATGAAGTCAGAAAAAAGGAAAGAAAACCATAGCAAAACATGTAATAAAGTTACAGCAATTAAAAATGCATAAGAAAATCAAAGAAAAGAAGTAAAACTGTGTAAGAAGAATTAAAATAGATCAGTGAAATAGTATAGGTTTTCTGGAATGAATGCTGTAATGTAGGATTTAATATACAGCAAGTGGCTCATATATCCTTGGAGAAGATAAGGATTACTTTTAAAATGTTGCTTGAACAATTGGTTTGTAATTTGGGAGAAATAGAGCTTTTTATCTCATAAATTATAGATAAATTAGATGGTCACGTGATCTCTTTCTGCATCCACCTGTGTAGATAGATGTTCATTCTGAATGTTATTTGAGGTGGTAAATTATTTGAGATGATAAAGGAATAGGTCTTTGGGGAGCCTCTAGACTAGAGTCTAAGTCTGCATTGACTTAGATTTTTCCTGCTCTTATTTTTCATTGTTTTAAAAAAATTATTTTTTTTAATTTCATGCTGATGTTAAAACTGTTATATTTTAGTTCATTTAGGTCATGACATACTTTGCTTTCCAAAGTAGCAAACCTTGATCAGTTAACTGTAGTTAAATGACTTGTTTAAAATAATATAGTGGGCCGGGCGCGGTGGCTCAAGCCTGTAATCCCAGCACTTTAGGAGGCTGAGACGGGCGGATCACGAGGTCAGGAGATCGAGACCATCCTGGCTAACATGGTGAAACCCCGTCTCTACTAAAAATACAAAAAACTAGCCGGGCGATGTGGCGGGCGCCTGTAGTCCCAGCTACTCGGGAGGCTGAGGCAGGAGAATGGCGTAAACCCGGAGGCGGAGCTTGCAGTGAGCTGAGATCCGGCCACTGCACTCCAGCCTGGGCGGCAGAGCGAGACTCCGTCTCAACAAAAAAAAATAAATAAATAAAATAAAATAAAATAAAATAATATAGTGGGTAGAAATATAATAAAAATATAAAAATAATATAGTGGGTAGAAATTAAAACTAAGCTCACAAAATTATGCCTTTGTTTTAAAAAGTTTTTTATGTTTAAAAGATGATATTCAGATACATGCTTCTAGTAAAATAATGTCACAATGGCTTATTTGTGGTCCAAAGAGTTGTAGCTTTGTCAGTATCATTTACCCAGCAGTCTTCTTAATATCTGGTCTAACCTAGCTCTTGGCTATTGCACACAAATTTGGGTAGAAGTTTGGGAAGTCATCATGAGCTGATGTCTCTTCTCTCAACTTCCACACTTGTCAGTACTTCAAATGGTAAAAACTTATGGAAATATTTTCTGCCTCCTTCTCTCTTTATGCTTACCTTGTGAGTAATTTCCTCAGATCTATGTTCTGTTTCACTGTTTTTTTCTTTAGCTGTGTCTGGTCTGCTACTCAAATAACATTGAGTTTTTAATTTCATTGACTATATTTGTCATTTCTGAAGTTCTAATTATTCAAATCTGCCCTTTTTGATACTACATTATTCTTTTCTAGTGTTTCTTATAAATCATTTTAAATATACTTATTTGATAATTTCTGTTCATTCTGTTCTGAAATTTTCTGTGAGAGTGGTAGGAGTTTGCTTATGGTGGATTATTTCCTCATGTGTTTTGTAATTATTGTGAAGTAATTTTAAGAGGGGCTTTATCTGTGGGACTATCAGGGATTGGGAATGAGGCTTCCCAGAGAGTATTACCAGTCCATGTCCATTTTTAATTAAACTTAAATCAGTTTGGGGTTTCTGGGACCACATGTCAGTAAATTTAAACTTCAAACCCTCATGAAAACAGGCCTATGTTTGTGAAATCTCTCAGCCAATGTTTCTCAGACCTAAAGCCCATTTCAAAACAGATGTACTTCCCTGTCATTTCCATGTGATGCTAGGTGCATTTGTTCTAATCTGTTTTTTCGTTTAGAGTACAGTTCTTCAGGAATCTTATCTTTATGCATGATACATGTATACTTGTTTCTCCTTACCAGGCCCCAAAGCTTCAAACACCTTGGTCACCAAGACTGGCACAAACCTGCCCCAGGTCATCCCCAGCTTCCATTGATGCTTAGCTTTCCGACTTTTTCTTTCTTTCTGCTTCTTCTTCTTCTTTCTCTCTTTGTGTGTGTGTGTGTATGGTGGGGTTGAGGGGAATCAAGGAATTTACTTTATTGCTTTCCCAGTTATTCTAAAAGGATGTTCATTACTCTTAACTAGCATTTCCAAGTTTTTATCATAAATGGGAGGCCCTTCACATTAATTTGTGTACCTTGATGCCAAAAACAGAAGTCATTACATTAAAAAAAAAAACTCTCTCTACATATGTATTTTCCAGCATGTAAATGTTCATATATATAATTCCTATGTATATTTATATTTGAAGATTGAAAATACATACCTAATTGCCTAATCTGTCACTTAAAATTTTTTTTTTGGGCAGGTGCAGTGGCTCACATCTGTAATCGTAGCACTTTGTGAGGCTGAGAGGGGAGGATCACTTGAGGTCAGGAGTTCAAAACCAGGCTGATCAACATGACGAAACCCCATCTCAATTAAAAAATAGAAAAATATTAGCTGAGCCTGGTGGCGTGCACCTGTAGTCCCAGCTACTCAGGAGGCTAAGGCAAGAGAATCACTTGAACCCGGAGATGGAGATTGCAGTGAGCCGAGATTGCGCCACTGGGCTCCAGACTGGGCTACAGTGCAAGCAAGACTCCATCTCAAAAAAAAAAAAAAAAAGGTTTTTGTGTTTTTTTTTTTTTTACTTAGAGACTAGATCTAGCCCTGTTGTTCAGGCTGGTCTCAAATTCCTGGCTCCAAGCAATCCTCCCACCTCAGCCTCCCAAAGTGCTGGGATTGTAAGTGCGAGCCAGCACACTCAGCCTGTCACTGTTTACAAGATTATTTAAGTTTTGTATATGTAATTAATTTACATTAGGATATGAAAAAGTGTAAAACAGTATACTATGAAGTCTTCCGTCCACCATTATCCTCCTCCTGCCTAATTTCCATTGCTCCCAATAGGTAATAACTGCTACTAATTTCTTGTTTTTTTCATCAAGACATATTTTTATACATATGTGACAATAACAATATGACATTGCTGAGTGTGGTGACTCATGCCTGTAATCCTAGCACTTTGGGAGGCTGGGTTGGGCGGATCACTTGAGGCCAGGAGTTTGAGACCAGCCTGGCCAACATAGCAAAACCTTGTCTCTACCAAAAATACAAAAAGTATGGTGGCACACGCCTGTAATCCCAGCTACTAGGGTGGCTGAGACAGGAGAATTCCTTGAACCCAGGAGGTGGAGGTTTCAGTGAGCTATGATTGTGCCACTGCACTTCAGCCTGGGTGACAGAGTGAGACTCTGTCTCAAAATAAAAATAAAAATAAAAATATGACATAATCTTCCACCCCATTTTTTTTTTTTTTTTTTTTTGGAGACGGAGTCTCACACTGTTGCCCAGGCTGGGGTGCAGTGGTGCAGTCTCGGCTCACTGCAAGCTCCACCTCCCAGGTTTCAGGCCATTCTCCTGCCTTAGCCTCCCGAGTAGCTGGGACTACAGGCGCCCGCCACTACGCCTGGCTAATTTTTTGTATTTTTGGTAGAGACAGGGTTTCACCGTGTTAGCCAGGATGGTCTCGATCTCCTGACCTTATAATCCACCCACCTCAGCCTCCCAAAGTGCTGGGATCACAGGTGTGAGCCACTGCGCCCGGCCATTCCACCCGTTTTTAAACCCAAATGTTAATAATACACCATAAGTAATGCTCTGTACTTTGCTTCTTCACCAGCGTGTTAAAAATGTATCTTGGAGATCTTTCTGTGTCAGTCATGTGAGAAGCTTCCTTATTCTTTCCGTATGGTTGTACCAGGCAGTTGATGGACATTTAATCTGTGGCGCTTTGCATCACTTTTTCATCTAAGAGCTCACAGAGATTGTTCTCAGGTGCCATTTTGTTTCACTTCTTTTTTCTTCAGTAACGTCTCCTCTTCCATTTACCCAGGATCAACTTGCAGCCGACATGTACAACTTTATGGCCAAAGAAGGGGAGTACGGCAAATTCTTTGTTACGGTAAGCAGCTTCCCTTGACAAAATGTTAAAGCGTTGTTAAAATGGAGTCATTTTAGCTTTTTTGCAAAAGATTTCATTTTTAGTTTTGCTCAGCCATTGTGTGTGTGTCCATCCAATGCTAACGTTACTTTTGTTTTTGAATGTGGGTCTGTTCTCAGTTATTAGAAGCCCAAGCAGATTACCATAGAAAAGCATTAGCAGTCTTAGAAAAGACCCTCCCCGAAATGCGAGCCCATCAAGGTAATGTAACCCGCGTGCGGCTGATGCTTCCTTCTTGCCTCTGCCACCTCTGCCTGGGTTCTTCTTCACCCTGACTCCTCTGCATGCACATCCTTGGGATAAAGCTTCTCTGCCTAGGAGGGTACTGTTTCCCAGCATAATTTCATCTTCCTTGCTGCATTCTCTAACTTCTTCCAAACCCAAATTAACACACTAATAGAACATTCGTAGTTCTTCTGAAACCTTCAGTTGAAGAGAAAGCTGGCCTCTTTGGGGGAGTGCCTGTGTGTTCTCCCATCTTCTAGAGGCTTGAAAAAGTCCAGCATTGAATGATCCTTTTGCACATCAGTTATTTGTTCCACAGGACTTAATTCTGGCCGTGTGACTCTGAGAGCATCCAGTCTAGGGAAAATATTTTGGACTTTCCAACAGAGAAGCCAGTACTTGATGCCACATCATGCACGTCACACTTAATAACAAGTGTGATTGAATCCTAAGACCGTGGTCACTTCTTTCAGACTCCTCCTTTGTCTTTATACTAAGCTTTTGTTCTTGTCAGCACTAATATTTTGCCTGTCATATTCAAGCACACTGCAGATTTTATCTGCAAGTTAGGTGCAGACTGAACTTTCCCCTTATGTTGAGTTTTAAGTTGGGCATCTAAAGCTTTTTTTTTTTTTTTTCCTCCCTAAAGTTTTTGATGCTATGTCTCTCTGATTTACCATTAGAGCATTTACTGGCAAAGGTGGCACAAGTGGTTGAGTCAGAAATTGCTCAGCCATCCTTGGATCTATTTCACCTGTGGTATATACCTGACATTTGGAGCTTATGCTCCTCTGCAAAACCACTGGTCTTGAGCTAACAGCCGAGTAGGATGACTTCATGATTTTGAGACTGAGCATGTGTGTGTGGTGTGTGTGTGTGTGTGTGTGTGTGTGTGTGTGTTGCGGGGGAGGGTATGGTTTGTGGAGGTGCATACATACCAGCACCTTCAAGAATGCCACTTCTTCTCCCCCTGAATTCCAAGAGATCCTCACAGATTCTGGCTTTGTGCCTGAAAGGTTTTGGATTATGGAATTATAGAATTTTATGTCTTGACTGATCAGATAGTCACCTCTTCAGCATTCTCAGGTGCAGTGTGTCTGATATTCTCAGCCATTGCCCTTGCCTTCCCAAATAATCAAGAGTCCTAGTTCAGGGAGGATAGCGTTGAGTCACAATGCAAAGGAATGAGGTTTCTGGAAAATGTTCCCACCTTCCTAGGGACCGACTCTTGCTGGGCAAGTTCATAGCATCAAGAAAATATATTTATGAGATATCTGCTGTGGGCTGGGCCCCGCATAGGACAAAATAGTAGACAGATCATCATTGTAACCTTTGAGTGACTTAGAGTCTGATTTGAAAGAGGTGATTAACAAGAGGAAAAACAAGAAGATTGGATTTTTTGAGCATTTTTTTTTTAAGAGACAAGATCTCACTCTGTTGCCCAGGCTAGACTAGAACTCTCATTCTGTTTTTTTTCCCAAGGGTATTTTCCCTAGAGAAATATGTCAGGAAGCCATGGAGAGCGGGGATGGGGCAGGGAAGAGGTTAGGGTGGAACAGCCCGTGGAGGAAGTGCGATTTGTCCTTCTTGCTGAGGTCACCCTTCACGAAGTTGCAGTTCAACCCCTCCCACCGCTGCCTGTCCTTGTACTTGCCTCTCACCTTAGTGTTCTATCTCTTCTTTCCTTGCTGTCTTCTCTGTTTTCAGAAAGACTTAGCTTGTCCTTACTATATAAAAAAAGTGTGACCTCCCTCCACGACCCCCTCACCTCCGTGGACTCCGTTGTCACATTCATGGTCAGTTGGTGGTAATCTGATGCTCTCCTGACCTGAACACAACACCCTGTTGAATCTGGTTCTCCTTCATTTTTTCTGGTGGGCACTTCAGATGACCCCTTCCTGCCTGCCACCTGTATTTTCTTAACCACCTTCCCACCCCTGAGTCCTTTGCAGTCTTGTGTCTACCCCCAATCACTCTGCTGTTTAGGAAAAAAGAGCGCAGCATACTGCAGTTTTCAAAGGAGCAGCAGCCACCCGTCAGATCCTGGCATTTGACCCAACATGGGCCATCTCTTCTTTGTTCACGTTTATCTCCTTGCACCACTTGACTACTTCTTTCATTGTGAGGACTCTGCATTGCTCCATTTCTTTTTAAAAAGTTTTATTCAAGAAGGATTATATATTGTTCTATTTCTGTCTTCTACCCAGAAGTCAGCCTTTCTGAGGTCCAGTCCTTGCTCCTTTGTTCTTCTCTCCCACCCTCACTTCCTCGCCCCCTTTCCCCTAGAAATCCCTTCACTTGGACAACTTTGCCTCTTACCTGCATTTTAATCCTTGCAGCATCCTAAGCATCGGTTCCCTCTGATGAACAGCCCTCACCTTAAACTCAAAAAGCAAACCAGTTCTCTCCCCACACCAACTGTCCCTTTCTCCCTTCTTGTCTCCCTCATATCACCTTTCCCCAAGTGATTCAGATCTTAACCTTGGAACCCTTTTCTCCTTCCTCTGTTCCATCCAGTGCCTAAGTTCTGTCCATTTTGCCCTAGGCTCTGCCATCCTTTCTTCCCCTGGCCTGCTCTGCTCCATGCTCTCACGGCCTTGGCGTGAACTTGGGATAAGATGTAAATTCCCAGACTCACAATTCCTGATCTTTTCTCAGCCGATTGCCCCTCACAAAGATATGTTAGCCCATTTTTCAGCCTGTTTAATCTTTGTCCATCTCAGGAGACCCTCTCCAACCTCACTTCCTTTGAGAAGCCTTCTCTGACAACTTAAGCCAATGGCAAACACTTTGCCTCCTGATTTGTGCCAGCATTTATTGTCTACACCAGAAGTCGCAAACAGCCATATCTGTAAAAATTGTTAAAAGTTGGTTGTCATCATCTGAAAACCAGATGCTTTGATATAACAATCCTGATTTCTGGCTTCTCCTGAAAGTTGAGAACATCTGGCAACACTGGCTCTGCTTTCCCTTGTGGCAGTGTTGGTTTGGTGCGGAGGAGTGGTTATCGCCTGTCGGCAGATCGTGCACTCCCAACAGGATTCGTGCCCCTGTGCTACCTAACTGGCTCCTCTAGACAATTGCATTTGCGACCCTCGTCTATACCATCGATCTGCCATGACTTAGCAAATATGTCTTGTCTCGTGACTGATTGTTCCGTGTCTACATGTTTGTCTTATATTCCCTTCACAATTCAGTTGCCCTCTCCCTGAGGGTGGGGAGTCTCTGTGAACTTCACCTGTCTCCTACAGTACCTGGCACTTAGTAGATCTGTTGTTTAAGAGGCCAGTGCCTGAGGTGGAGTTTGCCTTATGACTTGCTTCTAGGTCAGTGGTTCTCACTTGTACCCTCTGCCAACATTATACCAGGCTTGGGGGTGGGATCCACTGTATCCAATGTTTACTAGAAAGTTCTAGCAGAGATTTGAAGCATGCCCACCCCTTAACGTTACAGGGTTGGGCTTGTGGTGAAGGCAGTGGCAGGTGTCATTTGCAGAACTCCCCTGGGTGATTCCAGTGTATCCCCTAGTGGAAGGCTCACGTGGCCATTTTCAGCCTGTATTGTGAATCATTGCTTTAGATAAAAGGGATAAAGTATTTCAGGTAAGGTTTGACCTCTGGGAAGGTCCAGACCCCTGGATGCATTTTCTATTGGAAATTCCCCTGGCTGGTGCTGGGCTCCCCACAATTGTGAGAGTGGCTGGTGGCCTGCACCTCATTTTTGTCCCCTACCTCCCTTTCCCTCACCCCTTTCTTCAGTCTTTACCTCTTGCTCTTTCCATCCATTTTTACCTTTCCACAAACTCCCGGTTCAATGGTTTTGTGGGATTTTATTTTTCTTCCTTCCCCATGTGCAAATCATGAGGGCCTCTATCCCTGCTATGACATAGGAGAGAGTGTAAGAGGACACACTGGAGTACTACATACTGCCTTCTTCCAACCCAGCTTTCTAACAGCAGAGCTGCTAAGGGACCAGTGGCCAATAAAGGTGCAGAGAAGGGCATGAACCCGATAAGTGTTTCTCCCTGGAGCAGTTTTCACAACTGGTTTGCCCTCCTTTGCTTCTGCGAGCTGCTCAGATAGCACGGTATCTCTGCAACTTGTGCAGGCAGGCCAAACTCAACCAGATACTTCTTATTCTAATTCATATGTCCATTCTCTAAATTCTTTCTATTTTACTGCTTCATTGTATTTGTGCTAAGCTGCCTCATGACCTGAAGATAATCTAAAATATGGCTTTCCTGCCGTCAGCATAGCCTTCCGCTGCTTTAGGGCTGCAGATACTGCATTTCTTTCCACTCAGAATTTTTCGGAGCTGTTTGGGGATGCGGCGTTCTGAAGCACTGCATGCCGTGGAGATGTCGCATCTGATGGAGAGTAACTGCAACGTGGAGAGTTCACGTTGGCCATCTCCAGTCTTGTATGACAGATGCTTAACTTGTGTTTGAAATTTTCAGAGATTATTTCCATTTTTTCATAGCAAAGAGTCTATTTCTTGTCCTCTAGCTAGAAGGCTTTGCATGGCTAGAATAAATTTCTTTTCAACGAAACAGTATGCTCTGGCGAATCTTCCTTTTAGTGCAAGGCAGCCCACTAAACCCACTGGCGTGTGTTACTGAAGCGTGGTGCAGGTGCAGCGCGCCACTGCAGCTTCTGGGCAGCCTGAGTTGGGTGCCATCTAGGTGCACTCAGGCCTCTGTTCCACATGTGACTGCCCCAGCCTGGTCCATAGTTTGTGCTGCTCCAGTAGATGGCAAATAACAAAAGCAAATAGAACAGATGTATCCCCTCTTCCCAGAGCCTCAGCTACCAGTCTGCTAGAAAAGTGCATTGGGTAGTTTGGGGAGAAAATAGCTTGGTAATGCCATGAGTTTGTTGGGTGTCTAACTGAACAATTTGCTGCTCTAGATAAGTGGGCGGAAAAACCAGCCTTTGGGACTCCCCTGGAAGAACACCTGAAGAGGAGCGGGCGCGAGATTGCGCTGCCCATTGAAGCCTGTGTCATGCTGCTCCTGGAGACAGGCATGAAGGAGGAGGTGAGGGGAGCTTCGGGATCCTGTGCACCAAGTCTCCGTGCCCCTTTTTCTGCCCAGAGCACCATGCTCCCCACCAGCCCCCTGTCCGCCCCCTCCCTTAGTTATACAGCCGTTGTCTGTTTTGTGTAAAACAGTGGCTTTCAAGCTTTTGTCACCATGATCCATACTTTAAATTGCAACCCTGGTCCTTACGATACCCATCTGCCTGTGAATGAAACAAAGGTTTTACGGAACAATATTTATCTTTCCTGCTTGTGGTATACCCGGACCTCTTCGTGTCCTGTTTGATTGTTTCATTTAAAACTCTGGTTGTGATTTGTGACAGTAGATTTCGTGACGCACTAATGGGCTAATGAGCTTTAGTTTGCATAGTGTTATGCAATTTTTTTGGGTGGGGATCATTTACATACTTAATTTTACAGGATTCTTACCCCAAACCTCCCATGAACCAAATAAGGGAGTTTTTATTACTCTTCTTGTATAAATAAGGAAGTCAGCATGCAGGGAGTTTACACCAGGTCAGAGCCAGAATCAAAATGCAAGACTTTTTTCCCCCTTTTTAAAACTTTGTATTGAAATAGAACGTACACACAGAAAAGCATACATATCACAGGTGCACAGCTTGATGCGCTTGCATGACTAAACCCACCCATGGAATTGGCACTCAGATCAAAGAACACCCCGGAAGCCGTCCTTGTGTTTGCTTCCAGCCACTCCCCTTCTAACAGCCTAGGTTGGTGCTTCTTGTCTGGGGCCAGATTTGCTCCCCAGGAGACATTTGTCAAGGTCTGGAGGTATTTTTGATCATGACAACTGAGAGGAGGAGGTGTTACTGTCATCTAGTAGTAGATAGAGGCCATGTGTATATTCGTCCATTCTCACACTGCTATAAAGAACTACCTGAGACTGGATAATTTATGATGAAAGGGCTTTAACTGACTCACAGTTCCACAGGCTATACAGGAAGCATGGCTGGGGAGGCCTCAGGAAACTTACAGTCATGGTGGCAGGTGAAGGGGAAGCAGGCACAGTGTTGACATGGTGGAGCAGGAGGGAGAGAGCAAGTGCGCGTGCAAAGGGGGAGTTGCCACACACTTTCAAACAACCAGATCTTGTGAGAGCTCACTCACTATCACAAGAACAGCAAAGGGGAAATCCACCCCCATGATCCAGTCACCTCCCACCAGGCCCTGCATTCCAACACTGGAGATCATAATTCCACATGAGATTTGGATGGGGACACAGAGCCGAACCATATCAACATGGATGCTGCTAAACATCCCACAGGGCACAGGACAACCTCCAACAAAAAATAATCCAACCTAAAATGTCTGTAGTGCTGAGGTCAAGAAATTCTGCCTAGATTAATCTTCTTCCTGCCTGTCCCTGTGCTTGGGTACATGCTCAGCCCTCGCCATTCCTCCTGACAGCCCTGCGGGGCAGGTGGTACCACCGCCGCCATAGATAAGAGCTGAGCAGAAGTCGGGAAATCCCCATCAGAACACACTGCCGCTTAAGAGTCTGAGTCTCCCAACCTGCTCTTGATGCTGATGGCTTTTCTTTATCTTTAGGGCCTTTTCCGAATCGGGGCTGGGGCCTCCAAGTTAAAGAAGCTGAAAGCTGCTTTGGACTGTTCTACTTCCCACCTGGATGAGTTCTATTCAGACCCCCATGCTGTAGCAGGTGAGCGCCAAAGACTGTCTGCAAATCAAGTCACCCTCAAGGCAGTGGGCAGGTTCTGTCTCAGACAGATGGTCAGTTAAAATCCAATTTCAATTATAGGTTTAAGGGACAAAACTGAAGTGGCCTCTTGCTACAATTCCTTAGTGTATATTAATGTAATGTTCACATGTGTCTTCTTTACTCCTTTTTGTTTTTCTATTTTCTTGATGATTAAAGGAGGAAGTAGCTTACAATGCAAATATTTGGAGACATACTTGTATTTTCTTCCCATCGTTCATAGTCTCCCCCCACCAAATTCATATCTACCCAGAGAAATTATGTCTATTAAGGGAATGACTTTAAAACTAAATTTATTGGTAATTAATCTCTTAAAACATTGTTTTTGCAAGAGATTGAATTTGTTTTATGAACATTTTAGTCTCTAACCACTCTTGCCAACTTAACGATTTGTTATATACATCTTGGAAGATTGTAATTGAGATCATTTCGATCTGCAAAATAATATGTCCCAAGATTCTTAGCCTTACTCCTTTTTCATACTCAAAGAGAGTGTTAATGATTTCAGGTGCTTTAAAATCCTATTTACGGGAATTGCCTGAACCTTTGATGACTTTTAATCTGTATGAAGAATGGACACAAGTTGCAAGGTAAGTAAGTGTAAAGGACGCAGAGTTGTAAAGGGAATGATGTGATATTGTGCCCTATTTGTAAATCATTTTATTCTCAGGGATCATAACCTTAAAATAGCATATTTGTTAAATAATACATGTCTCAGCTCTTATTTATGTTTAGAATAAAAATATCGAGTGATGTAATTATTAATGTAGGAAAGTCACCACTTAGGCATTGGTTTAAATTTGTGTTACGTGGATGAAGACATAGAGTGGTATCCATATTAATGGATTTGCAAATTTCTAGCCCCCTTTATGTTGAAGAAAGCCCTGTAACTGGGGATACGGGTTATACTGACCCGTGGCAGTGTACCTTTTGAGCTGTATGCAAACTTGCGTGTGCAGTGATACAGTTGGCCTTCAAACAGCATGAGGATTAGCAGCAGTGATACACTACATAATTGCAAATTCAAGTAATACTTTTAACTCCCTCAAAACAACTAATAGCATACTGTTGGCTGGAAGCCTTACTGATAACGTAGTCAATTAACACATATTTTGTATGTTGTATGTATTATATACTGTATTCTTACAATAGAGTAAGTTAGAGAAGAAGTACTATTAAGAAAATTGTAAGGAGGAGACAATCTGTTCAGTATTCATTAAAGGGAAGTGGATCATCTTAAAGGTCTTCATCCTTGTTGTCTTCATGTTGCGTAGGTTGAGGAAGTAGAGAAAGTGAAGGGGTTGGTCTTGCTGTTTTAGGGGTGGCAGTTCATCTGTGAGTTTTTCACAGATCTCCAGGAATTTTCCTATATGTTTATTGAAAAAATTGCGTGTAAGTGGATCCTGTGTTGTCAGCTGTATAATGATGACATTAATATTTACTGAGCATTTTCTTGTGCTCAGTACTGTGCTCATCTTTGTAGCTATTACCTCCTGTAATCTTTAATTAACATTGTAAAAGGCAGATGATGATGTGATCCACATTTTACAGAGAGGAAACCGAGGCTTGGGAGGGAACAGGGCCAGGATAGTAGCAAGTAATTGGCAGAGCTAGAATTCAAACCAGACACCCAAATGCTATGTTTCTCTTTGTCCCTTTCCCTCCACCCTCAGCTTCAGTCTGTCTAGGAACAGTTGATTTTAAGCAGGACAGCTTTGTTTTAAAAGCCTAGAGGCTTCTGCTTGGCTGGCCAGCCCACCTCCTCGTCTTTTTTCTCACGGTACTGACTCCCCTCCTCTCCAGAGTGCCTACTCCTCACCACTAAGGGAAGAGGAACAAATGTCACCTCTGTTCTGTCCTCTTCCCCGTCTGCGGACACTGCCCCTGTTCCCCTCAGGCAGGCCATGATCAAATAAGAGCCACTTATTTCTGATCAGTTACACTTCAGTGGATGTGAGTCCATCACTCATCTCTTTAACCAGGTTTTGCATTTGAGCTTTTCTTTTCTTTTTCCTTTTTTTTTTTTAGATGGAGTCCTACTCTGTCGCCCACGCTGGAGTGCAGTGGCACAGTCTAGAGTCACTGCAACCTCCACCTCCCTGGTTCAAGCAATTCCCCTGCCACAGGCTCCCAAGTAGCTGGGATTACAGGTGCCCGCCACCACGCCTGGCTAATTTTTTTGTATTTTTAGTAGAGACGAGGTTTCACCATGTTGGCCAGACTGGTCTCGAACTCCTGACCTCAGGCAATCCGCCTGCCTCGGCCTCCCAAACTGCTGGGATTACAGGCATGAGCCACTGCGCTCAGCCACATTTGAGCTTTTCTCTGTAACTGTGGAATGAGAGACTTTGTCCCTGGTAGATGGTGAGGTGTTCAAGTTCAGAGACAAGTTCTTAGTCATCACGTATCTTTGGAACCCTGCCTGGGGACCAGCCTACTGTCGGTATTAATGTTTATGGGACAGAATTCAGTGGAATCCAACATCAGTGTTAGGTGAAGGAGAGTTGTGGGATTTCTTTTATTGGGTAGCCTCCTACCCAATAAAAGATTTCTTTGTTTATTACAAGCAAATAAACTTGTAAAAGAAGATGTCTGTCTGTTGGTATATTGATTCTATAGTTGAGAATTGTCAACATGGTGGGCTTCCATCCCAGTAACACATCAACTGGCCTCTAAAGTGTAATTATGTTTAATCCCTATCCGTACTCTCCAGAATGATTCCATTCTGGAGGATGTTTCGAGTTCAGAGCGGTGTTATGGAGGCCCCTCTATCACTCTTGGTCCCTAGACGGCAGAGTTGGCTGTACTCTACAGGCTCCTCCCTGCCCCTTTTTTTATGTCTCTGCAATATGCCTTTTTATGTCTCTGCAATATGCCTCCATATTGCGCCCATGGAGGGCAAGAGCTCTTACAGTTGCTTCACAACAGAAATGGGCTGCTAGGTGTGTAGCCGGTGTGCAGTATTGCAAGCGAGGAAAGGCCCAGAGGTCTGGGCGACTGGGACTCACCCCCCTGATCTGTGGCTGAGCTGCTTGAGGGTAAGAGAATTTGGGCTCCATGAAGCTATACGTCAGTACACACTTTTTCTAGACAGAATTTTCAGTAGTGTCTTGTCTCTTCTGTGCCAAGCATTGGTGGAGGTGGTTTTGCCACAAAACCACCTCAAAATCGTTCAGCAGACACCTAAACTCGTTCAGCAGAATCAACACTTACCCTGTTTTGCACATCCAGAGATTGAAGGTTAACCAACTGCACAGAGTTAAACAGTTAATTGGTATTTGACTCTAAATCTGTTTATTTCCATAGTCTGGGCTGTTTTCCAAGTGTGCTTTCTCTGTCAAAATGGAGGCCTCACTTTTAATATAGCATATTAATAAGGTATTACTAATCAGTGTTTTAATAAATTGTTATACTTAAAAGTTTTTTTTTCTCAGTGTGCAGGATCAAGATAAAAAACTTCAAGACTTGTGGAGAACATGTCAGAAGTTGCCACCACAAAATTTTGTTAACTTTAGGTATGTATGATTGAGCTACAATAACTCTGGAGTAAAGATAGGTTTAATGTCCAGCAGAGAAGTCATTTAATTCAGGCATACTTGGCACATTAAAAAACAACAACAACAAAAAACACATCACTTTGGAGGGTAACTTGGGGCTGCTGGGAATGGGATTTCATGTATATTATGATGAATTTGAAGCATCAGTATCATGCTTGACATTAATACATAAGTTGGCTTATTTTCCCACTACAGCTATTAGCAATAAATTTCTTGTGAAAAGTTTGAGTGACCGTATGTTGGGTTTGGAGTCCAAATCGTCCAGTATGTTAAAGGCAAAATTAATCAATAGTTGTACATTCTGTAATGTCTTTTATATATACTACTTAATTTATTTTAAAGTATAAAATCATCTTGCTAAATAAAATTTCAAGGAATGGAGATTATATATTACTTTGTGGAATAACTGTGGTTTTAAGAAAATTTACCATGGGACAAAACTTCCGTAATATAACTTCTGTTTTCCTTTTGACTTCATATGTAACTTAGAACAAGTATAGAGAAAAGGAAAAAGTGGCCCCTAGGAATAAAGTCACTCAAAACCAAACAAGGAAAGTTTTCTGGGAGGACTTTCTAGAAAATTTTCTTTGTTTGGTTTTGAGTGACATTAAGTGATCAACCAAAATACTTTACAGGTGATATGTCTAGAATGTTACTTGTCCTTAAATTTAGCCTTGGGCTTTGCCACTAAGCAAAGCTACATACTCCCTTTTAAATATTCCCTTTGATTAATTTAACTCACCCAGCTTGGAATTACAGATCCTCTTCCTCTATTCAGTGTATATGGTAAGAACTCAGTACTTCTTAGTATGTTGGGAGTTGGGCTCTTTATTTTGTTAATTTTACTCTGTAATTGTTACTAATTGATTTTTGAATAGGGAGCACATTCCCTTGGTTCAAAATTCAAAATTCAAAAGGTATACAATGAAAAATCTCTCTCCTGTTCCCATACCCCAGCCACCCAGTTCCTCTCCTGAGATGCATCCGGTGTTTAGTTTCTTATATATCCTCTCAGCAAGAGTTGATGTAGACGTAAGCAAATACATTCATGTGTACATATTTGCCTACATATTTTTTCTCTCACACCCCCTTCTTAAAAGCGAATGAGGTATATTGTATACCTCATTCTCCCCCTCACCTTTTTTGCTTGACATCTTAAGATACTCGCTTAATACATCTTGGAGATTTTTCCTTCTCAGTACATTGTGTAATGATGGTTGCATAATCCTCCACTGTATGGATATACTGTGATTTATTTAACCAACTCCCTGTTGATAGTCAGGTTGTTCTTAAGTTTTTGCCTTTATACGACTGTACTTATACATAAGCTATGTATATATGATAAATTGGATATTTTTATAATTCCAACATAAAGTATTTTCAAATACAGTTTCCTTTAAGCAATATAACTGTGTCTGTTTTTGTATTAAAAAATATTGAGCTCACTATTAACACATTATAACTTATAATAGGGCTAGAATAGATAGGACATAGAGGAGAAATTGATTAGAAATATATAGCCAATAGAGGTTCAAATTGCTGAGATTTATACTTAACCTATTTTCTTCTTCCAAGCCCTAATTAGTCTGTTATCTGAAGCAAAGAACACAAGAACTGTATAAAATGCTTCACCTGAGCCAGATTCTGATTTAGGAACTCTCTGCAGTTAGCACCTGAGCAACCTGGGATTGTGCACCTGGGCAGGAAGAGAATATTCCAGCAGCTATTTCAGAGGAGAAACCCTCCCCTTCTCTTTTGACCCCTAGATATTTGATCAAGTTCCTTGCAAAGCTTGCCCAGACCAGCGATGTGAATAAAATGACTCCCAGCAACATTGCGATTGTGTTAGGCCCTAACTTGTTATGGGCCAAAAATGAAGGGTAAGTCATCTTCCTCTGTATCACATCCTTTGAATTTCTTCTTTCCCACCTGTCGGGATGCATAGAAATGTAACTTGGGTTACACATTCTAGTTTAAGATCAATTCGAGGTGTTCTGAAATTGGTTTTCTCATTCAGCCTATAATATTCTTGGAACACAGCTGTGAGCTGGGTGCTGTTCCAGCTGATGGTGACACAAAGATGTGTGAGACACTGTCCCAGTTCTCAAAATGCCCCTGCTCTTAGGCAGTTAGATAGCTCAGTGGCTACAGTACAGTGATAAGAAAAATGCACATATCCGTGTGTGTGTATATGATATTGTGGGAGGGGTAGCACTTTACTTCCACCCCCTTAGGGTATCTGGCTGGACCTGAGAACTAAATGGACGTAAGACAGGTTAACAGGAGAAAGCATACAGATTTGTACATTTTAATGCACAGCAGAGAAGTCATTTAATTCACGCCTACTTAGCACATTAATAAAAAAAGCACATCACTTTGGAGAGTAACTTGGGACTACTGGGAATGGGATTTCACGTATATATATATTTTTTATTATTATTATACTTTAAGTTCTAGGGTACATGTGCATAACGTGCAGGTTTGTTACGTATGTATACTTATGCCATGTTGGTGTGCTGCACCCATCAACTCGTCAGCACCCATCAACTCGTCATTTACATCAGGTATAACTCCCAATGCAATCCCTCCCGCCTCCCCCCGGGATTTCATGTATATTATGATGACTTAGAAGCATCAGTGTCATGTCTGACATTGGAGTTCCCATAGGACAATGAAGATCCAAAGAAGCAGTTAAGAGCTGAATGCTTATATTTGAAGTTGGACGAAAAGTGAATTGTGAAAACATGACCAGACAAAGGAGTGTGGGCTAGGGCAGTTAGTTGTGGAGAAGTGACTAGGAAGATAAGGATTCGTTCGGCAAGGTTTGTTTATGGAGGTTTCCCTCAGCCTTGCCTTCCCATCCCTGGTGTTAGGAATGTTTCTTTCCTCCTGGTATATATAGGGAGGGCATCCTTCACGTGGGAGTTTATCTCCTGCTTTCTGGATGAAAAAGGAAGGTCGGAGCACTCTTCTTGCATGTGATGATTTTCAAGTATCTTTAACTCAAAATAATCCTATACCTAAGGGGCATATTTTGGGATGGCATATTCTGCCCCCTTTATCAAGTGTGACGGCAACAGAGGTAAAGAAACATAATTCAGGCTGAGGAGTCAGGGAAAGCTCTGGCTAGGGAATGGCACTGGAGCTGTACCTTGATGAGTTAATAAGTTTCCTACAGCCAGGACCTGGATGGACCAAGACACTATTGAAAGGGCCAGGTTCCCATCGTTTACGGGTGTGTCACATGGCCTCGTGAATCTTGAAGACAAAGAACATGAGGCTGTGACTGGGAAGGCCAGAGCCTTCAAGGTCCTCACACATCCTGCTGAGGTGTCTGAGACTTATTTTCTGGCTGGTGGGGAGTCATTCATTAAGGTTCCTAAGCAGAAGAATGTCTTGATTAAGTTGCACTTAGATAACTTTATTGGCATTGCGAAATGTAGATTGAATAGAGGAGGGGTGGGGGGATCCGCTAGAAAGCTTCTGGGAAATTGCCACTCTGTTGGTGGCATTGTGATGATCTCATTTAGTAATCAGAAGTAACCTTTTGAATAGAGGACATAGGCCGGGCGCGGTGGCTCAAGCCTGTAATCCCAGCACTTTGGGAGGCCGAGGCGGGCGGATCACGAGGTCAGGAGATCGAGACCATCCTGGCTAACACTGTGAAACCCCGTCTCTACCAAAAAATACAAAAAAACTAGCCGGGCGAGGTGGCGGGCGCCTGTAGTCCCAGCTACTCGGAGGCTGAGGCAGGAGAATGGCGGTAAACCCGGGAGGCGGAGCTTGCAGTGAGCTGAGATCCGGCCACTGCACTCCAGCCTGGGCGACAGAGCGAGACTCCGTCTCAAAAAAAAAAAAAAAAAAAAAAAAAATGAATAGAGGACATAAGAGAGAAATTGATTAGAAATATATAGCAAATTGAGGTTGAATCATTGACATTTGTACTGTCGTCCTTGTGTTTGCAGATGAGGACACTGACTCTTAGAAAGAACAAGTAATTTGCTTAAGATCACACACGGGGAACTGGTGTGTCCAGGTTCTGGGTACAGAGCCTGTATCCTTATTAACCCTTATTAGCTTTCCAGTACTCTTCTAAAAGAAAAGTGGGAAAGGACGTGAGAGGACAGTTCCACCCTAATCCAGCAGGGTTCTAAGGCACACAGACTGATCAGACTCCGTGTGGGAGGAAGGCTGGGAAGGATCATTTACAGGCAGAGCTTCAATTTTAAACTGGAATTTGAAAGGAGCGAGAAATTTTACTTGGTCGGAAAGTGGGTGAAAATGTTCTGGTGGGAAGAGAGGTCAGAGTGATAGAGGAGAGGTTTGAGGCAGTCAGACCTGGGATCGAGCTTGGGAACCCAATGTCCTCATGTAAGCCTCATAATAGGTTCTTGTAAAAATTAAGCAAGATGAAGAACCTGAAGCCTGGTAGGTGGCCAGAAAGTGTCAGGCCTTTTGCAGGTGGTTTGCTTTTGTGGTGTTCTGACTCCCAACTGAAACAGGAACTTGACAACAGTGATAATAACTCTTACTTATTTTTTTCTCCTTCCTCCTTTCCTTTCTTTTTTCTTTTCCTTTTTCCTTTCCTTTCCTTTCCTTTCCTTTCTTCTTCTTTTTTTTTTTTGAGACAAGGTCTCGCTCTGTTCTCCAGGCTGGAGTACAGTGGCGTGATCATGGCTCACTGCAGCCTCAACCTCCTGGGCTCAGGTGATCCTCCCACCTTAGCCTCTCCAGTAGCTGGGAGTACAGATGCGTACCGCCACACCTGGCCAATTTTTGCAGAGACGGGATTTCACTATGTTGCCCAGGCTGGTCTTGAACTCCTGGCCTAACTGCCTCAGCCTGCCAAAGGACTGGGATTACAGGTGTGAGCCACTGCATCTGGCCTACTTATTTTCTTCTTTGTGAGCCTTGGCATCCGACAGTGTTAACATCTGAACACTCATCTTGAGACTAGTCCACATATATGGCAACCTTAAGTGTGAGTGGGAGGCTCAGGTTTCAACATAGTAAAAGGCACACTGTAACAATGCATGTTCTTGGTGACATCATAAGCAAAATTGCTTTTTAGTGATCTTTTAGTCTTAGAACATAGCTACCACCCATGTGATGCTGTTCCAGTGGGAAAGTACAACCCTCATTGCAGACCAGTTCCAGACCAGTTTAAAACCGGCATTTGACACAGCATTGGTGACTGACTGGTTTCACTGCCCCCCAGGGTCTGTGTGTAGCAGACACTGTGGTTGTTATCACAGTGCAGACGAAGGAGCAGCCAAGCCAGAGTCATTTTTTCCTGGGTGATCACAGCCACGTTCGTAGACCAGGACCATGTGAATTTGATTTTGTTTTTTGTTTTTTTTGTTTTGTTTTGTTTTGTTTTGTTTTGTTTGAGACAGAGTTTCACTCTGTCACCAGGCTGGAGTGCAGTGGCGTGATCTCGGCTCACTGCAACCTCCACCTTCCGGATTCAAGTGATTCTCCTGCCTCAGCCTCCCAAGTAGCTGGGACTACAGGCATGCACCACCACACCTGGCTAATTTTTGTGTTTTTAGTAGAGATGGAGGTTTCACCATGTTGGCCAGGATGATCTCGATCTCTTGACCTTGTGATCCGCCTGCCTCAGCCTCCCAAAGTGCTGGGATTATAGGTGTGAACCTCCGCACCCAGCCAGTGAATTTGATTTTTGCATCTTTTAAATATTTTATCCTTTAAAAATAATTGAATTGCCCTGACACAACCAGCAGAAATTAGATGCTGCCTACGGGAAGTATTTTAATTTTGTGAACTTCTTTGCAGAACACTTGCTGAAATGGCAGCAGCCACATCCGTCCATGTGGTTGCAGTGATTGAACCCATCATTCAGCATGCCGACTGGTTCTTCCCTGAAGGTAATTCTCATTTCAGTTTCATTGACAACCAAAGCAATGTGATAATCGTGCAAAAAAGTCTTCTTAAAGAAGAAAATACATCTGTAATCCTTCTTCATGATTACATAATTGGTTTCACATTTTTCATGTGTCTTTCCAGCCTTTGTTCATTACATTTGTATTTTGACATAATGGTAATCATATTGTATTGTCTTTCACTTAGTTTCACTAAAACATAGCCAGTCAGTGTACATTGAATACCCACTAGGTGCCATATGTTTGCTGGTGAAGCCTACTGCCTTTCCTGGGGGAACTCCGGCCACTGGAGAAGACAGCCACATGAACAGATAAATTATAACACATGGTAAATTGGAAGATAGGTGGATGGAGAAAGATTTCACAAACTCAGGTGCTGGGAAAGGGAGCCAGAGACTGGTTTTTAGAAGAGGCGATGTTGAATATGCAGGAGTTTTTCACTTGGAAGAGGGCTTTTTGTTTAGCTAGATTATGGATTTGCCCATAGGTAGGAGATAAAGCAGAAAAGGTTGATCAGGGCCAGTTGGTGAAGGCCTGAGTTGGTTGTGTCAGGGAATTAGTATTTCATCCTGTTGGCAATAGATTTTCAAACTAGGTTTGTTGCAGTCCTGGGATCCACAGAGGTTCCCATGGCCCCCTTTGGGGATGCTGGCCAGGCCAGTGTTAGAACTCTGGATCCCCCACACCTACTTCCTCCAGAGCAGCCCTGCTGCCATGTCCCGTGGGGTGCAAGCCCCACAATACCCATCTCTTCTTCACCTCTGTTTTGTCACCATCCAGGGTCACGCCTCATTCTTGTAGGTTGCCCTGGGAAGATGGGATGGATGAATGAATGCTAGCATTCTGCTCAAGATTTCCTTTGAGGAAATGAGTCTTGCAAAAACTGCTAGAGGCAGTATGAACTTGATGTTGCCGTTTTTTGTTTTTTTTTTTCCTGCAGTTGCAAGATTGAATAGAGTGAAAACAGAGCTGCCATACAAAGGGAGGGGACCCAAAGAGGGTAGCCGTTGCTGGCTCAAATGCCAGCAATGTTCATATCCTCATCATTGTCCCTCCCACTGTGCTCTCAGACAGTAGATGATTGGCTATTTCTTTACCTCCTGTTTTTGCCTAATTAGCAAATTTTAGTGACCTCTCTTTACTACCTGATTGGTCGGGTGTGAGCTAAGTTGCAAGCCCCATATTTAAAGGTAGATGCGGTCACCTTCCCAGCTAGGCTTAGGGATTCTTAGTCGGCCTAGGAAATCCAGCTAGTCCTCTCTCAGTCCCCCCTCTCAACCGGAAAACCCAAGTGCTGTTGGGGAGGTTGGCTGACGACCGCTCTAACTGCTTTCTGCTGAATTGGGGCGTAGTAGGGGGTTGTGCAGTTGAGATTTCCTTGGGAGGGGTGCCTTTGATGTCATTAACTTGATGTTGCCTTGTATTTCTATTTTATATCAAAGTGTAAATATTCTTTTTTTTTTTTTTTTTTTTGAGACGGAGTCTTGCTCTGTCACCCAGGCTAGGGTGCAGTGGCAAGATCTCGGCCCACTGCAACCTCTGCCTCCCAAGTTCAAGCAGTTCTCCTGCCTCAGCCTCCTGAGTAGCTGGGATTACAGGCATACATCACCACGCCCAACTAATTTTTTGTATTTTTAGTAGAGATGGGGTTTCACTTTCTTGGCCAGGCTGGTCTTGAACTCCTGACCTCAGGTGATCCCCCCGCCTCAGCCTCCCAAAGTGCTGGGATTGCAGTCGTGAGCCACCATGCCCAGCTAAATATCTCTTTGAATGATTCAAATAAGTGATCTGTGTTCATCATCCTCTTCTGCATTCTAGATTTGGTTTTTTTTCCACAAAGGAGAAAGCACAAAAGTTGTGTAACTTATATTCTGAGCCACACTTCTTCCCCTGTCTTGTCCTCTTACGTTACTTCCCACTGGTTTGATGGACCATTCTTGCGACATGAGTGCCTGGAGCTTCCATTTTGAAATAGTGGGGACTGTGGACTGAAGAATGAGGTCCCCGTTCCAATGAGGGGTGTCCTAGAGCTCCCTCGCCTGCTGTGCTCCGTGTCTCATGCACTTGTTTATTTTTCCTCTTGCAGAG
Source organism: Trachypithecus francoisi (assembly GCF_009764315.1). Classification (NCBI taxonomy): domain Eukaryota; kingdom Metazoa; phylum Chordata; class Mammalia; order Primates; family Cercopithecidae; genus Trachypithecus; species Trachypithecus francoisi. Next base: position 73,943,226 of record NW_022681455.1, read on the forward strand.
GTGGAATTTAATGTATCGGAAGCATTTGTACCTCTCACCACCCCGAATTCTAATCACTCTTCCCACACTGGAAACGACTCTGACTCGGGGACCCTGGAGAGGAAGCGGCCTGCTAGCATGGCGGTGATGGAAGGAGACTTGATGAAGAAGGAAAGGTATGATTCGACCGTTCACTTCCAAACCAGCAGTAAATATGTTGTTAGACCCATGGTATCTGGTATCGCTCAGTGGACTTGGGATTTGAGAGTGGTCCCCATCCACCTGTGGCTGATGGCATCCAGATAGTTTCTGTAATTCTGCTGTAGGTCATTCTAAGCACTGATCTCCCCGTAAAGTCAGTGTATAAAGCTTGTCAGTTAACCTTTCTTCCACGTGTATTCCAGCTTAACTTGGTGGTGTGCTTGGTAAACCCTGCAGTGGAATGGCATCATACACATGTTAAAATTGACCTAAATGTACTTGAGTGGGGGGAAATAGAAAGGAAAGTAAATTTGATAGTGTAGACTTTTGTCCAGAATTGAGTGTGAGAACACCCACCTGGCACAGTGAGTTGAGTGATTTGGTATTTAAGGAGACATATTTCTGGTATAATAATGGCCCCACAATGGAAGCCAACCACTGAATTTGATGTTCAGTGGGAAAAACCTCAGTATTTGCCACTTCTAGAAGAAAAAAAAATGGCAGTATTGAACTTAGTGAAAAGCAGTGTGTCTCTATATACTCTTTTCTATGGACAATTCATGGGATTTTCAAGGGTCATTAAAACTATTTGTGATTTGTACCTGTAGATGCCAACCTGTCCCATGTGTGTGATGAAATGCCACTGTACTCACTAGGAATGCTAACAAGAGGCCTGTTGGAAGTAATATGTTTTTCTTAGTATATGAAACAATATTACTAGATATAGTTTTACATTAAAACAAAGTAACAAGCTCTTATTTTAATTGCTCAGTCTTATAGTGAGGCGTGCTGTTTATTTGTTTCTTGTTCTTTGTTTTGCGTTTTTTACCCCTAGCAAAGGAGAATGCATTATTCTGTCTGTATTCTGTCCGTCCAAAATCCACATTTATTCTATGTGACATATTACCTCTCTGAACCCTCATTCTTACATTCAGTAGTATTTCCTGATAACAAACTCTACCCATAACAAAATTAGCTTTCATGTATTTTAAGTTACAGAAAACAGTGTATGAGTCTAGTTAGCACATGGCAGACAATTCTCAGTTACCTGCCTTGTGTATTCTCCCTGCCAGCTGACCCAGTGAGCACAAGCTCAGGAAGCCAGGTGTCTGTTTACTTTCTGAACTGAAAGAAAAAGTTGCTAAGTTCATAGATCAATGGGCTTAAGTGAAAAGTCAGCCTGCCTTCCACCCTATCCTCCAGCCACATCCAGCCACCATTCCCTTCCTCAAAGCAACAGTTTTTTCCAGTCTTGTTGTTTTTTGTTTTTTTGAGACAGGGTTATATGCCCAGGCTGGAGTGCAGTGGTATGATCATGGCTCACAGCAGCCTTGGCCTCCCGGGCTTAAGCAGCTCTCCCACCTCAGCCGCTTGGCAGGCGCGCACCACCTCACCCAGCTAATTTTCTAAAAAAAGTTTTTTGTAGAGACAGGGCCTCACAATGTTTCCCAGGCTGGTCTTGAATTTCCAAGCTAAAGCGATCCTCCCGCCTTGTCCTCCCAAAGTGCTAGGATTACAGGTGTGAGTGCCCGCGCCCAGCTTTTCCAGCCTTATGTGTCTTTCAGATGTAGTGTTTGCGTATGCACATAGGGTTGTTTCTACATCTCATCTCAGTTAAGGGGCAGTGTGGTGTGATAACCTTATACTACCATTGGTAGCCTTCTGGACTTCACTTCGGTTTCATTCCCCAAAAACAGATTTGAGATGGGAACTAGGAAGTATGGAAATGGGCCAGACGTGGTGACTTATACCTGTAATCCCAGCACTTTGAGAGACCAAAGCAGGAGGATTACTTGAGGCCAGGAGTTTGAGAGCCTGGGCAATGTAGTGAGACCCCGTCTCTAAAAAAAAAAAAAAATTTTTTTTTTTTTTTGGCTGGCTGCGGTGGCTCACACCTGTAATCCCAGCACTTTGGGAGGCCGAGGCGGGCAGATCACAAAGTGAGGAGATTGAGACCATGCTGGCTAATGCGGTGAAACCCCATCTCTACTGAAAAATACAAAAAATTAGCCAGGCGTGGTGGTGGGCGCCTGTAGTCCCAGCTACTTGGGAGACTGAGGCAGGAGAATGGCGTGAACCCGGGAGGCGGAGCTTGCAGTGAGCCGAGATCGCGCCACTGCACTCCAACCTGGGTGACAGAGCAAGACTCCGTTTCAAAAAAAAAAAAAAATTTTTTAATATCCCAGTATGGTGATGTGTGCCAGTAGTCCAAGCTGCTCCAGAGGCTGAGGCTGGAGGATGGTTTGAGCCCAGGAATTTGACACTTTAGTGAGCTATGGTTGCTCCACTGGAGTGCCAGGCACTCCAGCCTGGGTGATGGAGTGAGACCTCGTGTCTAAAGGGGGAAAAAAAACAGAGGAAGTATGGGGATAAACACAGTAACATGGTGTCATTCAAGGTGAGACCTGCCTCTTTGCTTTTAGCTGCTCACACCCAAATTGATCAAAGACTTTGAACAGTACCAGGGTCATTGGCTTTGCTCGGCCTCAAAGCCAAGTGGTGTTGCTTGTCTTGGTATCAGGGGTGGCCATTAGTCTGGTTCTTGCCGCTTCACTGCATGCTGGGCAACTTGGGTGGCTGTCCACATGTGTGGTTTTAACCCATGTGGACCGATGGGCTTCTGTCTCAGTAGTCTGCTTGCATGGTGTGTTGACTGTTTCTTCTCTCTGTGTAGCTTTGGTGTGAAGCTTATGGACTTCCAGGCCCACCGGCGGGGTGGCACTCTAAATAGAAAGCACATATCCCCTGCTTTCCAGCCGCCACTCCCGCCCACAGATGGCAGCACCGTGGCGCCCGCTGGCCCAGAGCCCCCTCCCCAGAGCTCTAGGGCTGAAAGCAGCTCTGGGGGTGGGACTGTCCCCTCCTCTGCGGGCATACTGGAGCAGGGGCCGAGCCCAGGTGACGGCAGGTAAGGAGGCCGACTTCTGCTGGCAGCGGAGGCTGGACGCCCCAACCTACTTGCAGGTGGTGGCCTTTGGGCACGGCATCCACGGCCCAAAGAACTGCTCCAGCACGGAGTGAACAGATTTGCTTTCACTCCTCTGGTTGGCAAAAGACGGAAAAAAAGACTATGAATGGCTGGCTTCTTTTTATGTTTTCCAAAGAAAGCAACATTGGTTTGCATTCTTTGCCACACTGCTTTGGTGCTGGAAACCGGAAGGCAGTGGGTGTCTCATAGTGTGTTAAGCCTCTGTCACCTGTTTGATGTACACTGTCAGCATTCATGTACTATCTGTTCGTTGTCATCCAGTGTGCTAACCAGGAAGCATTTGAATGTGGCAAGTTAGTTAAATTCTAGTATTCCTGGCATTTATTCACTCGTTCATTGATTGATTCAGTCAGACAGATTTACCGAGTCACTGATATGTGCTGGCCACTGTGCTGGGCTCATGAGGTGACTAAGACTTCACTCCACACCCCCAGATTTCAGTCTTGTAGGGCAGTTGATCCATGAGTCCAAGGTGGAAAATAAGATGGTAGCTTTTCTTTTTTCTTTTCTTTTTTTTTCTGAGACTGCATCTTGCTCTGTTGCCCAGGCTGGAGTGCAAGGGCATGATCATAGCTCACTGCACCCTCCGCCTCGTAGGCCCAAGCAATCCTCCTACCTAAGCCTCCCAAGTAGCTGGGATTACAGGTGCTTGTCACCATGCCCAGCTAATTTTTTAATTTTTTGTAAAGATGGGGTAAACATAGATACCCTTGGTTGCCCAGGCTGATCTCGAACTCCTGGCCTCAAGTCCTGCCTCAGCCTTCGAAAATGGTGGAATTACAGGCGTGAGCCACCATGCCTGGCTGGTAGATATTCTTAAAAGTCTCTTTTAGTTGCTTAACCTTTGGATTAGCCACCTGGAGTGGGCTGCAAATGGATAGCAACTTTTAAGAAAAGGCACCTTGAACTTGAGTTTGTTTTTGTTTTTGTTTTTGTTTTTTTGAGACAGAGTCCCACTCTGTCGCCTAGGCTGGAGTGCAACCATATCTTGGGTCGCTGCAACCTCCCCCTCCTGGGTTCAAGTGATTCTCTTGCCTCAGCCTCCCAAGTAGCTAGGATTACAGGCACACACCACCATGCCCGGCTAATTTTTTTGTATTTTTAGTAGAGACAGAGTTTCACCATGTTGGTCAGGCTGGTCTCAAACTCCTGACCTCAGGTGATCCACCTGCCTCGGCCTCCCAAAATGCTGGGATTACAGGTGTGAGCCACCGTGCCCGGCCAGAACTTGAGATTTTTATGTAATTGACATGAATTCAGTTCTCCACACTGATCCAGGCAGATAACCACCAGAGGCTACTTCAGGTGGCATCCCTTGTAGTTTGGAACTGACCGCTGCTTAGCTCTGCACACGTGTGCCAAAATTTTTGTTGTCGTGTTCTACATTGGCCATCCACAACACACTGAATGATCATATATGAAGTAAAATAAATGTGCACAGAACAAGGACAGGCCGTTTATCCACACGTTTATTTCCCATGCAGAGTGATGAATTTGCCTTGGAAGAACTCCTTTCTCATCGTCCTTGGGATAAGCAAGGGAGAGCCTTGTTGTGTGTGAAGCTGCTCATGAGATAGGACTCTTGTTTCACCATTTAAACTGAATGCTGAATGCTCTGTGCATTCCTGAATTCCATTTTCCTCACCTTGGGAAAGTTTACTTTGGCATTAAAAAAAATTAAGGCTTCAGACTTCACAGGGTTTCCCATGCACGTCATAGGCTCCACGTTAGCTTGTCAATAATTGTGCCCCATGTGTATACTTGTTTTGGTTTAAATTGTTTTGTTTGAAGGGAAAAAGTCTAAGCGAATTCACTTATTTTCTTTTTCTTGTTTTTGTTTTTTATTTTTATTTATTTATTTTTTTGAGACGAAGTCTCACTCTGTTGCCCAGGCTGGAAAGCAGTGGTGCAGTCTCGGCTCACTGTAACCTCCGCCTCCTGGGTTCAAATGATTCTCCTGCCTCAGCCTCCGGAGTAGCTGGAATTATAGGCACGAACCACAATGCCCGGCTAATTTTTGTGTTTTCAGTAGATATGGGGTTTCACTATGTTTGCCAGACTGGTCGCGATCTCCTGACCTCAAGTGATCCACCCACCTTGGCCTCCCAAAGTGCTGGGATTACAGGCGTGAGCTACTGCCCCGGCCTGTTTTTTGTTTTGTTTTGTTTTTTTCAGACAGGGTCTTGCTCTGTCACCCACACTGGAGGGCAGTGGTGTGATCATGGCTCACTACAGCCTTTTAATCTCCCAGGCTCAAGCAATGTTCCCACCTCAGCCTCCCAGCTGGGACTATACTCGTGCACCCCCATGCCCTGCTAATTTTTAAAATTTTTTGTAGTGACAAAGTCTCACTGTGTTCCCCAGACTGGTCTTGAATCCTGGTCTCAAGCAATCCTCCCTCCTCCGCCTGCCAAAGTGCTGGGATTACAGGCATGAGCCACCACGCCCAGCCAATTTACAAATTTTCATTTCCTTGTGACATTCAGTTTGTTTAATCAAGGCTAAATGTATTAAGACAATAATTAGTCTTAACGCAGAAGGACAAATGGAATGTCAGTCATTTTGCTTTTTTTTTTTGAGACAGGATCTTGCTCTGTCCCCTAGGCTGGAGGGCAGTGACATGATCTTGACTCACGGCAACCTCCACCTCCTGGGTTCAAGTGATTCTCCCACCTCAGCCTCCAGAGTAGCTGGGACTACAGGCATGAGCCACCACACCTGGCTAATATTTGCATTTTTAGTAGAGACAGGGTTTCACCATGTTGGCCAGGCTGGTCTCGAACTCCTGACCTCAAGTGATCCACCCGCCTCAGCCTCCCAAAGTGCTGGCATTATAGGCATGAGTCACTGTGCCTGGCCTGCTCTTTGTTTTTTTATACTGTATTCTGTAGGTATTTTAATGTACATTACACTAATGTTATTCACTCTTTGGTGACCTTGACAAAATGGAGCTTTAATGTTTGGTATAAAAAGTTCTGGGCCAGGAAACAGGAAGCGTGAGTTCTGATCTCTATCCTGCTGCTACCAACTCTGGACTTCGAGTAGTCATTTAGCCTCTGAGTTCTCCTTCAGTTCAAGTTATTGATAATAATCAAGCCCTTTATCATTTAGAGTCTTATTTTACCGTGGCTTTTGCTTAGTTTTGTATAGTATATATGTCAGCATCTAAAAGCCCGTTCGTGATTGTAATAGTACTGCCCAATTTAAGTCCAAACACAGTAGAGCTGAAAACTCCGCATTGGTTGCTTTGAAATGATCTCTCTCATGATACTGGAGTGGCAGAGTCCTTGGAGTCCAGTCTGATGCAATGAATCTCATAAAATAAATAGTCCTATAGTCCCAGCTACTCAGGATGCTGAGGCAGGAGGATTGCTTGAGTCTGGAAATTTGAGACCAACCTGGGCAACATAGCAAGATCCCATCTCTTAAAAAAAAATGACACCAAGTATACGTTAGCTCTTTATATGGCACCAAGTAAACACTAGCTTTATAAGCCCAGTGCGAGCTAGTTAGAATTTCAGATCCTTGTCCTTCCTGCCAAAGTGAAAACTCTGCTTGGAATCTTGTGTTTTATGTGCAGTATGTTCAGATTTTCTAGCTGGGATTGTCTGACGTCTAACTGGACTTTTACTCCTCTTAGTCCTCCCAAACCCAAGGACCCTGCGTCTGCAGCTGCGCCAGCACCAGGGAGAAACAACAGTCAGATAGCCTCCGGCCAAAACCAGGCCCAGGCAGCTGCCAGCTCCCACCAGCTCTCCCTGGGCCCACCTCACAGTGCTGCAGGGCCCAGCCCACATACTCTGCGCCGAGGTAAGCAGCCACCCTCCTCCTTGTCCTCAGGGAAGGTTGTGCAGACCTCTGTAAATTAGCGCAAGGATTCAGATGGTGAGGCTTGTGGCCAGATCTTTTCTGTGTCTGTTGTAAAATGGCAAGCAGAAAATTCAGTCATTCAAGAGAGAAGTCATTAAAGAAAAAGGAAAAAATCGAGAACAGAAAAACAGACATTTAGCTTTTCCTTAGGCGTGACAAAGCTTAACAAACAAAAAGTCCATTCTGCAGAAATGCTCCCAGTTTTCCTGGTGTCCCAAGCCCTCACTCTGTCTGGAGACTACCACGGCCTCTGTACTTCTTAGCTTTGTGGGTCTGGGAGCCACTGTTGCCTCAGAATTGGGGTGAGAGCTTTCTAGGTCCTGATTTGTGAACTGCTCCCACCTGTCTCCCCTGCAGTCCTCCAACCAGCAGCCAGGGGAATTGCTTTAAACCTCCAAGCAGATCATGTCATCTGTTGGTTAAACTCTTCAGTGGCTTCCATGCAAACTTCTCACCCTGGATTCTCTGCATGCTGGTGGGGCCTACCTCTGAGCCCAGAGCTTACACTCCCCCCTCTCAACACACTCTGCTGTTGGTTCTTTGAATGATGTAAGCTCATCCCCTCCTTAGCGCTTCCAGAACATACTGTCCCATATCTTCACATGGTTTCTTCTTAACATTCAGGTCTCACCTCAAAAATCACTTCTTCCGGCTGGGTATGGTGGCTCACACCTATAATCCCAGCAGTTTGGGAGGCTGAGGCAGGAAGATCGCTTGAGGCCAGGAGTTGGAGACCAATCTGGTCAATATAGTGAGAGCCCACCTCTACAAAAAATTTTTAAAAAATTAACTGGGTGTGGTGACACACACCTATAGTCCCAGCTACTCAGGAGGCTGAGGCAGGAGGATCTCTTGAGCCCAGGAGGTCGAGCCTGCAGTGAGCTATGATTGCACCACCACACTCCAGCCTGGACAACAGAGTGAGACCCCATCTCTAAAATAAAAAAGAGAGGCCAGGCGCAGTGGCTCACACCAGTAATCCTAGCACTTTGGGAGGCTGGGGTGGGCGGATCGCTTGAGCTAGGAGTTCAAGACCAGCCTGACCAACATGTTGAAACCCCATCTCTACTAAAAAGACAAAAATTAGCCGGGCATGGTGCTGCACGCCTGTGGTCCCAACTAAAGAGGCTGAGGCAGGAGAATCGCTTGGACCTGGGAGGCAGAGGTTGCAGTGAGCCAAAATTGTGCCACTGTACCCCAGCCTGGCCAACAGAGCAAGACTCCATCTCAAAAAAAAAATGGATTAAATTCACTGTGTCTGTCTATGAAAGCATGGTCTTTATAAAGCACTACAGAAATGTTAGTGGCATTTCTACGAATTATAGGCAGGGAGGCAGATTCGGGTCCACTTCTTGGTTGCAGACCCCCACTTTATCCTTCTTAAGGCTGTCTCTCTGGGCCACCGTCATCAGGATCTCAGCTGATCCTTCAGGGAAGTTAGTCTTCTGTACCTAGATTCCAGGTGTGACTCTGGTTTTGGGTTAAGAAGACTCTTTTCCTCACAGCCACATTCGGAGTCTTTCCTGCTTCCCGAAATCACAGCTCTCAGGCTTCTTTGCAGGACCGGTTTGATTCTTTTTGCCTTACCCACCCTCTGCGCCTCTGAGGTGGTCTCAGACAAGGCCTCCCTTTCTCCCAGCCCCCTTCCCTGGACACTCTGCTCCCATGCTCCCGCTCCTCATCCTCTTCACACCCTTAAATGTCAGGAACGAACTTTTATTCAGTGAATTTATAATTATTTTTGCTTAGAACAGAAAACTAGACTTTTTAAAAAAATGCTGATGGCATTCCGGAGTACAGATAATGTAAACTGGTTGGTGGTTTCTGAGTTCCAGGGTTGAAAGTTCCAGACCAGTGTAGCAGAGTACACTTTATTTTTTCTTTCTTTTTTTTATTTCTTTTTTTTTTTCCTTTCTTATGTTTTTTAGAGGCAGGGTCTTATTCTCTCACCCATGCTGGAATGCAGTGGCGTGATAATAGCTCACTGCATCCTTCAGCCACTGGACTCAAGTGATCCTCCCACTTTGGCCCCTCAAAGTGCTGGTACCACAAGCACATGCCACCATGCCTGGCCACTTTGTTTATTTGTTTGTAGAGTCAGGATCTCACTGTGTTGTCCAGGCTGGTCTTGAGTGATATTCCTGCCTCAGCCAGTCAGAGTGCTGGGATTGCAGGCATGAGCCACCAAGACTTTACCCTTTTTAATCCTGAATTCTGGGACCTGTAAACAGGCAGCCAAGGAATAGAGGAAGGAGGATGAGGAAAAAGCATTCAGGGAGTCCACATGTCACGGGCAGGAGTCTCTGTTCTGCCCCTTACTAGCTGTGTGGCCTATTACCAAACACTGGCCCTCTTCAGGCCTCAGTTTTCTTCTCTGTGAAAATGGCGATAACAGAGCTTGCCCTGCAATGAGCTTATGAGACTTGAATGAGATCATTTATATAAATTATAATGTGCATAATTTATATAAAAGGCCTTACTTGGTACTGGTGATATGTGAACAGTGATACATGTTCATTTCTTTCCTTCATTTCCTTCTCTTTTTTCTTGGGGAACCAGTAGGATCTTAGCAGAGTTTGAAAAAGGCTAAAGTCTCTCCTTTCCCCCTCCCCCTCCCAGCCCAAAACCAGAGCCCCAGATCTGTCGTTTTCCCTCCTGCCCTCCTCAGTACCAGGTTCCCATCCCTGATCTCAGCTGGTATAGGGAGGAGAGTGATGTGATTCAGTTCTCTTTAGAGAAATAATTCTAAGGCAGCTCTTCCATATTTATTCATGCTTTTGTCCAGGACATGTCTGTTAACTCAAATGGTTCTGGAATTGGTAGAAGTTCTGTTATTAAGACTGGTCAAACCAATCAAGCTCTCAAGGAGAAGGTGGCGTGGGGTCAGGGGTCATGTTATGTCGGGTGAACCAGTCCTGCTTGGTGGTCCCTCCTGGCTGTTCTTGCCTCTTTCTGTGTCTTCCCATGGGGACCTAAGGAGGAGGCTGCTCAGCGGGCTGAGGGCAGCACTTCTGTGTTATTCGGGTGGCCTCTGTTAACAGTTTCCTTCTTGTTGAATTTTCAAAACGATAGACCTTTAAAGACCTTTCAAACGTGCAGAATGTACTTAATTTTTAAAATAAACTTGTTAGTTTGGAGTAATTTTGAATAGAAAAGTTGCGAAGATAATGCTGAGAGTTCCTGTATGCCCCTTACTCAGTTTCCCCTGTTGTTAATGTGTTACATGACCATGGTACTTTTACCCCAGCTCAGAAATCAACATGGGGCCAGTCCCCTCACCCCGCCCCCACTTTTTTTTTTTTTTTTTTTTAATGGTCTCGCTCTGTTGCCCAGGCTGGAGTTCAGTGGTATGATTACAGCTCACTGCAGCCTTGGACTTCCCGGGCTCACGTCATCCTCCCACCTCAGCCTCATGAGTAGCTGGGATTACAGGCGCACACCACCGCTCCCAGCTAATTTTTTTATTTTTTGTAGAGATGGAGTTTTGCCGCGTTGCCCAGGCTGGCCTTGAACTCCTGCGCTAAAGTGATCTGCCTGCTTTGGCCTCCCACAGTGCTGAGATTACAGGCGTGAGCCACTGCACCTTGCGCTTCATTACCATTAACTAGACTCCACATTTTATTCAGATTTCCCTAGTTTTTCCACTCATGTCCATTTTCTGTCCCAGGATCTCATCCAGGAGCCCACATTGCATGTAGTCATCGTATCTTCTTTTTTCTTTTTTGAGACGGAGTCTCGCTCTGTCGCCGGGGCTGGAGTGCAGTGGCCGGATCTCAGCTCATTGCAAGCTCCGCCTCCCGGGTTCACGCCATTCTCCTGCCTCAGCCTCCCGAGTAGCTGGGACTACAGGCGCCCGCCACCTCACCCGGCTAGTTTTTTGTATTTTTTAGTAGAGACGGGGTTTCACCATGTTAGCCAGGATAGTCTCGATCTCCTGACCTCGTGATCCGCCCGTCTCGGCCTCCCAAATCGTATCTTCTTAGTCTCCTTCGGTCTGTGACACGTTCTCCATCTTTCTGTGCTTTTCTATGGCCTTGACGGTTTTGGAGAGTACTGGTCAGGCCTTTTGAAGAAAGGCCCTCAATTTGTGTTTGTCAGATGTTCTTCTGATGGTTAGACTAGGGTTATGGGTTTTGGGGAGGAAGACACAGTGTGGTGCCCGCCTGACCACCTCTCATCAGAGGCACATGATGCTGTGGTTTATTACTGGCGGGGTTAAATTTGGGCTCCTGGCCAGGGCGGTGGTGGTTGCTGCCTCACTGTTCCTACTGAAAGGTGTTTTTTCTCTCTTTGTGCAGCCGTTAAGAAACCCGCTCCAGCACCCCCGAAACCAGGCAACCCACCTCCTGGCCACCCCGGGGGCCAGAGTTCTTCAGGAACATCTCAGCATCCACCCAGTCTGTCACCAAAGCCACCCACCCGAAGCCCCTCTCCTCCCACTCAGCACGCGGGCCAGCCTCCAGGCCAGCCCTCCGCCCCCTCCCAGCTCTCAGCACCCCGGAGGTACTCCAGCAGCCTGTCTCCAATCCAAGCTCCCAATCACCCGCCGCCACAGCCCCCTACGCAGGTCACGCCGCTGATGCACACCAAGCCCAATAGCCAGGGCCCTCCCAACCCCGTGACATTGCCCAGTGAGCATGGACTTGAGCAGCCATCTCACACCCCTCCCCAAACTCCAACGCCCCCCAGTACTCCGCCCCTAGGAAAACAGAACCCCAGCCTGCCAGCTCCTCAGACCCTGGTGGGGGGTAACCTTGAGACTGCACAGCCACATGCTGGAACCTTACCAAGACCGAGACCAGTACCAAAGCCAAGGAACCGGCCCAGCGTGCCCCCACCCCCCCATCCTCCTGGTGTCCACTCAGCTGGGGACAGCAGCCTCACCAACGCAGCACCGACAGCTTCCAAGATAGTGACGGGTAAGTAGGACATCAATGCCCGTATTTCCCTGTCTGCTCTACATTGCTTTTGTACTACTCCATTTTATTTAAGCTTTGATTTATACCAGGCATCAGCAAACTGCACCTGCAAGCCAAACCTGTCCTGCAGCCAGTTTTTGTCATTAAAGTTTTATTGGAACACAGCTACAGCCATTTGTTAACATATTGTCTGTGCCTGCATTGGTGCTAAAACAGCGGAGTTGGATCGTCGTGACCAGAGATCATATGGCCCACAAAGTTGGAAACATTTACTACCTGGTCCTTTAAGTTTGCCAACCCCTGACTTACAGTTGCTTGTGTGTTTAAGACCTATGTACGTTTACATTTTTCTAAACATAATGACTTTTAATCCAGGTGGAAGGTATTTTACAACACGAGCATGAACTTTATTTCTTAGTGAATTCCTCATTAAAATGCTTAAACAGTACTTCTAAGTACTTCTAAGAGTAAAAATGTTCATATTAAGTACAGAATTTCAGGTATAACTTTAAAAAACATGATTTATGCCAAATTGAATGCTCCAAAAGGGAGATCTCAGGGTACAGTCATATCAGAGTGCTGGCCTCTAATGGCTTGGAAGGGAAGAATGAAGAGTTTCCTATAGACCCAGTGGGAACCTGTTTTGAAGTGGTGGTGATTGTACAGGTTTTAGTGGACTACCTAATCGCATATTTTTAATAGTCTAGAACATAACCATTTTATTTAAGATTTCAAAAATATATCCATCCCAAATGCTCTAATTTATTATTAAATTTAAGGATGGATATGGGGTTTTCTACTGTGTTTTAAAAAATGGTAATTAGGGACCTCAAATAATTTCTTACAGCAGCCCAGTTTAAATTGTTCTAAGTGGAGGCACTTTTGGAAAAGAAGCTGTTAATCCATTAATCCATTAATCCAAAGGGTGATGGTTAACTGATTCTAACAATATATTTTAATAACTTTTTTCAGGAATTTAATACATAATTTGCACATGTTATAAATGGTTAATAACTTTTTTTCTGATGACATCAGAGCTTTTATTTTGAAAACAACACAGCCACGTTGGTTTGTTTGTTTGTTTCCCAATAGATGCCCTTCCTCGTGCCCGCACAGGTGGGGAAGGTGTCCAGGACTAAGGTCTGTAACGGCCTGAGCAACTTGCCCCACAGCTCCACATGCTCCTGCGTAGCCATGTTTTGCATATGTGCTTTTGACTGTGTACTCAGGAGCAACCTTTAGACCCTGTGCCCTGACAGCCAATGAGCCATCCTTTCTGTAGCATATAGACTTTTCTTATTTTTATCAGAAGCACTTTGAGCTGCAGTGCTTCATATTCAAGGAGTAGATGTCAGTAGATCAAGAGCCTGATTTTAAGCTGCTCTTGAAGAGTATCTTCTTTCTTAGGGGCCAGGCACAGTGGCTGGTGCCTGTAGTCCCAGTACTTTGAGTGGCTGAGGCAGGAGGATGGCTTGAGCCCAGGAGTTCGAGACTGCAGTGGTAGTGATTGTGTCACTGCTCGCTGCATTCCAGTCTGCATGACAGAGTGAGACCCTGTCTCTTAAAAAAAAAAAAAAAAAAAAAAAGTAATATCTTTTGTCTTTTTGGTGAGCCTCTTACCAGCAGTCTACTCTTCCCAGTGTGACTTACCTGTCACTGATGGGCTCACCAACATCCAACCAAAGGGGACCCGGGCGCCGTCAGCACGGGAGGAGATTGTGTCCTTTGTGTCTTGAGCTTTAATTTTAAATTTTTGTATCTTAAGTGCAAGTTAACTGCATGGAGCTTCTTAATTTGATATTTTAAATTCTCAAGGCCAAAAAATTAAAAAAATCTTCCCCCAAATACCCTACACAGAATTCTTTTAAATTCCTTTGCATTCTAGCATGCTTCCATTTTGCTTTATTAAACCATACGAACTTTTTAAAAGGCACTGTGAGCTCATCTAAGTCTGCCGCTGGGTCTACATGTGGACAGCGTAAGGCCCTCATTATGTGTACAGCTGCTTTAATCAGCTGACCTGAGCCTTACGCCTACTGTGGGGCCCTTAGCCGGAGTGCTCACAGTTTAGGTCTGAGTAAGACTTTCTGTAGGAACCAGAAGTGGAAAACCAGAGCGTAGCCTTCAAAACAGGGAGGAGGCCCAGGCACGATTCCACAATTTCATGCTTGTGACACACCAAAATGTAATTCTCAGATATTTCCTTCTTTTTAAATGAAAGATTCCAAACCAGAATTATGCCTATTCTTTAATACCATTGTTACCTGGGGTATATTTATTCCATAAGTTTACTTTATTGATCTGCTATAACATTGTAATATACTGCTGTAATTATTAGATAAGTGAAATTTTACATTGAAAGTATGTTTCCCTAAGATATTAGCTATTTAAAAACCAATCTATGCTATGAATTCTCCTAACTCAAGAAATTCCAGGTCACCACACGGTGACCACCACGGTAATCTTTATATTACCGAATTAACCTGTACTATCTTAAAATCCCCTGGCCTGCCATTGAAAGTACACAGAAGGCCAACATTTAGAATTTTTGAATCTGCTAGTGTTGATCATACTGCTATTAACCATTCTTGGCTATAGCCATTAGGTTTTTCAAGGAGGAAAAAAATATAACTTCCTTGGACAGGATGGTCCTTCATTATGACATAATGTTTTCACTTAGAAAACTTTAGATGGACAAATTCCTGAAAACAGATTATTCCTTTAGAATTGGATTAAGTTAGAGTTTTAAAGAGTTGGGTTAAGGCTAATGGGATTAATATAAACTCTTGGGGGAGATTATTGTTGCCAAGCAGGTTTGGCAGCCGACTTCTCACAGCTCAGCACCAGCACTGGAGGATGCCGGGATTCTGGCGTCATTTTGAGTCTCCTGTTAATTGTGACTGTAGAGAGCAGTAAGAGTTTTAATTCCCATGGAAAAGAGTTTACATCTTGCTACTTTTGAAGTAATAGATTTTAGCAAAGAGTATTCTAATTTAAACGTTTTATTAAATAATTTAGATGTATGACCTGCCATATTCAGTAAGAACTGAGATTGGAATATTTAATGGTAAGGAAAAGGCACCTGATTGGCCAATGCATTTTTGCTACTTGATGATCATATTTGTGCACTCACGCCTGTTACTAACCAGCCACCCTAACCCTGCCTGCTTGCGTCCCTACTAATAGTGCATGCACTGAAGGCCTGGCTTTGTTGATGCTTGCTGCAATCATTTGGAATACTAAGTGTGTGCCCAGATGTGGAACAGGTGGTCACAGGGCTGGCCTTGTTACTTCTTTAATTTCCATTCTTTTCCATATTAGGCAAACTTGAGGTATAGTAGAAAGAACACACATCATGGAGTCGGACCTGACTGAGTTAGAATTTCAGCTCTTGGTATAACATAGGCCAGGCACAACCTGGCTATCTGTAAAGTGGTGACATCTGTCTAAATTGTTAGAAAGTCCAAGGTTATTTTGATAGCCAGTTACAGTTCTTAATATACAGTGGATCTAAATGAAGGCTAGCTATTTATCTTTTTTTTTTTTTTTTTTTTTGAGATGGAGTCTCGCTCTGTCGCCCAGGCTGGTGTGCAATGGCGCGATCTTGGCTCACTACAAGCTCCGCCTCCCAGGTTAAAGCGCTTCTCCTGCCTCAGCCTCCTGAGTACCTGGGATTATAGGTTCCTGCCACCTCATCTGGCTATTTTTTTATTTTTAGTAGAGATGGGGCTTCACCATGTTGGCCAGGCTGGTCTCAAACTCCTGACCTTAGGTGATCCACTACCTCAACCTCCCAAAGTGCTGGGATTATAGGCATGAGCCACTGTGCCTGGCCTGCTATTTATCATTTTTGTCTAGAAGAAACTAGTTTTAATCAGATTTCTATGTTAGATTCACATGTCAGGATTTTAAAAACTCAAACGTCCGCATCTAGCCTACTAGGACCCAAACAGAGGAGACCGGGGATGGGACCCAGGTATCCATATTTTGATTCTGATGCACCAGTTGTTTTTTTGAATCTTAGTTCTTTCATGGGTTAAAAAGACAATGCTCTGCAGAAGGAGTTAACAAGTACATTCGTATAATTTAGTGAGCCTGAGACTGTGAGGCATTAGTCCACTGTACCACAGATAGACCAAATGACTCACATAGTAGCCATAAGCCTAGACACTTTGCTGGCTAATTTCATAGTGTTTGCTTTTTAAACTCTCACCCTTCTTATGTCATGGAAGTAATGCCTTTTTAAAAATAAGCATGAGCCAGGGCATGGTGGCTCATGTCTGTAATCCCATCACTTTGGGAGGAGGTGGGTGGATCACTTGAGGTCAGGAGTTCAAGACCAGCCTGGCCAACATGGAGAAACCCTGTCTCTACTGAAAATA
Organism: Trachypithecus francoisi; assembly: GCF_009764315.1. Taxonomy (NCBI): domain Eukaryota; kingdom Metazoa; phylum Chordata; class Mammalia; order Primates; family Cercopithecidae; genus Trachypithecus; species Trachypithecus francoisi. Next base: position 73,959,566 of record NW_022681455.1, read on the forward strand.
TAAAAAGTTAGCTGGGCGTTGTGGTAGGTGCCTGTAATCCTAGCTACTTGGGAGGCCAAGGCAGGAGAACTGCTTGAACCTGGGAGGTGGAGGTTGCAGTGAGCTGAAATCGCACCACTGCACTCCAGCCTGGGTGACAGAGTGAGACTCTGTCTCAGATAAATAAAAATAAGCATGGATATTAAAACTCTTGAGAAATGGAAATAATAAGAAATCAACCGTAGCTATACAATTGAAAAAGTCTGCCATTGATATTCTACTTCTTTTTATTATTATTATTATTTTTGATACAGAGTCTCCCTCTGTTCCCTGGGCTGTAGTGCAGTGGTGCAATCTCGTCTCACTGCAAGCTCCGCCTCCCAGGTTCACACCATTCTCCTGCCTCAGCCTCCCGAGTAGTTGGGACTACTGGCACCCGCCACCACGCCCAGCTAATTTTTTGTATTTTTAGTAGAGACAGGGTTTCACCATGTTAGCCAAGATGGTCTCCATCTCCTGACCTCATGATCTGCCCACCTCGGCCTCCCAAAGTGCTGGCATTACAGGTGTGAGCCACTGCGCCTGCCCCTTTTTTCTTTTAGTTTTTCTAAAAAGGAGGTACATGAGCATAATTATTTGACATAGATTTGAATCATTTTATTTTACTTTACATCATATGCTCGTTCTCATATGATAATATAATTTTTAGAACCATGGTTTTTTTGTTTGTTTTTTGTTTTGAGACGGAGTCTTGCTCTGTCACCCAGGCTGGAGTGCGGTGGCTCGAACTCAGCTCACTGCAAGCTCCGCCTCCCAGGTACACGCCAGTCTCCTGTCTCAGCCTCCTGAGTAACTGGGACTACAGGTGCCCGCCACAACGCCCGGCTAATTTTTGTATTTTTAATAGAGACGGGGTTTCACCATGTTAGCCAGGATGGTCTCGATCTCTTGACCTCATGATCCGCCCACCTCAGCCTTCCAAAGTGCTGGGATTACAGGCATGAGCCACTGCGCCCGGCCTGGAACCATGTTTTTCAGTGACTACATAATGTTTCATCAACCAGATGTATTATTACTCTTAGTTGGATATTTAAGTGGCTTCTATTTCTACTTGCAGTTTATTTTTAATAAGTAGATAATCAGAATTGTGTCAAGATAACATCCAGTGAGACTTGAACAGAATCACTCCTGAATAGTTGACTCAAAGTCGCTCATAGCCCTGGAAAACTGACGAGAAGTCATCAGCTCCTGATAAAATTACACAATTCTACTTAGACCAAAGAGCATCAAAGCCAGATTGGTTGGACTGTCATTCTTCTGTTTATTTATTTTATGTATTTTTCGAGACAGTCTTGCTCTGTCGCCTACTTTGGAGTGCAGTGGTGCAATCTTGGCACACTGCAACCCCTGCCTCTCTGGTTTAAGCAGTTCTCTTGCCTCAGCCTCCCAAATAGCTGGGATTATAGGTAGGTGTGGCAGCACCTGGCTGATTTTTGTGTTTTTAGTAGAGACGGGGTTTCGCCATATTGGCCAGGCTGGTCTCGACTCATGGCCTCAAGTGATCCACTCACTTCTGCCTCCCAAGGTGCTGGGATTACAGGCATGAGCCACCGCGCCTGGCTCCATCATTCTTAATCACCCTAACATTTTCCCTCTTTCCCAAAAGAGTTGTGTATATCCTTGGGTGTGGATCCTGAAAGTGAAGACATTATCTGAAGAAATAATGGTTTGGGTCTTAAACACTCTGGTTGGAGCTAAGTTTATATGACAGGTATTATATTGTAAAAAGGAGAAAAAGGTTATTTTAGAAAGACACCTGTTAGAACCTGCTTTTTGTTTGTTTGTTTGTTAGTCTTACCCTGTTGCTCAGACTTGAATGCAGTGATACGATCTCAGCTCACTGCAACCTCCACCTCCCAGGTTCAAGCCATTCTCCTGCCTCAGCCTCCTGAGTAGCTCAGCCTCCAAAGTCCTGGGATTACAGGCATGAGCCACCACACCCAGCCAGAACCTGCTTTTTAAAAACACCCTAAACCTCTTTGGTTGTGAATTTATATATTCTCTGCCTTCCAAGGGCCGGTCTTTGAGGATATTGCTTGGAACTAAGTTCATACAGTAGATATTTTATTTAAAAACAAAAACAGAACAGAAAAGAGACCTCCAATAAAAGGTTTCTTTTTTTGTTTGGTTATTTGCTTTTTTTAATTTTGAAATATAATACTTGTTATATAAACTTAGCTCCAAGCAGTATGCTCAAAGATCAGCCCTTCTTGGAATGCAAATAATATATAAATTCCTAGAGAAGTTTAGAGGTGTTTAAAGAAAACCAGGTTCTTACAGGTGTCTTTCTAAAATAACCTTTATCTCTTTTTTACAACAGTCAACCAGAGTGTTTAAGACTCAAACCGTTAACTGGTGAAGGAAGGCATTCCCTGATACCCTAGGTCTGAGAAGAGGGATGGGTGGTGGAGAGGGGGAGGGAGTTTATTCGCCCTGTAATTGTGCCTGCACCACTTACTTTCAAGGGCATGTTTGGATCTGTTACTTGTCGAAGTGGCTATCAGAATCACCTTGGACTTCTTGAAGGGTGGGTTCACAACCGAAAGCACGTATTCAAAATTGTTGAAGTAATAAGTAAATCTTCTAGAACCATACCCTTAGTGATAACATTCCACTTCCAGCTGTTAAATATCCGCTTCTGTTTCCTGGATAAGATACTCAGTTCAGGAAGGAACCTGGTTACATTTGTCAGAGCCCCAAATCTGTGATGAACTATATCAAGTTCTGCCTTTGGGCTGAGGCTGGTACTGGAGGTCATCCCCTATTTCTTTCTCTTTTTTTTTTTTTTTTTTAAAGAGATAGGTTCTTGCTCTGTTGCCCAGGCTAGAGTGCAGCAGTGTGATTATAGCCCACTGCAGCCTTGACCTCCTGGGCTCAAGCGATCCTCCGAAGTAGCTGGAAGGTGGGACTAGAGGCATGCGCCACCACACCTGGCTAATTTTTGTATTTTTCTCATAGAGATGGAGTCTCGTGTTGCCTGGACTGGTCTCGAACTTCTGGGCTCACACCATCATCCCACCATGCCCAGCCTATTTTGTTTTTTTAAGAACAGTATCTTGTATGAACTTAGCTCCAAGCATATGCTCAGAAACCAGCCCTTCTTGGGGTGCAGTTAATATACGAGTTCATAGCCAGAAAGATTTAGAGGTATTTCAGGCAAACCAGGTTCTTACAGATGTCTTTCTGAAATAACCATTTTCTCCTTTTTACAACAAACCAGAGTGTTTAAGACTGAAACAATGATCTCAGATAATGTCTTTGAGGACCCTCACCCAAGGATTTACACACTCCTCTGGGGAGGAGGGAAAATGTAATGTGAAGAGCCAGAGTGCAACTCATCTGGCTGGGATCCTCTTTGGTCCACCCTGGCTGTGTCACCTTGAGCAGGGAATAGAGCCTCTGAGTCTCCCTCTCTTATTTCTGCTGCCTTAGGATTAGTTAGTAGGGGTTCAGTGAGACGATGTAATAAAGTATGGGTGTATAGTACACTCTCGGTTGTAAGTGCTCTATAGTAATGTCAGCTACCGAGGCTGGGCATGGTGGCTCATGCTGGTAATCCCAGCACTTTGGGAAGCTGAGGTGGGAGGATCGCTTGAGGCCAAGAGTTCAAGACCAGCCCAGTCAACATGGTGAAACCCTGTCTCTTACCAAAAATACAAAAAATTAGCCAGGCATGGTGGCGTATGCTTGTAGTCCTAGCTACTCGGGAGGCGGAGGTGGGAGGATCGCTTGAGCCTGGGAGGTGGAGGCTGCAGTGAACTGAGATTGCACGACTGCACTCCAGCCTGGGCAACAGAGCAAGACCCTATCTCAAAAAACTTTTTTTTTTTTTTAATGTTAGCTACTGTGATGAAGTCTCTTTCTGAAAACTAGTTCTGTACAAGTTGCTGTAATTCTTTCTACTTTTTGTGTGTAAACAAAGTCATTCTTTCAGGGATGATTCATGTAGGAATAGAGAGGGGCTGGGGAAACCAGATGGGGCAGGTGGGAGGCAGAGTAAGGGATTTCCTTTACGCCCCAACATTTTTCCCCTCGAATAAATAATGTGTGTGGATCATAAATAGAAAAATTTAGAAAGGCATAAATCTAAAAAGTATATATATGTGATGTATAAGAAAAAGAGAGCAGCTGTGGAAGGGCTTCGTGGCTGATAGGCGTTAACTTGCATGTGAACACAGATATTAACAAGTGGAAATCTCATCCGTATGCACAGTGCCTTTGCATCATGCGTTCCCCGCCAGGTCATGTCTGTTCCATAGTTTCTGGTAAACTCTGGGCTGAGAAGAGACACAGGCTGGTAGCCCCCTCTGTTTTTAGGGGCCAAAATAATGGGGAAAAGATTGCATTTGCAGTGATTTTCTTATACTGGTATGGTCTTCAAGTCACAGCTACTTCTTTGCCTGAAGATGTAAGAACGGAGGATTGGAAAGATGGTTGCTCTAGATGACTCTTCATTCATCCATCCAACCATCCAAGTGTGCAGCTACAAAATTTATTGAACATCTATTTGCCGGTCACTGTTTTAGGTACTGAGGATACACTGTGAACAAGACAGACACAGTCCCTGCCTTCGTTGACTTCTGTTCTGCTTAGGACAAATCTAAGACAGCTCCTATTCTGTGCATACAGACCACCTTTGACTGCACCATAGGGTGGTGCAATTCTGCACAGTGTCATTGGTTTTATAGTTATCACAAGGCCTGAATTGTCTGAAATGACATTCAGCACCTGAACTCTTTGACACCTTGGCACCTCCATAAATCTAGAAATTTCTCTGAGTTGTGGTATGTAGGAAACCTTGAGGGACAACCGAGGATTCACTGTGAGAAAAAGGATGTCCCAGGGAGTAAATAGATCTTACAGCTCAGAACTGTAGGGACAGGAAGGTGGAAGGGGTAGAGCTGGAACAAGTCTCGAAGCAGTGAGCTTCCCCGGAGTGCACCAGCGTTTTCAAGCTGTGCCTGCGCAGACAGGAGCAGGTCGAACAGAAATAAGTTCAAAACTAGCTCCCGGCAAGGACAGGCAGGATGTCATTTTGCACCACAGCAAGCAGGGGAGAAGCAGCTCTCGAGCCTCAATGTGAGACGTCCCAGCAAACTACCTCCTCCTCCCACTCCCTCACTGCTGCCTGCCATGGCTACCTCTAACCCAGTAAAGCAAAACTACAAAACATCTCTCTTCTCTCTTACACCAGCCCTAAAATACCTAATGAGGCTCTCATAATTTGCCAGAACCCACATCTACTAGAGAAGCCAGCCCTTTTGTTGTAATTAAGATCCCCTTGGTTCGCCTACTTGACCATGGGCTTCATTGAGGCTGTGCCTGTCTTGTGCAGTGTTGCGTCCTCAGCAGGTAGAATGGTGCCTGGCACCTGGGAGGTGCTCAGTAAATATTTGTTCATGCATAAATGAATCTGAGACCCACTGGCCTCTGGGAAGAGCATAGGAGAGGGGGACAACAGCATGAGCACCATATGTTTGCCACCTTGCTGAAGGAATTTCAGCCAACATAGTAAGACATGAAAATGGCATTCGAGGTGTATTAGACAGAGAAGGGGAAGTTAATATTTGCAGGAGACTTAGTCTGCCTCAGTGATGTCAGTCAGCAGTGATTGTGATTCCCCAGGGGACACTTGGCAGCTTCTGGAGACAGTTTAAACTTCCCCAGTGATCTGTGATGCACAGGAGACATTTTTGGTTGTCACACTGGGGGGGAGGCTACATGTCACTGGCATCTGTTGGGTGACACCTACAATGCACAGGACAACCACAACAAATAATTCAGGCCCAAATGTTGCTAGTGCTGAAGGTGAGGTCCTAGTGTTAGTAACAGGAGGAAAACCCAGCAGTCTCGAGGAGAGACCTCTTCCCAGGGCAGCCCAGGGGCCATCAGGAGGGTTCATCTCATGCATTAGAGGCCTTGGGAAGAATGAGGCTTCCTTTCTTCCATCAAAGCAAGCAAATCCTTTGAAAGCTGCATCTCCAAGGGCTGCCCCGGGCTCCTAGCAAGCAACATCAGAGCCCAGAGGCGAGGCTGTGCCACTCAGCTGCCCTCTGGGGTCACAAAGGTATCACTTGGCTTCTAAGAGCTGATGAGGCCTCTTGCAAGGGACTCTGTGTGCATGGGCTGACCCTGAAACGTCCCAGCCTCTCTTCTCAAAGCACCCTCAGGTGACCTCTCAGGGGTTACCCCTCATTGATACCATGTTTCCTCATGTTTTTGTCCAGACTCCAATTCCAGGGTTTCAGAACCACATCGCAGCATCTTTCCTGAAATGCACTCAGACTCAGCCAGCAAAGACGTGCCTGGCCGCATCCTGCTGGATATAGACAATGATACCGAGAGCACTGCCCTGTGAAGAAAGCCCCCTCCCAGCCCTCCACCCCTTCCACCCTGGCAAGTGGAGCAGGGGCAGGCAAACCTCTTCCTTTGCAGACAGAACAGTGAAAAGCTTTCCGTGGAGGACAAAGGAGGGCCTCACTGTGCGGGACTTGGCCTTCTGCACGGCCCTAGGAGAACCTGGAGGCCGCCACTGAAGCTGAATGACCTGTGTCTTGAAGAAGTTGGCTTTCTTCACATGGGAAGGAAATAATGCCAAAAAAATCCAAAACAAAGAAATACCTGGAGTGGAGAGAGTATTCCTGCTGAAACGTGCATAGGAAGCTTTTGCCCCTGCTGTTAACGCGGGCAGCACCTACAGCAACTTGGAATGAGTAAGAAGCAGTGCGTTAACTATCTATTTAATAAAATGCGCTCTTTATGCAAGTGGCCTACTCTCTGCTACCTGGACTTTCATTCTTATGTATTAGGAGGGAGGCTACTGTTCTTCAGACTTGCTGCAGAGTCTTTTTGTGTCATGTATCGTCTGTGTCTCCCCAGTCCCCTCAGAACCATGCCCTTGGATGGTGACTGCTGGCTCTGTCACCTTGTCAAACTGGATGTGACCCGTGCCGCCTCGTTGGATTGCCGGAATGTAGACAGAAATGTACTGTTCTTTTTTTTTTTTTTAAACAATGTAATTGCTACTTGATAAGGACCGAACATTATTCTAGTTTCATGTTTAATTTGAATTAAATATATTCTGTGGTTTATATGAAAACTTCATGATTCTTGGAGACAAATTGTGGCGTGCGTGTGTGTGTGCATGAGTTTGTATGTGTTGCCACTCCAGATAGGATTGTGGCTGAGACATGTTGAGGGAGAGGGTCTAATTGTAGCTGTAGGAATTTGAAGAAACAGAGAGCAAGGTCACAGCAGTGAAAAAGGCCACCAGGTGCCCCAGAGACCTCCTAGACTGGCCATCCCTCAGTGCAGGTTCTGGTCAAGGCGGCACCCTTGGTCCTCCCAGTACTGGCATCTCTTTCTTTCCATCTAGAGATACTCAGACTCCCGGAGCAGCTCACAGGAGCTCAGCCGCACTGGGTCGGTGCATTCGTCAGCAGCTGTAAATTGCTATGGAGAGCCCCTCTTCCAATGGCTGGTGCTTTCATGCCCTATCCAAGGCGTGAAAATTATCCCGTCTCTGCCAGGATTGAAATAGTAGGGGAGAGCTGATGGGGAATTGGAGCAAAGTGAGGCTGAGGCTCTGGACAGCTGGTCTCATGATAGCGCCTTCCTTTCCTGTGACCCAGATAAGACCGTTTTCTCTCGGGAACAGAGCAGGACACGCTGCCAGAGTTGGCTGCCCTGAGCCTTCTATTGATCAAGTTTGCTAGGTGTGTCAGTGTCTAAGTCCCTGCTTAGAAGACACTGGACCTCTTTCCACTACGAACTGACTTAAGCCTGGTTTAAAAAGGGCAATCACATTTCCCTTGTTGTTTTTTTGAAACAGATCTCACTCCGTGGCCCAGGCAGGAGTGCAGTGGCACAGTCATAACTCACCGCAGCCTCCAAACTCCTGGGCTCAAACCATCCTCCCAACTCAGCTTCCCGAGTAGCCGAGAGTACAGATGCATGGCAATACACCCAACTAATTTTTAAATAATTTTTTTCTAGAGACAGGGATCTTGCTGTGTTGCCCAGGCTGGTCTTCAGTTCTGGCCTCAAGCAGTCCTCCCACTTTAGCCTCCGAAAGTGCTGGGATTACATGTGTGAGCCACCATGCGCAGCCCACATTTTCATCTTTACTCAGTTTCCTGTGCCCTCAAAGTACTCCCTACATTAATTACCTTGAAAATATGCTCCTGTAAGCCCATTTGCCCCCATATCTTGAATGTTCATCGGCTTAGGGCTCACTCTTCCCCTGTGCCACCCATGTGTTGTTAGTTTTCTGTACCCTCCGTTAGCCACAGAACAAACCCTGCAGAGAAAGTGAAGCCTCTGTGTAGGCCGATGCTCCATGTTGAGCACCTTCTCCAGGAACCTGGCTGTCCACGGTCAGGTGTCTCCATGGAACCTCGGAGATGCTCCCATCATGATGCCTGAACTTGTCCTCTAGAGGAAGCAGGGACGTAGGCGCTTGTCAAGGAGATGCTGTTGGCACCTGGGGACGAGGAACATCCATGCTGACATCCTGCCCAGAACGTAGCATGTGTTCGTCATTGCTGATTCTGAAATACAGCAAACCCTACCTCATTATTTTAAAAGCCTCATTCAGTTTTTACTCTCCTGTTGTTTGCAGCAATCTTCCTACCCTGACAGCTGCAAACTTCAAAACAATGAAAATCATTTGACTCTGTGTATGTGTCAAAGGTAAAGACCACCCTTTGGGAAGCCGAGGTGGGAGGATCACTTGATGTCAGGAGTTTGAGACCAGCCTGGTCAACATGGTGAAACCCCATCTCTACTAAAGAAACAAAAAACTAACTTGGCACTGTGGCGGACGCCAGTAATTCCGGCTACTTAGGAGGCTGAGACAGGAGAATCATTTGAACCTGGGAGACAGAGGCTACAGTGAGCTGAGATCACGCCAGTGCACTCCAGCCTGGGCAACAAAGTGAGACTCTGTCTCAAAAAAAAAAAAAAAAAAGGACCAAACAGAACTGTGTAGTGTGAGGTACGTGACTCAGCATCCCACCGGCAGGGCCAGGAGAGGCACCTGGATCCTCTTTCTTTGCCATTCCTGTGACTGGGATTCCTTCTGCTGGGGGCATTGTGCTACGTTGGCACTGCACATGGCACACTGTTTCCAGCCTACCCACCGTCAGAGAGGTAGAGAATCTGAACCCATAGTGGCCATTTCTGGCCGTCCAGAAGGGCGCTGGCCATCTGCCCTTCGGATTGTTTCCTTCCCTTCTCTACACAGTAGTTTCTTATAGGAAGAGGCCCTTGCGCTCAGACTTCCTGTCCCTACTCCCCCACCTGCACCATCTCGTCTTAAAAAAAAATTCAGATGCCGTTGGAGTGACCCTATCCTGGATGCCGTTGGAGTGACCCTGTCCTGGATGCTGTTGGAGTGACCCTGTCCTGGATGCTGTTGGAGTGACCCTGTCCTGGATGCTGTTGGAGTGACCCTATCCTGGACTGTCGTGATGGCCCTGGTTCTCTGGGAGCTCCGTGGATTGACTCCCGTTCCTCTGTTGGGGCTGCAGTTCTCAGTGCTCTCCCCAGCCCAGTGAGTCCCACAAGTGCTCCTATTTGAAGGTCTTAAGACAAACCCTCCTGGTTTCTCCCTGAGGTCTCCTCCCACCATTTCCCCACCATATTCTGACGCCTCTGGCCTCGGACCCACAGTCTCAGGGTTTTGCATCAGACTGGGCAGCAAGCACCTCACTCATAGGGATGCTTCTCAGCTAAGGGCTTGCACTTCTCTCATATCTCATTGGTGGAGCTAGAGAGATGTGCTGGTGTGGCGAAGCCACAGTGTCTGGTGCTACCAAAGGCAAGAAGTGACCAAGACTACTTGAGCTGCCAGCTAAGGGAGTGGGGGAGCAAGTCAAGGACTCCCTTAATTTCTCCACTGCCCACAACAGGCTGCACACGTGGCCATCCCCACCCTGTCCCACATGGGTTCGCACAGGCGTGGGCCCTGAGTCTCTTCCCCAGCAGGCAGGACCCCTGTCTCCCGGCACGGAGCTGTGGGTGCCCTCCTGCCACCACCGTGGATTCTGTGTAGTAGAGAAAACCTGCCTGCAGAGGGAGAAGTCAGCAGATATGCGGAGAGGCAGAGACAAAAGATTAGAGGGAGAGAGTGTAGGGCTTGGTTTTTAAAACCCTCCCAGCTCCCGGTTCGTGTCCCTGAAGCCGTTTCTGCATTTCTTGCCTTTGTATGCTCACAATAAAGTGCTTGATTGTTTTTGGTACAAGCGTCCCTCTTTGGGTTTGTTTCTCTTAGTGGCAACCAAATGACTTCTACTTGATACCCTCCAAAGGAGGTACATGGCTGTGTAGACCCCACACAGCTATGCAGGCAACTCTCCTCCTCCCACACCTTCTCCAGCCAACCCCTCCTTTACATGCATACATGCGTTCACACACCATGCCCCTCGTGTCAGTTATCCAGTGCAGCATGACAGATGGCCACATACTTAGCAGCTTACAACAACACATTCATTTTCTCATAGTCCCTGTGGGTCAGGACTCCAGGCACAGCTTCTCTGGGTCCTCTGTCCAGGGTTTTCATCTGCTGCAGTCAAGGCAGCAGCCAGGGCTGGGGTCTTATCTTGAGGCTGGACTGGGGAAGGATCCACTTCTCAGGAAGTAGGGATTATTGAGGGTCACTTTAGGGTCTGTGCTTCGCACATGAAACATCATCACAAATGATATGTGGGGAGGGGGATATTTGATAGAAGGAAGAACCTCTCCCAACCTAACAAAAAACATCAGGGTTCTATTTTCACTCTTTCTACTTGTATTTGAATTTGGGGTTTTTAATTGTCATTCTATTTGTTTAAGATGGAATCTTGATCTGTTGCCCAGGATGGAGTGCAGTGGCATAATATTGGCTCACTGCTACCCCCGCCTCCCAAGTTCAAGCCATTCTCCTGCCTCAGCCTCCCAAGTAGCTGGGACTACAGGCAACCACCACCATGCCCAGCTAATTTTTGTATTTTTAGTGGAGATGAGGTTTTGATATGTTGGCCAGGCTGGTCTTGAACTCCTGACCTCAGGTGATCCACTCACCTTGGCCTCTTGAAGTGTTGGGATTACAGATGTGAGCCACTGCACCTGGCCTGAATTCAGTTTCTATGCACATCTGTAAATTGTATTTGCACTGCACTGGTTTTTTAAATTGATAAAAGTTATGGTATACGATGTGTTTTTTTATATGTACACATTGCAGAATGGTTAAATCAAGCTAATTAACATATCCATCACCTCCATTATTTGTTTTTTGTGGTGAGAACGTTTAAAATCTCTCAGCCGGCTGGGCACAGTGGCTCACGCCTTAATCCCAGCACTTTGAGACATTGAGGTGGGCAGATTGCTTGAAGCCAGGAGTTTGAGACCAGCCAGGGCAACATAGTAAGACCCCATCTACAAAAAAAAAAAAAAAAAAAAATTAGCCAGGTATGGTGGCCAAATGCCCGTAGTTCCAGCTACTCAAGAGGCTGAAGCAGGAGTTGAAGGCTCCAGTGAGCCATGATCATGCCAGTGCACTCCAGCCTGGGTGACAAAGTGCAAGAGCCCGTCTGTAAACAAAAAGAAAAAAGAAAAAAGGCCATATTTGGGGGCTCACACCTGTAATCCCAGCACTTTGGGAGGCCAAGGCAAGTGGATCACATTAGCCCAGGAGCTGGAGACCAGTCTGGGCAATATGGCAAAATGCCCTCTCCACAAAATACAACAACAACAAAATTGCCAGGCGTGGTGGTGTGTACCTGTAGTCCCAGCTACCCAGGAGACTGAGGTGGGAGGATCACCTGAGCCTAGGAGTTCGAGGCTGCGTTGAGCCATGGTTATACCCTGCATTCCATCCTGGGCAACAGAGAGAGACCCTTTCCAAAAACAAAAACAAACAAGGAATGCAAAGGATTGCAGACTTCATCCTGAGAGTGGGAAGGTCACTGTAGGATTCTAAGCAGGGGATTGGCTTCATCCGAGTTGCCTAACCTGCCCATGACTGGAGAATGGGGAAGACTGGATGTGTGAAGGCCAGTCAGGAGACCAGGCAGAGATGGAGGTGGCCCGAGCTATCATAGTGACAGCTCAATGTGTTCCTGCTGAAACATACTGTTGACCCCAGCCAGAGGCAACAGAGGTCTCAGTGTGAGGGGCAGGCTTGGACGGGGAGCTCAGGACTGTAGTGGAAGCCCCCCATGCCGCCCACTCCCCTCCTGTGGGCCTTGGAGGCAGAAGCTCAGCCTTCTCGGTGAAGACTGCTCCTTGAGCCCACTTGCTCCAGAACCATCCCAAGCTCCTGCCTAGAGCCATGTTAACAGCCAGTTCCCCACTCATACCCCTTCCCAGGAGGGCTGGGGGTGCCCTTTGTCCAGCCCACTGCTGCTGTTTGGATTTGTGTAGAGAGCTGGGCCTTCTGAGCAGAGTGGAGGCTGGGCCAATACATTTGCCTGTGCACCAGGCCAGTCCCAGCTGTTGGCATCAAGTAGGAACCGGAAAGACATCACCGGAGGATTAAGTGGGTGAGCAGCTCCTCAGCCCCGGGGAGTCCTGTTTGTTTTCCTCTGGCCTGGAAATTGGGGTCGCCCGAGAGACTCCTCTGCTTTCCACCTCTGTCAGGCCAGGAAGAGGCTCTAGTCCACCCCACCACCCAACCTTATCCCAGGCCTGGATGGTTCATGGCCCTGGGCTACTCCAGAGATGGTCTCAGGGCTCTCTCGGTTGGCCCTGCCTGCTGTTAGCTCTGCACGTGGCAAACGCAGCCCTAATGGGTCATTCCATCAGACTCCATCAGGCCCAAAGCAGGAAAGCTGAGGAGGCTGGCTCTACCCAGAACAGGAGGCCACTGCCCTGCAGGTCAAAGCCTTACTGGCCTTTGGTGGGGAAGTTCATTGAGATGCCCATCCACCTGGCTGCTGCTTTTTAGGGAAGCATCATCCTGGGGAATTAAGCAAAGAAACAGTCTAAGGCTGGGTGCGTGGCTCATGCCTGTAATCTCAGCACTTTGGGAGGCCAAGGCAAGAGGATTGCTTGAGCCCAGGAGTTTGAGACCAGCTCAGGCAACATAGGAGAGACCCGCCCCCCATGTCTCTGCAAATAAATTTTAAAAATTAGCCAGGCATGGTGGTGCATGTCTGTTGTCCCAGCTACTCAGGAGACTGAGGTAGGAGGATCACATGAGCCCGGGAAGTCAAGACTGCAGTGAGCTGTCAGGGCGCCACTACACTCCAGCCTGGGTGACAGAGCGAGACCCTGTCTCAAAAACAAAACAGTCTAAGCCAGAACTTGAGAAGTGCACACAATTCCCTGATTTTCTTATAGCACAAGATTTCAAGAGTACCAACTTGGATCTATTTCCAAGAAATATCTAGGAGGAAGTATCACAGTGAGAAAACTCTTGGGGACCTTCACCCAAAGCCAGCCATAGTGGAAGGCAAGAGATAGAATGCAGGTCCCATTCTTCGCACTGTGAAGATGAGCTGGACAAGTTCGAATGCTAAAAGGTCCTGTGAGTCCCTTTGCCTCTTTATCCCTTTGAATTTGGGTATTGATATTACACAATGGATAAGAAGAATGAATAACTGTCTTTTGTGAAAGGAAGCTTTTACATGTCTCTCCTCTTTCCATCTTCTAACCTTCATTATTTTCAAGAAGAAAAGAGGCTGGGCGTGGTGGCTCATGCCTGTAATCCTAGTACTTTGGGAGGCTGAGGTGGGGGGGATCACTTGAGGCCAAGAGTTCAGGACCAGCCTGGGCAACATAGACCACATCTCTTTAAAAAAAAGAAAAAATTAGGTAGACATGGTGATGTGTACCTGCAGTCCTAGAAACTTGGGAGGCTGAGGAGGGAGGATCACTTGAGCCCAGGAGTTTGAGGTTGCAGTGAACTATGACCATGCCACTGCACTCCAGCCTGGGTGACAGAGCGAGACACTGTCTCAAAAAAAAAAAAGAAAAAAAGAACTAAGTGTCATGTTGAAAATGGTCTATAGGCCGGGCGCGGTGGCTCAAGCCTGTAATCCCAGCACTTTGGGAGGCCGAGACGGGTGGATCACGAGGTCAGGAGATCGAGACCATCCTGGTCTACACGGTGAAACCCCGTCTCTACTAAAAAAAAAACAAAATACAGAAAATGGTCTATAAACACTTAGAAGCCTTGTGGTAAACAAACAAAAGCTTTATTATTTTTTCTTTCATTAAAAAAATGGAGCATTGAAGAGAAACAGCCTTTGAACCCCTGGGTTCACCCCACACTAAGCAAAGTAGCCCCAGATAAAGATGGCACAGCTCACGCAGAAAATAAGGTTGACGTCCAGGAGGGTCTTCACCAAGGGGTTTTCTTCCAGGGAAACTATGACGGGTTCTGCTCTGGCTGGGAGCTCTTCCTTGCCCTTGTCCTGTATTCCACAGAGCCACAGGATGGCCTTCACGACTTTGGACTGCTTTGGGGTCATGTCACCTAGAAAGAACCCAGCAAAGGAAGACCATAGAGGTGGTCTGTGTCTCCCAGAGAGGCGAGACGGGGACACTCACCAGGTGTGTTCAAGTGCTGGGATTATAGGCATGAACCACCATTCCCAGCTGAAATCTCCCAATTTTTTTTTTTTTTTTTTGAGACAGCCTCACTCTGTCACCCAGGCTGGAGTGCAATGGTGTGATCTCGGCTCACTGCAACCTCCACCTCCCAGGTTCAAGCGATTCTCCTGCCTCAGCCTCTCAAGTAGCTGGGACTATAGGTACGTGCTACCATGTCTGGCTAATTTTTGTATTTCTAGTAGAGATGGGGTTTCACCATGTTGGCCGGGCTGATCTCAAACTCCTGACTTCAAGTGATCCACCCGCCTTGGCCTCCCAAAGTGCTGGGATTACAGGCTTGAACCACGGCACCCAGCCGAAATCTCTCAATTTTTAAACGTTAACTCACATTTTATTGAAACTGTAGGTGGGCCAAGCCAAAATATGTCTGCAAGCCGCCAGTTTAGAAGCACTGAGAGAAGGCACGTCGTGTTCCTGCCTGCCCATGTGTGGAGCATGAGGATGAAATGAACCGTGTCTTCATAGGCACTCAACAAGTGTTTGTTTACTCTTAGTGCCCGTAGGAAGCTTCTGTTGAAAGTTACTAAAAACTCCTTTCCCATGGCCAGAGCGTGGGGACGGATCAGACACTGGAGCCAGAGGATGCTAAAACTCAAGTGTGCCCACTTTCCTGGCTTGTAATTTGATAGGAAAAAACAACAAAAAAAATCCCCTTAACACGTAATGCTTCTTGCTGTAACTGAGGAGAGAGGCTACTCACAGCTGTGGGTTTTAGACATGTTTTCTTGGACCATCTCGAACTGGACTCTGCTGCTGCTGCTGGCCTCTGGCATCCCGTTCTGAGAGAGGGCAAGAGACAAGGGAGCTGCTGGTGGTGCTTGTTCCTTCTGGACCACAGGGTCATGACGAGTAAACCAGGTCAGGTGGCTGACCTAAGGAGCAGGAATGAATGATGAGATTTGTGGTGGAGGTGGGGCTGGGGTTTTCCATCCTTTTCTCACACTCCCCACCCAACCCCACACTCAGCCTTTGTGTCTGAATCTGCTCCCAGCCCCACCCTCCCACCCCATCCTCCAATAAGCGTCACGTCCCTGCGCTCTTCAGCATCAGTGCACAATTCCCCCGCTCATTCCCACATCTTTCTCCGATAAACCCCATCCTCATGTTGCTGGGATGTAGTTATCCCTCATTCTAATCCTCAGAGCTTAACCCTCACCCTAGAGTACTGCAGGACCCCAGAATTGGTCATTTCAGCTCATCCATTTCTCTGGCCACAGGGATTGGATTCCAGAGCCACAGGATGGCCTTCACCACTTTGGACTGTTTCTGGGTTCACGGATGAGCATGTGTCCTGAGCTGACTCCATCAATGGGAATCTAGAACTTCTCTAGAAATTCTGAGACAGAAATACTTATGCTTATTTTTACCTTTTTTCTTTTTAAGACAGGCTCTTATTCTGTCACCCAGGTGGGAGTGCAGTGGCATGGACATAGCTCACTGCAGCCTTAAACTCCTGGGCTGAAGCAGTCCTCCCACCTCAGCCTCCCTAGTAGCTGGGATTACAGGCATCAGCCATCACGCCCTGCTAATTTTTTCTTTTCTTTTCTTTTCTTTTTCTCTCTCTTTTTTTTTTTTTTGTGAGACAGGGTCTTGCTCTGTTGCCCAGGCTGGAGTACAGTGGCATGGTCATAGTTCACTGCATCGTCAGACTCCTGGGCTCTGGCAGTCCTCCCACCTCAGCCTCTCTAGTAACTGAGATTACAGGCATGAGTCATCACACCCTGCTAATTTTTTCATTTTTTTAAGAGATGGGCTCTCACTATGTAGCCCAGGCTGGTCTCGAACTCCTGGCCTCAAGTGATCCTCCCACCTCAGCTTCCTGAAGTGCTGGGATTACAGGAATGAGCCGCCACACCCCAGCCTTGTGTTTACTTAATGGCAGTAAAAGAGGATATCTCTCTAGAAGGTACTGGGCTCCATATGGGACGTAAGAATCAAAGCAGAAGTGCAGATGGATTCTGTTGACCTTTTCAAAGTCCTGAATAATCCTGCCCCTGAACCCCAACCCTGGACTTTTCAGCTTTTTGGACAATCAGTCTCCTTCGCTTAAGTCAGTATGGGTCAGTTTTCTGTCACTTCTAACAAAAAGTCTCAACGGATCTAGCCATCAGCCCAAACGTACCATCTCCTTGGAGGGCGGCTCTGTGAACCAGCTTACGGTGGAGACAGTGATGAGGGTGACCGTGGACAGGATCATGGAGAAGTAGAGGTAGTGGATGCTCTTCACCAGGACCGGGCGCTCATCTGGCTGGTCACACCGAGGCTCCACGTAAATAAAGTCCAGGACCAGCCTAACCAAGCCCAGGAGCAGGCCCGAGATCAGGCCCCAGAAGGCACCCTGCAACGTCAGAGCAAGATCGTCTTAGAGACGCCAAGGGCTCTGGCCTCCAGGAACCTCAAGAAGCCATCTCCAGGGCTTGTCTTTCTTGTGGTGGTCACTGCATGCATGGGTCAGCAATTTGGAAAGGTTCTGCAATACTTAACCATTTATCTTTTTAATAACGAATCGACTACTAATAGATTACTAACACCCTCTTAATTTAGCTTCCCTGTTCAATAACAAAAAATGCATCAAGATACTTTTGATGAGAACCTCTCATTGCTTTTTTTTTTTCTTTTTGGAGAGACAGAGTCTCACTCTTTCGCCCGGGCTGGAGTGCAGTGGTGCAGTCTCAGCTCACTGCAACCTCTGCCTCCCAAGTTCCAGTGATTCTCCTGCCTCAGCATCTGAGTAGCTGGGATTACAGGCACCCACCACCACACCGGGCTCATTTTTGTATTTTGTGTAGAGGTGGGGTTTCACCATGTTGGCCAGGCTGGTCTCGAACTCCCAACCTCAAGTGATCCACCCACCTCAGCCTCCCAAAGTACTGGAATTACGGGTGTGAGCCATCGCAGCAGCCCTCTCATTGCTTTTTTGCAAAGGTCAGATAAACACCCTCTCTGTATCTTCCACCATGAAACTCACCCTCCCTCTCAACACCCAAGTCCAGCCTGTATCTCCCTTCAGTACCCTCCCCTCCCATCCTATCCCAGTCCTCAAGGGGCAGCTCTTGGTTCTGGCCTAGTGGGAGCAGTCCAGAGCTACCTTTTCATTGGTCCTCTTCCAGAAACATCCCATGATGAAGACCACCGCCACGGGCGGCTGCAGGTAGGAGCTGATGGACTGGATGTAGATGAAGAGCTGACCACCCTGGCTGGCCTGGATCACAGGGATCCATAGGATGGAGACCAGGACCAGCAGCAGGACAAACACCCTGGTGCCAGCGGCGAGAGGCACAAATTAGCATCATCTTCCCTGAACATTTACTCCTCTTTCTCTTTCTTTTTTTTTTAATAGGGTCTTGTTCTGTTGCCAAGGCTGGGGTGCAGTGGTGAGAGCATAGCTCACTGCAGCCTCCAATTCCTGGGCTCAAGTGATCCTCCTGCCTCAGCCTCCCAAGTAACTGGGATTACAGACACATGCCAACACTCCCAGCTTATTTTATTTTATTATTTTGAGACAGAGTCTCACTCTCACCCAGGCTAGAGTGCAGTGTGCCATCTTGGCTCACTGCAACCTCCACCTCCTGGGTTCAAACGATTCTCCTGCCTCAGCCTCCTGAGTAGCTGGGATTGCAGGCACACGCCACCACAGCTAATTTGTGTATTTTTAGTAGAGATGGGGTTTCACCATGTTGGCCAGCCTGGTCTTGAACACGTGACCTCAAGTGATCCACCGGCCTGGCCTCCCAAAGTGCTGTGATTACAGGTGTGAGCCACCTCGCCCCGCTGGGTTATAATTATTTGCTTATTCTCTTCCTTCTCTAGCTCCATGAAGGCAAGAACTGAGCCCTTTCATGGCTATGTGCCCTGTGCCTGGTACAGAGTAGGTGCTCGTTGAGCATCTCCTCAATGAACCAATGTCTTGCACATGGACTCCTAACGCTCTTCAGCCTGGATAAGTTGCCAGCTGGACCTGGACTTTGCCTGTGGGTGGGCTCAGCTCTCTCTTCCCCCTGCCCCAGTCCCACCCAGTAGGGACTTACCTGCCTACAATCATGAGCTCCTTCTCAGATGCCCGAGGCCGGAGGTGATTCCAGAGGTCCATGGTGAAGATGGTGCTGGCACTGTTAAAGATGGAGGTGAGGGAGGACATGAGAGCCGCCACCATCACAGCCATCATCAGCCCACGGAGCCCTGGGGGCGGAAGGGAGGTCATGGGCCTCGGCCCTTTTCTGCCAAAGCAGCCGATCCCAGTGGGTTCAACTAGAGGAGGCAGAACCTCAGGGAGGACGGCGGGGCAGACCTTCCTGCAGGACTTAGCCTTTCATGGGGAGCCTAGAGCCTGTTCCTCCCTCCAGCCCTCCCTTCTTTGGCCCTGCCTTGGATCAGAGCCCATCCAGTGATCTCCCTTCTGGGTGCTCCAGGGGACTTGATTCAGGGGTGAAGGGACTTTACCTGTGGGCAGGAGTTCCAGCACAAGTTTGGGATACGCGATGTCAGAACAGCCTGAGGGGTTGCTGCAGATCTTCCGGCAGATCTCTGGATCTGCACAAGCCACTTGATCTATGGAGGAAACACAGGCCTAGAGGTGAGCAGTCAGGCCTGCAGAGCCCCAGGCCCAGGCAACATGGGGCCGGACACAGGCTTATCATATGGAAGTTTATAGCTCAATGAGATAAAAGAGAGTCTAGACTTTATAAGCTGTGACCTTGTTACTTAATGCTTTCTGAGATGAGTTGCCCTGTTTGTAAAACTAGGACAATAACATGACTTTATAGGAAGTGCTGGAAAAGCTTCAGCTATTGTTATCATAACCCAGTTGAAGCTGGGACACCTAGTGGCTAGTGGCCAGTCTTAACAATAATGTCTTTTTTTTTTTTTTTTTTTTTTTTCTTGAGACAGCGCCTCTTGCTGTGTCGCCCAGGCTGGAGTGCAGTGGCACGATCTCAGCTCACTGCAACCTCTGCTTGCCGGGTTCAAGTGATTCTCCTGCCTCAGCCTCCTGAGAAGCTGGAATTACAGGCACCCACTACCACGCTTGGCTAATTTTTGTATTTTCAGTAGAGATGGGTTTTTGCCATGTTGGCCAGGCTGGTCTCGAACTCCTGACCTCAAGTGATCTGCCCATGATCATTAACTCACTGTTCAGTAACAGCTGCTCACCTGTCCTGGGCAAATGAATCATTTCCTAGATGGAGTAGATTCTCTTGTCAGAATGCTTTACACCCTCTGATGCCTGAAATAAGATGCCTCTAGCCCAGTTAAATCCAAACATAGCACAAAACCTTCTTTTTCCACAAACCCAACATTAACTGAAGGTTTACTATGACTCAGGAGCTTCAGTAAGCTTTGTACATATACCTCATTTAATTTTTACAACTCTATGGAGAAGATATTGTTATTACTCCTATATCAAAGACAGATAAACTGAGGCCCAGAGGTTAGTTTCTCCAGATTATATTGCTAGTAAGTATTATGACCAGGAGGCAAACCCTTAGTTTATTTCAAAGCTCAGGTAGAGAAGATTGGCTTTGTAAATACTGCATTTCTAAACTCTGTGTGTGTGTGTGTGTGTGTGTGTGTGGGTGGGTGGGTGGGTGTGGGTACGTGCGTGTGTTTTTGAGACAGGGTCACCTCTGTCACCCAGGCTGGAGTTCAGTGGTGCGATCTTGGCTCACTGCAACCCCAGCCTCCCAGGCTCCAGCCTCCCGAGTAGCTGGAATTACAGGCAGGCACCATCACACCCAGCTAATTTCTTTTTCTTTTTTAAAATTAATTAATTTTATTTTTATTTTTATTTTTATTTTTTCTTGAGATGAAATCTCACTGTTACCCAGACTGGAGTGCAGTCACACAGTCTCGGCTCACTGCAACTTCCACCTCTGGGTTCAAGTGATTCTCCTGCCTCAGCCTCCCAGTCTGTAGCTGGTATTACAGGCGTGCCACCACACCCAGGTTTTGTTTTGTTTTGTATTTTTAGTAGAGACGGGGTTTCATCATGTTGCCCAGGCTGGCCTCGACCTCCTGGCCTCAAGCGTTCCTCCCGCCTTGGCTTCCCAAAGTGCTGGGATTGTGTTTTGAGGGTTGTTTTGCTTCTCTCTTAATTTCCATGTAGTTTCTTTAAAAATATGTGCCATTTCTCATGGATGAAGCTGGAAACCATCATTCCCAGCAAACTAACACAGGAACAGAAAACCAAACACCACATGTTCTCACTCATAAGTGTGAGTTAAACAGTGAGAACACATGGACACAGGGAGGGGAACATCACACACTGTGGTCTGTCTGGGGGTCGGGAGGAAGGGGAGGGAGAGCATTAGGACAAATACCTAATGCATGTGGGGCTTAAAACCTAGATGACGGGTTGATGGTGCAGCAAACCACCATGGCACATGTATACCTATGTAATAAACCTGCACGTTCTGCACATGTATCCCAGAACTTAAAGTTTAATGAAAAAATAAAAAATAAAAATATGTGCCATTTCTCAGATGGGTTTCGCGGAAGAGGGTTTTTTTCCAGGCTCACAAGAACTCAGGATCAGAAAATACTTTTATGCAACTGTGGACTCAGTTGAAGGTTTAGGAGGGAGCGGGTGGAGTCGTGGTGGAGACAGAAGTGCAAATAAGGAGGCCGAGTGCTTTGTCCTGAAACTGGCACTTTAGACCTGGGGTTCTCAACCTTCTAGTGGACTTGTTAAAAAACAGGTGGCTGGCACAGACATATGAAACAATGGTTAACATCAATAATCATCAAGGAAATGCAAATCAAAACCTCATGAGATATCATCTCACCCTAGTTAGGACGGGGATCATCAAAAAGACAAAACATAATAAATGCTGGTGAAGATGTGAAGAAGGGGGGGAACCCTTATACATTGTTGGTGGAGATGTAAATTACTACAGCTAGTATGGAAAACTGTATGGAGGTTCCTCAAAAAACTAAGAACTACCATATGATCCAGCAGTTTTACTACTGGGCATATATCCTGATATGGTTTGGCTCTTTGTCCCCACCCAAATCTCATCTCGAATTGTGATCTCCACATGTCAAGGGAGAGAACTGTAATCCCCACATGTCGAGGGAGGGAGGTTATTGGATCATGGGGGCGGTTCCCCCATGTGTACTCATGATCGTGAGTGAGTTCTCAGGAGATCTCATGGTTTTATAAACATCTGTGATTTTCTGAGTTTGGACTCTCTCTCCTGCCGCCATGTGAAGAAGGTCCTTGCTTCCCCTTTGCCTCCCACCGTGACTGTAAGTTTCCTGAGGCCTCTCCAACCATAAGCAACTGTCAATCAATTAAACCTCTTTCCTTTTTAAATTACCCAGTCTCAGGTAATATCTTTATAGCAGTGGGAAAATGGACTAATACATATCTAAAGCAATTGGAATCAGTATAGCAAATGGATACCTGCATCCCATTTATTGCAACGCTATTCACAATAGCCAACATATGGAATCAACCTAAGTGTCTGTCAGCAGATGAATGGGTAAAGAAAATGTGGTACATATACACAGTGGACTACTATTTAGCCATAAAAAGGAATGAAATTCTTTTTCATGTTCATTCATGGCAACATGGATAAACTTGGAGAATATTATGTTAAATGAAATAAGCCAGGCACAGAAAGATAAATACTGCATACTCTCACTCATATGTGGAAGCTTAAAAAGTTGAGTTCATGGAAGTAGACAGTAGGATAGTGGTTTCTAGAGGCTGGGAAGGGTAGTGGGGAGGAGGGTAGCCAAAGGTTGGTTAATGGATAGAAAAGTACAGCTAGAAAAGAGGAATAATGTTTAGTGTTCTATAGCACTATAGAGTGACTATAATTTACAACAATTTATTGTACATTTTCAAATAGTTGAGAGTGGGTTTTGATTGCCCCCAACACAAAGAAATGATAAATATTTGAGGTGATAGATAAGCTAATTACACTGATGTGGTCATTACACCTTGTATAATGTATCAGAATATCACACTGTACCTTATAAGTATGTACAATTTGTATTAAAATAATTAAAAACATTAAAAATTAAAAATAATAAGAGAAAAAAAAAAAAACAAAAAAACAGATGTCCCTCCAGGGATTCTGATTCAGAAGGTTTTGAATGGGGACTGAAAGTTGGCGCTTCTAACAAGTTCCCAGGAGCCACTGCTGAACTGGGGACCACACTTTGAAAAGCACTGGTCTGGGCCTCCAGAGAAGGGAGAGGGACTTCAAATACACCATGCCTACCCCACTCTCTCTAACTCGCCTTACTCTCTAAAATTTGTTTTGCACCTCTTGCTTGTACCATATGATAGAGTATTTCAATATATAGTTTATGTTATTTTTCCATGAGTACGAGACTCATCTCCTACATTACAAAGTCGTAGGTTCATGGAGCATGGTGTTGTGTCTCATTTAATAATGACTGTTGGCTGGATGTGGTGGCTCACGCCTGTAATTCCAACACTTTGGGAGGCGGAGTTGGGTGGATCACCTGAGGTCAAGAGTTTGAGACCAGCCTGATCAACATGGAGAAACCCTATCTCTACTAAAAATATGAAATTAACCAAGAGTGTGGCACATGCCTGTAATCCCAGCTACTCAGGAGGCTGAGGCAGGAGAATTGCTTGAACCCGGGAGGCGGAGGTTGCAGTGAGTGAGTGGAGATCATGCCATTGCACTCCAGCCTGGGCAACATGAGCAAAACTCTGTCTCAAAAAAAGAAATTGATTGGCTGATTGGCTGTTAAGACAGATGGTCAAGGTCTTGTTATTGATCTTCCATATATCAATCCAGGTCTTCAGACATAATTTGCATGAGTAAGAGTTAAGTTTTGGAGTCAGCTACATCTGGGTTCAAATCCAGGCTCATCTGGCACTAGCTCAGTAACTCCCAGAAAGGCACTTAGCTTAGGAGTGATCCTGGATTCCTTTTTTTTCCCCCTTAACCCTTACATCCAATCCATTATTAATCTGATTGGCTCTATGGTGTACTTTCAAACCATTGCATGGGTCAACTGTTGCCTCCTCAGAAAGGACTTCCTGGGAAACCCTGTCAGAAGTAGCTCTGGTCTGACATTCTTTTTGATATCTCCTTGTGCCTCCTCCTCCTAGAATTTAGCACAGTCAAAAATTATTTATTTTTTTACTCTTTTTTGAGACACAGTCTCACTTTGTCACCCAGTCTGGAATGCAGTGGCTCGAACACAGCTCACTGCAGCCTCAACCTCCCAGGCTCAAGTGATTCTCCCACTTCAGCCTCCTGAGTAGCTGGGACTACTATATGTGTGTGTGTGTGTGTGTGTGTGTGTTTCTAGAGATGGGGTCTTGCCATGTTACCCAGGCTGGTCTCAAACTTCTGGGCTCAAGCAATCTTCCTGCCTTGGCCTCCCAAAGAGCTGAGATTACAGGTGTGAGCCACTGCACCTGGTCTTATTTATTTACTTATTTCTGTCTTTGTCCTCCACCACTAGGATGTAAGTCCCTCTACAGCAAGGATCCTGTAGTCTTGTTCACTTATGGGCCCCCGGAGTCTTCTAGAATAACACTTGGAAGATAATTGGCCTCAAAATATTTGTTGAATTCATGGAAGAATAAATAAATGAGTGAATGAATGATTTTTTTTGAAACAAGGTCTCACTTTGTCACCCAGGCTGGAGTGCAGTGATCTTGGCTGCACCCTCGACCTCCCCAGCTCAAGCGATCCTTCCACCTCAGCCTCCCAAGTTGCTGGGACTATAAGCACATGCCACCATGCCTGGCTAATTTCCGTATTTTTTGTAGATATGGGGCTTCATCACGTTGCCCAGGCTGGTCTCAAACTGCTGAGCTCAAGCGATCTGCCTGTCGTGGCCTCCCAAAGTTCTGGGATTATAGGTGTGAGCCATCACACCTGGCCAAATGAATTAATTCCTCTAAGCTTCAATTTCCTCATCTGTAAGATGAAAAGAATAATAGTACCTACCATATAAAGTTGTTTTGAGGAAGAAATGAGGTAATACATGTATAAAATAATAATAGTAAATACTTGGATAGAGGTTACTGTGTACCTCTATACCAGGAACTGCTTTAAGCCTTGTAAAATATTATCCCCATTATACAAGTGAGGAAACAGAAGCAAAGAGACATTAAATGCCTTATGCAAGGCCAAACACCTCATAAGCGGCAGAGCAAATTCAGGCCTGGGTCTTCCAGATCAGAATCCATATTCATAGCCACACTACACTCTGAAACTCTTTTATAGAGACTGGCCCTTAGCAAGTGCACAATGAATGTGGGTTGTTTGAAGCCATATTCTTTTCTTTTCTTTTCTTTTCTTTTTAGACATAGGGTCTTGCTATGTTGTCCAGGCTAGAATGTAATCGTGTAATAATAGCTTACTGCAGCCTCAACCTCCTGGGCTCAAGCAATTCTCCTGCCTCAGTTTCCCAAGTAGCTGAAACCACAGGTGGGCACCACCACACTTGGCTAATTTTTAAAAATTGTTTTTGGTAGAGAGGGGGTCTGGTATTGTTACCCAGGATGGTCTTGAACTCCTGGCCTCAAGAGATCCTCCTGCCTCAGCCTGCCAAAGTGCTGGGATTACAGGCGTGAGCCACTGCGCCTGGCCTGAAGCCGTTTCTGTGTTTCTATGTCAAGACTTGCTGAACAGCTGTATGTTTTCCAAGTCACCACAAAACCCAGATCCCAGTTCTTAACTCCCTCTGGGTTTTCCCAAGCCTTTTGCCCTTTCCTGGAAGCAAGACTAGGGACTATTTGTGGGTTCCTCATCCCACCTGGGCTGCAGGAACACAAGGGTTCAAGGTCTAGCACCATGGACAGTGCCCCCATTTGCCTTCCCCAACTCTTTTCTCCTACTTCTTAAGGGTCCTAAATTATTTTGACTAAGCTTCTGAGCCAACCACAAACCACTTCATCCTACCCTTTCTTAGCTTCTGTGTAACATGTAAGATAAGGCACAGGGGAGGAAACTTTCTGCTTTCTATCCCCCTTTTTTTTTTTTTTTTGAGACAGAGTCTTGCTCTGTCGCCGGGGCTGGAGTGCAGTGGCCGGATCTCAGCTCACTGCAAGCTCCGCCTCCCGGGTTTTACGCCATTCTCCTGCCTCAGCCTCCCGAGTAGCTGGGACTACAGGAGCCCGCCACCTTGCCCAGCTAGGTTTTTTTTTTGTATTTTTAGTAGAGACGGGGTTTCACTGTGTTAGCCAGGATGGTCTCGATCTCCTGACCTTGTGATCCACCCGTCTCGGCCTCCCAAAGTGCTGGGATTACAGGCTTGAGCCACCGCGCCCGGCCTCTATCCCCTTTAATAACATCCTTGGTGAACTTCTGTATAGATCACCAGTTTCTGACACCACAGTGTCTTCTGGTGACGTTGCCCCTCCTCACTATCATTTATCCCCATAGTATAAACCTATTCCCTTACCACATTAAGAAAAAAACTAAGGCAAATACTCTAGAGGCCTCGATATCCTATGAGATTTGTTAAGAAAAGTACACCAGGCTGGGCACGATGGCTCACACCGTAATCCCAGCACTTTGGGAGGCTGAGGTGGGTGGATTGCTTGAGCCCAGGAGTTCAAGACCAGTCTGGGCAACATAGTGAGACCCCCATGGCTACAAAAATTACAAAAATTAGCTGGGCATGGTGGTGGGCGCCTGTAGTCCCAGCTACTCAGGAGACTGAGGTGGGAGAACTTTTTGAGCCTGGGAGCTCCAGGCTCCAGGCTGCAGTGAGCTGTAATCATGCCGCTGCACTCCAGTGGTGACAGAGTGAGACCCATCTAAAAAAAAGAAAAGTACACCAGGCCGGGCGCGGTGGCTCACGCCTGTAATCCCAGCACTTTGGGAGGCCAAAGGGGGAGGATCATGAGGTCAAGAGATTGAGACCATCCTGGCCAACATGGTGAAATCCCATCTCTACTAAAAATACAAAAGTTAGCCGGGCATGGTGGTGCATGCCTGTAGTCCCAACTACTTGGGAGGCTGAGGCTTGAGAGTCACTTGAACCCAAGAGGCAGAGGTTGCAGTGAGCTGAGATCATGCCACTGCACTCCAGCAAAAAAAAAAAAAAAAAGTACCCCAAAAAGGATTTCACTGGGCCAGAGTTACCCAACCCAACGACTAAGCTCAAACACTAAAGTAAGAGAGAAACTTTCACATGAGACTTCAGAGAACTGCTCTGGAACCACAAGACCTTAGCCTAGTTGGTGGTTTCAACAAAATATAGTTGAGGCAAGATCCTAGTTGAGTCTCCACTCAATTTGGCCTGGGATACCTATAGGACCTGCCCATTGAACCAATGTTGAGAAACAGCATAGAGTCACTAGATGCCTAGATAGAGATGCCTCAGTCTCATCACTAGGAAAGGACTCTATGGCCAGGCATCGTGGCTCATGCCTGTAATCCCAGAATTTAGGGAGGTCAAGACAGGAAGATCGCTCGAGGCCAGGAGTTTGAGATCAGCCTAGGTAACATAGTGTGACCCCGTCTTTACAAAAACTTTAAAAAATAGCCAGGTATGGTAGTGCATGCCTGTAGTCTCAGCTACTTGGGAGGCTGAGGCTCCCAAGGATCCCTTCAGCCCAGGAGTCTGAGGCTGCAGTGAGCTATGATCATGTCACTGTACTCCAGCCTGGGTGACAAAGTGAGACCCTGTCTTTAAAAAAAAAAAAGCTAAAAAAAAAAAGGAGGCCGGGCGCGGTGGCTCAAGCCTGTAATCCCAGCACTTTGGGAGGCCGAGACGGGCGGATCACGAGGTCAGGAGATCGAGACCATCCTGGCTAACACGGTGAAACCCCGTCTCTACTAGAAACTACAAAAAACTAGCCAGGCGACGTGGTGGCGCCTGTAGTCCCAGCTACCCGGGAGGCTGAGACAGGAGAATGGCGTGAACCTGGGAGGCGGAGCTTGCAGTGAGCTGAGATCCGGCCACAGCACTCCAGCCTGGGTGACAGAGTGAGACTCCGTCTCAAAAAAAAAAAAAAAAAAAAGGACTGGGTGTGTTGGCTCACACCTGCAATCTCAGCACTTTGACAGGCCAAGGCAGGAGGATAGCTTGAGGCCAGGAGTTCAAGACCAGCCTTGGCAACATAGCAAGACCACATCTCTATTTTTTAAAAAACATTAGCCAGGCATCGTGGTGCATACCCGTAGCCCCAGCCACTCAGGAGACTGAGGTGGGAGGATTGCTTGAGCCCAGTAGTTCAGGATTACAGTGAGCTATGACTGCATCACTGCACTCCAACCTGAATGACAGAATGAGACTCTGTCTTAGAAAAAGAGAGAAAGGACTGTAGTTACATTCTCCTGAGGCTTCTAATAATATGTTTAGAATAATTCACATGGTCTGAGACTCACATACCAATGACCTCTTCTCCTAGCTGTGTTCTCACCTGGGAAGAGGATGCGGCTAACCATCCCAGGGAACACCATTATGAAGAGGGGCAGCACCTTCAGGTACGCAGCCATCAGAGCACCTCCTTTGGCATGGGACAAGTTCTTGGCAGCCAGAGTCCGCTGGACAATCACCTGGAAAAGATCAAGGGGGTTGGAAACTGGGAATGCTGATAAGGTTTGGCTGTGTCCCCACCCAAATCTCATCTTGAATTGTGGCTCCTATAATTCCCACATGCTGTGGGAGGGAGCCAGTGGGAGATAATTGAATCATGGGGGCAGTTTCCCCCTATACTGTTCTCATGGTAGTGAATATGTCTCATGAGATCTGATGGTTTTATAAGGGGAAACCCCTTTCACTTGGCTCTCATTCTGTCTTTGCCTGCTGCCATCCATGTAAGACGTAACTTGCTCCTTCTTGCCTTCTGCCATGATTGTGAGGCCTCCCCAGCCATATGGAACTGTGAGTCCATTCACCCTCTTTATAAATTACCCAGCCTCGGGTATGTCTTTATCAGCAGTGTGAGAATGGACTGTATTAAAAGGCTTTCTCTTAAGGCAAAAAGGGTGTGTTTAGCCTCTTGGTAGGTGTAGGAGACTTAGGATCTTGGTTTGCCACACTTGTGTTTGAAGAAACATCTCTTTCCTATGCTTAGTCCCTGAGGTCTAATTCAGGTAGCTAAGACACCCACCCCATTCCCTCCCTACTCTTTTATCCAGGCCAATTAAATGCCTGACCAATTTAAAGTCCTCCACAGAATTATTCCACCTCTCTGGCTACCATGATCCATTAAGGAAAAGCATGTCCCCAAGGCAATCCAACCACACCTCTCCATGGAATTTCTTCCTTAAAAAGGCAAAGGAGGCCAGGTGCAGTGGCTCACGTCTGTAATCCCAGCACTTTGAGAGGCTGAAGCAGGAGGATTGCTTGGGGATGGGAGTTCAAAACCAGCCTGGCCAACATGGTGAAACCCCATCTCTATAAAAAATACAAAAATTAGCTGGGTGCATTGGTGTATGCTTATAATCCCAGCTACTTGGGAGGCTGAGACAGGAGAATCACTTGAACCCAGGAGGTGGAGGTTGCAATGAGCCAAGATCGTACCACTGCACTCCAGCCTGGGTGACAGAATGAGACTCTGTCTCAAAAAAAAAAAAAAAGAAAAGAAAAGAAAAGGAAAGAGGTTTCCTAACTCCTGGTGCCTCCTTTGCAATTGCTAACTGTGAACAAGGTGTAGAGCCTGGCTGCATCTCTGCCATCATATGGGATGGCCTCTTTGAAACCAAGTCATCACAGAGAAAAGAAAACCAGGAAATGGAAAGAAAGACAATGTGTGATGATGTAGTATCAGAGACAGGCAGTCTGGGTTCAAATCCTACCTCCCCACTTCCCTCCTATCTGACCTTGGGCAAGCAGCTTCACCTCTCTTGGCGTCTGTTTCCTCATCTATGAAATGAGCATAATATCAGTGCAGTTTTGAAAATTAGAGAAGTGAAAGTACTTAGAATAGTTAGAATATGACACATAGTAACTACTTCATAAATATTAGTTGTTTCCATTGCCATTAACCACCTCTGGACTCCCCATTATGTAAGTTTTTTAAAATGCCTTTTTTTTTTTTTTTAAGAGATGGGGTCTCACTCTGTTGCCCAGGCTGAAATGCAATGATGTGATCATAGCTCACTGCAGCCTCAAAGTCTTGGGCTCAAATGATCCTCCCGCCTCAGTCTTTCAAGTAGCTGGGACAATAGGCATGAATCACCACACTGAGCTAATTTGTAAAATTTTTATTTAGAGATGGGGTCTTGCTATATTGCTGTATTGAGGAGGCTGGTCTTGAATCCCTGGCTTCAAACAGTCCTCCTGCCTCAGCCCCCCAAGTAGCTATGTCACCACGCTTGGCTACATTTTATGTTTATTTTTATTTTTTTGTAGAGACAGACTCTCACTATGTTGCTCAGGCTGGTCTCCAACTCCTGATGTCAAACAACCCTCCTGCCTCAGCCTCCCAAAGTGCTGGGATTATAGGCCCAGAAAAAAAGGGCCTTTTTATCCTTAAACTATTTTTTCCACACAAACAACTAAATGAATCCTCACTAAATCATCAAAGAACCCTTAATGAGAAGAGTGTAGTGAGGTAAGACTTGCTGCAAACCCCATACCACAGCCCCAGTAATTATTTTAGATTTCACAGCACATTTTGGTGAGGAGAGAGATGTCACCTGGGGCGGCATTTCATCTGCAGAATCCATGGGACTGAACCTTGTCAGAGACAGTTGCCTGAAGGCATCAGTATGCTCCAGGACAGTGTGAAATATGCAGTTTTTGTTAATGACCTAACTGCATTAGCAGTGAGACAAACCGGGCTTAGTGAACACGTTTCAAGGACAGGTACCCATGCCCACTGGACACAACGCATTCAGCCAGTCAGAATTCAAAAAAGCTCTGATCACAAGCTGGCCATCCAACGGAGGGGTCCCCTCCCTCCCTTCCCCTCCCCTCTCCTGTCCTCTCCTTTCCTGTTTCCTCTCCTCTCCTCTCCTTTCCTATTTTCGTTTCTTTTCTTTTCCTTTCTTTTCTTTTTTGAGATGGTGTCTTGCTCTGTCACCCAGGCTGGAGTGCAGTGGCGCGATCTCAGCTCACTGCAAGCTCCGCCTCCCGGGTTCAGCCATTCTCCTGCCTCAGCCTCCCGAGTAGCTGGTACTACAGGCTCCTGCCACCACGCCCAGCCAATTTTTTGTATTTTTGGTAGAGACGGTTTTTAGTTTCACCGTGTTAGCCAGGATGGTCTCGATCTCCTGACCTCGTGATCCGCCCGCCTCGGCCTCCCAAAGTACTGAGATTACCAGTGTGAGCCACTGTGCCCGGTTAAGTGGTTCTTAATAAGTAACATCTCAGTTGTGGGGGAAAAAGTGAGCTAAGAGGAAAGAAAATGCAATCTGAATATGTGGGGAGGAGGGGTTATGGTTAGCTACGTCAGCCATCTGTTATGGCATCTGTCATCTAGCCACTTTATCTTTCCTTGCTTTTTCCATAATAATCATGTACAAATTTTCCCTTCCTTGATGTGGGAAAGGAGGAGGGAGAGCTGTCATGGTGGAGCACGGTGACCAGGGAGCAGACGTCTGCACAGAAATGCAGCTGGGGGTGGGTTCCTGGAATTGAGAGCATCCAATAGGTGCGGTACAATGAATGAATGGAGCAATTGAAAGTGCAGACGGACTTAGGTGTGAATCCCCCCACCAGCTCTTTATGATCTTGGATGAGTTCCTTAACCTTTCCAGGCTCAGCTCTCTCATCTGTAAAATGGGGATGATAACTGTGCTTGCTTTTCAGGTGTCTAGCAGCTCTTTAGCAAAGAGAGCAGTCATGATTATTGTCATTGTCATCATCACCGCTGTTGTTAGATGAAACCAGAGAAATAAGTTCCAACAGGTCAACGAAATAGAAATAGATGAGAGTAGGATTAGATAGCGGAAACCAGATCAGAGAGCTGTAGGTCAGAAGTTCAGATATCTGTCTGAGCATGGTGGCTCATGCCTGTAATCCCAGCAGTGTGGGAGGCCGAGGTGGGTGGATCACTTGAAGTCAGGAGTTTGAGACTAGCCTGGCCAACATAGCAAAACTCTATCTCTACAAAAAATACCAAAGATTAGCTGGGCGTGATGGTGCCTGCCTATCGTCCCAGCTACTCAGGAGGCTGAGGCATGAGAATTGCTGGAACCCAGGAGGCAGAGGTTGCAGTAAGCCAAGATCGCACCACTCTACTCCAACCTGGGCGACAGAGAGAGACTCTGTCTCAAAACTAATAATAATAATAAATAATAAAAATAAATAATAAAAAAGAAGTTCAGAAACCTGAAAAGAGTAAACACTGGTTCAATAAAAGAAGAAGGAAGATGGTCTCGGGGGAATACCTGGGCAGGTGAAATTGTCACTGGCTGGTTTTTACAAATGACTTTCTCCCAGTGGCAGAATGGGTCAACTGTCTTTTTCTGTTTTGTTTTGTTTGTTTTTGAGACAGAGTGTTGCTGTGTTGCCCAGGCTGGAATTACAGGCATGAGCCACTGTGCCCGGCATAATTAATTAATTAATTACTTTTTTGAGATGGAGTCTCACTTTGTTGCCCAGACTGGAGTGCAGTGGCATGATCTTGGTTCACTGCAACCTCCACCTCCTGGGTTCAAGTGATTCTCTTGCCTCAGCCTCCTGAGTAGCTGGGATTACAGGTGCCCGCCACCACATCTGGCTAATTTTTTTTTTTTTGTATTTTTAGTAGAGACGGGGTTTTGCCATGTTGGCCAGACTGGTCTCAAACTCCTGACTTCAGGTGATCCACTCGCTTTGACCTCCCAAGTGTTGGGATTACAGGTGTGAGCCACCGCACCTGGCCGGGTCTGTTAAAATTAAAGCCCATGATGTTAGCCTGGATCAATCCTG
This sequence comes from Trachypithecus francoisi, assembly GCF_009764315.1. NCBI lineage: Eukaryota > Metazoa > Chordata > Mammalia > Primates > Cercopithecidae > Trachypithecus > Trachypithecus francoisi. The sequence goes on from NW_022681455.1 coordinate 73,992,011, forward strand.
TTTCTCAGGGTGTCTCCTATCTGAGATTTGCTAAGGAGGTGAAGGGGGTCTCTCTCTTAAAGGGGCAGTACATGTGCATTGGTCTTATCACTGCCTTGGTCGTTAGCTCTTGGCTCAAAGGAGGGCTGGCCTATGGATGGGACCTGGGTTTCATTTTCTGTGAAGTCTCCTGCATCAAATCCATTGTCCAATGCCATGATTATTGCTTTAATTAAACTCTCATCAGCCCTCACTATGCAGTATAACTCCCCAAGTGATACATAGGCCTCTGATATTTCATGTAACAGAAAAAGAATATTTGAACACGTGATATATTCACTCAGTTTAAAACCTGAGAAAATATCATATGCAGTAAATCAGCTCCCACTCATCCTTCCCACCTGCCCTGCCTCCCTGCCCACAGGTATCCACTCTTCTTAGTTTTGTATACATCTGTCCAGAGTTTATGCACATATAAGCAAACACAAATATTGATTCTATTCTCTTTTTTTTTTTTAAACACAAAAGGGCTTCTTGTACACATGGTTCTGCATTTTTATTTTCTCCTCTCTTTTTTCACACCAGTTATGTATCTGTCTTTGCTCTGGGTGTGCCTTCTGCTGCAAACTCTTCCTCCAAAAATCACGGGGAACTCTCGTTCTTCTACAAAGTCTTTGGTCAAAGGTCACTTCTCAATGACACCTCCCCTAAGCACCCTACATTATTTGAGACAGGGTCTTGCTGTCTCAAGCCTGTTGCCCGGGCTGGAGTGCCGTGATGCAACCTCAACTCACTGCAGCTTTGACCTCCTGTGTTCCAGCGATCCTCCCACCTCAGCCTCCTAAGTAGCTGGGACTCCAGGCGCACACCACCATGCCTGGCTAATTTTTAATTTTTTTTTTTTTTTTTTGAGACAGGGTCTCACTATGTTGCCCAGGTTGGTCTCAAACTCCTGGACTCAAGTGAGCCTCCCGCCTCAGCCTCCCAAAATGCTGAGATGATAGATGTGAGCCACCTGTCACCCCGTTTTAAATTGCACTACCACACTCTCAATCTCCTTGACCTCACTCTACTGTTTAAAATGATATTTATCACGTTTTAACATCTCACATAATTTACTTATTGTCTCTGTCTACTCGCATTAGAAGAAGGGAAGCTCCACAAGGACAGAGAGCTTTGTTTGATTTATTAGCTCCTGATTTTAAGTGCCCAGAAGAGTGCCTGGTATGTAGAGGACACCCAGTGTGTATTTGTTGAACAAATAATGTCCAATAGGAGTTTTAACCCTCATTTAAAAGATATCATCTCCTTTGCCTACTGGATATTCCCAATTAAAAATAAATAAATAAATAACACCTAATACATTAAGCAAAGTGTATTAGGCTGGCTGCAGTGGATCACACCTATAATCCCAGCACTTTGGGAGGCTGAGGCAGGAGGATCATTTGAACTCGGGAATCTGAGAGCAGCCTGGTCAACATAGTGAGACCTGCATCTCTACTAAAAAATAATAAGAATAGTAATAAATAGCTGGGCATGGTGGCATGTGCCTGTAGTCCCAGCTACTCAGGAGGCTGAAATGGGAGGATCTCTTGCGCCCAGGAAATGAAGGCTGCTGTGAGCTATGATCATGCCTTCCAGCCTGGGTGATAGAGTGAGATCCTGTCTCAGAAAAAAAAAAAAAAGCAGAGTGTTGAATTTTCCCCTTTGCAAATATCCGCAGCTGTGGATTTGTCGTTCACATTCACAAGAGCAAGAAATAAAATAGCATGTAGAGCAATGGAAAGGAGGAAGTAGTCGAGGAAGCAGGGAAAATGCAGATGAGAGAAGAGATGGAGGAAGAAAAAAGTACTGACTTCAGCCACCCTAAGGGAAGAAGCAAAGAGAAAGTAGAAGCTTGCTGAGGCCACTGTCCTGTACCTGATCCGTGCACCAATACCAGAGGGATGGGATGGACATTCCAAACAGGACCCCTGGCCACGGGAGATCAGATGTCAGTGGATCTCGGAAAATATGGAAGGCATCTTCCCGGGGCAGCCCGCAGCTGCTGTTCTCGCTCCGGTTGCTGGCCAGGGCCAAGAAGTACTTCTCCTTCAGGCCTTCCATCCCACCAACTGCGGCGAAACCTAGAATTCAGAGGAAGCCTGTTTTCCAGGAACTCAATTGGTCCATGGCTGAGGAGATGGCTGGAGATTGGTGAAATTCTAGCAGGACCAGAGCTACCAAAAAATGTTGATCCCCTTAAGGGTTCTTAGCCTCCTCCCCACTTAAAAAAATTAATAGTAGAGTTTTATTGGACTATAATTGACCTAACCATAAATTGCAAATATTTAAAGTGTAAAAGTTGATGTTTGACATCAGTATTCACCCATGAAACCTCCGCCATAAAGTAATGAATGTGTCTATCCAAGTTTCTTTTCTTTCTTGCTTTTTTTTTTTGAGATGAAGTCTTGCCCTGTCACCCAGGCTGGAGTGTAGTGGCACGATCTTGGCTAACTGCCACCTCCGCTTCCCAGATTTAAGTGATTCTCCTGCCTCAGCCTCCTGAGTAGCTGGGATTATAGGAGTGCACCACCATGCCTGGCTAATTTTTGTAGTTTTAGTAGAGACAGGGTTTCACCATGTTGTCCAAGCTGGTCTCGAACTCCTGACCTCAAGTGATACTCCTGGCCATTGTCCCAGGCCATTGTATGTTCTTTAAGCCAATTGAATTCCCCTAAAAATAATTTACTACCTCCCTGAAATCATCGACACTTGTCCATCTCCTTTTTCCTTAAGAAGTACGGTATAGAAACATCTATATGACATTAGGATATTGAGAAATCACTCTGTAATTCTTCCTTGTGCATGCTAATAAATTTGTATGCCATTTCTCCTATTAATCTGCCTCTTGTTGGTTGATTTTCCAGTGAGATTTCCAGTCTTCCCTTCGCTCCTACAATTGCTTCTCGGAATAATACTTCTAAATAATGCAAAAATACATAGGATTGCAAAGAAATCAAATATATTGAACCATCAAAATATTAAAAGTGTGACATAGTAATTTATTTATTTGCTCCATTAAATTGTAAGGCTGGCCAGGCACAGTGGCTCACACCTGTAATACCAGCACTTTGGGAGGCTGAGGGGAGTGAATCGCCTGAGGTCAGGAGTTTGAGACCAACCTGGCCCACATGGTGAAACCCCATCTCTACCAAAAATACAAAAATTAGCCAGGCATGGTGGCGGGCACCTGTAATCCCAGCTACTCGGGAGGCTGAGGCAGCAGAATGGCATGAACCCGGGAGGCAGAGGTTACAGTAAGCCTGTAAGATGGCGCTACTGCACTCCAGCCTGGCGACAGAGCGAGAGCCCATCTCAAAAAAAAAAAAAAAAAAAGAAAGAAAGAAATAGATATTGGAGTAACTGGAGTAACCCATAATGTAGTTTTCTTTTTTCTAAATCACTAAATTGGGCTTTCATATTTATGAATATAAATGTTTTTACAGAGGTACAGCTTTGACTTTATCTATTCAGTATGAAATGTAATGTTCTCATTTTTTCTGCATAGTCTGTAATTGCAGCTTTTATTTCCTCTGTGACCCAGGCACTATTTAGAAGATGGCTTTTAAATTTCTAAGTAATTAGATTTTTAAAAAATTTACACTTTTACTAATGAGTTTCAATTTTTTGGTTTATATGAGTAAGATAATCTGAACAATGTTTTTATACATATTTTTGTAAACTTTTTTTCAGTGATTAATTTTTGTGGGTGATTCTATCAATGCTGGAAAAATATACATTCATGATTAGGAGAATGCTTATTCACTTGTAGAATTTATATCTTCTAAATCTTTATTATGTTCTTGTTCTGTTAAGGTATTTTAGTACTGTTTTGGTTTCTGTCAGCTTATAACAACAACTTCTGCTTTGTGTATCTTGTTGCAATATTATTTAATAAACAAAGATTATATCTTTACTTATCCCCGTTTATTGCTTTTTGCCTTATGTTATACTTTGTTTTATATGTGCCACTTGCAAATTATATCAAGTTACGTTTTCTTAACCCAAACTATAAATCTTAAGTTTTGTTGAGAAAATAAATAATATATAGCTAAGGAAAAGAAAAACAGAACAAACAGCCACACAGATTGATAACTGCTTATAAGAAGCCTTGTCTTTCAATAGGGAATTTTATTCCATTTCTTGTATTGTGATAACTGATATTTTTACTATTACTTTGCATTCTCTTTTATTCTTTCCCTTTGGTTGTGATTTCTTGTTATTCTCTTTTAAGAAAAAAAAACTTATACACACATATTTCCTACATAAAGGGTTAGATTTATATGAGTATCTGCTTGGAGTTCAGTATTTCTTCTTCATGATGGTTTTCTTCCTGTTTGATGGGAAATCTAGCATACGATCTCTCTCAACATTTTAAAGTTTTTGTTAGTAAAACAGGATTTTAGATCCAATGTTTATTAAATTGTTATACTCTTTATGTAACATTTGTCTTGACCAGACAGTTTTTCAGATCTATAACAATTTTAACTGGATCATTATTTACTACCATTTTCTTTTGAGTCATAATACCAACTCTCGATTTTGTTTCTCTCTTGTATCTTCAAGACAGGCGCATAGGTCCTCCTTTTACTAAGTCCTTGCATAGTTCAGAATATTTCTGCAGCCCTGGTAAACAGGGCACTTGGCTGGGTATCTGATCCTTACTTAGGATACTACTTTTCCCATAAAACACATCTGTAGCCTTTGTTCCACTGTCTTTTGGCATTTTATTGTTATGAAGGAGGGGAATGAGACCAGTTTGTTTTATTATTTTTAGCTCACTACACTTTTTCTGTCTGGGTTCTTTTTTTCTTATACAGAGTCTCACTCTGTCACCCAGGCTGGAGTGCAGTGGTGCAATCATAGTTCACTGCAGCCTCAAGCGCCTGGGCTCAAGCGATCCTCCCGCCTCAACCTCCTCAAGCTCCCTGATCCTCCGGTCCCCAACTGAGACCACAGGTGTGCACCACCACACCCAGCTAATTTTCCGTTTTTCATAGAGTGGGGTCTTGCTTTGTTGTCCAGGCTGGTCTCAAACTACTGGCCTCAAATGATCTTGCCACCTCTCTGTATTCTTTAGTATTTAAAAATTATTCTATACTTCACGTTTTGTTCATAATGCTTTTACCTGGAGATCTCATTCATTGATATTGCCTAAGACACAGCAAACCCTTTACACCTAGCTAGATATTTCATCCTCCTTCTAAGAAAAGTTTTCTTTTGTGATTAATTATTTACTTTGTTCCATTTTTTTCTGATCTTTTTTCTAAGAATAAACATTTCTCAGAAAAAAAAAACAGAAAAAAAGAAAAAGAATAAACATTTCTCAAATGGTATATCTCTGCTGTCTGTCTTCTATATTTGTCATCTTTTCTTTTATAATTTTATTATTTATCCCTTTTCTCTGCATTTTATTAGAACTCCTACTTATTTTCAGCCGGGTGTGGTGGCTCACGCCTGTCATCCCAGCACTTTGGGAGGCTGAGGCCAGCAGATGACAAGACCATCCCTGCGAACATGGTGAAACCCCATCTCTACTAAAAATACAAAAATTAGCTGGGTGTGGTGGCGCATGTCTGTAGTCCCAGCTACTCGGGAAGCTGAGGCAGGAGAATCGCTTGAACCTGGGAGGTGGAGGTTGCAGTGAGCCAAGATCATGCCACTGCACTCCAGCCTGGTGACAGAGCAAGACTCCATCTAAACAAACAAAAAAAACCTCCTATTTGTTTTCATCCTGGGTTTGATTTTCTTTAGTGTTTGTTCTGCTCTTTACATCCTCCTGTGGGAAGTTTAATTCTGCTAATTTTTTAAGAAAATTTTAGAAAATGTGTTGTAATCTTCTCTAATCTTTTTCCTTTTTATCGGCTTCTATTCTCCCTTCATCTCAGTTTGTCCTCTACTTCTATCTTTCATACATGTTTCATAGAGTTCAGGATTCCAAGCATGGCACTCTTCTAATATTTTCTTCTGAGTCCTAAAAGATATAATTTTAAGCACTATATTCTGCCATCTTTCAGGATTATGATCCCTTTTGCTTTTCTGTGTTTTCTATATTAGTTTTCATAGCCTTTTTTTTTTGAGACAGGGTCTCGCTCTGTTGGCCAGGCTGGAGTGTAGTGGCACAATCTCAGCTCGCTGCAGTCTCAACCTTCCAGGCTCAAGCCATCCTCCCACCTCAGCCTGTCAAGTAGCTGGGACTACAGGCACATGCCACCACACCCGGCTAAGTTTACGTTTATTTTCTGTAGAGACACAGTCTCACTATGTTGTTCAGGCTGGTCTCAAACTCCTGAGCTCAAGCGATCTTCTTGCTTTGGCCTCCCGAAGTGCTGGGATTACAGGTGTGAACCTTTGTTGTAGTCTTTAAGGCTTAATGAGTGGCTTACCTCTAAAAGATAGAAACCTGTGAAGAGTAGTGTTCCCCCCCTTAACAATAATAAGAAGTTGGCTAATCTACAAAATTATAACTTCCCTTGAACCTATCAGAGAGGTGAGGCCATAGAGCAACCAACTGGCCTGAGATCTCAGAAAACACAGGAGCCTCCAAAGAGACATGGCCGTTGGCAGCAAAACAAAGAAAGACAGGATCACCAAACAAGCTGGTATGAAGAATTGGGTGAATATTTTGAAACGAATTGCTAAAGTCTAGGTGTGGGCTAGTGCTAGAGTTTAAAGCTTCTGTAGGCTGCATGCAGTGGCTCACGCCTGTAATCTCAGCACTTTGGAAGGCCAAGGCAGGTGGATTGCTTGAGCTCAGGAGTTTGAAACCAACCTGGGCAACATGGTGAAACTCCATCTATTAAAAAAAATGAAAAAAAATTAGCTGGGAGTGGTGGTGCACACCTGTGGGCCCAGCTACTTGGGAGGCTGAGGTGGGAGGCTCTCTTGAGCCCAGGAGGCAGCGGTTGCAGTGAGCCAAGATTGTGTCACTGCACTTCAGCCTAGGTGGCAGAGTGAGATCCTGTCTCAAAACAAACAAACAAATAACAACAAAAACCTCTGTAAGGAAAAGCTGTCTCTTCACATTCTTTTCTTTATTCACTCGGTTATTTTTCCATATTAGTATAGAAAGATATTAATTTTTACTTAAAAAAAAAACCGTGCCAGGTGGGGCGGCTTTGGGAGGCTGAGGCAGGAGGATCACTTGAGATCAAGAGTTTGAGATCAGCCTGGGCAACATAGTGAGACTCTATCTCTACAAAAAACAAAAAGAAAAAAACATAGTGGGCTATACCTGTAGTCCCAGCTACTCAGGAGGCTGAGGTGGGAGAGTCACTTGAGCCCAGGAGCTCAAGGCTGCAGTGAGCTATGATCACACCACTGCACTCCAGCCTGACGGACAGAGCAAGACCCTGTCTCAAAACAAAAAAATGAAAACAAAAACAGTAAGTTTCCACAATAAGCACAGTTCTCTTCTAGCTAAAATAACCGTGCCTCAAGCCAAGCACCTATGACAAAAATTCCCCAGCAGTATGCTCTTTGACAGCTGGGTTTGCCATTCACTGCGTTGAGAGCAGATATCCCTGCTGGAGAGAGGGGTTGTCGTCCACCCAAGTGACCCGGGGACCCCACTTACTGTAGCCCATCAAGGTGAGCGCTCCTATAAGCATGATCAGTGTCTGCAGTGCATCTGTGTAGATCACAGCAGCCAGGCCACCTGGTGGGATGAACACAGGGAGTCTGATGTAAAGGAGTCACTCTGGGTTCCCAAGGGAACCTGGAAGGCCAGGACCTGATGGGAGATTTCTTAGTGATGATTGATTGCAAAGATGGCCATGATCACTCCTCCCTGTGTGCACGCCCATTTTGCAATGTGACTTTGCTGCTCCTTTCGTGATGAAGTGAAGTTGGTGTCTCTACTTCTCACATGGGCTTGGCCATGTGACTTGCTTTGACCAATAGAATGTGGGGGAAGTGGTATGGACCTTGGGGGTCCCTGCAGCTTCTACACTTACTCTCCTGTTGCCCTGAGACCATTTGCTTTAAGAAGCCCAGTCTAACCTAATGGAGGAAGAGGGCCCCCATGGAGGGGAAGCCCAGTCAACAGCCCAAGCTAATACCAGCCATATGAGTGAGGCCATCCTCTTCCAGCCAGCTGCTCCACCTGCCACCGAACTATAGTTCACAGAGCCAGGTGAGACCAGCACACATCCACCCAGGGAACCCACAGACTTCTGGGGAATAATAAACCATTGGTTTTTCAAGCCCCTCAATTTGAGGGTTTTTTAACACAGCAATTTTTTTTTTTTTTTTTGAGACGGAGTCTGGCTCTGTCACCCAGGCTGGAGTGCAGTGGTGCGACATTGGCTCACTGCAAGCTCCACGTCCCAGATTCACGCCATTCTCCTGCCTCAGCCTCCCTAGTAGCTGGGACTACAGGCGCCCACCACCACGCCCGGCTAATTTTTTTGTATTTTTAGTAGAGACGGGGTTTCACTGTGTTAGCCAGGATGGTCTCGATCTCCTGACCTCCTAATCCACCCGCCTTGGCCTCCCAAAGTGCTGGGATTACAGGCGTGAACGACTGTGCCTGGCTAGCAATTTTCAACTGATACAGGAAGTGGTGCTTGGGCCACAGTCCCCAAGCTCTGAATACCTTTATTTATTTATTATTTATTTGTTTATTTATTTTTCAGAGCCAGGGTCTCACTCTGTCAACCCATGCTGGAGTATAGTGGCATGATCATAACTCGCTGCAACCTAGACCTGCTGGGCCCAGGTGATTCTCCCATCTCAGTCCCCCAAGTAGCTGGGACTACAGGTGTGAGCCACCATGCCCAGCTAATTTTTAATTTTTTTCTAGAGATGGAGTCTTGCTATGTTGCCCAGGGTGGGCTCAAACTCCTGGCTCAAGCAGTCCTCCTGCCTCGGCCTCCCAAGGTGCTGGGATTACAGGTGTAAGCAACTACACCCAGTCAACATCTTTATTTTTAAGGTTGGATAAAGGATGCGAGTGTTAGGAATTCAGAGGCCCCCTAGACTTCCTGAAGAGGATCATGGTGGTGCCTCAAAGGATTCTTGTTGAGTTTGCCACCTGCAAAAATCTTCTAAATGGGCTGGGCACGGTGGCTCACGCCTGTAATCCCAGCACTTTGGGAGGCTGAGGCAGCCGGATTACCTGAGGTCAGGGGTTTGAGACCAGCCTGGCCAACATGGTGAAACTCCGTCACTACTAAAAATACAAAAACTAGCCAGGCGTGGTGGGGCATGCCTGTAGTCCCAGCTACTCAGGAGGCTGAGACAGGAGAATCACTTCAACCCAGGAGGCGGAGGTTGCAGTTAGCCGAGATCACGCCACTGCACTCTAACCTGGGCGACAGAGCAAGACTTCATCTAAAAAAAAAAAGAAAAAAAAAGTCTTCCTAACAATGATACTGGTAGCAAATCCATCCGCATCTGGACAGATCAATCTTTCCAGTCTCCTCCTTAAACCTCTGTTCTTCTTCCTTCCCTGAGGAGAAGGGACACTTATGCGTAGAAACGTGTCTACTAAAGGGCACAGTCACTGTACAATTTAAAAACCCTGCGCCTGTGGGTGTGGTGCTCTCTGGGATCCCTCCTTCCTTGCCAGCAAGAATAGGGCTCTCTCACCAAGGGGAGGAGACCTGGCTTTGATTCTGGCCCCAGTTCCCTGCCATTCACTCATGCAGTGAGTCAGCCTGAGTGTGGTGAGGTCCTGGTGTTGGGTACCACTTAACCCTACCATCCTTTCTATATTAACAGTGATGAGGGTCTCTCTTATGCCAGGCACTGTGGGAAGCATTTTGTTCAGTCTTTCACCAAATAGCCGGTGAGCTCCCCACCAAGTTCTATATGGTAGGGATGCAGAGGCCAGCAAAATGGCATGTTCCCTGCCCTCAGAGAGCCTACAGTCTAATGGGGGACACAGACCTCCAAACAAGGAACACCAACATTCACCCGCTGTGGCAGCCTGCCCTCCCCTTTCCCCCTGCCCCAGGCACATTGCTTCTGCTAGTTCTGAGAACTCAGCCAAGGTCTTTCTGTATCAGGGGACTTTGCATATGTTAGATTTTGTCAATTTTCTGTTTAGAGCATCCAATGGTATTCCATGGCACTTAGAACAAAAGCTAGGCTTATTTTGTTTCCTTCAAAGCTCTGGTCCCTGCCCTTTTCTCCAATCCCACTCTTACCACCAGGGTTGCTGCTTAGCACAGTGCTCTGATTGGTGTGAATGGCACCCCCTGGAGTGGAATAGGACACAGCCTGCATAACCATTTGCTCAGGCAGGCTCTCATCTTGGAGTCTTTACTGCAGCCCTTCCCTCAGTCTGGAATTCTCCTCCTCTGCATTGCTGGTGGGTGTTATTTAAACTTGGCTGAGATATGAAAAAATGCTCATAATCACTAATCATCAAAAAAATGCAGATCACAGGCCAGATGCAATGGTTCACATCTGTAATTCCATCATTTTGGGAGACTGGTGCAGACGGATCACTTGAGGCCAGGAGTTCAAGACCAGCCTGGCCAATACAGTGAAACCCTGTCTCTACCAAAAAATACAAACATTAGCCAGGCATGGTGACTGGCACCTGTAGTCTCAGCTACTCAGGAGGCTGAGGCAGGAGAATCACTTGAACCTGGAAGATGGAGGTTGCAGTGAGCCAAGATTGCACCACTGCACTCCAGCCTTGGTGACAGAGGGAGACCCTGTCTCAAAAAAAGAAAAAAAAAAAAAAAAATCACTACCACAATGAGATATCATCTCACACCAGCCAGAACAGCTTTTTTCTTTCTTTTTTTTTTAAATTTTCTTTTTTTTCTGAAATGGAGTCTCACTCTGTCGCTCAGGCTAGAGTGCAGTGGCACGATCTCAACTCACTGCAGCCTCTGCCTCCAGGGTTCAAGCAATTGTCCTCCCTCAGCCTCCCCGGTAGCTGGGATTACAGGTGCCCACCACCACGCCTGGCTAATTTTTTTGTATTTTTAGTAGAGACGGGGTTTCACCATGTTGGCCAGGCTGGTCTCGAACTCCTGACCTCAGGTGATCCTCCTGCCTTGGCCTCCCAAAGTGCTGGGATTACAGGCGTGAGCCACCAAGCCTGACCAGAACAGCTTTAAACAGTGAAAACCAGTTAAGAAGTCAACACATAACAGATGTTGGCGAGGTTGTGAAGCAAAGGGAATGCTGATGCACTGTCGGTGGGAGTGTGATATGGTTTGGCTCTGTGTCCCCACCCAAATCTCATGTTGAATTGTAATCCCCGCATGTTAGGGGAGGGTCCTGGTGGGAGGTGATCGGATCATGGGGGTGATTTTAATGGTTCAGCACCATCCCCCAGTGCTGTCTGGTGATGGAGTTCTCATGAGAGCTGATTGCTTCCAAGTGTGTAGCACTAGGCCAGGCGCGGTGGCTCACGTCTGTAATCCCAGCACTTTGGGAGGCCGAGGTGGGCAGATCACCTGAGCTTGGGAGTTCGAGACCAGTCTGACCAACATGGAGAAATCCCATCTCTACTAAAAACACAGAATTAACTGGGCACAGTGGCAGGTGCCTGTAATCCCAGCTACTTGGGAGGCTGAGGAGGAGAATTGCTTGAACCCAGGAGGCAGAGGTTGCGGTGAGCTGAGATCGCACCATTGCAGTCTAGCTGCGAAAGAGTAAGTCTCCATCCCCCCCGCCAAAAAAAGTGTGTGGCACCTCCCCCTTCACTCTTTCTCTCCAGCTCCATCATGGTAGGACATGCTTACTTCCCCTTTGCCTTCCACCATGTCTGTAAGTTCCCTGAGGCCTCCAAGCCATGCTTCCTGTTAAGCCTGTAGAAGTGTGGGTCAATTAAACCTCTTTTTTTTTTTCATAAATTATCCAGTCTCAGGTAGTTCTTTATAGCAGTGTGAGAACTGACTAATACAAAGTGTAAATTAGTTCAGTCACTGTGGAGAGAGAACTGAGAATCGAACTGAGAATTTGACCAGCAACCCCACTACTGAGTATGTACCCAGAGGAAAAAAAGTCATCCTACCAAAAAGACACATCCCTCATATGTCCATCACAACACTATGCATAACAGCAAATATATGGAATTGACACAGGTGCCCATCCACAGTGGACTGGATAAAGAAAATATGGTACAGATACACCATGAAATACTACACAGCCATTAAAAAGGACAAAATCGGGGTGGACGCGGTGGCTCAAGCCTGTAATCCCAGCACTTTGGGAGGCCGAGACCGGCAGAACGCGAGGTCAGGAGATCAAGACCATCCTGGCTAACACGGTGAAACCCTGTCTCTACTAAAAAATACAAAAAATTAGCCGGGCGAGGTGGCGGCGCCTGTAGTCCCAGCTACTCGGGAGGCTGAGGCAGGAGAATGGCGTAAACCTGGGAGGTGGAGCTTGCAGTGAGCTGAGATCTGGCCACTGCACTCCAGCCTGGGCTACAGAGCGAGACTCCATCTCAGAATAAAAAAAGATAAAGCATTTTTAAAATGCACCACAATGGCTTAATGTTTTTCCCCATTCATGTACCCCCATTCATGTACACGCAGTGGTGCGATCTCGGCTCACTGCAAACTCCACCTCCCAGGTTCAAGCAATTCTCCTGCCTCGGCCTCCTGAGTAGCTGGGATTATAGGCACGGGCCATCACGCCTGGCTAATTTTTGTATTTTTAGTACAGAGGGGGTTTTGCCATGTAGGTCGGGCTGGTCTTGAACTCCTGACCTCGTGATTCACCTGCCTCGGCCTCCCAAAGTGCCGAGATTACAGGCGTGAGCCACCATGCCTGGCCTAATTTTTGTATTTTTAGTAGAGATGGGGTTTTGTCATGTTGGTCAGGCTGGTCTGGAACTCCTGACCTCAAGTGATCCACCTGCCTCGACTTCCCAAAGTGCTGGGATTACAGGCATGAGCCATCTCGCTGACCTAAAATGCTTTATCTTATCAGGTAACCCCCTTCCTTTGGATAATGGTCAGGAGAAATCTTTTTATCTAAGGTAAAGGAGTGACGTTTAATGAATAAATGGGTCTTAGCACAATGGAACATCAGAAGATGGGCAAGGAAAAGGTAGAGTGGCCCACAGCCCCTGCCCACCGCCTCTGCCAGGTGTTACCCTTTGTCCAGTCTTACCAGCAACCGTGTATACAGCGGTGATGGCCAGCAGCCCAACTATGGCCAGGTACAGATCCAGTGCAAAGACTGCTGGATGAAGATGGCACCTGCATACATGTCTACCTGTGGAGAAAGGAGGTTGATGGATGAACAAATGAATTAATGAACAAATGAACGAATGAATGAATGGACATTTGCAGCCCAGGTTCCCTGGGATCAGGGCCTAGCCTAGATGCTGACAAACACAGAAGAGTCACACATCATCCCTTCTTTATCCATTGCATCCCAGATCAGGGGTCTTAAACTGGAGCCCTGCAGGCCCTGGGCTGATGCAGCAGCCTCCTCAGTGGTCTTTCTGCTTCTGCTTTTGGTCCTCTCCCACTCCATTTTCCACACTGCAACCTTCATTAAATACCATCATGATCACATCATCCTTCTCCTCCCCACTCAAACTCTTAAGTATCTCCCCCATTACCCCCAAATAAAGGCTAAATAAATGAGGCTAAATACCCACTTCATACTCCCAGAACTCCACAGACTCTGAAATACCCTCTGTTTCTCAATAAGTCATGTGTGCCTGGGCCTCCTAGATGTCGCTTGTGCTGGTGCATCCGTCTGGAGGGCCAGTCCCCTTTCTCTAACTGTAAGTTCCTCCTGGAATGTAACTTCCCCTAGAAGGCTTCCCACATCTGTAGCTTCCCACCAGACTGCAAGTGAACATTCTAGTAAGGAGCTTGTGTGTCTGTCCTGCAGTCTGGAGCTGGCATGGACTCCCTTATTGTTATTTGGATTGAATGGAACCTCTTCTGCTCCCCCTCACCACTTCCCATAGGACAAGCTCCTCCCTCCTGCCTGGCTGGAAGCGAAGACAGCTTCTGCTGAGGGGCACGTGTCTGGAGGTTGCAATACACCTGTTCTTTGCCACTTCCTAGGAGATCTGCCTATCCAAAGGCCAGGGTGCGGCAGGCACAATCAGCCATCAGCACATCTGATACACAGTTGATCACCATCTAATTCCAGGAGGAAGAGAACAGTCCTATCCAAGGGTTGGCAGGGTTCTTGGAGTCCCATTGATCAACCCACACCATCCTGAGATGTTGACAAAAAAGTTTTGGCAGGAGTAGGAGAGAAAGTCCTTCCCTCCTTTCCTCTACCTTTTCTCCCAATTTCTTCTTCTTCTTTTTTTTTTTTTTTTTTTCTTTTTTGACCCAGAGTCTCGCTCTTTCACCCAGGCTGGAGTGCAGTGGCGTGATCTTGGCTCACTGCAACCTCCGTCTCCCCGGCTCAAGCAATTCTCCTGCCTCAGCCTCCCGAATAGCTGGGACTACAGGCATGCGCCACCACGCCCAGCTAATTTTCATATTTTTTGGTAGAGATGGGGTTTCGCCATGTTGGCCAGACTGGCCTCGAACTCCTGACCTTAAGTGATACACCCACCGCAGCCTCCCAAAGTGCTGAGTTTACAGGCGTGAGCCACTGCACCCGACCATTTTCTCCCAGTTTCCTCTGTCCACGCTTACCTCCCCACATCCCATCTTCCTCTAACCTCCCTGCAGCCTACAAAAGAGGAGGAGAAAGGGGATAGGGAGGAGACACTCCCGAGCAATGATCTGTGCCTTATCTTCTCCCCATGCTGCATGGGTGTGACCAGGCTGTGTCCCCGCCTTACCGAGATCTTGGTGAAGATGTAGATAAATAGGTAGAGTACAGCCAGGATGATGGGAATTCTGATACCACCGAAGCGCTTCCGTAGGTATTCTGGCATCGTGGTGACCTGAGGGCCAGAGCTGAGATTTCACCACCAGCTGACTTCACCACCAGCACGTGACCTCCCCCACACCAGCCCTTCCCATCTGCTCCTGCCCCTGCAACTCAGAGCACAGGTGATCTTCTTGAGATTCTCAATCTGATACTTAAGAAGGGAGGAGAGGCCGGGCGCGGTGGCTCAAGCCTGTAATCCCAGCACTCTGGGAGGCCGAGACGGGCAGATCACGAAGTCAGGAGATCGAGACCATCCTGGCTAACACGGTGAAACCCCGTCTCTACTAAAAAATACAAAAAACGAGCCGGGCGAGGTGGCGGGCGCCTGTGGTCCCAGCTACTCGGGAGGCTGAGGCAGGAGAATGGTGTAAAAAAACCCGGGGGACGGAGCTTGCAGTGAGCTGAGATCCGGCCACTGCACTCCAGCCCGGGCGACAGAGCGAGACTCCATCTCAAAAAAAAAAAAAAAAAAAAAAAAGAAGGGAGGAGAGGGGCCCAGCGCAGTTGGTTCCCATCACTTTGCAAAACTGAGGCAAGAGTGCAGGAGTGTGAGACCAGCCTGGGCAACACGGTGAAACCTCATTTCTACAAAAAATATAAATTTAGTCATGCGTGGTGGCAGGTGCCTGTAGTCCCAGCTACTCAGGTGGCTGAGGTGGAAGGATCACTTGAGCCTGAGCCCAGGAGGTCGAGGGTGCAGTGAGCCGTGATCATGCCATTGCACTCTAGCCTAAGTGACAGGGAGACCCTGCCTCAAAAAATATACATATGGTAGAAAAAAATAAAGGCTAGGTGGATAATAGATTTAATTGTGAGGCTGTGCACGATGGCTCACACCTGTAATCCAGCACTTTAGGAGGCCAAGGTGGGAGGATCATTTGAGCCCAGGAGTTCAAGACCGGCCTGGGCAACATCTCTATTGCTACAGTAAGACCCCATCTCTATTTTTTTTTTAAAGACATATAACCTAGTAGAAAAATGGGCAAAAGTCCTAGACAAGTTACTTCCTCAAAGAGGAAATACAAATGGCCGGAAAATGTATAAAAAGAGTTGCCAATTAAAAACAGTGAGATGGCCAGGTGCGGTGGCTCATGCCTGTAATCCCAGCACTTTGGGAGGCGAGGTGGGAGGATCATCTGAGGTCAGGAGTTCAAGATCAGCCTGGCCAACTTGGCGAAACCCCGTCCCTACTAAAAATACAAAAATTAGCTGGGCTTGGTGGCTGTAGTCCCAGCTACTGGGGCAGTGTGTGTGTGGCGGGGGACGGGGTGAGGCAGGAGAATCAAGAATCACTTGAACCCAGGTGGGCGGAGGTTGCAGTGAGCTGAGGGCACGCCACTGCGCTCCAGCCTGGGCGACAGAGTGAGACTCCGTCTCAAAAATTTTAAAAAGCAGTGAGATATCACTACACATGCACCAAATTCACAAGAATCTTTAAGTTGGAGAATATAAAATGTCACCAAGGATACACAGAATTGCAGGAAAGGGAATTTTCATATGCTGTTGGTGGGAATATAAATGGATAGAACTACTTTGCGAAAATGTTTGTCAATATATTGTAAAGCCAAAGATGAACATATCCAAGGACCTAGAAATTCCACTCATAGGTAGATTTTCTCATCAATACATGTTTATGTGCAGAAGAACACATTTATGAAAATGCTCACAGCAGTGCTGTCTATCATAGACCAATACTGGGAGCAACTTGAATGCCCATGAACAACAGAATGGATAAACATATTGGGATGTGAGTCATACTACACGATACTGCATAGCAATGAAAATTAACACACCAGCTACATGTAACAAAAGAATATTACTCCAAGCTGGGTGCAGTGGCTCACACCTGTAATCCCAGCACTTTGGGAGGCTGAGCCGAGTGGATCACCTGAGGTCAGGAGTTCAAGACCAGCCTGGCCAACATGGGGAAACCCCGTCTCTACTAAAATTACAAAAATTAGTCAGGCGTGGTGGTGGCCGCCTGTAATCCCAGTTACTTGGGAGGTTGAGGCAGAATTGCTTGAATCCAGGAGGCAGATGTTTGTGGTGAGCTGAGATCATGCCACTGCACTCCAGCCTGGGCAGCAAAGCGAGACTGTCTCAAAATAAAAGAAAAAAATTACTCCAGTTTTCAATTATCTAAAACCCACTCTTCACCAAAAAGAGTAAAATTCAACTATATTGTTCAGGCATGCAGACTTAAAACTGTAAAGAAAAGCAAGGAAGTAATTGCTTAATAGGAAAGCCAAAGAGAGAGGAAGGCATTGTGATTTTTCTTTTTTAGAGACAGGGTCTCGCTGTGTCACCCAGGCTGGAGTGCAGTGGTATGATCATAGCTCACTGCAGCCCTGATCTCCTGGGTTCAAGCAATCAATCCTCCTGCCTCAGTCTCCCATCCTCTTGCCTCAGCCTCCTGACTAGCTGGGACTAAAGGTGCACACCACCAGTCTCAGCTAATTCTTTATTTTAATTGTTTTGGTAGAGATGGGGGTCTCACTATGTTGGCCAGGCTGGTCTCAAACTCCTGGCTTCAAGCAATCCTCCCACCTCAGCCTTCCAAAGAGCTGGGCCTGAGCCACTGTGCCCAGCCAGCATTGTGACTTTCTAAAGGCTTGCAAGGGACATTATCTTTCCTTCCTTCCTTCCTCCCTCCCTCCCTCCTTCTCTCCCTCCCTTCCTCCCTTCCCTTTCCCTTCCCTTTTCTTTTCCTTCTGACGGAGTCTCGCTCTGTCACCCAGGCAGGAGTGCAGTAGTGTGATACTGGCTTACTTCACTCTGCCTCCTGGGTTCAATCAATTCTCCCACTTCAGCCTCCCGAGTAGCTGGAACTACAGGCGCCCGCCACCACGCCTGGCTAATTTTTGTATTTTTAGTGGAGACAGGGTTTCACCATGTTAGCCAGGCTGGTCAAACTCCTGACCTCAAGTGATCTGCCCGCCTCAGCCTCCCAAAATGCTGGGATTACAGGCATGAGCCACTGCACCTGGCTGACATTGTTTTCTGTCTTGATGTGGGTGTTCCTTTAACAATAATCTGTCAAGCTGCACTTTTGTGTTTGGTGTGTGTGTGTGTGTGTGTGTTTTATTGCTTTTCTGAGTGCTTATTTCATGTCCTAATAAAAACAAATTGGGTAGCTTTAAAACTTTTTCTCAACACTTTGGCATTTATTATCTAGGATGGGTTTAACCTCTCCTTTGTATATGTGTAAGATATTGCCCAAAGGATGTCTAGATCCAGGAGATTTTATTTTCTTATTTAACAATAGCTTGTAGATTAGCATGCCTCTATGGACTTCATCCCTTATCACAGCATGAAGTAGTATAGCCTGGCCATTCAGTTCCCTGTTAATGGACATGGTGGTTGTTCCCAGGTTTTTCTATTACAAACAACTACTGCAGCCATTTCAGATCTCTGCATCTGGCCTGCGCGGTGACTCGTACCTGTAATCTCAGCACTTTGGGAGGCTGAGGTGGGTGGATCACGAGGTCAGGAGTTTGAGACCAGCCTGACCAACGTGGTGAAACCCCGTCTCTACTAAAGATACAAAAATTAGCCGGGCATGGCGGCAGGTGCCTGTAATCCCAGCTACTTGGGAGGCTGAGGCAGACAATTGCTTGAACCCGCAAGGTGGAGCTTGCAGTGAGCTGAGATCGTGCCACTGCATTCCAGCCTGGGAGACAGAGCAAGACTCCATCTCAAAACAAACAAACAAAACAAAACAAAAACAACAAACTTTGCATTTTCTCAACCTAAAGCTTCACAAGTTCCTTTCTCACTCTCAGCTGATGACGTTATCTTCTGTTTGCCAGAGAAAATGGAAGCCATCAGGTAAGAATGTCTGGCAACCCTAAATATTCACTTACCTGCATCTCTACCATCATATATGCCTTCCCGTAGCAGGCGCTCAATGACTTTCTTGATGCATTGACCCATGTTGCCCAGGCTGGTCTCGAACTCCTGGCCTCAAGCAATCCCCCCAGTTCGGCCTCCCAAAGTGCTGGATTACATACATGAGCCACCACGCCCAGCCTACTTTGTGTATTTTTTAACATTTCTATAATAAAAAGCTAAAATCAGTTATTGCTTTACGAACAACACTGTGATGTTGTGTGATCTTGCCATGTGCAGTAGAACATCTAGAACAGAATTAAGAAAGTATGAATGATGCAATACTGCCAGTGAGATCATAGATGATTTTTCAAAAACTGCTTTTCAGGCCAGGCATGATGGCTCACGCCTGTAATTCCAGCACTTTGGGAGGCTGAGGCAGGTGGATCAAAAGGTCAGGTATTCGAGACTAGCCTGGCCAACATGGTGAAACCCCCGTCTCTACTAAAAATACAAAAATTAGCTAGGCGTGGTGGTGGGCACCTGTAATCCCAGCTACTTGTGAGGCTGAGGCAGGAGAATTGCTTGAAACTGGGAGGCAGAGGTTTGCAGTGAGCTGAGGTCGCGCCATTGCACTCCAGCCTGGGCAAGAGCAAAACTCTGTCAAAAAAAAAAAAAACCCACAAAAAAATGCTTTTCAAAGCGTCAAAAGCAGCATTATTTTATGTTGACATTTTGTACCAGACAGAAATAGCTCAATTATTACAGTTTTGTGTGCAAAGAAAGAAAAAAAATCACTGAATTATATATATGATTTTTAAATATATATATGATTTAAATATATCTATCTATAGATATAGATATAGATATATGATTGAGAGAGGGTCTCGGTGTGTCACACAGGCTGGAGTGCAGTGGTGTGTGATCTCAGCTCACTGCATCCTCTGCCTCCCAGGCTGAAGAATTCTCATGGCTTCTCAGCCTCCTGAGTAGCTGGGATTATGGGTGCATACCACCATACCTGGCTAATTTTTGTATTTTTTTAGTAGAGACAGGTTTTCACTATGTTGCCCAGCCTGGTCTCGAACTCCTAGCCTCAAGTGATCCGCCTGCCTTGGCCTCCCAAAGTGCTGTGATTACAGGCATGAGCTATATACTTTCATTTTTATTTTTATTTTTTAGTAGAAAGCAGAAACATAGGCTGGGCATGGTGGCTTATGCCTGTAATTCCAGCTACTCAGACTGGGAGGCTGAGGTGTGTAGATCACTTGGGCCCAGGAGTTCAAGACCAGCCTGGGTAACATGGCGGAGTTTTTGTATTTTCTACTAGAAAGAAAAAAAAACACAAAAATTAGCTGAGTGTGGTGGCATGCGTCTGTGGTCCTAGCTGCTGGGGAGGCTGGTGAGACCAGGTGAGCCAAGATTGCACCACTGCATTCCATCCTGGGGACAGAGCCAGACCCTGTCTCAAAAAAATATAGCAGAAACATATTGTGATTTAAGCATTTGAAAGAGATTGTGAGCTTTACATTTGTGTTTTGTATTTAAAATTGGGGGGCTCATAGTTTTTCCAACCTCCAAACGCCCTCTGTGTGCCTTGGATGTTGGTTACTGGCAGGAAGTGCTACGGACTGGGTTCCTCATTGTCTCACCTGTGGATCATCCCTCCCCTTTACTGGGGCCTCTGAGTGGCAATCTGATGGATGACCATGGGCAGGATGGAGGGATGGTGGGATGAGGGAGGGACTGCAGGGCTGAGATTCCCAAAGCATCTTTCAATTATACAGCATGCCAATGTTCCCCGACTCACCTGACCAGCAATGTAGATGGGGAGGAAGATCCAGGCCAACATCAGCACAGAAAACAAGCCCTGCTCAAGAAAACACAGTCAGGACT
The DNA here is from genome assembly GCF_009764315.1 of Trachypithecus francoisi. Classification (NCBI taxonomy): domain Eukaryota; kingdom Metazoa; phylum Chordata; class Mammalia; order Primates; family Cercopithecidae; genus Trachypithecus; species Trachypithecus francoisi. Next base: position 74,012,585 of record NW_022681455.1, read on the forward strand.
TGGCCCGCAGCTCACAACAAGGTACCCATTTGGATTTCCCTCTGCACCCTGAAGCAGCCTGGCCTGAACTCCACCTCTGGTGTAGTCTCTTACTTGCTGAGTAGTTCACCTGCGCTGGCCTTCATACTTCCTTTTTTAACATGGGGAACGGATTCAGGAAGGAAGAGGAGAGTGGAAAAAGAAGCCTTTTGTGACGCTTCCTAGTTCTGTGTCTCCTAAACATCATGTCATCGCTTCATTGTGTCCCCTCCCCTCCTCGGCAGTGATTAAAACAAGGCCATGACAGCAGGCAGATCTGGGTTCAAAGACCGACCACAAGAGTTAACACAGGTCTCCAAGACACATTTTTCTCACCTGGAAAATGGGCATATCCGTGCCTTTCTAGGTGGTTGCAAGGAAATCAGCGAGATGGTACTTAATGAGTACTGTATGCCAGGCGCCTCTCTGCACCCTTTACAAGCATTAACTCATTTGACCCTCATAATGGTTCTACATGGCAGGTACCATTAATATGCCTGTTATGTACATGAGGCCCAGAGAGGTTAAGAAACTTGCCCAGCTGGGTGCAGTGCGTCACGCCTGTAATCCCAGCACTTTGGCAGGCAGAAACCAGCAGATCACTTGTACCCAGGAGTTCAAGACCAACCTGGGCAACACAGTGAAATTCCCGTCTCTACAAAAAATATGAAAATTAGCTAGGCATGGTGGCGTGCACCTGTGATCCCAGCTACTTGGGAGGCTGAAGGGGAAGATGGTTTGAGCCTGGGAGGTGGAGTTTGCAGTGAGCTGTGACCACACCACTGCACTCCAGCTTGGACGATGCAGCGAGACCCTGTCTCAAACAAAAACAAAAACAAAAACAAAACAAAAAACCACTTGCCACCCAAGGTCACACAAAAAGCCACTTGCTGCTGAAGTTTATAAGAGTTGGAGCAAGAATGTAAACCTAGGCAGTGTGGGTTCAATCTGTAAATGAATCCTATAATGGGATAGTGTATGTAACATATCAAAGTCTGTTCTTGGCATAGAATAAGCATCCCCGAAATATTGGACATTATGAAGGCAATGATCATTATTAATAATCCCCTCCCTGCCCTGACCCCAGGAAAAATCATATCCCAAATGAGCCCTGCTAGGTAGGAGAGTGTATCTTATCTCTTGGGTATCTCAGAGGTAGCCAAAAAAAGTCAAAAACTACTGAACTGCAAAATTTTTGCCATGGTTGATTGATGTCTAAAGTACACAGAAATACGCTTCAGTCTCCACGATACCGTCTTTCTTCTGCATCTCTAGGAGAGGAATTCTGAGCTCTCCTCTTCACACACCATTTTTTTAAATTTATTTTTTAAGACATAGTCTCGGCCGGGCGCGGTGGCTCAAGCCTGTAATCCCAGCACTTTGGGAGGCCGAGACGGGCGGATCACGAGGTCAGGAGATCGAGACCATCCTGGCTAATACGGTGAAACCCCGTCTCTACTAAAAAAATACAAAAAACTAGCCGGGCGCGGTGGCGGGCGCCTGTAGTCCCAGCTACTCCGGAGGCTGAGGCAGGAGAATGGCGTAAACCCGGGAGGCGGAGCTTGCAAGTGAGCTGAGATCCAGCCACTGCACTCCAGCCTGGGCGACAGAGTGAGACTCCGTCTCAAAAAAAAAAAAAAAAAAAAGACATAGTCTCACTCTGTCGCCCAGGCTGGAGTGTAGTGTCACGATCTCACCTCATCGCAACCTCCATCTCCCAGGTTCAAGTGATTCTTCTGACTCAGCCTCCTGAGTAGCTAGGATTACAGGCGTGCACCACCAAGCCTTGCTAATTTTTGTATTTTTAGTAGAGATGGGGTCTCACTGTGTTGGCCAGGTTGGTCTCAAACTCCTGACCTCAAATGATCCACCCACCTCGGCCTCCCAAAGTGCTGGGATTACAGGCCTGAGCCATCGCGCCCATCCCACTATTTTGGGGGGTTTTTTTTTTTGTTTGTTTGTTTTGTTTTTGTTTTTGTTTTTCGAGACGGAGTCTCACTCTTCTCCTCCTCCTCTCCCTCCTCCTCCCCCTCCTCCTCCTCCTCCTCTTTTTTCCTTTTTTGAGGCAGAGTCTTGCTCCGTCGCCCAGGCTGGAGTGCAGTGGTGCAATCTCGCCTTACTGCAAGCTCCGCCTCCTGGGTTCAGGCCGTTCTCCAGCCTCAGCCTCCTGAGTAGCTGGGACTGCAGATGCCCGCCACCACGCCAGGCTAATTTATTGTATTTTTAGTAGAGACAGGGTTTCCCCATGTTAGCCAGGATGGTCTTGATCTCCTGACCTTATGATCTGCCCACCTTGCCTCCCAAAGTGCTGGGATTACAGGGGCACGCCCGGCCCCACCATTCTATTTTTAAAGTGCAGGGCATTCATACAACTTGTCCCTGAGATCTACGTATTAGGTAGAGGTAAGATGTCATCTATGCCCTGAGTAAAATACTTACATTAAGCTCATAAGCTGATACAGAAAGGCCCATAGCAGCACCTGACCCTGCCAGGCCAATGAAATGTCCACTTCCAACATTGCTGGCAAACAAGGATGCACCCACCTGTGGGAAGATGGAGGGGTCAGATCTTGGAGACAAAGTCGAGGATACCTGCTCACCACCCCCAATTCTTTCCATGCTCCAAAGGGACAGAGAAGAGAAGTGGAGGAAGGCAGGGCCACCCCTAGCCTATCTGGCATTTTTGTTTACATTAGAATGAGATTCTCCTTTCCCAAGACTCTTACTTGGTCAGAGCCCACCTGTCAGAGATTGGTAGAATAAATATTCATGTCTACAGGGCCTAAAATGCAGATTGCACCCTCTAGGGTTGTGCAGTGCACAGCTTTAACAACTGTACCCAGTACCCCTGCGGGGGTCGGGGGTCAGGAAAGAAGATGAGAAGTAATGTAGAAAGTGATTCATGATGAGAATCAGGGAGCCTTTTTACTGCCCAGATCTGTTTCTAACTTAGCAAAGTAGATAGTCCTCCTGGTATAGCACTAAATGGCTACTTGATAATGCCAATCCCTGGTCTCCCTGGTCTCAACTGATTGGACATGCCTGGGTACCTGGCCCAAGCTGGGTAAATTATCTTCTCTTTCCTGGGAATTTGAAACAGGGACACCATCTCTGCTGGTCCCTTGGACTAGGGATGTTGAACCAGGGAGGGGTGTGTGTGATGGGGGTGAGGGAGTGATGTGGAGGCATGTTTCACCATGTGCCAGTCATCACTGCCAGTTCAGAGAGAGAGGAGAATGGAGACCTGCACAGGAGGGCAGGCCCAGATGGGCACTCTGGCTCACATTTGTAATCCCAGCACTTTGGGAGGCCGAGGCAGGCGGATCGTTGGAGGTCAGGAGTTTGAGACCAGCCAGGCCAACATGGTGAAACCCCGTCTCTACTAAAAATATAAAAGTTAGCCAAGCGTGGTGGCACATGCCTATAATCTCAGCTACTCGGCAGGCTGAGGCAGGTGAATTGCTTGAGCTGGGGAGGTAGAGGTTGCAATGAGCCAAGATTGCACCACTGCACTCCAGCCTGGACAACAGAGACTCCGCCTCAAAAAAAAAAAAAAGAAAAAAAAAAGGCAAATCCAGTGAGGAGGGTAAAGGAGGGAGCAAGAAGAAAAAGAGGAGGAGGAGGAAGGAAAGGAGGAGGAGAAGGGTGAAGGAAGAGAAGAGAGGAGAGAGAATTATGAAAGAGCCATTTTGCCTCCTTATTGACTTTCCTATCAAATTCTTACCAAATTCTGTTTCATGGATCTACGTGTTTATCCTTCTGTCAATATCACACTCTTTTGATTACTATAGCTTTGTAGTAAGTTTTGAAATTGAGAAGTGTGAGTCCACCAACTTTATTCTTATTTTTCAAGATCGTTTTGGCTATTCTGGGTCCCTTGCATTTTCATATGAATTTCAGGATCAGCTTGTTCATTTCTGCCAAAAAAAAAAAAAAAAGAGCAGAAATTTTGACGGGAATGGGTGTTGAATCTGCAGGTCCATTGGGGGAATATTGCTGCTTTAGCAGTAATAAGTCTTTGAATCCAAGAACTCAGGATGCCTTTTTAATTAGTTCTTTTTTTCCAGTGACTTTTCAGTGTGTAGTGTTGTATTCTTTTGTCAGATTTATTCCTAAATACTTTATTCTTTTGATGCTATTGTAAGTGGAATTATTCTCTTAATTTCATTTTCAGGTTGTTCACTGCTAGTGTATAAAAATACAATTAATTTTTAAAAACTGATCTTATTATCTGCAATCTGAACTCATTTATAAGGTCTAATAGTATTTCTTGGGTTATTTAGAAGTTTCTATGTACAAGATCATGTCTTATGCAAATCAAGATAGCTTTGCTTATTCTTCTTCAATCTGGATACCTTTTACTTCTTTTTCTTGTGAATTGCTCTGGCTAGAACCTCCGGAAAAATGTTGAATACAAGTGGCAAAGGGGATATCTTGTCTCGTTCCTGATCTTAGGGAGAAAAACTTCAGTCTTTCGCCACTAAGTATGTTAGCTGTGGGTGATTTTGTAGATGCCATTTATCAACTTAAAGAAGTTTTCTTCTATTCCTAGTTTGTGGAATGTTTTATCATGTAAGGGTTTTAGATTTTGTTAAACGGTTTGTCTATTCAGATGATCTCATTTTTGTCTTTTATTCTATAATATATATGGTGTATTACATTGATTGATGTTTTTGTATATTAAACCAAACTTCCATTTCTAGGACAAATCTTTCTTGGTCATGGTGTAAATTCATGTTTATATGTTACTAGATTTGGTTTGCTAGTCAGGCGTGGTGGCACATGCCTGTGGTCCCAGCTACTTGGGAGGCTGAGGCGAGAGGATCCTTCGAGCCCATGAGTTTGAAGCTACAGTGAGCTATGATTGTACCACTGCACTCCAGCCTTGGCAACAGAGAGAGATCCTGTCTCTAAAAAAAAAAAAAAAAAAAAAAATTTGCTTGCTGAGATTTTGAATCCATATTCTTAAGAGATATTTATCTGTAGTATGCGTAGTATCTCTGGTTTTTGTATTAGGGTAATAATAGCCTTATAGAATGAGTTAGGAAGTGTTCTAATTTTTTTTCTAGATGGAGTCTCGCTGTGTCACCAGGCTGGAGTGCAGTGGCACAATCTCGGCTCACTGCCACCTCCGCCTCCTGGGTTCAAGCGACTCTCCTGCCTCAGCCTCCTAAGTAGCTGGGACTACAGGCGCCCGCCACCACACCCAGCTAATTCTTTGTATTTTCAGTGAGGTGGGGTTTCATTATGTTAGCCAGGCTGGTCTCAAACTCCTGAGCTCGTGTTCCGCCCACTTTGGCTCCCAAAGTGCTGGGATTACAAGCATGAGCCACCATACCCGGCCTTTAATTTTTTTTTTTTTGGACGAATCTGTAAAGGATTTGTGTTAATGTTTCTAGAAACATTTGGAAGAGTTTACCATTGAGGCCATCCTGATCCTTGGTGCTTGGTCTTTGTCTTTGTGAGAAGTTTTGTGATTACTAATTCACCATCTTTACTTTTTTTTTTTTTTTTTTTAAATGGAGTCTCACCCTGTCACCCAGGCTGGAATGCAAGGTACCATCTCAGCTCACTGCAAACTCTGCTTCCTGGGTTCAAGTGATTCTCCTATCTCAGCCTCCTGAATAGCTGGGATTACAGGCACATGCCACCATGCCCAGCTAATTTTTTGTATTTTAGTAGAAACGGGGTTTCACTGTGTTGCCCAGGCTGGTCTCAAACTCCTGAGCTCAGGTGACTCGCCCTCTTCGGCCTCCCAAAGTGCTAGGATTACAGGGGTGAGCCACCGTGCTTATCTTGTCTTTACTTTTTATAGCTATAATTCAGGTTTTCTATTTCTACTTGAGTCAGTTTTGGTACTCTGTATCTAGGAATTTGTTCATTTCATATAGGTTGTTTAATTTTTGGCATATAATCGCTCATAGCATTTCCTTATAACTATTTATTTTCATAATGTTGATTGAAATGTCCCCTTTTTCATTTCTGATTTTATTAATTTGCATCTTTTGTCTTGCTTTTCTTAATCTAGTTAGAAACTGGTCAATTTTTTTGATGTTTTCAAAGAAAAATCCTTTGATTTTAGTGATTTCCTCTGATAGTTTTCTATTCTTTATTTTGTTTACCTCCACTCTAATATTTATTATTCTCTTCTGTCTGCTTGCTTTGGGTTTAATTTCCCCTTCTTTTATTGTTTCTTAATGTAAAAGATGAGGTAATTGGTTTGACATCTTTCTTCTTTTTTAATATGGACATGGTGGTGTAAATTTTCTTCTAAGCATGGCTTTAGCTGGATCCCATAAGTTTTAGTATGCTGTTTTCATTTTCAGTAATCTCAAAGTATTTTCTAATTTGTCTTGTGATTTCTTCTTTGGCCCATTGGTTATTTAGAAGTGTGTTGTTTAATTTATATGTATTTGGGAGTTTGCCAAAGTTTTTCTTTTCCAATTAATAATTATTTATTTATTTATTTATCGAGATGGAGTCTTGCTCTGTTGCCCAGGCTGGAGTGCAGTGGCACGATCTCGGCTCACTGCAAGCGCTGCCTCCCAGATTCACGCCATTCTCCTGCCTCAGCCTCCCGAGTAGCTGGGACTACAGGTGTCCACCACCACACCCGGCTAATTTTTTGTATTTTTAGTAGAGACAGGGTTTCACTGTGTTAACTAGGATTGTTTTGATCTCCTGACCTTGTGATCCACCCACCTCGGCCTCCCAAAGTGCTGAGATTACAGGCGTGAGCCACCGCGCCCAGCCCAAAGTTGTTTATTTCTAATTTCATTCCACTGTGGATAGACAACACACTTTGTATTATTTCAATCATTTTAAATTTCTTAAAATTTATTTATGGTTTAACATATAGTCTATTCTGGAGAATGTTCCATGTGCACTTAAGATGAATGTGTATTTTGCTGTTGTTGATGAATTATTTTATATATGTCTGTTAGGTCAGTTGGTTTATAGTGTTGTTCATGTCTTCTATTTTCTTGTTGATCTTATCTTGTTTTTCTGTACATTATTGCAAATGAGATATTAAAATCATCAATTGTTAGTGTTTGAATTGTCTATTTCTCCTTTCGTTCTGTCAGTTTTTGCTTCATATATATTGAGAGTCTGTTGTTAGGTGCAATTATGTTTACAATTATAATGTCTTCTTGAGGGATTGACCCTTTTATCATTATGTGATGTTCCTTTTTGTCTCTAGTAACAATGTTTATCTTAAAGTCTATTTTATCTGGTATTAGTACAGCCACTCCTGCTTTTTTCTAGTTACTGTTTGTATGGTATATATTTTTCCATCTTTTTAGTTTCAACGTTTTTGAAATATATTGTGTTTGGTTAAACAGGCTTTTTCCATCCTTTTACTTTTACTTTCAACCTATTTGTATCTCTTTTTTTTTTAGACAGAATCTCACTGTTGCCCAGGCTGCTGTGCAATGGTGTGATCTTGGCTCACTGCTACCTCCACCTCCTGGGCTAAAGTGATCCTCCCACCTCAGCTTCCTGAGTAGCTGGGACTACAGGCACATGCCACAACACCTGGCTTTTTTTTTTTTTTTTTTAATTTTTGGTAAAGATGGAGTTTTACCATGTTACCCAGGCTGTTCTTGAACTCCTGAGCTCAAGTGATCCACCTATCTTGGCCTCCCAAAGTGCTGGGATTACAGGTGTGAGCCACCACACCCAGCCCTATTTGTATCTTTGATCTAAGTGTATCTCTTGTAGACAGTATACAGTTGGATCACATTTTTTTTAATCCATTCTCTGCCTTTTGATTGGAATGTTTAATCCATTTAAATTAATGTAATACTGGTAAAGTAGAATTTACATATGCCATATTGCCGTGCAATTGATATATGTCTAATGTCCTTCTTATTCTTCTATTCCTCCTTTGCCTTTTGTGTTAGATATTACCTAGTATGCCATTTAAATTCCTTTATTAAAACAATAGTTTCTGTTACTGTTTTCTAAATTACTTTCTCAGTGATTGCTCTGAGGATTATAATTAACATCTTATAAAAATCAATTTTGGATTGCTAGCAACTTACCTTCAATAGTATACAAAAGTTTTGCTCCTATATAGGTGCATTTCCTTCCTCCTCCTTTGTACTGCATTGTTACTCAAATTCCATCTTTATATATTGTATGTCCAAAAAACAAACTCTATCATTAGCTGTTTATGCAATTGTCTTTTAAATTAGATAGAAGAAAAAGAGAGTTACAATCAAAAACCAATTTAACTGTATGTTATATTTGCTTACATAGTTACCTTCACCGGTGCCCTTTATTTTTTTCATGTAGACTCAAGTTACTCTCTGATGTCTTTATTTCAGCCTGAAGGATTACCTTTATTTCTTGTAGGGTAGGTCTTCTACCAGTGAATTTTATCATTAAAAGGAAAAAGTCTAGGAATGTGTACATTTCCCCATTTTCCAAAGGATAGTTTTGCTCAATATAAAAGTTTTGGTTGGTAGCCTTTTTCTTTTGGTACTTTGAGCTTCCATGGTTTCTGATGAAAAACCAGCTGATAATCTTATTGAAGACTTTTTTTTTGAGACGGAGTCTCACTCTATCACCCAGGCTGGAGTTCAGTGGCTCAGTCTCAGCTCACTGCAACCTCCACCTCCCAAGTTCAAGCAATTCTCCTGCCTCAGCCTCCTGAGTAGCTGGAATTACAGGCATGCACCACCACGCCTGGCTAATTTTTTGTATTTTTAGTAGAGATAGGGTTTCACCAGGTTGGCCAGGCTGGCTTCAAACTCCTCACCTCAAGTGATCCACCAGCTTTGGCCTCCCAAAGTGCTGGGATTACAGGCATGAGCCACTGTGCTCGGCCAAAGACTTCTTGTACGTAATGAATTGCTCCTCTCTTGCTGTTTCCAAAAATCTTTGACTTTTGACAGTTTGATTTTGATGTACCTAGGTATGAGTCTCTTTGAATTTCTTCTACTGGAGTTTACTATACTTCTTGGATGTGTAGATTAATATTGTTAATAACATTTAGTCTATTTTAAACCACTATTTCTTTTATTATTCTTTCTGCCCCTTTCTCTCTCTCTCCTCTCCTCTGGAACTTCCATTATGTGTATGTTAATTATGCTTAATCATGTCCCACAGATCTCTGAGACTCTGTTTCTCTTCATTTTTTTTCTGTTTCTCAGACCTGATAATCTCAATTAATCTATCTTCAATTTCACCGAATCTTTTTTTTTCTTTTTGCCTGCTCAAATCTGTTGTCAAACTCCTCTAGTGAGTATTTTATTTCACTTATTGTACTTTCCAACTCCATAATTTCTACTTAAAAATAATAATATCTGGGTCGGGTGTGGTGGCTAACACCTGTAATCCCAGCACTTTGGGAGGCCAAGGCAGGTGGATCACAAGGTCAGGAGATCGAGACCATTCTGGGTAACAGATGAAACCCCGTCTCTACTAAAAATACAAAAAATTAGCCGGGCGTGGTGACGGGCACCTGTAGTCCCAGCTACTCGGGAGGCTGAGGCAGGAGAATGGCGTGAACCCGGGAGGCAGAGCTTGCAGTGAGCTGAGATTGCGCCACTGCACTCCAGCCTGGGTGGCAGAGCAAGACTCCATCTCAAAATAGTAATGATAATACTACTACTACTACTACTAATAATAATAATGTCTATCTCTTTTTTTGTTTGTTTGTTTGAGATGGAGTCTCGCTCTGTCACCCAGACTGGAGTGCAGTGGTGCTATCTTGGCTCAATGCAAGCTCCGCCTCCCGAGTTCATGCCATTCTGCTGCCTCAGCCTCCCGAGTAGCTGGAAATACAGGTGCCCGCCACCATGCCTGGCTAATTTTTTGTATTTTAGTAGAGATGGGGTTTCACCGTGTTAGCCAGGATTGTCTTAATCTCCTGACCTCGTGATCCACCCGCCTTGGCCTCCGAAAGTGCTAGGATTATAGGTGTGAGCCACTGTGCCTGGCCAATAATATCTATCTCTTTAATGATATATTCTGTTTGGTTAAACATTGTTCTCATACTTTTCTTTAGTCTTTAAGACATGGCTTTTTTGTGTGGTTTTTGGATATACATAAAATTGCTGATTTAAGGCCTCTGTTTAGTGAATATAACATCTGGTCTTTTTCAGGGACACTTTCTATTGACTGCTCCCCACACCCCCTACCCCCCGTGTATGGACCATAATTTCTTGGGGTTTTTTGCATGTCTTATAATTTTTTGTTAAAGGTGGACATTTAAAATAATGTCACTGGTAACTCTAGAAATCTGATCATTCCTGACTCTTCAGAGTTTATTATTGTTTCTTCTATTCATTCCTGCTGTTGTTGCTGCTTCTATTGTTTGTTTCATGACTTTCTTAAATTAAGTTTATAAAGTCTGAATTTTTTGTCATGTGTGTCCACTAAAATCTATGCTCAGTTTATTGGGCAGCTAATGACTGAACAGACATTTCCTTAAATCCCTGAAACCAATAATTTTTCCAGTCTTTGCAATTCTTCGAGCTTATAACTCTGCCTTAGCCTTCACTTCCTGCTGGTGCAGAGCCTCAAGGTCAGCCAGAAGCAGGAGCTTAGGGCTTTCTTGGGTCTTTCCTGAGCTTGTGTGTGGTCCTGTGCACATGGCCTTCTAGATTCCCAGAAATATGTCTTGAGTTTTTCAAAGCACCCGATGTGCATCTCACTTCCCAGCTTTTCTATTTAAGTTATTTTATTAGAATAGTATTTGCCAAACTGTTATTGCCACAGCTGCAATGTTAAACAATTGCCACTGATTGTTTTTCTACAAATGTGTCTAGGAAAAAGGCTATTCACACTGACCTTACCTTCTAGGTAAGGTCAAATAAAGATGAGCCTAGCAGGTGGGGCTTTCCAGGAAACTAAATGACAGGTAAAATAGTGATCTTTTTTTGAGAATGGAGTTTCTAACCCCATTCTGACCTCTTCAGTTGCTTCTAGGCTGGTGGTTCCCAAGGCTACTACATAGCTAAAGAGAGAGAGAGATGGAAACAGGGCCAAAGCTCACTGTTTTTTTTTTCTGAGATCCAGCTGTTTTTCTTGAATAAATGCTTCCTGAATTATTGCAGCATGTGGTTAATCTCCAGAGTTCTAAAAAAGTTGATTTTAACAATTTTCTTTTTTTCTCTTTTTTTTTTTTTTTTGCTTCGGTTCTCATTAGTTTTATGGAGGAGAGAATTTTTGAAGCTCTTTACTCTGCCTTTCCCAACGACACCATTGAAATGTGACTTTTCCACTTGGCCCATATAGAAACTGGGCTGGCCTGTAATTTACTTTAACCAACAGAATGTGGTAGAAGTGACACTGTATGACTTCCAGGCCAAGACCTTAACAACCTAGCAGCTTTCATTTTGGCCTTCTTGAAATTCAGCTACCTGGTTAAAACAAAAACAAAAAAACCAGCAAGAAAAACCACAAAACCCTGGGCTAGGCCACTGAATGACGAAAGAGAATAGGGAGAAAGTGAGGTCCCAATATTCCAGTGATCCCTGCCAAAGTCCCCCAAATGCAGATGAAGCCATCTTGGACTTCTATCTAGCCTAGTCACCAACTAAATGCAGCTGCATGAATGAGTACAGGGGAGAAAAGCACATTTTTAATTTTATTTTTATGATTCCCTGCTTTCCTGTGTAGAGCAAACGATACTGGTTTTCTGTTTAAAGTTGTGATTATATATATTTACATATTTATTATATATTATATATTATATAATATATAAATTATATTTAATATTATATAACTATAAATTACATATAATATAGTTATATAAATATATAAATATAACAAATATATATTTATTATATAAATATAATATTATTTATATAATACATATATATTATTATATAATATAATATTAATTTATATAATAAATATAAATTATATTTATAAAAATTTATTTTAAATTTATTTATAAAAATTTATATTTATATAGTATATATTTATATATAAACATAATAAATTATATGTTATATATTATATATTATATATTATTAAAATATCATATTATATAAATATTTATTTTTAAAACCTAACTCCAGATTTTTCCCTTAGGTGAGCTGATGAATTTTTTTGTTGTTGTTTAAACAAATTTGAGCTGGAGCTAAGCCTTCTCTAGTGTAGAGAATGACTTCCAAACAACATGAGACCAGAGAGTCCTGAGAGATCAAAGGCTGGACAGAATCCCAGCACTTGAAGATTCTTTAAGAAGCGACTTTAATTGAACCAAAGACCACTTACTGGCCACCACACCATGTCTCCTCCAGCCAGGAAGTAACCTTTCACTGTGTCTCTTTTGGTCCTCACTGTGGACTATAAAAAAGAAGAGAGGTGGGTGAGGGAAGACATTAGCAATCAGAGGCATCTCAAAATGGCCAAGGCCAGGGATTGCAAACTGGGAGTCCTAAGGGCCAGATCTGGATATATTTCTGGGAGATCAAATATATTTTGTTTCTCCCACAGTTTTGGAGAAAATTTTAATTTTGGTGTCTTTAGAGAGACATAAACTCTTCAGGTCAACACAGCTCCTACCACTTGTTGCTACAAACATTTATTTTATGATAACCTACTTGATCTCCCTAGACATTTGAGTCTTAGGCTCATGACTTGTCTATGATATTTTATAACTGATACCATTTATTGAATGTTTACTATGTGCCAGACGCTGTGCCAAGCACTTTATATGCATCACCTCATTTAATCCCTACCAACCCCTATGAGGTTGGTGTCATTAGGCCAACATGATAAAGGAAGAAACCGAGGCTCATGTCTCAGTTTGTTTTACACTGCTATAACAAAATACCCCAAATTTTTAAACAACAGAAATTTGTTTCTTACAATTCTAGAGACTGGGAAGTCCAAGATCAAGGCACCGAGAGGTTTGGTGTCTGGTGAGGGCCTGTTCCTTATAGATAGTACCTCCTCTGTGTCTTCACATGCCAGAGGAACAGAAGGGCAAAAAGGGGTAAAACTAGTTCCCTTGAGCTTCTTTAATAAAGTCTCTAATTCCATTCATGAAGGCTCAGCTCTTATGACTTAATCACCCTAGAAAGACCCCATCTGTTAATACCATCACATTGGTGATTAACTTTCTTTTTTTCTTTCCTTTTCTTTTCTTTCTTTCTGCCTTTCTTCCTTCCTTCCATTCTTTCTCTTTCTTTCTGCCTTTCTTCTTTCTTCTTCCCCTCCTTTCCCTTCCCTCCTCCCTTCCTTCCTTCCTCTCTCTTTCTCTTTTTCTTTTCTCTTCTTTTTCTTTCTTTTTCCCTTCCCTTCCCTTCTCTTGCCTTTCTTCTTTCTTTCTCTTTTTCTTTTCTTTCTTCTTTCCTTCTTTCTTTCCTTCCTTCCTCTCTCTTCTCTCTCTCTCTCTCTCTCTCTCTCCTCTCTCTCTCTCTCTTTCTTTCTTTCTTCTTTCTTTCTTTCTTTCTCTCTTTCTCTCCTTCTCTCTCTTTCTTTCTTTCTCCTTCCTTCCTTCCTTCCTTCTTTCTTTCCTTCTTTCCTTCTTTCCTTCTTTCCTTCTTTCCTTCTTTCTTTCCTTCCTTCCTTCCTTCCTTCCTTCCTTCTTTCTTTCTTTCTTCTGTTTCTCACTCCAGGCTGGAGTGTCGTGGCATGATCATGGCTCACTGTAACTTTGAACTCCTAGGCACAAGCAGTCCTCCTGGCTCAGCCTTCCAAGTGTCTGGGACTACAGGCATGTGCCACCATGCTCAACTAATTTTTGTGTTTTTTGTAGAGATGGTATCTCACTATGTTGCCAGGCTGGTCTTGAACTAAGTTCAAGCGATCTGCTCACTTCGGCCTCCCAGAGTGCTGGGATTACAGGTGTGAGCCACTGCGCCTGACCTTTTATCTCAAAGTTGTTAATATCCTTAACACAAAAAGAGCTCCTGGAAATTGATAAGAAAAAGAAGAAGAACCTAATAGAAATAAGGCAAACGATATGAAGCCATAGTTCACATAAAGAAAATATATGGTGTTTAAACATATGTTATGGGGCCCAGCCTCATTCATTATAAGATAAATGCATATTAACAATACTTTGAGATGTTATTTTTCCTAGCCTGACAAAAATGAGTTTGGCAATACACTGTTGGTGAGAATGTGACAAAACAGACTTCCTCATCATTTCTGATGTGTACACCTAAGGAGTGCAATTTGACACAAACTAGTGTAATACCAAATGTGTATATTCTTTAACCTGGCAATTCTGCTGCAGGGAATTTGTCTTATAGCTACACTCCCAAATAGTGTACAGAGTTTATTTATTTATTTACTTATTTGTTTGTTTTTGAGACAGATTTTCACTCTTGTTGCCCAAGCTGGAGTGCAATGGCATGATCTCGGCTCACCACAACCTCCGCCTCCAGGTTCAAGTGATTCTCCTGCCTCAGCCTCCTGAGTAGCTGGGACCACAGGCACCCATCACTACGCCCAGTTAATTTTTGTATTTTTTGTAGAGATGGGGTTTCACCATGTCGGCCAGGCTGGTCTCAAACTCCTTGCCTCAAGTGATGTGCCCGCCTCAGCCTCCCAAAGTGCTGGGATTACAGGCATGAGCCAGTGTGCCCGGACAGGGTTTGTTTATTATAGTATAGTTTATTATAGTAAGAGATTGGAAACAATCCAAATGACCCTCAGCCTGAGACTAGTTAAATAAATTACAGCACAATCATCTAAGGAAATATTGTGCAACTTTTAAGAAGATAAGGAATGTCTATGTGCTAATGTGAAAAGATATCTAAAAGATGCTGAGAAGTGAAAAATAGCAAGTTAAAAAACAGTATAAGAAACCTTCTGTTTAAGAAAGAGGGAAATATACATATTAAAATTTTCTTGGATTTGCATAAAGACACTTGAACAATATGCTAATGTACTAAAAAGCTAATAATACTGGTTACCTGTGGAGACAAGGCTAATATTGAGACTTTTCATCGCTTCTCATAAGTGATTTTTATTTTTGAACCATGCGATTGTACTGCCTTTAAAATTTTTCTTTAGAGTAAAAAAAAGAAAAGTTGGGTTGTTTGTAATCCCAGCACTTTGGGAAGCTGAGATGGAAGAACTGCTTGAGCCCAGGAATTTGAGACCAGCCTGGGCAACATACGGAGACTCCATTTCTACAAAAAAAAAAAAAATAAAAAATTAACTACCTGGTAGCTGAGGTAAGAAGATCACTTGAGCCCAAGAAGTCAAGGCCACAGTGAGCTATGATTGCCACCACTGTATTCTAGTACCCTGGGCAACAGAGGGAGATCCCATCTCAAAAAACAAAAAACAAAAAAACAGAAACAAAAACAAAACAAAGCAAAAAAACCCATGAGCTTCAAAGTAAGGGAGACAGGGATTCTAACCCCAGATCTCCTAACTTACTTACAGGATGAGGATCTTAAATTATTTGGGCCTCTGTTTCCTTATCTGTAAAATGGATATTGTAATAGCATCTTTCTCACAGGGCACTGTGAAAATTACATGAGAAACGTAAGTGAAAATGCTTAACACAGTGTCTGACAACAGTCCACACCCAATGCATGTTTAAAATTTTTAAGTTCTGATTACTCTATAACCTTGTGTTAGTTTCTTCCTCTCACAGTCAGTATCTTAGCTCAAAAGGATGAGGTTAACTCCAGACCTCTAAACAGACATTTCCTTCTCTCTTCATCCCTCATCCCTCAGTGGCCTGGCTTACCCATAGTCCAACAGCCAGGACAAAGAGGAAGTACAGAACCAGCACCACGATGTCCCCAGGCTCCAAGCCCTTCTGGGGAAACACATCCAGGAGATCTGACTGCGGAGGCTGAGGGCTGCTGGTGCCGCTCTCCATGGTCCTGAACGAGACCTCAGGATCCTGAGGAAGGGTAAATGCCAGTCAGATGCCGGATCCTAGCATCATTCTTATCACCCTTTCTGTAGCTACCTCCCTAAGCCATCCATGAAAGAGAATCCACATGGAGGGATGTGTGGTGGAGATAGATCTTCAGGGAAGACACATCCATCCATCCATCCACTCATTCATTCATTCAACACATATTCATAATGAAGTCACATCAAATCTGCAGTTAATTTTGTCACTCACTTGGCAAAATAGAAAGAAGCATAAACAATTGAAATAATACAGATGATTTCAGCATCCTCCTCCACTTAGCAAGCACGTGTCCCAGAGTGAGAGAAAAATGAGACTCCTGAGTCAGTCTCCACTTCTGTGGTACCTCACAGCTGGCTGAGAGTCACGTCAATAATTTTGTCTGAGGCTCAGCCAGACACCACAATCTTGTTCCAATGCTATATATACCCATGAAGTTTAATATATTTAATAAACAACCACATTGCATCTACTATATCCTGGGCATCATTCTAAGTGTTTACTAACCTGCAAAGTGGGCACTATTATTATCATCCCCATTTTACGATGGTGAAGTTGAGACACAGAGACACAGAAAAGTTAAGTAAGTGCCCAAGGTCAAAAAGCTGAGATTTGAACTCAATAATCTTGCTCCAGACTCCATGCTTTGAACCATGAATCTAAGTTGTTTTCTCAGTGCCCTGCAAATCCATGGGCAATTTAAGGGATTCTTGTGGTAGACAGAGAAATGGCCCCCAAAGATGCTTACCTCTAATCCCCAGAACCTGTGAATATGTTATTACATATCAAAGGACAATTAAGTTTGCAGATAAAATTAAGGTTAGTAGTCAAATCACTTAAAATAGGGAGATGCCTAGCTGCAGCTAACCTGAAAATAGGGAGATGCCTGGATTAACTGGGTGGGCCTCATGTAATCACAGAAAAGACAGAATCAGAAGAGATAGCCACAGAGATGACAGCAGGAGAAGGATTTCACTCAACATTGGTAGATTTGAAGATGGGGTAATGGGGCTACAAGCCAAGGAGTGCAGGTGGCCTCTAGGAACTGGAAAAGGCAAATTAACAGATTCTTCCTTAGACCATCCAGAAGGAATTCAGTCCTGCTGACACCTTGATTTTAGCCCAGTAAAACCCATTTAGAACTTCTGACCTGTACAACTGTAAGATCATAAATTTATGTTGTTTTAGCCACTAAGTTCATGGTAATTTGTTAAAGCAGCAGTCAGAAACTAATAAAATTTCCAAGGGTGATTTTTGACCACAAGTGATTAGGGCATTGACTTATTCCTGTGTTAAGATGCACCTCCAGTCTCTGTCAGCCTTTGGGTGTTCAGGAATGAAAATACCTGATCCCTGTCCTCCTGCGATGCATAACCCAGTGATGGGACAAAGCCACCCATGGACAGCACAACGTGATGTTTCATAGAGTGCAGGCTCATGGGGAGAGATGTTAAGAATTCAGGCTCAGAAGCTGTACAGCTTGGCTGGGCTCAGTGGCTCATGCCTGTAATACCAGCACTTTGGGAGGCCGAGGTGAGTGGATCACATGAGGCCAGGGGTTCAAGGCCAACCTGGGCAAAATGGTGGGACCTTGTCTCTATTAAAAATACAAAAATTAGCTAGGTGTGGTGGCACGTGCCTGTAGTCCTAGCTACTCGGGAGGCTGAGGCATGAGACTCGCTTGAATCTGGGAGGTGGAGGTTGCAGTGAGCTGAGATTGCACCACTGCACTCCAGCCTGGGCAACAGAGCAAGACCTTGACTCCACCATTTACACTTGGCTAATTTTATTTTATTTTATTATTTTTATTTTTATTTTTTAGACAGAGTCTCGCTGTGTCTCCCATGCTGGAGTGCAGTGGCCTGATCTCTGCTAACTACAAGCTCCACCTCCTGGGTTCCACGCCATTCTCCTGCCTCAGCCTCCAAGTAGCTGGGACTACAGGTGCCTACCACCACTCTTGGCTAATTTTTTTTTTTTTTTTTTTTTGTATTTTTAGTAGAGATGGGGTTTCACTGTGTTAGCCAGGATGGTCTCAATCTCCTGACCTTGTGATCCACCCACCTCAGCCTCCCAAAGTGCTGGGATTACAGGTGTGAGCCACCGTGCCTGGCCTATTTTATTTTTTAAGAGACAAGGTTTCCCTATGTTCCCCAGGCTGGCCTTGAATTCTAACCCCAAGAAATCCTCCCCACCTTGGCCTCCTAAAGTGCTGGGATTACCATGCCCAGCCAAGGAACATTTTTAAAGGAAGAAAAGACTCCAACACTTTGCATTTTATGTAATCTGAAGGTAGGTTGTGGATTTAGATAGCGATAAATGGGATTTTTGCCCACATGAATGTCTGGCGGGTCCTCTGATAATCTTTGTTGTGGGGGCAAGTTCTGTACATTTCCGAAAGTCTAGAATCTCTGGCCTCCATCCACTGAATGCCAGTATTCCCATTCTTGAATTACTGTGACAACCAAAAATGCTCAAATGCTCTCATAAATTTTGAAACATCTCTGAAGGGCAGCAACACCTCCAGTGCACACATGTGCTCTGGGTTCACGGATGTCGGTGAAGAATTTCTAATAAGAAAGTGGTATGATCAGATGGGGGCAGCCTTGATGAGAAGTAAGAAGGCAGGCAGGGAGGTTATTCTGGAGGTAGTGACTCAGGCTTCAGATCATACATGGGCAGGGGTTAGTCCATTCCTGCCATTATAATCAAATATCTTAGACTGTGTAATTTGTAAACAACATAAATTTATTGCTCACAGTTCCGGAGAAAGTCCAAGATCGAGCTGTCAGCAGATTCAGTGTCTGGAGAGGGCCCGTTCCTCATAGATGGTACTTTCTTACTATATCCTCACATGGTACATGCATGGGTCAAGTTGGCTCTCTTAAGCCTTTTTTATTTTATTTATATATTTTGAGACAAGGTCTCACTTTGGTGTCCAGACCAGAGTGCAGTGGCACAATCACTTTTTCCCTTTTTTTAAAGAGACAAGAGTTTCACTCTGTTACTCAGGCTGGAGTACAGTGGCATGATCACAGCTCACTGCAACTTCAACCTCCTAGGCTCAAGAGATCCTCCTGCCTCAGCCTCCCAATTAGCTGGCACTCTAGATGCACCACCATGCCTGGCTAATTTTTTTTTTTTTTTTTTAGAGATGAAGTCTCACTATGTTGCTCAGGCTGGTCTCAAATTCCTGGGCTCAAGCAACTCCCCTAACTCGGCCTCTCAAAGTATTGGGATTATAGGCATGAGCCACCACACCTGGCCTCAAGCGTCTTTTATAAAAGTGCTAATGTAATCCGTGGGGGCAGAGTCCTCATAACCCCAACCCTCTCAAAGGCCCTGCCTCTTAATACTATTGCATTGGGGATTTAGGTTTCAATGTAAGAATTTGGGGACAGAGGGACATGCACATTCAGACCATAGCAGAGGGAGTAGATTAGAGAAATAATTTGGAGACTAGGTGTGGTGGCTCAAGCCTATAATCCCACCACTTTGGGAGGCTGAGGCAGGAGGATCACTTGAGCCCAGGAGCTTGGCTACAGTGAGTTACGATTGTCCCACTGCACTTCAGCCTGGGAGGCAGAGCAAGACCTTGCCACATA
Organism: Trachypithecus francoisi; assembly: GCF_009764315.1. Lineage (NCBI taxonomy): Eukaryota > Metazoa > Chordata > Mammalia > Primates > Cercopithecidae > Trachypithecus > Trachypithecus francoisi. The sequence goes on from NW_022681455.1 coordinate 74,032,058, forward strand.
CACACACACACACACACACACACACAAGACTAACCTAACCTAACCTTTCTCTGTGCAAGAAAGTGAGAGGAAGGCCTAGAGGTGGAGACTCCCTTTAAGGTAAGGGTGGAGGCCCTTAAGGGAGGGTCCAAGCACGAAAAGCATTCTGGCAGCTTCAGGAGGGAGGCGGGGTGAGGGGACCCTTGTGGGTTGTCTCAAGGGTGAAGCCCCATTAGGTAAGTAAGGTTCTCATCAGACTTTACAGGGGAGGAGGCTGGGCGCAGTGGCTCATGCCTGAAATTCCAGCACTTTGGGAGGCCAAGGCAGGAGGATCACCTGAGGTCGGGAGTTTGAAACACGCCTGGGTAACACGGCGAAATCCCATCTCTACTAAAAATGCAATTTTTTAGGTGGATGTGGTGATGCGCAACTGTAATCCCAGCTACTCAGGAGGCTAAGGCAGGAGGATCTTGAACCTGGGAGGCGGAGGTTGCAGTGAGCTGTGATTGTGCCACTGCACTCCTGCCTGGGGGACAGAGTGAGACTCTGTCTCAGGAAAAACAACAACAACAACAACAACAAACTTTACAGGGGGAGTGATGGCTCCAAGAGTTTAAGTTGTGTCCAAAGTCACATGGCTGACAAGCGACAACGCTGGGACTCAAATCCAGTCTGATTTCAGAGCCTGCATTTTTCAAACACTTCAACCTGCTTCTTCCAAAACAGGATTTGGGGAAAGATGAGGAGCAGGAAAGCGCAGGAAGCAGGTTTAGGTGGAGGTTGATGTTGAATTGGGGAGTGGGGCAGAGCGAGGAGGGAGGAGGGGCGGTGGCTGCCTGGTGAGCCAGCCCTCCCCGTCCCTGCCCGCCCCTTCCAGACCTCTGCCTGCCAGGCACCGAGAGAGCGGTGGGAGCAGCTCCAGCAGATAAACAAGTTATTCATCACCGCCGTGGGGCCCACAGCCGGCGAAGCTGGCACCGATTCCAAGCCCTTCCTGAGTCTCCGGGAGGTGGGGCCCAGCCAGGGGCCGCGAGGGACGTGGCTCCATCTTCACGGTGGAGACAGGAACAGCAACCAAAGATACCGTGCAGCCTTGGCCACAGGCTCCCGGGAGGAGCCCTCCATGCGCTCCACCCTCTGCAAATCCATGCAGTAGGTGTACTGAGAACCGGCCCTAACACTTGGTGAGCAGGATTTCTATTTGAGTGGCAGGCACGGAGCACAGCCCTTTGAGGAAAACGTGATTTCACCTCCATTTCACAGGTGGGAATCGGAGGCACGAGAGGGGAATGTGAGTCCAACTCAGGCACGGCTGTGCCACTTGCTTCTAGGCCACAGTCAGTGCCACGGGTGGGATCCCAACCCAGGTTTACAGGTGGCCATTCCTGGCTAGTCTGTCTTTCTTTCCTCCCACCCTTCTCTCCTTCCTTCTCTCTTTCCCCCCTTCTGGCTCTATTTCTTGCCCGCAAGCATTTATTAAGTACCAGCTGTGTATGAGGCTCCATGCCAGGCCCTGAGGACTCAGCAGAACATTTATTGGTCACCAGCTGTGTGCCAGGCTCCATAACTCAGTGGAACATTTATTAGTCACCAGCCATGTGCCAAGCTATGTGTTAGGTCTTGTGACTCAGTGAAACAAGTGTTATTAGGCATCAACTATGTTCCAGGCTCTGTACTAGACGCTGGGACTCAGTGAAACAAACATTTATTAGGCACCATCCGGGTGCTAACTCCATGCTAGGCCCTGGGGACTGAGTGCAACAAACATTATGAGGCACCAACAGTGTACCAGGCTCTGTGCTAGACCCTGGGGACTCAGTAGAACATTTATTAGGCACCGGCTGTGTGCCATGCTCTGTGCTAGCCCCTGGGGACTCAGTAGAACAAACATTTATTAGGCACCGGCTGTGTGCCATGTTCTGTACTACACCCTGGGGACTCAGTAGAACAAACATTTATTAGGCACTGGCTGTGTTCCATGCTCTGTACTACACCCTGGGGACTCAGTAGAACAAACATTTATTAGGTACCGGCTGTGTGCCATGCTCTGTGCTAGCCCCTGGGGACTCAGTAGAACAAACATTATTAGGCACCGGCTGTGTGCCATGCTCTGTGCTAGCCCCTGGGGACTCAGTAGAACAAACATTTATTAGGCACCGGCTGTGTGCCATGTTCTGTACTACACCCTGGGGACTCAGTAGAACAACATTTATTAGGCACTGGCTGTGTTCCATGCTCTGTACTACACCCTGGGGACTCAGTAGAACAAACATTTATTAGGTACCGGCTGTGTGCCATGCTCTGTGCTAGCCCCTGGGGACTCAGTAGAACAAACATTTATTAGGCACCGGCTGTGTGCCATGCTCTGTCCTAGCCCCTGGGGACTCAGTAGAACAATCATTTATTAGGCACTGGCTGTGTTCCATGCTCTGTGCTAGGCCCTGGGGACTCAGTGAAACAAACGTTTATTAAGCACCAGCTGTGTGCTAAGCTCTCTGTTCGGTATGAAGGACAAAGCAATGAGAAGCGTAGACTTGGCCCCGTCCTCTGGGTTTTCATCTCAGTCCCCTGCACCCTGTGTGTACCTGGGTCCACTCGGTGAAACGACCCTGGGCACCCTTTGTTCCTTGCACGGTGATGCTTGGCTCCCAGGCTGCCTCAGGAGGGTCTGGTTGGGGGTGGCTCCTTCTTAACCTCTTGTGAAGAACCCTCCCTGTGCCCGCGGGGAGGATCCACCAGCGTGTGTTATAACAAAGGCTTTGTTGGCAAGGAGAACAGCCTACCCTTGAGGTCGCCTGTTGGCCAAAGCACAAAAGGAAGCTCAGTGGAGCAGGGACTTCTCTCATCCCTTCCTTTCAGCCACTGACATAATTTGCTATGGTAGATGTGAAAATTTTCCATACCCCAGGAGATATGAGAATTTTCCACGCCCCAAGAGATGTGAAAAATTTCCACATCCCAGTGCAAGGAAAAGATCAGAAAACAGGGTCTCAGGCCACAGGTGTGGGAAGGTGAGCTGTGATTGTATTCACCACATTTCATGCCTTAGGCTGGCTTCTGGATGTGCATGATTCTTTATAACTTCTGTGTGTCTGAAACATTTCATAATGAAAGAAAAGGAGGGAAACAAACAGAACACGATTTATAGTATGAAGCCATCTGCGTATATTAGAAGCACTTAAAGACACAAAATAGTACTATTTTGCCAGAGTGTAGGCATATTTCCAGATGAATATCAAACACATCAGAGGGGGTGGCAGGAATGGGGGGAGAAACAGAGAGAGTGGGGGAGAGAAAGAAAGAGAGAGAGAGAGAAGCAAGGGAAGTTCCCTGCCCTGAACAAAAATAAGTTACACTAATTACAAATTTTAATTATGAGCAACAGACTCTCCCAGAAATAGATATGTCGTGATAAAGTGTAAAGTGTAAATACTTTAGAACTGCACTGCCCTGGCTCAGATCCCAACTCTGCCTCCTATGAGCTCCATGATCGTGGGCAAATCACCTCTCTGAGGCTCAATTTCCCATCTACGAAATGAGGTTAATAATTAGACATACGTCACAGGTTTGTTAAAAGCAATAGGCATGTTCATTATATGTGTAATGTGATTAAATACAGAGTATTTGTTCTGTTCTCCATCCATTTTATAAAGCCATTTTTTTTTAAAAGAGAGCATGACTTGGGAGGCTGAGGCAGGAGGCTTGCTTGAGCCCAGGAGTTTTTTGTTTTGTTTTGTTTTGTTTTCTTGAGATGGAGTCTCACTCTGTCCCCCAGACTGTAGTGCAGTGGTGCAATCTTGGCTCACTGCAACCTCTGCCTCCTGGCTTCAAACGATTCTCCTGCTTCCAAGAGATTTATCTGCCTTAGCCTCCGAGCTAGCTGGGATTACAGGCATCTGCAACCACACCCAGCTAATTTATTTATTATTATTATTATTTTTTGTATTTTTTTTTTTTTTTTTTTGAAAAAAAAACCACTTTTTTTATTGGCAACCATCAAAGATATTCATAACAAGACTCAGAGCTAAGGGCAGAGACCCCTAAACAGATGGTTTTCCCTTAACTCTTTAGGCTGGAGCAGATTTTAAACCAAACTGAAGGAATCACTCCAGCTCTGGCCACAACCTAATCTCTGCACCCTGGCCTTCATTGCATTGGCTGGAAGCTGGTTCACTTCATCCAAGGGCCTAGTTCGAGGGCAGTCATGGCTTCCGCAAGTTTGAGCATCCCTCGCTCCTGGCGCTGGCGGTACCACTCAGCCATGGACTGGAGCATCCACTTGGTCCGGAGCTTGTACAAATAGGAACCGTAAACCACGACCTCAGTGAGGTCTGAAGACTCCAGAGCCTTCAGCTCGAGCACGGCCTTGCTCACCTGCTCGATGTAAGGGATTCGAGATCCGTCCGGGCCGAACATGGCTTTCAGCAGTCGCGTTTGGACCTGGAACACCTCTGGATCTTTCAGGTCTTCGGGAACTTTCACCCACGGCGGGATATTTCTACGTGCCGGGAGAGTTCCCATCTTATGACCCTTAGAACCAGAACCACGCTCTAGCGCACAGCAGGCCTTTATTTTTTGTATTTTTAGTAGACATGGGGTTTCACCATGTTGGCCAGGCTGGTCTTGAACTCCCGACCTCAGGTGATCTGCCTGCCTTGGCCTCCCAAAGTACTGGGATTACAGGTGTTAGCCACTGCCCTGGGCCCAAGCCCAGGAGTTTGAGACTGCATTGAGCTATCATTGTGCCACTGCATTCCAGCCTGGGTGACAGAGTGAGACCCTATTTCTAAAAACAATAAAAATAAAAATAAAAAGAACAGGAACTAGGCCGGGTGCACTGGCTCATGCCTGTAATCCCAGCACTTTGGGAGGCTGAGGCAGGTGAATTGCTTGAGGTCCAGAGTTTGAGACCAGCCTGGCCAACATGGTGAAACCCTGTCTCCACTAAAAATACAAAAATTAGCCGGGCATGGTGGTGCACGCCTGTAATCCCAGCTACTTGGGAGGCTGAGGCAGAAGAATCGCTTGAACCTGGGAGGTGGAGGTTGCAGTGAGCTGAAATTGCACCACTGCACTCCGGCCCGAGTGACAGAGCAAGACTCCATCTTAAAGAGAAAAAAAAAAGCATAAACTTTGTGGTCAGGCAAACCTTGGCCACCCATGTGCATCAATCACATTTTGAAGTCACAGCCTCCCTCCAGGCAGGACTCTGATTAACTCCATTGCACAGGTGAGGAAAACAAAGCTGAGGCCAGGTCTAAGGCCACACTGCTAGTAATGACTGAACCAGGGCTCCAACCCAGGTTTAACTCTAGAGCTCCTAACCACCCCGAGACACGTGGTCCTTGGTGGGGAAAATTCCAGATGTGATAAGGACTGGCACGGGTTGTACCTCCCAGACTGGAAGCCACTCGCACCCTTTCCTACCACTCCTGGGCTGCAGTGGCACTGACTGCCCGCAGCACTGCAACAAGCTGTGCCCTGGCCTGGCCTGGATCTAGGGAGGCTGGTGGAGGCTGCCCTACAAGAGGGAGTCATTCCTGGAAGGCAGAGAGAGGCTGGACTAGAACTGCTGGAAGAAGGAGCTAAATGACCACCCCTGGCCTCCTCCACCAGTTGATGCCATGGGGTTCATAGAAACAGAGAGGTCTCTAGAGAAAGGCCAAACAGACAGATCCTGGCTGGGCTCAACGGCTCATGCCTATAATCCCAGCATTTTGGGGGGGAAGATTGCTTGAGCTCAGAGTTCGAGACCAGCCTGGGCAATGTAATGAGACCCTTTTTTTTCCTCTACAAAAAATTTTTAAAAATTAACTTGGCATGGTACTGTGTGTCTGTGGGCCTGGCTATTTGGGAGGCTGAGGCAGGAGGATTGCTTACGCCCAAGAAGTTGAGGCTGTAGTGAGCTATGATTGCACCATTGTGCTCCAGACCCTGTCTCAAATAATAACAGTATAATAATAATAACAACAACAAAATAAAAAATTTTAAAAAGACATCCCAGGATTTGAGGCTGAAGCAGAGGCCAGGATCACCCCTAGTCCATTAGGAAGAGCCACAGCTTCAGGTATCTGGAAAGAAATTCTAGGCACGGCAGGGCAGAGCAGCATTCCCTGAATGGTCCACAGCAGGGTAACAGGGCATATGCCCAGTGAGTGCAGGGGACCCGGCAGAGTGTTCTCCTCCACCTGCCTTTCAGGGATGACCTTGTCTCATTATTCTAGAGAGAACAGACATCACAGAACACCTTCTGAGCCCAGACCTGTCCATCAAAATGCCAACGCAATGTCTTTCATGCAGACTTTTTTTTTTTTTCCAAGGCAGTCTTTCTCTGTCATCCAGGCTGTAGTATAGTGGCGTGATCTCTATTCACTGGAACCTCCGCCTCCTGGGTTCAAGTGATTCTCCTGCCTCAGCCTCCTGAGTAGCTGGGATTACAGGTGTGTGTCACCACACCCAGCTAATTTTTGTGTTTTTTGTAGAGATGGGGTTTCACCATGTTGCCCAGGCTGGTCTCGAACTGCTGACCTCAGGTGATCCACCTGCCTCGGCCTCCCAAAGTGCTAGGATTACAGGTGTGAGCCACTGTGCCCGGCTTCTCATGGATACTTAATAGACATCTGAAAGTTCACACGTGTGAGTTAGAGACGACGCTCTCCAGCCCAAGCACGTGCTTCTCCCAGTCGTCCCCATCTCACTAAACGGCAGCTGCATCCACTCTGCCACTCCTGCCAGAAACCTGAGTCATCCATAAGGCATTAATTCATTTGTTCACTTATCAAGTGGTCTGTGAGCGCCTCTATGTGCCAGGCACTACATCTAAGCACCAAGAGTGCCTGGTACACAAATGTCTCATCGAAGAATTCATAGCATCTCTTTCTCACCTCCCAGAATCTATTCACTCCCAATTCCATTCTCTCCTACTTCTAGAACATAACAAATCCATACATTTTCCCTCATATTTAGTGCTATCACCCTTGTCTGAGCCACCATCACTTCTGTCTAGGTTAGAAAAAGACCCTCCAGTCTTGCCTCCCCAATATCCATTCTTGCTTCCTTTTTATTTTATTATTTTATTTTGTTTTAATTTACTTAACTTTTAGAGACAGGGTCTTGTTCCCTTGTCCAGGCTGCAGTGCAGTGGTGCCATCACAGCTCACTGTGGCCTCAAACTCTCGAACATCTATGCTTAAGGGATCCTCCCACCTTAGGCCCTCAATAGTTGGGACCACAGGTGCATGCCACCATGCCTAGCTAATTTTATTTTATTTTATTTTTTGAGACAGGATCTCACTCTGTTGCCTGGGCTGAAGGGCAGTGACACAAACACAGCTCCTGCAGCCTCAACCCCATGGGCTCAAGTGATCCCTACACAGTGCTGGGATTACAGGCGTGAGCCACCATGCCTGGCCTCCAGCTAACTTTTTATTTTGTCATTTTTTGTAGAGATGGGGTATTGCTATGTTGCCCAGGCTGGTCTCAAACTCCTGGCCTCAAGCAATCCTCCTGGCCGGGCGTGGTGGCTCACTCCTGTAATCCCAGGAGGCCGAGGTGGGTGGATCATGAGGTCAGGAGATCGAGACCATCTTGGCTAACGTGGTGAAACCTCATCTCTACTAAAAATACAAAAAATTGGCTGGGCATGGTGGCAGGCGCCTGTAGTCCCAGCTACTTGGGAGGCTGAGGCAGGAGAATGGCGTGAACCCGGGAAGCGGAGCTTGAAGTGAGCCGAGATTGTGCCACTGCACTCCAGCCTGGGCGACAGAGCGAGACTCAATCTCAAAAAAAAAAAAAAAAAAGCAATCCTCCTAAATTGGCCTCCCAAAGCACTGGGATTACAGGCATGAGCCACTGCACCTGGCCTTGCTTCCTTTTAATCCGCCCCTCACACGGAAGTCAGAGAAATCTTTAAATATGAGTCAGATCAGATCATTGTCCTGCTCAAAACATCTCCATGCTTCTGAGGTGCTTTGTTGTGCTCCAACCCCATCGCATTCTAGCATTCATTTTATTCCTAGAACACGGCTTCTGGTCTCAGGGTCTTTGCCATTCTGTTCCCTCTGCCTGGGATGCTCTTCCCTGCACTCTTTGCTGGACAAGCTCCTACCCATCCTTTAGATGTCAGCTTGCTGTGTATCCCCAAAGGAGCCCCCTCTTGGCCTCAATATAAATTGGGTCCCCAAGCTTTTTGCTTTCATGGCAAACACAACTTCTCATCACAGTCTAATCAAGTCTAATATCTGATGTGTGTGATCCTCTCATTACCCCTTGTCTGCACTACACAGCAAGCCGCATAAAGAAGGTCCATGTCTCTGTCACTCTCATTGTGTCCCCCAAACAGGCATGCAATAAATGTTGGTACAACAAACAAATGTGGGATGTTTAGAGCCTTTGTTATAGACCCTTTGCACGCTGTGACCTCCCAAAAAAGGGACGGTATTTTCCCAAGTCCTACCTGCAGGGTGCCCGATGGGCTAGGACACTTCTGTCAACCATTGCCCAGAATGATTCAGCATTTGAAACCATTTGAAAATCACTGATTGGTGGGGCAGTGGTTTGTTTGGTGGAGATGTTTTGATGCCTGTAATCCCAGCACTTTGCAAGGCTGAGGCGGGAGAATAGCTTGAGTTCAGGAGTTTGAGACCAACCAAGGCAACACAGGTAGACCCCATTTGTACAAAAAATAAAAATTAAAAAGTTAGCAGGGCATGGTGTTGCGCCTGTAGTCCCAGCTGCTTGGGAGGCTAAGGCAGAAAGATCGCTGGAGCCCAGGAGTGCAAGAATGCAGTGAGCTATGGTCGCAGTACTACATTTCAGCCTGGGCAACACAGCAAGACCTGTGAAAGAGAAGACAGAAAAGAAAAGAGAGAGAGAGAAAAGAGAGAAAGAGAGAGGAAGGAAGGAAGGAAAGAAGGAAGGAGAAAGAAAGGGAAAGAAATGAAGAAAGAGAAGAAAGAAAGAAACAGAGAGAGGTGGGAGGGAGGGAAGGAAGGAAGGAGAAAGGGAAAGAAAGAAATAAAAGAAAGAAGAAACGAAGGAAGAAAAGAAAGAAAGAAGAAAAAGAGAGAGAGTTGGGAGGGAGGGAAGGAAGGAAGGAGAAAGAAAGGGAAAGAAAGGAATAAAGAAAGAAAAGAAAGAAGGAAAGAGAGAGAAAGAAAGAAAGGAATAAAGAAAGAAAGAAAGAAGAAAAGAAGGAAGGAAGGAAAGAAGGAAAGGAAGGGAGGGAGGGAGGGAGGAAGGGAGGGAGGGAATCATGTCTCAGCTTGGCCACCCACTATCTGTATTACCTTGAGCAAGTTATTTAACGACCCTTAGACTCTGTGTGTGAATTAGGGGTGGCTGTACCTACCTTACAGGGTTTCTGTGTCAGTTAGATGAGATCTAAATGTAAAGCTCTCTGCACGTGTCTTCACTGTACCAGTGAAGACTTGTATTTGCCTTGTAGTTAATAGCAGCTGCAGTTGTAGTAATACATTCCTCTAGTTTTTTATTGCTTATGTGGATATATTTATCTTCATTATCTCTGGGTAACACATCGGTGGGGTGGGTCAGCCTGAGGTTCATATTCCCATTTGACAGATAAGGAACCTGCCACTTGGTGAGGCAAAATGTTTGGCTCAATGTCCCTGACCTTGGTTAAGTGGAAGAGCTGGGACCCACATACGGTGCTGCCGGCTGCCGGCTGCTGGCTTCCTACCACCATGCCCACCCCACAAACACACTCCATCGTCCTGGTGCAAGACAAGCTTTTTCTGCAGAGAGGGCTGAGCTTCCCCTGCCCCACAGGTGACAGCTGGAGACCTTCTGCCAGCACCTGTCCCCAGACCAACTTCCCAGTTTGGAGAATGGCTACCTGTTTGGGGGTAGGGGGTGTCTTACCTTATTTCAGATGCAGGGCTCACCTGCCCTGGGGGCTGTCAGTGGCTCCTAAGGCACTAGGAGGTGGCGATGGCTGTAAGGAGGGAGACACCCGGGATCCTTTCCCTTTGCAGCCAAGAGCTTCCAGAGACAGCAGTGACCTTCCTCCTATATGCCTGCTGCTGAGAGAGCCTCCAAGCGGGTCAAACTCCAAACTCCAGCCTCAGCTGTGGCAGGGATTAAAGTAAGCGTGAATGATCTCCCCAGGGGCAGAAGAGAGACCAGGCCCAGCCTAGGACCCTTGAACTCTGAGCAGGTGGGGAAGGTGACATTCCCCACGCTTTGCCCACACTGTCCTCCACCAGGGCCCTCACCTGGGGGGACCCGTGGCATGGAGGGGTTGGGGAGATGCTGGAGCCCAAGGCACCATCCTGCTTCACTCACCCACTCTTCCACTGTCCCGCCTCCATGCTGGGGACAGGCAGGCTTGGGACGAGCTGGAGGAAGAGAGGGGGAGGAAAAATGCTGGCGGGGGATGGAGGGGACAGAGGCAAAGTGCCAGGAGGGACGTCCAGTCACAGCCCTCACCGCAGTGGCAGCAACAAGAACAGCAACCACTGCTTGTGCCCCTTTCCATACACTCCCCAGACGGAGGCATGGCAAAGAACAGGTGTCTGCCTGAGGTCAGGAGTTCAAGACCAGACTGACAAGCATGGAGAAACCCCGTCTCTACTAAAAATACAAAATTAGCCAGGTGTGGTGGTACATGCCTGTGATCCCAGCTACTCGGGAGGCTGAGGCAGGAGAATCACTTGAACCTGGGAGGAGAGGTTGCGGTGAGCTGAGATTGCGCCATTGCACTCTAGCCTTGTCAATAAGAGTGAAACTCCGTCTCAAAACAAAAAAAAAAAAAAAAAAAAAAAAAAAAGAGAGAGAGAGAGGAGGAGTGTCTGAGGTGCTGAAAAACTGTTAGGAGTGACCGAGCCATGGCCAGGAGCCCGCATCAGGCCCAGGACATCAGGAAAGCCAGCGGGGCACAGCAAAGCTTTCTGCTGGATGCTCAAGGCATCCAAAACTTTCTTTTTTTTTTTTTTTCTGAGACAGGATCTCACTCTGTCACCCAGGCTGGAGTGCAGTGGTGCGATCACAGCTTGCTGCAGGCTCAAACTCCTGGGCGCAAGTAATCCTCCCACCTCAGCCTCCCGAGTGGCTGGGACTACAGGGTATGCACTACCACGCCCAGCTAATTTTTTCATTTTTTTTTTTTTGGTAGAGACAGAATCTTGCTATGTTGCCTAGGCTGGTCTCCAACTCCTGGGTTTAAGTGATCCTCCCACCTTGGCCTCCCAAAGTGCTGGGATTACAGGGGTCAACCACTGTGCCTGGCCAAATACCAAAACATTTTAAAAATAGGTACTAGTATTTGCAAACCAAGAGGCTTGAAACATAATTCTAGAATGCTCACTTTTCTAGAACAACCTGAAGATCTGGCCTCTCCAGGCCCCCATGGCCACAGGACAGCTGGGAGGAGTCATGGCCACCCCCTCTCATTCCTTCACTGGGCCTGCCAGGCTCTGGGGGTCCTTAGCTGAGGCCCCTGTCCTAGCACTGAGTAGCTAGAAATAATAGCAGTGGTGAACACGTGCCAGGCTCTAAGTGCACGACATGCCTTTACTCACTTGGGCTTTCTAACAACCCTCTAAGACGGGTCCTGTTATCTCTGTCTTACTGATGAGGAAACAGAGGTGGAGGGGATGAGTCACTGGCCCACGGTCACCCCGCTTGTAAGTGACACAGCAGGATTTCAGCCCAGGCCACTTGGCTCTAGAGTCCTACAGGAGCAGTGGAGAGTGGCTTGGCCGGATAAAGGGTGGCCTGGGGGAGGAAACACTGGGTGACTGACCAACACCAGTAGGAATGGGGCCTTTAGGGGAGGGACCTGCCCTGGGGGACAGATTTACAGAAAGAACAGCTGGGAATGGAGAACAGGGCCAGACAGAAGGCCACAGATCTGCGATCTGCAGCAGAGGCCACAGCACCAGGAAGGGCAGTGGGGTGCCACTGAGGGTGCGCTGCTTCACCAACCTGGGGTCCAGTCCTGACTTCTCGGGAATGTCTGGGGAACTTTAGCCATGTGCAGGGTGTCTACAGAAGAGGCGTGGCCGTGAGTGAAGCCGGGCAGGTGGAGCTGTGGCTGACCCGAGAGCATGTGTTCCAGCTGAAGTGGGCAGCCACAACCCAGCTCCACCTAGGGGAAGACAGGCCCAATGGGATCAGAACTTCTGATTGTTCTAGAGAAGTTATGCCAAGTTTCATGATTATGCATCCATGAGGGCCACATGTGGCCCGCTCGACCCTTGGCTTGTCACCTCTGATGGTTTCTCTGATTGTCAGGTTTTTCAGTTTTTACCCTCAGTGCTATAAAGAATAGGAGAGGTGGAGTGCAGGGGCTCATGCTATCATCTCAGTGCTCTGGGAAGCTGAGGCAGGAGGATCTCTTGAGGCCAGGAGTTAGAGACTAGTCTGGGCAACATAGTGAGACCCCCATCTCTATACAAAATAGGAAGAATTAGATGGACATGGTAGTGTGTACCTGTAGTCCCAGCTACTCAGGAGACTGAGGTGGGAGAATCATTTGAACCCAAACAAACTGCGCTGCCTCTAACACTGTGGAAAAGTGTCATCGAAAGGAATGAGCTACCCAACCCACGCAACACCACGGATGAATCGAAGACTCGAAGAAACATTACGCTGAGCAAAAGGAGCTGACCTGGGCTGGGCACAGTGGTCACACCTGTGATCCCAGCACTTTGGTAGACCAAGGTGGGTGGATCACCTGAGGCCAGAATTTCGAGACCAGCCTGGCCAATGTAAAAATACCATCTCTACTAAAAATATAAAATTAAATTAGCCTGGTGTGGTAGTGTGCACCTGTAGTCCCAGTTACTCGTGTGTCTATTATCTTGAATTGGGTGGTAATTATAGGGTAAATACAATTGGTAAAATCCGGTGAATTGAAGGATTAACACTGAAATGCTTTTTTTTTTTTTTTTTTTTTTTAATGAAGTCTCACTCTATCACCCAGGATGGAGTGCAATGGCGCCATCTCAGCTCATTGCAACCTCTGTCTTCTGGGTTCAAGCGATTCTCCTGCCTCACCCTCCCAAAGTGCTGGGATTACAGGCATAAGCCACCGTACCCAGCTGACTCATGCATTTTATTGTATGTAAAGTATACCTTTAAAAATGACAGCAGATGGCCGGGTACGGTGGCTTATGCCTGTAATCCTAGCACTTTGGGAGGCTGAGACGGGCAGATCACGAGGTCAAGAGATCGAGACAATCCTGGCCAACATGGTGAAACCCCATCTCTACTAAAAATACAAAAATTAGCTGGGCGTGGTGGGGTGCACCTGTAGTCCCAGCTACTCGAGAGGCTGCAGCAGGAGAATCGCTTGAACCCAGGAGGTGGAGGTTGCAGTGAGCCGAGATCACACTATTGCATTCTAGCCTGGGTGACAGAGCGAGACTCCATCTCAAAAAAAAAAAAAAAAAAGAGCAAAGCAAATATACAAACTGTGAATTCATACAGAGCAAACACACCGAGCAAATACAGTTACTGCGAGTCTGTCTCCCAGATTTTAGTTCCAGCCTATTGTCACCATGTAAGAATGTGGGTCTTATGTTGCCAGCATTCCTTTTTCAAGAGAAATCTCAAAGTCTGGGTTTTTTTTTTGTTTGTTTGTTTTTTTGTTTTTGTTTTTTTTTTAAATGGGAACTCTGATGACTTGTAAGGTTTGGCAAATTCAAAAGCAACAAAAATAGTTAAAATGCGGGGTGTGTCAAATGATGCACGGGGCTCTGTTTGGAACCTGTATTCCCGGGTCGCATATTCTCCTAGTGGGCTCAAGATGTGATTTCTTCCTGGATTTTCTACAGACTTTTAATAACACACTTTCACCTACCCACATCCCTAACAACCCAAATGTTGTTATTTGTTGCAAGAACTGAACAGAGCAAACCCTCAAAGCTGAAATAGAAAAGCTTTCCTAGGCAACATGCAAGCCCGGGAGAAGGAGTCCCTGTTAAGACAAGATACATTTGTTGACTTAGTAACCGTGAGCCCTTAGGCAAGTCTCTCAGCCTCTCTGAGCAATCAGTTTCCTCCCTAGCTCTCCCAAAACGACGCAATCCCCTAAATTAACCATGAGCTGCCTACCTGGCATTTAGTTGACACTGAGGATTTCAAGGCTTATTCTTTCTCTTTAGTGTGGCTTCAAAGAGGGAAAACCACACTGTTTCTTCTCTCTCTCTCTCTCTCTGGTTTTGTTTGTTTCTATCTCCCAAGAGTCACGGTTCTACAAACATGGCTTGCTTTCCATCCACAGTAGCTGCAGGAGAGATAGGGCTGGGCATGGTGGCTGACACCTGTAATCTCAGCATTTTGGGAGGCCAAGGTGGGCAGATTGCTTGGGCCCAGGAGTTTGAAACCAGCCTTAGACATCATGGTGAAACCTCGTCTCTAAGAAAATTAGGAAAAAAAAGAAAAGCTGGGTGTGGTTGTGTGCATCTATAGTCCCAGCTACAGGAGGCTGAGATGGGAGGATCACTTGAACCCAGGAGGTGGAGGCTTCTCATCCTTCCCCTCCTCCACCACCCCCTTCTCTCCCTCCTTCCCCTCTTCCTTCCCCTCCCCCTCCTCCTCTTCCCCCTCCTCTTCCTCTCCTCCTCCCCCTCCTCCTCCTTCCCTCCTCTCCCTCCTCCTCCTCCTTCCTCCTCCTCCCCCTCCTCCTCCTCCTCCCTCCTCTCCCTCCTCCTCCTTCCCTCCTCTCCCTCCTCCTTCCCTCCTCTCCTTCCTCCTCCTCCCCCTCCTCCTCCTCCTCCCCCCCCCCCTCCTCCTTTCTCTTCTTTTCCTTCTCCTTCTCCTTCTTCTGCTGTTTTTTAATTTTTCCAGGCTGGAGTGTAGTGGCACAATCTTGGCTCACTGCAACCTCTGCCTCCTGGGTTCAAGCGATTCTCCTGCCTCAGCCTCCCAAGTAGCTGGGAGTACAGGCACGCACCACCAGGCCTGGCTAATTTTTGTATTTTTAGTAGAGATGGGGTTTCACCATGTTGGCCAGGCTGGTCTTGAACTCCTGACCTCAGGTGATTCGCCCACCTCGGCCTCCCAAAGTACTGGGATTACAGGCGTGAGCTACTGCACCCAGCCCACTTCTTAATACTAAGATTTTTTCTCTATTCAAGAAAGTCCAGTGTAGTTTTCCAGAGATTAAGTGGCATGAGATGTAGTAACAGACTGAATACAGAAGCAAATATGAGATTCCAGCTGTCTTCTCTTAAACTGGGCATTAAAAAGATTTGCAAAAAACGTAAAACAATGCCACTGTTTCCAATAAATCTTTTGGGAAAATATGGGACTTAAAAAAAATAAAAAATTATTTAACATGCAGTAGGTTTACTATTCTTTAAAAAAGCAGTATGTAGGCCAGGCATGGTGGCTCACGCCTGTATCCCAGCACTTTGTCGAGTGGACCACCTGAGGTCAGGGGTTCAAGACCAGCCTGGCCAACATGGTGAAAACCCATCTCTACTAAAAGTACAAAAATTAGCCAGGCCTGGTGGTGCGCGCCTGTAATCCCAGTTACTCAGGAGGCTGAAAGTCACTTGAACCCAGGAGGTGGAGGTTGCAGTGAGCTGAGATTGTGCCATTGCACTCCAGCCTGGGCAACAGAAGGAGACTACATCTCAAAAAAAAAAAAAAAAAAAAAAAGGCAGTACATATTTATAATTGTTTCTTGCTTTAAATGTCTAATATGGTAAATATCTATAGCTATTGTCCACATAACAAAAGCTCCTTGGGGTCCCTTGGTGTTAAGGGGTCTGTGACCAGTTTTAGAACTTGTGCTCTGTGGCCAACTTGTAATAGCCTGTGCACCTAGGAAAACTCCTGTAAATGTTATGTCTAAACCCAAAGCCATGTAATCTGTTAAAAGGTGTCTTCTGATGAAAATAGACCCTTACTGGAAAGCCTATTTATGGCAGTAGATTCTGTTGGGGTACAAGCTGTTTATATCTCAATAAACCTTGCTGGTTAGTGCATAGTAGATTGTTAATGAATCAACAAGGTCTTTAAAAATTAATCACTAAACACTTTAACAGTAGGTCAACCATGACAGAGAGGTTAAAATTTGGAGTGTGACTTCAAGACACTTGGAGATTACTGGAGTGGAACAAGATCCAGTGGAAGCCTGTTGACCAAAAACTTCCAGCAGCACAAATCTGGGTTATAGCGGGTGGCTTTACTGATAACCCACTGTCATGGGCATTGGTGGCAAGTTCCAGCGTGGGGGCAGTTGTATGGCATGTAGGTAAGTACCTGGGCTCTGCCTTCAGTGTTTAGCTAAATCCCAGCTCTACTGACTTTGTGACTTATGGTAAGTATTCCCATTCACTGCTCTGTGCGTCAGTCTACTCATTTGTCAAATACTTAGGACTGCTGTAAGGATTAAATAAAATAATGATCTGGGGTGGGAAATGACCAGCAAAACCTGCCCTTCTCCCTTCCTTGGCACAAGGCCGATTACACTGGGCAACCCCGATTTGTGTCTAGCTGTGGCTAACTCTTGCCAGTGGAATGAAAGGGACTGTGATCCGTGCGATTTCTGCCTCCCTTGCCCTTGTCTTCCTCTCCTTTCTGCCTTCTTGCTGGTCAGGATGGTGACTGAGTCCCCTTGCAGGCTGTGTGTATGGAAAACAGTAGAGCTGCTAGCAGCCCAGGTTCCTGTTGGAACAGAGAAGCCACTGACTTGGAGCCTCCCAGTGGACCGAGACATGGAACAGAATGAATTTCCTTATTTTAGCCGTGTTATTGCTGAGTCACTTGTTCCAACAGTGCAGGCTTTCACCCTAAAACATTCATGCACATTGTTTCCAAGTGTGGCTGCTCATGATAAACGCTGGGTAAACTTTGCTATCAGGACCCTGCCGTCTTGCTCTGGAAGGATACAGCTACTGCAGTCTCAGTACAGGAAAGACACAATACTTTTTTTGTTTTTCTTAAGACAGAGTCTCATTCTGTAGCCCAGGCTGGAGTACGGTGGCACAGTCTTGGCTCACTGCAACCTCTGCCTCCTGGGTTCAAGCAATTCTCCTGCCTCAGTCTCCTAAGTAGCTGGGATTACAAGTACACACCACCAACATGCTGGCTAATTTTTGTATTTTTAATAGAGAAGGGGTTTCGCCATGTTGGCCAGGCTGGTCTTGAACTCCCTACCTCAAGTGATCTGCCCACCTCAGCCTCCCAAAGTGCTGGGATTACAGGTGTGAGCCACCACACCCGGCCACACAGAACACATTCTGAATCTTTTGCAGTGTCGCAGAGACACACGCTTTGTCTTTAGACTCCACGGCTCAGTAGGTGTGTGACGTGGGCAAGTTACTTCACCTCTGCAAATCTGCTTCATTATCCGTTAAACGAGGGAGAAATAACAACACCTCCTTCGCAGAATAGTGGCGAGTCTTCAATAAGGTAACACCTGTAAATTGTTGAGCTTTCTTCCGTAAGTGCTAAATAACCGTGTGCTACTATTTTAATGACCATCTTCCATATTCCTAGTAGAGACCAGCTCATAAATTGCCACCTGTTGAAGTTGTTCTGAATCCGGAGTTGGTCGCTGCATCTTGCAGGTGTTTTGCCCAGCGGGATGATCACCTGATAATGAAAAGCATCTGGTTTTCAGTCCCAGGGCCTTCCTGTCCCCACACAGCCAAAGCCCACTGGGAGTTAGAATAAAACAGAGAAGGCAGATATGGGACCCGCTGGCCACACCTTAGGAAATGTCTGTTCTCATGATGCCTGTTGATGTGGCTACAGCCTAGGCCTTAATGCAAACCTGGCTCTAAGAAGCAAATTGTCCCGATTTTTTTTTTCTTTTTGAGATGGGATCTTGCTCTGTTGCCCAGGATGGAGTGCAGTGGCGCGATCTCGGCTCACTGCAACCTCTGCCTCCTGGGTTCAAGCAATTCTCCTGCCTCAGCCTCCCAAGTAGCTGGAATTACAGGCGCCCACTAACATGCCCGGGTTAATTTTTGTAGTAGAGACGGGGTTTCACCATGTTGGCCAGGCGGGTCCCAAACTTCTGACCTCAGGTAATCCATCTACCTAGGCTTCCCAAAGTGCTGGATTATAGGCGTGAACCACCGTGCCCAGCCCTGATTGTTTCTGTTTGTTTGTTTTGAGATAGGATCTTGCTCTGTCACCCAGGCTGGAGTGCAGTGGCATGCTCACAGCTCACTGCAGTCTTGATCTCCTGGGCTCAAGCGATCCTCCTGCTTCAGCTTTCTGAGTAGCTAAGACTATAGGTGTGTGCCACCGCACCTGGCTAGTTATTTTTTATTTTTTGTAGAGACGGGTTCTATGTTGTGTAGGCTGGTCTCAAGCTCCAGGGCTCAAACGATCGGCCCGCCTCAGCCTCCCAAAATGCTGAGATTACAGGAGTGAGCCACCATGCCCAACCTCAAGTATTTCATGGGTTATATATGATATCATTGTCTCTAATGTCCTCTAAATTCTACAACTTTCATTCATAATCACCCACATCCCATAATAAATAGTAGAGGGGAGGCTTTAGTGATATTCCATTGACTAAAGCAAAGGCGAGCAAACTATGCTCTCCACCGGCCAGGCCAGATCTGGCCCACTGCTTGTTTTTATCAATAAAGTTTTATTGGAACACAGCCATGTTCATTTGTTTACCTATTATCTCTGGCTTTTTGTGCAACAATGGTAGAGCTGAATACTTGTGACAGAGACCACATGGCCTGCAAAGCCTAAAATATTTACTACCTGGCCCTTTACAGAAAATACTGCCCTTTGACCCATAGCATCTCCCTGTGAGGTACCGTCTCCAGAGTCCAGGGACCTGGAAGGAAAAACCTTCAAACTCTCCCATTCCCATTCCCACTCAGAAGTTGCTAAAACCCTCCAGGAAGAAACGTGAATTCCAAGCAACTGTCTGGTAACAAAGATAAATCCTTATTTGAAGCCCTCCAGCTTGACTAACAGCCCATTTGCCATCAACCTGGTTATTATGAGAATTTCAATTTAAATACAATCCTCTCTCGCTCTCTTTTTTTATTTTTCTGAGACAGAATCTCACTCTGTTGCCCAGGCTGGAGTGCAGTGGTACCATCCTGGCTCACTGCAACCTCTGCCTCGCGAGTTCAAGCAATTCTCGTGCCTCAGCCTCCGAGTAGCTGGGATTACAGGCATGAACCACCATGCCTGGTTAATACATATAATTCTTCTATGTGTGTGTCTAAACTACTGAGAAAAAGCACAAACAGGACAGAATTGTGAACAAAGCACTCTCTTGAGGCTTTTCTCTGTTAGATACTTTCAAACTTAAACAACAGGCCAGGCAAGGTGGCTCACTCCTGTAATCCCAGGCCATTGGGAGGCTGAGGCTGACAGATCACCTGAGGTCAGAAGTTCGAGACCAGCCTGATCAACATGGAGACACCCCCAAGTCTACTAAAAACGCAAAATTAGCTATTGCACTCCAGCCTGGGCAACAACAGTGAAACTCCAACAACAACAACAAAAAAATTCCAAAATAATTTTGCCAAGGGAAGAAGCTAGACAGACAAAAAGTACATACTCTACGATTCCATTTACATACGAATCTAGAATCTGGGAACAAATTTCTTGTGATGGATATATATGTTTGCCTGGGGATGGGACAGGCAGGATGAAGGGGTCACATAGGGGAAGAAGGAAATTTCTGGGAGAGATGCTGATATGGTCTGGCTGTGTCCCCACCCAAATCTCATCTTGAATTAGTAGCTCCCACAATTCCCACGTGTTGTGGGAGGGACTCGGGGGGAGATAGTGTAATCTTGGGGGCGGTTTCTCCCATACTGTTCTCGAGGTGAATACGTCTCATGAGATCTGAGGATTTTATAAGGGGTTCCCCCTTTCACTGGGTTCTCATTCTCTCTTTGCCAGCCACCATGTAAGGAGTTTCTGTGCTCTTCTGCCATGATTGTGAGGCCTCCCCAGCCATGTGGAACTGTGAGTCCATTAAACTTGCTTCCTTTATAAACTACCCAGTCTCGGGTATGTCTTTATCAGTAGTGTGCAAATGGACTAATACAGATGGGTATGTTCGCTCTCTTGTAATGGTTTCACTGGTTATCCCTGTGTCAAAACTCTTCAAATTGTACATGTATGTGTAGTTTATCATGTAATTTCTACCTCAACAAAGTTGTTTTAAATAATCATAAAAGTCTTTATATAAATGGGTTCTTATGGAAAAACATGGACCAACATCACAGGAAAGAAGCCATGGTTGAAGCCGGGATGGAGGATTAGGGGCTGGAGGGAAATGCTTGGCTTCTGAGGACTTTCATGAACTAGTGAATGCACTGCCGATTATAACGGTGTGGCAGTATTTGAGTGTCTTGGTTCTGCTTATAAGTACTTTTTTTTTTTTTTAAGAGCCAGGGTCTTGCTCTGCTGCCCAGGCTGTAGTGCAGTGGCACAATCATAGCTCATTGCAGCCTTGACCTCCCAGGCTCAAGCCATCCTCCCACCTCAACCTTCCAAGTATCTTGGACTATAGGTGTGCACCACCACATCTGGCTAATTTTTGTAATTTTTGAAGAGATGGGGATCTCACTATGTTGCCCAGGCTGATCTCTAATAACTCCTGGACTCAAGCAATCCTCCTGCCTTGGCCTCCCAAAGTGCTGGAATTACAGATGTGAGCCACTGTGCCCAGCTTCAAGTATATTCCTATCTTTAAAGGCTATGTATTTCTTCATGGAGCTAAACATCAGCACTCTGTTTTTGCTATTCAGTGTTAAAATGTCTGGAATGTATTCATTCCTGGATTCAGACATTCAGCAGATATTTCTTAAGTGCAAATGTGTGCCAGGCAGTGTTCTAAGCTCTGGGGGTTAAACAGAAAGTGTGGCAGGTCTAGCCTTACTCTTGGGTCTTCATTCTCACTCTCTCTATGGGCTTCTTCTCCCAGCCTAAGATCACGATGCTGCAGTGTTTCTCAAATTATGAACTAGAGCTACACACAAAGGCTTTTCTGACCTCTGTCTCCCTCTAGCTGCTGCACTGGCTCTCCTTTCCCTCCACAGATCAGTTCCTGACAGTCTACACTTGCCAATCCCTCTGGGACGCACCCGACCTCGCTGCAGGGTGGAGGCATCACTGCATGTCTGCTGGGAGAGTGTGGCAGCTAGCTCCCAGCTGAGTCTCCCCAAAAGGAATTGTCCTTAGCCAGAGGAAGAACAATTCCCAAATCCACAGTCTAAATCCAGTGCTTGGTCAGTGGGGAGGTCCCTGTCCTTCCTTGGGTGCAGAGCATATCTGAGGGGCATCCCAGCTGCACAGTTCCCCGAGAGGTTGGCTGAGGCCTCTGTTGCAGCCTTACTGCAGCTCAACTTCTCCCTCTGCCCTGTCCTGCCTCCCTTCCTCCCTCACCAACGTATTCTGAGTATATTTTCCAATAAGCCACCTCCACTCAGATCTGCATCTCAGAATGTGATTCTGGGGAAATCCAACCTACACCACTATCTTCACTTCCATCATCCATTAAGCCCTCATCCCACTGGGATCCGGCATCTGCCTCTATCCCAAAAATGATCTCCACTGTCACAGATCCATGCATAGCTTTCATCAAAGATTTTATTTCTTGACAGGCAGCATTTCAGACCGTGACTTTCTCCTTCCCTGAAATATCCCCTCTCCCCAGATCTGAGACTCCACTTTCTCATGGTGTCCATGCCCAACCCTCACCTCATCAATGCTTCTTCGAATCTTTGACTCTTCCTGGTCAGATCTCTAGTCTCCTTTCTTCTTCTCAAATGATATTTCCTGAGCCCTCATTCTACATGCTTACGCGTTTCCATGCCTCAGCCATCACCTGTGATTTACAAATGTGATTTACCTGTGATTTACAAATCCCAAATTGATATCTCTATCATTGGTTTCTTCCTTAAACATGCATCTATCCATCCATTTATCCATCCATTTATCTATCCATCCGTCAATCTGTGCATCCGTCCAACTATCCAGCCATCTATCCATTCGTCCATCCATCCATCCACGCATCCATGCATGCATGCATGCATGCATGCATCCATCCATCCATCCATCCATCCATCCATCCATCCATTCATCCGTCCATCTGTCCATCCGCCTGTTCATCTGTCTGTCCATCCATCCATTCATCCATGCATCCAACAAATATTTTCAGAGTACATTCTATGTGCTCTGAGCTAGGTGCTAAGGATACAGTGGTGAAAAAATAGTGTCCTCACCCCTTAAACGCAGCTACCAACTGGACAGCTCCACTGGGCTGTTTCCCAGGCTCCTTGACACATCATATTGCACACCCAACTGCCACTCCCTGCACCAGGAAACTCACTCTTATCCTCCAGGGTCCTCTCCCTTGGCTAGTACTGGTTCACCAAGTCAGAAACGCGAGATGGTCCTAGACTCCTCTTCACTCTCCACAAATCCCAGCATCCATCTCATTGGCTCTTCGCACATTCAGCTCTTCCTCGCATCTCTATGCAGAATCGCAGCCCTGATTCTGGCTTTTATAAATGCTTGCCTCAACTTCCAAATTAGTTTCCCAGCTAGCCTCAAGGCCCAGACTCTTCCGGTTCCTGCTCCACACCCTCCTAGAGGCGATGGTTAATGTTCACTCTTGAAGCACTTCACCCACCTTGGATCCCTTTTCTACCCTTCCTGACTGTGCTTGGGTGCCCCATGAAGCTGATTGCTATGGATTTCAGGTGATATCACCTGGCTCTCCTTGCTTCCTGGTATCCAGTTAGGTTTGACCAATAAGAGGTTCAAGCAGGCTGGGCGTGGTGGCTCATGCCTGTAATCCCAGCACTTTGGGAGGCTAAGGTGGGAGGATCAGTTGAGCCTGGGAGGGTGAGGTTGCAGTGAGCTGAGACTGCACCACTGCACTCCAGCTTAGGTGACACAGTGAGACCTTGTCTCAGGAAAAAAAAAAAAAAAGACACCTCTTGATAGTCTTGATAGCCGTTTATATAGATCTCATTGTCTTGGTGGCTAAACATTCCGGCTTCCAGATGAATATAGTTTATTTAACTGTTCCCTTCTTAGAACCAACACTACTAGTTTTCCCCCAATATCCAGTCTGTCCTTCTTCCCCAACAGCAGAAGCGTCACATCTAAGCTGGGGACAAGACATTCAGGATAAAGACTACGAGTTGCAGCCTCCCTGCTCATGTGATTTTCTGCCCAGTGGGATGTGAGCATAGCTGGGGGTCATGCCCTTAGTGGGGAGGAGCATGCTCTCCCCATCCCTCTGTCTCTCTCCCCACTGGCTGGGATGTGACTGTGGAAGTGAGATATCTGTGCCTATGCAGATTAAGACAGTGTTGCAAGGATGGAAGGCGTCTTAGGTCCTTAAGTAGAGCTAGGATACCAGCCCTGGACTCCTTACAGCTAGACAGTCCATGACAACAGGTTGGTCTAACTCCAAAGACCACATTAACCAATAACCACTAGCAACTCCCAAGGTAAAGAAAGGAACGTGGAAAGAGCTCGTCCTCTGTCATGCTCCCTGACCTCCGACACTCACAACTTTTGCCGTGTCTGCACGTTGCCTCAACTGTTATTTACCTAACAGCTTCTTTCAATTTAGCCCTCTTGTAAAATACAACAGAAATGTATTTATTTAAAAGGAAAACTAGCTGGGCACAATAGCTCATGTCTAATCCCAGCACTTTGGGAGGCCAAGGTGGAAGGATCGCTTGAGCCCAGGAGTTCGAGAGCAGCCTGGGAAACATAGTGAGATCTCATTTCTACAGGGGAAAAAAAAAAAAAAAAATTAGCTGGGCATGGTGATGTGAGTCTGTGGTCCCAGCTACTCAGGAGGCTGAGGTGAGAGGACCTCCTGACCCCAGGAGGTCGAAGCTACAGTGAGCCATGATCGTGCCACTGCACTCCAGCCTGAGGGACAGAGAGACCCTGTCTCTAAACAAACAAATAAAAGGAAACCTTGGCCAAGCATGGTGGCTCATGCCTGTAATCCCAATACTTTGGGAGGCCGAGGCGAGTGGATCACGAGGTCAGGAGTTCAAGACCAGCCTGGCCAAGATGGTGAAACCCCGTCTCTACTAAAAATACAAAAACTAGCCAGGCGCTGCGGCAGGCGCCTGTAATCCCAGCTACTTGGGAGGCTGAGGCAGGAGAGTTGCTTGAACCCTGGGGACAGAGATTGCAATGGGCCGAGATCACACTATTGCACTCCAGCCTGGGCGACAGAGAATACTCCATTTCAAAAAAAAAAAAAAAAAAGAAAAGAAACCTTAACAGACCATTGCTGTTTGCCATATCCAACAGGGGGTGAAGAAAAACCCAATAAAACCAAACAATGTTATTAAATCAAAAATTAAAAACAAAATCAAATACAGGTACCCGAAAAACAAGTTCCCAAAGAGAAGAATGGGCCTTTTGTTGCTTATGCCATAAGTACCTGTAGTCATTGCCAGTACCCATAACCTTTAACTTTATGCCTGAAAAGTCTCATTTTAATCACTTAGGATTTAATCATGTGATCTCATTTTCATCACGGTGACTCTAGAAAGTGCAATGATGGCAAGGGGCTTGGGTTCTGGTGTCACAGCAGAACCGGGGGGAAGCCTGCACCTCGGGCCTCCAGAGATCAATGGCTAGGCACTGGGGACTGGAAGCCCCGGCCCTAGCAAACCTCACCACAGCACTGGGTCCTAAAGGGTCTTGGGGTCACTTGCTGAGATGACTTTTTTTTTTTTTTTTACCTTTTGTTGTCAACTTATTTACTCCTTTGCCAATATTCAAATAGGTAGGCATTCATAAAACAGCGAGAAAAAAAAAAAAGAAAAAATCCTCTAAAACGGCCAAAGAATCTGTTGTACTTTACTTTTTAGAAACCTGGAAACCAGGAGCTCTGGCATTTGTGGAATAGCAGCATTAAAAATATCTACGATAGGCTGGGCTCAGTGGCTCACGCCTGTAATCCCAGCACTTTGGGAGACTGAGGTGGGCGGATCACCTGAGGTCAGGAGTTTGGGACCAGCCTGGCCAACATGGTGAAACCCTATCTCTAATAAAAAAAATTAGCCGGGTGTGGTGGTACACGCTTGTAATCCCAGCTACTCGGGAGGCTGAGGCAGAACTGCTTGAACTGGGGAGGTGGAGGTTACGGTGAGCCGAGATGGAGCCAATGCACTCCAGCCTGGGAGAGCGAGCGAGACTCCCTCAACCCAGTTCCCCTCAATAGTCACATCTTGAAAAACTATCATAGTACAATATCACAACCAGGAGACTGACAGTCATCTGTTTCACTGCATTCAGATATCCCAGGTTTTACTTGTATTCACGTGTGTGTGTGTGTGTGTGCGCGCATGTGCACGTGAGAACACGTGCATTTAAACATAAAGCAGGAAAACAAAGTGATAGCAAATTGTAATGTGCTATAAAAAAGTAAAGGTTTTAAAACATGCTGGGGCCCTATTAAATTAGACTGTCTGGGGTGGGGCCTGAGCTTTGGGATACTTACAAGTGATTTTAACAGGCAGCCAGGCCTGGAAAGCATGGCCTTAGCCTTGGAGCCCTGCCCTCATTCATTCTCTGGGGGTCTCACTATATTGCCCAGGCTGGTCTCTAACACCTGGGCTCAAGCGATTCTCCTCTCTGCCTCCCAAAGTGCTGGATTACAGCGGAGGGCCACCGCGCCTGACCCAGTGGCCGCCTTTCACTGTCCCCTTTGCCCAGTCTGTCTCAGACACCCTGGGCTCCGGGCTGTTACCTGAATTGTCCTTTCCCCAAGCTGGGCTGCTGCTTTCCGTCTTTCAGGTGTCTGCTTGGACACCACCTCCTCAAAAAGGAGTATTTTACTCCAATGCTCAGGCCATCTTTGGTGGGTTCTGAGCAGCGGTGACCAGGGATTGCCAGTGTGCCACGGAGTCCCACTGCCCCCATCCATCTCCCAGCCTCGTCTTCACAGCAGTTCTCTGTAGAGATGGGAGCAGTGGTTGAGGGGTGCTTTCCATAGAATACAGAGCCAAAGCCTTAAACAAGAGCCCCCCCCGACCCCCGAACCTCCCAAAGCCCGGGCTCAGCACTCCTGGGGGAGGGAGGGGTCTGTCGGGTACAGGAGAGGATTAGATAAGGCAGAATCACAAAGGCATAGAACTCTCCCTCTACAGTCTCAGCGTCCCTGGGGCACATCTGACCCCGTCGGGCAGGAAGTCTCCACATGGTGAGAGCACACCTTTAACCTCTCCTGAACCCTTTCTAACCTCTCTTCTCACCTTTGATAAGTGAATCTACCCAGAATGGAATACATTTTACTTCTTGTATAGCTCTCTTTTATATATGGACACTGATTTTTCTGTATAAGGCAATGATATCCACTTCCCTTTGTAAAGAAACTGGAGAAGTTGATCAAAAAATTTTTTTAAAATTTATTTTTGATCTGGGTGTCTCAGGTTGAACATGTTGCCCAGGTTGGTCTCAGATGCCTGGGCTCAAGCAATCCTCCTGCTTCAGCCTCAGGGACTACAGGTTCATGCCTCTATGCCCAGCAGAAGTTGATTTTATGACTATGAAATTGATAGAAACCCAGGCGGTTCAAGGATGTGGCAATATTAGAACAAAGTCTGTGTACTGGGTTCAGGCCTGCAGATTAGGTCCTGGCATCACTTGGTTGGAACTGTAGACTGCAGTCCTGCTCTCCCCACAGGCTGGAGCGACCTGGGGTCAACTGTTAGCCAGTGGGACTCTCTCTCTTGCCTCTTTGCCGGGGCTCAGCCAATGACTCCCTGCCACCTGTGATCTGTCAACACAGCTCTGAGGAACCTCTTCAGTCCTGCTTCTTAGAGTGGAACTGGGTCCTGACTGCACCCTGCTGTGGGGTGGTTCACCTTCCAAAAGCATCAGACTTTTTGAAGAAAAGCAATTTAAGTGGCTATTTAAAGCAGTATTTTTAGATGAAAAGATGTGGAGCAGAATGCAACATTCACATGCAGCTTAACCTAAAATTCCAACCTTTAAACTCTGCCCCTGGATCCCAGGGGGGTCCACATGCTGTGTCCTCTAGCTTTGGGGATATGTTGGTAGACAACTTGAGACACTGTCCACCAGTGCAAATGGCGCTGTGGTTTTCTGTTCCTAGGGCCAGGCTGGAAAACTCTGAAAATAACAAATGCATAAAGCACTTGGCAGGGCCGGGCACGGTAGCTCACACCTATAATCCCAGCACTTTGGGAGGCCGAGGCAGGCGGATCACTTCAGCCCAGGAGTGTGAGACCATCCTGGGTGACATGGTGACACCCCATCTCTACTAACAACAATAACAACAAAAACTTAGCTGGGCGTGGTTGCTCACACCTGTAATCCCAGCACATTGGGAGACTGAGGTGGGCGGATCACTTGAGTCCAGCAGTTCAAGACCAGCCTGGGCAAAATGATGAAATCCCATCTCTAATCATAAAAAACAAAAACAAAAACAACGAAAAAAGCTTAGCTGGGTGTGGTGGCTCACACCTGTAATCCCAGCACTTTGGGAGGCCAACGCAGGTGGATCACTTGAGCCCAGCAGTTCGAGACCAGCCTGGGCCACACGGTGAAATCCTGTCTCTAACAACAACAACAACAAAATAGCTGGGCATGGTGGTGCAAGCCTGTAGTTCCAGCTACTTGGGAGGCTGAGGTAGATCACTTGAGCCTGGGAAGTTGAGGCTGCAGTGAGCTGAGATTGAGCCACTGCACTCCAACCTGGGCGACAGAGTGACACTGTCTTAAAACAGAATAAAGCTTTTTAAAAAAGTGCCTGGCACGTAGAGAACCCTTAGCACACCAATGTTGTTACTCTCCCTTCCCTTGGACCATGTAAATACCTATTTAGGCCAAGTTCCACCAGGGCTGAAGGCCTGGTCTCTGTCAACGTCCATGTGAGTTCCAGTTCTGGCTCTTGTTCAGACTCCCCTCTGCACATCTGGAATCAAAGGATCAGCAGGAAAAGATCTGAACTTTGGAGAAGAGGGAAAACCAATTAAGTCCCAACGCATGGAAATGATGCCTTAGCCAAAAGTTAAGACAGCTTGCTCAGTGCAACCTCGATTTGTCATCCTCCCAACTTTTCGAGACTGGGTCTCAGTATATTGCCCAGGGTGGTCTCGAACTCTTGAGCTCAAGTGATCCTCCCACCTCAGCCTCCCAAAGTGCTAGGATGACATGCATGAGACAACCATGCCCGGCCATCCCTCAGTCTTGATGCAAATACTCCTCCTTCATCTCAGTCCCTACCTTCATGCTGTTCAACCTGAATTTGATCCTCTGGGTCAAGGACCCCCCTTTGACCTTAGCATCATTCCCCGGTTCATCCACCTGCACAAGCCAACAGCATGGCACTACCACAGTCTCCTGTCCTCAGGTGTCAACAGGTGACAGCTCAGCTGCTATTCCTTGCAATATTTATTCAGCCACTATCATCGATCTGAGAAGGTGGATTACAAAGACTAGTGAGAGCCTATTCAGCATGTGGTGGCCTAGCACAGTTCCTTGAAATGATGGAAGGAGCTATTTTAACTCTTGACTGGGGAAGGAAGTCCAGGGCAAGCTATCCTCCAGTCTTTTGAGGGTGGAGAGCATAGCACTGTGGAGAAGCTGAGGTTCATCAGAGCTGGGAACACACCCAGGGGAGCAGAACAAGGAGGGATATTTGAAAATGTATAAATGCCTGTGAGGCCAGGTGCAGTGGCTCACGCCTGTAATCCCAGCACTTTGGGAGGCTGAGATGGGCAGATTGCTTGAGCTTAGGAGTTTGAGACCAGCCTGAGCAACATGGTGAAACCCCATCTCTAATCAAAATGCAAAACTTAGCCAGATTCGGTGGTAGGTGCCTGTAATCCCAGCTACTTGAAAGGCTGAGGGACGAGAATCCTTTGAGCCTGGGAGGCGGAGGTTACAGTGAGCCGAGATCCAGAGTGAAACCCTGTAGAAAGAAAAAAAAGAAAGAAAGAAAAAACACAGAAAAAAAAGGAAGAAAGGAGAAAGAGAAAAGGAAGAAAGAAAAAACGCGTTAAGTGCCTGTGTTAAAAAGTTTACCCCGACTCTTGGTGGCACTGAGTGACTAGAAAGCCCCGAGTCGGGGGCCCAGCACGGTCAGCTGCAGGTCTGTGCCAGGCAAAGGGCAGCACCCAGGAACTGGCAGTCGGGATTAAGACCGAGAAGTAACGGTGGCTGAGGGAATAGAGCTGTATTTATTTAAGGACTAGGCAAAGATCCAAACCACTTTAAAAAATTTTAAATCAAACACTTTATTTCCACATAACAAGCGCAAAAAACTCCCAAACACTTTAACAATACAAGTAACGCAGTTATGAATTATATACTACTCAAAGCCCCAAGGTCAGAAGGTCAATCAGCTTAACGCTCCAAACATTTCCAGACATGGTTTTTCAAAGCTACCTTTGGTTTTTGGAAAAACCAGTATGGAAGTCAATATACATTGAACGCACTGAATAACATTTGCTTATAGTAAGGTGTCCGACAACATTAGCTTACACCTGGCAAGTTGGAGCATGATCTGAAGTCATACACTGAAATCCATACACAGGTTTCGCCCCCGAGCTCCTGCAGGGAGAAGCGAGGGCCGTGAAGGGGGAAGAAAAGGCCAGTCCGGGTGTGGCGTTTCTCGCTTTGTAACAGAGGTATGAGAGTTTAACACTAGTACACTGTCAAGTCATTAAGCTTCATGTTCCACATGGTTTCTTGCTGAGGCTTGAGATGGGCACAAATGGTGGGGAAGATGAAGTCACAGAAGAGTTTTGAGCAACAAGATCCCAAAGATGCTCAGAGAGGGTGGGAAGGAGCAAGCTACAGTTTCCCATTGTTCTCACATTATTTCAGGGTGAAATTGTGATGAGTTCAGATAAAATGTTCAAATATTTGCTTAAATTTTTAATCGGTTGCTCTATGAGAACCCTCATACATAGCAACTTTGAAACTTTCATTATAAAAAAGAGCCTACAAATAAATTCACAAAAAGGAGACAATTAATGTTGAGCAGCCAAAAAGTCATGGTTTATTATATCCGAAGAAATTTCATAATTCAAACACAACCAAACTGTACATTTTACAATCACATTCTATTTGTAAACAGTTAAAAGCCACTGACTTCTTTTGCATCTTAGGACACAAACAGTTAGAATCAAGGCAATGAAATGATGGCAAATTCTGTACTGTTAAAATTTTTACCCTTGTTTAGTCTCTCTTCTTTGACTAAGCAAGCATTATAATACCATTTGTGGGCAAAAAAGGGGGGGGAGGAAAGAAAGTTTAAAATGGTGTAACTCGTTAGTTTGCAACAACATTTAAAATTTTCTTTATACAACAAACAACTCTGTAAGCCCAATACCTTGGTTACAGTATGCATAGTTACTGATTTCGGCTTTAAGGTACAACAGTTAAACATTAACACAGTCACAAGAGAGCAGAAACATATGGAGCCACTTGATGGGATTACAAAAAATTATTACCTACTGATTATTAGCAAACCATCATCACTCACTAATAAAAAGACAGCATCTGAAAGCAGAATGTCAAACTCCAGCTTTAAGCGTTTTTTTGTTTTTTCTTTTTTCTTTTTTGGCAGAGAAAATTCTTTAACAGAGCAATATGTAGTATCAGTGCTAAAAGTTGGGGTTTTTGTTTTTTTCCTATAAGAAACTACAAGGAGTTTATTTTTTTTTTTATTTATTTTTTAAATTTTTTTTTTAACTGGGGAACTGGTTTTCCTGAGAACCATGCTCTTTGATTTGGGACAGGAATAGAAAAACAAAAGAACATGGCCAAATGCTGCTCCTTTTTCCCAGAGATAGAAAGCATCTTTTAAATCATCCTCCATTTTTTTTTTGTCTTTTACATTTTTTTTAAATGATGGAAGAGTAAACATTTTTTTTTTCTCAAAAAACAAACAAAAAAATCTGTAAACAAGAAGGTTCAACGTGGGAACCTCCAAAACAAAATGGAAAGCCTATTCAAAGTGCAGGGCCCGTCCTGGGTGGCAGGTGGGCTGCAAGTCACAGCTGTGGCCACAGTTTTTCAAACTGCAGAGCGAAATTCTTTAGTTTTACAACATGAAAAAACTGGTGCAACACTTTCATTAATAATCCTAAGTCAGTCCTAACTTGATCTTTTAAACTCCACGATACCACAATAAGGTAGGCAACATCAAGGCATAGTAGAGAGCGCACGCCTCCTAAGAACACCCTTGAGTAAACATTGACACTGGGACAGCTGCCCCCATACTGCCGATGAGACGGAGAGAACATCATTCAGTGCAAAGGGAAAAGCTCATACGGTATCAGCCCAAAAAATGGTTTTGCAAGAGAGAAAAAAAGGGGAGGGGAGGAGGAATAGAAGGAAGAAAAAAAGAAAAAGAACCCAAAGGCTAAACATGATGAATAGACACAAGCGAGCTCATTCTCTACGGTTTAGCATGTATGGCGCTATTTGGGAGTGTAAATAGAGTAGATACCTTTTCACATTATAATATTGGCCTGCATGATTCAAGTATTCAAACTGATATGTTTTGGGGAAAACAAAGTGGAAAATGTGCAGAGAATAGCTGTTCCCACAGGCGGCCCCTGGCTGCAGGCGGCGAGCCCCACTTAGTGCTCCTTTCCCTCGCGTCTGAGGTCCCGGTCGGTGAGTCTGCATCTACACTGTTACATGGACTCTCCACCCCCACCCAGGTGGTCAACAGAAAGAAAAGCGTTAATGGGAGATGGGCTGCTAATTCCTCGGGGGTCGCTGCTGCTTGGAGGACCCCACAGGCTTGTGGAATAATGCGGGGTCCCCCAGAGTGAAGTGCCGTGAAGGTCTCCACAGTTAGTTCCCGACAGCCCAGCACCATTCCAGTGATTGAGATCGGTCCGGCTGGAGAATGAGTGGGAACAGTCGAGGGAGCCCAGCCGGCTCTGGCTGGACCCGAGAGACTGCCAGCCGGGAGAAGGGGTCAGAGACTGGCTTTGTGCAAAGAAACGACTGATCTCCTCTTCACTGGCAAACTCAGCAAGAATAGTAGTGTTCCCCAGTACACACCTAGAGAAGAGAGGCACCGCGGACACATGAGGACAGTGCGCCAGGAGGGCTTCATTCACTCACAAGTGAGGGTGCAACTTGTCTCTGCTAGAAAAGCCACAGAAGGCGCAGAGGGAGAGACCACACCACATAACCTGAGTGCCCTCCCTTCACCCGAGCATGTGCGCACAGCTCTTCAGGACCTGGTGCCTTGACCAGAGCGAACTTCCTCTGTCTCTCATGGGCAATGTAAAGGACTTTCTAGGGCCATTTGGCTAGGTCCGATTCCCTGCTTAGGAGTGCTGACCTTGGAATCAGGGCACTACTGCGGCCAACAGGAGCCACCCACACAGGACCTGGTGCGGGGCCCCGGGCCAGGCTGTGCTCTCACACAACTCCTTTCCCTAGACTCTTCCAACTGGGAGCCCAACAGCCAACTTACATGTGCAGAGACTTTTGTGCCTTCACTACCTCTTCTTTTGAACTGTAGCGGACCAGAGCATTTCCGTGAGGGAGGTTCAGGTGGAATGTGATCAGTGGGCCGTGCTGCATGCACAGAGTGCGCAGAGTTGAGCCATCGATCTAGGAAACAGTGTGGAAACCACCAGTGAGAGGTATCACCGTGGGCCCTCCAGGAGGCCGTTCCAGGCTGCGCTGCTGCCCCTCCTCTCTTCCCTGAGGCTCTGTGCTCCTGGTACCACTCTTCATTGACACTCTGATGTAGCTCTGACGGTGTGCAGAGCCACCTTTCCCACCTCCACTGCTCTCAGAGTCATACTGCTCCGGCCTCTAGACTCCTGGACACTCCCCAGACCCCCAATTCCTTATGAAGCACTGCCCCTGCTGTGTGACTCCACGTCTTCTCTCTTCCCTGCCCTGAGGACAGCATCCATCAAGGTTATGCTTCCTGAGGCAGGAGGGCGGTGGGAGCTCAACACCCAGCCTCCAGAGGAAGGGACGGGCCAGGGGCTAAGAAAATGCTCTCAACTCGGGGACAGACCAGGGTTTCTCCACATGCCAACAAGGACCACCTGCATCAAATTCATCTGCAGGCCCTCATATAAATGCAGAGTCCCAGCTCCTAGCCCAGATCTACTGACTCAATCTCTGGGTGAGGCTTGGAAATCTGCATTTTTGTTTGGTTCCCAGGCACATTACAGCATGAACCACCAGATTCGACCACATCCTGCCTGAGACCACTCCTCTGCCAGGCCTCACTACCACTTAGCAGCCCTCGTCTCACACCCAGACCTGAACCTCTGTTCCCATGCTCTCTGGCGTAGCCACATAAACCAGTGTTATCTGATATTCTTACCTGAGGTGTAAGGTTTTTTAGAACAAGCCAATTTGTTATTCTCCCTGAGCTGCTCTCACCCCAGCTGGAACCTAAGCAAGGAAAAAAAGGACAAGTCAGTTTTCCAGGACTGAAAGAGTCCAACTATAGTTACTCAGCAGATCACTTGGCCTCTTGGCTTCCTTCACATCCTTGCACCTCTACACTAGAGGCTTTCTCCCTAGGCCTAGAATTTGAGTTCGCCCTAGCCATGGTGAGGCATTAACATCCACGGCAGGGGGCTATGCCTCTGGGGAGAGAGAGCTCAGAATGGCTCCCAGCTCACCACACAGGAGGGCAGTGAGCCACAAAAGGCTGCATCTCTTTGAGATCTTCTCATTGATAGGAGCTAAAATCATCTCAAACGGTACCATCTGGGGAAGACTTCAGTAATGTCTGGTCACTCTGCATGTGTGTCCTTTAGGGCATGAAGCTTTAAGGGGATTCCAGAGCTTGCGATCGCACAGACGCTCCTTGTTTTCACCTGGGTTACTGCAGGGGCTCCCCATCTGGTCTCTACTCTGGATGAGTACAGCCCTCATCCCCGACCCCATCTACAACCCAAGGCACCTCACAAATGCTTCAGGTGCTGTGTTCCATGACACAGCTCAGGCCTATCCACCTCTCATGGAATCCTCCCCACGTCCTGCAATTCTCTCCTCATTCTAACGGGAGCCTTTGTGCTTTCTCAGGTGTCTGGGCCTTGGCAGAGTCTGCCCCTCGGATTGCTTGGCTTACTCCTACAGGTTTGCTGATTCCACTCAACTGCACCAAGCCTCCCTGGGGTGGGCTCCTGGGCCACGTTCACTAGCACCCCTCGCTGTGTGCTGCCAGTCTCTTAGCTGGCATCCAGACAGAGGTCTGTGGCCTGCAAAGACCACTCACACCACACCAATTACGTTAACTTACATTCAGTAGCTTGGCATGTACTTTAGTGTTCTTTTCCTATAATTAACCCCCACCCAAAGAAAAAGCTGCAAGTTTTCCTACAGCCAGTCACCTGTCTAAAGATCAGAAATTACACATTTAATCAGAAAATATCAATGAGGTTTTATTACTCATTTTCAGCTTGAAGATGGGAACGTTTGCTAGTTTGCAGGCAAGGTAGCGTGAAGGATAAGACTGTATTTACCGGGGAAACTGCTAGGCTCATCTGGGGCTGTGTGTGTATATGTATGGTGTGGGGATGGCACAGGCAGGAAATGATGCCAGTACAAATCCAATGTTAATCATTTATAGAATGACGAGAGGCAGAGGAACCAGTCTGCCGGGGCCTTCTGGCTTATGCCTGTTGGCTGTGTATGGTTAGTCAACAGCACCCTCTTTCACTCTCAGATGTCCCCGTTTAATACAGCCCAAGCTACTCCCCTACACTTCAAGGCCCAGAGGACCTGCTCCCATGTTCCCAGACTTGCCCAATACTGGCTTCTGCTCCATGTTATGTGTTTTTTTTCTGCCACGAGCAGGAAGTTACTACACATTTTAAGATGTAGTCTTGAGGAACTTCTGAGACAATGGAGCTTCCCAATGCATTAACGTTACTGTGGCCTGTTGTTTATCTCTGGGTGGATCATTTGTTTACTGAAGTTCTCGCTCCCCCTGACGGAGGTGAGGCAATAGTTTACTGTTCAGGTCTCTGTTAAACTCGACTGTTGGCACTGGTTAGCGTTTCACAAATAAACCACAGAAAACCACCTTAGGTACCGCACCTTACCTGGGGTATATCTGGCGTCAGAATTTCCCCATCCTCCACCTACACGAAGGGGAGAATTATCCCACGTAGACAAGGGTGGCTTCTGACCAGTCAGTCCCGGAGGTGGACGGGACGGAGCAGTGATGTTTTTAGGTGGCAAAGGGACCTTCCACAGCTCATGAGCCAGAGAGGTGTTTGTAACTGAACCAGGAGACCATGTCAATTTGGAATCACTATTTCTGGCTACTCAAAGGGGGAAAAAAATGAAGAGGGGAGGAATAATGTTTAAGAAATGAGGAAATTTAAATAATGACATCCATTCTCCCACAAAAAGCAAATCTAACAAACAAAAGAAACTATTAAAACCCCCAAATCAACTAAACTGCCAAAAAAGAAAATCAGCCCAAAGGAAACTGCTTTCCATCCCTCCAAACACTCAAGCCATTGATCTGTTATTAACAGCTGTAAAGACCTATGAAATTCTTGGGTCAGTGTCTAAAACTGTACTCGAACTGAAATGGAAAACAATCTGAATTGCTCTAAAATTGCAATTGTGAACTTCTTACTAACCATAATTGAGTCACTCAAGAAAGTCAGGTAGGCCATTTAATTGAATTTTAGAACTCTGTTGTTTACTCAAGGAAAAAAGGACTGCAAAAGAGCCCCAACTTGGGAGCTGCCAAAGGAGATCTTCACAGGGTGCCTGCCTCTCTGTGCTGAGTATTGGCTTGCTGGGCACCTGGCATGCGCTGTCTGTGGTCCTGACACAGTCTACTGAGGACAGACTGGTTAAGTAATTTGCCTATGGGTCTAATGTAGAGCCAGGATTCAAAACTAAGCCTGTAGGGCAGAAAAGAAAAAAAAAAGAAAGAAAAGAAAGAAAAAGGAAGGGAAGAAGAAAGGAAAGGAAGGAAAGAGAGAGACAGAGAAAGGAAGGAAGGAAGGAAGGAAGAAAAAGACAGCAGGCCCAGATCCTGACACATACTGCCTCACAGCAATGGAGACATGAGTAGGTATGCAGGGACCAGGTATACAGTAAACTACATCAACTATCATGCTAAAAGCCTGAGAGGGACAGCAAGGAGTGGAACCATTCCTATCTTCCATCACTATCAACTCTTTTTCTTACTTCACTTACAAAGTGTGTGTGCATCAGGTCAGTGCTACTCAGGGTATGGCTGGAAGAACACCACAACACAGTTTCATACTAATCTGCTGCAGGATGAGTCCAGAAATTCAGAGTGCGCATGTGTAGACAGACAGCAACCTGACATTCCTGTAACTCTAAAGTGTGCCATTATTTTCCTAGCAATTCAGAATTCATGTTTACTGTATTTTACAAAAGTATCAGTCTATGAGGATGGGCAATTTTTTTTTTTTTTTAAAGATCCTTCGCTGCAGAAAGTCTGAGAACTAGTTTGGATTACATTACATTTAATTATAGAGCTGCTGTGGCTCTGAGATGAGTGAAAGCTGTTCAGTAAAAACTGATTTTAGTAGATGACCGCTGGGTACAGTAAGTTTAAAAAGGAACAAGTGATGTTAAAAATAATTTCCCAGGCTCACAAACAGAATTTCCTAACTCCCTGAGAAGACTGGACAAAAGAAGAGGGCATTAAAACAACAGCCACGGCTCTGGCTGTGACCAACCCTCCCTTCCTGAGCGAAGGCGAGGCCCACCTGAAGTGCTTTGTGCTGTACTGCTGAGGGGAACGTTGTAGTTGGAGGCACGAATGGATGACCAGGCACTAGTTGAAGGCAGCGTGGTGTTCAAGGATGAGGATGACCCTGTGTCGGGGAAGAGTCCAATCAGCCACCAGAGCAAGGGACGTGGAGGTTAAGAAAAAGCAAAAGCTTCCAGAGAAATCGAAGCCTAACAGTATGCCACAAGAAAGGAAACAGGCCCACTCAGGTAAGATGGTGCCAGAGACATCTTCCTTCTTGCCTTCAAAAAAGCATGCTGGGCGATCTTGCCAACTGTCTCTGCCTTGGCTCAGCACAGGCATTTTCCCTCTGATTTTGTCCTCACTGGCTGTGAGGATGTGCTCTAGCAATGAGGTCCAGCCACCATGACAGCACTCGGCTCTGCTTCCCAGCACTGGGTCTAAAAGGAGGTTCGAGTCTTGGTGCTCCTAACTCGCCCCTGAACTCCAGTGACTTCTTACTGGCTATCCTGCTCTCCAAGGCACCCCATCACAGACACTACCAGTGAACAGGCCCTTCAGTCTTCTCCATTATGCAATATATTCAGGCTCCCAAACCTGGTGTCCCATTTTCAAAACCCCCTTGACCGTTACTAGTTGAACTCTAGACCCCGACTACCATCTGGATTACTACACCAGTTCCCTGACTAGTCTCCCAATCCAGTCCACTCTGCTCACCACAGCCAGATTACCCCATCTTAAAGATTCTTCCACTCAAAGCCTTCAATGCTCTATTTCCTTTAACATCAAATCCAAACTCTCCTGACTTTCAGAGACATCGGATTCTTCCATTAACTCCCACACCATGAGAATTTATGCTTGGCTTAGTGTCCCCCACAGGGGATAGAGCTGTCTGTGAAACTCAGCCACTTCACAATGCTGAGGACTCTTCTCCGCTGGTGCAGAGACACTTGTTACCTCTGTAAATTACATGTCTAATGCAACATGGTGGCTGCTTCACATTTGCTTTATAAACTGTGTAAAGGGATAGATGGTATTTTAAAAAGACAGGAAATATTTTTTAATATTTAAAAAATTCATTTCATTAACACTCTTCTGGTACAAAATCATGGATGAAACACATGTAAATGCCTTGAGGTGAAAAGTAACCCTGTGGCAGGTAATAGGATGGTTTTATTTACTAACCAATTAAAAAGCACATCTGGACTGCAGGGATCCTTAAACTGGTCTTATTCTTATTCTCTGAAAGACAGCCTAATTTGCTCTTCCTGGTGAAAGTCCTTCAATATTCAGAGTACATAAGTGTATAAACGTCTGTTATAAGAAACACCTATTTTAAAAATAACTATCATCTTGTAACTCAGTATAAAGTTAGTAACAACCTTCATTTGTTGTTTTTTCATTCCGTTAATACAACTACTGGAAAGCAAAGGTTTGCTGGTCCTTTGTGTTAGTTAACTTATTAAATTAATACACATATTTGCCATACAAAGGGATGATAAAATCCTCATCATTTAAAAAGTAGCCAAATTAAAGAGCCACCTATGGGAACAGAGAGAATTCTGTCTGCCATTCTTCTTCTTCTTCATCTTCTTTCTTTTTTAAAGAGACAGGGTCCCACACTGTGTTGCCCAGGCTAGTCTCAAGCTCCTGGGCTCAAGTGACCCTCCTGCCTCAGTCTCCCAGAGTAGCTGGGTACTACATGAGCCATTCTTAAACTGTGTTGTTAAGTGTCACTCAGAAATTGATTTGCACCTCCTACGTACCACTGTTCCTGTCCCTGAGGTGGTCAACTTCCCGCACAGTATTAACTGAAAGATTGTTTATGACACTGCCAGGAGTGACGTAAGGGTCAGTTTCAGGGTCAATGTTTGGATAACCTTTCCATGGCTCACCAGGACGAAATTCTGGAAATGGAAATTTAAAATTAGTTCAAAGCTTAATCATCATTTAAAAATCCATTAATAAATATCCAAAACCTTTATTCCTAAATCCCATGCAACTCTCAAATACTTTCCAATTATACTAACACTCTTAAGAGGATGGTTCAGTAATAAAATTAGTATCATAGAAGCTATTCTTTACAAATAACTTGCAAGTTTTTAAAACTGAAATCATCTCTCTGCATGTGAATATACACACCCACACACGTTATACACATATATATGTGTGTGTGTGTAAAAAATCATATATATATGTATGCATGTTTGAGACAGAGTCTTGCTCTATCACCCAGGCTGGAGTGCAGTGGTGCAATCACAACTCACTGCAGCTTTGAACTCCTGGATTCACGTGATCTCCCATCTCAGCCTCCCAAAGTGCTGGGATTACAGGCATAAGCCACCGTGCTTGGCTGTGATTCATGTATTTTTTATTTATTTATTTTTTTGAGACAAAGTCTCGCTCTGTCCCCCAAGATGGAGTGCAGTGGCGTTATCCTGGCTCACTGCAAGCTCCACCTCCTGGGTTCACGCTATTCTCCTGCCTCAGCCTCCTGAGTAGCTGGGACTACAGGTGCACGCCGCCACGCCTGGCTAATTTTTTTTTTGTATTTTTAGTAGAGATGGTGTTTCACCGTGTTAGCCAGGATGGTCTTGATCTACTGAGACCTCGTGACCTGCCCACCGCAGCCTCCCAAAGTGCTGGGATTACAGGCGTGAGCCACCGCACCCGGCCAGATTCATGTATATAACAGTAACATTTAAAAGTGCTTTAAGGCCGGGCGCGGTGGCTCAAGCCTGTAATCCCAGCACTTTGGGAGGCCCAGACGGGCGGATCACGAGGTCAGGCGATCGAGACCATCCTGGCTAACACGGTGAAACCCCGTCTCTACTAAAAAATACAAAAAACTAGCCGGGCGAGGTGGCGGGCGCCTGTAGTCCCAGCTACTCGGGAGGCTGAGGCAGGAGAATGGTGTGAACCCGGGAGGCGGAGCTTGCAGTGAGCTGAGATCCGGCCACTGCACTCCAGCCCGGGCGACAGAGCGAGACTCTGTCTCAAAAAAAAAATAAAAAATAAAAAAATAAAAGTGCTTTAAGCTTTAAGACAAATCACAAAGCTACTGCAACTCAGGTAGGAGAAAGCAGGCCACAGAAGCACTTCTGGTAACTCCATGTATGAATGAAAATACTGCAAGTTACTCCCTGACACAATTTAAGAGAAGCAGTGAATCAAAGTTTTGGTTGCTGTTGTTTTTTTTTGAGATGGAGTCTTGCTCAGTCGCCCAGGCTGGAGTGCAGTGGCACAATCTCAGCTCACTGCAAGCCCCGTCTCCCAGATTCACACCATTCTCCTGTCTCAGCCTCCTGAGTAGCTGGAACTACAGGCGCCTGCCACCATGCCTGGCTAATTTTTTGTAGTTTTAGTACAGACGGGGTTTCACCGTGTTAGCCAGGATGGTCTTGATCTCCTGACCTCGTGATCCTTGCCTCGGCCTCCTAAAGTGCTGGGATTACTGGCATGAGCCACTGTGCCCGGCCTAAAGTTTTTAATATAATTCTACATGCTGGTCAATGGGACTCACTTCTACCTCTGCTGCTTGAGCATAAAGGTATAGATAACAGGCTGACACACTCACTTGCCCAAGACTTCATGCTTAACTTTTCCTCTATCACTTCTGCATTCCTTCTCATCCACACACATCACTCTAAGCACCCCGATCTGGGCTACATCAATATTAAGTCCAGATGTAACAAAACCTTAATGGAAACACAGTCTCATGAAACAAAGTGTCAGAAAAAATTTTACCTGGTGGCCAATTAACACTGCTAGAGCCGTTAGGCGATTTGGCACGTGGCCAGCCATCTCCTATTGAACCTGGAGGACTGGCTGGTGAAGTACTGCTGTTCATAAAGTCATAGGGAACAAATGGAGACTCTTCCAGCCTGAAACCACTTGAAATAGCACCTAACAAGGGAAGAATAATAGAGAAATGTGAGCAGAATACACACAGGTTTACTTCTTATAGCTTCTCAAATGTAACACGAACACTTTCCATTAGATCTGTGGGCTCTAAGAGGCTATGTTCTCTAGAGTAATTCTTTTATATTGAGATTCTAACATCTCATTTGAAGAATGTCTGAAAATGACCATTGTGAATTTCAAGTTTATGAGGGGCATAAATATCATTAAGTGACCAGAATATGAGCACAAACTTATTTCCAAATCATTAAAACAGTTGTATGGTGGAGGGCTCTGATAACTCAGGGGTTCTTTTTAGGCAACAAAAATGTTTAAAAATGGATTGTGGTGATGGCTACACAACACCGTAAATATACTAAAAGCCACTGAATTATAAGTAAATTATATCTCAATAAACTGTTAAAAAAGAAAGAATGGGGCCAGGTGTGGTGGCTCGTGCCTGTAATCCCAGCACTTTGGGAGGCCGAGGTGGGCGGATCACAAGGTCAAGAGATTGAGACCACCCCGGCTAACATGATGAAACCCTGTCTCTACTAAAAATACAAAAATTAGTTGGGCGTGGTGGCAAGTGCCTGTAATCCCAGCTACAGCTACTCAGGAGGCTGAGGCAGGAGAATCACTTGAACCCGGGAGGCAGAGGCTGCAGTCAGGTGAGATCATGCCACTGCACTCTAGCCTGGGAACAGGGCAAGACTCCATCTCAAAAGAAAAAAAAAAAAAGAATGACTTGTTTTCTAGCTTCGATCATTTCATGGGCGTAGGTACAACCCACTGACACTAGAAGGACTGAGTCTGGAAGGGAAAACCAAGTCTCCTCCATTCATGTTGAGTTTGAGGTGGATGTAAACAGAACCTGGCTCGCAACTGCAGCTGGCCCCCACTATGAACATCCGTAACACACAGCCGGGCCCTAATGCCACTCCAGCCCCCATTCTTGCCTCTGGCTTCAAGTCACAGTGTGCTAGCATGCACATGGCTAACTCAGGGATGATGCAGCTGGCTATCGACAGGGCCTCGCACCTCTCACTGGTGGGCACTGACCTATCCCTGACTCAGCGCGTCTCCACAGCTTCCATTTCCCCTTTGGCTCTGGCGTCCTCAATCTTGTCACTCTGATCTGTGTCAACTATGTATCTGTTCTATAAGCGGAATTAAAGCCACTTGGGAGTGAAATGGGACATAAATGAAGTAATGGCTGTACAGGATACATGAGGCAAGCACAATTGCCACATTTCAAGTGATTAATTCTTACACCTGAGATGATAAACGTAATTATGTATTTTTTTCTAGTAAGAACAATTTCTACTTATGAAAACCTCATTTAATCAAAGGCAAATAGATACAACGAGACAGCAAGGGTGCAATTTTATTTCATTAATCAACACAAGGGGAACATCAGGAAAATGAAATGTAAAACCTATGTGATAGGTTCAGTTTAAGTAAACGCAACTAAATGTACAGTGGAGAAATGTATTTGTCTTGGAGGTAGGGCATCTGACGAGATAGTGATAAAGACAGTAACGGCAATGATGGCTATTATCTGCTGACCACTGATGTGTCTAACTCTGTTCCAGCGCCTAAGTGCCTGAGATGCATCGTCTCATTCATCCTTAAAACATCCCAAGAGGGGCACCATAAAAAAGAATGAAATCATGTCTTTTGCAGCAAAATGGATGGAGCTGGGAGCCATTACCCTATGTGAACTAAAGAGAAAATAAAATATTGTATGTTCTCACTTTTAAGTAGGAGCTAACCAATGGATACCCAAAGATGGAAATTATTAATAGACACTCGGGATTCCACAAGTGGGGAGGGTGGCAAGGGTTGAAAAACTACTTATCAAGTAAAATGTTCACTATTTGGGTAATGGGCTCACTGGAACCCCAGTCTCCACCAGCATGCAATATACCTGTGTAAAAACATGAACATGTACTCCCTGAATCTAAAATAAAACTAGGCCGGGCACGGTGGCTCACATCTGCAATCCCAGTACTTTGGGAGGCTGAGGCAGGGGGATCACTTGAGGTCAGGAGTTTGAGACCAGCTTGGGCAACATGGCAAAACCCCATCTCTAGTAAAAATACAAAAAACTAGCCAGGCGTGGTGGTGCACGCTTGTAATCCCAGATGCTCGGGAGGCTGAGGTGGAGGGGGATCACCTGAGTACCGGAGGTCAAGGCGGCAGTGACCTGAGACTGTGCCACTGCACTCCGGCCTCAGCAACTGGGGTGAGATCCTGTCTCAAAAAAAAAAAAAAAAAAGCCTAAGAGGTAGTATTAATTCCATTTGGCAGATGAGGGACCTGAAGTTCAGAAAGGTTAAGTTACTTGCCAAGTAGCTAATTACCATCACGTGTCAATTAACAGGGCTACATTTGGAGAAACTAGGCGATTTCATTTTTGTGTGAACATCAGAGTGCCCTTATACAAACCTAGATGGTAGAGCCCATTACACAGCAAAGCCCTGTGGCCTCACCTACTGCTCCTAGGCTACATGTGTGTTATAACAATTTCTACTTATGAAAACTTCATTTTCTACTTATGAACACTCATTATCTACTTATGAAGACTTCCTAGTGTTAACACACTAGGCTACTGCTCCTAGTGTGTTACTGTACTGAGTAATGTAAGCAACCGTAACAGAAGGGTGTATCTAAACATAGCTAAACAGGAAAGGAACAATAAAAATATGGTATTACAAGCTCAATGGACCCACTGTTGGATACATGGCCTATTGTTTACTGCAACATTGCCATTAAGTGGTGCACAAAATAGCAGAGTCAATTAGTAGCAGAGCTAAGTCTCAAACCTAGGATTCATATTTATTTTGCCATTTCCCCATTGTCTCAACTCCCTGTTCTCACTCTTCAGGTCAGAAAAATTCCCAGCTGGGCCTGGTGGTTCACGTCTATAATCTCAGCACTTTGGCAGGCCGAGGCAGGCAGATCACCTGAGTTCAGGAGTTCGAGACCAGCCTGGCGAACATGGTAAACCCTGTCTCTACTAAAATTACAAAAATTAGCCGGGTGTGGTGACACACACCTGTAATCCCAGCTATACTCAGGAGGCTGAGGCACGAGCACCACTTGAACCCCGGAGACGAGGGTTGCAGTGAGTAGAGACTGCATCACTGAACTCCAGCCTGGGTGACCGAGTGAGACTCTGTCAAAAAAAAAAATCCCAAAGTGATATTCCTCTGAATGGCAAACCAACTTAGAATCAAAGGTCTGTTTGGTTTACGGGCTAATGGTTCCTTCTATTATATGACAATTTTAATTTCTGAAAATCATTAGTCCAATGTGTACAATCTAGAAATCTGACCCTAAAGTTAATAAACTTTCAAAGTATAATTCAACAGAAAAAAAAGGGAATGTCACAAAAATATCATTTAAATAGCAATCATAGATTTGAGGCTGCTTAAGCTAGAATCACCAAGCCCTGTCAATTCCACTTCCTCCACAGCTCCTGGATAATGACTACACTAGATCTACTCCAATTATCCACACTGCACCTAGAGGCATCATTCAAAAGTGCACATCTGATCATGTCATCTCCTGGCTTAATTCTCTCCAACACACAAAAGACAATGTTCAAACTCTTCAATAGTTTCAATAGTTTACAACAGTCTTCAATAGTTTACAATAGTTCAGCCTTGCCCCAGCTCTCATGGTTTCCCCTCCCTTCACCCCTGCCTGCCTAACTTCTGTTTATCTTTCATATCTCAGCTTCAGAGATCACAAGCCTCCGAGAAGCCTTGCCCAACTGCCTCCAACCAAGGCTAAAATAAAAAATCTCCTCCTATACATGTCACCAAATTCATCTGGGTGCTGAGGTGAAGGGATTTTATAAACTGCCTGGAAGTCACAGAATCTCAGGGCCATAGGGTATCTCAGACATCCAGTTTAACCCTTCTGTAATGCAGAATTTCCTAGTCAAATGTGCTTGCCTCCACTTCCCTTAACAAATCAGGCTTTTCTTACTGTAGGTGTGCAGCAAAGGGTTAGTGTGGCAGACTGGACTGCACATTCCAAAGTGTGCCAGGACTGGCGCTTGTTCAGCTCCTGTGTTTCTCCAAGCTCATGGACTACTCTGCCAGTTAAGAGTGCCTCTGCATGCCTTACACCTAGGACACTCTAATGATATGATTTACGGTGAACACCTATTCTTTTCTGCCTGAGACTCGGGTCCATCCTGTATTTGTCTGACCTCCGAGGGGTCTGTCTGGAGGGGGCTGGAGACAGACTAGCTGATCAGTTATGCAAGTGTTTCAGGCTTACACTGCTGAATGAAAGAATGAGTTAAGTGAGTTATCAAGCTTTTCTGCTTTTAATTTCTGAAACTCTCTTCAGTGCACTC
The DNA here is from genome assembly GCF_009764315.1 of Trachypithecus francoisi. NCBI lineage: Eukaryota > Metazoa > Chordata > Mammalia > Primates > Cercopithecidae > Trachypithecus > Trachypithecus francoisi. The sequence goes on from NW_022681455.1 coordinate 74,076,988, forward strand.
CCGCTCATGTCCACTGACCTTTCTCTCTCTTACCTAGACTACTTTAAGTCTTAACTGCCTCTAGGCACCCATCACTTTCATACTTAAAATCATTCATGGCACGAAAGTTTTCCATGATTTGCACCACACCTACCATTCCATCTTCATCTACCTCCTTTCTGTCATTTTCACCTTCACCCCCAGATATGCCCAGATACAGAATTCACCCGGCAGTCCTCTTTGAACCTTGCATGTGCTATTCTCTCTTGGTTGCTATTCCTGTTTGTTTGGTAAACTTACTCTTCTCAAGGTAAGTCTTTCTCACCTTTCCAGACCCACCACACCTGCAGTTATTCCTGACTCAATGCTCCTAAGGAACTCTATATTATAAAACTATTATAAATATTAACTTTGATATTACCTATTGCATTGTACTAAAGCTGCTGATATACTTTCATTCACAACGAACAATTCCAGGGCAAGGATTTTTACATACATACATACATACATACATACATTCAACTATGAACATGTATGTACATATGTGTCTATGTATTCCAGGTGCTAACACAGCCTTGGAAAGCAGAAGATAGTCGATTAATATTTGCTGGGTGGATGGATAATACAAAATAAGATGAAAATGGCATTTCTAAAAAAAAATTTAATTGCTGAAAAGACAATACTGTTAAATCAATGACTTACACATAGTAATAAGATATATAAAGAAAATTTGTCCATATGTAAGGAATTGATAGAAATAAAATTTATGGGCCAGGTGCAGTAGTTCACACCTGTAATCGCAGCACTCTGTGAGACCAAGGTGGGTAGATCACCTGAGGTCAGGAGTTTGAGACCAGCTGGGCCAACATGATGAAACCCCGTCTCTACTAAAAATACAAAAATTAGCCGGGCATGGTGGCTCAGGCCTGTAGTTCCAGTTACTCCAAAAGCTGAGACAGGAGAACTGCTTGAACCTGGGAGGAGACGTTTCAGTGAGCTGAGATCACGCCACTGCATTCCAGCCTGGGTGACGGAATGGGACTCTGGTAGAAGTTTTAAATGTACTACTAAGATATATATCAAATTAAATCCAGTAAATGTTAATAAGTGTAGTAATATAAGAATAAAATCACTTAGAAACATTTAAAAAGCCAAAGGGAAAATAATTTTTAAAAATGCATCATCTGATCTCTCCTTTATAAAACAGAGTAGAGGTAAATTTTGCTTTTCATCTGAAAGTCTCTTATTTTAACTAAGACTTAATAATAACTTTTTTTAAATGAGGAAAAGTTCTAAGATAATTTGGCTTTGAAAACATATTTAAAATAAAATAAAGGCCTAAATCTAGTATTCTGCAGGTGTGCTTTTTGTTTTTTTGGGTAAGATGTAACAATCTTTTGTACCATGTTTGCTGGAGTTTTGATCCAAAGATGTGTTCACAGAAATGCTGTCCACTGTTGTCCATTTCCTTAGTCTTGACTGTGGTTCTTTAATACTGTTCATATCCATATTTACATTCAAGTTTGAGTTCAAGCCTGAAAAATTAAAAAACAAAACAAAACCTTAGAAAACACAGCACATTTTCTTTCTAGTAGCACAACTTTTATTTCCTAGAAAAACATGTAACTAATCTAATGTTTTCAAACCATATAACTGTTAATACTATAATTTAGTTATATATAGAAAATATTTCTCCATAAAATTTTGATGATTTTAAAACTCACTGGCAAAATAAGAGGGAGAAAAGTTTTAAGGAAGCCAGATGTGTAAGTTTACTTGGAATAAAATGTATCTGTTTAGCTATTTCCCAAGTGTACCATGCATGAAGATCTGTGGTCACTTTCAGTTGCTATCTTTTGCTTGCAAATTCTAAAGTAAAAACGTCCTGCACTAGCAATTACACCTAAGTGGGGGACTGATATATCTTAAGGCATGATTTACTTGACCTTTGCTGATGAGGCCCCTCAGACTTGGATATTCTCTTGGAACAACAATGGAAATTTCAACCTTAGATAAAGTGGTTAGAAAACTATTAAGCTAGTTTTTCTTAAAATAGTAATCTAGGGACTATTAATATTAGAATCACCTAAAACGCTTATTTAAAAATGAAGACTTTCCAGTGGGAGCCAGAATCTCTATTTCACAAATTCCCAGGAGGTTCTTATTCTAAAGTTCCAAATTAAATTGTTTTAAATTCTCTGGTCTGATGAGTCCGTGTGATGTTAAGGTCTGTCAAACCTGAAAACTTTAATAATATGAATTCTCTAATACTATACCTATTTTTGCAGAGGGCAATTAAATTTGCTACTCTTGGACCCATCGATCAGATCAGGAGTTGACAATTTTTTTCTGCAGAGGTTCACCCAGTACGTCAGGCTCTGTGGGCCACATGGTCCCGGTGTCTCCATGCAACTCTGCTGGTGCAGCACAAAAGCAGCCACAGACCCCATGTTAGAGAAAATGTGGCTGTGTCCAACAAAACCTTACAATAGCAGGCAGTGGGTCAAATTAGGCCAACAGGCTGTAGCCTGCTGCTCAACTTAGATAACTGTATTGGTGTTTGCATGGGCTAAGCAGACTTTCTTAATCGAGAAGTATCCCTCACTGAAAAGCCGGCCAGGGCAGGAAATCCTATACTTAGAACTCACGTGGTCCAATTTATATGTCAAGTGTATAGTCAAATAGGAAGAGCCAGTTCCCTTTAGTGGTGAGACAGAAACTTCTCCCTGTACTTGGGTATCATTCTTTTAGTACTAACTGTTGTCTCTGACATCACCTGGCCACCACTAAATGGCTTCTATAGTATTCACCCACAGTAGTAACTGACAAGGGAACTGTTTTTGGAAATGCACAGAGATTACTAACAATCCTAAGGACTCAAAGTGCAATTTATGTCCCAGGTGAGTCTGTGGTAATACCAGGGTGAGCCAAACCAGTTCAGTTAGAGTGAGGCAGCAGCAGGGGCAACAGCATGCCCCAGCCTCTGCCCACAGCCCAGAACATGCTAGTTAACCGATGGTCTTCAAACACTCTGGCTAACAACCAACAAAGCTGGTTTACAAGAAACCACTGTATGGGAAAAGAGAGAGAAAAAAAGCAAAATGAACAGGGCATGATAAATCAAGGGTCAAAATATAATCAAGGGCACAAGAAAAAAAGAGACCTAGGAAAGAGAAAACATGTAAGCCCAAAATCTCCACCCAGTGAATAAAAGCCTGGAGATAACATAGAAAAAAAGGAGTGGGTGGGGGTGGGGAGTTGCATATATAAGAAACGCAATCTCCTGTCTTACCTCCATTTTCTTATTTATATCAGTAATCATTTATACACAGACAATAGTTAAAACTTCAAGTTCTGAGAGCTAGCAAATGTGACTGTGACCCTTTCCAGCTGTTTCACCAGAACAGCACTGCTCAAAAATTCTCTGGTGTACTGTTTCTAATAAGAATATCAGCCTTCTCACCCTTAATATCCTACAATTAAGACAACTAATCCTTTAAAAAGTGAAATGTTTCCTTTATTCTAATGCACTTTAAATGAGTGTGGAGTTTTTGAAATAGTGTGATTTTCAAGGCTGGGCACGGTGGCTCATGCCTGTAATCCCAGCACTTTGGGAGGCCAAGGCAGGCAGATCATCTGAGGTTAGGAGTTCCAGACAAGCCTGGCCAACATGGTGAAACCCCATCTCTACTAAACATACAAAAATTAGCTGGGTGTGGTGGTGCGCGCCTATAATCCCAGCTACTCAGGAGGCTGAGGCGTGAGAATTGCTTGAACCCAGGAGGCAGAGGTTGCAGTGAGCCGAGATCTCACCACTGCACTCCAGTCTGGGGGACAGAGCAAGACTCTGTCTTTGAAAAAAAAAAAAAAAAGAAACAGTGTGATTTTCTTGAATGGAGAGAGAACTTCCCTGAACATGGAGCAGGTTAAAACTAGGAGAGGGGATGGCAACTCTCTGAGAGGGAACAGCTAAGAGATCAATGTAGCTCTCACGAAGGAACAGAGCTGTAAGGGTACGTGTGAAGGAGGCATGCCTGTGATACCTAAGCATCAGTCCAATGCTTGGACCAAGGAGAAACCCACCTATAGGGAAGTTGCTGAAAGCATTTATTGGTGATGGCCCTTTTTGCAGCTCAGGTGTAGTGTGGGGCATGACATTGTCAAGGAAAGACTTCATGGCTGGCTGATGGAGTGGCTGCTGCTGAGATGGTGGAGTCTGCTGCTTCACCAACAGGTTTGGATCAAGTTGACGAGATTGTTGCATCATTTGCTGCTGCACGCTAAGAGGTCGACCCTTAAAACAATGAAATGATTGAAAAAAATTATTGGGGGAAAAAGTCTTTACAGAAAACTACATATTTCCTCTTCATTTTTGAATTCACTTTCTTCTCAGCAGAAAGGTGAATAATCACTGCATAATGTTCACATAACTCACGGGCAACCAGCAGACTTAATGCACAACATACTTCATTATATCTTAGTAAGATTGTTTTAAGAAAGACACTTTTGAATCTCTTGCTAGAATGGAGATAAGCAGAGTTTATTAACACAAAGACAGCACCGCGAGTTGGAGGGCTGGCTCTACCTGCTGGTCTTGCTGTGGCCGGTTCCCAGAAGGCACGCTTCTCTGACTCTGCGCCCTTTGCTGCTGCGCTAACAATCGCTAGAGGAAAGATGGCGAGAAGATTGTTACTATCACACTATTACAAGGTCGTGTGCTTCCAAATGACGACAGCAGATGGATCTACAGAGGCATGATGTGATCTAGCCAATACCAACATGTCTAGCCTAACAGTCTCTTCCCTGGACTCTCTGGCTTCTAGTCACTGCTAAAATTCAGTCTTTAGTTCAATCTAAACTTCCACTTCAACAGAGAAACTTTTCCTAAACATCTGACTCTTACTAGCACCCCAGACTTGGCTGAGGCCTCCTCTCACAGCATTTTGCACTTCTTCAAAACATTCTTCACAGATGTTCATGATCTGTCTTCCCCGATAGACTGTAAGCTCCATGAGGGCTACGACTACGCCTGTTTTGTTTAGTGCATTATGTCCCGCACAGAGTCTAGTGTTTGGTATACAGTAGATGCTCCATAAATGTGTACTAAGAAAGACTATGACTCTGCTTACCTGTAATTGGGAGATCTGAGAAAGCTGGTTTAGCTGGGATAGCTGGTTCAGCATGGCTACCTGTTGAGGGCCAAAGAGTGGATTCAGGCCACCGTTGTTTGGTGCATACTTCAGCAATGAAACTGGAACCTTAGGATCACAATGGTAAGTTAATGATCTTGATAAAGTAACTCCCACTCGCTACATGTACTGTGTGTTTTAAGTTGTCAATACAGCAGTTAAATCTGTGGACTATTCATTGGGTTCATAGTCTTTGTCTCTGTCTTACTCACTGACCACTTGTACTTTTTCGTGGGTTAGGTAAAAGATGACAGAGATGCATCTTAAACTAGCCAATTTTACTTTGCTTTCGTCCTCAAGAATGTTTTATAGAAGAAAATGGTAAATTTTAGATTTAAATTATCCTTGACTTATCCTTCCTACAACCTTTTGTAATAGTTAATTCAGAACTAGCTAAATCTGAAAGATGCCAATAAACATGATAATGATTAGTTAGCCATTTCATTCAAATACAAAATCATGGCCGGGCGCGGTGGCTCAAGCCTGTAATCCCAGCACTTTGGGAGGCTGAGATGGGCGGATCACGAGGTCAGGAGATCGAGACCATCCTGACTAACACGGTGAAACCCCGTCTCTACTAAAAAAATACAAAAAACTAGCCGGGCGAGGTGGTGGGCACCTGTAGTCCCAGCTACTTGGGAGGCTGAGGCAGGAGAACGGCATAAACCCCGGAGGCAGAGCTTGCAGTGAGCTGAGATCCGGCCACTGCACTCCAGCCCGGGCAACAGAGCGAGACTCCGTCTCAAAAAAAAAAACAAACAAACAAACAAAAAAAACAAAAAACAAATACAAAATCATGCAAGATCCTTTTTGTAGGTAAACAGGAGAACGTAAGGATAGCTTATTTACCTGAGGGGAGAGTAATGGAGGAGGCACTTGAGCACGGAGATTAGGCTGAGATGAACTAAGAGGTTGTGCTGGAGGCTGCTGCATGCCCCGGGGTTGTGCTGCTGTGTTTCCAACACCAAACATACTGGGATTGCCATTCTACAAAAACAAACAGCAACAAGTAACAGTGGGATTCTTTAGGGACAAACATCTCATTGCCACATTGTACTATGATTTAAACACAGTAACTACATGTAAGAGAGATCTTATTACTAATACAAATCATTCAACTGAGAGCCTAAAATACACATCTGGACTTACCTGTCTAACAGAATTCAAGTTTTGCATACCCAGCCCTGCTATGGAGCCAAGGGCCTGGTTAGGTAGTGCACTATTTGAAGGGGGAAGCTTCATGCTTTGACTGGACATAAACTGCATGTTTTGGGATTCATCTGCTACAATGCCATCCTGATTGGACAGACAGAAAGATGTGCAACACCAGCCAAGCAAACAAGTGGAAGGGAGAAATCATTGCAGGAACAGAAGAGAAGTCACATGACATTCCAGCATCAACAGGAAACAGGTAGAAAACAGAAGAGATCAGATTAGTGTTAATTCTAGAGCACACAAAAAGAGCCAAACATATTTCATGGGATTAAGAAGAAAAATATAAATGCAACCTCTATGCTAAATTGAGACATAAAAAGACAGTGAACTTCAAAATCCAGTAATAAGATTTGGTACTGGATTGCAACACTTTATATTATATAAAATGTTTTAAAATATTCGTGTGAAAATTATGCTATTAAGTGTACTGGTTTATCAAGTCAGAGGTAAAAGTAAAACACCTTACCTTATCAAAATAAGGATTGCGCTCCATGGAAGACTCTTTGGAAATCTGAGGCCGAGAACCAGGGCCTTTCCCGACCGTTCGATTGTAATCACCAATATTTAGGCTATGCTTATCTATCTCCATTCGTTTGTCTTGTAACATTCCTAATAAATGCAGGAGACTATGTTATCAAACAGGAAGACAACCCAATTGGTTTCAGATAAATTTACAACAAAAGCAAAACACTCACTTGGCTGAAATGACTTCAGCCAAGACAAGGATATGTGAAAAATACACCTGCATTTCATAAATTTTGCATTCCTCACAAGTAAAGTCGCAATTAGAAGATACTGTTATTTTATTGAAATAATTAACTTGAAATAGACTAGTAAACAGAAGGTGGCTGGCTGATAACCTCACTTTTTTTTTTGAGACAGTCTCACTCTATGGCCCAGGCTGGAGTACAGTGGTGGGATCTCGGCTCACTGCAACCTCCACCTCCCAGATTCAAGCGATTCTCATGCCTCAGCCTCTCAAGTAGCTGGGATTACAGGAGTGTACCATCACACCCGGCTAATTTTTGTATTATTAGTAGAAACGTAGGTTTCTCCCTGTTGGCCAGGCTGGTCTTGAACTCCTGACCTCAAGTGATCCAGCTGCCTCGGCCTCCCAAAGTGCTAGGATTACAGGTATGAGCCACCGGGCCAGGACTCATTTTAAAAGGACTCTTAGGCTACATAACTTAAGACAACTTCAGCCATCTCTAACCTGCTGAGTTTTATAATACAGGTAAGTTTCCATTAACAAGTAATAAAAACAATCAGCACCCACTGTGATAAACCACCATTTAATAAATGCTTGGTTTATGTCAGTCCTCCTTATAAGCGCTTTTTTTTTTTGAGAAGGGGTCTCACTCTGTCACCCAGACTGGAGTGCAGTGGCGTGATCTCGGCTCACTGGAACCTCTGCCTCCCAGGTTCAAGCGATTGTCCTGCCTCAGCCTACTGAGCAGCTGGGACTACAGGCACCCACCACCACGCCCAGCTAATTTTTGTATTTTCAGTAGAGACGGGGTTTCACCATGTTGGCCAGGCTGGTCTCAAACTCCTGACCTCAGGTGATCTGCCTGCCTTGGCCTCCCAAAGTGCTGGGTTTACAGGTGTGAGCCACCGCGCCCGGCCTGTAAAAGTGCTTTATGTGTACTAATTTAATGCATGTAACCATACTGTTATCACCCGTTTAGCAGATGAGGAAATTGGACGCCAGACAGGGTAACATCTTCCCCTCTCTTAGGCTTTGCTCTGCCTGCTCCTCTCCTAATTCTGACTCCTGTGCAATAAAACATGAATTCTCTCATGGAAACTCTTTTCCTGCAAAATCTTCTTTGCTGGACATAGCCAGCTCCAGCCCAAAAGCTACTGTTCTATTTCAACAAATCTTTTAAAAGTGGACAATGTTCTCTACCACCCATTCTCACCATCTGCCCATTCTGGTTTCTCTTCCTCTATCCATGCTGAGCTCACCTCAGGTGCTTCTTCAGTGCTGGAATACTCTGAGGCCGACACAGTAGACTCAGGGTCTCAGTCTTTTGACTCTCTCTGTAAACTTGCTTTCCTTAGACTTCATGCACTATCAAGGTATCAGCAGGCACTCCCATTCAAGTGATGCCCAAATATAAACGTGTAGCTTAGACTTCACAACTGAGCTCAGTCCCACATTTTTACCTGCCTGCCATATCCACTTTGATGTCCCATTGTCACTTTTTTTTTTTTTTGAGACAGTGTGTGGCTCTGTTGCCCAGGCTGGAGCGTAGTGGCGCAATCTTGGCTCACCGCCGCCTATGCCTCCCCAGCCCAGGCAATCCTCTCACCTCAGCCTCCCGAGTAGCTGGGCCTAGAGGCATGCACCACCATGCCCAGCTAATTTTTTTATTTTTTGTAGAGACAAGGCTTCACCATGTTGCCCGAGGGGTCTCCAACTCCTGACCTCAAGTAATCTGTCCACCTCGGCCTCATGAAGTGCTGGGATCACAGGCATGAGCCACTGTGACCAGCCTCACTGTCACTGTTAACACAGGTTTTCATCTCCCTATTTCTCATTCTCAATGTTTTCTCAATCCTCATATCTCATCCATCATTTCTCTGCAACTGCTGTTCTTTGAGACGTCTGCCATCACAATACTTACCTTTACTACTCTCATTCCAGGTAAGTGGAAAAGGAAAACATTTTAAGAGAAGGAAAACAATTCTTAAAGTAGCTAAAAAGTACTGTTCCAGTCATGAATCTGGTATCTGAAAAATCCACCTTTCACACTTGTTTAAGAGCCCTCTCTTGAACATCAATAATCCTTACCACAGCTCCCTCCTCTGTTCTCTCTCCCTGTTAAGATGTCATAATTCACTGGTAACACCCAAGCTAGCCATTGTGAACTCTTTCCCCCACTCTCTCCATCTAATCCTGTAACCAATTCCAATCAGTTCTCCTAAGTCTCTCTCCAAACTGTTCCTTCTTGATAATTCACCTTATTTTTATCTATGCAATTATCTTTTGAAAGACTAATAGTGGCTGAGCATGGTGGCTCACGCTTGTAATCTCAGCGTTTTGGGAGGCCAAGGTGGGCAGGTGTTTGCGATCAGTCTGCCAACATGGTGAAACCCCGTTTCTACTAAAAATACAAAAAATTAGCTGGGCACGGTGGCGGGCGCCTATAATCCCAGCTAATCAGGAGGCAGAGGCAGAAGAATTGCTTGAACCCAGGAAGCAGAGGTTGCAGTGAGCCGAGATCGCGCCACAGGACTCCAGCCCGGATGACAGTGCGAGACTCCATCTCAAAAAAAAAAAAAAAAACAACCAAAAAAAACCATTCCCCAACACTTCTGCATCCCTTTAAAAAGAGAATGTCAAATGTGGCAATCTCCCCTCAGTCCACCAGTCCTCTAGTAAGGTCCATTAGTTACCAATGACTACCCCTGAGCCCCACTGTCAAATCCATTCCCTGACAACCAGCTTTCTCTTTTCAAAACTCTGTACTCACTTGGAGTCTGAAAAATTATTCTACTCTAACTTGTCCCACTTCTGCTTAGGATCACTTCCCTAAATATCATTATTCCCCAGGTCTGTCTTCAGTCCATTATCCTCCAACTCTCTCTAGTCAAACTATTTCTATAGCTTTCACTATCATCCACATCTAATTAATTACACTTCATATCTCCAGCCCCATCCATTCTGAGCTTCACATCTGGATTTTCGACTGTCTACTGGACGTAATGTCAGATGGTTTCAGAGCACCTTCAAACTTAGTATCTATCAAGCCTGCTATTCCTGTATTTCTCACCTCAAATAATGACCATTTATTGATTTATTGTCTCTCAGCTCCAAATTCACCCTTTTGACTGCTCTATGAATATATATCTGGACCCTTCACATTTTTTTCCTTAGCCAGCTGGTACTGAGGCTTTGTCAGAAGAGGGCGCTGGAGAGACAGGGCAAGAGGAAGGGTGTTGCTTCCTGGGCCAGCATGTGCTCTTGGTAGGCATGAGCAGCCTTTGCAGCTTCTCCACTGCCTGGTGGGTCAGCAGCACTCAGTGAGAGCTTCTCCCAGCATTCCCCTCCCTCTCACATCACAGCTGTGCTGCAGTGTCTCCCATGAGACACCTCTCCATGAATGCCTTTTCCCAGCACCCTAGAGGGCAGATTTTCCACAAGTTCCACCAGCACGACACCACAGCAACTTTTGCGCCATGCAGTGAGCCATGAAGGAGGCAGAAACTTGTCCTAACAGGAAGAGGCTCACATTCTGGACATGGATTTTTCCTGCCTGTAAAGCTTCTGTCATCCACAGCCTCACAGAATACCTTCTCCACTATCGTGGCACTCCTCACAGCCATCATGTCTTACCAAAGAGCTCATGTCACAGCAGAGGAAATACAGGACTGTGTTCATGCCCATGGAATTAACTGGTCTTAACATATATGCCATTGCCTGAAAATAGCTAACCAAATTAACAGGCTTACTAAAGAATCAGTTACAAAGCAAATTGGGAGATAACATACTAAAAAGGTGGGCATCTGTCTTAGGAGGATGCAGTATGTGTCTCCCCAACTACCAGAATTTGTAGGTCTTGAGAATCAAAAGGTGAAAGTGGGAGCAGCTTCTCTCACAATTATACCTAATGGGCCACTTACAGAACACTCGTTTCCTGTTCTGACAACTGCCGATTTAGAGAACTTAGTCCTTGAAACAGAAAACGCTTCCAGCAAAAACCACAACAATGGTTCCACTGCCCTGGAAGATGAAGACTGCTACAGGGACATTTTGCACTCCTTGAGATATGAACTAGCAGGCAAAAAACAAACAAACAAACAAAAAACTAGTCTACTGGCTGGGGTAACAGATGTGATTACAAAATGAAGGCAGTGAAGACTGTCTGGAATCCAGGGGATTCTCTGGGATGCTTCTCAGTATATCCATACCAAGTAGTGAAGGCCAATGAAAAACAATGGTAACCATAAAAGGCAAGGACAACTGGGGGCTCAGATTCTTTGGGAATGAAGGTTTGGGTTACTTAACTCCAGCAGCTAAAGAACCAAGAGCAGCTGAGGTTCAACCTGAAAGTAAGGTAAGTACAGAATACGCAGTGAAGGGAGGAAGGCACAGATACCAATGATGGCTTACGAGCAATTATGAAAATAACAATGGTAGTAGATTTGCATATTTTCCTATTGTTGTCATATGGATGTGTTAATTTGTATAGGCCAAGCATTTTCTTTCCTGCTTTTTACCTTACTCACAAGTTATTAGATGTTAAGTTTTATTATTTAGTCTTTAGGTAACAAACTGTGACTGAATTTCTGGGGTGATTATATAGCCAGCGACAAATACAATGACCCTTGGGGCTGTTCATCTCCTCAGTTTAGAGAGAGGATGAACACTTCTTCACCTGCAAGAAAGAAAGCTGTATCTTGTTAAGCAGAAATACAGAGTTGCATTGCCATTGTACTGGACAAATGTGTGTAGAAGAGTACATATGGAAGGTGAGTAGCCAAAGGGTTGGGATGAACTGTGCTGATTACTGACTTATTTCCTCTAGCTCCAATTTCACCCTTTTTGATTGCTCTGTGAAAACACAGGGACTTAGGCCCTTTACAGATTTTTTTCCTTTGCCAGCTAGCACTGACCTTTTTTAAGTAGAAGGTACAAGAGGAGAGGTTTGGTTTCCTAGTTCTGGTCTGCTCTCTCCTGCAACACGGCAGCTTTGCCAGCACCTACAACGCTCAACTCACCAGTGGCTGGCAGCATCTACCAGCACGCCCTCTGGTAGTTCTGCAGCGAGTGCCTCCCATGAGACACCTCTCCTGTGCCCTGCCTTCACTGGTATCTTAGAGGGTGGATCTCCTGCACTCCTACTGACATGTCACCATAGTGAGAAGGGGGCTCTTTCTTGGGCATGCTACGTCAGTCCTCACTGAGTGACTTCCCCTTGTATCTGCTACTGCTACTCCAATTCCTTGTTAAGGTCTTGTACATTACATTTTTCCTGTTAGCAAATTACTACATAGTTTCTTCTGACTGGACTCTGATGAACACAATAGCACTACCATCTACTAAACCATCCAGGTAAGTTTTCATCACACTCTCTCCCTCACCCTGCCTAACAAATTGGTTCAAACTGGTTATCAACTTTTATTGATTCCAATTCCTATGACTCCATGGAATTAAGATTATTCGCATCTACTCTCTTGGTTTGGAGCTTTGAAAATAATTACTGGCTACTGCAGCAAGTATCTACCTGGTTTTGCTATCTTTAGTATCTTTTCTCTATCTCCTGCTGCCAATGTTTTCTATCCTAAGATATTTTCAATCTATAACCAAGATGATTTTTCTAAAACATAAATCCAAACCACGTCATTACCCTGCTTCACTTTAATCCCATATTTTAAGAATGAAGTTCAAATTCCCAAGCTCCTCATGACTTAGCACGGACCTTGTTTTCTAGCATCTTTATCCAGGTGATCTTTCACCACCACCACCACGGCTGCCCCAACCAAAATTGTTTTTCTTGACTCGTTCTATGGAACTACTTACTGTTCCTCCAGTATAGTTTTAAGAGTCTGTCATACGTCTAGGCCCTTCTACATGCTGTTCCTTCATCAAGAAGACTATACCTTCCAATCTGAGTAACTCCCTCTTGGCAGGATTATGTGTAAAGTAATCAGACTAATATCACCACTGATCTGCACAGTGGTCTACACTTTCAAGGCACACGCACTCATTTAACCACAGCATGTGTACGTCTATTGGAGAGCACAGCCTCCCCCATCCTGATCTACGTCAGGGATCTTCCAGCAGAATCATATCATGGATGTGCTTGACCCTCAGTGAGGAATATAAACAGATTTAATTTTCTCTTACCTCCAGAAAGGTCCATTTTATTGCTTTGTACATTTTCCTCTGGTGAGTCTCTCTGAAGAAAGAAAATGCAGCATGTTAGCAGACCTTAATTTATCAATGAAAACAAATAAAAAATGAAGAATTTTACTGTATTTCATTATCTGAAAAATTCAAGTGGGTCATAAAGCTTCATTTTTCATTGCCTAATGTAATTTTTAAAATGTTTTAAAATAAAACATGTGACTGAAGTTCTTAGCTAAAACCATAAAAATAAAGGTTTGGAGGCCAATTTTACTCCAATATCAAGCACATTCCTAAGGACTCGAAGATGAAAAATAATTCTTGAAAAGAGTGAAATCGAGATAAACCATGGAGCACCATTAAAAGAGGAAGGAGCTGCTAAGAAAACATACTTACCGAAAAACTGATATTTGAAAACTGTTTAACAAATGGATTTATCCACGCTTCTTCTTGTTTGTTTCCACCTTTCATCATTCCCTTTGTAAAATAAAAGAGTAGAAAAGATGCCATGGCCATCTCTGTTTATCTGGGTATAGTGACGGATTAATAAAACTTAAGACAATCCCCAATTCTCATTTTTAGCCAATAATTTCTCCTCCAATCAACTCTTATCAGAGTTGTTAATAATTAAAAATCAACTTATTTGATTTTCAACTTCCTTTGCTCCAGTCCTCTGGTATAGCTGTAATGTACAGAGAAATCTCTAAAGGCAAGCAGTCAGAAGGAAAAGACAGAAGCAAAAGGCCTCGATGACCCACAAATATGAAAACAGGGCCTCTGAGTAATGGAGAACTGTAAGAGTAGTTATAATTTAGATTTCTGGAATTCTCACTCCAAACCAAAGTAAAAAAATAGTGACTAGGTCCTCAGCTTAGTCCAAAGAAGCCAATTTAACCCATAATTTAATTATGCTATGTGTATCCTACTGAAAACACACCGTGTTTTCCACAGGAAAAGTATTTTAAAATTTCAATTTGTGTTGCCAAGAGCACAACATCTCTAGCAGAATTGAACCTGGGATTCCTCCTGCTTAGGGCTGGCTCTCTGCAGCTGGTTGGGGTATGGGTGGTATGGAAACTCCATTGAGACCTGAGTTAAGAGGATGAAGGGTCTGTGATGAGCAGTCTGGTAGCCACAGAGACCTATGTCTCTCATTATGGTCTCACAGAACCATCCTCAGTCTGTTGCCTTCATCACCCTTTCCCATTGCTACTGTCTATTCCTTCTGACTGTGAAACAGAACACAGCTTCACAACTTCCCCCCAAATGCAGGTCTCTGAAGCAAGCACCTAACTCTCTCTGCAGATTCTGAAGTTGGCTTTGATCCCTTTTCCTTTCACCCCATCCATCCCCATACCTAACTAGTTGCCAAGTTCTTCTGTCCTTTCTATTCTGACTGAAATGCCTCTCAAATTAGTCCCTTCCACTATATATCCATTGTCATTTCCCGACTCAAGCCCTCCTTTCTAGCTTGAAATAACACAGATACTCCCTGAGATCCCTAACTGTGGTCTCCCCTCTGTGCCAATTTATATTTTACACTATCATTGACTAGCTTTCTTTTAAAATTAATAATTTAAAAAGCCTACTGATGTTGTTTTCTACTCAATTTCATTGGTTCCATATTTTACACAAAATAAAGTTCAAATTCTTGGCATGCTATTGAAGATACTACAATCTGCCTTAACTACAGAGCCAGATCTCTTGTCACTTCTTCCTAAAAATTCTACATTTTAGTTATGTTGGGCTACTATCTTCCTTAACACATCCCATCCCAAGCATCTTCCAAATTCAAGCTGACACTTCTATGAAGCTCTCCTAATGCCCGTACTAGACTGTGAGCTCCCGAAAGGTGAAGCTCATATCTTAGTGTATTTGAATCCCCAGCACCAAGCACAGTACCTGGCACACAGCAGAGGCTAAATAAATGTTTGCAGTTGCTTTCTAAAGATTTTTACTAGTAGAAACAAAGGAGAAAGAGTAAAAAGGCTACACACCCTTTCCCTTCTCCTTTTTTTGCCACTCAGACCCTGTAAGGAAAGACAAAGTCACAAAACAGCATGGTCCAGTGGGAAGAACACAGGGTTTGGAATTGGAAGACCTAAACTTAAGTCCTTACTCTGTCACTTACTAGTTATTGCAACTTTGGGCAAGTCACCACCTTTTCCAGTCTCAAATTCCTCATTAGTATCCTATCTTAGAAGGTTGTGAGGATCAAATGACTTATGTAAAACATGTAAAAGCATTTCATAAGCTATATGGCAAGGCAATAGGCAAATTCAGCCAAATGAAAAATTTTAAAAATGAAAATGGCAGGTCCTAGACTTAGAATCCCAGGATTAAAAGTGAGGAACCTTGGCAGTTACCTAGTCCAACTATCCACTGGTATTTGCCTTCTAAGGTCCCTCAAAAGGTAATCATTCTCAAGTTGGGTGGGATAGGATGTTATGTTAGAACCACCTGGGAGACTGGGTACCTATTTTGAAAATGGTCGTCCCCAGGAAGATCTGACGCCAGCCCCCAGTGCCACCTCTTACGAACCAGTGCTCTAAATCAGTGCTTCCCAAACCTGGCTCTGCATCAGAGACATTTGGGGAGTTTCTTCAGGATAAGAAACCTGGTCCAATTCCCAAAACTTCAGTAGACCTGAGGTACAGGAAGCTGCACTTTTAACAAATGCCACGGGATTCCGATGTACAGCCAGCTTTAGGAATATGATTTGTCCACACATAAAAGCCAAATCAAGCTCAGATCATTCCTAGGGATTTCTGTCACAGGACCTTTTGGGATGGGATAGGGACAAAGATGACAGGTGAATAAGGAGGATGGTGACTCTGGGTAAGGGGGTGGCGGGGGACTCCAGGTGAGGAGGTGAAATGGGAGATGAACTGGCAGTGGGATGGAAAGAGTCAACATGGAGATTTGCCCTTCTCTTCATCCTCACCACTGCAGGCACCACCCTAGGATGAGGGGTTGTCCCAGGCAGCACTGGTGGAGGGGGAGGAGGAGAGAAATCCCAAGCTGTAGCAGTGGGGAGAAAGGAAGTTCCTGTGGTCTTATGTTTCTCTAGGTGGCTGCCCATACAAATGGCTATACCTAAGGTGGGGGCTGCCTGGACTGTACTGACTGCCAGAAATGGGCAGGCAAAAAATTAATTTTCTGTGGGTAAACTACCTTTGGAATTTAAAGTTTCAAGGGCTTTGCCCTTGAAATGTTTACCTTCGATGACATTTTCTTTGTATATGGTGGCCAATTTAAAGACGAGTTAAGCTCTTGAGATGAATTACTATTCCACATTCCAATCTCTACATCCTCTTCCTCTTCCCAGCCAGTGGGGCGATTTCCAGGCAATGGCATATCATCACCACACCAGCCATCTTGCATAGATTTTGGCCCTGATTGTGGATTTGTGACATGAAGAGAAACATACTTTAATAAAAGAATTCCTTCTGGAGAATAAGCATACATTAAAAATTGGGTAGAGAACCTAAGAAAACACACACACACACACACACTTATTTCCCTTCCTGCATCTGCACAGAAGGAATGTATGTTTTATACTGAGCTAAAAGTTCCATGAAAAAGAATACATTCTTGGCCGGGCACAGTGGCTCACGCCTGTAATCCCAGCACTTTGGGGGGCCGAGACGGGCGGATCACGAGGTCAGGAGATCGAGACCATCCTGGCTAACACGGTGAAACCCTGTCTCTACTAAAAATACAAAAAATTAGCCGGGCGTCATGGCGGGCGCCTGTAGTCCCAGCTACTCGGAAGTTGGGAGGCTGAGGCAGGAGAATGGCGTGAACCCTGGAGGCGGAGCTTGCAGTGAGCCAAGATCGCTCCACTGCACTCCAGCCTGGGTGACAGAGCGAGACTCCGTCTCAAGAAAAAAAAAAGAAAAAGAAAAAGAACGTATTCTTATTTTAAAATTTAATAAAACTCCTCCATGCCTTTAACAAATCATGGTTCTTGAACATGGACAATTGTAGCACTCTTGTTTGTACCCACTTAATAATCTGCATAGTGACACACAGGACGAAGATGATGAATGAAATTTGAAAGAATCAATTTTTGTATATATTTTCAGGGAGAATGGCCAAAGAGTACTTCAAAGTCATAAGCAGAAAGCATCTTATCTTCACACATGGCCCTTGGGATTCCTATAGGGTAACTTGTACATAACCTATAGGATAATGACAATGTTAATTTGAATCTTGGGTCTTTTCTGAACCATGCTCATTGTCTGTAACTTTCAGGGAATCATCTGACAGTCTGAATATGTGTCCTCATGGCTACACTATTGAGCCTCTCAGGCTGGATGGCATGAAAGTTGCTAGTAGACTCTTCCTAGATAACCTAATTTGGTAAAATATAATTTAGATTTGATGAAGTATATGCAAATTAACAGTTACAATTCTAAGAAATATGAGAAAAGAGGAAAATTCAGAAAGAGAATAAACCATGTTACAAAATCAAAGAGCAAAATACTGAACATCACCTATCGTGCCATATTGTATGATTATAAATAACACAGAAACCTTATCTAATTATTTAATTATAGTCAGTGAGTGATGACCACTGCTACACAACAGCTACCAGGCATTGTCAATAACTTACCAGATTTGCTTAATGCTTGTGGACCAACAGAGCTGGAGCCCCACGTGGATGTGCTGGATGCCGCAGCAATGGGTTCCCCCCAGCTGGGACCACTGTCTATGGGCTTACCCCATGCTGAAGTACCATTATCCACAGTTGTGGCTGGAGTAGAAGGCTCCCCCCAGGGCTCACCCCAGCCTTTAGAAAGTGTGGGAAAAGAAGTCATCAGCATAGAAGGTAAGGAGGTGCAGTGGAATAAGGGACAATAAAGAATACTTAGGGACCAAGGATGAAGAACCTGTTTATGTACAGAATAATGATACTGTGATAGGCAAAAAGATGGCATCTGTTTTATGTTAAAAAAAAAAAAAAAAAGACAAACTATTTCCCATTAATATAACTATAAGGTGAGAATTTCTTAAACTTTTTTCATAATTACCCTCTAGGCCTACAGCTGATTTTTGCATAGTTATGGGAAACCACTCTCCTTTGAGCATCAATTTAATTCCTGAAAAAGTCAAGTCATTCTAAACCAAACCTTGTGAATTGGACCAGGTGATAAGCTGGGTGACAGTGTATGTATAACATTTGTACCAGCTGGGTACAGTGGCTGATGCCTGTAATACCCAGCACTTTGGGAGGCCGAGGCAGGTGGATCAGCTGAGGTCAGGATTTTGAGACCAGCCTGGGCAACATGGCAAAACCTGGTCTCTACTAAAAATACAAAGATTAGCTGGGCATAGTGGCACACACCTGTAGTCCCAGCTACTCAGGAAGCTGAGACAGGAGCTTGACATTGCTTGAACCTGGGAGGTGGAGGCTGCAGTGAGCTGAGATCATGCCACTGCACTCCAGCCTAGGTGACAGAGCAAGACTCCATCTCCCTCCACAAAAAAAAAAAAAAAATTGTGGCACAAGTGTACCCCTTTCCACACCACATACACTGGAAAAACAATGTACTACCCAGCTAACAATAATGGGTCACCTAATTTTTACACATGCTGAACAATCTTTATTTTAAAATCTGAAGTATTAGGCTGAGGTTGCCCAAAGCAAAAACAACAACAACAACAACAATACAACAAAAACAAAGCCATAAACGTTTCATTAAGAAAAAATAAAAGCCAACAGGCTTCATCTTAGATACATACTTCTTCCTTTTAAGAATCAAACCTAAATTAATACAACAAACTATACTTAGACTAAAAAAAAAAAAAAAAATTAAGCGCCGAAAAGTTAGCTCATGAAAGCACTCCCATATCCACTTCCAATGAGACTATTAAGTAAATAAAACTTTTATTAACAAAGACAATGTAGCCAATCACACTTAATGAAAATGTTGTCGGGATAATTTGCAGAGATAGGAATTAGTTCATTATAAGAGAGGAAAGTAAGGATATACTAGAAAGGTATTACCAAACGTTTTAATACACAAACATATATACTGTATCTAAGTAGAGTTGGATTTCTCACCTACTTAAAAAAATCCCTTCTAGAGCCAAATATAATACCTAATGTTTAGAGAATACTGTATTTATGAGATACTTGTTTTATTTCTGGAGATATTTCAGTCACGTAATAAAACCACAAGGCCTAACTCAAAACAACTTAGAGAAGTGTACAGCATTTCCACTTGACCGCCCTTGTCCAATTCACCTTCTGTTGCATTTCTAATAGAGAATGAAGTGTGCAGGACTCAAACAACACTGCCAAAAGTGGAGCTCTGTTCTCTGGTGGTAAACATCATCCCTATAATTTTCTTCAAGCTGCTTCTGGATTACAGTAAGGAACAGCCTTTGTGTACATATCCAAGCACTTTGTTATACAAATCTTATAATAACAGTAAGTTAAAATAAGGCTTGATTTCGTAAAATAGAAACTTACCAGAGCCACTGCTTGCCTCTTTGTTTGAGATGGCACTTGCAGGCGTTAGCAGCTGATGTACCTGTGCTTGCTGGTCTGAACGGCTGTTGCCATTTGGGACGTTTTTGTTCCACATGTTCACATTTTTGTAGTTGTATTTGCTTGGATCTCCCCAAGCTGAAGTTCCATCATCAATCTCCATTTTGCGACGTATAGATTCTGGGGATGGTTCCTCCCAGCCTGTGGGTTCTTCTTCTTTTGTTGGGGCTGGTATAGGTCCCCCTAGCCAGCCTGTACCAGGAGGTTTGCCTGTAGCTGGTGGGATTCCCCAAGATCCAACAATGTCTTGTTGCTTGTTCCAGTCTGGAGAACTGACTGGCTTTGACGAATCTCCCCAACCTAGAGACTGATTAGACTTTGGAGGGTCTCCCCATCCCTGGGAAGGAGTAGGTTTAGAAGATTCATCCCATCCTGATGAATTATTTGGATTTATGTTGTTTCCCCAAGTAAAAGAACTAGTTTTACCAAGTTCGTTCCAACCGGAAACGGACCTGTCGCTGTCACTACCTCCTGAGCTGGATTTCTTATTGGCCTCACCCCAATGGTTACTCCTTGAAGTTTCTCCCCAGTTATCACTGGCAGAAACAGACCACCCTTGGCTTGATTTCTGTCCATCACCCCATCCCTGTTTGTTCTTTTGCGAGTCATTCCATGCAGCCTTCTCCTCTTTGCAATTCCCCCACTGATTGCTCTTGACCATTCCTGTAGCAGCAGAATCATCTTCCCACCCCCCTTGGCAGTTTGAGCCTTTGGAATCTCCCCACCTCAGAGCAGGTTTGGGATCGCCCCACCCTGATACAGATGAGGTATCATTACTATTAGGGCTAGTCTTATCTACACACGCCCCTGAGTTAAAAGTCTGTGTTGCAGAGCTTCCCCAGGCCTCTGTCCCATTGTCAGTCTTTCGTTCCCCTCTAGGTGATGTTTCTGTATCCCAGGCAGTATTCTGCTTAATAGGAGTCTGTCCCCAACCAGAGTTGGACAGGACACGTGGATCTAAGTCAGTTCTGTTTACAATGCTTTGGAGTAATGTGTGCTGATCAATTTTTCTTCTGTCTCTACTCTGACTTTCTCCAGTTCCTTTTTCCTCAAGGCGTCCAGTGCTTTCTGTACTACCATCGCTCTCCACTGTACCTCCTGTTTTGGCCCACACACTGCTTTGCTCATTTGTCTGAGATGTGGCAGAACCCTGATCCTCTTCCTCAGTAGATTTCCATCCATTTGTAAACTTCTTACCATTGCCATTTGCACTGTCATTGGAATGCTGATTGCTAGGCAGTTTGTTCCACTCACCGCTGGGTAAATTAGTGCCAGTGTTTTGTGCAGGGGTTCCCCATCCTCTTCGACTTCCTCCAGAATTCGCGCCATTTCCACTTCCCCATGATGCACTCTGGGAATTTGCTGCACCAGATTCCCACACACCACCTCCTTTGTTTGTGTTAACTTGAAAGTTAGTGCCCATAGGCCCATTTACGCCAGGCTGCATTAGAGTTGCATTCACAGTGTCACCATTAGCTTGGCCATTAGGGCCTGAACATTTGTCTCCAGAGTAATTAGAACCATAGGCACCCCATGTAGTACCATAAGAGCCACCACTTTTTGACTCTCCATTGCTAAGGTGAGAAAGGGAAGTGCCATTCATACCTGATGGAGCCTGCATCTGAGGATGATTCATTGTGCTCACACGCCAGGCCCCTGTATTACTACTAGGCAGCTCATTATTCTGCACTGAACCGGAGTTTGGTAAACTAGAGGTCATAAAGTTAGTAGTGTTATTTGGTCCAGTCATTTCAGTGGTAATATTCTGAGGTTGACCACTGAATGAAACCTTCTGTGTACCACTTACTTCAGATTCACAAGTTTCCTGAAGGCTTCCCCAGGTACCATGGGTAGAACCACCACTCACTTTAGAGTTAATACTCTGATTGTTAGGCATCTGGCCTACAGTACTGCACTGAATATTGATGCCAGAACCACCACTCCCTACAGGCCCTTTTAGGGCAAGTCCATTGTTCTCTAATACTGGCCAGGCACCATGGTTGCTAGCTGAATTCAAAGTGCTTGGATTTAACCCTCCATTTGATGAAGAACTTACAGTGCCCCAAGCATTCATTCTATTGTTGCTACTTTCAGATTTGCTTTCAGGAGCATCCACAGAGACCTGACATGTGCTTATTATGGCTCCATGGGAAAAACCCCATGGCCCAGTACTACTTCCATGGCCCACATTATTGCTGCTGCTACCAACTACAAACTTGTTTTGGGAACTAAGTCCAGTGCTATTCCGAAGGCCATCTTTTTCACCACCTGTGTTCCCTGAAGCCATGATAGTGATGTTTCTTTCCGATTCAGAACTGGAGGCAGAATCAGCATCCATACATTCTGAAGCCAACTCCGGATCACTGCCAGGGACTGAGGGCCATGCTTCTTTTTCCGACAAGTCACTTACAACAGCATTCTTACAGTTTGTGCTAGAATCGCTTGTAGAAGACACAAGTCCCCGCTGGGAATTTTCATAATGGGATCCTGAAGTACTGTGGTTTATATCTAGGATAAAGGAGAAGTACAACTATTTATAAAGTGTTAGGCCATTTCAAAATGACACTAAAATGTAAGAAAAATGACGAATATGTTAGAAATAAATGTGGCTCCACAAATTGAAACAGCTCTGGTCCTTGGTAGAATGGTTACAAGGGCACCGGTTATCTTCTAGCCACCAACTTTCCATGTTCAACTGGTATTATCCTAAGACCCTAGAGGACACAACAGCCCCTTGATAAATACTTGCTGAATGAATACATTGTTAAACATATCAGCAAATAAAAGAATTTTGGAGTCAAGAAGGTCTAGGAGGCAGCTACACATTAGGATAACGGAACAACCCAAGCGTAGAAGCCTGACATGGAAAGATGGGTAAGGAGAAGTGAATAGCCAAAATTTGATAAAATGTATCAGAAATATTTTTCCACCCTCTGTTTTCTACTATAGCTTTTCCATACAACTGTTTTGGGTATTGTAACAAGTTTATAATTTTTTTTTTTTTTTTTTTTGAGACAGAGTCTCGCTCTGTGCCCAGGCTGGATGGAGTGTAGTGGTGTGATCTCGGCTCACTGCAAGCTCCGCCTCCCAGGTTCATGCCATTCTCCTGCCTCAGCCTCCTGAGTAGCTGGGACTACAGGCGCTGCTATCACGCGCGGCTAATTTTTTTTTTGTATTTTTAGTAGAGACGGGGTTTCACCATGTTAGCCAGGATGGTCTCGATCTCCTGACCTGGTGATCTGTCCGCCTTGGCCTCCCAAAGTGCTGGGATTACAGGCGTGAGTCACTGCGCCCAGCCACAAGTTTATAAAAATTTTTAAGAATGATAAGAATTTGAAAGCTTTTATCATTACATTCCATTTCATTAGTATCCATCTTCAACCTGAAATATTACATCTAAGTAACAATATTTTCAGTTCAACTTCCTCTCATAAAATTTTCTTAATTTACCTTCCTAACCACATTTATATAAAAGGACAGAAAAGTAATGGTTAATTGTTATGCTGAAGATCACAGAATTATTATGATCTCAAAAATTCAACTGCTGACACTGGAGCCGTTTGATGACCAGTCATATAATCCTATAATCTTGGACTTCCTGCTATGTATTACTATCTAGTTATTTTACCACAGGTAGGGCGGTTCTAGTGCTTCTGATAGTTCCCCATATTCTTAATTCACACTTGGTTTAAGGATCTGGTAGGTAGACATTTCTCAGGGGCATTAACCTGCATAAGCCACATGCATTCTGACTGCCTTGAGGGACAGGTTATATTGCAGTTTTCTACTAGAGCACCAATCAGAATCACAGGTAGTGCTTTTAAATATACATGTTCAAGGCAATGTCCCAGACCTAATGAGCCAACCTTCAGGGGTTGTAGGCCTAGGAGATGAACAGAAGTCACTATTAAGGTGATTTGCTAAAATGGAAAATCAGATTCAATTTGCATCATTTTCTCTCAAAGCACAATCATTAAGCAGCAAAAGATGATGAGCTGGAAAGAGTCTGGAAAAGTCACTGGAGAGAGACCAGAAATGATATAAATTCATCAAATAATACACTTTAAAGTTCCATAGATGACTCTAATTTCCACTCCTTGTTTAAGAATAATTTCTTTAATGATTCCTAAAGCTGCCAAAGGTTTGCCATCTTTCAGTGCCCATGAGGAGAATTTCTCATGAAATAAAGGGTAACAGTAAGTCAGACTCACTGGGTATAAGCGAATCAACACACTAACATCTGCACCGGCACCATCAACAAATGTTTGGCATTCAGGACTATGTCTGACAACTTTGTGTGCACTTTTATCACTGAATCCTTACAGCTACCCTAGAGGATAGGCATTACCTTCACTTGCAGATGACAAAACTGAGGTTCACAGGTTAATTTATGGAAAATTAAGTGAGAAAGGCAGGATTCATCAGAATCCTTCATAAAGCAAGGTGCCTAAGAATGTAGACAGGACTCTAGAGACACCCAGATTCAAGTCTGAACTCTGTATGACCAAATCTGCAAAACCAGAATATAAACAATACTTCTTAACCTGGTTCTTTTGTTAATTGTATCACCATATGTAAAGCATTAAGCTCAGTGCTGGCTGCAAATAAGTGCCTCGTTAGGGTCAATTTGACATAGTGATTAACAGTACAGATTGGGTAGCCAGAATGCTTGGGTTTAAGAGACACTCCTACCATTTACTAGCTGTGTGACCATGATAAGATCCTCAGTCTCTGTGCCTAGTTTCATCTCTAAAGTAGAAATAGTATTAGTACCAGGCCAGGCGCAGTGGCTCACCCCTGTAATCCCAGCACTTTGGGAGGCCAAAATGGGCGGATCGCGAGGTCTGGAGTTCAAGATCATCCTGGCCAACATGGTGAAACCCTGTCTCTACTAAAACTACAAAAAATGAGCCGGATGTGGTGGCAGGCCCCTGTAGTCCCAGCTACTCGAGAGGCTGAGGCAGGAGAATTGCTTGAACTGCAGAGGCGGAAGTTGTTGCAGTGAGCTGAGATGGCGCCACTGCACTCCAGCCTAACGACAGAGTGAGACTCCGTCTCAAAAAAAAAAAAAAAGTAACAGTATTAGTATCAATCTCACACAACTGTGGTGTGGATTATTAAAAGTACTCTGTACTGGCCAGGTGCGGTGGCTCACGCCTATAATCCCAGCACTTTGGGGGGCCAAGGTAGGTGGATCACGAAGTCAGGTGATGTTAATCATCCTGGCTAACATGGTGAAACCCCGTCTCTACTAAAAATACAAAAAAATTAGTCGGGTGTGGTAGTGGGTGCCTGCAGTCCCAGCTACTCGGGAGGCCGAGGCAGAATGGCGTGAACCTGGGAGGCAAAGCTTGCAGTGAGCCAAGATCGCCTCACTGCACTCCAGCCTGGGCAATAGAGCATGGCTCTGTCTCAAAAAAAAAAAAAAGTACTCTGTAGTATATCTGATCCATGTTAGGTGCTTAATAAATGAGGGCCATTATCACTGATAAATGCATGCTAATGATTATCATCTTTTAGTCCTATCTCCAAAGCATGTTTTTCATTCCACCACATCGCTTATGAAGAACAAAGTGAGAAATCATATAACTTCTTTACTTAAAATTTCCACTTAGATACCTGAATATTCTACCTTAGATACCCTATCTTAGATACCTTAGATATTCTGAAAGCAGAATTCTCTAATTCTGGATTTACACTCCAACAGAGTGTAAATTCCTCTCCTCCCAAAGAGGGCAAAAACTGCTTCTTTAAAAGCTTTTCTCATCTCAGTAAGTTTCCTAAAACCTAGAATTTATCTTCTATTCCTCCCTGTGCACAGCAAATCCAAAACAACATCAAGTCCAAAATCCATACACCTTTTCTCCAAATCTAAGACAGTCCAGCCCTTGTCACTTTCTTTTCCTGGACTACTGCAAACGTATTTCTGCTGCCACTATTTGCATGCATAAGTGTGTGTGTGTGTGTGTGTGTGTGTGTGTGGCCACTTTCACAAGGCAGGAGTAAGAAAACAAGATTGGCCATCGAAAACAAAACTACCCAAATGGAAAATAAGAAATGGATCCAGAATTCAAGAGTGAAACACCAGAAGTATTCCCATAATGACGAGAAAAAGACAAAAATACTTGTCATCAATACTACTATTCGGTCCAGTATTAGAAGTACTAACTGATAAAATATGACTCAAAAATGGGAGGTAAAGACAATAGAATAGAGGCAAAAAAGATCAACATGAAAAAACAATTTCCTTTCTACATGCCAAAAATAATCCAGGAGAAAATGTTGATGGGGAAAGATCTTAATCATTAAGAGCCACAAAGTAACTGGAATAAAGCTAGCAAAAATATTTAAAGTTGTATATGATTATATTTTATTGCAGACCATAGAAGACACTTGAAAGTAAAGAAACTTGTTACTGGATATGAAGATGTAACAATGCTCTAAGTTTAATTCCATTATAAGAAATTGTTAACAAGAGTCTGTAAAAATGATTATAAGTGATTTAAAAATTCTGTAAAGCAAATGGGAGAGTAACCCTCTAAAAGATTTCAAAAAGAAGAGGTTGTGAAGAAGGAAATCTGCACTATCAGGAAATAGTTGAACAGCACTGCACTGTCAGACAGCACTTTGACTGAACAGAAAAAGTAACCCAGAAACAGATCCAAGTATATGTCAAAGATACTATTTCAAGGATTAGCATTTTAAATCAGTGGAGAAAGGGAATATTCAGTACTTGAAAACTTTTTAAAATGAGATAATATATTTTTAAAAATCCCAAATGATTAAAACATTAAAAGATGAAACCATGAAGCTATCAATGAATAAGTATTTTTTATACACAAACCGTATGTGGCAGATTTCACTTGATAATGTTAGAATACATCAAAAGTAAAGCAAAAAAGCAAACACCTGAATATATACTGCAAATGAGTTCTATCACCTTTAATGTTAGTGAAAAATGTTCTCAGATTCTGGTCATGACCTGGTTTGGTGGCTAAGTTTGTCTTTTAAAATATTATTAACTAAAATCCCATTTTTAATCTAGAAGCCACTTGATCAAAACCTAAATTAAAGATTATTTTAAAAATTGGGTTACCAATGGTGAGGTACAAGGCATTCTGGGTTATAAAAAAAGGTTTTAGTTTAGAAAAAAAAATTCGTTTGGCATTCTAGCTCATGCCTGTAATCCCAGCACTTTGGTAGGCCGAGGAGGCAATACTGGTTGGGTCCAGGAGTGAGACCATCCTGTAGCAACACCCCATCTCTACAAAAAATAAAAAAAATCAGCTGGGCATGGTGGCATACACCTGGGGTCCCAGCTCCTTGACAGGCTGAGGCAGAAGGATCGCTTGAGCCTGGGAGGTTGAGGCTGTAGTGAGTTGTGACTATGCCACTGCACTCAGCCTAGGTGACAGAGCTAGAGTCTGTCTCAAAATGAATAAATAAACAAATAAAAATAAATAAAAGGTGTTGGCTGGGCACAGTGGCTCACTCCTGTAATCTCAGCACTTTGATAGGCTGAGGTGGGTGGATCAACTGAGGTCAAGAGCCTGGGGCCAGCCTGGCCAACAGGGTGAAACCCCATCTCTACTAAAAATATAAAAATTAGCTGGGCATGCGGCAGGCACCTATAATCCCAGCTACTCAGAAGGCTGAAGAAGGAGAATCACTTGAACTCAGGAGGTGGTGTTTGCAGTGAGTCGAGATCATGCCACTGCACTCCAGCCTGGGCATTATATAAGAGCGAAACTCCATCTCAAAACAACAACAACAAAAAAAACAAAATGTGTTGCAGGGGATGGGAACAGACACTATTATAACGGAAAGGGTAAAAAGAACAGGACTCGTCAGGAATCATTACTAATATGTTTCAGAGTCAGAGATCATTTCAGATTTGGAAGAAGTCAGATAATTTATTGTGTTTATAGACACACAAGACCCAGTGCTGTAAATGATCTGGAAGATAAACATAGAGAAGCATCATTAAGTAGAGTATTATCACTCAGCTTTTCCAGGAAATAATGAGAAATAGTAAATCTCTGTGCTAGTGGGAAGAAAGGGGGCGGCTGAGTTTTACTGAGTGTAATGCAAAATGTTTATACACTGCAATGCTGTAGGCAAACTTAGATTTGGAGGGTCGTGCGTTATTTAGAAATATTTGAAATCCAAAGTATCATTAACATCCTACTTTCATACAAAATGCCCACAGAAGTGTGATCACCAACAGTACCACACTAAAAAAACATAAATAAATAATCGTACATAATAGAACATCTATCCAAAAAAAATCAAAGAGGTTATGTGGGGGCTGAACAAAGACTGGTGATAATTCTAGTGACATAAAAAAAAGCATCAGCTGGGCGTGGCGGCTCATGCCTGTGATCCCAGCACTTTGGGAGGCCTAGGTGGGCAGATCACCTGAGGTCAGGAGTTCGAGACCAGCCTGGCCAACATGGTGAAATCCCATCTCTACTAAAAATACAAAAATTAGCCGGGCATGGTGGTGGGCGCTTGTAATCTCAGCTACTCAGGAGGCCGAAGCAGGAGAATTGCTTGAACCTGGGAGGCGGAGGTTGCAGTGAGCCGAGATCGTGCCACTGCACTCCAGCCTGGGCAACAGAGCGAGACTCTGTTTCAAAAGAAACGAAAAGAAAAGAAAAGAAAAGAAAAGAAGATAAAAGAAAAGAAAAAAGAGAAAAGAAAAGAAAAGAAACAGCATCACTTATTCAGGAAGAATTTAGATCCATGGACATTCAAATATTTTTCTTCTACATATACAGCATCTAACAAACAAAACAGTTAAATATTTATTTTCTACCTTAAAGACTTTCAATTTCACCAGAAAGGGAAGAGCTTCAAAAGTAAATAATATTTATGTTTTACAATGTATCCAAGGAGTATGAGAGAGATGGGAATATGAGAAAACCTTAGATGCACAATTTAAAATTACTCTTTTTTTTTAAACAGAGTCTTGCTCTGTCGCCCAGGCTGGAGTGCAGTGGTGCGATCTTGGCTCACTGTAAGCTCTACCTCCCAGGTTCACGCCATTCTCCTGCCTCAGCCTCCCAAGTAGCTGGGACTACAGGCGCCTGCCACCACGCCCGGCTAATTTTGTTTTTTGTATTTTTAGTAGAGACGGGGTTTCACCGTGTTAGCCACAATGGTCTCGATCTCCTGACCTCGTGATCTGCCCGCCTTGGCCTCCCAAAGTGCTGGGATTACAGGTGTGAGCCACCACGCCTGGCCTCAGATCACTCTTAAGTACAAAATTCAAAATGTCTCTTCCGGTTATTCTTGCCTTTGGCTCAGGGTTTGACAAACTTGTTCCTCACTGGTCCAGTTAAACATTTCAGGCCTTACAGGCCAGATGGTCTGTGAAAACTATTTAACTCTGCCATTGTAGCTTGAAAGCGGCCCACAGACGATATGTAAATGAATGGGTGTGGGTATCTCCCAATAAAGCTGGACTAAAATAGGCCCATATCTCTGTTCCAGAATTGAAAAGACAAATGTAATATCACAACCAAATGCAATGCATGAATCATGACTGGCTTCTGGTTTGAGAGATGGGGTGAAGATGACAGGGAGACGGATACAAAAGACTTTCTTGGGGATGCTGCTCTAGACCAGATGGTGAACACCTCAACCAGGGCAACTGGTAGCAGCAGTATTGGGGGGGTGGGGACGGAAAAGTGGGAGGTATTTAAGAGTTAAAATTGGCTGGGCCTGGTGGCTCACGCCTGTTATCCCAGCACTTTGGGAGGCTGAGGTAGGCGGATCACGAGGTCAGGAGATCGAGACCATTCTGGCTAACATGGTGAAACCCTGTCTCTACTAAAAACACAAAAAATTAACCAGGCGTAGTGGCACGCACCTGTAATCCCAGCTACTCGGGAGGCCGAGGCAGGAGAATGGCGTGAACCCAGGAGTGGAGCTTGCAGTGAGCCAAGATCGTGCCACTGCACTCCAGCCTGGGCGACAGAATGAGACTCCATCTCAAAAAAAATAAAAAAATAAAATAAAAAAGAGTTAAAATCAGCAGAGTACAGTAACCCTGTGAGACATACAGGAGAGGGAAGAGTAAAGCATGATTTCAAGGTTTCTAGATGGGCGACTGGATGAATGGGGGCGGCAACTATTTGAGCAAAGGAATGCAGAAGAAGGAAGTGGTATGGGGGCAACACAAAGAGTTCAAGTTTGGACATACTGAGTTTTGAGGGGCCCAACGTTAACTGAAGACTTCCAGAAGAGGACCTAAAATGTGGGGAGATCTGAAACAAAGCCTTGGGAAGGAACAAAAAGGTTTGCATTTGACATTCAGAAGATCAGTGACTTCAGCAATACAGTTATTTTAGTCAAGTGAGCAGAAGCCAGATTATGAGACACCGATGTAATACATTAAAGACTGCAAGTACAGACCATTCCTTCAATAACACTGAAAGGCGGGAGGGAGAAATTCTGTAATAGCCTCAAAAGACTATGGGGATTTTGCCGGGCATGGTGGCTCACGCCTCTAATCCCAGCAGTTTAGGAGGCCAAGGCAGGCAGACAGCTTGAGCTCAGGAGTTCAAGACCAGCCTGGGCAACATGGCAAAATCCCGTCTCTACAAACCACACAAAAATTCACCAGGCGTGGTGGCAAACGCCTACAGTCCCAGCTACTCAGGGAGACTGACTGAATTGGGAGGATCACTTGAGCTGGGAGGTTGAGGCTGTAGTGAGCCATGTTCATGCCACTGCACTCCAGCGTGGGTGACAAAGTGAGACCCTGTCTCCTCAAAAAAAAAGAAAAAAAAAAGAGTATGGAGACTTAATGAAATTTTTTTTTAAGGATAGAGAAGATATGAGTTTGTTTATCATCCAAGGGGAAGGTACAAGTTCCAAGCAAGCAGAAGCTTCAAGACAGCAAGGATGTACACCGTGCTAAAAGCCCAATGCAAGAGCAGAGATGGATGGAATGGACAGCATTTTAACCTTTAAACATCTCCAGAAACTTTAATGTTAACATTTTTGGTTAAAACATCCCAATTACTGTCATTCACCATTATGCCTCAAATGTCTTCTTCTTTTAAAAAATAACTATTTCAAACATAGAAAAGTCCATAAAAGAGTAATATAAAATATACCCATACACCTTAAGAAATACATTACTAGTATGGCAGAAAAAACTCGTATTCTCTCTCTTTCCTTCCCCAGTGGGTATACCAGTGGTAATCACTCATGTAAATCTTTATATCTTACTACATTTGAATTCATCCCCTAAGCAATACATAGTGTTCTATATGCTTTATATTTTATATAAACGCTAGCATACTCTGAACAAGCAAGCAAGCAATACATTCTTGGGACAACTAGCAAAAATGTGGACACAAACTATTAGAAGATATTGTTGTTCTTTTACTTAGCGGTGATAATGGTATTGTGGTTGTATAGGAGACTATGCTTATTCTTAGGATAATTACCTGTGAAGTATTAAAGTTGAAGTGTCAGTGTTTGCAACTTAAAGTGGTTCAACAATAACGTGCACATGTATGCAGATATGAGACAGAGAAAGAGATGTGTGTCAAGATGGGACAATGTTAACCACCAGATTTGGGTGGAGGGTATATGAGTGTTCATGATTCTAGTCTTCTTAACTCTTCTGTATGGATCATGTCAGGTGGATTAAAAAATGGGATAGAACACTTTGGCCTATAAGAACAATATTGCTCCTGTTGAGCCTACTGGTCCCCCCAAAGCCTTCACTCTCATTACATGGTTTGTGGGCCCCGATATTAAAAGAGTTATTTCACCCCTTTGGGCTCTAAGTGGTCAACTGCAAAAAAGAGGTCTCAAGTCTCAATTTAAACCATCAATAAGTGTCTAAGGCCCAGCCCCAAACTGGCAGCCCAGGGCTAGTCTGCAGAGTTGTCTAGTTTGACTAGCACAGGATTCTAAAAAAATTAAAAACGAGAACATAAAAAAGCCAAATACAAATGGATCAAACAAAACAAAACAAAACAAAAAAACCCAGCTAACATTACGTTTTCCCATTTCTGAACTACATGTAGTTCACAACAAAGAATGATCATGTTTCTGGGCTACTGTGCACGCTGTTTATACTATCTAGTACCCTGTTCCTCACTGGCCTCTAGGCTATTTCCTAATCTGTAAAATGAAGATGATACTATCTACTCTGTAAAAGAAGCATTAAGTAAGTTAGTAGTGTGTGGGCACAGTAAGCATTCCATAAGGATTAGCCACTATATCATCATTAATATTAGTAACTTGGTAGGAGCTGGATATACCTAACTCATAAGAAGCCTTCACTGACTCTCCTGGTCTATTTTGCAAGCTAAAGTTTCTATTATCAATCCTAGTAACACCTAGAAAGATGTTTTAACGTAAATATGTAAAATATGCTGGTAAGTGGGGATTCACAAATTTTTTAAGAGACAAAAGTACAAATCTGGCTCTTGTTTGGAATGCCTTGGTTTCATCATCTGCATTTTCTAGTTGTTTTCTGAGATTGAATCCAGGCTTCAGTTAGATTGCTGCACCCTCCTCACTTCCAACTTAGCCTCCACATCAATGCAGTCCACCCTGGTAAAATTCTTTTAGAAATAGGCAGGATGTTTTTCCTTCTCAGCCTTTTTTTGAAGACTTCTTCCTATGCCCACACCTGAGGGCTTCTTCTCATCTGAACGCACACTCGTAACACTTTTGATATTTTTGACTCAGAGTTATTTTTGAGAAGCAAGATTCTTACACTTATGTTGTTTCCATTTCAAAAACAGGTACCTTTCATTTCCCCAAGTGAAAAGGCATATTTGACATATTTTCTAAATATACTATCCCACTTCACTGTTTTGTTCAGTGCCATTCCACCTTGCTTAGCTCACAGCAGGTACTCCATCATTTGTTGTATAACTAACCTCTCCCAAGTTTTAGCCGCATTTTTCATCATGCTGATCACCAATATATTTGCTTCCAACCTGACTTCCCAGGTGAACTTCAAATTATTAATTGCCTACTACTTGGCACTAGATCTAGTATGTCTAAACCAAACACTTCTTGAGAAGTGCAGGTCCTTCTATAACAGTTATTAGGAAGACAATTTATTTGGCACCTAGATATCAGGCATTAATCTAGCTCCTTTAATAACATGCCATATAATTAAGTCCCCACAGCAACCTTATAGGGTTGGGTACTATTTTACAGATTAGCAAAGAAGGTCAGATGTGTTATGTGGCTAAGCTCACACAGGTAATAAGGTGCTGGGAAATTAGGGAGTAAATATTAACTCAGGACAATGACTTAAATTTGTATCCTTTCCAATAACAATGTGCCTATGCTAGAAAACTCACATTTATGTCCTCTTCCTCATTACCTATCACATCTTGTATGGTGCCAAAGCACAGCATGGTGGTTACGAGCATAGCTTTGGAGTCAAACAGATCTTGATGTGAGTCCAGGAACTGCTACTTATTCACCGTGAATACCATAATATATTACAATGTACAGAGTAGTTCTTGGTATATAAAAGAGAGCACAGGTGCAGAAAGTGAGTACAACCTGGGACAGTTAGGAAAGACTGCTCAGGCACATGGAGCAATTAAGTAACCTGCCCAAGGTCACACACACTGGGATATGGGGGCACCAGGATGCAAGGCTGCAGTCTGATTCTAGACTTCCTTCTTTATCAGTATGCTATACTGCCTCTAGAATTGTATTTTTGTATGGGCACCTTGATTCCCCCCTCAACCCTAGCACCTAATTCTCTATCTGGCTTGTGGTAGAACTTTAAAATAGTTGGATAAATGAATGAATGGACGGACTAACAGACCATCAAAACTTTCCAGAACATGTTGAAACAAACTGGGCTTTGAGAAAACTTGTAATCACATACTAGATTTATTTTCTGCCTCACAATCACTACCAAGCTCAGAGAAGTCACTCTGAGGCAAATAACTAAATGCATTTCCTCTGTTTGAATATAATTTCCATGAGTGCCAGTCTTTTTATGACATGTGGTAACTGAATGAGCTTGGGCAAGTTACTTAATGTCTTGGTGTGTCAGCTGCCTCTACTGAAAGTGGAGGTTAAGAACTCTGTCTCACAACGTTGTTGAACACTAAATTGCAATAATTTGTACAACTGCTCAGCACATGGCCTGGGGGGAAGGGTGCTCAATTTTGGCTACAGTCTTACAGTCAACTTTAGCTATAAGCTCCTTATTAAAATGGGCAGAACCTGAAGAGAGAATAAGTAAAATAATCATTTTAAAGTAGGTAACTTACAGGAAATATTTTAAGATTCCCCATTCATAACTCCCTATAAAGAACTCTTATATTAAAGTCCAGATACTGATGAATACAAATACATCACCAAAAAGTTACAAATTTATTAACTTGCTATACAGCTAATGATGATAAGGTGTGAGTCTCGTAAGAAATGCCTTCTCTCACCTGACTGGTTTTTGCTGTTCTGCACCTCTCCGTTATTTTGTGGCTGTTGATTTGTTAAAGCACTGCTTTCTGACTGGCTGTTTAACACTTTAACAGCAGATCCAAGGTTTGCTGCTATGACAGGAAAATGCTGACCCCTCTTTAGAAGCTGTTTGTGTTCCTGGTGGCGAAATCGTGGAGGTACTTCACGAGGATACCGAGGCAAGGCCTGTGGCTGCTGCTGTGGCTGCTGCGGCTGTGGCTGCTGCTGCGGCTGCTGCTGCTGCTGCGGCTGCTGCTGCTGCTGCGGCTGCTGTTGTGGCTGCTGATTGTTGGCTGTAGCTCGCTTGGCATTATTATTAGTGCTGGTTGCTGTGGAAGTGCCGTTATTAGAGTTGGCAGGCTGAGGCTGGCTTACACTGGGCTTTATCTGTTCTGGCACTAATCCCAACAAAAGAAAAGGGGTGGAAAACATTAGCCAGTAAAGTGTACCTCCAAAGTAAGCCATGTAAATTCAAAGGCACTAAGAAAAATAATCCTAAAAAAACAGAAGCTTTCCGTGAGCAGGGATATCCTCATTTACAGGCTCAAATTTTGTTAGGAGATGTCACTGCCAAGAGTCAAATTTCACTTCTCCTAACTACCTATCCAATAAGGGCCCAAGGACTTCTGGCCAAGACAACAACTCATGATCACTATCCCTTTTCCCACATTACACTCTGGTCAAAGACATCATCATCTGATCATTACAAAACCAGGGAACTCGCAATGACTCAAAGAACAAATGTGGCCAATTTTCAGTAGTCCTAAGAGAATCCTCTATTCCCTGGCAACTGTTCTTATTCTGCCTCATTGTTAATGTGTTTGGTCTCTATTTTTCATCTTTGGAAGACAACACAAGGTTAGAAAACAACCTGCTGGTTTTCTTACAAAAAGCCAAAGTTAACAATGTAAAAATGTAAAATCTGAATCGTGTAAGACAAACTCAGAACATAGAAGTAAAGACAAAGATAACGTATCCATGAGATGAATCAAAATGAGAGAAATAATCTGGATGCTCTATCTTAAATCTGAAAAATAAACCAGAAACTGCAAATAGGGAAACTGTTGACTCATAAAAGAGTGTAAAGAAAGAAAACCGATGGAAATGCCTTAAGCCAGTGTAAGTAAACCCAGCTGGAGAAGTACAGAGATGCATGGTGTATGAGCTTTTGGTGCCAGGTTTCAACCCCAGCCCTGCCTTTACAAGCTTTGTGTCTTTGGGCAAGTTGTATAAACCTAACTGAGCCTGCTGTTTTCCCGGTAAAATGGAGACAGTACCTACACCTTGCAGAGCTATCCTAAGGTTAAATGTCTTCATGTTTATAAAACACAGAACATAAGGCTATATAAACAGTGGCTATTCGTTAATGACTGACACAATACCACCTTATACTTTGGTAGCAGTTGAATATTTCTATGAAATTTTTTAATGTATCCTCACAGATACAACTGTCAGATAAGTGAAGTGAAACACCCCCATGTTACTGGTGAGGAAACTTAGAAAAAATCTCCATTCAAGCTCCCACCCTGGAATTAAAACAGCCCACCATTCACCATCTGAGTTACCTCTGTGTCTTTCTCCTCTATAAAGTAGGAAGAGTCTTGGTCAAGTGCCCAAGGTGTTGTAACCACTCAGTAAACAGAAGTGAAGTTATTAATTGTGTCCAAAAGAAATCTTTATCAAATGCCTACAATAGATATGATGATGTCATTAAACCCTTGGTCACCTGAGTTTACAATGACCACCAACTTCCTCTTCCACACTCTCAGCTCTAGCCCCCCTTCACCTAAGAAACTGGTCTCCCCATTTTCTTCCTTCTCTGAACATCTGGTAAATTTACTCTATGTCATTTATACTTTTTAAACATAATACATGATCTTGGCCTCTTATTTTTTTTGTGTCACTTCAATTTTCTAAAGTAATACGAACTGTAGTTCAGGAAGAATTACAGTGAAAAATTACAAACATTCCATCTACTGTTTATAATGCTTTCATTCTTGATGCTCACTGACAAGTCTCTTACTGATAATTGGGGCAAAGTGCTTTCTAGGCCTAATTATTGGTGAAAATTTTGTCTCCCAGACAATATAATGCTTCTAATATGTAACAATAACATATATTCCTTTGTGTGCCTCATGTAGTAATAAGCAGATACTGGCTATCAAAAACACTTCCTGAGGACAATACGGCACTTGACTATTCTAAAGTACCTCTGAAACCTAAGGAAGATAAAGTACAGGCAGCCCTCCACATCTATGTGTGCCCCACCCACAGATTCAACCAACCATGGATCAAAAATACTAAGCAAACCAAAAATAAAAATACAAATAAACACCAATGCAACTACACAGCATTTACATTATATTTGGTACTGTAAGTAATCTACAGATGATTCAAAGTATATAGGAGAATGTGTGTAGGTTATATGCAAATACTGACCATTTTATATACGAGACTTGAACATCCATGAATTTTGGTATCTGTTGGGGGTCCTGGAACCAATGCGTCACAGATACCAAGGGACAACTGTATATGTAACATTATAAGGAACATAAAAAAGTTTACTTAGCTTTTACATGCTTAGAACTGGACCCAGCGTGGCATTTGGCAATCGAATATCAACTTAAAGTGGTAGTTACCCGCTGCTGTAATATAGGTTTGTTGCCACTTCATTACTTTAAAAATCTAAATATTAAAAAATAACATTGTGACAATTTTATGCCCAAACAAGGTGTGTGAGAAAGGAGCAGGAAGATGCTTTTTATTTATCAAAGAACCAGAAGATAACCTATATACAAAAACTGTGAATGATCTATATGAAGGCATGTAATAAGAACCTAACACTAAATCAAAGGTGACCAGAGGTTCAGAAGCAACATCAATATTTGTCACCCAGCAACTTCACCTCTACCTCAAACTCAAGTAAATGCTGTATTTCTCATCAGTAAAGTACCACGTGGAAAACAAAGCTGAGATAGGTATTCATTTCCCGGGCCAGAAAACTTCATTAAAACCAGTAAAGAATCAAGATAATGTTAACTACTGATTATTAAATGAAGCTAATCTGAAGTACAATCTTAGATATAAAATAAGACACAGAAGTAATGAGTGAAGGATTAAAAAGTGAACATAAGTGGGGGTTGCTAAGTAACAAATACCAATACTGACTAATACTGGCTATGATGTATGTGTAGTTAAAATGTTAATTATGTTCATAATCACCCAAACCACTGGAAGGGGGGGAAAAGGAAAATTAGAAAACTTCATCTATTCAGCAGACATGGAATATGGAATTTTAAAAAATTTCAAAGTTCTGGTTAATGCAAACTAGGATGCTAAATAGAAGCCCCAAAATACCTGTATCACAATAAATGTGAATGGGTTAAGTTCACTTGCTAAAAGATAAAGCCTCTTAAACTAAGAAAGGAAAAATAAACTTAATAAACTTTGCAAAAAGCACTCTTAAACAAAACAACTCAGCAAGGTTTAAAAAAAAAGTAGAGAGGAAGATATACAACCAAGAAAGGCTAAGAAAAT
Organism: Trachypithecus francoisi; assembly: GCF_009764315.1. Classification (NCBI taxonomy): domain Eukaryota; kingdom Metazoa; phylum Chordata; class Mammalia; order Primates; family Cercopithecidae; genus Trachypithecus; species Trachypithecus francoisi. The sequence goes on from NW_022681455.1 coordinate 74,114,792, forward strand.
TACAATGAAAACAATACTGGTATCAGACAAAATAAAATTCAAAGAGAAAAGCATTATAAAGGATAAGAGAAATTTCATATTCATAATAAAAGAAACAACTAAAAAGACGAGCAATTAAGCACTTTTATATGCCAAGTCTCATAATATCAAAACATTTAAAATAAATGGAGACAGAGTAAACTAGAAAAAAGCAAAGCCATGTACCTTGAAAACAAATAACATCTTTTTGACAAATACCCATGAAACAATCATAAGAAGTTAACGTGCACATACATGCCATACAACAGCAAAGAAAACATCAATAAATTGCAAAGGCTAGAAATAATACAGTGGATATTTCTGCATTACAATGTAATGTCACTAAAATCACAAAACTAGCAAATAAAAATCTGCCTTAAATAAATTTCAATTGCATAACACAAATTTTTCAGCTAAAAACAGAAAAGAAAAAGAAAAAAGTACATTTCAAGATGAAGAAGAAATAAACATGAAACTACAGGGTTACCAAGAAAATAATACTGAAAACACTGCATACAATACATTTTGAGATCCAGCTAAACCAGAGCTCAAAAAAAAATTCATAGCCTTATTTCCAACAAAAACATAATGCATCCAACTCAAGAAGGGGCAAAACACCCACACACATTAAAGTAAAGGAAACAGAAACAATTAGTAAACATAAAAGAGAGATCAATGACTTTAAAAGTAAATCAATAAATCCAAGGCATGCTTCTATGAAAAACAGTTAACTTTATTAAAAAATGAAAATGGAAAAAAATAACCTTCTGAAATTAATATATTTCTTTATGTTCAAATCTATAAATATGAAAAGCTGGAGGAGGGAGTAATTTAACATTGACCATAGAAGAGGCAGGAAATCTAAATAGATTAACTAGTTTACAAAGAAGAAATAAGAGAAATTTATGAAAGTTATCTATCATGATCAGATAATTTCCTTGATTAATACTACCACACTTTTTTCTTTTTCACTAGTGTATACTTATTTTTGGAGACAAGAGTCTCGCTCTGTTGTCCAGGCTGGAATGCTGTGGTGCAATCTTGGCTTACTGCAACCTCCACCTCCCTGGTTCAAGTGATTCTCATGCCTCAGCCTGAGGAGTAGCTGGGATTACAGGTGTGTGCCACCATGCCCAGCTAATTTTTGTATTTTTAGTAGAGATGGGGTTTTACATGTTAGCCAGGCTGGTCTCGAACTCCTGATCTCAGGTGATCCTCCTGCCTCGGCCTCCCAAAGTGCTGGGAGCCACTGCACCCAGCCTTTAATAGTTTTTTTTTTTTTTAAGACAGGGTTTTGCACTTGTTGCCCAGGCTGCAGTGCAATGGTGTGCTCTTGGCTCACTGCAACCTCCGCCTCCAGAGTCTTGCAACAGCAAGACCCACTTTCAAGAAAAGAAAAAAGTAAAAGAAACATGTATCTCTAAACCTAATGGCATTTAAATTATTGCAGAGCACAGTAAAAGATGGAACACCAACATAACACTGTTACCAATAAGTCAGGCTAAATTTTGGTCATCCCAAACAACGTGAATAAAAACAAGAGATATAAATAGCATCGGGAGTGAAAAAGACACAAATTCAAACGTGGAGATTATCAAAAGACAAGAAAATACTATGTACAATCTATCCCAGTAAAACAAAACCCAGCTAAATTGAACTATGTTGTACAACAAGGGTTGGCAAGTTCTTTCTGTAAAGATGAGACAGTAAATATTGTGGGCTTTGCAGACCACAGAGTCTGTGACAAGCACTCAACTCTGCCACTGTAGCACCAGAGCAGCCACAGACAACAGGTAAATGCAAACAAATGGATGTGACTATATTCCATAACACTGCATATGCAAAACCAGGCAATGGGCCAGATTTCACCTGCAGACTGTAGTTTTCCAAACTCTGCTTTATCAAATGTAATTTACCAAAATAGGCTCACAGAAGAATAGAAGGTCCTACAGTATAACAGCAGAAACTCTGAAAGGGTCTCCCAAGATTTATCCCTCCAAAACACACCAGGCATACAAAAATACAAAAGCCAGGCACAGCAGCACACGCCTGTAGTCCTGAGGCAGGAGGACTGCTTGAGCCAAAAAGTTCAAGTCAGGCATGGGCAACATGGTAAGGCCCCAACTCCTGAATGAACGAATGAAATAACATAACATAACATAACACAACATAACACAACATAACATAAAATGCACCAGGCTCAGATAACAGGGGGTGTGTGTGGATGGGTGTGTATCCTCAAGAAACATGTAATATTAATCTTACCTAAACTGTCCCAGGACAAGAAGTATAGGTTCAGAAGACTAGATGGAATCAAATCTCAGCTCTGCAACTTACTAGTTATATGACCATGGGCAAGGCACTTAACCACACTGCCTCCGCTGACTCACATCTCAAATGTTTTGGTCTCAAGGTCCTTTATACTCTGAAACACTGAGAACTCCAAAAGGTTTCATTTGTGGGTGTTGTATATACATTTACCATAAAAAAGTTTAAACAAATATTTTAAGTGAGTTAAAAATAAATTTATTACATATGAACATAGATACATTTTTTAAAAATTATTGCATTTTCCAAAACAAAATTAGTGAGAAGCATGGCACTGTTTTATATTTCTGTAAGTCTCTTTAACATCTGGCTTAACAGAAGGCAGGTGGATTATCACATATGCACCTGCATCCAATTTGTTGTGATATCCCACACTGTGTCACCTCCGGAAAACTCCACTATATACTCATAATAAAAGTGAAACAGTCTTCCTGTTATTATGAAAATTGATTTGACCTCATAGATCTCATGAAAGAGTTTCGAGGAGCCTCCTAACCACTGCTACAGGATATGCACACACGGGATGCAACTGAATTTATGGTTCTGGAGTTAAAAAAAGTTTGGATTAAAAATATGGATTTCAGATTCAACATACAGGTGAGAAAACAGTTGTAGGAGAAGAAATGACAAAACCTCAAGAATGGGTTTAAGCAGCAGACAGAAGGAGCAAAGTAAAGGCAAGAACAAGTTATAACTGTCAGTGACGGGAGAGAAACCGTTCATTTTAGGTAATGGCTTAACTATCTATGCAGTTACTCAAGCAGGAATTTCTTCCTTAATTTTTCCCTACCCCCCTGTACCTAGTCAGTCAACAGGCCCAACAGATTACCTCCTTGATAAAATTCAAATGCATCCTGTGTCTCCAAAGCCACTCCTGTGATTTAGGCCCTCAACAATTTACTCTTACAAAAACCTCCTAATGGGACTGCCAGCCTGGCTCAAGTCTTGATCCTTGCCCCAACCACTTTCACGTCTCCCCAAATCTAACATCTATCTGCCCCAAATTATCTATACCATAAAACCACTTTTGGAACTCCTTTCTAAACTCCTTGGCATGGCCCCTCTCTACCTTTTTCCAGATTCATATCCTGCTATGTCCACACTCATTGCATTCTCTTCTACCACACCAAATACCTGCAATTCCCCAAAAGGTATCACACTCTTTCATGCTATTTCTTTTGCCCAAAATGCCTTGATACCTTTCTTGCAAATCTTTTTGTCCATTTTGTCTAGGAAACAACTAATCTCCCCCACCCCCAGACTGGGCGTATCTTAGAAGCATGTTATGTTATAACAACCAGATTGCCCTCCTCTATTCTGATGAAACTCTTACATATCCCTTATAAGGCAGTCAATGTGCTCTGTAAGTGTTGGTTTCTTATTTCTCCTTCACTTTGTCACTAGCATTTCCTGAACCAAGCAAAGCAAACGCTGGTTGAATAAATAATCCAGGAATTGTCAGGCATACACAAAGTGACTGGATCTATACAAAATAAGATAGAACAATACTGAGGATTAAACACTGTGGAATATCAACATTCCAGAGGTGGAATAATGAAGAACCAGTAAACAAAAGAAAAAGAATGATCAAGAGAAAGAGTAAGAATGATGGTCACTGGTTAGTATGCTGCTGAATGCATCAATAGTTTTAAATAAATCTCTGCTCTAAAAAACACCTACAGCCAGCATGGAGAGAGCAGGACAAGTCCAGCCACTGAGATCATTAATGTGAGATGGTTCTCTAATTAGCCGTGAGATTGCACTGGTCCATAATATCAGAAAAAGATTTTAATGGAAAGGAATTTCATTTCGCTAGGATAAAACATATAATCTAGTAAAGAATTCTATTTTTAGGTTTTTTTTTTTTTTGGTCATACTGTGACGCCACCCATCTATTTCACAGTTTTAAAGAAATGGGAAAAAATTTTAACTGGTCCAAAAATGAACAAGTTTAACTTTTAAGAATGGAAAAATTATCTATTCAAAGAATTCACCCTACATTTTCCAAGTTTGTGTTCCAAATCAGGACGCCCCACTTTGTGAAACAATGAAATCAACCAATAAGACAAAGAAATTAATTTTTGCTACACTTTGCTATTCTACAAGCTTTCTTGATATTTCTTATATAAAAACATATCATTCTGTAAGTCTAAAACTTTTAAAAAATAGCTTCTTAATTGAAAAAAATAGATAGCAATTGTCTTATATTCACATGAAAACCTAAGAATAGACAATATAAGCAAAGTTCTAAATATACCAAGTTCTAACTTTGTAATACCATTTTAATTAATGCTTCTTTAAATGTTTAAAATGCTTTACGTCACCTTAATACACTGATTTCAGAAAATATTTAATGAACTTCACTTTGACTATCTACAAGTTTAACAGCAAGAATTTAAATGTGGACCAGCCAACAATCATCTTTGAATACTACCAATCCCCAAAACATCAATTTCCATGCCTTAATACCTGAAGCCCTTATGTTACTCCTATCCATCAAAGTCTACTATTTAACTTTGTATAATAGTTTTCATATTGGCTACATTGTAAATCTTCTAAAATACTGGTGGAAATACACTACACAAAATGCTGCTTTAATACTTGATGTCACTTTAACAGACTGGAGTGCTAAGTTGACTTCTAGAAAATATAACTTAGTGAATACCTATAAAATATGAAGTGCTTTTTAATACTTCTCTTGGCAAACTTTAACTTTACCTAAAATTACTATTTCTATATGTGTCATTATATAGGAAAACAAAAAACCATCAGCTTAAGCTCCTAGAAGACAAGATGGAGTGTACCAATGAAAGCTCTTCAGTTAGAAAATGTTCTCAAATAAGAGCAACAACATAGGATTTCCCTAAGTATCTTTCATTGTAATTAAGAAAAATTTTTTTTTTTTGAGACGGAGTCTCGCTCTGTTGCCCAGGCTGGAGTGCAGTGGCGCAATCTCGGCTCACTGCCAGCTCTGCCTCCCACGTTCACGCCATTCTCCTGCGTCAGCCTCTAGAGTAGCTGGGACTACAGGTGCCTGCCACCATGCGGCTAATTTTTTGTGTTTTTAGTAGAGACGGGGTTTCACCATGTTAGCCAGGATGGTCTGGATCACCTGACCTTGTGATCCGCCCACCTTGGCCTCCCAAAGTGCTGGGATTACAGGCATGAGCCACCGCGCCCGGCTAAGAAAATTTTTTTTTACCTTTTCAAATGAGATTAGGCATTATCACCAAGACAAAAAGGTGTACTCAAACAATTCACTAACAAATCAAGAAGGGTTTTTAAAAATCACAAGACGAACTTTCTACCGCTCAAACAGGTTAACTCTGAATGCCTGATGCTTAAAAAATCCTTAAAGTACCAACTGTTCAAATATTTTTAAAAGTGTCATCCACAGATTTTTTAACAAGAATTCTTTAAAATATTACAGGCAAGTATTTTACATTCTTAGGAGCCAGAAAATAAAAGCCTTACAGATAGAAGTTAATATATAACCTAGCATATTTAAAATTTAACTGTTTATCAGGCAACATCACATATTTTTCTTCTCTATTGTTAATTTCTAATATCTAATTGTATTCTCTTTAATCTTAAACTCTGAAATCAATGATTCTAGCTGTTCCACTAAAATACTAAGGTAGCTTTCAATAATTTTTCACATGAAAGAATCTGCCTAATCCTCAGAGGGAGAGCAAACAAGTTTGGGTGCAATCAGTTCTTCCAGCTTTCCTGAACAGCAGCAGCAGCATCACAATGGGACACAGATTTTCAAAAGTCACAAACCTGATGAAACTTCAAAGTAGATTAGAAAATTCTCTACATCAAGAAAATTCCAAAGAAAGGTGTTTCCAAATTCTGTTGCTTTCCCACTCTGCAGCTTTCAGGAGAAAATGGAGGAAAAGCATAGTGTCATTTTACTGCTCTGAAAGTACTGCTTGCCAGCTTCTTCCAACCTGTATTTGAGGCCCAATAACTTGAATTCTATCTCATTATATTTTAAGGGATTGCAAGGGACAGAGAAGTAGCTGAACAATGCAAAGTGCAGTTCTATTCAATGAAAATGAGTTCATAAATTAAACTTACTTAAAACACAGCCAAACACTGTACTTCTATAAAAAATCCTCTTCTTGCTCATTAATAAGCATACTGGATGATTTATAACATACTTCCTCTGTATAATATACATCCCTTGTCCAGTACTAACTTCGGTCAGTTGTGGAATGCTAAGGGGCACAGAGGGGAAGTCTAGTTTTTAAGGTGATACATGTAAGATGTAGTGTTAGAATTTCTGTTGCAGTACATGGCTGCAGCTTTAAGTGCTAGTAGCTGATCTGGAAATACTAAATGTTTGCCAACCCATTAACTTTTGCCAATTCTTAGCAAGTCATTTGAAGTAAATGGCTAAAAACTAAGGTTTAAAAACTGATATCAAATATAACTGTATATATATTTTACACAAGCAAGTCTTAATATTTCTGTTGAAAAGTTCCTAAGAAAAAAATGCCAAACAGCAAGATATCTTAATCAGGTAAAAATTAGATACCAAATTTAAAACAAATATTAAATTGAAATGACTTAGTTTTAATTCACTTCAGAAATGCTAGAAAATCAGGATGTATATATTTTCCTGAGCCTCAGGGAAGCACCTAGCTCTGCTTCCTCAAGGGACTCTATCATCTTCTTCTTTTTTTTTTTTGTTTTTTTTGAGATGGAGTACCGTTGAGTCACCCAGGCTGGAGTGCAATGGCGCGTTATCGGCTCGCTGCAGCCTCTGCCTCCTGGGTTCAAGCGATTCTCGAGCCTCGGACCTCCTGAGTAGCTAGGACTACAGCCGCGAGCCACCAAGCCCAGCTTATTTTTTTTATTTTTAGTAGACATGGGGTTTCACCATGTTGGCCAGGCTGGTCTCCAACTCCTGACCTCAAGGGATCCACCCACCTCTGCCTCCCAAAGTGTTGGGATCATAGGCGTGAGTCACTGCGGCCAGCAGGACTCTATCTTCTACCCATACTAACCACCTTAAATTACCAACACAAAGAGAAACTCAGCTGATTTGTCTTGATACACTCCTCCAGGTCAAGATCATTGAATAATATACTTCCCAGAGCTTTTTCACTAATGAAATTCCAGATGAAATGGCCCAATTACAAAAATTCTGCTCTTCAACAAAATGAGCAAGTTATGTCTGTTGTAAAGCACAGAATCTTCTTTCTGAGATGGAGGATATTCACAATATTCACAATGTGCTATTTTCAAAATCTTTGGTTAATGGAGTCATTGAGTCTTGCCCAAATATGTAATTCAGAAAACTGTGACGATCAAAAGTCTCTTTCTCAGGTTCAGGCACACCTTTTTCTTTTTCTTTTTTTTTGGGACAGACGGAGTCTTGCTCTGTTGCCCAGGCTGGAGTACAGTGCCACAATCTTGGCTCACTGCAAGCTCCGCCTCCTGGTTCACGCCATTCTCCTGCTTCAGCCTCCTGAGTAGCTGGGACTACAGGTGCCCACTACCACGCCCGAATAATTTTGTTTTTGTATTTTTAGTAGAGATGAGGTTTCACTGTGTTAGCCAGGATGGTCTCAATCTCCTGACCTTATGATCTGCCTGCCTGGGCCTCCCAAAGTGCTGGGATTACAGGCGTGAGCCACCATGCCTGACCCAGACACCTTTTAAAAGAAAAAAATTCAGACTGCCTATTAATCTCTCCTCAATAACACAAAAGTACAGAATGGCCCTCTTCAAATTTGCTTATTTGAACTGTTTAGAAGCGAAAGATTCTTCAGTCTTACACTTACTAATCAGAATCCATATATTCAAAAACAAGTATCACATGGGGTTCTCATGTCTGAGTAAGTCTGGAAAACGGTTCTGGAAGACACTGTGGCAACCTCTAGAGAGCTTCAGCTTCCATTTGTGACTCAAAATTTAAAAATAAGAAAAAACAGTCAGTAGCCGGGCACAGTGGCTCAAGCCTGTAATCCCAGCACTTTGGGAGGCCGAGACGGGTGGATCACGAGATCAGGAGATCGAGACCATCCTGGTCTACACGGTGAAACCCCGTCTCTACTAAAAAATACAAAAAACTAGCCGGGCGAGATGGCGGGCGCCTGTAGTCCCAGCTACTCGGGAGGCTGAGGCAGGAGAATGGCGTAAACCCGGGAGACGGAGCTTGCAGTGAGCCGAGATCGCGCCACTGCACTCCAGCCTGGGCGACAGAGCGAGACTCCGTCTCAAAAAAAAAAAAAAAAAAAAGAAACAACATAAACATAATACCTGAACATTCAAGTAGAAGTTAGTTCCCACTGAGTTTTTAATTTCCTAAAGTTATATAATAAAGGAACTGTCATTAAATCACTGAAGATATTAATTAGTTAAGAAATACAGAATGGTTAGTTGATTTTTTAAATTAGGAAAAAAGTCCCAAATATACAGTATAAAAATAAAGTTCAGCTAAATTAAACAATACTGGCCAGGCGCGGTGGCTCACACCTGTAATCCCAGCACTTTGGGAGGCCCAGGAGGGTGGATCACGAGATCAGGAGATCAAGACCATCCTGACTAACACGGTGAAACCCCATCTCTACTAAAAATACAAAAAAAAATTAGCCAGGCACAGTGGTGGGCGTCTGTAGTCCCAGCTACTCAGAAGGCTGAGGCAGGAGAATGGCGTGAACCCAGGAGGTGGAGCTTGCAGTGAGCCGAGATCGCGCCACTGCACTCCAGCCTGGGCAAAAGAGCGAGACTCCATCTTAAAACAAAACAAAACAAAAATACTATAAAATGCTACAGATTTTAAAAGCTTTTATAAAACATGGGCAAACTATTTTCTAAATCTGGAAAAATGGTATGTTTTCTCAGCGTAGAAATTAGTCAAGAACTCTAAAACTAAAAAATTAATACATTTGATAAAACAGAGAAAACAGTGATGTGTATTTTTTCAAGTGTGTATATTCCAATTTAAAAGGGAAACTGGAAAATACTTGTTCTTTAGAATAAATTAAAGGGATCCATTCTGTTCCTTCCCAACCCTCCTCACCTCAACTTTCCCTAACCTAAGGAAAGATATGTTTTAGTTTAAGGATACTAAATCTAATGCAGAGAAGCATTCAACACACTAGCGTTTAGGACTGAAGTCTAAGCTAATAGTATAAATGTGATTTAATTGTGCTTTCCTTCTTCTGAACATGTATTTGCATCTTCAGTGTATGTATTCCTGATGGGGTGCCTGGGATTAGGCAAAATTTAGATATTCTTGCCTCGTACCTCATCCTCAGAATGACTTCATATATACGATATGGTCCATAATGTGGGAAATATTTGCATCAAATACATCTGATGAAATGCTAATGAGCTTACTATAGAAAGAGCTCACGTAAATTGTTAATGAAAACTCTAGGCCCAAAAACTACACAGGCAAATAATAAGGATGGGCAATTCATAAAAAGAAAAAAGCGTGGCCAGGCACGGTGGCTCACACCTGTAATCCCAGCACTTTGGGAGGCTGAGGCAGTTAGATCACTTGAGGTCAGGAGTTCAAGACCAGCCTGGTCAACATACTGAAATCCCATCTCTACTAAAAGTACAAAAATCAGCTGGGCATGGTGAAAGGCACCTGTAATCCCAGCTACTCAGGAGGCTGAGGCAAGAGAATCACTTGAACCTGGGAGGTGGAGGTTGCAGTGAGTCAAGGTCTCGCCATTGCACTCCAGCCTGGGCGACAGAGTGAGACTACATCTCAAAAAAAGCAAAAAAAAAAAGATAAAAAGAAAAAAGTACAAGTGATTATGCATGGTAAATACATACAAGTCAAAGAAAACACACCAATTTTGGCCCGCCAAATTTATGAAGCTGATAGATCCATCCTCATGTTTTAAGACATATTCCTTGCACTGCACTGTGATTCACCTTTGTTGGGCTGGGTTCTACTTTAATGGGAAGAAAAAGCAAATCACTTCTGGGTGTGGAGGAACCCTGAATTAACTGGAGAAACTGCTAGCACGTCATTTCAAGCAGCTGAAAGGTTGCTAGGATATTGCAAAACCACAGTGGTGGATATTAAAATTTACCAAGTATCAGCTAGATGCCAGGCAATGTATCTGTTATCTCTTAATTTTCATCATGATTCCATAACTTTGAAATATTCTTCCCATTTTACAGATGAGGCAAATACAGTTCAGAAAGCTATTCATGCTCAAACGTCTACTAAATGGCAGAGGTGAAACTTAAAACCCAATCTGACCCCCAAACAAGTGTTCCTTCTAGTATATATTATTTTCATCTTAATTATAAGGGCAAAAACAAACTCTCTAAAAATAAAGGGCTAACTACAGATTAACCACTTTAAAAATTATTTCACAGCCATTAAACTAATTTTTTTCATATCTACTTCCTGTTTCCTTTGTCCTGCAGATCAGTCTCATCAGACATGTGAAGGTATAGAATCTTTCATTTCTACCAAATTTAACAGTTTATTAGTATTTAAAAGCAACAAATCTACATTTGTTAGAAATAATCCTTGCCTAAAGCCAAAAGGGGTCTCCTTAGCATTCTTCATAGCCTCCCTGAGTACCTAAGTCTAGACTTACATGTATAAATCTATGGAAATCATTTTCCTTTCACAATAGGAGGAAAGAAAAAATGGTGACTTTGTTACATGATCTACCTAAAAATAATCATTTTATGAACTATTTCCCATGAAATTGGAAGGCCATTTTTTTTTCATCCTGCTAGTGCAGAGCTACAAATCTTATTTGTTACACAGATTAAAGACATCTTCCACAGGAAGTAAAACACCTGCCATTAGTAAATTCTTAATCGGTATGAACCTACGCTTCTATTTTAAAGAGGTTAGTGTACATGTGCCTTCTAAATATCTCATAAAAAACTACTGCAGCACATTTAGAATCCTGGTATTACTTAATACCACCCAACAACACAAAAATCATGTCTACTACGTAGACTGTGGACAAAAACAGTGAACTAAGCCCCAATTCTAACAGCAGAACCACTCAACCTGTGTGATGGAAACAGACTACGGGGAAATGGGTGACTAGACTCGACTCTCTGGGATTGCCATCTTCACCTGTGAGTGGCCTCTTCTGTTTACCCTAATGGCCTCACAAGTATCATCTTCTCTGTGTATCATCAGGTTATGTGCTTGAAGTTACAAACTACTTGAGCCTCAGTTTTCTCCTCTGAGAATCTAGGCAGTACAGTAACCCCTGTGAAGCCATCCAAGTTCCTGAAATTCATTATAATAGAAGGCCTTGTAATTGGGAAACTTAAAGTCTTATGGATTCCCACAAAAATTAAAACTCGAACTACCATACGACTCAGCAATTCCTCTTCTAGGTATACAGTAGTCCCCCCTCCTTTTCCAAGATTTCACCTTCCAAAGTCTTACTTACCCCATGGTCAGCCACAGTACAAAAATAGGTGAGAACAGTACAATAAGGTATTTTTGAGAGAGGGACCAAAATCTGATAACTATTACAATATATCATTATAATTGTTCTGTTTTATTATTTTATTATTAGTTGTTGTTAATCTCTTAATATACCTAATTTATAAATTAAACTTTATCATAGGCATGTTGTATAGGAAAAAGCATATTATTAATAGTATATATGAGGTTCAGTACTATCTGAGGTTTCAAGCATCCACTGGAGTCTTGGAACGGATTCTCTATGGATACGGGGGGATTGCTATATACCCAAAGGAAATTAAATCAGCACCATGTAGAAATATCTGTACTCCCATGTTCATGCCAGCATTATTCACAATGGCCAAGATATGGAAACAACTATGGATGAATAAAGATGAATAAAGAAATTGTAGGCCGGGCGCAGTGGCTCAAGTCTGTAATCCCAGCACTTTGGGAGGCTGAGGTGGGTGGATCATTTGAGGTCAGGAGTTCGAGACCAGCCTGGTCAACATGGTGAAACTGTGTCTCTACTAAAAATACAAAAAATTAGGTGTGGTGGTACATGACTGTAATCCCAGCTACCCAGGAGGCTGAGGCACAAGAATCATTTGAACCCGGGAAGTGGAGGTTGCAGTGAGCAGAGATCATGCCACTGCACTCCAGCCTGGGCGACAGAGCAACACTGCCTCAAAAAAAGAAAAGAAAAGAAAGGAAGGAAAGGAAAGGAAAGGAAAAAGGAAAGGAAAGCAAAGGAAAGGAAGGGAGGGGAGGGGAGGGGAGGGGAGGGGAGGGGAGGGGAAGAAAAGAAAAGAAAGAAAAGAAAATTAGAAATTGTGGCAAATATACACAAAGGAATATTATTCGGTCTTTAAACAGGAGAGCCTGCCATTTGCCACAACATGGATGAACCTGGAAGACATTATGCTGAGTGATGTAAACCAGAGAGAGAAATAAAAATACTGCCAAGATCTCACTTACAAGTGGAATCTTAAAAAAAAAAAAAAAAGTCAAATACACAGAAAGAGAGAGCAGAATAGTGGTTAGGGAGGGTAGATATAGGTCAAAGGGTACAAAGTTGCAGTTATGTGGGTAAGTCTAGGTATCTGATGTATAGTTAAATAATATTGTATTGTATATTGGAAATTTGCTGACAGTAGCTTTTAGGCACTTCTACCAAAAAAACAGGGTAACTGTGAGGTGACGAGTATATTCATTTGCCTGACTATAGTATTCATTTCACATGCATATGCATGCCAAAACATTATGTTGCACACCTTAAATATATATAATAAGATCTTATGGAGAAAATGGAGTGATAAGTTCAGATCACAGGTAAATGATAAAGGCCTTTAATCATACATTTACCTTTACTAAAATGAAGACGAGAATGGAAGTGCAGTGGGAACAGGAACTTGGGGGTTGTTTTGTTCATGCTTATTACCAGTAACCATAACATTGCATAAAACAGGGTTGGCAAACAGTTAAGTATTTCACGAATTATGAATGAAGGAAACAATGTCACTTCATGAAACCTGAGTTTAGACTAATGGATTATTACATAAGTATTTTTTGTTTCCTTTGTTTCTCAAGATGATCCCATGAGATAGTGAAACATGGATGATACTGGCAGTGATGACTGAAAGAAAAAGTAAAGAGGTGCTCTGTTTATTAATGAGAAGGGGACAAACTGAACACTTCTTCCATCAACACAAACTTAGCCATCTCAGTCACATTCCAGAAGCTAAACTGTGTGCTATGACTTTAACAAATGTATCGGTCAAGAGGCACACTGGAAAGGGATTTAACTGTTGTCCAAGCCCTTCAGAAAGGGTCCTCCACCCTTTGAAGAATGATGAAATGAAGGGTTCTTTTTTAGCAAAACTGTCATTACATCTCCCTTACAGTTGTAGCAAAAAAACACTTCAAACATAATTTAGTACTCTGGTTTTGCTCCAGAGAAGGATCAGTGTTTACTGCACAGAGATCAAAGTATGCAGGAGGTTTTAGAATCAGCTGCTTGCTTGGCTCTCAAAACTCTTGTTCATTTTCATCAACAACCAAAGATGTAACAAACAATTTAAGAGCCAATGCCTCACCCATCACAAAGCTGTTAAATCCCCCCTAATTCACAAAATTATACTGGTGCTACAATTTTTTAAAAAAAAATTCTATATGCTTAATCAATGGAGAAATACTATAAAATCTGTTCCAAGATCTTTCTGGATTCCTTTTAAAAGATCAGTTGTTTTAGTTCCCTCAGTGACTATTGTTGCAGCACGAGCAATCGTGTGTCCTTCACATCTTGTCTTCCATGTAACTGTAGGGGCTGTTTTTAAAGAAACAGAAGCGGCAGAGCCCAGTCAAGTTCGTAGTCAAATTCTGGCTCAGGCACTTGTTAGCTGCATAACCTGGGCAAGTTAGTTAACTTTTCCTAGCCTCAATTTCACCTGTAAGTGGTGCTAATATCTACTTTCAAAGGGCTGCTGAGAGGATTAAACGTAAACTTACCTTGTGCTTGTATACACTGAAGGCCTACTCCCACATCAATTTTTAAATATAGACTACATCAGTCCCAGAGTACCCAATCTGCTGCCATGGACCCTGCCCTGGATCCCACAGATTTCCAAAATTCAGTAACTAAAGTAACTCTTAGCACATTAAGAAGCTTTTAGGGCCTTGTTCTGAATTGCTGATACCCATTCATTATTAGTGGTTAAACATTTAGAATATTTTCCTTGATTAAATGAAATAAAGCACAGTGCCTGGCACATAGAAAGGGCTCTAAGTCAGCTCTCTAATGTCTACAATATGATTTGACATGCAGCTGATTTATTTTTATCATCCAGATGTAATAACACTGTGTTTGATAGAAAAACAAATATTAAGGCTAGAATTGATAAAAATAACTGTGTCAACTGTGGCAGGAAAAAAAATGCGTAAATGTTGATTCAATTTCATGAGTTTTTAATTAACCCAGAAACAGAACGGCAGTAATAAACTGAACTTCGCTATTTTATCACCCAAAAAATAAAATCTTAATCCTTGTTTCTCCATTGCTGTTTCCCACCAGGATCTCCCTGGGCTTCCCACAACTCCCTTAGGAGCTCAGGGGTTTGTTATTCTTTGGAAGATACCTTGCTCAAGAAATCACTCAAAAAAAGCACTGGCACTGATATGAAGGAGACAGGGAGGGGAAGAGACAGAGGAAAAAGTGAGGAGAGAGAAAGAAAATTAGCTGTCAAAAATCAACAGTGCTTACTTATTCTTTTGAAAGGAATGTACAATCAACATGCTTCCCAAGAAAGCCAATGTCAGCCAGCTGCGGTGGCTCATGCCTATAGTTCCAAGTACTCAGGAGCCTGAGGCAGGAAGATCATGTGAGTCCAGGAGTTTGAGACCAGCCTGGGTAACACAGCATGATCACATTTAAAAAAAGAAAAAAAAAAAAAAAATAGCCTGCTCCTATAGTCCCAGCTACTCAGGAGGCAGGAGGATTGCTTGAGCCCAGAAGTTCAGGGCCGCTGTGAGCTCTGATTGTGCACTACACTCCAGAGCGAGACCTTGTCTCCTTAAAAAAAAAAAAAAAAGAAAAGAAAAAAAGAAAAAAAGAAAAGTCCATGTCAGAGTTGAAAAACTTTAAAAAACATTTTCTTATTCTCAACCAAGTTCCCAAGGACACTCTGAAGAGGGACATTAGACATTAGGCAAGGGCCTTTATATTATATATACCACAGGGCATCTTAAAATGTATCCATCTATCCCTATACCTCACCAGAAGTTTTTTAGCACTTCACTCTTCTGGTGTTTCAAGGACATACTCGTAAGATACAGATTTTAAAAGATTTTCTGAATATTCAAATATTTATATTCTTTACAGTTTTTCAAAGTTGAAGTCACAAGAATAAAACTTTCAAGAATGTCATTATGTTGCCCATTACACTTCAGAGCTATGTTGCCCTGTAAGATTAAAAATTTAGTTCCTCAGTCACATTAGCCCCATTTCAAGTACTTGACGGCCACATGTGGCTAAACTTGGTCTTTACACAGACTCTACAATACAGAAAGAGAAAAAATCATATTGACAGTATGAATTGCAAGAGAAGCAGCAATTCTGGAATAGGCATACTCTTCTGATTTTTAAATGTTGGCAGTCATTTTAAAATGTACAGGATTATAATAAAAACAGCACAGAAACCAGAGACTGGGGAGACATAAAACTAAATGCAGGTAGCATTTTGCATCAGATCCTAGAATGGAAAGTCATTAATGGAAAAACTGGTGAGGTTAGTATCATTGTTGGTTTTTCAGTTTTGACAAATGTACCATGCTAATGTAAGATGTTAATAATGGAGGAAGCTGAATGAAGCGTGTACGAGAAGTCTCTGTACTATCTTTCCAACATTTCTGTAAATCTAAAATTATTTCAAAATACAAAGTTTAGTAAATACCACCAACACCAAGTGGGCCACAGTTGCCCCTCAAGTCTCCAGTTTGTAATCTCTAACCACTGTGTGAACCCCAAACTGTAAATACTACCTAGACAGATACATAGCACAGAAATAAAACAACACATTTCCATGAATCAGAAAAAATGTGAACACTTATGAAGAGAGACACCGTGAAAAGAAGGATGACGTGAGTGAAATCACTGGCAAAACAACAAAATGTATTCTGAAGTGACTTTCATATACTCAGCCTATCATTCTCAAGAGTTGTGGAAAAATCTAAAACAAAAACAAGAAGACTAAATATGATCATATTTTATGTAAGGCTAGAAAAAAATTACTTACATTTAGAAATGATATAAACACTAGGTACTCAAAGATGTTGAAGAAACAAATATCCATGGATCAATCAAAAATCTAAGAATATAACCAAGTGCCCAAATTTGAGATTATAACAGCCTAAGAAACTGGACAGGGAGATATCAACGGTAGTTGGAGAGACCCATTCGAGGATGAACTCTGAGAGGTTTAGGAAACCTGAAAGGCCTGATAAAGACATCCTTGGCTGAGAAATTGGATAAAAAAGAAACAAGAATGAACATGAAAGCGATAAGAATGCTCTAAAAAGTATAAAGAGTGATGGGAAACAGGCTGGTTAGGTCAAGGGAGGTTAGATTAATGAGGGCCTTTAAAGCTAAGCAAAGGAGTTTGGTCTTGAAGCAAGAACAACTAGGGACAACTTACCATTGCTATGTGGGGGAGACGGGTGGGGAAAATAGAGTTTTAGGAAAATTAATTTGGTAACATTCCTACTAATTTGGCAATGTTGCTCCCTACATTCCACATCCTTGTAACTGTCTTAGACATTCCAAGTTCAAAGCCACAACAGCACCTTCAATTCCTCTTCTGATCTCATCAGTTGCTAGTCCTGTCAATTATATCTCACACATCTGTCACCCACTTTCTACCTCTTCTGCCAAGACCTCAGTTCAAACCCTCATGACCCTCTCTAATCTCACTTCTACTGGTGACTCTAGGCACTACTGGCAAAGCTAAGTTTCTAAAGCACAGCTTATGACCATGACATTCCAAATCCAAACACCTTTGCTGGCTTAACCAGCATGAAGCCCTGTGGCTCCCTCTATCTCCGAGCCTATATTCGGTCGCTTCCTCCCCAACTCCAGAGACAAAAGATGCATGTTGTATTCCCCATGCTGTCTACCTGCCTCCTCTGCTCACAATGCCTTTCTTCTCTTAGCTCTACCTTTCAAATCCCTACCTGTCTTCTAACCAATACTTTCCATGTACAGTAGTTGACAGCTTTAAAAAATGGAAAACAAAGTGAAACAAAGCACCACGTCACTCTGCTTAAGTCTTGAATGCCTCCTAACTGCCTGTCACATAAAAAGTCCAAGCTCGTTGGTACAAACAGCACATAAATTAACCCACTTTTACCTGGCCCTACCTATCTTTTCAGCCTCAACCCTGCCCACTTATCACTGAGTATTTAACGCTCTAGGAATACCACCACTGTGTACCACATCATGTTATGGAATACCACTTCTGTAAGCCACATCATGTTATTTCTTATCTCTTTGTCTTGAATCATGCTTGAACCATTTCATTCCTCTTTGAATCATTTCATTCCTTCATTCATCTTTTTTTTTGAGGGGTAAGATTATACTTTTCATAGAGCTTAAAATAAAAATTCAGAATCTTAAGGCCCAACAAGTTCAGCATCTGAGAGCTTTACACCTTTCATTACCAAGTAGTCAACTCCTGGGAGGGTGAAGAACTCCTGATTCAGGATCTGAGAGGAATTACTCTCCTGTTTCCTGAGAGGAAGTAGTCTCCTGTTTCCTTATCACTCCAGTGTCTTTTGCTTGGGGTCTAATGGGTGCTGTTCAATCTCACACAATGTGTAAGGTTTGCAATCTACTATTCTAAGTGATAATACAGAGATGGATGTCACTAGCTGCCTATAAAAAGGAATGGGGAACATTCTTCAGAGAACAAGATATAAAGGAGGCAGAACTCCCAAGGGATAGAGTGGGGTCCTAGAGGTTACCCCACATAAGAAGACTTTTAGAAGGAAGACTGAAAGAAAGGTGCCTGTGCCCCAAGAGTCAAAACAAGGGAGTACATTAGGAAGCGGTGCTTACTCTTATCCTGTGAGACAGCTTTAAGGCAGCTCTGAGGCAGTGCACTATAAATGTGGTGATATACACCACAATAACCATGAAACCCCAAAGGACGACCCCAAGGTATGTCACTGAAGAAGTCTTAGCCCACCCATTTCTTTCATGCTCTTCTCTCTCCCATCCTTGAGATGAATAAAAATGCATATAAACAACCTTGCTTTAATGAAAAAAGGGATAAAAAACAGCTTTAAACAACGTACCTTTGATTTTTTGTTCAGTGGCCTAAAATAAAAACAAACAAACAAAAAACAATGTAAATATGAAACTGAAAGAAATGGACTGTTATGACAAAATGTTCATATATTACTATAAGACATATATACCTTTATTAAATGAGGAATTTCTCAAACAGATGAACTGCACAGGAAAAGATATGCAAGGAAAGCATGCTTTTCCCACAGATGTGCCCCATTATCTCTGATACTATGTTTATTAATTTAAAAAACCTACTTTTTGTGACACTAAGCATAGAAGACATCACTGTATGACAGTATATAATTTTTTAAATGGGAGGTGCACTTTTCTCATGTCCTTTAAAAATGATTTTCATACAAACTGAGACCTTTACATTTAATGGATTTAATATATTTTGTATGTTTAAATGGCTTCAAAAATTGTTGCAAGTGATAAAAAGATGAATTAAGTTTTCTGTAAGAAAAGCTGTATATAATCACTTTAGCCAAATTAGTAATAAAATTAACTCCTGGAGGTTAGGCTGCTATTGCAATTAAACTTAGTCAACTTTTAAGTATCTATGTATTTCTGAGCGGAAAAAAATTTCAAACTAATTTATCACTTCTGACACATCTGACAATCTATTAAAATTACTGTGATCAGAAGCTGAACTGACATGAACTCTGCTTTCACTGCCTTCCAACATCTGCTCTTCATTTTCTGACACCAAAACTGAGGAGGGGGCTTGAGGACAGCAGGGTTGCCTCAAGGTGACTAGTTCAAACTCCCAAGGGCCTCAAAAAGAACCAGACAGAAAAGCCCAAGCAAAAAATCAACCTGTTGATCAAAATCAATATTATGGGAATCCTGAAAATAACAGATACAAGAACAGGAAGGGAGGTGAGAAAAGACTATGTAACTGAATAACCAGGAGTTGTTTCCAAATGGCGATAAAGCTTTTCTTAGCTGCCATGGGGCATAATTCATTTTGCTTAGTTATATGAAATTACTGTTATCAAAGATACCATTTTAAATCATACTATTATAGATATATATGGTAAAAGCTATAGTAATTACCCTAATACTGAAGCCACACCAAACATTAATCTTTCCCCAGAAAGTCAGGGAGTCTTGATCCACCACCTAAGTGATTTGCTAAGTTTTAGAACACTAGTGAAATACAAAATAATGGAGGCTCATCTTTTACTCTATGGATCAAATTTTAAATTAAAAACATTTTTTTTTGATGGAAAGACAATGCCAAACAACCAGTCAACTAGCTAACAACACTTTATTTGTTTCTGGAAAAATCATTTTTAAAATCTGAGAGTAGAAAAACAAGTCTTATTAGACAGAAATTAGTCTATGAACATTTTTGGGTATCAGAAATGTCTGTCAAACAATAAGATGCATAATCTTCTGAAGCCAAAGAATTAGCAGAAAATTTCTTTTACATGTTGAAAGGCTTAAAAAAAAAAAATTCAGAACATAGAAACAATAACCACATAAAAACCCAAAGTAGGCCAGGTGCAACTTGCACCTGTAATCCCAGCACTTTGGGAGGCAGAAGATAGGCAGATGCTTGAGGCCAGGAGTTTGAGACCAGCTTGGCCAATATGGCAAAACCCCGTCTCTACCAAAAAAACAAAACAAAACAAAGTATACAGTGTTGCTCTTTTAGGCCTTACAACATAAAGGATATATGCTACAAAACTTCTTTGGAAAAAGTTGCTTCAAAACAATGGTCAGCCTCATTCAGTATTCTGTCATCTATAGAGAATGGCCCCATGGAGACACCTAAGGTGTGTCTGCCCCTAAGAATCGGATTTAATGTACAGAAGGAATGAAAGTAGTATTACAGAAACCAAGAGCTCCTCATGGAATAGGAAGAAACAGAACTAAGAGTTCCACTTCTTTAAAACAGGTTTTTGTGGGCTGGTCTAGAGACCTAGTACGGTACTCAAATTATTAAAAAGAATTTTCGAGGTGGGGTCAGTCATTTTAAGAGTAATTGTCTGCACTATCCAAAACAATAGCCACTAGCCACATGTGGCTACCGACCACTGAAATGTGGCCAGTCTGAACTGAGATGAGCAAATTACACACCAAATTTCTAATATTCGGTATTTTTAAAAGAATAAAAAATGCCTTAATAATATTTTATACTGACTACATGTCAAAATAGTAACTTTTTAGCTATATTAGGTTACATAAAATATATTAAAATTAATCTTGACTGGTTGTTTTCACTCTGAAATGATCTGATCATTTAAACCCTCTGGGTCTCAGTTTCCTAATCTCTCAAATGGACAAAATAATTGTCCTGCTTACCTTTCAGGGTTATTAGGAGGGTCAAATAATAAAATGTGAAAGATTTTGTTTGAAAAACTACACACCACCACTTCAAATGTGAAGTATCACTGTAAATCCTCTCACACAGATAATTAAAAGATTCTGGCCAATCTAGAAGCAAAATGATTTCCATTTTTAATATATTATTCTAAAAAAAAAATCTGAGCTATGGTTCCACAAGCAATGATCACAACTGCAACCTTCATTACTGAAGACAGCAGTGCAGTGGCAGAGCACAGCACTCCACTTGCTTTGCCTGTCAGGCTCTGCACTGCTTGTCCCAACAACATGGTCCTGAAGCACACTTCAGTGGTTAAGACCTCAGGATCTAAAGCCTGACCGCCTACCTGGCTCTGCCACTTACACTGTGTGACCATGGTCAAATGTGTTAACTTCTCTAAAGCTTAGTTTCCTCATCTATAGAACTGTGGCAAAAACACCCGTCTCAGAGTTGTAAGGTTAAAGGGATTTAACTCATATAAAAGCACTTAGGACAAAGCCTGACGCATAGAAAGCATCCAGCAGACATCAGCTGCTGCTGTGGCGCTGCCCGTGCTTTGGCTCAGTACCGGCTCTCACTGCTGCAAACAAGCTGACTCTACATTCATCCCGTTTCCAGGTCTTGTTTTTCTTTTTTTCTAATCATCTACAATGTCTTAACAGTGCCAAGTATTATAACCTGATATTAAGAATAAGTAATTAACCTAGTTCAATTCACTGATTTTAAATGAGATACCTAGTGCTCAGAGAGCTTTCCTATGACTTAGCAATCAGCACTCAGTCTAGAATCCAGATCTGTTGACTAAAATGGGTTTTAAAAAAGAGGAAAAGAGAAGTGTAAGGTCCAACAAGGGGCAAGACTAAGAGAACACCTAACTGCCCTCAATGAGAGCACAACTCAGGCCTGGTCATGTTACCACCAAGGTTACTGAGAAAATTTACTAATTAAGCTGCTGAATATGATCCTCAAAAATGGCAATAAAGCTGGAAGCTCTCTAAAACCTAGGTCTCATTTAAACTTGAATTTAGTATATTTAAGTCAATAACACCTATAAAAATCCCTTCAGCTCTTAACACAGTAACAGCAAAAAGTCCATGGATGTTGAAACATTCTCAACATCAAAAGATCCCAACTTGTATTGTTGGTTCCCGTTGGCCCTCAACCATTATATGCTTTCTAGGAACTACAACTGCATGCTTAAAGTAAAGGCTACACTAAACTATCCCTCTATAATTAACCTATTTCTCAATCTCCATTTTCCTCCTCATTACATTTCCCTTAAGATCCCTTCAAGAAATTTCTTCTAAAAACAGAACCTGGAGAGAAATCCATAGTAACCTACTGCTACTACTGTCACCCCTCTCCTTTTTTTAAAGTATAGAACCTACATTTCCATGCTCTATCAAATTATTTTCTAAGCCCAAGAATCAGAAAATAACAACCCTGGTTCTTAGATACGAAACAGAAAAGAGTGTTACACATAATCTTTGATTAAAAGGCTTTTCAAAACATTTTAAAAACCAGTCATTGGTCTCCATGTTAATTACAAATGTATTGGAGCTGAAATATAATAAAAATCACCGTTTTTAATGTGAAAAAGCTCTTTTAAAGAATCTAAATATTTAAATTAATATTTAAATGATAGGATAATAAAAACTATCATAATGAAAATACTGTTGAAGGCCTTGATGGTGTCTAATTGTTTTTATAGGAAGTTATGTTATCTGGCTTTTTATTTAAAATAGAAAATAACCCATGGTGTTAATTTAAAAAAAAAAAACCACAGTGGCCACTGGGGACTATTAAATGTATGCATTTTCAGTATTCATGGCATAAGAACCTATTTTATGCCCTATTATAAAAATTATCACAATATATTATTTCCCAATTTTAAAGTTCACCTTTATATGACAAAAAATAAAGCAAAGTATAAGCTAATGTTCTGCATGAAAAGGATAAAGTCATGGCACAGGGTTTTGGCAAAGCACCAGCTGGAGAAGAGAAATTTCAATTATATTCCTGGTTCTGTCACCATGATGAAAACAAGGTCAATCACTTAATTCATTCTAATGCTTAGGTTCCTTATATTAAAGATGAACAAATGTATTAGAACAGGTAATATCTGGCCTTTTCAAAAATAAGAAAATATAAATTACATAAAATAGACTTTTTACTGTATTGAGTTTATATGCCAACATTTATATAAATGGACCTGCCCACCTGGCTCATGTAGATATCTGCCTAGATACACCTGCTGGCTCCTACTAGAGACAAAAAAAAAAACAGTTCCAGGAAACCTGTCTTAAAAACCCTATGACTCACAATTCCTCATATGGGCTATAAAGTGTGCCATTTGGGGTTTTCTTTTCTTTTCAAGAGCTATCTGGTAACACTCTATGGAAATACCAGCTGTCCTCACTTCACCAACAGGTTGTATTCAAATTCAGTTGTAAGCTGATTATTTGAAATTTGGAGAACAGTCTAATTTACAGTAGTGGCCTAGCCTGCTAAACTTAACATTTATTAGAGGTATTAAACCTTTCTTTATATTGTGCTCATTGGGCAGATACTATTGATGTGTCTATGAGACACACAGGAATACCCTATCAGTGCCGAAGATCTGGCAAAAGAAGGAAAAACTTCTTATATCCCTAAGCTTCTGATGATGTAAGTTCTAGTAAGGACATGGTTGAGGGGAGAGACTGGAACCACGGGGTGAGACAGGAATGAAGTGGGCAACAATAAGAAAAGCTGTCACTTCAGATTTGGTGAGAAGTCAAATGGCACAATAATCACCATTCATGTGTTAGAGGCTTATTTATAAGCTGCCTACACATAAGTGACCACCTATACTGACTTGGTGATTTAGAGATTCGATTTATACAAGAATGTAAAGATGTACTTGTAACAAGTAGAGCCATTGTTGTATATGTTACAACTTTAAAATTATATTCACAAAAACACAGTATTTAAAGATATCATTCAAGTGACCCCTTTCTTAAAGTTTCTCAGTAAGTAGAATAAATTCCAAACAAATACACTTATATATTGTCTTAGGCCTCTTCTCTAGCCATTTCACATACATTCTGACTTATCAGCTAATTCTTGAACTCCTTAGACACAGGGACCAACAGAGCCTAATTCAACACTCAGATGCTTGCCAAACTACTGAATCTTCATAAAGTACACCCGAGCATCCTTTTCAATAAACTTCTTAAGTTTCTTTTTTTTTTTTTTTTTTTTTTTTTTGAGACGGAGTCTTGCTCTGCCGCCCAGGCTGGAGTGCAGTGGCCGGGTCTCAGCTCACTGCAAGCTCCGCCTCCCGGGTTTACGCCATTCTCCTGCCTCAGCCTCCCAAGCAGCTGGGACTACAGGCGCCCGCCACGTCGCCCGGCTAGTTTTTTTTGTATTTTTTAGTAGAGACGGGGTTTCACCATGTTAGCCAGGATGGTCTCGATCTCCTGACCTCGTGATCCGCCCGTCTCGGCCTCCCAAAGTGCTGGGATTACAGGCTTGAGCCACCGCGCCCGGCCAACTTCTTAAGTTTCTTAGAAGCTCTTTTCATTGGGCAAACGGCCTTTCACACCATGGAACAAGAGTCTGATAAGCCTTTACCCCTTTACCTTTACTCAGACTTACAGAGGACATAACCTTCTCGTAAGAAATCCCAGGCAATGACCAACCAGACTGCAAAGACTATCCTACATAAACAGCCTCTGACAGAGGCCCAAGGCATCGGTCAATGCCAAACCATGAGAAGCCTACCAAAACCCTAACCATTTCATATACCTATGCATCCCTTCCCAGGCACCCCTAAGAGCAACCAAAAGGCAGGTGTCTAGGGCCACATCATCTCCTCTCATCTCATATTTAATTATCCTCCCTAATACTTGCTGATGACACCCCTAGGCTCAGGACATGTAGAAATGAATTATTTATCATTTCCCCTTTCCTTGTATCCCCCAGCCTGATTAACTCCTCTCAAATGTAGTCACTCATCCGGAACCTGCGAATCAATCTACGCTGACTCTCCCTCTGTATCCTTTAAACAAAGTCTAGGGGTTACATTAATAGTCCCTTCACCAGTATTTCACACTCTGGTATCTACCCCTTCTAATCCAATTCCACAATTTTCCCAGGTAAACATACTAAAATACAAACTTTTATGTCACTCTACTAAAACATTTTCAGCATTTTCCCCCAAGCCCTGAGAAAACCTCCTAGCCTTTCCCAGCTCAACTCTTCACAGTTCCACCCTTGGTTCCCTCCCTTTCCCCCAAGTAAAACCCATCCTTTAACACATAGAGGCTACCATGTATTTCTGAGTTTTCACTGTTTGGAATCCTTTTCTATTCTGCTCCTTATTCA
Organism: Trachypithecus francoisi; assembly: GCF_009764315.1. Classification (NCBI taxonomy): domain Eukaryota; kingdom Metazoa; phylum Chordata; class Mammalia; order Primates; family Cercopithecidae; genus Trachypithecus; species Trachypithecus francoisi. The sequence continues at coordinate 74,140,103 of NW_022681455.1, forward strand.
CCTAATTTCAACTCTAAGGAAATTTCTGTTCCTCTGCCCCATCTCAGCCTGAGTTATGCACCTCTCTCTCTGTACTGCAACAGTTCCCCATAAATGCCTCACCTGCCACTTTTATAGCCTGTGTTTTCCCCTATTAAATAATGTGGACCTAAATATCTTGCTATAGCCTACATCCAATTCTTAGCACAATGCCTGGCTCAAAAGAGGCATATATAAGAAATCAAAATAATTTTTCATTAGAATAGAGAATTGAAACAGTAATTTCAAAGGTCTTTTAGAACATTTTAATGTCTTGAAACCTTGACATAAAAGATGAGTGCCCATTTAGTTAACTATTATCAGCTTTTAGTATTAACAATTTGGAAAATTTTTAATAATTACAGATTTTAAAATTTTTTTAACTTACTTTGCATTTAGTTATAGTTTCCTATACTACATTAGCTAGTTTAGAATTCCCTTGCAGTAAACAATGTCCTAGGTTTATTTTAAGGTTAATGTACACTGCAAACTTTAAAAATCAGCCCAAGTACTAAATAAAGAGGGAAAAAGAAACTGACACTTTACTTCCTATTATGTCTATTATGTTTTCCTTTAATACTCTATTTCTGTATCACATATAATAACATCATCTCACTTAATTCAACCCTCATTTAACAAAACACAAGGAAACTAAGGCCCAGAGAGGCTAAATAAAATGTAAGGTCACACCATTCTATGTGCTATGTGGGAGAGTGAGATTTCAAATCCTCTGAACTTGGCTACAAATTCCACGCTCTCCCTACTTATAAAATGATATTATTATGAAACACCTAGGAACAGCTATTTGAAAGATAAAGATCTATAAAATGTACTTACCTTTGAAAAACTATTGGCAAGATTAATAACTATGCATTAAATTGTACAAACTCAGCAAGTTACTTTGTATGCATATTCAAAGACATTAAATATTAAAATGAATCTCCATTAAAACTAAAACATTAAATCAAATAAATGCCTTAAAAATCTGTAAGAATAATTTTCTTTTTAATTCTATGTTTAAACTGCTTAATATAAATAGTTTATACATATACTACCTTCTTTTGAGCAGCTTCCTTCTTTTTCTTGTCGTCTTTTTTCTTTTTCTTTTCTTCCATCAACTGTTCTTCTTCTTGCACTAAATCCCTGAACCACACAGTTGCAATTAACTTTCCCAAAATGTATTGAGAGATAAAAATAATGTTGCATACAGGTTCATTTTCACTTTTTCACTCTTATTAGAAGACATGGCAAATTATTATTTTATCATTCACTGAAATAAAATGCAACCTGCAACCTAACCCTAACTATATAGCCACTATATGGTACAATTCACTTTAATAAGCCACAAGTAGTACAACTTTTATCTCAATATCATATCAAGGAAGGTTACAACCTAAAATCAGCAAATTTTACATTGGGAAACAAGCAATTTCCTCCAATCCTAGAATGTAAACTTCATTTAAGCTGGAGTTACCTTGCTACTGGCCCCAAGTATCAATTAGTAGCTAATGGCAATGCCTGAGACCTCCTCACAATCCCCTCTCACCTAGGTTTCTGGAAGCTACCTTTAGTTTTCCTTGCCCTAAATAGCTTTGTAAATATTTTTAGAACATAACTTAATAATCTTAATAATAAATAGGTGACTTGTATTTCAGCATTACAACAATTTCATATTCCACAAACATCACAAAGTATTCTATCAATTCTTAGGAAACAATCATGTACTCTTGTTTATTTTGAGACGGAGTCTTGCTCTATCACCCAGGCTGTAATGCAGTGGCGTGATCTCTGTTCACTGCAGCCTCCGCCTCACGAGTTCAAGATATTCTCCTGCCTCAGTCTCCCAAGTAGCTGGGACTTTACAGGCGCCTGCCACCATGCCTGGCTAATTTTTGTATTTTTAGTACAGAGGGGGTTTCACCAAGTTGGCCAGGCTGGTCTCAAACTCCTGACCTCAAGTGATCCGCCCACCTCGGCCTCCCAAAGTGTTGGGATTACAAGTGTGAGCCACGGCGCCCGGCCTAATAATGTATTCTTCATATTAGTTTGTTTAAATTTTTAAAATCTCAAATGGCTAAAGTTGTCAACAGAACTTGTGGTTCAGGATTTCAAAGGGACAGACTGGGCAAATGTGTTTCAGGAAACAGGTTATTACCTTTCGGGGAAAAAGATTATTACTTTTTTATTCTATTCAAAGCTGATAAGCAAAAGCAAAAGCCACCCCACCCAAGAATAAACACAAGAGCAGTCTGAAATGGATGTTTTAGGTACCATCCTTTCTGGTGGAGCTCTAGAGAGGTTCCAGAAGACCAGAGCAAGAAAGCATGAGGCAAAAAGACTGTCTAAGGAATAAAAAAGCCATAGCTACTCAACCCCTCCCACCCACTTCCCCTTCAGATGTCTCCACGGCCAACAGGTAGTAGTTGCTTCTAAATGCAGCCTAAAGCCAAATAAATACTCTTTAAAGAAACAAAACCTTCCACAGGAGTCTGTTAGGTGCTTGAATGGGTTTGGTTGTCTCAGAACAAAGTCCATCACACTGTAAAGTAAAAGCCTGCCAATCAACACCCTTCACACAGATCAGCCTTCCCATTCACGGAAGGAGTCTACTGGGCAAAGAAACCTTTGCAAAGGTGGAAGAAATTCACTCCAGCTACCTATAGTCATCACCCTAAAGTCTAGACCCTAAACCTTCATTCATAATACCAACAACCAAAATCACCAGTTACCCAAAGAAAAGCATCACACAAAATGAAAATACCTAACTCTGCCCTGAGGAAGTTTTTCAGAGAGGACACTAAGAATATCAGGCAGACAAGGAGAGGTTTAGAGATATGAACTAGACATTTGGGAAGCTGCACATTATTTATCCAGGCTGGAATGCATATGGCAGTAGGGACGTTGAAGAAGATAAAAGGAGAAAGATAGGCAAGTGTCTAAGAAACTGGAAGGGGTTGCTACAGGTGCACTGCAATGAGATTAAACAAAATTTAAGTTGGCTTTGCTGACGGAACAGACTGAGAGGAGATGCAGACATTGAAAAAGGAAATGAATGACGTTATGCACAATTGATAAAAACTTAGTAAAGTATAAGACTACTAAAATCAGCTAAAAGGATAACTGGAAGAAGAGTATGATAACTGTTGCTATATTTCGCTATCATTTTGTTACAAGCAGAACTGTCATGTGGCTAATGGAGTAACATAACAGATTCCTGCCAACTGTGGCAATGACTCACTCTTTTGAATTCTGTGTGCAGGAGGTAGTAAGACTGAACAAGCTCACTCACAGTACAAACCCAGGGAAGGTAAGGAGCAAGACAGCCACAGCATACGAGAGCAGCAGAGTAAAATCAGTAAACAATGGCAACCAGGTTACACCACTGTCATGTTACCTACCCCGAGACACGCAGAAGTCAAGATTAAAAGCTGATTACTAGCTCAAAATACTTAATCTTCTTCAGTCTGTTTCTTCATGAAAAAACGGGGGACAAATGGCCATACATGTCAATGTCTTAGTATTTTTACAAGAATTAGGACTGCTTACTTAGCACAAAGCTTATCTAGTAAGCACTCGATTGCCTAGTCATGAATCCAACTCACCAGTCCTCAGTGGCACCCAAAAGGTTGTCTTTACCCTACTTGTGTCAAAATATCACAGATACTTATTCAGAAACATCTAGCATCTTCAGCATTTGTTCTTCATGTTCTGCTGTGAATTACAGACATGTCCTTTTCTGATCTTCTATGTCACTATAATTTTACTCCATGTAATGGTCTCTATCTGGAGTATTTTGTCCTTTCTCAAACTTCATTTTCAAGACTTTTTGATGAGGTTACTAACAAGTGTTTTCCTGGCCAAAAATTTCCCCCTTAGTACTTAAAAGATGTACCACACATTTCTTCTCAAGGAAATATCACAATATCAGTTGATACTGTAAGCACAGAGGGGAGTAAGTTCTGTTCTTCAACACCATCATCACAGCCAACCAGTCATATGTTTTCCCGTATCTCCTCCTTCAGAAAGCCAACTGAAAAAACAAACAAACAAACAAACAAAAAAACTTGTGCCCAAACACGTCAGCTTCCAGGAGTTCAATGTTCATAGAGACTCAGTTAAGACATCTGACTATATCATTTACCACAACTATTAAGAGGAGTAAGGGCTGATGGATTTGAAAGGCCTAAGTGGGCCACTTTGTTTGATGCACCTGCCACCAAGACAACATTCCAATTAGCAATCATTCATGCCCTGAAGGCTACTTTGCAGGATACCTCACATCTGTAGGTTCTATGAATCTACCTCGTCTGTAAAAACCAGACTCCCCTTTTATCAGAACTTGACTTATGTCCTTCATCTCATGTATAAAGCCTTTGAGGTGGCCTGTAAAAGTCAATGACACTGAGGGAACTTTCTAGGAAGATGGAAATGTTTTCTAACTTGATTGGAGTGGTAGTTATAAGGGTGTATACATTTGTCAAATCATTCACCTATACACTCAACGTTTAAATGTTACTGTATGTAAATTGTATCTTAAAGTTGATTTCATACATTGACTAGGGGAAATGCAATATCTGGATCCGAAAAAACAAATAGATCAAGATTAGGATGGTACATTAAACACAACAAATCAAGCTAAGCTTCAAATTTTGCCCACATCTTCCAGTAGCCACTACAAATGATTTACTTGTACTGTTCAAGAATGCGTTTCTGGCCGGGTATGGCGGCTCAGGCCTGTAATCCCAGCAGTCTGGGAGGCCAGGAGTTTGCGAACGGAATAAGCAACCTAATGAGAGTTTGTCTCTATTTAAAGGGCCTACCAAGGCAGCAGGGTACACCTCGGGGCGAGAATGCCCCTTCCTATTCTTGTGCTTCCTGACACTTGCTGGTCAATTTTTCCCACATTCTCAGCACTGAATATCATTAAAATTAATCCCTTCTGAAGGGTACTCTTTCTTGTACACGCTATTGGAAGTATGCATGAAGTAGCACTAAGCTTCTAGTGAGCAATTTGGAAGTATCTATTCACAACGAATTTTTAAATGTCACTATCTTATAATCCATCAATTCAAATCTAATCCTCTGAAAAAGGAACTGTACAAAGATAGACACTGCAGCATAAAATCATAACCAAAAACCAATCAATAGGGAAAAGTTAGATCATCCTGTAATCACACCAAGGAATATTACACAGTAATTTTAAAGTGGGGCGGGGGTAGATTTCCATGGTGTACAGAACCAGCTCCCAATAGAAACCTCAAGCACTAAACTTATTTATTTACTTAAGAGATGAAGTCTCACTCTGTTGCCCCGAGCTGGAGTGAGGTGGTGCTGGTCTCAAATTCCTGGGCTCAGGCAACCCTCCTACCTCGGCCTACCAAAGTTCTGGGATTACAGGGGTGAGCCACTGTACTCAGCCAGGAAACATGATTTTTTTGTAGGAAAAAAATTTCTACAATTTTGTAGGAACAACTGAACACATCTGAAGAAAACAAACATTTGGTACAGGTTGTAAACAAGAGTAGTGAAATAAGACAGGTGTAAGAACTGTTTCAACTGTGGAAGGCTTTATGGAGCAGTAAGAAGTCGATCTGGCTCTTGCAAAAGAGGCAAGATTTTTTAGGAGCACAGAAAGGTGTGGGCACAAGTGAAGTATGGAGACTTGTCAGCATGACAACTGCAGGGACCAGCATTGACTGGAATTGAAAAAGGGAGGGAAAGTGTTGGTAAGAATAGACAATAAATTGGCAAAAACAGGGTGAGAAGACTGTTGCGAAAATCTAAGTGAATGTGTAGTTCCCCAAACTACCACAGTGGCAGTGAAAAAAGAAAGCAAAGAATAAATCTGAGATAATTCAAAATATCCTAACAATTAGCTAGGGGTGGTGGTACATACCTGTAGTCTCAGCTACACGCAAGGCTGAGGCCCAAGAATCAACTGAGCCTAGGAGTTGGAAGCTGCAGTGAGCTATGATTGTGCCACTGCATGCCACCCTGGGTGACAGAGGGAGAAATGACAATAATGTGACAAGGGGTTAGGTGTCTCTATTTTGCTTTAGGAGACAGAAAACAGGAGGTAACTTTCCTGAGGGCCTATCAGTCAGCAACACACCACAAGCCAGCCCATCCTCACACAGAAGCCAGCCCATCCTCACACAGACGCCAAATGTACGTTACAAGCTAGAAATAAAAATACACTTCATATCTTCTGCCAAAAAACATTCTGTTCTCCTACTTTCTCCCCTGCAGATCCCACCTTCTTCTATTTCCTTCCAGTCTTCCTCTTTTCCCATTTGATTGCCACCCCCCATTCCTTTTCTCATTTTTATCCTCCTACCTAAATTAATCACCAAAACCAGTCTAGCACTACACAACAGGAAGTCACTAGTAACCTTCAAAACTATAGAATTCACCAGACAGTAGAGATGAAAACTGAACTGGAGCAAAAATAGGTAAGGAAGTTGGAGATTTGGATCAGTTTTTCAAAAGCTTCAGCTGTAAAATGAACAGAATAGGATAAAATGAAGTTTTGTATATTTTTTTAAAGTAAGGAAAACTAATAGTTATCTGCAAGTGGAAAGGGGTCATCGTATCGAAGGGTGGGGAACATGCTATTTACAATAACTGACAATTATCTGCAAATACAGTAGTTAAATAAAATGGATACATCCTTAAAATGGAATATTATGCAGCTGCAAAAGAAAGGTCTCCTCTACATCCAGATGTGAAAGGATCAGGAGGGCTTAAAGTTAACTGGAAAAACAAAACAAAATCTAAGGCTCAGTGTGCTATCTTTTTGTGTTGGGAGGGATATTACTATATATATTTACATGTCCTTGTATGTGCATAAAGAAATTCTGGAGATGTATATATATACAAATAAAAAAAATATATTTGTGACAGAGTATGACGAGAAGAGAGGACAACAGACAGAGTGACAGCAATGCTGTATATTTCTTAGCTTAGCTTTAGCTGGCATGTCTTCCCCTTAGGAAGGAAGGAGAATAGCATACAAACAGATAGCAGTAAGGATCCAGATGACAGTATGGATCTCAAAAAGTGGGAAGTTGAGCTTGAAAGGGGCTTCTACTAGCACCATAATTTGAGCAATAAATTATGCTAACAAAAAATTACAAAAAACTGAATAAAATAAGAACCCATGGGTCCATACTGATATGAATGAATGACTCAGTGAGTGAATGGGGAGAAGTACCAAATCTTACAGTAAAATATCAACTAATGTAAGAAGAATGGTTGACTTTAAAAATCACTATTCAGCCCTACTGATTAAGGTAAGCACATTGACGAGAAACAAGACATGTACGTACTCTCACTAAAGTATCTCCCAACAATAATGTTATTAATTACAAGGAGAAAAATACTAACTTCACAGAGATGAAACCTGACACAGACCACCTTACCCAAGCAGTTGAAGTTAACCATCACCAATAATGGGATAAAAGGATATCAGGCAGCTCCTGACATGATGTACTGAGAACACTACATCAGTTCTGCACTATTCCTGCCAAAACAGCATAACCTGATCAGGTCATAAGGAAATATCAGACAAATACAGACTGAGGGACATTCTACAAAGTAACTAGCCTGTATTCTTTAAAAATATCAAGGTCCTGAAGAACAGAAACTAAGAAACTTCCAGAATGCAGGAAACTAAACAAACATGAAAACTAAATGCTACTTGTGATCTTGGATTGAAGACCTGACCAGGAAAAAATAAATTTTCTTTGGCTCTAAAGAGAATTATTGGCCGGGCGCAGTGGCTCAAGCCTGTAATCCCAGCACTTTGGGAGGCCGAGATGGGCGGATCACGAGGTCAGGAGATCGAGACCATCCTGGCTAACATGGTGAAACCCCGTCTCTACTAAAAATACAAAAAATTAGCCGGGCGAGGTGGCGGGCGCCTGTAGTCCCAGCTACTCGGGAGGCTGAGGCAGGAGAATGGCGTGAACCCGGGAGGCGGAGCTTGCAGTGAGCTGAGATCGGCCACTGCACTCCAGCCTGGGTGACAGAGCAAGACTCCGTCTCAAAAAAAAAAAAAAAAAAAGAGAATTATTGAGACAACTGGCAAAATTTGAGTAAGATCTGTAGATCTATTAAGACTGTGCCAATGTTACAGTGCCCATTTTCATAATGGTACTGTAGTTACCAAGAAAATAACTTTGACTAAGTGTTTAGGAGTAAAGGGGTATCATGTCTGTAAGTTACTCTTAAATGGTAAAAATTAGTATGTATAAAAAACAGGGGGAATAAAGTAAATGTGATTAAATGTTAATATTTGAGGATTAAGGGTTAAGGATATTCAGAAGTTCTTTGTTCTATTCTTTCATTTCTCTACATCTGAAATTAATTCAAAATAAAAAGCTCTGCAGGTCACAGTGGCTCATGCCTGCAATTCTAGCATTTTGGGAGGCCAAGGCAGATTGCTTGGGCCCAGGAGTTCAAGACCAGCCTGGGCAACATGGCAAAACCCTCTCTCTACAAATATACAAAAATTAAGTGGGTGTGGTGGTGCATGCCTGTAGTCCCAACTACTCAAGAGGATGAGGTGGGAAGATCATTTGAGCCTGGGAAGCAGAGGTTGCACAGTGAGCTAAGATCATTCCATACTGCGCTCCAGCCTGGGTGACAGAGTAAAGCCCTTTCTCAAAAATAATAAATTAATTAAAAGCTCAGATTGAGGAAAGCTAGTGAGTTTAGAAACTCAGAAAATAATAGATACTACACCATAAGGACAAAAACACTTACAATTTACAAAGGATTCTGAGATATTATCCATTTTGAACTCACAACCTTGAAACATGGCACTGGTATTATTCCCCTTTGACAGTTAAAGAAATTGAGGATCAGAAAGTCCTAATGCCTTGTTAGATGGTACAAGACTGTGGTAAAGTTAACCCAAAACTCAGTCTGCTAAATCTACTCACCCAAATCCTACTCTTCTTTTAAAAGGCTTAATTTCTAATTCCTTCATGATTCTTTCCAATCCAAACATACCTCACCCTCGACCTCTAATTAAACAATACTCATTTTCTAATTATTTTATTTTATTTGAGACAGCATCTTGCTCTGTCACCCAGGCTGGAGTGCAATGGCTCGATCTCCGCTCACTGCCACCTCCACCTCCCTGGTTCCAGTGATTCTCCTGCCTACTTGTACAATACTCCTGAGCAGCTAGGACTACAGGTACCTGCCACCACACCCAGCTAATTTTTGAATTTTTAGTAGAGACAGGATTTCACTATGTTACACAGGCTGGTCTCAAACTCCTGACATCAGGTGATCCACCTGCCTCCGTCTCCTAAAGTGCTGGGATTACAGGTGTGAGTCACTGTGCCCAGACATTTTCTAATTATTTTAGATGTTAATCTCACTCTTCCAAATAGGACTAATTACTGCTCTGGGGACAAAAAACAGTCCTACTTGTACAATACTCCCTGTCGCTGGGCACTCTAATTAGATTCCAATTCCTGCTTCCTTGCCTTTACTAACACTGTAACCCCAACACGACTGCCAAAAATGCACTCTTTTAATTCTTACTCTTACCCATATGTTACTTCTCCTTTAAGGACCAGTTCAATTCCAATCTATTCAAATAAGCATTTCCTAGGCAGCATAGCATGCAGTGAAAACCCCTAGGTCCAAATGTCAAATAGAAGTGGTCTTAACCTCAATTCCACTATCTATGTGTATAATCTTAATTTATTTTATTTCTCTGAAACTTTCTTCATCTAATTTATCAGACGTCTCAAATTGGACCTCCCTCAATGGGTGATTGTGAAGATCTAATTGGGTAACGCAGATGAAGTACTTAACAGATGCACGTAAAAAGTGTACCCGGGGCAGGGCGCGGTGGCTCAAGCCTGTAATCCCAGCACTTTGGGAGGCCGAGACGGGCAGATCACGAGGTCAGGAGATCGAGACCATCCTGGCTAACACGGTGAAACCCCGTCTCTACCAAAAAATACAAAAAACTAGCCGGGCGAGGTGGCGGGCGTCTGTAGTCCCAGCTACTCGGGAGACTGAGGCAAGAGAATGGCATAAACCCGGGAGGCAGAGCTTGCAGTGAGCTGAGATCCGGCCACTGCACTCCAGCCTGGGCGACAGAGCGAGACTCCGTCTCAAAAAAAAAAAAAAAAAAAAAAACAGGTGTACACGGACTAGGTGTGGTAGCTCACACCTGTAATCCCAGTGCTTTGGAAGGCCAACGTGGTAGGATCACTTGAGGCCAGGAGTTTGAGACAAACCTGGGCAACATAGCAAGACCCTGTCTCTACAAAAATTAAAAAATTAGCCAGGTACAAAGGCACATGCCTGTAGTCCCAGTTACTCAGGAGGCTGAAGCACAAGGATCACCTGAGCCCAAGAATTCAATGCTACAATGAGCCACGATCACGCCACCGTATTTCAGCCTAGGCAATAGAGTAAGAACATGCCTCCAAAAAAATAAATAAATAAAATGTAAAATGTGTACACTAATAGCTAGCCATGAGAGACTAGGCACATAGCACTGCACTAAACTAAGGTTAGGATGCAAAGAAGGTTGCAACCAAAGGAGGAAGTGTATACAGTAGAAAATAAAACAATACATAAAAACAATTATTATAGCACAATGCAGAATTAGGTGGATGCAAAACCAACAGCTAAAGGTCCCAGATTGCAAACCAGAGCAAATCAGGTACCAGTTACCAAAAGAGAACCAAGGTATCAAAAGATAAATCTATAGACCAATAACCCTTATGAATACAAACATAAAACTCCTCAACAAAAGACTAACAAACCAAATCTAGCAACATACAAACAGGACTACACAAAGTGGATTTATCCCAGGAATGCAAAATTGGTTTAACATGAAAATCAACGATATACACCATGTTAATAGAATAATGGACAAAGAGCTACATGATGATTTCAAGAGACACAGAAAAAGCATCTGACAAAATCCAGTATCATTTTGTGAGACAAAAACACTCAAAATAGGAATAAAAGAAAACTTCCTTAACCTGATAAAGGCTCACAGCTCACAATATACATAATGATAATGACTGCATACTTCTCCTTAAGATTAGGAACAAGACGAGGATGTCTGATTTTGCCACTTCCTATTCAACATTGACCTGGAGGTTCCAGTCAGAAAAAAGAGTGTATGTGTGAGTAAGCATGCACCAAAATTGGAAAAGATGTAAAACTCTCTCTATTCACAGATGACAGGCTCTTGTACACAGAAAGTCCGAATGAATCCATATACATAAAGACTACTAGAACTAATGAACATGTTCAGCACAGCCACAGGATACAGTATCAACATGCAAAAATCAATTGGCTGACACACACTATAATATGGACAAAACTTGAGGACACTATGCTAAGTAAAATAAGCCAGTCACAAAAGGACAAAAACTCTGTGACTCCACTAATGAGGTATCTAGAATAATCAAATGCATAGAGACAGAAGGTGGAATGGTGGCTGCCAAGAGTTGAAGGCAATAGGGAGTTACGATTTAATGGGTACAGAGTTTCCGTTTTACAAGATGAAGAGATGCAGAGATGGATAGTGGTGATGGCTGCACAACAATGTGAATGGACTTAATGCCACCAAACGACATCATTTAAAATGGGTAAGATGGTAAATTTTACGTGTTTTACAATTTTTAAAAAACTTTAAAAAAAACTATTGTATTTCTATACAGTAGCAGTGGACAACCCAGAGAGTAAATCAAGAAAACAATTCCATCTACAATAGCATCAAAAAGTTTTAGGAATAAATTTCACAAAAGCACAATTAAACACTGAAAACTACCTAACATCTTTGAAAGCAATTAAAGACCTAAATAAACAGAAAAAGATTCCATGTTTGTGAACTGGAAGACTTAATATTATAAAATGCAATACCGTCCACACTGGCCTACATATTCAACACTGTTCCTATCAAAATCTCAGCTGCCTTTTTGCTGAAATTGACAAGCTTATCCAAAAATTCACAAGAAATGCAACCAGAATAGTCAATGCAATCTTTAAAAAAAATTTTTTTTAAATAATTAGTAGCTGGTTATCTAGCCAATGCAGTCTTGAAGGCAGGCTCATACTGATTCCAAACTTATTACAAAGCTGAAGTAATTAACACAGTGTGGAAGTGGCATAATGATGAACACACAGTATCAACAGAATAGAGAGTCCAGAAATAATTCTTCATTTTATGATCAAGTGACTTGACTTTCAACAGCGTGCCAAGATGAAAGTCTTTCCAACAAATGAAGCTGGAATAACTGGATAGTTACGTAACAAGAATGAAGTTGGAGCCCTCATGCCATAGGCAAAACTTAACTCAAAATGAATTACAGAACTAATCATAAGAACTAACACTATAAAATTATTAGAATACAAGTAAATCTTTGTGTCCTTGGATTTGTTGCCAACACCAGTAACAGAAAAAAAAAATGGGTAAACTACACTTACAAAATTAAAAATTTCTGTGCTTCAAGGGGCTCCATCAAGAAAGTGAAGAGAGACTGCGCGCAGTGGCTCATGCCTGGGATCCTAGCACTCTGGGAGGCAGAGGTGGGTGGATCATTTAAGCCTAGGAGTTCAAGGCCGGCCTGGCCAACATGGTGAAACCGTGTCTCTATTAAAAACACAAAAATTAGTCGGGTGTGGTGGTGGGTGCCTGTAATCCCAGCTACTTAGGAGGCTGAGGGAGGAGAAATGCTTGAACCTGGCAGGTGGAGTTTGTGGTGAGCTGAGATCATGCCACTGCACTCCAGCCTGGGCAACAGAGTGAGACTCTGTCTCAAAAAAAAAAAAAAACAACAACAACAAAAAAACACAATAAGTAAAAACAAAAGCCACAAAATAGGAAAAAAAATACCTGTAAATCATGTATCTAATAAGGGACTTGTATCTAAGCCATATAAAGATCTTTTTCAGTGACAAAAAATATCACCTAATTTAAAAATGGGAGAAGAATCTGAATGGTCATTTCTCAGATCAGATATACGAATGGCCAATAAGGACATGAAAAGATTCTAATCATTAGCCATTAGGAAAATGTAAATCAAAACCACAATGAGATACCACTTTACATCCATTAGGATGGCTAAAATCAGAAACAAGAACCCTAACAAAATGCTGGCAATGGAAAGGATTTGGAGAAACCAGCGCCTCCATACATTGCTGATGAGAATGTAAAACTGTGCAGCTGCTTTGCTAACAGTCTGGCAGTTCCTCAAAAAGTTAAATAAAGGCTGAGCAACACAGTGAAACCCTATCTCTACAAAATATACAAAAAAATTAGCCAGGCGCGGTGGCATGCGCCTGCAGTCCCAGCTACCTGGGAGGCAGAGGTGGGAGGATGGCTTGAGTCTGGGAGGTGGGAGGTTGCAGTGAGCTGAGATTGCGCCAATGAACTTCAGCCTGGGCAAGAGAGGGAGTCCGTCTCAAAAAACAAAACAAAACAACACAAACAAAAAGTTAGAGTTACCATATGACCCAGCAATTCCACTCCTAGGTGTATAACCAATAGAATTGAAAATATATGTCCACACAAACATTTGTACATAAATGTTCATAGCAATATTATTCATAAAAGCCCCAAAGTAAAAAACAGCCCAAATGCCCATTAACTGACGAATGGACTAACAAAATGGGCAACAGCCATACAATGACATTTATTTGCCCATAAAAAGGAATAAAGGATATATGCGATGTGATGGACGAATCTTGGAAACATTACACTAAATAAGACAAGTCAGGTACAAAAGAATCATATAGTATGATTCCACTCAAACGAAAATAGGCAAATTCATAGAGTTACAATAGAATGTAGATTAGTGGTTGCCAGAGGCTGGGGGGAAGGGACAAATGGGGAGTGGCTGCTATTATGGGGCTTTTGGGTAAGGGGTGAAAATTCTAGAATCAGATGGTGGTGCTGACTGCACAACTCTGTGAATAAACTAAAAACCATTAAATCATACACTTTGTGGACTTTAAAGGGGTGAATTTTATCGTACGGGAATTTTATCTGAATAAAGCTGTTATTTAAAAGTTGAGAGAGAAATTGAAGGGTACATTCAGAGAAGGAAGAATTGGGGACAGGGTAAAAGGTGGAAGGCAAAATTGATAAGCTGAGAGTCACTGGGGAAGAGCTAACAAAGGTTTCTAAGAAATAGTGACTGACAGGCCTCATAAACATGGCTTGAGGATGATTAACCTGCAGCAGTGTAAAGAATGCACATTTTATGACCCTATCTTTAAAAGGTAAGATTTTCACTATATGCCTCACATTGCAAAGGGATTCACAAGTGGAATAACATACAAAACATATTTCTTTTACATCATTTATATAGTCAATGATCAAGGAATAAATGATATTTAGAAGGACATTTAAAATCAGCACATACTTAACTACCATTTTCTCCCGTCCGTGCACACATGTGTTTTAGGGAAACTTCAAAAGAATGGGAGAAAGAAAGGACCAAAGTCAACAAAACACAGACGTCATAACTCTAAAAATATTCAATATTATTGCAGCAAACAGCTCAATAAATGCTCCCTGACTGAAAACCACTAATAAGAACAACAAAACAACTGAGTTGGTTTAATCTTGTTTGTTATTATACAAAATCCAATCAGTCACTGTTTGCAGAAAATATCTTGTAAGGTTCAAAGTATAAAATTCCTCAACCAGGTTTCAATCTGTTTTGAACATTCCATTTAAAATGGGAAGTCAGCTGAGTCATCATCACATAATATACTACTGCTAAAAATTTAAAATGCTTTTCCCTAGTTACAAGAGTGGAAATGCTAGGATTCCTGCTTCATAGCCAACTCAAACACACAGAGTATGCAAATCATTTTTAAAATAAGACATCTTAAATAGGAAATTTAAACTATATTTATTTTCATGGATGGCTTTTTTGTAAGATGGAAAGAAGCTATGCCTTAGTCGAATATTACTTCCTTTTGAATCTCAAACATCTTCCTCTTATTGATACTATTCAGCTCCTCTGACAACCTCCTCATAACGAAGCAGTTTCTTAATCTTTGAGGAGTAATGACCCTTTGAGATCCAATGAGCACTAAGGACTGTATCTGCTTTTGTTGTGTTTTTTTTTTATTTTAGCATACATTCAATTTTGCAAAATACTTCATAATACCTGTGGTCCCTCTGTAGAATCAGGATGAGAACCCTTGGTCTGGTGGCACCGTGCCCCTCTAATTTCAACGAGGCATTCTTTCAAGAAAGTGTATTACAAGCCCGGCCCCAATGTTTCATTTTCCTACCAGGGTTATCAGTTCATCACTGGTCAAAGCTGAAAACAAGCAACTTTTATGTCCCACAGTAAGGGAGCTACCTTCAGCATAAATCTTCATAAAAGCAGTAATCATTATGGCCGATCGATTTAAATACAAAGGCTTTTAAACCAACTGTTTGGCATTTCCTAAAATGAAAGAAACACCAAGTCAGTGTAGAAATGAGAGTACTGGATAACCTTTCGGTTAATTTACTTCAAAATGCTGTGGGGAGGGAATACTGAAGACAAACACATCATCACCTATGGGATACTCCTGCCAAAAAGGGTCAACCTGAACCTTATCATACAGACAAGACACAAAAAATGCAAATTTCAGTCTGCAAAAACTACTAGACTGGACTATTTCAAAATGGCATTGTCATTAGAGAAGCAGAAAAGGGCAGGAAAATGCTCCTAATGTAAGAGAAACATCAGACACAACTAAATGCAACCCAGGATGCAGGAACTGAGTGAAAGAACAAATATAACTTAAAAAAAAAAAAATCGAGAAAATTGGGAAACTCTGAATAGGGACCAGACAGTATTGTAAAGTTAAACTTCCTGTGGGTGATCACTTGATTGCTGTTAGGTAGGATGCCCTTATTCTGTGAGATACCTACTGCCATATTTTGGTGTGCAATGTCATGATAGAACAAACGTGGCAAAATACTAATAATCATTAAAACTAGGTAAAGAGACACAGGTATTTGTTGCAACATTTTTGCAATTCTGCTTAAGGTTAGAATGATTATTTATTTATTTATTTGAGACAGAGTTTTGCTTTTGTGCCCAGGCTAGGCTGGAGTGCAATGGTGCAATTTTGGCTCACTGCAACCCCCGCCTCCCAAGTTCAAGCGATTCTCCTCCCTCACCTTCCCAAGTAGCTGGGATTACAGGCATGTGCCACCATGCCAGGCTAATTTTTGTATTTTTAGTAAAGATGGGGTTTCACCATGTTGGTCAGGCTGGTGTCGAACTAACTCCTGACCTCCAGTGATCTGCTCACCTCAGCCTCCCAAAGTGCTGGGATTACAGACATGAGTCACAGTGCACCGCCAATTTTAAACAATTTTTAAATGAGATAGGGATTTCTGTTTTTTCAGTGAGAGACTTAATCATGCATTGGTCTGAACAGAATACATATAACGCATACCATTTTAGTCTTTCCAATCATGGGCAATATTTTTGCAGTTATCATTAAAATTGTAAAGATGTTTTGCAATTGATACTTTCAGATATTTCAGATGCCAAAAATCAAAAGAGCTTACAGAATGGCATTCTTTTTATGTTTATATTCAAATTTTCCACAGAGGGTTATTACACATTTTTAAATTAAGCTTACAGTTTGAGATTAATTTATTCTATCAGGTGATTTACCACTTATTTGCCAAATTAAGCTAGAAAAAAAACGTATTAGGTTTGTACATTAAAAATGGGCAAAAACCACAATTAACTTTTGCACTAACCTATAGCAATAGCATGCGCTGGCCTGCAAACCATATCACAGCAAAGCAAAAGAAAAGGTTAACCAAATCAGATTTTTTTTTTTTTTCAGACAAAGGTTGATGAATTGCATGAGTGGGATCCACCTTAGCTACGGAGATACTCCTGCTGTCCTAGTCATTTATTTTCTTTCTTTCTTTCGAAATGGAGTTTCACTCTGTTGCAGAGGCTGGAGTGCAATGGCACAATCTCGGCTCACTGCAACCTCCACAACTCAGGTTCAGATCCTCCTGTCTTAGCCTCCCAAATAGCTGGGATTACAGGTGCATGCCACCACACCTGGCTAATTTTTGTATTTTTAGTAGAGATGGGGTCTCACCATGCTGGCCAAGCTGGTCTTGAATTCCTGACCTCAAATGATCCATCTGCCTCGGCTCCCAAAGTGCTGGGACCGCACATGGCCTGTCCTAGTCATTTCTAATATAGCATTTGTCCCAGGCAAAAGCATCTCAGACAAGTGTCCCAGTTTAGATGCAACATTATATGGTATATAGCACTTTTAACAACTTTTGTTGTATGATGACATACAGTTGGTTTATGGGGGAACAAATCAGCATAACGTGAAGTTAACTTCTACTTTAAACACATTTAGTACATGATAGTAAAGTGATCGCAATGGACATAACATATTGAGATAATGGCTTTCACTCTTTTAGGAAAAAAAGGACAAAACAAAATTATATTTTATCTATTGTGCAATATAAAATAAAATACTGCACAATGGGAATAATGCTAGAATTAGAGTCAAAAGGCCTGTTTAAATCCCAGCTCTGTCACTTGATAGAGAATATAAACTTGCATTAAGTTACTGAATCTGTTTCAACCATAGCTTTCTCACTTGAGAAATGAGTAAGTGAGAATGCTGGCTGATCTCCATCTAAAGTCACAGTCCAGCTCTAAATATTCAACGATTCTATGATTCTGGCCTCCAAAATATTTTTTCAGACTAGACCAGTTGAGTTCAACTGGTCTAGACCAGTACTGACAGATTTTTTTTTTTACAATTGCAAAATGCAACTTAGCATCTTCTCTCCCCGAACTCCTATTTCTGCTCTGACTTCTATTCTGTTCAGAGGTTGGGTCAAACTCTCATTCACCCAAGATGAAGGTCCCTACGTATTTTTAACTCCTCTGACACCTAATCAGCTGTCAAATCCCAGATTCTTAACTTTCTCAGTATCTTATACACTCATCTTTTTTCCTTTTTTTTTTTCTTTATTTTTAGACAGAGTTTCACTCTGTTGCCCAGGCTGGAATGCAGTGGCACAAACTCAGCTCACTGCAGCCTCAAACTCCTGGGCTCAAGCAACTTCCCACCTCAGCCTCCCAAGTAGCTGGGACTACAGGTGCACACCACCATACCCAGTTAATTTTTAAAAATTTTTTTGTAGAGGCAGGGTCTATCATGTTGCACAGGCTGGTCTCAAACTCCTGGGCTCAATCCTCATGCCTTGGCCTCCCGAAGTGCTGGGATTACAGGTGTCAGCCACTGGGTCCAGCCTCACTCACCTCTCTTTGCCACCACTTCAATTCAGGCCTCCATCGCCTCTTGCCTAGGTCGCTAGTTTTCTCCCATAAATACACCTGGTTAGTAATTCCAGACGAGAAGATTATTCTATCACATCAGTACCCAACAAAAAGCACGCAATAGTTCCCATACCTAAAAATTTATGCACAAGTTCCTCAACCTGACATTCAAGAACCTTTACATCTGGCCTCAACCAGTTTGCTACAAATACCTTATATAACCTGAACTACACACTGCAATATCAAAATCTCCTGTACTTTCTGGATTTTTGTGTCCTTACTTCTGCTGTTGTTCTTACAATGCCCTTTTCTCTGCCTTTCAAAATGGATTCTTCAAAGTTCAGTTATAATGGTATTGCCTTCACGTAGACATTATGGCTCCCATGATACTAACATAATGTGACAATTTTAATGGCCAACTGTGAATTTTAAAATACAGTTTACCTATGATAGTAAACTACATTTATTACTTGTGCCAATGTTTAACTGGCACTTGCTACCAGCAGACACACAGTCTTGAGGATTTGCAGCTTAGTAGAGTAAAAGGAGAATGGCAACACATCTTTGACATTCAGAAACCAGAGCTTCCAAACTGAGGATCTACATAATAGGGTCTGGGCTTCCATGTTAATAAAAGATTTTTTTTCTTTTTTCAGACAGTTTCACTCTGTTGAGCAGGCTGGAGTGCAGTGGCAAGATCTCGGCTCTCTGCCTCCCGGGTTCAAGTGATTCTCCTGCCTCAGCCTCCCGAGTAGATGGGATTACAGGCGCACGCCACCATGCCCAAATAATTTTTGTATTTTTAGTAGAAATGGGGTTTCACTACGTTGGCCAGGCTGGTCTCGAACTCCTGACCTCAAGCAATCCACCTGCCTCGGCCTCCCAAAGTGCTGGGATTATAGGTGTGAGCCACAGCACTCGGCCAAAAGATGTTTAAATTAACTCAACATTTAAAAGTCGGGGGCTTTCACATTACAATTCCTAATGAAGATCTAGAGCAGTGGTTCTCAGCCAGGGTCGATTTTTGCGCCACACCCAGGGACATCTAGCAATATCTGGAAGCATTTTTGATTGTCACAATTGGGCAGGGTGTGCTACTGCGGATGCTGAACATCCAGTGATGCACAGAACAACCCTCACAATAGTAAATTATCTGGTCCAAAATGTCAAGTGCCAAGATTGAGAAACGGATCTAGAAGTATTGCATGCATCTGTGGGTTCTGCCTATCAAAAGAAATTTTCCAATTTTTCAAGTTCGAAGCCTAAAAAGTTACTCCAATTACCAGTGATATGGTCTCCTCCAAGTTACTTAACCACCTTATACCTCAAATTCTACATCTGTAAAATGGAGATAATAATACTACCTACCTCACAGGGTTTTTCAAGGATCAGATGAGTTCATGTAAAATCTTAGGAAAACTGTGCCAGGCACATAGTAAGCAATCAATAAATTTAACTACTTACATTCTTCCCTGGCTTAGTGCCCAGTCCTGCATTTGAAATATCGAAAATGCTCAAAAAATGGTTACTCAATGAATACAATGCCTTGATTTCCTGGGGAGAGCACTAATGGATAAAGACAGATACATTCTTTTTTGTGAAAAAGCAAACCCAGCTAGAGATGGAGTTGAAGGAACCATCTGCCCACTTAATCACTTCTCTCTTTCCTTAGAACACTTTTAACCTGCACGAAATGCTCCCCCCTCATTGGATCCTTAGTACACATTGCCTTACAATCTCTTTGATATTTGTTTTTCCTTTCATGCCTTCTGACCAACTGAATATCCTCAAGCACATGAATGGGACGGTATCTTTTGATTCCTACGTCATCTACCTAGTATTACTGTTATTTATGTACTTACGATAGTCTTTCTATTAGACTGTACATGCCCTCTGTGGACATGGACACCACTTTGCTCCTTTTTATGTAACCCAAAGGGCCTAACAGACCTCAGCAACTAGCTGGCCCAAGCCGCTCGTTTTATAGATTGGACAGAGAGAGGCTAAGTGACTTGCCAAGAGTCAAGGTCATATTGCAAGTAGCAGAGCTGGAATTCAAACTCTGATAAATAGCCAACCTAGAGACTCGAGTTCTACCTAATATTAAAATTATACCTGTGGTACAGACAATTTTTAATCAAGTACTAGAACACCTTCATAGGAATTAAACTGATACAGTTACCTGACAAAACAAAAATGGAAGGAGAAATAGACCTCTAAGCTCTGTTCTGCTGATACTACACTTTAATGGCTCAACCTGTTTTCTTTAATGTTTCCATATCTTAACATTTCCTTACTAGATTTTGACAACAAAATTTATGTAAATATACCACAAATAGTCAGTGATGTCAGACTTAATTTCCTTTAAATGATTCCATAATTATTCTGAGTAACAGAGAATCCCTTACTGCGTAAACCAATGATGCCTATCCTTCACCATCGGAATACATTCTTTAACGATCACCTGAACAGATTAGTATCTTATGAAACTCAATAGGCCAGCAATTTGGAACAATTCTACACAGTGCAAAATATTCAGACGATTTGAAATGTGAGTGTTAAAAACCCCAATGTAAACCTAAAATCTGCAATAATCAAGAGTAAACTACATTAAAACCTGAGATAAGAGAAATTTTATTTTATTCTCAACAAGTGAAAAAAAATAAGAAAAAAAAAAGCTATTCACGGATTTGGTTAACTGGCTAAGTTTCCCTGAGTGTCCCAATATGATGCAAAAGAAAAAGATGAATAAGAAAGGAAAAGACGGTAGGAAAGAAAATGAATGTGAAAAGGAGTTAAATACAGTACAATTCCTTGATGCTTAGGCAATTACAGCTCAATGAAGCTAAATATTTCCATTCCATAAAGACACTGTTTTAAAAACAACAAAAAAAAAAAACCTCCTCCCTTCGCGGTCATGCAAAAGCAGCAGGGCCCAAGAAGACCCAACAGGAACGATAACCTCTTCTGGAGAAAATATTTTTAATTATTTTACTGGCTGATAAAAAGAGCACACACCGAACACTGACAAAAATGGAGTTTCAAAGGAAAACAAAACGCAGCTTATGCTTGGTAAAGTTCAAGGACAAAACTGTTTCCAATGCAACAGAATCCGCCTGACTACAATGTGTTGGGGGGGTGGGGGAAAGAAAATGCGAACACATAGTATCTTTTCATAAAGGCAACAATTTGAACTACAAAGTAATAACGGGGAAGCCAAAACAGTTTGACAGCCCGCCATAAGGGCCGCCTCAATCATGAGTCACACAATGCCTGCAACCATTTACAATAGTAATTAATGCACAAGTCCCCTAATTAAATTCTAAAAGGGTGAGAATGCTTTAACTAAGTTTACAAGAATTGCTTTGCGCTTTTTTTTTTTTTTTTAAAGAAAGAAACACGCGTAATTACGCATCTCTCCGCAATCCCTCCAGTATTCCCCCCAGGCCGCTTCTCCCGAATGTCTGCTCTCTGGGTGCGGAAGAAAATGACACGGGGGAACTTCTCAACCCAGAAAGGGTGAATCGGAGTAAAAATACACGATTATCATGGGGCGGGAGATGGAAAGCTCGCCCATCTTACCTGCTAAGATTTCTTTCTACGTCTTTGGTAGCTTTAGCTTCCAATTCTCTGAAACAAAAAACAAAAACAAAAACAAAACAAAAACACACACACAAAAACGAGATGCGCGTGAAAACGGAGCTGCTGCGGCAGAGGCTCGCGCCGGGGCCGGATGGGGGAGGGGAGGGGACGGGGGGGAGGGGGACTCACAAAGCTGCGGGGCTGCAACCCGGACTGCGGTCCGGCGGCGCAGGCGAGGCGCAAAACCCGGCCCGGCCCCTGCGGCGCGGCGCGGCGCAGTGAGGCTCCCCCGGGCCGCCCGCCCGGCCTCCGCAGCAACGTAGCCTGCGCCCTCCCGCCGAGGCCCGAAGTCTCGGGGACGCCCGGAGCCGCCGCCTCCGCCGCCACCTCCGCGGTTGCGGGCCCTGCGGCAGCGTCCGCGGCTCCTCCCGCCCGGAGGGAGGCCCTCGTTCCGCTCACCTCATGTGTGTAAAGTGCACGAGCAAGTGGGGCGCGGCGAAGGAGGCTCGCGAGCCTCAAGCCCTCCGCAGCGCCGCGGGGAGAGGCCCGAGCCGCTGCACCAGCGCCATTTTCTACACCGACCCGCTGCCGCCGCCGCCGCCGCCGACACCGCCGCCGCCGCAGGCCCCAGACCGGAAGTGAATGCCCCACTCGGCAACCCCTTCCGGGGGCGCCGCGGCCACTGGCCCCCAAGATGGAGGCCCTAGCAACTGGACCCGCAGACGGGGCAGGTCCTTGGCAACCGCCCCGGCGTGGCACGCTGCACCCGGCCGGACCTCCCTGGAGGTCACAGCCTCCGAGGCGCCCCGCGGAGTGGCTGGGGGGCCTGCGGAGCCCCAAGCCCAACCTTTTTCGGTGCGGCCGACTCCGATCTGACCGAGAGGACTCCCCTCCTTCTTCTTTGCTGCGACACAAGTTTCCTACCCGCCGCCCGGCCCCTCCCCCACTGACACACACCAAAAAAAAAAAAAAAAAATTGCCTAAAACGCAAATCCTACCCCAACCTCAGCCTCATGAGCCCGCGCTGCTTTTGAATTCAGCCACTTATAATTATTTTTGACCTTGGGTCAGTTATTTAACCTCTCTGCTTCTCTTTTCCTCCTCAGGTAAAGAATGCATACCTGAGGCGGGTTGTGAGGCTTAGAAGCGATTTTTATCCACCGACCTTTGACTCAGCAATTCCGCCTGCACGGATTTTCTGCTCAGGAAATAATTCTGGGTATCTGCAAATGTTTCACCATCGAGATACTAAGCTGTGGTATTGATGATGGTGAAAAATTGTAAACAGCCAAAATGTCCAGCGCTACTAGATGGCTTCGAAGACAGCTACTGGCAGGTATTAGGACACTGTAAAAATGATGTGGAGGAATAATCCCGGCATGAGGGAAATGGTTGCAATAGAATAAGTGAAAAAGCAAGTTCCAAAGTAGCTCGCACAGTAAGAAACACCTTAGTGTAGACACAGTAAGATACATACATGTAGATACACTACGATATGTATAATGTAGACGCAGATGCATATGTGTACATTAAAAGTATACATGTATACCTACATGTAGATAAGACATACATATCTGCAGGTAGATACAACAATATATAATACATGTAGATACCGTAAGATACATATTTTCACTTGTGTGTGTTCTTTCCAACCTTTCATCATGCTTTTTCTTCTAATTTAAAGATAATTCTTCCTCTGTGCTTAAAATCTATAACCTTTATACTTTCTCAGAAACCCCACTCTGTGGATCATCCCATTCTCCTTTTTCTAACCTAAGTCCTTCAACTGGCTTTATTTTTTTTTTATTTTTATATTATTATTATTATTATTATTAAGGCAGAGTCTCGCTCTGTCTCTCAGGCTGGAGTGCAGTGGCGTGATCTCCGCTCACCGCAACCTCCGCCTCCCGGGTTCAAGCAATTCTTCTGCCTCAGCCTCCTGAGTAGCTGGGATTACTAGACGCGCACCACTGCACTGGGCTAATTTTTGTATTTTTAGTGATGACGGGGTTTTGCCATGTTGGCCAGGCTGGTCTTGAACTCCTGACCTCGGGTGATCGCCCAGCCTCAACTGGCTTTACAACATGCTTGAATCTCTCCCATTAAAAACAAACAAAACTTCCCTATACATACTGGGTTCCTATCCTCTCCAAGAGGATAAGCTAGTGAGTGAATGCACAGTCATGAAACATATGCACCAAAATGTTAACTGATGATGACTTTTTTCATTTTCTTCTTTTACTGTATCTGTTTTGTCCTTTTTTGCAATGAGCATATAAAAAACACTTTTTTAAAAAAAATCAGGTTTACAAAATGTAAAAGGTAGTGGGCACCGAATAAATGCTAGTGACTTTCCTTTTCCCGCTATCATCCCTGAGGTTCACTTACCTATACTCATATTTGTTTTTCTTTCACAATCCTTTCCACTTAAAATGTTTAAAAAGTTACTACGGTATTTCATTAGGAGTTTAAAAATATGAACATATACTTATGGCACAATATGCTTTCGTACCAGGTTTAGGAATAATTTTTCACAACAGCATAAGGCAATGAAAACAGTCATATTTATCAACATTTGCACAGCTGTTGGGATTGGCTGATTTTTTTATTAGACTTTTTTAGGTTTTAATAACTCAGTGATTCTTAATTGGGACGATGTTGCCCCCATCCCTACCCCTGGGGACATTTAGCAATGAACTTTTTGGTTGTCACACTGGATGCTACCGATTGGTATCTAATAGCTACAGACCAGGGATTCTGTTAAATATTCTACGATGTGTAGGACAGTCCCCTACAACACTGGAGTATCTGAACCAAAATGCCAGTAGCACCAAGGTTGAGAAAGCCTGGAACTAATTCCCAGCTCCAGAGAAGCTAATAAGATGTGATTTCTTGGCCTGGTGCAGTGGCTCACACCTGTAATCCTAGCACTTTGGGAGGCGGAAGTGGGCGGATCATCTGAGACCAGCCTGGCCAACATGATGAAACCCGGCCTCTACTAAAAATTAAAAATTAGCCAGGCGTAGTGGCGCATGCCTGTAATCCCAGCTAATCAGGAGGCTGAGGCAGGAGAATTGCTTGAACCCAGGAGGCAGAGGTTGCAGTGAGCCGAGATCACGCCATTGCACTCCAGGCTGGGCAACAAGAGTGAAACTCTGTCTTGGGGAAAAAAAAAAAAGATGTGATTTCCAGAAGGTTTGTCGACAGTGATTGGACATCGCGTCTGAGCATTCCTGGGCTGCAATGTAGAGTGTTCTATATGAGGTCATGCTAGTCACTTTTAAATTATCTCTTACTTAAACTTGGTGCAGACATCAAAGAAAAATGACAATATGAGATCAGCACTGATTCCTTATGTGGGACCCATTAAAGGATCTTTTCCTGTTACTATCTTTTCTTTTTACTAAATAATCATTCTATCTACTGAGTATTTCCCATCACCATACAAACTCATTAAAAAGCAAAAAGCCCAAACCTCCCTTGATGCGTCATTCCTCTCCAGCTCCATTTTTCTGCTCTCGTTCCCAACAATGCTTTCTTGGGAAAGTGTTCAACACAAGCACCTTCACTGGCTCTCCTCCGTCTCCAAGCTCTCTTTAACCTGATATCCCCATCCCTCCTCCAAAACTGCTCTTATGAAGGTCGCAAGTGACTTTGAGGGTGCCAAACTCAATGGAAATATGTCTGTCTTCATCTTGATTTACTTCTTAGCTACCTTTGCCACAACCTAACCCTCCCTCCTCCTTAAGAGAATCTCTTTGGTAGGCCATCTTAACAGTATATTCTTTGGAGTTCTTTTTACCTTTCTAGCCTTTTTTTTTTTGGTATGTTTTGCATCTTCTGTTTTATATCAAATAAATGTTGGAGATTCCCCCACTCCCAAGGCTTTATTCCAGACTGCCGTCCTTCCCCCTTCTCTACTGTCTCTTTAGGATGGGTAATCTCATTTATTCTGTTGTATTTAAGTACTCTCTGAATGCAGATGACTTGAAAATTTAAACCTTAACCCTTGTCTCACCTGTATACCCTTGAATGCCAAAATGACAATTCATTCACACAATATTTATTGAGCACCTACTATGTGCATGCCAGGCACTGTGCTAGGACTGTCTTCAATGCAGACAGATTTTTTTTTTTTTTTGAGACGAAGTCTCACTCTGTCACCCAGGCAGGAGTGCAGTGGTGCAATCTCGGCTCACTGCAAGCTCTGCCTCCTGAGTTCACACCATTCTCCTGCCTCAGCTTCCAGAGTAGCTGGGACTACGGGTGCCTGCCACCATGCCCGGCTGATTTTTTGTATTTTCGGTAGAGAAAGGGTTTCACCATGTTAGCCAGGATGGTCTCGATCTCCTGACCTTGTGATTCGCCCGCCTCGGCCTCCCAAAGTGCTGGGATTACAGGTGTGAGCCACCACGCCCAGCCTTTTTTTTTTTTTAGACATAGTCTCGTTCCGTCACCCAGGCTGGAGTGCAGTGGCATGATCTCAGATCACTGCAATCTCTGCCCCCTGGGTTCAAGCGATTCCCTTGCTTCAGCCTCTCCAGTAGCTAGGATTACAGACTGTGCCACCACATCTGGCTAATTTTTGTATTTTTAGTAGAGACGGGGTTTTACCATGTTGGCTAGGCTGGTCTCGAACTCTTGACCTCAAGTGATTCACCTGCTTCGGCCTCCCAAAGTGCTGGGATTACAGGCATGAGCCACTGTGCCTGGCCGATTTTTTTTTTTTTTCTTAAGCAAACAGAAGGATGGCAAGCTATGGCAAGTGCACAGAAGGATAGGAATGTTGCTCTAAGAAAGTGTAAAACAAGGGAACACAACATTGACTATGCAACAAAGAACGTTTCTTTGAAAATGTAAAGCTTCACCTGAGAATGGAGAGAGGAGCTGGGGAGCAGGAGAGGAGGGGGTCTCAGGCTGGAGGGTTACATTTATGGTTACATTTGTGGGTTATCAGTGCGGAGGGAAACAGGCTTCATATTGTATTTGGCTTTGAATCTGCCAGACCGAGGCAAATGGATTGCTGGAGCTCAGGAGTTCGAGATCAGCCTGGGCAACATGGCAAAACCTCATCTCTACTAAAAATACAAAAATTAGCCAGGTGTGGTGGTGTGCATCTGTAATCCCAGCTGCTGAGATTACAGAGCCTGGGGCGGGGGTAGGTTGCAGTAAGCCAAGATAATGCCACTGTACTCCAGTCTGGGTGACAGAGTGAGACCTTTTCTCAATAAATAAATGAATCTGCTAATGTTGTCATTTTCATTTTACTTGCATCAATCCATTAGGAATGGAACCAGAAACAAGGTCCTATAAAGAGAAACAGGCTGTACAAATTTAATTTTAAATAAGCCCCTTTTCTCCATTTGTCTTTGTTCCTATGGCTTTTGAAGTTATCAGGACATAAATGTTCTCTAACTTCTCCTTCTCTTACTGAGAAGCGCAAATGATGAGCCTAATACTTTGGAAATTACATACTTGAAATAAAAGATTTTGTTTTCCTCCCAAGGCTTTACCAAACACCATTGTGAGATATATAAGTATATTTTTAGGCAAAGTTCGTGCATAATATTTTTAAATTTTAAATTTTTTTCACAATAATGTATAAATATGAACATGGATATGAGTTCCTGGAGAGAATGTACTTATTTATTTATTTATTTATTTTAACAAGGTCTCGCTGTGTTGCCCTGGCTGGAGTGCAGTGGCACAATCTCAGCTCACTGCAACCTCCACCTCCTGGGCTTAAGCGATCCTCCCACCTCAGCCTCAAGTAGCTGAGGCTACAGGCGCAAACCACTGCACCTGGCTACTTTTTGTATTTTTTGTAGAGATGGGGTTTCACCATGTTGCCCAGGCTGGCCTCGAACTCCTGAGCTCAGGTGATCCACCTGCCTCAGCCTCCCAAAGTGCTGGGATTATAGGCATGAGCCACCGTGGACAGCCAAGTGTATTTATCTTATTTAACTAAAATGTATTGGGAAGTTAATATATGCCAGTCAGGCTCTGTTCTAAGTGCTTCACAAATATTAATTAATTATTAATTGTTGTTTTCACATAGCCATGTGAGATAGAAATATTACCCCCACTTAGCAGATGAGGGTAATTAACTTGCTCAATGTCATATTAAAATAGTAAATGATAAAACAAGCAACCAACCAAGTGATTTGCTTCCAGTGTCCGCTACATTGCAGAACTGTTTTTCTTAACCATATTAGATCCTACACCCCTTTTGATAACAAATGTTTTGTAACACCACCTCTTTCTATCCCAACATGATAATCATGGATAATTATGTCTTAATTTACCTAAGACATAATTTCAAAATACATGCATATTGACATCTCTGATATAAAATAGAAATAAAAGTAACCATAGGCCGGGCGCGGTGGCTCAAGCCTGTAATCCCAGCACTTTGGGAGGCCGAGACGGGCGGATCACGAGGTCAGGAGATCGAGACCATCCTGGCTAATACGGTGAAACCCCGTCTCTACTAAAAAATACAAAAACTAGCCGGGCGAGGTGGCGGGCGCCTGTAGTCCCAGCTACTCGGGAGGCTGAGGCAGGAGAATGGCGGAAACCCGGGAGACGGAGCTTGCAGTGAGCTGAGATCCGGCCACTGCACTCCAGTCCGGGCGACAGAGCGAGACTCCGCCTCAAAAAAAAAAAAAAAAAAAGTAACCATAATAAAATAAAATGTTTTTCATTATGTAAATGTTTGGAAATGGTCTACACTAGAAGACACAGTGGGATAACTAGGTATCAACACCTATGTGTAGTATCATTACTGTAAATAGTCACAGCAGTGATTAATTGATTACTCGCACACCAAGAACTGTAGTTATGTTGGAGATGTAATTTTTCTGCAATGGAGAACAACTCTCAGTCAAGTTCTGAACAAATAGAAAATAGTTCTCTCTCAATGTATGTGATAATTGCATTACTGGAAATTTTGCAATAATTAAAATGGAACAACAAAAAAAGTTAGGTACTCAGATAATTATAAACATCCCTTTTACCTATGTGAATGGCCAGTGAGGGGGGAATTCCTCATTTTGTGGAATTAACTCTGTCCAGCATCCACAACTCCTAGCCACTGACTTTTTTTTTTTTTTCTTGACAGAATCTTGCTCTGTCACCCAGGCTGGAGTGCAGTGGCGCGATCTCGGCTAACTGCAACCTCCACCTTCCGAGTTCAAGCGATTCTCCTATCTCAGCCCCACAAGTAGCTGAGATTACAAGCGCATGCCACCACACCCAGCTAATTTTTGTATTTTTAGTAGAGACAGGGTTTCGCCATGTTGGCTAGGCTTGTCTTGAACCCCTGACCTCAGGTGATCCTCCTGCCTCAGCCTCCCAAAGTGCTAGGATTACAGGCGTGAACCACTGCATCCTGCCGCCATGGACTCTTAATAGCACATGTCTCCCCTCAACCAAAAACGCTTCAGTCATTTCCCCCAAACCCTCTGGGGAGTGGAGGTGAAGTGTTACTTATTGAGAACCATTGCTGTGGAGGATGAGAAGAGCCAAGGAATGAATCCTGGAAAATCTGATACTGTAATGAAGAAACCAGCAAGGCAAGAGAGAAACAGGATGATTGTGGCATAATGGGCCCACGTAGTATCTCCTGGGTATTTCAGGCTGACACGTCAAAATTTAGCCTCCTCATTCCTCCCCTGACCCAACCAACATCCTATATGGACCTGACCCTTTCCCATTTTTCCCACAATTCGGTAATAACACCACTAGTCACTTAGCTGCCCCAGCCAGAAACCTAAGCGTTAGTTCTGACTCTTCCCTGCCTCTCATGCAATGTATCAGCAAGTCATCTGGTCTCTAATCTGCTTTCTTTGTCTTCTCTCCCTCTGTTTCTCCACTGTCATCCCATAGAATACCCTGAAAATTCCAAAGATTCATTCTCTTTGCCTCTTTTTTGTTGTTGTGGTATAATTCATATACAATAAAAGTCACACTTTATTTAAGAGTTGGGTCTTGGCAAGGCACAGTGGCTCACACCTGTAATCCCAGCACTTTGGGAGGCCAAGCCAGGTGGATCATTTGGGGTCAGGACTTCAAAGCCAGCCTAGCCAACATGATGAGACCCTGTCTCCACTAAAAATACAAAAATTAGCAGGGTATGGTGGCGGGTGTCTGTAATCCCAGCTACTTGGGAGGCTGATGTAGGAGAATCGCTTGAACCTGAGAGGTGGAGGTTGCAGTGAGCCAAGATTGTGCCACTGCACTCCAGCCTGAGTGACACAGTGAGACTCTGTTTCTAAATAAATAAATATTTGGGGTCTTGCTCTGTCACCCAGGCTAGAGTGTAGTGGCACAATCATAGCTCGTTGCAGCCTCAAACTCCTGGGCTCAAGGAATCCTCCCATCTCAGCTTCCCAAATAGCAAGAATGACAGGTATGTGTCACCACACTCAGCTAATTTTTTATTACTTTTTATAGAGATGGGGTCTCGCTATGTTGCTCAGGCTGGTCTTCAATGCCGGGCCTCTAATGATCCTCCCACCTTGGCCTCCCAAAGCACTGGGGTTACAGGTATACTCACACATTTAAAGTGAAAAATGTAATGCATTTTGACCAATAAATATACCCATGTAGCCATTACCACAGTCACTATATAGAACACTTTTAGCACTCTAGAAAATTCCCTTGTGCCCCTTCTCAGTGACTCACCTGTTCTTCTCCCACATACACCTACCACCAGGAAACCACTTTTCTGATTCACATCACCACAAATTAGTGCTGTCTGTTTTAGATCCTCATATAAATGAAGTCATACTGTGTATACTCTTTTGGGCTTGACTTCTCTTGCTCAACATGCCTGTGAGAGTCATTCATATGATTGCATGTATTAAGTTCATTCCTCTTTATTGCTGCCAAGTATTCTATTGAATGGATATACCACAGTTTGTTTAGTCATCCTCTTGTTTTAAAATAATAATAATCATTGTTGTTTCTATTATGATTTTGATACAGGGTCTCTGTCACCCAGATTGTAGTGCAGTGGTGCCATTCAGCTCACTGTACCTCCACTTTCCAGGCTGAAGCCATCCTCCCACCTCAGCCTCATGAGTAGCTGGGACCAAAGGCATGTGCCACCAGGCTGGGCTAATTTTTGTATTTTTTGTAGAGGGTTTTGCCCTGTTGTCCAGGCTGGTCTCAAACTCTTTGGGCTCAAGCATTCCACCTGCCTCAGCCTCCCAAAGTGCTGGGATTACAGGCATGAGCCACCACACCCAGCCTCTTCCTTGTGTTAATTGACATTTGGGTTGTTTCCAGTTTGGGGCTATTATGAGTAAATCTGGTATGAAAAGTTCTTGTACAAGTCTATTTTTGTGGACAGTGGGCATGTGTTTCTATTTCTCTTGGATAAATACCCAGAAATAGAATTACTGGATCACAAGGTAAGTGTATATTTGACTATATAAGAAACTAGAAAACATGTCTAAAATAGTTGTACCCAGTTACATCTCAACCTCATCAAGAATTCTAGTTGCTGCCCCTCCTCAGCAGCTTTGCAGCTGTTCATTCTTAGCCCATCAAAACCATTCTCCATACAGCAGCCTTAATTCTTTTTTTTCTTTTGAGATGAAGTTTTGCTCTTCTTGCCCAGGCTGGAGTGTAAAGTGCAATGGCATGATCTTGGCTCACTACAATCTCCGCCTCCCACGTTCAAGCAATTCTCCCTGCCTCAGCCTCCTGAGTAGCTGGGATTACAGGAGCCTGCCGCCATTACAGGAGGCTGCCACCACTCTTGGCTAATTTTTTATGTGTGTGTTTTCTGTAGGGACGGGCTTTCACCATGTTGGCCAGGCTGGTCTCAAACTCCTGACTTCAGGTGATCCACCGGCCTTGGCCTCCCAAAGTGCTGGGATTACAGGTGTGAACCACCACCCCCGGCCTCTTTTTCTTTTTTTGAGACTCTAGCTGTGTAACCCAGACGGGAGTACGGTGGTGTGATCACAGCTCAGTGCAGCCTCCAACTCCCAGGCTTAAGTGATCCTCCTGCCTCAGCCTCCTGAGTAGCTGGGACTACAGATATGAGCTACCATGCCTGGCTAATGTTTATTATTATTATTATTATTATTTGTAGACAGGACCTTGCTATGTTGGCCAGACTTAATTTTTCTGAAAATGAAAGTTGGATCATCTTCTTTTCTGCTTAAAATAGCAGAAAGGATTTCCAGGGCTCTCTATTTAAAGCCTGAAACCTTTAACATGTTCTATAACATCTCCCTGATGTTATCTTATCGTCATTCTCTCTTGCCTACCATGCCTCAGACATGCTTGCTCCTCCACATCTTTCCCCTCACAACCCAAACGTAACTTCCCCAGGACTTTCCTGACTAGCACCTGCCTTGACTCAAAAGGTCTCCCTCCCAGTTACATATTCTAAAGACATCCTCTACACCCTCATAGCATTAATCACATTTCTAATGAAATATTACTGTTGCTTGTTTAAATTTTTTTTTGTTTTTTGAGACAAGATCTTACTCTGTTGCCTGAGCTGGAGTGCAATGGTGCAATTATAGCTCACTGCAGCCTTGAACTCCTGGGCTCAAGTGATCCTCCTGCCCCAGCCTCCTGAGTTGCTGAGACTACAGACTCACACCATCACACCCAACTAATTTTTACTTTTATTTTATTTTATTTATTTATTTTTTTGAGACAGGGTCTCATTCTGTCATCCAGGCTAGAGTGCAGTGGCACGACCGCAGCTTACTGCAGCCTCTGCCTCCCAGGTTCAAGTGATTCTCACATCTCAGCCTCTTGAGTAGCTGGGATTACAGGGACCTGCCACCACGTTTGGCTGATTTTTATGTTTTTAGTAGAGATGGGTTTTCGCTATGTTGGCCATGCTGGTCTTGAACTCCTGACCTCAGGTGATCTACCCACCTCCCAAAGTGTTGGGATAACAAGCGTGAGCCACCACGCCTGGCACCAACTAATTTTTAAAATTTTTCATAGAGATAGGATCTCCCTATCTTGCCCAGTCTCAAACTCCTGAACTCCTGAGCCTAAATGATCTCACCTTGGTCTCCCTAAGTCCTATGATTACAAGTGTCTGTCACTGCCCCTGGCTTTGTTTAATCTTTGCTTCTCCTGATTTTTTTGTAAGCGCCAGGAGAGCAAAGGCCACATCTGTCTATTCATCAGTACATTTCCACCTCTAGCACAATGCCTAGTACATATTAGGCCCTCAATAATACTTATTAAATGAATAAATAATTTTCCACAGTCTGCTTATCTCTTTTTCTTTTCCTTTCTTTTATTTTTTATTTTTTTTTGAGACAGAGTCTCACTTTGTCATCCAGGCTGGAGTGCAGTGATGCAATCTTGGCTCACTGCAACCTCCGCCTCCTGGGTTCAAGCGATTCTGCCTGCCTCAGACTCCCAAGTAGCTGGGATTACAGGTGCCCACCACCATGCCTGGCTAATTTTTGTATTTTTAGTAGACACAGGGTTTCACCATATTGGACAGGCTGGTCTCAAACTCCTGACCTCAGGTGATCCACCCACCTCAGCCTCCCAAAGTGCTGGGATTACAGGTGTGAGCTACTGCACCCGGCCTGCTTATCTCTCTCTATCCAGAAATCCACATCACCACCAAAGAGGTTTTTCTAACTAGTTAATCTATTAAGGTCCTGCTGGTACCATGAATTCTTTTTTTTGCCGAGATGGAGTCTCGCTCTGTAGCCCAGGCTGGAGTGCAGTGGTGCAATCTCTGCTCATGACAAGCTCCACCTCCCAGGTTCACGCCATTCTCCTGCCTCAGCACCCCGAGTAGCTGGGACTGCAGGTGCCCACCACCACACCCGGCTAATTTTTTTGCTTTTTTAGTAGAGACAGGGTTTCACCTTGTTAACCAGGATGGTCTCAATCTCCTGACCTCGTGATCCGCCCGCCTCGGCCTCCCAAAATGCTGGGATATGAGCCAACGCGCCCGGCCTATGAATTCTTGAATGGCTATATTCTATAGAATTCTACCTGAAACTCCTTGTGTAGCGTAAAAGATTCTTCAAGAACTCTTGCTACCTAGCCTGCCATATTTCTGACAATCCCTATATTGTGCTTCAGCAATAGTAAATTATTACTAGTTTATTGTGTTTTTCAAAGCCTCTATGACTTGAACATGTTATTTCCCCTGAATGGAAGTCCTCTCCTATTATGTCTACCTAACAAACTCCTGCTTCAAAGCTCAGTTCAAATGCTACCTCCCTTGGTAAGCCTGCCCTGAAATGCTCTGGATCTTGTAAGACTATAGATGTGAGTCAAGTACCAATAATAATGTAGCTATCATTCTTGTCCCCTCCTATTCAGGTGGAAACATAGCCCTCTGAAAAGAACGCCTTGAGCATTTAGGGCTGGAATCTTTCTCACGCGATCACTCATTTTATCCTGGCAGTGCCAGCAGAGAATGCTTCTGGGAGTGGAGACTTGTCTGCTGCATTCAGTGTTGTATTCTCCAGTACCTAGAGTAGTGCCTGGGAAGGATTAAGCTTGGAATTCGTATTTGTTGAATACAAAGAATGAACGGGCTGACTGTGGGGGCACATGCCTGTAGTCCCAGCACTTTGGGAGGCTGAGGTGGGCAGATCATCAGAGGTCAGGAGTTCGAGACCAGCCTGGCCAACATGGAAAACCCTGTCTCTACTAAAAATACAAAATTAGCTGGGCGTGGTAGCACACACCTATAATCCAGCTACTTGGGAGACTGAGGCAGGAGAATTGCTTGAACCCAGGAGGCGGAGGTTGCAGTGAGCCGAGGTGGCACCATTGCACTCCAGCCTGGGTGACAGAGCGAAACTCCTTCTCAAAAAAAAAAAAAAAAAGAAAAAAAAAAAGGATGAACATTATCTTTCTTTCTTCCAAGAAGTTTAATGACATGACAACAAGCATCACTGTTCTCTAGTTTGCTAACCTGTGCGTTAACATCATGACTGCCAGCAAGAATTGGATTCTCCTAGACTTCTGCATGGTCTCTGGGATCTCCTGGGTTTTGCTTTATCTGACGAATGCAAACAACATTCTTTCCATGATGCTCTGGCCTGCCACCAGATCCAGCAGGCACATTCATTTTTTCACTGAGGAAAAAGTGGGCACTTCTGCCTCTTATTAGGTCCTTCGGATATTCATTGCTAAAATAATCATTTGTTGCTTCCCTATTTTTTTTTTTTTTTTTTTTTTTGAGGCGGAGTCTTGGTCTGTCGCCCGGACTGGAGCGCAGTGGCCGGATATCAGCTCACTGCAAGCTCCGCCTCCCGGGTTTACGCCATT
This sequence comes from Trachypithecus francoisi, assembly GCF_009764315.1. Lineage (NCBI taxonomy): Eukaryota > Metazoa > Chordata > Mammalia > Primates > Cercopithecidae > Trachypithecus > Trachypithecus francoisi. The sequence continues at coordinate 74,175,331 of NW_022681455.1, forward strand.
CTCCTGCCTCAGCCTCCCCAGTAGCTGGGACTACAGGCGCCCGCCACCTCGCCCAGCTAGTTTTTGTATTTTTAGTAGAGACGGGGTTTCACCGTGTTAGCCAAGATGGTCTCAATCTCCTGACCTCGTGATCCGCCCGTCTCGGCCTCCCAAAGTGCTGGGATTACAGGCTTGAGCCACCGCGCCCGGCCGCTTCCCTATTTTTTCTGATAATGGTGCCCAGCTTTTTCTTAGAGGCTGTCCTCCTTGCTCTCAGCCTATGAACTTTAGTGGAGAAATGCTGCATTAAGCATTCTTGTACTTAATGATTCTTATACCCACTGACTAAGTTAAAATAACTTGGACATTAAAATAAATAATGAGGCCAGGGGCAGTGACTCATGCCTGTAGCCCTAGCTACTCAGGAGGCTGGTCAGGGGGTTCACTGGAGTCCAAGAGATCAAAGCTGCAGGGAGCCATGAATGCACCACTGCACTCCAGCCCTGGGCAATGTTGTGAGGCTCTGTTTCAATAAATAAATAAATAAATAATAGCAATTATTACAATAACGTAGGAAACTGTGTCTATACAGACAGAAATAAATGTATTTATTTATTAATCAGTTCATTTATTCATTCATTCCAATTTTCTTTTTCTTTCTTTCTTTTTTTTTTTAAGATGGAGTCTTGCTCTGTCTCCAGGCTGGAGTGCAACAGCACGATCTTGGCTCACTGCAACCTCTGCCCCTGGGTTCAAGTGATCCTCCTGCCTCAGCCTCCTGAGTAGCTGGACTGCAGGTGTGCGCCATCGTGCCGAGCAAATTTTTGGTATTTTTCATAAAGACAGGGTTTCACCATGTCTGCCAGGATGGTCTCTTATCTCTTGACCTCGTGATCCACCCGCCTCAGCTTCCCAAAGTGCTGGGATTCCAGGTGTGAGCCACTGCGCCCAGCCCATTCATTATATGTTTGATGAGGAGTAAGAGCTTCTGTTTCCAGCCACCATGAAGTAACTGGAACTGTATTTACCCCTCCCTCCTGAAACAGCTAAAAATACAGACAAAATTTATGAAACAACTGTTTTCAAAACATTAGGCATCAAGCAAAGGAGGACAGTGAACCCCAAGAGATGGGAAAGAAATGAGGTGGACTCAATGGTTGCCCTAGATTATTGCTTGAGGAGAGTTTCCAGGCACTGGTACGGTGGCACAGGAAGGGAAAACCCAAGCACAGTGGACTTCTTGAGTTGAAGCAATGTAGCTCAGTGTCTGTAGAGACCAAGGTGACTAGAGTTTGCAGGTCAGAGTACCAAAGAGGCGAGAACCACAGAAATAGAGAACTCCAGAGATCTATGGATGGTCATGCTTGGGTCTTTAGCTAAAAACTGTGTAGTACATGCATGTCATAAAACTACTCAGAAATGGGCCAGGCACAGTGGCTCATGTCTATAATCTCAGCACTTTGGGAGGCCGAGGTGGGCAGATTACTTGAGGCCAAGAGTTTGAGACCAGCCTGGCCAACATGGGGAAACCCTGTCTTTACTAAAGATACAAAAAAATTTAGCCGGGCCTGGTGGCATGTGCCTGTAGTCCCACCTACTTGGGAGGCAGAGGCAGAAGAATCACTTGAATCCAGGAGGTAGAGGTTGCAGTGAGCCAAGATCATGCCACTGCACTCCAGCCTGAGAGACAGAGTGAGACTCCGTCTTAATTTAAAAAAAAAAAAAAGAAAAAAGAAAAAAAGAAACTATTCAAGAATAGAAAAGAACCACCCAAAATGGTTAGAAGGAACAATATCTGGGACTCACAGAGAGCTTGGAATAGTTTCTGATCCCATCAGCCAGAGAAGAAAACTTTGTAATTCACAGGGCATTAGATATAGTACTTAGGAGGGTTTGTATCAGTGGTGGGACAAAGTTAACTCTTAACAAAGGTTGCTGTAGTTGTACCCAACAAAGCTTAAAAGGAATTTCTGGCCAGGTATGGTGGCTCATGCCTGTAATCGCAGAATTTGGGAGGCTGAGGCAGGAGTATCGCCTGAGTTCAGAAGTTCAAGATCAGCCTGGACAATAAAGTGAGATTTGTCTCTACAAAAAATTAAAAAATAAAAATTTTAAAAGGAAGGACTTTCTAAAAGGTTCGTTCTGCATTCAAGTAATTAAGTGTATTCCAGAACAAATCTGTAGAACATTTATATAAATATAAAAACTACAATGTACCAGATAAGCAAAAAAGTAGGAAAATGTGAAACGAGGAGAAAATTTTGCTATTTGAAACTGACCCAGAAATGACACAGGTGCTAAAATTAGAAGAAAAAGACATCAAAACAGTTATTAGAGCTGTATTTCATATATCCTAAAAGTTAAGCAGAGCCCTGAAAGAAACTTCTGGAGGTAAAAACTACAATGTCTGAGAGGAAAAAAGCACAGAATTGGATAAGATTAACAGCTGGCCAGGCATGGTGGCTCACGCCTGTAAACCCAGCACTTTGGGAGGCCAAGGCAGGTGGATCACGAGGTCAGGAGATCGAGACCATCCTGGCTAACATGGTAAAACCCTGTCTTTACTAAAAATACAAAAGAATTAGCCAGGCATGGTGGTGGGAGCCTGTAGTCCCAGCTACTTGGGAGGCTGAGGCAGGAGAATGGCGTGAACCCGGGAGGCGGAGCTTGTAGTGAGCCGAGATTGCACCACTGCACTCCAGTCTGGGCAACAGAGCGAGACTCCGTCTCAAAAAAAAAAAAAAGATTAACAGCAAATCAGGCACTGAAGAAGAAAATATCTGTGAATCTGATGACATAGCAGAAGAAACTATCTAAAGTGAAGAAGATAGGGAAAAAAGACACAACATGAAAGGAACAGATTACCAGTGAGCTGTGGAACAACCTATGTGGGTTATAGGCGACCCTAAATGAGAGAACAAGGGACCAGAAGAAGAATTTAAAGAAATAATAGTGTAATTTTCTCCAAATTTCATGAAAACTATAAACCACAGATCCAACAACGTCAGCAAGCCCCAAACGGATACACACATACCCACACAATGTGAAGAAAATAACACCAAGGCACATAATAATTGAATCGTTTAAAAACAATGATTAATGACCGACTGCGCTGGCTCATGTCTGTAATCCCAGCACTTTGGGAGGCTGAGGTGGGTGGATGACCTGAGGTCAGGAGTTCAAGAGCAGCCTGGCCAACATGGCAAAATCCCGTCTCTACTAAAAATACAAACATTAGCCAGGAGTTGTAGCACACACCTGTAGTCCCAGCTACTCGGGAGGCTGAGGCAGAAGAATCGCTTGAACCTGGGAGGCAGAGCTTGTAGTAAGCCGAGATCATGCCACGGCACTCCAACCTGGGTGACAGAGTGAGACTCTGTCTCAAAAAAATAAAATAAAGCAAAACTAAAACAAAATAAAATAAAAACAATGATTAAGAGAAAATCTTAAAAGTAGCCAGAGACAAGGCATGTTATAGACCAAAAAGTAAAGGTAAGGATGACAGCAGACTTCCCATTAGAAACACTGCAAGTGAGTAAACAGTACAGCAACATATTTCAAGCATTAAAAGAAAAAAAAGGTAACATATATATATATACACACACATATATATACATACATATATATATATATATTTTTTTTTAGACAGAGTCTCACTTTGTCACCCAGGCTAGAGTGCAGTGGCATGATCACTGCTCACTGCAACCTCCGCCTCCCAGGTTCAAGTGATTCTTGTGCTTCAGCCATCCGAGTAGCTGGTACTACAGGCACCTGCCACCACGCTCAGCTAATTTTTGTATTTTTAGTAGAGACAGGGTTTTGCCATGTTGCCCAGGCTGGTCTTGAACTCCTGGCCTCAAGTGATCCAGCCACCTCGGCCTCCCAAAATGCTGAGACTACAGGCATGAGCCACTGTGCCCAGTTGAGATGTTTTATTACCTGCAAAAGTACTTTCAAAATTGAAATTGAAACATAGACTCGTGGGCTGGCACAGTGGCTCACACCTGTAATCCCAACTCTTTGGGAGGCTGAAATGGGAGGATTGCTCGAACCCAGGAGTTCAAGACCAGCCTGGGCAACATAACGAGAACCTCACCTCTACACACACACACACACACACACACACACGCATGGTGGCATATGACTGTGACCCCAACTTCTCAAGAGGCTGAGCTTGGAGGAGCCCTTGAGCCCAGGAGATTGAGGCTGCAGTGAGCCATGTTTGTGCCACTGCACTCTAGCCTGGGTGACAGAGTGAGATCCTGTCTTGAGACAAAATAAAACAGAACAAAAATAAAGATTCTTCAAGCCTAGAGAATCTGAAGAAATGGTCACCAGCAGATTGTATTAGTAACAATAAGGGTGAAATGAACTTCTTTAGAGAGAAGAAAAACGATATGAGATGGAAATCTAGGTATACATGAAAGAATGTTATCTACACAGGTAAATATGAAACATTTTTCTTATTATCTAAATGTCATTAAAGAGAATTGACTGTTTTAAACAAAAATAATACAAATGTACTGAGGAGTTTACAACATATACAGAGTTAAAATGTAAGACAGTAATAGCACAAAAACTAAAATGAGAGAAATGGAAATCTTGTCATATGATCTGTTTACCAAGGGGTATGCTATTGTTTAAGAGTAGACTATGATAAGCTAAGAATGTATATATAAACCCCACCACAATCAGCAAAATAACACAATATGAATTACAGCAGCCGGGTGCAGTGACTCATGCCTGTAATCCTAGCCCTTTGGGAGGCTGAGGCAGGAGGATTGCTTGAGCCCAGGATTGCTTGAGGTTGCAGTGGGCTATGATCATGCTACTTGCATTCCAGCCTTGAAGACAGAGGAACACCCAGTCTCTCTTAAAAACAAAAAAAGTTACAGTAAATAAACTAACAAAGGAATAAAATGGTATTAGCTAAGGATCCAACTTCATTCTTCTGCATGTGGATATTTAGTTTTCGCAGGACCATGTGTTGAGATTTTTTCCCCCCATTGAATGGTCTTGGCACTTGTCAAAGGAATAAAATTGAATTATAAAAATTACTCAACTAAAAATATTAAGAAAGAAGCCAGGCATAGCAGCTCATCCCTGCAATCCCAGCAATTTGGGAGGCTGAGGCAGGAGGATTGCTTGAGCCCAGGAGTTTGAGACCAGCCTGGGCAATAATAGTGTGATCCTATCTCTATTTTTTAAAATTATAAAATAAAATAAAATGAAAAGTATGCAGAAACGAAAAAAGGAAAATAGAAATGAAGAACAAATGGAACAAATAGACAACAATAGCCAGAATGTTAAAGTCAGCTAAGTCACATAAAATGGAAAGTTCATGTAATGGAATACTACTCAGCAATAAAAAATGAACTATTTAAATACATGACATGGATGAATTTCAAAATAATAATACTGAGAGAAGGAACTCAGGCTCCCCCAAAAGGATGGATTGCATGATTCAATGTATACAAAAGGCTAGAAAATGCAAATTATTCTGTAGTTGTAGAAAGAATGTCAGTGGTGCCTGGGGATGGGGAGATTGCAGGGGAAGGGCGAGAGGAAAAGATTACAAAAAGGGAGGAAAATACTTTTGGTGATGATGGATATGTTTGTTTTCTTTATTGTGATGATGGTTTCACAACTCTCTCTGTATATGTCGAAACTTATTAAATTACACACTTTAAATATGTGAATCAATAAAGCTGTTTCAAAGGAAGTCTGATGAGGGCCAGGTAAGGTGGCTCATGCCTGTAATCCCAGTAATTTGGGAGGCCGAGATGGGGGGATCATTTGAGGTCAGGAGTTCGAGACCAGCCTGGCCAACCAGGTGAAACCCTACCTCTACTAAAAATACAAAAATTTGGCCTCGTGCAGTGGCTTGTGCCTGTAATCCCAGCAGTTTGGGAGGCCGAGGCAGGCGGGATCACGAGGTCAGGAGATTGAGACCATCCTGGCTAACACAGTGAAACCCAGTCTCTACTAAAAATACAAAAAATTAGCTGGGTGTGGTGGCACGTGCCTGTAGTCCCAGCTACTGGGGAGGCTAAGGCAGGAGAATCCCTTGAACCCAGGAGGTGGAGGTTGCAGTGAGCTGAGATCACACCACTACACTCCAGTCTGGGCAGCAGAGCGAGACTCCGTCAAAGAAAAAGAAAAAAAATTAGCCAGGAATGGTGGTGGGCACCTGTAATCTCAGCTACTTGGGAGGCTGAGGCATGAGAATCTCTTGAACCTGGGAGGCGGAGGTTGTGGTTGCACCAGCCTGGGCAACAGAGTGAGACTTCATCTCAAAAAAAAAAAAAAAGTTTGATGAGAAACAAAAATATTTATGTAATTTCAAAACACCTCCCACAAAATGCTTCCAAATTAAAAGGGAAAAACAGATACCACCTTAATGAGTAATCAAAGCGAATGTCATCAGGACTGGAACAAATGAAATCTAGCACTGCTTAGTAGGACGCAATAAGAAGAGCACAGCATTAGCCCTGTGCCGTTCCTGTCAAACATGAAGAAATCTCACACAAACTACACTGCAGGACTACAGGCGTGCACCACGACATCTAGCCAATTTTTCTTTTTCTTTTTTTGAGACAGAGTCTCGCTCTGTCGCCCAGGCTAGAGTGCAGTGGCCAGATCTCAGCTCATTGCAAGCTCCGCCTCCCGGGTTTATGCCATTCTCCTGCCTCAACCTCCCGAGTAGCTGGGACTACAGGTGCCCGCCACCTTGCCCGGCTAGGTTTTTGTATTTTTTAGTAGAGACGGGGTTTCACTGTGTTAGCCAGGATGGTCTTGATCTCCCAACCTCGTGATCCGCTCGCCTCGGCCTCCCAAAGTGCTGGGATTACAGGCTTGAGCCACCGCGCCTGGCCCAATTTTTCTATTTTTTGTAGGGACAGCACCTTTCTATGTTGCCCAGGCTGGTTTTGAACTCCTAGGCTCCAGTGATCCTCCTGCCTCAGCCTCCCAAAGTGCTGGGACTACAGGTGTGAGCTACCATGTGTTGCCTAGCCAACAATGAGCTCTTATTTTGTTGAGGAAAAAAGTTATTTTTTTCTGTGCTTTGAACTTTTTTGTTAGTTTGTGTTTACAATTTTTTTTTTTTTTTTTTTTTTTGAGACAAAGTTTCACTCTTGTTGCCCAGGCTGGAGTGCAATGTCGGGATCTTAGCTCACTGCAACCTCCACCTCCTGGGTTCAAGCGATTCTCTTGACTCAGCCTCCCGAGTAGCTGGGATTACAGGCATGCACTACTGCACCCAGCTAATTTTGTATTTTTAGTAGAGACAGGGTTTTTCCATATTGGTCAAGCTGGTCTTGAACTCCCGACCTTAGGTGATCCGCCTGCCTTGGACTCCCAAAGGGCTGGGATTACAGGTGTGAGCCACCACGCCCAGCATATTTACAATTTTTTAAAAAAAATTTATGCCTTTGTTCATGTATTTAAGACACCTGTGGCAGAGATTCATAAAAGTGGAATAGCTGGGTCAAAGAATAGAAACTTTTTTTTTTTTTTTTTGAGACAAGGTCTTGCTCTGTTGTCTAGGCTGGTGTGCAACAGTGCAATCATAGCTCACTGCAGGCTCGACCTCCTGTGCTCAAGTGATCCTCCTGCCTCAGCCTCCCGCATAGCAGGGACTACAGGCTTGTGCCACCATGTCCAGCTAATTTTTGTATTTTTGGTAGAGATGGGGTCTTTCTATGTTGCCCAGGCTGGACTGGAACTCCTGGCCTCTAAGTGATCCACCTGCCTCAGCCTCCCAAAGTGCTAAGATTACAGTGTGAGCCACCAGGCCCGGCCAACATAAACGTTTTATTTATTTTTCCTCACTTAACCTTGACCTGAAACTCAATGAACATTTTAAAATGTGATTAAAAATGTTAATTTGCCTTTCAAATAGAGTGCGTCACTGCTGGTGGGAATGTAAATTAGTAAAACCACAATGGAAAACAGTATGGCGATTCCTTAAATTAGAAGTAAAAGCAGATTGACCATTTAATCCAGCAATCTCAATACCGGGTATCCACTCGAAGGAAAAGAAGTCATTATATGAAAAAGACACATGCACACTTTTTTTTTTTTTTGAGACAGAGTTTCGCTCTTCTTGCCCAGGCTGGAGTGCAATGGTGCGATCTTGGCTCACTGCAACCTCCACCTTCCAGGTTCAAGCCATTCTCCTGCCTCAGCCTCCCTAGTAGCTGGGATTACAGGCATGCACCACCATGCCCGGCTAATTGTTATATTTTTAGTAGAGATGTGGTTTCTCCATGTTGGTCAGGCTGGTCTTGAACTCCCGACCTCAGGTGATCGCCCACCTCAGCCTCCCAAAGTGCTGGGGTTACAGGCGTGCCCAGCCGACACATGCACACTTATGTTTATTGCAGCACAATTCACAATTGCAAGGATATGGAACTAACCTAAGTGCCCATTGACCAATGAGTGGATAAAGAAAATATGGCATATGTGTATCATGGAATACTACTGAGCCATGAAGAGAAACAAAATACTGTCTTTTGCAGCAACTTGGATGGAACTGAAGGCCATTATTCTAAGTGAAGAAAGTCAGAAATGGAAAACCAAATACTGTATGTTCTCAATTATAAATGGGAGCTAAGCTATGAGGACGCAAAAACATACAGAGCCATATAATGGACTGTGGGGACTCGAAGGGGGAGGTTGGAAGGTGGGCGAGAGATAAAAGACTACATATTAGGGACTGTGTACACTGTGCACTGCTAGGGTGACAGGTGCACCAAAGTCGCAGAATTCATCATTAAAGAACTCATCCGTGTAACCAAAAACCACCTGTACCCCAAAAACTGTTGAAAAAAGTTACAGTAACCAAAAACCTCAAAAAAACAAACAAAAACAAAGAGCATGTCAGTTTTCATCCTCACCAGCAATTTATGAAAGCACCTGCTTGCTCCGCTCACATTGTGTTTTGTTTTGGTTTTCTTTTCTTTCTTTTCTTTTCTTTTTTTTCTTCTTTTCTTTTCTTTTCTTTTCTTTTCTTTTCTTTCTTTTCTGCAGAGTCTCACTCAGTCACCCAGGCTGCAGTGCAGTAGCACGATCTTGGCTCACTACAATCTCCACCTCCCAGACTCAAGCAGTCCTCCCACCTCAGCCTCCTGAGGAGCTGGGATTACAGGCGTGTGTCACTACGCTGGGCTAATTTTTATATTTTTTTGTAGAGAAAAGGTTTCACCATGTTGGCCAGGCTGGTCGAATTCCTGGCCTCAAGCCATCTACCCACCTTGGCTTCCCAGAGTGCTGGGATTACAGGCGTAAGCCACTGCACTGGCCCATTGTGGCCATTATTTAACAATCTCTTTGCCAACTTATTATCTCACTTTAATTTGTATGTCTTTAGTCACTAGTAAGGTTGAGAAATTTTTTGTGTTTTTATGTATTTATGAGCAGTTTATATTTGCTTTTTTTGTGAGCTACATCATTCTTTGCCCAATTTAAAAACTATTCATATTTTTTCTTTTTAATTATAAGAGCTCTTTGTATATTAAGAACATTTATTCTTTGCCTGTTGGGTGAATCATAAAAACATTTCTCCTAGCTTGTTACCTACATTTTAATTTAGCTTATGGTATTTTTATAGTGTGCAGCTATTTCGAATCTTATGTAGCCAATTTTTTCTTTTTAGCATCTGAGTTTTGTGTCTTGCTTAGAAAGATTTTCTCTTATTTAAGGGGGGGGTGTGTGTGTGTGCGCGCGCGCGCACGCTCATGTTCCCCTTTCATCCTGTTTTATTTATTTACATTTAAATTTTTTATCTGGCCGGGTGCGGTGGTGGCGGCACATACCTGTAATCCTAGCACTTCGGGAGGCCAAAGCAGGTGGATCATTTGAGGTCAGGAGTTTGAGACCCGCCTGGCCAACATGTTGAAATCCTGTCTCTACTAAAAATTTAAAAAATTATATACAAAAATTAGCCAAGTGGGTGTCATGCACCTGTGGTCCTACCTACTCAACAGGGTGAGGCACTCAGCAGGGTGAGGCTTGCACCCTGGAGACAAAAATTGCAATGAGTTGAGATCATGCTACTGCACTCCAGCCTGGGTGACAGAGTAACCCTGGCTAAAAATAAATAAATAAAAATAAGTAAGTAAATAAATAAATAAATAAATAAATAAATTGTTTATCTGTCTGGAATTTATCTGGTGTAAGGAATCAGATAGGCATCCAACTCTAGCCGATTACTCTAACAGCAATTACTGCACTGCCTAATTTTATTTTTTTCTCTCTGACCATTTAGTAGCTTCTCAAATGTATTTGGGTTTATTTCTACATTCTAGTCTGCTTCATTAATCTGCTTTTCTTTTCATGCACAAGTACCAAACTTTTAAAAAATTTTTTTAAGACGGAGTCTCCCTCTTTCACCCAGGCTGGAGTGCAGTAACGCGATGTCGGCTCACTGCAAGCTCTGCCTCCCAGGTTCACACCATTCTCCTGCCTCAGCCTCCCAAGTAGCTGGAACTACAGGCGCCCGCCACCTCGCCCGGCTAATTTTTTGTATTTTTAGTAGAGATGGGATTTCACCGTGTTGGCCAGGATGGTCTCGACCTCATGACCTCGTGATCCACCCACCTCGGCCTCCCAAAGTGCTGGGATTACAGGCGTGAGCCACCGTGCCTGGCCAAGTACCAAACTTTTGAAAATATAAATGTAGCTTTATAATGTACTTCAATGCCTAGGAGGGTTAATTCTTTTTTTATTACTTTCCTTTTTCAAAATTTTCCTGGCTAGCCTCGCTTGTTTATTTTTCCATTTGAACTTTAGACTCAATGAGTCTACTTCCAAAAAAACCTCATAATGTATTTTTATTGATCTAAAATTAAAGATTAAGTTTAATTTAGGGAGAATATGCATCTTTACATCATGAAATCTTCTAATTGATGAACAAAGTGTGTATTTTCATTTATTTCTTCTTTCATTTTCCTATGTTTTTGTTTTGTTGCTGATGTAAGTGTGGGCGTTGGTGCTATTTTAAGTACAAGGTTTTCTTCCATTTTGTTTCCTAGCTTTTTGCTATTGATTGTGTAATCAACTACGTTACTGACTTAACTCATTATTTACGAGAGACTTTCCAGGAGTACTCTTGGATTGGCTAGATATGCAATCATATTACCTGCAAATAGTCATTATGTTGTCTCCACTTTGTAATTCTTAAAATTTGTATTTTTTATCTTTATATACCTAGAATAATATTAAATAACAGCGGAAATATTATTTCTCTTACCTTGTTCCTGACTTTAATGGAAAATGCTTCTAGTGTGCAACATTAAATAAGACGCTGTTTTTTAACTTAAATATGTTTTTATCATATCAGTACTGGTTACTGAATTTTGTTAAATATTCTTGTAGTCTCTAAGAAAGGTCCTGTAGTTATTCTCTTTTAACTAGTATTCAGAATTCACCTAAGACTGGGTGTGGTGACTCATGCCTATAATCCCAGCACTTTGGGAGGCCAAGGTGGGTGGATCACCAGAGGTCGGGAGTTCGAGACCAGCCTGGCCAACATGGTGAAACCCCGTCTCTACTAAGAATACAAAGATTAGTTGGGCATGGTGGCATGTGCCTGTAATCTCAGCCACTCGGGAGGCTGAGGCAGGAGAATCACTGGAACCCGGGAATTGGAGGCTGCAGTGAGCTGAGATCGTGCCACTGCACTCCAGCCTGGGTGACAGAAAAAAATTCACTAAACGTCAATAGATAGTCTGTATAAGACAGAGTTTGAGAGGCCATGCTGGCTCTCATTTCTAGAGAGTTTGACTCTAGAAATTCTAGATGTGCCATGCATTAACTGTGTGATCTGGGCAAGTTTCTTGGCCTCTCTGTGCCTTGGTTGCTTCCTCTGTAAAACAAAATTAATAATAGCATCTAACTCAAAGGGTTGTTACTGGATTTAAGTGAATAAATGTAAATAAGGTGTTTTGAACAGTGCTTGGTTCATAGTAAATGCTATATAAGTACTAATCATTAGCATCACTCCACTTGTGCTAAGCTTTTTAAAAATTAAAAAAAATTTAAGTTCATTTTAAATTTTTTTGTAGAGAGACAGGGTCTCATTATGTTGCCCATGCTGGTCTTAAACTCCTGGCCTCAAGTGATCCTCTTGCCTCAGCCTCCCAAAGTGCTGGGACAGGTGTGAACCACCGTGCCCTAGTGTGCTGAGATTTTCTGTTATTACTGTTTTAAATAAAGGTATTTATTTGCTTGTGAAAGTATTACATGCACACAGAAAAGTGCACAGCTGGGGGGTTTGCTACAAAAGTGAGTACATAAATAATATAGCCCCTTGTATTCACTTAATGTCATAATTTTCTTTTTCTTTCTTTCTTTTTTTGAGACGGAGTCTTGTTCTGTCACCCAGGCTGGAGTGCTCTGGTGTGATCTCGGCTCACTCCAACCTCCACCTCCCAGGTTCAAGCGATTCTCCTGCCTCAGCCTCCTGAGTAGCTGGAATTACAGGTGTGTACCACCACACCCAGCTACTTTTTGTATTTTTAGTAAAGATGGGGTTTCACCATGTTGGCCAGGCTGACCTCAGGTGATCTGCCCACCTTGGCCTCCCAAAGTGCTGGATTACAGACGTGAGTCACCATGCCCGGCCTTAATGATATAATTTTCAAAAGCATTTTATTTCACTGCATTTGTTCCACAGAATAATGTCACAATTTATATTAGAAAATATGAATACACACATGCAATGCCCTCCCTCCCCCCTACCAGTGTCTACCAGATACAAAAATTAGCCAGGTGCGGTGGTGCACACCTGTAATCCCAGCTACTTGGAGACAGAGTAGTGGGAGACGGAGGAGAATTGCTTGAACCCAGGAGGCAAAGGTTACAGTGAGCTGAGATTATGCCACTGCACTCCAGCCTGGGCAACAGAGTGAGATTCTGTCTCCAAAAAAATTTTTTTTTTTTTTTGGATACAAGGTGTCATGCTGTCACTCAGTCTGGGTCCAGTGGTGTGAACACATTTCACTGCAGGTTTGACCTCCTGGGCTCAAGTGATCCTCCTGCCTCAGCCTCCCAAGTAGCTGAGACTACAAGCATGCATCACCACGCCCAGTTGATCTTTCTGTCTTTTACAGAGGTAGGGTTTCGCCACGATGCCCAGGCTGGTCTTGAACTCCTGACCTCAGGTGATCTGCCCTTGGCCTCCCAAAGTGCTGGGATTACAGGCATGAGCCACCACGCCCGGTCAAAAAATTTTTTTTAACATAGAATTTACATATGACCCCCCAACTCTAAATCTAGGTGTATACTCAAGAGAAATGAAAGCATATATCCACACAAAAACTTGCGTATAAATGTTTATAACAGTTTTATTCATAATAGTGAAAAAGTAGAAGTAACTCAAATGTCCATCAATGAATGAAGATATAAATAAAATTTATATTTTCACTGGAATTATTTCTTCAGAGATGATGTTTGTTTTTATATATTAATTTATTTTTTCAGATGGGATCTTACTATGTTGCCTAGGCTAGTCTCAACCTCCCGGACTCTAGTGATCCTCTTACCTCAGCCTCCTGAGTAGTGGACTACAGATGTGGGCCACCATATCTAGCTAATGAAATTTAGCACATCCATTCAATGGACTAATATTTGGCATAAAAAGGAGTTGAATACTGATACATGCTATGACATGGATGGCCCTTGAAACATTATGGTAAGTGAAAGAAACCAGACACAAAGAACAACATATAATGTCATTCCATTTATATGAAATGTCTAGAATAGGTAAATCCATAGAGAGAGGAAGTAGATTAGTGGTTGCTGAGGGCCGGGAGTGAGTGATCTGGAGATGGGGGTGATAGTTAAAGAATGTGGGCTTTGCCGGGCGCGGTGGCTCACGCCTGTAATCCCAGCACTTTGGGAGGCCGAGGCGGGCGGATCACGAGGTCAGGAGATCGAGACCATCCTGGCTAACACGGTGAAACCCCGTCTCTACTAAAAATACAAAAAATCAGCCGGGCGTGCTGGTGCGTGCCTGTAGTCCCAGCTACTCGGGAGGCTGAGGCAGGAGAATGGCGTGAACTCGGAAGGTGGAGCTTGCAGTGAGCCGAGATCGCGCCACTGCACTCCAGCCTGGGCGACAAAGCGAGATTCCGTCTCAAAAAAAAAAAAAAAAGAAAGAATGTGGGCTTTTTAGGGGGTGACTAAAATATTCTAAAATTGATTGTGGTGATGGTTGTACAACTCTGTGAATGTATTAAACACTATTGAATTGTATGTTTTTTTTTTAGCGTTAGCATCTTGCTCTGTCACCTGGGCTAAAGTGCAGTGGGATGATCATAGCTCACCGCAGCCTCGAACTCCTGGTTTCAAGAGATGCCACCGTGCCCAGCCAAATTGTATACTTTAAGTGTGTGAATTGTAGGGTATGTGAATTATGTCTCAAAAAAGCTGTTACTGAAAAAATGATAATTTCATATGGTCCAATCTAATCTGCGATAGCTTAAATAGCATTGGTATACTATGATAAGGTTTGAAGATTTGATAGAGCCAGGCATGGTGGCTCATGCCTGTAATCCTAGCACTTTGGGAGGCTGAAGTGAGTGACTTGCTTTAGCCCAGGAGTTCAAGACAAGCCTAGGCAACGTGGCAAGATCTCATCTCTACAATAAATACAAAAATTAGCGGGGCATGGTGGCATGCGCCTGAAGTCCCAGCTACTTGGGAGGCTGAGCTGGGAAGATCACTTGAGCGCCAGAGGCAGAGGCTGCAGTGAGGAAAGATTGTGCCACTGCACTCCAGCCTGGGTAACAGAGCGAGACCCTGCCTCTAAACAAACAAACAAACAAACAAAAAACATAGACTGTACATGTGAAATGTGGACCCTGCCTCAAAAAAAAAAAAAGAGTTTACATGTGAAATGTGAAAGAGAAGACACACGGTCCCTGCATATAGAAGAGGCAATCAGTGGGGTTTTTGAGAGGCTTGTTGGTTTTTTTTTACTATAGGAAAGACTTGGGCTTCTTTATAGGAGTGTGAGATGTGGAAGAAATAGGAACAAAGTTGATGGATGGACTCCAAAGTCCATGTGGAAGAATTAACCTTGGAAGGAGTCCAGTCTCTCTTCCTTAAGACCAGATGGAAGGACGAAAAGATGGGTTCAGATACCAATTAATTGATGGTGCAGAGAATATTTTTCTTACTGGCCTCAAATTTGCTGAGGAAAGAGTCAGAATCACTTGTGAAAATGACAGAAGGGGTAGGTAGCAGGGCCATGGGTTTCAGAAACCAGGAAGTTAGAAAAGTTAGTAAGTGGCTGGGCACTGTGGCTCACGCCTGGAATCTCAGTACTTTGGGAGGCTGAGACGGGCAGATCGCCTGAGGTCAGGAGTTCCAGACTAGCCTGACCAACACGGTGAAACCCCATCTCTATTAAAAATACAAAAATTAGCCGGTCATAGTGGGATGTGCCTGTAGTCCCAGCTACTCGGGAGGTTGAGGCAGGAGAATCGCTTGGACCCAGAAGGTGAGGTTTAGTGAGCTGAGATCGTGGCCAATGCACTCCAGCCTGGGCGACAGAGCGAGACTGTCTCAAAAAAAAAAAAAAAAAAAAAAAAAAAGTAAGTTGGGTGGGAGAGAACTCAGACTCAGAGAGGCTTGGGAGCATTGAAGAACCAGATGCCAGCAGAGGAGTGAATTCTGAGTGGCAGTGAGCCCCAGCTCCTGAAGCTCCTCCTGCAGTCTCCTGCAGCCTCATTTGGGAACAGTCTCCGCCTGAGTCATCTCTGCTTCAGTCCACATAACCCCAATTCTTTCAATGTTATTCATACATTTTGGCTTTGAGCCTCGTGCTCTCTGGATAATTGCCTCTGAACTTAACTGCCTTTTGGCACCCTTCCTCCCAGAACTGAATGTTCTTCCCTGGTGAGGGCTGACCCAAGTCCACCTCCCTGGTTCTGGGCCCTATACTTTCATTAATTCAGCCTGGGATAACCAGAGCACATTTGGCAGCCTCATTTCATTGGGTCAGTGACAGACAAATCCAAAGAGCGAGAGAAACCTGTCTGTGAATGCGTCAGACCACGTGGTGGGCATGGCAGAACAAGGGGTGGCAGGGGACCGGTGGTTTGCTATAAAGAAGTGAGAGAAAAGATGTTCAACCTGTTGGCTAGTGGAGAACCTCTACAGGTGTGGGGTCAGGGATGGGTTGAAACACACAGGTAGGCTATTGCCAAAGGACAGCATCTCACTGGCTAAGACAGCCAGACAGGCATAGCTGTCAGGCATTTTGAGCCTAGTTACTGAGCACAGCCAATATGGCACCTCTACCCCAAAGATCCATAGGTCATTAGGGTTCAGGGGTGCAGCAAGAGAAAGAGAAGACTATGAGGGAACCCCATGGAGCATCATTTACTTATTTATTTAATATTCAGACATAGGCTGGGCACGGTGGCTCACGCCTATAATCCCAAAACTTTGAGAGATGGAGGAGGGAGGCTCATCTGAGGTCAGGAGTTCAAGACCAGCCTGCTCAACATGGTGAAACCTGTCTCTACTAAAACTACATGGTGGCATGCGTCTGTAGTCCCAGCTATTTGGGAAGCTGAGGCAGGAGGATCACTGGAACTCGGGAAGCAGAGATTGCAGTGAGCCAAGATTGCACCACTGCACTCCACGGTGCAGAGTGAGACTCCGTCTCAAAAAAAAAAAGAAAAAGAAAAAGAAAAAGAAATTCAGACACAGAATCTCACTGTGTTGCCCAGGCTGGTCTCGAACTCCTGGCCTTTGAGTGATCCTCTCATCTCAGTTTCCCAAAGTGCTAAGATGACAGGTATGAGTCACCTCAACCAGCCTCAGGGGCACATTTTGATCCCAGGTATTACCAGATACTAGAGTTACTGTGGGTCAAAATCTTTGGGCACCCGGAACCACAGGGTCCCTGATTCTGGAAGGGGCAGGATCAAGTGTGGTGGAAAGAACGTAGCCTTTGGCATCAGAGCTAGATTTAAAGCCTGTCTCTTCTACTTATTTGCTGTGTAACACTAGCTCTTGGCACATTGCTGAGCCTCTTAGAGCTTCAGTGTCCACATCTGTAAAATGGAAATTAATAATTCTTACCCCTCAACTCCTCAAGGTTGACTGTTGAAGAAATGTTATCTGTGGCCCTTCAGTTCAGTGCTGTCTTGTCCATCTCTGGGCTTTTGTATTTGTTCTCAGAAGCTTTTTTTTTTTTTGATAGAGACAGGGTTCCATTCTGTTGCCTGGGCTGGAGTGCAGTGGTGCAATCACAGCTCACTGCAGCCTTGGAATCCTAGCCTCAGGTGATTCTTCCACTTCAGCCTCCCAAGTATCTGGGATGACAGGTGCACTCCACCATGCCCAGCCCATTTTTTAAATTTTTTGTAGAAACGGGATCTAACTATGTCGCCCGGGCTTGTCTGGCACTCCTGGCCTCAAGCAATTCTCCCACCTTGGCCTCCCAAACTGCTGGGATTACAGGTGTGAGACATCGTGCCTGGTCTAAGAGCACATTTTACTCAACCTAGCTTTGCCTGACTATCTCCTAGTCATCCTTTGGGTCTCGTCTGGCTCTTTCTTCCTCCTGGAAGTCCTCCTGGATTGATTGTCTCTCTTCTGGGCTCCCATAGCTGCCCACTTTCATACCACGTGAGAATTCTTTGCCTGTCGCTCTCCTCACGAAGTCTGTGGAGGCACGAGTAGGACCTAGTTCATCAGTGTATCCCCAGTTCATGGCACATACACACTGGTGCTCAACAGATATGATTTGATGGAATGAAGTTTTGAAGATTAAATGAGATAATGAATGTTTAACCCATGCTTCCCAAATCACACTGACTAGGCGGGTAAAAAACAGAAACATGAAACGGTTATCAATTCAATACCTCTCTGTAGCTCCTTCAGCTCCCTTAAAATTCTCCCCAAAGGGCCAGGAGTGGTGGCTAATCCCTGTAATCCCAGCACTTTGGGAGGCCAAGGTGGGCAGATCACCTGAGGTTGGGAATTCGAGACCAGCCTGGCCAAGATAGTGAAACCCCATCTCTACTAAAAATACAAAAGTAGCCAGGTGTGATGGCGCATGCCCATAATTCCAGCTACTTGGGAGGCTGAGGCAGAATCGTCTGAATCCAGGAGGCAGAGGTTGCAGTGAGCTGAGATCATGCCACTGCACTCCAGCCTGGCAACAGAGTGAGACTCTGACTCAAAAACACAAAACAAAACAAAAAACAGAACAACAAAAACAAAAACAAAAACACCTCCCCAAAGACCCTGGGGAAACCTCCGGGAAGGGAGCACAGGCTCTGGAAATAGATCGCATGGGTTTCAATCTTGGCTCTGGCACTTACCAGCTTTGTGACTTACTCTATCCATGCCTCAGTTTATGCACCTGTGAAATGATTCCTAAGGCTGCCAAAGAGACTAAATGTGCTAATATTTGCACAGTGCTGGTAATGGTGCCTGGAACACAGTAAAGAATGTACGGGTGTTTGGTATATCTCCAAGTGCACCACATACCAGTCTTCCTGGCTACTGTGCTGTGTTCCTTGTCTCTCACTCCAACTGCCTATGATCATTTCCCACTACTGCTGGTGCCTCAAATGGCATTTAATCCAATCTTGGGGAGTTCAGGTAGCCTATGTATATTGCTTGGACTGCATTCAACCACACTCCTATAATACCCAAACCACCGCTTCTTCCACGTGAATGTGCTTGTGAATCCATTGAGGACCTTGTAGATTCTGATTTGGAATCTGGGGCAGGCCTGAGATTCTACACTTTTTGTTTTCTTTTTAAATTTTTTTGTAGAGTCGGGGTCTCACTATGTTGCCCAGGCTGGTCTCAAACTTCTGGGCTCAAGTAGTCCTCCTGCCTCGGCCCCTCAGAGTGCTGGGATTATGGGCATGAACCACAGTGCCTGGCCTGCATTTTTTTTTTGAGACAGAGTCTCACTCTGTCACCAGGCTGGAGTGCAATGGCACGATCTCAGCTCACTGCAACCTCTGCTTCCCGGGTTCAAGCGATTCTCCTGCTTCAGCCTCCCGAATAGCTGGGATTACAGGTGCCTGCCACCACACCCAGCTAATTTTTGTATTTTTAGTAGAGACAGGGTTTCACCATGTTGGCCAGGATAGTCTCGATCTCTTGACCTTGTGATCTGCCTGCCTCGGGCTCCCAAAGTGCTGGGATTACAGGCGTGAGTCACCATGCCCTGCCCCATTCTGTATTTCTAATAAGCTGCTAGGTAATGCTGATGTTGAATGTTTATGGATCATATTTTTACTTGTTTTTGAGACAGGGTCTCGCGCTGTCGCCCAGGCTGGAGTACATTGGTGCAATCTTGGCTCACTGCAATCTTCACCTCCTGGGCTTAAGTGATCATTCCACCTCAGCCTCCCGAGTAGCTGGGACTACAGGTGCATGCCACCATGCCTAGCAAATTTTTGTATTTTTAGTAGAGACAGAGTTTTACCATGTTGGCCAGGCTGGTCTCAAACTCCTGGCCTCAAATGGTCTGCCCACCTTGGCCTCCCAAAGTGCTGGGATTACAGATGTGAGCCACTGTGCCTAGCCTACATTTTTACTTAACAAAGACCTAAACAGTAAAAATTTGTTTTTCTCACCAATCTTTGTACTGAGGGGAAGAGAGACATAAGAGACACAACGATTCAGAAGAGGATTAGAAAGATATCAAAAGATACCCAGACATAGGTAGTTTCTGTCATTGCTTCAGCATTTTTTCCTTTTATTTTTAGTTGACATGTAATAGCCGTACATATTTATAGAAGACAGTGATATTTCAATATGTGTATACAATGTGCAATGATCAAATTAGCATATTCATCACCTCAAACTATCATGCCTCGGTGTTGTGAACATTCAAAATCCTCCTAGCTTTCTGAAAATATACAATAAGCTACGGTGAACCACATTCACTCATTAGTGCTGTGGAACAACAGAACTCATCTCTCCTATCTAGCTGGTGTCAGCATTTTAATGCTATCAGTTCTTGTGTCTCTGTAATATTCTGGGCCACAAAATGACTGCTTCGGCTCCGGTCATCACATCCATGACCAAGGCAAAAAGAAGGGGAATGGCTAAAGGGAAGAGCCAGTTCTGAGTGTGCCCTTCTAATATGAAAGCCCTTCTTTCTTCCCTCCCTCCCCTCCCCCTCCCTCCCTCCCCCTTCCCTTCCCCCCTACCCACCCCCTTCCCTCCCTTTCCCTCCCCTCCCCCTTCCCTTCCTTCCCCCTCCCCCTCCTCCTTCCCTTCTTTTCCCCTCCCCCTCCCCCTTCCCTTCTTTTCCTTCCCTTTCCCTCTTTTTTTTGAGACAGGGTCTTGCTGTGTTGCCGAGGCTGTACTGCAGTGGCGCAATCGTAGCTCTCTGCAGCCTTGACCTCCTAGTCTCAAGCAATCCTCCCACCTCAGCCTTCTGAGTAGCTGGAACCACAGGTGTGAGCCACCATGCGTGGCTAATTTTTAAAATTTTTGTAGAGACAGTCTCACTATGTTGCCTAGGCTGGTAGCAACCTCCTGGCCTTAAGCAATCCTCCCACCTTAGCCTCCCAATGTACTGGAATTACAGGGGTAAGTCACCTTGCCTGGCCACCCCTCATTTCTGACCCATTGTCTTTGAGCTGAACAAGCACCTTTTAGCACGAATTCTTTTCCAGGGAGTTCTCATACTTTCTTTTTTCATTTTTTTTTGAGACGGAGTCTCGTTCTGCCGCCCAGGCTGGAACGCAGTGGCGTGATCTCGGCTCGCTGCAAGCTCCGCCTCCTGGGTTCATGTTATTCTGCCTCAGCCTCCCGAGTAGCTGGGACTACAGGCGCCCGCCACCACGTCTGGCTAATTTTTTGTATTTTCAGTAGAGGCGAGGTTTCACCGTGTTAGCCAGGATGGTCTCGATTTCCTGACCTCGTGATCTGCCCGCCTCGGCCTCCCAAAGTGCTGGGATTACAGGCGCGAGCCACCGCGCCCGGCCCTCATACTTTCAACCACATAAAAAGAGCAGTGGAATTTTTTTTCTCCCCATCATTAGCTGTTCCCTTCTTGAGTTAATAACGTAGTAATCCTATCTTGAGGGACAGAATCTCGGCCAAATGCTGGGGGTAATCCGATTAATTCCCTGCTCGAGGGGGTTGAGCCTAGAACTGAGGGTGAGCCAATCAATGCACTCCTTCTCCCTAGGCAACTAGTGATTGGTTCCGGGATGGTGACGTGGCCAAATCAACCATCAGGGCTGAAAAGACTCAACCCCGTATTTTGCTTGAAACACAGGTGAAACAGACTTGCTTTTCGGTGCTAAATGTCCACAAACACGGCCGCAGCAGTAAAAGCTTTTGGAAGGCCAGGCGGGGGTGGCTCACGCCTGTAACCCCAGCACTTTGGGAGGCCGAGGCGGGCAGATCACGAGGTCAGGAGTTCGAGACCAGCCTGACCAACATGGTGAAACCCCATCTCTACTAAAAATACAAAAATTAGCCAGGTATGGTGGCGCGCGCCTGTAATCCCAGCTATTCAGGATGCTGAGGCAGGAGAATCACTTGAACCCGGGAGGCGGAGGTTGCAGTGAGCTGAGGTCTCGCAACTGCACTCCAGCCTGGGTGACAGAGCGAGACTCTGTCTCAAAATATATATGTGTGTGTGTGTGGTGTGTGTGTGTGTATGTATGTATACAAAGTAAAAACATAAAAGCTTCTGGGCTTTTATGCACTGGGCTTCTGTGACTTGCAGCTGGAAAGCACCATAGCTGACACAGGTAGCCATCATAACTTGGGATGATTTTATACACACCCTTCAATCAGTATCACATACCCTTGGAGTACAATTTCCTTCCACCACTGGCTCCCTGCCTGACCTCACTTCCCAGAGTTTCTGCTTCTTTAGCTACAAGAGGAGGAAAACAGAAACGCCTTTATTATGGGATTAAATGAGATGGTGCACATGAAGAACTTAGCACAGGGCCCACCCAGTACCCTCCAGTGCCAGCGAGCAATGTCACATTATCCGATGTGGGTTTTCTGAAACAAATTAAAACTGAGGGGCCCCAACAGCCCAACAGGTCTGGAGAAAGTTTCAGCTCAGCCATCAGAGGGCAGTGGTCCAGAGACGGCTCACAATTATTCCAAATTTGTTTTAAGAGGGTCTCACTCTGTCACTCAGGCTGGAGTGCAGTGGTGTGATCATAGATCACTGCAGGCTCGACCTCCTGAGCTCAAATGATCTCCTCCCATGTAACTGGGGTTATAGGTGCACAGCACCACACCCAGCTAATTTTTACATTTTTGTAGAGATGGGGTCTTCCTACGTTGCCCAGACTGATCTCAAACTCCTGGACTCAAGTGATCCTCCTGACTGGGCTTCCCTTGGCTCACTAGGCTTTTTTAAAAAAAATTTTGTTTTGAGATGGAGTCTTGCTCTGTCACCCAAGCTGGAGTGGTGCAGTGGCGCGATCTCGGCTCACTGCAACTCTGCCTCCCGGGTTCAAGTGATTTTCCGGCCTCAGCCTCCTGAGTAGCTGGGACTACAGGCACATGCTGCCATACCCAGCTAATTTTTTGTATTTTTAGTAGAGACAGGGTTTCACCATGTTAGCCAGGATGGTGTCGATCTCCTGACATCGTGATTCACCCGCCTCGGCCTCCCAAAGTGCTGGGATTACAAGCGTGAGCCACCGCGCCCAGCAAGGCTCACTAGTCTTATACTTGGATCACTGCAGTTAGGGTCATTGTGTCCACGTGTTGGGTTTTTGGAAATAGGGGGCTTGGCTGCTATTGTGCTAAGGGTCGGACACGGGGGCCTGGCTATGCTGGGAGCCTCAGGCAAGAGACCAAGTGTCCGCCAAGAGGTCCTTTCCCTCTAAAGCACTGTCACTTTCCCAGGGTGTTATAAGAGGAGAGACGTGGATCCTCTATTCTTGTGGGGTCTGCCAGTCTCTGGCCCATTTCTAGTCCTGGGGACTCTTCTGCTCCCCTTGGCTGTCACTGCTCTGCCCTTCCTCCCTTTGAGATACTTGTGTTTCTCCTCTTGTCCTTGGGGATGACCCCATAGATGTCCTAGGACAATAATATGTTGAAAAACAAAGCCAGAAATAAGCGTTGTTTTCGGGGTTACTTCTGCTTTCTTCCATGTTTTGTTTTTTTTTGTTTTTTTTTTTTGAGACGGAGTCTCGCTGTGTCGCCCAGGCTGGAGTGCAGTGGCCAGATCTCAGCTCACTGCAAGCTCCGCCTCCTGGGGTTACACCATTCTCTTGCCTCAGCCTCCTGAGTAGCTGGGACTACAGGCGCCTGCCACCTCGCCCGGCTAGTTTTTTGTATTTTTTAGTAGAGACAGGGTTTCACCGTGTTAGCCAGGATGGTCTCGATCTTCAACCTAGTGATCCGCGCGTCTCGGCCTCCCAAAGTGCTGGGATTACAGGCTTGAGCCACCGCGCCCGGCCTCTTCCATGTTAATCAACCCTCTTTTTAAAAAATTTTTTTGAGATAGGGTTCCACTCTGTCACCCATGCTGGAGTGCAGTGGCGGTCTTGGCTCACTACAGCCGCAACATCCCAGGCTCAACTGATCTTCCCATCTCAGCCCCCTGAGTAGCTAGGACTATAGGCACATGCTACCATATCCAGATAATGTTTATATTTTTTGTAGAGATGGGGTTTTGCTATGTTGCCCAGGCTTGTCTTGACCTCCTGGGCTCAATCAAACCTTCCATCTCAGTCTCCTGAGTAGCTAGGATGACAGGTGCATGACACCATGCCTGGATACTTTTATATTTTATTTGTTTATGTATTTTGAGATGCAGTCTTGCTCTGTCGCCCAGGCTGGAGTGCAGTGGTGTGATCTCGGCTCACTGCAACTTCTGCCTCCCGGATTCAAACGATTCTCCTGCCTCAGCCTCCCAAGTAGCTGGGATTACAGGCGTGCACCACCATGCTGGGCTAATTTTTGTATTTTTAGTGGAGATGGGGTTTCACCATCTTGGCCAGGCTGGTCTTGAACTCCTGACCTCAAGTGATCCGCCCGCCTTGGCCTCCCAAATTGCTGGGATTACAGGCGTGAGCCACTGCACTCGGCCCTAGAAAATTATTTTAATTGCACACATAATATATGAATATATCCTCCTTTAAAAAAGGTAAAACCTAGCAGATAAGGGCGAAGGGGCCTTCAACTACCACTGTCAGTCCTGGGCTTCTCTTTTCTGCTCAGTTCACTGAATTTATAGTGTATCCTTCCAGATGTCTGTCCTTTTTTCCTTCCTTCCCTCCCTCCCTCCCTTCTTTCTTTTGTTTCTTTTTTTCTCTTGAGACAGAGTCTCGCTCTGTTGCCCAGGCTGGAGTACTGTAGCACAATCTTAGCTCACTGCAACCTCCACCTCCTGGGTTCAAGTGATCCTCCCACCTCAGCCTCCTGAGTAGCTGGGACTACAGGCACGCGCCACCACGCCCGGCTAATTTTTGTATTTTTAGTAGAGATGAGTTTCGTCATGTTGGCCAGGCTGTTCTCCAACTCCTGATCTCAACTGATCTGCCCACCTTGGCTTCCCAAAGTGCTGGGATTACAGGTGTGAGCCACCTTGTCTGGCCCTTTCAGTCCCTTTCAGATGTTTTTCTAAATGTTTCCTTTTTCTCCAGAATCTACATTGTATTGTTGTCTATGCGCTTGATGCTTTATTTAAAAATGTAAAATGGGTTGGGCGCAGTGGGTCACGCCTGTTATCCCAACACTTTGAAAGGCCAAAGCGGGAGGATGACTTGAGGCCAGGAGTTCGAGGTTGCAGTGAGCTATGATTGCACCACTGCACCCCAGCCTGGGTGACAGAGCAAGACTGTTTCTAAAAAAGGAAAAGAATATTGATTAAAGAAAAGGCTAGTCAGGGCTTGAGAGCAGGCTTAACTATCTTTACCCTCCAAAGACCTTGTATTTCTTCCCATGAAACACATTTGAAAGATTTCATTAGGGGCCAGGCACGGTGGCTCACGCCTATAATCCCAACACTTTGGGAGGCCGAGGCGGGTGGATCCCCTGACCAATATGGTGAAAACTCATGTAAGCAAAGCAAAGTATTTGTTGTTGAATAGATTTGGGTTCAGAACTACTGCCACTGTGCCATCTTGGGTGACTTTCTTTACATCACTGACTTTTGTTTCCTTTATCTATGAAATGGAGATGAAGTAAAATAATACTTGTGAACAGATTAGAACAATGCTTTTTGTTTTCATGTAGTAGGCACCCATTTTTGTGCATCTGATTTGTCATAGAATACAGAAAGATACCATCCCTTGAAGCTTTTTGTTGGGGAAAAAAAACAAAAACAACTCTACTTTTGAAGACCATATATTGGAAACTTCTGGCTAAATAATTTCCCCTCCTTGTTATTTCCTATTCATTTTCCATTAAAATTTTTCTTTTTCTTGGCCAGGCATGGTGGCTTATGCCTGTAATCTCAGCATTGTGGGAGACTGAGGTGGGAGGATCACTTAAGGTCAGGAGTTTGAGACCAGCCTGGGCATCTCATTAGATGCAATTTTCAGAGGCAATTTTTTTTTAAACCCAAACATACCTCTAACTGGCTTAATCAATGTGGAAATTCACTGTATCCATAAAGTCCTGATTCTGAGTAGAGTTCAAGTCTGATTTGACCCAGTGGCTCTGGGTACATTTCCCTTGGTTCATTCCTATATAGGTTGCATTCCTAGGCTCATAGAGAGATCCCTCTCTACAAATAATATAACAATTAGCTAGGCGTGGTGGTATGCGCCTGTAGTTTCAGCTACTCAAGAGGCTGAGACAAGAAGATTGCTTGAGCCCAGGAGGTTGAGATTTCAGTGAGCCATGTGCTCCAGCCTGGGTGACAGAATGAGACCCTATCTAAAAAAAAAAATTTTTTTTTTTTACTTTGAGCCTAGGAGTTTGAGACCAGCCTAGGCAACATAATGAGACCCAGTCTCTACAAAATTTTTAAAAATTAGCCAGGCATGGTGGTAGGCGCCTGTAGTCCTAGCTAACTGGGAGGTTGAGGAAGGAGGATCGCTTGAGCCGAAGGGTTTGAGCCTTCGGTGAGCTATGATTGCACCGCTGCATTTTAGCCGAGGCAACAGAGTGAGACCCTGTCTCAAAACACTTTTTTTCTCATAGCATGTATCACCATATAACTGACTTTCTATGTGTACTTATTCATTTTGTTTATTGTCTGTTCCTTCACTAAAATGTGCACTCTATAAGGGCAGCAATTTATATCTGTCTTGTTCGTTGCTGTATCCCTAGCGGCTAACCCAGTGCTGGCACATAGGAGCTCGGTGAAAATGTGCTGAATGGATAAATGAATGAATAAATGAATGAATGAACGAATGAATGAATATTCCTAAATTTTCTCCAGGCCTGTCATGTGGTTTCATGGACTAAGAACATTTGGAGTCTGAGGAAGAACTCTCATCAGTGTGTGGATTTCAGCCTCTACTCCTAAATGTCTTCTTCAATCTGCCCTTGATCCATGGCCATATCAGGCATCCTCTTGCTGCATGGCCAAGCCTCCGGTCTCAAATCCTGTCCACCTTCCTGGCTGCCACCAGAGGGCTCTTCCTAAAGCATTGGCTCTGATCGTGTCACTCTTCTCTGGAAGAACCTATGTTGCTTGTTTGTTTGTGTCTGTGTTGCAGCTTGATGGTTAGTTATCTCCAAGTGGTTGGATGCCAACCCTCTGTCCAGGTCAGACTCCCACGTTTATATCAGTTACGATAGTTCGTTATGTTTGTATCAATTAGCATAGTTAGGATGTTCCTGGCTTTTTGTTTGTTTGTGTTTCTTTTTTGTTTGTTGATTTTGTCTTTTGGAGATAGGGTCTGGGCTCTGTTGCACAGGCTAGAGTGCAGTTACATGATTACAGACCATGACAGTCCTGAACTCCTGGGCTCAAGTGATCCTCCAGCGTCGGCCTCCCAAAATGCTGGGTTACAGGCATGAGCCATTGTGCCTGGCCATGACAACTTTTTTTTTTATACCAAAACATACCTCTAACTGGCTTAGCCAATGTGGAAATTCACTGTATCCATAAAGTCCTGATTCTGAGTAGAGTTCAAGTCTGATATGACCCAGTGGCTCTGGGTGCATTGCACTTGGTTCATTCCTATATAGGTTGCATTCCTAGGCTCGTAGAGAGAAAGCAGCTACAGTGCTGGCCTCACTTCTACACTTAGCGAAGTCCAGAAGGGGAGAGATGTGTGCATCTTGAGGTTTCCTCTTAAGGATCAGGAGCCCCTTGTCTGACTTCCCTCTGGACCTCACTGGACCTAGTTGGGTCATTGCCCAGTCT
The DNA here is from genome assembly GCF_009764315.1 of Trachypithecus francoisi. Taxonomy (NCBI): domain Eukaryota; kingdom Metazoa; phylum Chordata; class Mammalia; order Primates; family Cercopithecidae; genus Trachypithecus; species Trachypithecus francoisi. Next base: position 74,202,617 of record NW_022681455.1, read on the forward strand.
TAAAATCAATCTTTATCTCCAGGCAAATGCCATTGACTTAAGCCTGGATTTCTGAACCAATCGCTGACACGGAGGATGAAATAGAATTGGTTTTATCCATCAGGCTCCACACTTTTCCTGCTTCCCTGGAGGTGAGGGTCAATGCCTCAAGTGGCTCCAGAAGGGTGGAGAGGAGGTGGAAAGGATCCTGGTGAGAGGACACCATCTCATTCACAGTGTAGCTTGTAGAAGCTTGCACAGCATCCCTTCAATTATCACAATTGCTATTTTGATACAATGTGAGTACATGAATACAAGAATGAGTAGGGTTTCACCTACTAGCTAAGAAAAGAAGGATGTCCAAGAAAGTTGAAATAGGCTTCTCTTTCTCCTTCTCCTTTTCCTTCTCCTTCTTCTTCTTCTTCCTCGTCTTCTTTTCTTCCTTTTCCTCTCCTTCTCCTTCTCTTTCTCTCGCTCTGTCACCCAGACTGGAGTGTAGTGACATGACCATAGCTCATTGTAGCCTGGATTTCCCAGGGCTCAAGTGGTCTTCTTGCCTCAGGCTCTAGACTAGCATGGACTACAGGTACACATCACCACACCCGGCTAATTTTTAAAATATTTTTGTAGAGATGGGGGGGTCTCACTATGTTGCTCAGGCTGATGTTGAACTTCTGGACTCAAGAGATCCTCCTGCTTTAGCCTCTCAAAGTGTTGGGATTACAGGCATGAGCCACTGTACCTGGCCATGCATGGCTTATTAAGATTTGTTACAATTAGAGCCCAAGGCAGTAGGGCCAATAAGAATTTCCAGAAATCAGACTAAGAGGATCTTACCCAAATTGTAAAAGACCTTAAGTGCCAGTCATTCATCATCCACACATCCATTGAGTTCCACTTCCTTGGGCTTTACTAGGAGGTGGAGATAAGATGGAGAAAGGAGGCAGACAAGATCTCTAACATCACTCAAGTAGGGGAGATGTAGACATTGAACGGATATTATGTAAGGAGCTAATTATCTAGATGCTGCCTCCTCTGGTAGGGCCCATTCTCTAATTCCCCAGGGAGACCTAGTATCTCCCTCCTATGGGCTCACAGGGTTCCTTGAGGTAGCAGTAGTTAAGATAGGCAAGTCTAAAAGCATTGTTCTAAGTGCATGCATTCACTTATTTAAACCTCAAAAAGCTCTGTGAAGTGGGTACTAGGACAGTCCCCATTTAACAGAGAGGATAAGTAATTTGCCCAAGGACACAGAGCTAGTAAGTGGTAGAGCTGAAATCTGAATGTCTGTCCCACTCCAAATGCAGACTCCCAACCATCCAAGTAGGTGCCATCGTTACCCCCATTTTACAGATGAGAATACTGAGGCTCAGAGTAAGATTTACCTAAGGTCATGGGGTTTAGGAAGGTAATCCAAATGCAGGCAGAAAGCAGAGATCGGGCTTCCCATGGTGACGTCATACCACCCCTGCAGAGACCTCTGTCACGGCACCGATCCTATTGTGTAGTGCTTAGTTTATTTACATGCCTGTCTCCAGTTACCACATAGAGACTCTTTGAGAGAAGACAGATCTGTTCTCTGCTTCTTCAGCTCCAACATCATTTTGGCACTTACTCTACTATGCAAATGTTTGTTGAATGAATCAAATGACTGACAAATGAAAGAAAGAATGAGTAAATAATTATTTATGAAGCACCCAGACACAGGGGATGGCCTGTGATGAGAAGGGTTTAGAAATATTCTTAGCAAATTGGGGATGTGCGTGAGCCTCTGTTTCTGCAGCCTCAAGAAGAAACAAAACCCTTGGAAAGGAAGAAAGAAAGAAAGAAAATGGGGCGTAACAAGGATTCCAGGCTGGATTCCATGATGTCATCCTAAATTGGATGTCTGGACTTGGTGAACAAAGGCTCTGGTGACACGGGCCCTGGCCAGGCCGGCCTCTCGGCTCGCGTTGGGGAAGCGGTTAAAGTGAACTGCCCCAGAGCCCGTCTCCACCCCAAGCTTTTGCCCAGACGCCTCTGCATTCAGTAGGTATCTCATCCAAGAGAAAACCAGGACAGGAAATCGCGTTGCCATGGAGACCAGAGAGGCCCTTCCAGACACAGGGGAAAATAAACACGTTCTGGTTGGACTTAACCCCCACGAAGCCAGGTCCAAGAGGTCCTGGTTTTCACTAGAAATGTCGGTGAGCTCTCCTCTAAGGCCCTTCGACATCCTCAGCCCTAAGGGCTGAATGACAATGCTAGCCCACAAAGAGTTCTGGGGGTCGTGTCAACCCAGGGCTGAAGGATGAATCCATTTTGTGCCCAGACCTAAGATCTCTGTCTCCTTCAGAGCTGGGAACTGAATAGACAATTGTTGTTGTGTCAGGTACATTTCTACACATTTTGGATCTAGAACTCATTTAATCCTCATGACAACTCAACAGAGAACACCTAGTTATTACTATCATACACATTTTACTGATGAGCAAACTGAGGCACAGAGAGATGGAGTGACTCGCCCAAGGGCACCAGATAGTTGGTAGTGGCACCAGAATTTAAGACATTTTCAGAGTACTTGGGCAACAGATCATTGTGCTGAAGGATACAATATGGCTGGGCACAGTGGTTCACGCCCATAATCCCAGCACTTTGGGAGGCCAAGGCGGGCCAATCGCTTGAGTCCAGGAGTTTGAGACCAGCTTGGGCAACAAAGTGAGACTTCATCTCTACCAAAAAATAAACAAAATTCGCCAGGCATTGTGGTGCTGAGGATATCGAGGGGCCTTGGAGGAGAGCCCACTGACATTTCCAGTGAAAACCAGGACCTCCTGGACCTGGCTTTGTGGGGGTTAAGTCCAACCAGAACTTACGCATGTGTGTGGCTACTTGGGAGGCTGAGGCAGTAGGATCACTTGAGCCCGGGAGGTGGAGGTTGCAGTGAGCTAAGATGGTGCCACTGCACTCCAACCTGGGCAACAGAGAAAGGCCTTGTCTCTTCCTTTCTGCCAAAAAAGAATACAATATGGCCTTGGGTAACTTAGTCTTTCTGAGCCTCAGTTTCCCCACTGGTGTATACGCCACTACCTTGAAAGATTGTTGTGAGGTTAAATTTCCTGTACATTTTTTGAGCACTTACTCTATGCTAAGCACTATGTTGGGCCCCGGAAGCATCATGGAAAAGAAGGCAAACACAATTCCAGGATCACACAGCTTGTGGATAGGCAGGTGCTTCCAGTTCAGAGAGAGAGAGAGAGGACTCTCTGGAAGCCCTGAGTTTGAAGGATTTGGCCTCTTGGAAGAAGTGCAAGAAGGCCCGAGGGGCTGAAGTTCCCAGGAGCATGGAGACAAGTGTCAGAAGCTGGATTCCATAGGGACCAGGGTAGCTTTTATCTCTAAAAGGTCTTCCCAGGCCTGACTCAGAGTGAGTTCAGAAGAAAGTGAAGTTTCATGTGCATTGTTAGAGGGTCCGTCCTGCCTGACACTGGCTGCTTTTGTATGGGCCTCGAACTAAAAATGGTTTTAGTTTTTATTTTTATTAGAGACACAGTCTCGCTCTGTTGTCCAGGCTGGAGTGCAGTGATGTGATCACGGTTCACTGTAACCTTGAACTCTTCGGCTCCGGTTATCCTCCCACCTCAGCCTTCCGAGTAAGTGGGATTAAAGACATCTGTCACTTCACCCAGCCGATTTTTAAATTTTTTGTGGAGTTGGGGGTCTCACTACATTGCCCAGGCTGGTCTTGCACTCTTGGCCTCAAGTGATCCTTCCACCTTGGCTTCCCAAAGCACTGGGATTACAGGTGTGAGCTACTGTGCCCAGCCCTACATTTTAAAGCACTGAAAAAGAATCAAAAGAAAAATACTATTTTGTGACACATAAAAATTAGGTAAAATTCAGATTTCAGTATCTATAAATAAAATTGTTTTATTTTTTTTTTTAAGACAGGGTCTTGCTCTGTTGCCCAAGCTGAAATGCGGTGGCTCAATCTCAGCTCACTGCAGCATCGACCTCCTGGGGGTCAAGTGATCCTCCCACCTCAGCCCCCCAAGTAGCTGGGACCACACGCGCCACCACTACACCTAGCTAATATTGTTTATTTATTTATTTTTGTAGCGATGAGGTCTCATTATGTTGCCCAGGCTGGTCTCGAACTCCTGGGCTCAAGCAATCCTCCCATCTCAGTTTCCCAAAGTGCCAGAATTACAGGCGTAAGCCATTGTGCCCAGCCATATAAATAAAGTTTTACTGACACACAGCAATCCTCCCACTTCTGTCTCCCAAAGTGCTGGGATTACAGGCATAAGCCATTGTGCCCAGCCATATAAATAAAGTTTTATTGACATACAGCCACACCCATTCATTAAGGATTGTCGATGGGTGCTTTTGCACCACAATGGCAGAGTTGAATAGTGGTGACAAAGATGTATGATTCAGAAAGACTAAACTATTTACTACTACTCTGTACAGAAGCTCACTGAGGCTTGGACAAGCCACTCCTGGCTTTAGGGTGCACAGTCTAATTAGGGAGAGCTCATACATCAGCACCTCTGAAGGGGAAGAGAGACTGGGAAGCAACAGTTCCTTGTGAGTGAGTGTTGATGCCTATAATACCTTTTTTTTTTTTTTTTGAGACGGAGTCTTGCTCTGTCGCCCGGGCTGGAGTGCAGTGGCTGGATCTCTGCTCACTGCAAGCTCCGCCTCCCAGGTTCACGCCATTCTCCTGCCTCAGCCTCCGGAGTAGCTGGGACTACAGGCGCCCGCCACCTCACCCGGCTAGTTTTTTGCATTTTTAGTAGAGATGGGGTTTCACCGTGTTAGCCAGGATGGTCTCGATCTCCTGACCTCGTGATCCGCCCGTCTCAGCCTCCCAAAGTGCTGGGATTACAGGCTTGAGCCACCGCGCCCAGCCTATAATACCTTTATACCTACTAGTGCTCACTAGGTGCAGGGCACTCTCCTTATTTTAACTCATTAAGTCCTGAGGCCTATGGTTGTCCTTACTTTACAGATGAGGAAACTGAGGACAGAGAGAAGAGCTAAGGAACTTGCCCAAGGTTGCACAGCTAGTCGGCGGCCGAGACAGGACTTGAACTTGGCCAGTTTGCCTCCAGAATCTGGGCTGTTAGCATGGTGCTATGCCACCTCCCATGGGGAAGAGGGTGGTTTATGTTGGAGATGAACACAGCTATGGCTAGTCTGCTGAGCCTTGCCTGAGATACCATCTCACATGTCATGAAAACCACAGGATAGGGGCTGGGCACGGTGGCTCATGCCTGCAATCCAAGCACTTTGGGAGGCCAAGGTGGGCGAATCGCTTGAGCACAGGCATTCAAAACCAACCTGGGCAACATAGCAAGACTCCATCTCTACAAAATAATTTAAAAAATTGCTGGGCATGGTGGTGTGTACCTGTAATCCCATCTACTTGGGAGGCTGAGGTAGGAGGATTGCTTGAGCCCAGGAGGTTGAGGCTGAAGTAAACTATGATTGTGCCACTGCACTCCAGTGAGTGATAGTGTGAGAACTTGTCTCAAAAACAACAACAGTAACAGCAATAAAAAAACACCAAAACCTGGGCCAGGTGCGGTGGCTCAAGCCTGTAATCCCAGCACTTTGGGAGGCCGAAACGGGTGGATCACGAGGTCAGGAGATCGAGACCATCCTGGCTAACACGGTGAAACCCCGTCTCTACTAAAAAATACAAAAAAAAAAAAAAAAAAAACTAGCCGGGCGAGGTGGTGGGTGCCTGTAGTTTCAGCTACTCGGGAGGCTGAGGCAGGAGAATGGCGTGAACCCGGGAGGCGGAGGTTGCAGCGAGCTGAAATCCGGCCACTGCACTCCAGCCTGGGCGACAGAGCGAGACTCCGTCTCAAAAAAAAAAAAAAAAAAAAACACCAAAACCCAAAAAACTGCAGGAGAGCCTTTTCTTGCCACCAGAGCGGTGCCGGGGGCTTCCAGCATCTGATAAGAGTTGGTGCTTGTCATGGGGTCTCCTTGCTCTCAGTTCCAAGCTTCATAGCACATAGGAGCCCAGGGCATTGGGGCCTCCAAAACTAGCTTGTGACCTTGGGCAAGTTAATGAATCTCTCTGAGCTTCAGTATTCCATTAGAATGTAAACAACTATCTTGAAGGATTATCGCGAGGGTTAAATTCAATGATGTATTTATTGAACACTTTGGTGTATGCCTTGTGTCTTGGGAGGCTGAGTGTATACACTGTTCAAAGGGCCCCCTTGTCTTCTGGCTTCCCATTGGTTTTGACCAATAGGGAGCCCCAGAAGATGACTGAGAGAGGGAGGAGACTGGGCTTGGGACATTTATTCTCTGATTGCTTCTCTGCGGTGATTCTGGGTGCTGGCTGCCTTAAAGTCACATTTCCCACCTTGGTGGCCCTCGGTCTGTAGGCTTCTCAGTCTCCAGGTTACGGTGGCCATTCTTCCCCTTGGCCTCTCAGGCATAGGGGTGGTAACAGAAGCCAGCCTAATTAGTCCTGTGGATCCTTGCGGTTTTCTGTCCTCCCTTTGTAGAGTTCCTCTATTCAGTCCTCCTTCAGCTGGGTGTGGTGGTTCATGCCTGTCATCCAGCACTGATGGAGGCTGAGGCAGGCAGATCCCTTGAGTCCAGGAGTTTGAGACCAGCTCGGGCCACAAGGCAAAACCCCATCTCTACAAAAACAAACAAACAAACAAAAAACCCACAAAAACCAAAAACCACAAAAACCACACACACACACACACACACACACACACACACAAAGCTGGGCATGGTGGTGCACGCCCGTAGTCCCAGCTACTTAGGAGGCTGAGGTGAGAGTATCACTTGACCCTGGGAGGCTGAGGCTGCGGTGAGCTGAGATCACTCCACTGCACTCCAGCCTGGGTGACAGAGCGAGACCCTGCCTTAAAAAAAATAAAAATAAAAATAAAAATCAAACAAGTCCTCCTTCAATGACCTAATTTGAATGTGTCTTCTCTTTCCTTCCCCTGACTGATGCACTCTTTGTTTACGGTAATTTCTCAAGCAGATCTGGTAGACTCTATGCATTCTGCCCAGTTTCACAAAATAGCCACTCTCCAATTCCCCTATGCAGTATTTACAGACAGTTGACTCTCCTATCACAACTCACATCAGAGAGGAATGACACTCATCCTGGTGAGGCAGTGGGGAACAGAGGTGCTTTCATCGACAGATGGGTAGGAATATAATATAGTACAAGCTCAATGCAGAGGAGTTTGGCAACATGTTGCAACTTTTTAAAATATGCATCCCTTTTGACTCAGCAGTTTCATCTTTAGGAATTTATCTCAAGGAAATAATTACAGTAGTGTGAAAATAGTAATGTACTGGGGTACAATCAAACCAGTTGTCTATCAGTAGTTGACTAATTAATTAATTCCCATTTGTTCAGTGCCTACTAAATGTCAAGCACTGTTCTAGCCCCTAAGGATAGAGCAGCAAATAAATCTGAAAATGTCCTATTTTCATGGAGCTTATATTTTAGCAGTTGAACTAATTACAACACATGTATACAATGGAATGACATGCAAATATGCAGAAAAAATTAGTAGCTCACTATGAATGATTATGAAAATATGTCCATGATATATTACTAATAGAAAAAAACAGGTTAGGCCAGGTGCAATGATTCAGGTCTGGTAATCCTAGCATTCTGGGAGGCTGAGGCAGGCAGATCACCTGAGGTCAGGAGTTTGAGACTAGCCTAGCCAACATGGGAAAACCCTGTCTCTACTAAAAATACAAAAATTAGCTGGGCATGGTGGCACATGCCTGTAATCCCAGCTACCCGGGAGGCTGAGGCAGGAGAATCACTTGAATCCAGGAGGCGTAGGCTGCAGTGAGCCGAGATCACACACTGCACTCCAGCCTGGGCGACAAAGCAACTCTGTCTCAAACAAACAAACAAACAAAAAACACCAGGTTAAAAAACAGTAAATAAAATGGGATCCTTTTTATCTATTAGATTTAGAAAAAAGATATGGAAGAATATAAAACAAATTGTTAATAATTATCAGTTGGAGAGATGGGGCTAACATGTACTTTCACTTTCTGTTTGATACAGTTCTGAGTTATTTCGGTTTTATTACAAACAGCTTTACTGTCTAAGCACTTTGGGAGGCTGAGGCAGGAGCATTGTTTGAGCCCAGAAGTTTGAGACCAGCCTGGGAAATATAATGAGACCTAGTCTTTCCAAAAAAAAAACTTTTTAAAAAAAATTAGCTGAGTGGTGCATGCCTGTAGTCTCAGCTACTTGGGAGGCTGAGGAGGATTGCTTGAGCATGGGAGGCAGAGGTTGCAGTGAGCTCAAATCATGCCTCTGCACTCCAGCCTGGGTGACAGAGCAAGATCCTGTCAAAAAAAAAAAAAGCCTTCCTAATAAATAATATTTCTTTTTTTAATGTTTTTATTTTTTTTAGATGGAGTCTCTGCTGCCCAGGCTGGAGTGCAGTGGCACGATCTTGGCTCACCACAACCTCTGCCTCTGGGTTCAAGTGATTCTCCTGCCTCAGCCTCCTGAGTAGCTGGGACTACAGGCGCGTGCCACCACGCCAGGCTAATTTTTGTATTTCAGTAGAGACGGGGTTTCCCTATGTTGGCCAGGCTGATCTTGAACTCCTGACCTCGTGATCTGCCTGCCTCAACCTCCCAAATTGTTGGGATTACAGGTGTGAGCCACTGTGCCCGGCCTCCTCTTTTTTTTTTTTTTTTTAGAGACAGCATCTGACTCTGTCACCCAGGCTAGAGTACAGTGGCATGATCATGGCTCACTGTAGCCTGGACCTCCTGGACTCAAGCAATCTTCCCTCCTCAGCCTCCAGAGTAGCTAGGACTACAGGCACATACTACCATACCCAGGTACTTTTTTTTTTTCTACATAAAGATGGGGTCTTGCTATGTTGCCCAGGCTGGTCTCAAATTCCTGGCCTTCAAGTGATCCTCCTGCCTTCAGCCTCCCAAAGTGCTGGGGTAACAGGCAAGAACCACTGCACCTGCACCTGGTCAAATATATTCTTCATATAAAATTTTTTAAAATTGTGGACAAAAGCTAATTCCTTCTTAAGCACCCCCAGGAAATCACTAGCTATCAGGTGATATGTTTATTTCCAGACTTATTTAAATGCGTTTACATACATTTATGTGTAGCTACAGAAGACATGTAATGTTTTAAGTTGTATTTTATTTTACATGGATGATATCCTGCAGTGAATATTGTTTTGAATCTTGTTTAAAGATCCAGTGGGCCAGGTGCAGTGGCTCACACCTATAATCTCAGCCTTTCCGGAGGCCAAAGTGGGAGGATTGCTTGAGTCCAGGAGTTTAAGACCAGCCTGAGCAACATAGTGAGACCTTGTCTCTAAAAAAATAAAATTGCTGGGTGCGGTGGCTCACGCCTATAATCCTAGCACTTTGGTAGGCTGAGGCGGGTGGATTGCCTGAGCTCAGGAGTTCGAGACCAGCCTGGGCAACATGGTAAAACCTTGTCTCTATTAAAATACAAAAAATCAGCCAGGTATGGTGGCTGGCACCTGTAGTCGCAGCTACTTGAGAGACTGAGGCTGGAGAATTGCTAGAACTCAGGAGGCAGAGGTTGCAGTGAGCTGAGATCATGCCACTGCATTCCAGCCTGGGCAACAGAGCGAGACTCTGTCTTTGAAAAAAAAAACCAGAAAAACAAAATTAGTCAGGTGTGGTGGTGTGTGCCTGTAGTCTCAGCTATTTAGTAGGCTCAGTTGGGAAGACTGCTTGAACCCCAGACATGGAGGCTGCATTGAGCCAAGTTTGTGTCACTACATTCCAGTCTGGGCAACAGAGAGAGACCCTGTCTCAAAAGAAAAAAAAAAAAAAATTCAATGTTGTAAAGGTCTTTTCATATTGGTACTTTTAGATTGACCTAGACTCTCTGAACCACTAGTGTGTATATTAACACAGTTAATTCAGGTCATCAGAGGGTTTAGAGTTCGCAGTTTGAAATGGAGCCTTGGGTCATGTATTAGTTATCTATATCTGCATAACAATTTTCCCCAGAACTCAGCACCTTAAAACAGCAAATATTATCTCACAGTTTCTCACAAGGTTGCAATCAAGGTGTTGGCCAGGACTGCAGTCTCATGTGATGGCTCAAGTTGGGAGAATCTTTTTTGAGGCAGGGTCTCACTGTGTCATCCAGGCTGAAGTGCAGTGGTGTAATCTTGGCTCACTGTATCCTTGACCTCCCAGGCTCAAGTGATTCTCCCAGCTCAGCCTCTCAAGTAGCTGGGGCTACAGTCATGCGCCACCATGCCTGGCTGGGAGAATCCGCTTCTAAGCTCACACACTGGTCACCAGCAGGCCTCCCTGATGGCTGTTGGCTGGAGATTTCCCTTCAGATCCTTGCCAGGTGGGCTTTTCCATGGGACAGCCCATAGCATAACAGCTGTCTTCTCTCAGAGAGGGACAAGGAAGCAAAGGCATGCATGACAGAAGCTTTTTATCACCTAATACTGGAAGCGGCATTCCATCACTTTTGCTATAGATTTTTTTTTTTTTTTTTTGAGACAGGGTCTCACTCTATTGCCTAGGCTGGAGTATAGTGGCACTATCTCAACTCACTGCAACCTCTGCCTCCAGGGCTTAAGCAATTCTCGTGCCTCAGCCTCCGGAGTATGTGGGATTACAGGCATGCACCACCATGCCTGGCTAATCTTTTGTATTTTTAGTAGAGATGAGGTTTTGCCATGTTGCCCAGGCTGGTCTCGAACTCCTGAGTTCAGGCAATCCACCCACCTCGGCCTCCCAAAGTGCTAGGATTACAGGCATGAGCCACTGTGCCCAGCCCCATATTCTATTTATTAGAAATGTTTCACTCATCCAGCCCACACTTACGTCACTGGGAGGGGATTGTACAAGGGTATGAATATCAGAAGGGAAGAATCCCTGGTGCCATCTTGCAGGACACCTACCAAAGCAAAGATCATCCAGCAACCACACGGGCAATGGATATGAAAGGAGGGAACAGAGAGAAAACAAACAGTTCAAGGGAGGAGGTGATAGACGATTATTCATTCATCCAACAGATATGTACTGACTACCTACTTTGCGCCAGGCACTATTTTAGGTACTGAGGATAAAAGGGGGAACAAGACGGACAAAGCTCAAACCCTCATGGAGTTTACTACAGAGCAGAGACAAGACAAGGCCACTAGAGAGATCATGAGCATAAGAAACAAGACAGTTGCTATGTAATTCACGAGCTGTTTCACAGGGAGACTCACATGGTCTGCGACTGATTGCAGGCAGTGAGTGGATGGGAGGAGCTTGGGATGAACTCCCGTGTTTCAAGTTTGGGCAACTGGTAGATTCTGATGCCTTTCTATGAGCAAAAAAACTGAACAGGGGCCCGGGCGCTGTGACTTACACCTGTAACCCCAGGACTTTGGGAGGCCAAGGTGGGTGGATCACTTGAGGTCAGGAGTTTGAGACCAGCCTGGCCAAACTAGCAAAACCCCATCTCTACTAAAAATGCAAAAATTAGCTTGGCGTGGTGGTGGGTGCCTGTAATCCCAGCTACTCAGGAGGCTGAGGCAGGAGAATCGCTTGAACCCGGGAGGTGGAGGTTGCAGTGAGCCAGGATTGCACCACTGCACTCCAGCCTGGGCAACAGAGCGAGACTCTGTCTCAGAAAAAAAAGAAAAGAAAAAGAAAACTGGACAGGGAATAGATGTAAGGAAGGATGAGAAGGCCAGAGTTGGACATGTTGAATTTAAGGAGTCTGTAGGACAATCAAATGACTTTCAGGAGGTAACTGAACATCAGCCCAGAAGTGATGTCTGAATTGGCGACAGACAATAGAAAGTTAGTGGCACGCAGTGATATTTAAAGCCATACCAGTGAAAGCAGAGAGAAAAGAAGGCTAGAGGAACCTTGAGGAATAGGAACTTCTAAGGCATGGGGAAAAGCAAACAGAAAGGAAAAGGAAAAAGTAAAAATAAAAGATGAAAGAACAATCAGAGAGATAGGAGTGGGATGTCATGGACTCTGCAGAGAAGAGAATTGGAAGGAAGGAGAGTGCTCAAATGCAGTCAAGAAATCAAGAAGTCTTAGCCGGGTGTGGTAGCTCATGCCTATAATCCCAGTACTTTGGGAAGCTGACTGGGGTGGATTGCTTGATCCCAGGAGTTCAAAACCAGCCTGAGCAATATGACAAGACCTTGTCTCTACAAAAAATAAAAAATTAGCCAGGCGTGGTGGCGTGTGCTTGAGTCCCAGCTACTTGGGAGGCTGAGGTGGGAAGATCACTTAAGCCTGGGAGGTTGAGGTTGCAATATGATCATGCTATTGCACTCCAGCCTGGGTGAAAGAGTGAGAACTTGTCTTAAAAATAAAATTAGCTGGGCGTGGTGGTGCATGCCTGTAATCTCAGCTACTTGGGAGGCTGAGGCAGAAGAATTGCTTGAATGTGGGCAGTGGAGGTTGCAGTGAGCCAAGAGCATGCCACTGCACTCCAATCTGGGCAACAGAGCAAGAGACTCCATCTTAAATAAATAAATAAATAAATACAATAAAATACAAAATGAAAGAAATCAAGAAGTCTCCATTGGTGCAAAAAGGAGGCCTTCAGTGACCTTAATGAGAACAATTTTAGAAGCAGGGAGTAGGCAGGGGAGAAGGTTGAGGAGTGACTGAGAGGTGAGAAAATGGAGATAAGTAGGTGTAAATCATTTTCGATTCTTTTTATCTTATTGGCACATATATGAATTCTGAGGCATTATCAGAATTAAATGTCCATTCTGGAGGTTATTTCAGTCTCTGGGAGGCTGCCAGCCTTTCCTTTTCCATTTAGCCCTAATGCATTGGTGGGGAACAATTCCATTAGGTAAGATAAACAGGATTGCTTGGGACAAGTGGGAAAGGAGTAGGAAGAAAAACCAAGGGTGGGACATCCTGGACTCTGTGGTGATGAAGTTGTATAACCTCCAGTAGACAGAGCAGCAAAGGTCTCCAGGAATGCAAAAGATAAGTAGTATGAATTCCTAGACCCTATGTGGGTACTCGCATATAAAAATGGTCCCCCCCATTTAGATACTGAATAATCTCCACATATATATTATATATTACATTATATATTATATTATTATATATTGTATATAAAATATATATTTTATATATAATAATATATGTGTGTGTGTGTATATATATAAAGAGAGAGAAAGAGTCTCACTCTGTCACCCAGGCTGGAGTGCAGTGGCGTGATCTTGGCTCACTGCAACCTCCACCTCCTGTGTTCAAGCAATTCTCCTGTCTCAGCCTCCCGAGTAGCTACGATTACGATTACAGGTGCGCACCACCATGCCCGGCTAATTTTTTCTATTTATAGTAGAGACGGGGGTTTCACCATGTTAGTCAGGCTGGTCTTGAACTCCTGACCTCAGGTGATCCACCCGCCTCTGCCTCCCAAAGTGCTGGGATTATAGATGTGAGTCACTGTGCCTGGCCTGGATAGCCTCTTTTAAAGCGAAAATGCATCTGTATCCTTTGGCAGCCTGAAATCTTAGGAAATTCAGGCATGCACTACATAAGAATTACAGCATTTCTCATGCAAAATATCTTTTTGTACTTCTCTTGCAGTTCATTCTAATGTGTTCTCTCTGTCCACAACATGGCTTGTGTTTCTTTGATTATTTCCCCCATGTTGGGATTGTAAAATTACATAAACTTGGTGTTGGCTGGAGAATATTTTTGATTTTTTGAGACAGGGTCTTGCTGTGTCACCCAGGCTGTAATGTAGTGGTGTCATCATAGCTGACTGCAACCTTGAACTCCTGGACTTAAGCAATCCTCCCACCTCAGCCTCCTGAGTAGCTGGGACTACAGGCGCATGCCACCACACCTGGTTAATTAAAGAATTTTTTTTTTTTTTTTTTTTTTGTAGAAACAGGGCCCTCAATATGTTGCCCAGGCTAGTCTTGAACTCCTGGGCTCAAGTGATCCTCCTGCCTCGGCCTTCCAAAGTGCTGAGATTATAGGTGTAAGCCACCACTGCCTGGTGACTTGACAGAGATGGTTACTTTGGCAATCTTTCCATAATCTTTCTTGTGATCCTTTTAAGAAAAGTTTTTCTTCACATGGTTGTTCAGACTTAGACAAAGATGTGTGTGTGTGTGTGTGTGTGTGGTGGGGGCAGTGTTGTAAGAGAATAAATAATATTTCAAAGGATTACTTTACGGAGCCTCAGCTTCTGTTACAATACATGGAATTTGCCTGCTTCTATGTGGAACTCTGCTGCAATGGAGAGGAAAGGATGGCCCACTTTCACCTAAAATCCAGATTCTATAACTTGCAAAGTCTCTTTCCAATTAGTTCTAGATTATTAATGCCATCCTGGCAAACTGATAATTCACTGTTTAGGGTACTCTGAATCATGTAATACTATTTTATTTTATTTATATATATAGTTTGAGACAGAATCTTGCTCTGTCGCCCAGGCTGGAGTGCAGTGGCATGATCATAGCTCACTGTAGATTTGAATTCCTGAGCTCAAGCGATCCTCTATTGAATTTAAACTTAATTTAACTGAGACCAGCCTGGGCAACACATCGAGACCTTGTCACTATTAAAAATAAAAAAATAGCTGGCGTGGTGGCACAAGCCTGTAGTTCCAGCTACTCAGGAGGCTGAGGTGGAGGATCACTTGAGTTGAGGAGGTCGAGGCTGCAATGAGCTATGACCACACCACCATACTCGAGCCTGGGTGACAGAACCAAACCCTGTCTCAAAAAAAGAAAAAATAAAAAAGATCATAGACTACAGACCATGGTTCTCAGCTTCCTTTCCTCAGCTGTAACTGTGATAGAAATGTTTTGGATGGTATCTGATGCCAAGCCCTTCTGAGAATGTTACCTGATGCACCAAGCTGCACGAGGGTGAGGACTTTTGTCATTCACAACTGCATCACTTCGGCTAGTACCCGTTATGCGGTTGTCTCACAAAAGTATTTCTTGAGGCCGGACATGGTGGCTTATACCTGTAATCCCAGCATTTTGGGAGGCCGAAGTGGTTGGATTGCTTGAACCCAGGAGTTTAAGACCAGCCCTGGGCTGGCAAAACTCTGTCTCTACAAAAATTACAAAAATTAGCTGGGCACAGTGGCATGTGCCTGTAGTCACACCTTCTTGGGAGGCTGAGGTGGGAGGATTACCTAAGCCCAGGAGGTGGAGGCTGTAGTGAGCTGTGATTGCCCCACTGCACTCCAGCCTGGGTGACGGAGTGAGACCCTGTCTCAAAAACATAAATAGATACAATAAATTTCCTGAATGAGTTGTTGAAATTGTTTCACTGCTAGAGCTGGTGGGATTCTCACACTCTGCCAGAATCTACTTCCTTATCTTTGCCTGGGACATGGCCCCTTGCAAAGTGGGCCCACTGGCATCCCTCGGTGAGTGAAACCCTGTCTCTGGGAAGGCTGAGTTCCAGAACATGGCTTTGAAGCCCAGTGGACCAGATTTGAGTTCACTACGAAATCTGATAGCTGTGTGGCCTTCAATCTTGGGCAAGTTACTAACTTTTCTACCTATCCCCAGGACCCATAATTAAAGTTTCTACACATGCAGAAAAGATGAAAAAATAGTACTATCCTTTTTTATTTTTATTGTTAATTTTTAAAAAAATGTGTAGAGAGGGAGTCTTGCTTTGCTGCCCAGGCTTGTCTCAAACTCCTGGCCTCAAGCAATTCTTCCACATCTGCCTCCTGAGTAGTTGGGACTACAAGTGTGTGCCATCACGCCTGGCTAAGTTTTTCAAAATTTTCTTGTAGAGATGGGGTCTCACTATGTTGTCCAGGCTGATCTTGAACTCCTGGGCTCAAGCAATCCTCCTGCCTTGGCCTCCCAAAGTGCTGGGATTATAGGTATGAGCCACCGTGCCCAGCCAGAATGGTACTATTGATGACCCAATGATGAGCTATCTGGGTTCAAAAATTGTTAATATTTTGCTGTATTTATATGTAAATACATGTATATGTATGTAAGTATATCTACAAGTAAGTTACAGGCATCATGACACTTCTTCTCTAAATACTTCAGCCTGTATCATCTAAGAAGAACAGGTCGGGCACAGCGGCTCACGCCTGTAATCCCAGCACTTTGGGAGGCTGAGGTGGAAGGATCACTTGAGCCCAGGAGTTGGAGACCAGCTTCGGCTATATGGGAAGTCTCCTGTCTACAAAAAAATAGCAAAAATTAGCCAGACGTGGTGGTGCACGCCTGTAGTCCCAGCTGCTCTGGAGGCTGAGATGGGAGAATCACCTGAGCCCAGGAGGCTGAGGTTGCTGTAAGTCGTGATCATGCCACTGCACTCCAGCCTGGGTGACTTAGTGAGACACTGTCTCAAAACAAACAAACAAATAAAAAAATAAACAAAGGACATTTTCCTATACAAACACAACTCCCGAATCACTCTTAAAGAAAATTAGCAATGATTTCCTAACACAATCTCACATGCTGTCCATATTAAAATTTCACCAAATGTCCCTCAAATGTCTTTTATGACTATTTTAATTTTTCTGGTCAGGATCCAATGTAGGATCAGAAATTGCATTTGGTTTTTGCCTCTTTACTCTTTTTTTCTAGAAAATATTTCTATCCTTTTGTAAATGACACTGGTTTTAATTTTTAAATTTTATTAAGACAGGGTCTCACTATATTGTCCAGGCTGGTCTTGAACTCCTTGGCTCAAGCAATCCTCCTGCCTTGGCCTCCCAAAGCGCTGGGATTACAGGCGTGAGCCACCGTGCCTGGCCTGACGTTGATATTTTAAAGAGTTCATCCAGGCTAGTTGTCATGGAAATGTCTCACATTTTGGATTCGTGTGATTGTTTCCTCGGGGTGATTTCTAGGCTCGATTTCCCCATCTGTGAAATGGGTGCAGTGACAGTAGCCATCACATGGGTACCACATTCTACTCCCCAGGCAGTGCCAGAACTACAGGGCATAGTGCCTGCACAGTGCCTACAGCAGTGTCTAGCACATCACGTATGCTGAATAAATGAGATGTTGCCATCACCATCATTCCAACCAGCATCCTCCACCTCATTACCACCAGCATCTTCAGCATCCCAGAGTCCAAGCCGCATCGATGCGCAAACTTTTCTCATTCTTTCCTCACTCTTCTGGAATGTCTTATGCCCCTCTTGCTCAGTTCCCTCTCTACTGGAGAACTGAAGTGATGCAACTTAAGCCGTATGAATCTCTTAGCCCCTCTAGCAACTGGAGTTTAGCCTCACCCATCTTCCTAAGGACAACCTCTCTTTTTTTCAGAATCACAATTTTCTGACCCCAAATGGTTTAGACACAGTGAGGCATTAACGGTGTCATGTCCACCCAGGGAGCAGGCGGGTGCTTTGTCATTGCTGGTGCTGGTGGTGGGTGACCTTGGCGCGGAGGCTGTCGGTGCGGCAGCTGCTGCAGTGCTGTCGGAGGGTTGCCGGGGAAAGGAGATTGGCTGGCGAGGAAGATGAGGAATGTGCTGCCAGCAGACTGGGATCACAGCCAGATGCTAATTATGATGGCCTGGGGGTGCTGGTACCCCCTGTCAGCATCATCTAAGGAAGTGTGGGGGCTGGCAGGAGTGGGGGAGGAGAGAGAAACGGGCAAGGTGAGAGGGACTGACAGGTTGGAGAGATCCACTTGTTCCCCAAGGGTCCACCCTCCCTTCAGACCCAAGCTGTCTGGGAGAAATTGTGGCTGTCACCATAGCAACAGCAGCAGCTGATGCGTGATGCACAGTGTCTGTTAGAGAAGCTCGGTCAAGCTTGTACCAGTATTTTTCCATCCGAATCTCATTTCTTCAGTGAAATGAGAGAGATCAGAGGCTGGGCAGGGCACAGGTGGGGCCAAGTGGGTATTTGGAGAGGGAGTACAGATAGGAGAGTTCTCAGATAGTCTACTGAATTTGGAGAGAATACAGATTGAAGAGAAGCAGATTTTTACATTACTAAGACATCATTTAAACATCCAGACTGCTTCAGAATTCCCTTAAATTATACATGAATTGCTGAAGCAGCAGCCCCGTAGCCTCCAGAAAGGTGCAACGCATTGCATCTCGGAGACCCTTGCGGGAAGGGTTGTCTCTGCGGTCCTGAAGGGCACCAACCTGGGAGTGAGACTGACCTTAGACTCCCAGCTCTGCCACTTACCAGCAAGGTGGCTTTGGGTAAATTATTTTCCCGCATTAAGCCTCAATGTCCTCATCTGTAAAATGGAGATAATAAGAATAGCTGGCTGGGTGTGGTGGCTCACACCTGTAATCCCAGCACTTTGGGAGGCCGAGGTGGGTGGATCGCTTGAGCTCAGGAGTTCGAGACCAGCCTGGGCAACCCGGTGAAACCCCGTCCCTTCTTAAAATACAAAAATTAGCTGGGCATGTTGGCATGCACCTGTAGTCTCAGCTACTAGGGAGGCTGAGGCATGGGAATCGCTTGAGCCTGAGAGGCAGAGGTGCAGTGAGCCAAGATCATGCCATTGCACTGCAGCCTGGGTGACAGAGTGAGACTCTGTCTCCAAAAAAAAAAAAAAAAAAAAAAAAAAGAGCTGCCTCATAGGGTCATAATGAGAACAAAATGAATGGATGCATATAGCGTTAAGCCTAATACTTGGCTCATATAATGAACTCAATAAATGGTTGCTACTATTACTATAACAACTACTCATATTACTATTGGTGCTACTATTACTATTACTACTCTTACTACTGCAACAACTACTGTTATTCCTCCTCCTGCCAGCACCATGGGGATTACACAATTCAGCTGAGGACGGGATGATGACTCACTGGCGACTCAGTCCTCTCCCACGAATGGTACTGGAGTGCCTGAATTTGCCAGCACTTTTGTAAGGAGCTGGGAGCAAAGGCTGAGAAGACACGGTCACTGCCCTCACGGACTGTGAATCTTGTGTCCAACAAAGGCATGACTCAAACAACCAGGGAATCCTATAGGAGCTATAGGATTCTTTTTTTTTTTTTGAGACAGAGTCTTGCTTTGTTGCCCAGGCTGGAGTGTAGTGGTGCAATCTCAGCTCACTGTAGCCTCTGTCTCCTGGACTCGTGATCCTCGCACCTCAGCCTCCTGAGTAGCTGGGACTACAGGGGCATGCTGCCACACTCAGCTAATATTTAAATTTTTTGTAGAGAGTATGTCGCCCAGTATGTCTTGAATTCCTGGGCTCAAACGATCCACCCAACTCAGTCTCCCAAAGTGCTGGGATTACAAGCATGAGTGCCCGGCCAGGATTTTTATTAGGAGAGATTGTACAGCTGATCTATTTCAGGATTTTCCCAAACTCATCCCTCAAGTTTCCCCTCTCTATTTTGGTCCTGAGTACCACTCACATTGTTATTTATTTAAGGCTTTATTTCCCTTTAAGTTGATCCCCCTTTCATTGGTCAAATAAATGTGGTTTGAAGAAATCTGGATCGCACTGTGGAAAATGTGAAATTAGCGTCACTTGCCATGAAAAAAAACCCCATAAAAATAAAAACGAGACTAATTGTGCGTCGTCACATTTTAGCTAATATCCTTTTCCTGTTGAACTTTCAGAGACTCAGGCTCACTCTGTTGAAAAGGGAGGTTGGCAAGGCTCAGAGAGGTGTTTAAAGGCACACTAGCACAAAATGAAACCTTTTCCTTTTTAATCAGAAGTGCTGCAAAGCAACCAAAGGAAGAATGACTTTCTCACTGTGTAATTCAATGACATCAAATGTTCCATGTTCTTTCCCACCTAACGTCATGGCTGGCCTTAATTAAGGGTGAATAATTACCTCTTCTCAGAGGGAGCGGGAAAGGCAGGGCAAGAAGTAGGCCCTACAGCAGAGCATCTCTGTTGCATCTAATTATTCCAGTGGCCAATGCCAGGTGGAAACCGCGGCCTTGGTGATAAAAATGGAGGCAAGCGTGATACCACTTTCAGACTGCTTAAGTAGTTCAGAGGCACAGAAGCCCAGTGGGGGAAGTGCAGTAGAGCTGAGGGAGGGGTCCAGATCATGAAGGCTTTGTAAATTGCACTTATTCACTGAGTAAAGTGCAAGCACTGAAATATACATACATACATATATATATATATATATATTTTTTTTTCTTTCTTTTCTTTCTTTTTTTTTTGAGATGGAGTTTTGCTCTTGTGGCCCAGGCTGGAGTGCAATGGCGCGATCTTGGCTTGGCGTGATCTTGGCTCACCGTATCCCCCACCTCCCGGGTTCAAGCGATTCTCCTGCCTCAGCCTCCCAAGGAGCTGGGATTATAGGCATGTGCCATCATGCCTGGCTAATTTTTGTATTTTTAGTAGAGACGGGGTTTCACCATGTTGGTCAGGCTGGTCTTGAACTCCGACCTCAGGTGATACACCAGCCTTGGCCTCCCAAAGTGCTGGGATTACAGGCGTGAGCCACCACACCCAGCCTACATATGTAATGTTTTAAGACACAGGGTCTTGCTCTGTTGCCATGACTGGAGTGCAGTGGTGCAATCCTAGCTCCCTGCAGCCTCAAACTTCTGGGCCCAAGAGATTCTCCTGCCTCAGCCTTCTGAGTACCTGGGTCTATGGGCATGGGCCATCAAGCCCAGCTAACTAAAAAAATTTTCTTGGTATGTTGACCAGGTTGGTCTCGAACTCCTGTCCTCAAGTGATCCTCCTGCCTCAGCCTCCCAAAGTGCTGGGATTAAAGGTGTGAGCTACCATGCCCAGCCTACTGAAATATATTAAACAGTGGAATGACATGACAGCAATAATAGCTATCATTAGTAGTGCACTATGCACTCACTAGTCATTGAATCTTCATAACAACTCTGGGATAGGTAATACCATCCCTGTTCTACAGATGAGAAAACTGAAGCTTAATGAGGTTCAGTAGTTTTTCCAAATGTGGTAGACTGACGACAGTTCTCCTCTCCTCCCTATCTGTGACAGTGCGGTCACTTTGCTAAGTGACTTTGCAGCTCCTCTTATTAAGAGAGAAATCTGTTGTCTTGCCCACTGGCCTTGTGATCTACTCGGACCACAATAGTGCAGCAGATGGCATGATGGGTCAGTTCCAAGTCTGGGCCTCAAGAGGCCTCATCAGTTTCCTGGGAATTCTTTGGGAACTCTGTTGTTGCCATGTGCACGGGGCCAGGCCTGTCTTCTGCAGAATGAGAGGAGTCCATTTGTTCCAGCTGAGGCCCAGGCATGGGACAGAGCCTAGCCAAGACCAGCAGAACCACCACTCTAGCCTGCAGCTGATCTATACTTAGAAAGTACAGATGAGACCAGAAAACCCACTCCCACTGACCAATGGGCTCATAAGCGGTAAAGAGTGGTGTTCTTTTTATTTTTATTTGTTTATTTGAGATGGAGTCTTGCTCTGTCACCCAGGCTGGAGTTATGTGGCGTGATCTCGGCTCACTGTAACTTCCACCTCCTGGGTTCAAACAGTTCTCCTGTTTCAGCCTCCTGAGTAGCTGGGACTACAGGCACGTGCCACCACGCCCTGCTAATTTTTGTGTTTTTAGTAGAGATGGTGTTTCGTCATATTGATGAGGCTGCTCTCAAACTCCTGATCTCAAATGATCCACCCGCCTCAGCCTCCCAAAATGCTGGGATTACAGGTGTGAGCCACTGCACCCAGCCAAGAGTGGTGTTCTTTTAAGCAATTAAGTTTTGGAGTGGCTTCAGTTAGTAAAAGCTAATTAGACAACCAAGATAAGCCAGTGAGTAAATGTTGGAGTTGAGATTTGTTCCAGCTGTCACCACTGCCCCTGCCGTATATACCTATATATACTTTTTTTTTTTTTTTTTTTTTTGAGACAGGGTCTTGCTCTGTCATCTGGGCTGGAGTGCAGTGGTGCGATCATAGCTCACTGGCAGCTCCGAGGCTCAAGTGATCTTCCCACCTACTACTGAGTAGCTGGGACCACAGACACATGTCACCATGTCCATCTAATTTTTAAAGTTTTGTAGAGATGGAGTCTTGCTATGCTGCTCAGGCTGGTCTCAAACTCCTGACTTTAATTTCCACCTCAGCTTCCCAAAGGCTGAGATTATAGGCGTGATCCACCGCTCCTGGCCCATTTATTCTTTTGAACATCATTTCTCACAAACACTCAGAAGGTTTCCCATTTATGTTGGTATGTACCATTTCTTCAGTACAACCACTCACAACTTTCCACTGAAAAGGAACCGCAATCAATTGCCCCGCACCACCACCAACACCTCACAAAGTATGATCGATATACTAGCAGAACATAGATAGACGAGTTGCAGGGAAAGATTTGTCACTGCAAGCAAATTTTCCACAAGTGACACCTTCAATAATTCTTGCAAGTAGTAGTTCTCAACCAGAGGTGATTTTGACCACTAGAGGACATTGACAATGTCTGGAGACATTTTTGATTGTCATAACTGGGAAGGGAGTGCTAGCAGCCTATAGTGGGTTAAAGGCCAGGGATACCGCCAAAGAAACATCCTACAATGTACCAAACAGCCTCTCAGAACAAAGAATTATTCTACCCAAAATGTCAATAGTGCTGAGGTTGAGAAACTATTTTCAGGTAATATGGAACAAGGCTATTGTTAAGACTGTGAATAAAACACCTTTAAGCAGTGGGTCTCGACCCTGGTTACACATTAGATTTACCCAATGAATTAGAAAGCAATGAAAACCTAATGCTCCAGCCTGATTCTCTGAGTCTTTGACTCAACTGGCATGGGGCCATTTACCAATTCTCTCCAGGCTGAATGTGGTGGCTCATGCCTGTAATCCCAGCGCTTTAGGAGACAAAGGCAGGAAGATTGCTTGAGGTCAGGAGTTTAAGACCAGCCTGGACAACATAGCAAGATCCCGTCTCTATAAGAAAAATTAAAAAAAAAAATTAGCCAGGTTTAAAAACATGTGCTTGTAGTCCCAGCTACTCAGGAGGCTGAGGTGGGAGGATGGCTTGAGCCCAGGAGTTCAAGGCTGCAGTAAGCTATGATTGCATGCACCACTGCACTCCAGCCTGGGCAACAGAGTGAGACCTTGTCTCTAAAAATAAATAAATAAATAAATAAATAAGTTAGTTTGTCCTTCCTCCTCATCAGATCAGCCTCTCCACTTCAAATCTTGCCCCTTTGATATCAGAATCTGGCTGCAACCATCCCCGTGATCCTACGGAGCCTCGTACCTTACTTCTCCTGGCTTCTGTCTGTCCTCACTTCTGTTCTCCACCACCCTTGCCTCAATTAAACACTTTTTCTCTGATGCAAAACTCTACCTGCTCACAGATTTCCGTAAGACCTTCATTTGCAGAAAGCGTTTTGGGACTTCTTATAGTTTGGTTTTTTTTTTTTTTGTGGTGTGTGTGTGTGAGATTTGGGGATTACTGCAAGGCACCCTATACACAAGCGTCTTCTGATATCTCCCTACTTTATTTTTTTATTTTATTATTTGGAGACAGGGTCGCACTCTGTCCCCCACACTGGAGTGCAATGGCACGATCTCAGTTCACTGCAATCTTTGTCTCAAAGGTGCAAGGATTTTCCTGCCTCAGCCTCCCGAATAGCTGGGCTCACAGGTGAGCGCCACCATGCTCAGCTCATTTTTGTATTTTTAGTAGAGACGGGGTTTCACCATGTTGGCCAGGCTGGTCTCGAACTCCTGACTTCTGGTGATCCACCCGCCTCCGCTTCCACCTCCCAAAGTGCTGGGATTATAGGTTTGAGCCACCACTCCCAGGCTCCTTACCTTCATTTCCCCTTCTCTTCTGTTCACTACAGGGTTAACTCAAGAGGCTTGGGATGGTTAAACCCTGCACATCTCAGAGGAGGGACTGGCCCTTCACCTGTTCCTGTAAGATAACTGCTAACGGCTTAAACTATTCTGCCTGATAAGAAGACTTCTGTATATCTGGGGCCTTGGGCCATGCCAGATAGTTGATACTAAGAACATGATTTATGGTGGGTGCCCGGAGTCATGCTGTATCAGCCTGACCTCTGGAGGGGCTGGATACTGGGTAACTCATCCCCAATAAAAGCCATGGATACTATGGCTCAGGTGAGTTTCCCTGGTTGGCAATGTTTTGTGTGTGTTGTCAGACATCATTGCTGGGAGAATTAAGCACTGCACATATGACTCTCTAGGAGGGTACAGCTGGAAGCTCCTGCCTGGATTCTGCCCTGAGCACCTTTTTCCTTTGCTGATTTTATTTATCTATTTATCTATTTTTGAGATGGAGTCTCGCTCTGTCACCAAAGTTGGAGTGCAGAGGCTGGATCTCGGCTCACTGCAACCTCCACCTCCCACGTTCAAGTGATTCTCCTGCTTCAGCCTCCCAAGGAGCTGGGATTATAGGTGCCAGCCACCATGCCTGGCTAATTTTTGTATTTTAGTAGAGATGGGTTTTTGCCATGTTGGCCAGGCTGATCTCGAACTCCCGAGCTCAAGTGACGAGGCTGCTGGCCTCGACCTCCCAAAGTGCTGGGATTACAGGCATGAGCCACCGCGCCTGGCCCCTTTGCCGATTTTTAATCCATATCCTTCCACTGTAGTAAGTTGTAACTGTGAATACAACGGCTTTTTTGAGTTCTGCGAGTCTTTGCAGCAAATCGTCAAACCCGAGCATGTCTTGGGGACTCCCTGACACATCTTCCCACTCCCTCTTCTCTCTTCTTGCTTCCTCTGGAGTAAACTAAGAGGCCCCTGCTTGCCTTTTGCAAGGCAGTTCTGAACACACGGAGATCATTTGTGATCTCATATCCTCTTCTAAGCAATTCATCAAGAAATTTCTTTCAAATAAACCCAGTGCTCTTCATGGAGGTGATGCTGGTGAAAACGACTTTCTCCAGCTTATTACATACGTCTGCAGAAGCTCCTGTTTAAGAGTTTGAGCACGTATGTGTGTGTGCCTATACACCAGCACACACATGCATGCTCACAGCTGTCATGCCTTCACCAGAACCAGGATGAGGAGTTACTCTATTGCCAGAATTGAAGAATCATTTCCACATATTGTAAGGTCAGTGAAAGCACGATGAAAAATACACCTGCCAGCATGCCTATGTGTGGCCTCCCTTCACTACCTGCTCGCACTGCTAATGGCCCTGTAGATTCCACTGCATGGATTTGTAATTTTCTAAACCATTTCCCCTAATGTTGGATAATTGGGTTATTTCCAACATTTTTACACTTCCAAATAAGGCACCCAAAATGATTCTTACAGAGTAATCATTAGGCTCTTCTATAATTATCTAATTATCTCCCCCCCCTCCCTTTTTTTTTTCTGAGACAGGGTCTTGCTCTCACACCCAGGCTGGAGTACAGTGGCACGATCATGGCTCACTGCAGCCTCGACCTCCCATGCTCAAGTGATTCCACAGTCTCAGCCTCCTGTGTAGCTGGGATCACAGATGTGCGCCACCATGCCTGGCTAACTTTTTGTGCTTTTTATAGAGACGGGGAATTTTTTGTATTTTTTTTTATAGAGACGATGTCTCACCATGTTGCCCAGGCTGTTCTGGAACTTCTGGACTCCAGTAATCCTCCCGCCTCAGCCTCCCAAGGTGCTGAGACTACAGGCATGAGCCACTGTGCCCAGCCATATAATTATCTTAAGATAAATTTCTATACATGGAATTTCTGAATTAAAAAGCACAGACTTTTGTTTGTTGGTTGCTTGGTTTTTAGAGGCAGTGTCTTACTCCATTGCCCAGGATGGAGTGCAGTGGTGCAATCATAGCTCAGTGCACCCTTGAATTCCTGAATTCTAAGAGTCTTCCTTCCTCAGCCTCCCAAGCAGCTAGGACTACAGAGTACCTATGTTTTTAAGATGTTTGATAGATTATACCTTTTGGGGACTGTCTCAGTTAAAAACTCTACCAGTACTGTAGAAACATGATCGTGTCTCTGTTTCCTTGCCACACTGGGCATTAATTACTCGCTCCATTAATGAGTTAATTGCACCATCAATAAGAGTATGGTAAAGTGTGACACATTTACACTACAGAATATTATGCTGTAAAGAATAAGGTTGTAGGCCAGCCCTACAAGTAAAAGAATGATGTATAGAAATGGTCAGAGACCTGGCCGGGCGTGGTGGCTTATGCCTGTAATCCCAGCACTTTGGGAGGCCAAGGCGGGCGGATCACGAGGTCAGGAGATCAAGATCATCCTGGCTAACACGGTGAAACCCTGTCTCTACTAAAAATACAAAAAATTAGCTGGGCACGGTGGCGGGCACCTGTAGTCCCAGCTACTCGGGAGGCTGAGGCAGGAGAATGGCGTGAACCCGGGAGGTGGAGCTTGCAGTGAGCCGAGATTGCACCACTGCACTGCAGCCTGGGCAACAGAGACAGACTCCGTCTCAAAAAAAAATAAAAAGAGAGAAAAAAAAAGCTGAATTCATGATATTAATATCACACAATATTGAATCTAAGGTTAAGGGAGGCAACCTAGACAAATGGGGGCATTTCATAATGACAAAGGGCACCAAGAGTTAGGCTAAAGCTTCAATGTGAGAACGCAACAGAAAATGGCATCAAACTTGCACACGCATGTTTACAGCAGCACACTTCACAACTGCAAAAATGTGGAACCAACCCAAATGCCCATCAGTCAACGAGTGGATAAAAAAACTAATATATATATGATGGAATACTACTCAGCCATAAAAAGGAATGAACTCATGGCATTCGCAGCAACCTGGATGGGATTGGAGACTATTATTCTAAGTGAAGTAACTCAGGAATGGAAAACCAAACATCATGTGTTCTCACTCATAAGTGGGAGCTAAGCTATGAGGATGCAAAGGCATAAGAATGACACAAGGGACTTCGGGGACTCAGAGGAAAGGGTGGGAAGGGGGTGAGTGATAAAGGACTACAAATTCGGTTAGGTGTATACTACTTGGGTGATGGGTGCACCAAAATCTCACACATCACCCCTAAAGAACTTACTTGTGTAACCAAACACCACCTGTTCCTCAAAAACCTACAGAAATAAAAAGTAAAAAAAAAAAAAAAGAAAATGGCATCAAAATAATTACAGCATCAGCTTCCAACAGACACGAAGACTAACATATGACTACAGCTCACCTCTCCCATCCCGAAGTAGATAAAAACATTGAAAATAAAAATTTAGAGGATCTGAATGTATGTTTAATAAGGCTGAGTTTGTAGTGTATGTCGAACGCTACACACTAATAATAGAGGATACATCTTTTATGTGCCTATGGAATTTTCATGGTAATAGATGATGTATCAGGCCATGAAGAAAATCTTAACAAAATTCAAAATGGAGAAACAGTAGAGACCACTTTCTAGTCACAATACAAGAAAGGTAGGGCTGGGTGTGATGGCTCATGCCTGTAATCCCAGCACTTTGGGAGGCCAAGGCAGGAGGATCACTTGAGCCCAGGAGTTTGAGACCAGCCTGGACAGCATAGCAAGACCCTATCTCTACAAATAATACAAACATTATCCTGGCATAGTGGTGCACACCTATATTTCCAGCTACTTGGGAGGCTGAAGGAGGAGGATTGCTTGAGCGCAGGGGATAGAGGCTGCTGTGAGCCATGTTCGTACCACGGCAGCCAGCCTGGGTAACAGAGCAACACCAACAAAATTAGAAGAGGAAAAGTCTACCACCCACCACTTGGTAAAAGGGAGCATGTTTTGAGGGCACGAGGAGAGACAGACACAGAGAGACAGATCAAAGAAAAAATTTAAGCCCAAATTTCTCAACATCTTGAATAATGAAAGTTAATACATAGCAAAACCTCTGTCCTATGGCTAAAGCTGGATTGTTAAGTAGAACAGAGGCCTAAACAAAGGCATAATTAAAGAAGGACAAAGAAAGTAAGTGAATTCAGTATTCACTCAAATAAGTTAGAAAAACAACAAATTATTCTAAGAAATAAGAAGGAAGAAAATAATAAATGGGTGAATGAGAAAATAAGATAATAGCCAGGCGCAGTGGGTCCTGCCTGGAATCCCAGCACTTTGGGAGACTGAGGCAGGTGGATTGCTTGAGCTCAGCAGTTCAAGATCAGCCTGGGCAACATGGCAAAACTCCAACTCTACAAAAAACACAAAAATTAGCTGGGCGTGGTAGCGTGCACCTGTAGTCCCAGCTGCTCGGGAGGCTGAGGTGGGAGGATTGCTTGAGTAAGAGAGGCAGAGGTTGCAGTGAGCAATGATCTGCACTGCACTCCAGCCTGAGTGACAGAGTGAGACTCTGACTCAAAACAAAAAAAAAAAAAAAGAAAAGAAAAGAAAATACATAAAAAAAAAAAAAAAAAGAATTAAGGCCGGGTGCAGTGGCTCACGCCTGTAATCCCAGCACTTTGGGAGGCCGAGGTGGGCGGATCACGAGGTCAGGAGATCGAGACCATCCTGGCTAACATGGTGAAACCCTGTCACTACTAAAAATGCAAAAAACTAGCTGGGCGTGGTGGCGGGCGCCTGTAGTCCCAGCTACTCGGGAGGCTGAGGCAGGAGAATGGTGTGGACCCAGGAGGCGGAGCTTGCAGTGAGCCCAGATTGGCCACTGCACTCCAGCCTGGGCAGCAGAGCAAGACTCCGTCTCAAAAAAAAAAAAAAAAATTGAATTAATTAATGTAAGAGCAAACTCTTTGGGGTGAGTTGGTTAGAGTAAAATAAATAATTGAAAAGTCAACTAATTGGGGGAAAAAAAGGAAGAAAGCTCAAAAACACGACGTTAGAAACAGGGTGGGTGGGGCTCTGTGGCTCACACCTATAATTCCAGTACTTTGGGAGGCTGAGGTAGATCATTTGAGGTCAGGAGTTCCAGACCAGCCTGGCCAACATGGTAAAACCCTGTCTCTACTAAAAATATAAAAATTAGCTGGTTATGGTGGCACGTGCCTGTAATCCCAGCTACTTGGGAGGCAGAGGCAGGAGAATTGCTTGAATTGGGAAGGCAGAGGTTGCAGTGAACTGAGACCGCGCCACTGCACCCCAGTCTGGGCGACAGAGTGAGTGAGACTCTGCCTCAAAAACAAACAAGCAAACAAAAAAGAAACAGGGTGGAGGAAATAACATAACAAAGAAGAAATGAAATGACTGTACTTTGCAAAACTGTGCAATTAAATTTGAAAATCTGAATGAAGTAGATTATTTTCTAGAAAAATGTAACTAATTATCCACAGTTTTATAATTCTGAAATAACAGTAAGCAGAAACAAAACTGTGAATGTTAACCAGCTTCCCACCCCAAATCCACCACACCAGACCCATAGGAGTTTTAGATAAAGTCTTCCAAATAGCCAAGAAATAAGCAATTCTGCTTCTATATAAATTGTATCCAGGCACGGAGAAATAAAAGATGCTCATACTTTTTGTCAAAGCCACATCAAAACCTGAAAATCATGTCACAAAGAACAACTATATAACAAAACTCACTTATGAATATCTTATCTTAAATAAGATATTACCAAAGAAAACCCAGCATATTTTAGGAATGTAGGAAACACTGTTTTAGGAAATATACCAGTAAGCAACATTCACCATATAACTTGGCTTTAAAAAAAAGTGCTATAAAATTATCTCAAAAATGTAATGTTATTAGCATGGAATTGACAAAATATTCTCTTACAGCTTTCTAAGTCTCCACTGTATTTTTGGCTAAACTCCCTTTTTAATTTCCTTTTTTTTTCTTTTTTTCTTTCTCTGTCGCCCAAGCTGGAGTGCAGTGGCACGATCTTGGCTCATTGCAACCTCTGCATCCTGGGTTCAAACGATTCTCCTGCCTCAGCCTTCCAAATAACTGGGAAAACAGGTGCGTGCCATCATGCCTGGTTAATTTTTGTATTTTTAATGGAGTCGGGGTTTCACCCTGTTGGCCAGGCTGGTCTTGAACTCCTGACCTGAAGTGATCCACCCGCCTCGGCCTCCCAAAGTGCTGAGATTATAGGCATGAGCCACCATTCCCGGCCTTTATTTCCAAATTTTGAAATATGTGCTCTGTTTTCCTTGATAAGTCTCTCTAGAGGTTTGCTTTATTTTTTGGCAGGGGGTGGATAGGGGCTCACTGTGTCACCCAGGCCGTAATGCAGTAGTGTGACCATCGGTCACTGCAGCCTTGACCTCCCAGGCTCAATCAATCCTCCTGCCTCAGTCTCCCAAGTAAGTAGCTAGGACCACAGGCGTGCACCACCATGCCTGGCTAATTTTTGTATTTTTTGTAGAAGACAGCATCTTGTTATGTTACCCAGGCCGTTCTCCAATTTCTGGGGTCAAATGATTCTTTTGCCTTGGCCTCCCAAAGTGCTGGGATTACAGGCATAAGCCACCACTCCCCGCCTCTCTAGAGTTTTTTTTTTTTTTTTTTTTTTGAGACGGAGTCTCGCTCTGTCGCCCAGGCTGGAGTGCTGTGGCCGGATCTCAGCTCACTGCAAGCTCCGCCTCCCGGGTTTAGGCCATTCTCCTGCCTCAGCCTCCCGAGTAGCTGGGACTACAGGCGCCCGCCACCTCACCCGGCTAATTTTTTGTATTTTTAGTAGAGACGGGGTTTCACCGTGTTAGCCAGGATGGTCTCGATCTCCTGACCTCGTGATCCGCCCGTCTCGGCCTCCCAAAGTGCTGGGATTACAGGCTTGAGCCACCGCGCCCGGCCTCTAGAGTTTTATGTAATTGATCTTATCAAAGACCCAGGTCATGGTTTTATTTAGCATTTATTTATATTATTTGTTTCAGTAATGTCTGCTTTTATTATGTTTGATTCTGTCTACTTGCTACTTTGGGTCATTTTGTTCTTTTTCATACTTCTTTTATGTGAAACATTTTATTTTTAAAATTCTTTCTCAATAAAAATACTTGGCCGGGCGCGGTGGCTCAAGCCTGTAATCCCAGCACTTTGGGAGGCCGAGACGGGCAGATCACGAGGTCAGGAGATCGAGACCATCCTGGCTAATACGGTGAAACCCTGTCTCTACTTAAAAATACAAAAAACTAGCCGGGCGACGAGGCGGGCGCCTGTAGTCCCAGCGACTCGGGAGGCTGAGGCAGGAGAATGGCGTAAACCCGGGAGGCGGAGCTTGCAGTGAGCTGAGATCCGGCCACTGCACTCCAGCCTGGGTGGCAGAGCAAGACTCCGTCTCAAAAAAATAAAAAATAAAAAATAAAAATAAAAAAATAAAAAAATAAAAATACTTAAAATAACAATTTTGCCTCTGATTACAGGGTTGTTTACATCTTATCAGTTTTGAAAGACAGAGTTCCTTTGTTATTTTGTACATAAACAGAAACCGCCATTTTAATTTCCTCTTTCCCCCAAAATAATTTCTATAAATGATTTTTAAAAGTTCTAAATAT
This sequence comes from Trachypithecus francoisi, assembly GCF_009764315.1. Lineage (NCBI taxonomy): Eukaryota > Metazoa > Chordata > Mammalia > Primates > Cercopithecidae > Trachypithecus > Trachypithecus francoisi. The sequence continues at coordinate 74,233,908 of NW_022681455.1, forward strand.
TTTGTTTTTTTGTTAACCTGATGTTATTTATTTATAGTTTGTTTTTATCAGATAATTTGACTTGTACAATTTCTGCCTTTGGAATTTTTTAAAGTTTTTATTTGGCCTGATATATTATCATTTTAAATATATGTTCTATGTATTTTTGAAAAGCATACGTATTTCATTTTCTCTTTTTTTTTTTTTTGAGATGGAGTCTCGCTCTGTTGCCCAGGCTAGAGTGCAGTGGCACAATCTCGGCTCACTGTAACCTCTGCCTCCTGGGTTCAAGCAATTCTCCTGCCTTAGCCTTCTGTGTAGCTGGGATTACAGGCACGCACCACCATGCCCGGCTAATTTTTTGTTTTTTTTTTTGTATTTTCAGTAGAGATGGGGTTTTGCCACGTTGGCCAGGCTGGTTTTGAACTCCTGACCTCAGGTGATCCACCTGCCTTGGCCTCCCAAAGTGCTGGGATTATAGGCCTGAGCCAGTGCACCTGGTCTCATTTTTCTTTTCTTTCCTTTTCTTTTCCTTTCTTTTCTTTTTCTTCCTTTCCTTTCCTTTCCTTCCTTCCTTCCTTCCTTCCTTCCTTCCTTCCTTCCTTCCTTTCTTTTTTTTTTTTTCCAAGTTCTTGTTCTGTCACCCAGGCTAGAGTGCAGTGGTAGTGCATGGCTCACTGCAGCCTCCATTTCCCAGGCTCAAGTGATCCTCCCACCTCAGCCTCCCGAGTAGCTGGGACCACAGGCACTCGCCACCATGCCTGGCTAATTTTTTAAAGTTTTTGTAAAGACAAGGGTCTCCCTGTGCTGCTCAGGTTGGTCTCAAACTCCCGGCCTCAAGTGATCCTCCTGCCTTGGCCTCTCAAAGTGTTGGGATTACAGGCATGAGCCATGGCACCAGGCCTATATTTCTTGCTATGTGTCTATTATCTAACATTTATTAATTCTGTTATTTAAATCCTGTTCTTTTGTATTTTGTTCTGTCAAAATGAGAATAGTTTGTTAATCTTTAGCTCAATTTTAGTTTTGTCAACAACTCTTTTTTTGAGATGGAATTTCACTCTTGTTGCCCAGGCTGTAGTGCAGTGGCACAATCTTGGCTCACTGCAACCTCTGCCTCCCAGGTTCAAGCGATTCTTTTACTCCAGCCTCCCGAGTAACTGGGATTACAGGCATGTGCCACCACGCCTGGCTAACTTTTCTATTTTTAGTAGAGACGGGGTTTCACCATGTTGGCCAGGATGGTCTCGAACTCCTGACCTCAGGTGATCCACCCGCCTTGGCCTCCCAAAGTGCTGGGATTACAGGCATGAGCCACCACGCTTGGCCAGGAATAACTCTTAAAAGACTTTTCTCCTTACTTAAGTCGTATAATAAAAATAAATGGCGATTATAGTGAAAATACTTTAAAACCACAAAGCAGAATTTCATGTTTTTTGACAAAATATTTTTTTCTTTCTATCAGTGTGTTTTTCCCCCCTTTTGTTTTGTTTTGTTTTGTTTTTGTTGTTTTTGAGACAGGATCTTGTTGTGTCACCCAGACTAGAGAGCAGTAGCACGATCACTTCTCACTATAGCCTCTACCTCCTGGGCTCAGGTGTTCCTCCCACCTCAGCCTCCTGAGTAGCTGGGAATACAGGCATCTGCCACCGTGCCTGGCTAAATTTTTATATTTTTTGTAGCGATGGGGTTTTGTCATGTTGTCCAGGCTAGTCTTGAACTCCTGGGCTCAAGTGATCCACTCGCCTTGGGTTCCCAAAGTGCTGGGATTACAAGTATGAGACACTGTGCCCAGCCTTTTCTTTACCTCATAGATGTTCATAAATGTTTTTATCTTTGGGGGAGATTATACCATTTACCGTGAAATTATATTCTGTCCAAAACATTTTTGGTTATGTGTCTGATTTTGTCCAAAATTGATGAGTTTTAGGTTAAAATTAGTAATTTAGTAAAATTACTGAAATTTACTTTAAATTACAGATGATTCTTTTTTGTTGTTATGTGTTTTTTTATTTTTTATTTTTTATTAATTTTTTTTTTTTGAGAAGTCTCACTCTGTCGCCCAGGCTGGAGTGCAGTGGCTCGATCTCATCTCATTGCAACCTCCGCCTCCTGGGTTTAAGTGATTCTCCTGCCTCAGCCTCCGGAGTAGCTGGGACTAAAGGTACATGCCACAGAATGTACCTTTAGTGCCACGCTTGGCTAATTTTTGTATTTTTTAAGTATAGACGGGGTTTCACCATGTTGGTCAGACTGGTCTCAAACTCCTGATGTCAAGTGATCTGCCCTTCTTGGCCTCCCAAAGTGCTGGGATTACAGGCATGAGCCACCGTGCCTGGCCTACAGGTGATTCTTGTAGGGACCATTATTAAAAATTTTCTGCAAATCATAAAGCTATATCAAGGTGTTGAGCTTAACCATTAAGCACAGTGTAATCATTCACTGAGCCTGTCCAGTTTGATTATGCATTCTGGCATTTTGTAAGCTGCTCTGCCTAGCAATATATAGATTTATTTAATATGTTAACGTTGGCTAATAAGCCAAATGCAGTGGCTCACATCTGTAATCCCAGCATTTTGGGAGTTCAAGGCAGGAGGATTGCTTGAGGCTAGGAATTTGAGACCAGCCTGGGTAGCATATTGAGACCCCATCTCTGCAAAACATTAAAAAATTAGCTGGGTGTGGTGGCTATGCCTGTTGTCCCATCTACTTGGGAGGCTGAGATGAAAGGATCACTTGAGCCTGGGAGGTGGACGCTGCAGTGGGCCATGATTGAGCCACTGCACTCTAGCCACAGAGAAAGTCTCTGTCTGCCCCTGCCAAAAAAAAAGGTAATAATTTTTTTCCCTAAAATCTCAGCTCAAAGTATTATCTCTTCAGAGAGGTCTTCAGTCTAAAGTACAGTCCTTTAGTCTAAAGTATCACCTTAACTAGGCTTTTCTTTCTTTCTTTTTTTTTTGCGATAGAGTCTCGCTCTGGCACTCCAGGTTGGAATGCAGTGGTGCCATCTCGGCTCACTGCAACCCTCACATCCTGGGATCAAGTGATTCTCGTGCCTCAGCTTCCCAAGTAGCTGGGATTACAGGTGTGCACCACCACACCTGCCTAATTTTTGTATTTTTAGTAGAGACGAGGTTTCACCATGTTGGCCAGGCTGGTCTTGAACTCCTGACATCAGGTGATCTGCCCCCCCTCAGCCTCCCAAAGTGCTGGGATTACAGGCATAAGCCACCGCACCTGGCCGTTAATAGAAGTATTTTTTAAAATTAGTATTACTGTTCTATTTCCTTTGTATTTCTGATGTATTTTGGATCACCCCCACTTTTTTGCCCTTAATGCTTTTGATTCACTTTGCATTAGGCTTGTCTCTTGGAAACAGGACGTAGCTAAATTTTAAAAATCTATTCCGAAGGGCTTTGTTTTCCACAGGGCTTGCTGTCCTTTTATTTTTGTCATCTCAGGTCTCATCATTGTCATCGTGGTTGTCTTTTCTGAGGTGAATGCTCCCTTGTTTATTTTTTCTTCCTGTCATTTGCAATGTGAATCATGCTGTCTTTGTTGGGGTTATTGTTCTACTGCTTTATAGATTTGTTCATTCCAGTTTTATTCTCAGACACACGGCTTCTGCTTAGATAGTTCAGAGTTCCCATAAGCCTGTCTTAGAGAAAGGCTGTGGTCTTAGGGAAGTGGAATGCAATTTCAATTTAGAAAATGGTTGGAAGCGAATGCTCCCAAGAAGCTCCAATTTCAGGGTGCTTTTAAACAAAGTTCAAGAGAATTCTCAGGCCTCTCTGCTGATTGAATTGTCTTCCTTGGCTAATCTGTTTACTCAGTCAATGTCAGATAGTGCAAGGGTAATTTTGAGTTTGGGATAAGGATTAAATGTTCAATCCACGTCCCCTTGTCCCTGAGGTAAACTTGCTCTACACGGAGGTAGAGAACTAGCACTATTCATTTAAAACTGGGTTTCTGTAATGTAAAGAAGGGCACGTTGAGGATCCCAAAACACTCCTGGATCTTTCCCCCTCTTATTCCGTCTTTCATATGTTGTTTGGGTCCAGTTGCCTAATAATTACCACTTAATCAGCATATGTATTTATGGGATAAAGGAAGAACACCAAAGAAAAGAACAGTGATTATGAAAACAAGTGCTGTAAGAACAACTGGTGTGCTGGAAAATGTTGCGGTCAGTGGGTTGGATGCCAATCGGTGCTGAGGTCTGGAGATTTTAATGTAATAGCAGCTTGGGATGGGTAACCTGGATATTAGCCAAAACACTGGTGGAGAAAAGCCTCATAAATTAGTTTTGATTACTAGCATTTCCCAGTTTCAGTTTACGGAAAGGCCACCATATAATTTCTGTATCTTCTTTTTGGAGAATTAATTTTGACATTTGTATTAAATATTACGCCATGGGATAACACCTATCTAGCCACCATATAATCTGGATTGCAGTGAATTCTACTTAATTGGCTTTTTGCTCATCTTTTCATTTTGATTAAGAGTTTCCTTTCTTAAGTTCTTTTATCCTAAATTAATTTTAATTATATGAGTAATACATACATGCATGCTTCTTATTAAATCCAAGTTCATCTAAGTTCCCTCTCTCCAAGTTATTTTATTCTAAATTAACTTTAATTATATGAGTAATACATATATGCATTCTTCTTATTAAATCCAAGTTCATCTAAGTTCCCTCTCTCCTTTCATAGAGGCACAGAGAGAACCACTCTCTGGTATCTTTCTGTGTCTCTATCTATCTATAATCAAAAAGTTTAAAATATATATATATATATATATATTTTAGGGAGGGGATCTTTCTATGTTGCCCAGACTGGTCTCAAACTCCTGACCTCAAGCGATCCTCCCTTGGGAGCCATCACACCTGGCATCTATCATCAATTTTTAAAATGACATCACATTGTACAACTTTCTCTTTTCCTCCCCACCTAGTAATATGACTTAGCAATCTAACCATGTGCCTATTTTAATTTTATTTTATTTTATTTTTAAATTTCTTTTTCTTTTATTAAGATGGGGGGGGGGTCTCACTATGTTGCCCAGGATGGTCTCGAACTCCTGGGCTCAAATGATCTTCCCACTGCGGCCTCCCAAAATGCTGGGATTACAGGAGGGAGTCACTGCACCAATGTGTCTATTTTACGTTTTTATTTTTTTTTTTTTGAGATGGAGTTTTCCTCTTGTTGCCCAGGCTGGAGTGAAATGGCATGATCTCAGCTCACGGCAACCTCCGCCTCCTGGGTTCAGGTGATTCTCCTGCCTTAGCCTCCTGAATAGCTGGGATTACAGGCACGTGCCGCCATGTGTGGCTAATTTGGTACTTTTAGTAGAGACAGGTTTTCTCCATGTTGGTCAGGCTGGTCTCGAACTCCTGACCTCAGGTGATCTGCCCGACTCAGCCTCCCAAATCTGTGGCTCACACTGGGATTACAGGCGTGAGCCACGGCACCCAGCGAATGTGTCTATTTTGAACTGTGGCATACAATTCCTTAGAATAGATACGCCACAATTTTTTTTTTTTTTTTTTTTTTTGCTATACCCAGTTGGTGGATATGTGGGTTGTTCTCCTTAGTGACTGTTATAAACAATGTTGCGGGAAACATCTTCCTACATACCTTCTGTGCACCCGGGCAGAGTTTCTTTAGAGAAGAAACTGAACAGTGGAATTGCGTAGACAACTTGTTGTTGTTTGATAGATCTGCACTGAGCTACACTGTTCAATCCAGTAGCCACTGGCCACGTGTGGCGAATGATCACTGGCAATGTAGCTAATGTGAACGGGGAGCTCAACTTTTTACGTTTCCTTAATTTTTAAAATTTTAAAACCAAACCAGTATAAAATATTTTTCTATTAAGTTCAATTTTGCTTTGGTAGGCTTACATTTCTCTCTCCTAAGTGCATCACATAAAATATTCTTATATTGCCAGTGCACATGGCAGGCGTGTGTGTGTTTTCTCAGATCGTATGTGAACCTATCACTCATCTAATAGGTGTCAATTCATTGGTTTGAATCCTTTTTTCTTTCTTTCTTTCTTCTTCTTTCTTTCTCTTCTTTCTTTCTTCCTTCCTTCCTTCCTCTTTCTTTCTCTCTCTTTCTTTCTTTCTTTCTTTCTTCTGTCTCTTTCTTCTTCCTTCCTTCCTCTTCTTTCTTTCTTTCTTCTTTCTTTCTTTCTTTCTTTCTTTCTTCTTTCTTTCTCTTTCTTTCTTTCTTTTTCTTTCTTTCTCCTTCCTTCCTTCCTTCTTCCTTCCTTCCTTCCTTCCTTCCTTCCTTCCTTCCTTCCTTCTCTCTCTCTTTCTTTCTGTCTCTCTCTTTCTTTCTTTTTCTTTCTTTCTTCTTTTCTTTTCTTTCTTTTTGATAGAGTCTCGCTCTGTCACCCAGGCTTGAGTGCAGTGGCATAATCTCGGCTCACTGCAACCTCCGCCTCCCAGGTTCAAGCGATTCTCCTGCCTCAGTCACCCAAGTAGCTGGGCTTACATGGGCCCACCACCGTGCCAGGCTAATTTTTGTATTTTTAGTAGAGACGAGGTTTTGCCATGCTGGCCAGGCTGGTCTCAAACTCTTGGCCTCAAGTGATTCACCTGCCTCAGCCTCTCAAAGTGCTGGGATTACAGGCGTGAGCCACTGCACCTGGCCAAATCCTTTTTTTCTGTGCATTGACACGACATTGTAATGTGTTTACCTGAATATTTTATCTAGACAGTATGAATTGCATGGTACCTTTGCATCACATTGTTCATTAAAGAAAAATACATACAATTTTAATTAAAATTGAATTATTTTTCTATACATGAACAAAATTTCCAATTTAAAATAAAGGCAGGCGACTTATGTAGAATGAAATGGAGATGCAAATGGTAGTGCTATGACAAGAATAGTAAATTAAGAGACTGGAGACTGGGCGCAGTGGCTCACACCTGTAATCCCAGCACTTTGGGAGCCCAAGGCAGGCAGATTGTCTGAGGTCAGGAGTTCAAGACCAGCCTGGACAACATGGTGAAATGCCATCTCTACTAAAATTATAAAAATTAGCTGGGCTTGGTAGTGCATGCCTGTAATCCCAGCTACTTGGGAGACTGAGGTGGGAGAGTCACTTGAACCCAGGAGGTGAAGTTTTCAGTGAGCCGAAATTGTGCCACTGTTATGCCTGGGCAACAGAACGAGGCTCCATCTAAAAAAACAAAAGAGAGAGAGAGAGAGACTGGAGGCTGGGGGATGGGGAAATTAGGGAGATGCTGGTCAAAGGATACAAAAATTCAGTTAGACTGGAGGAATAAGTTCAAGAGATGTATTGTACAACATGGTGAGTATGGTTGGTAACATATTGTAGATCTGAAAATTGCTAAGAGAGTAGATATTACGTGTTCTTACCACACACACACAAAGAAGTATGTGAGAGCTGGATGAAGTGGCTCATGCCTGTAATCCCAGCACTTTGAGAGGCAGAGGTGGGAGGATCTCTTGAGCCCAGGAGTTTGAAACCAACCTGGGCAACATAAGGAGACCCGTCTCTACAAAAAATAATAAAATCAGCTGGGTGTGGTGGTGCACATCTGTGGTCCCAGACACTCAGAAGGCTGGGGTGGGAAGATGGCTTGAGCCCAGAAGTTCGAGGTTTCAGTGAGCCATGATTGTGCCACTGCACTCCAGCCTGGGCCACAGAGTGAGACCCTGTCTCAAAAAACAAAAAACAAAAAAACAAAAAAACCCCAAAGAAAACAAAAAGAGGTATGTGAGGTAACAGGCATATGTTAAATAGTTTGATTTTGCCATTCTGCAATTTATACATATATAAAAACATCAATTGTGCACCATAAATGTATACAATTTTTGTTTGTCAATTATTTACCTATTTTGAGGCAGAGTAGGCTAATTTTTTTTTTTTTAAGTAGAGATGGGGTCTCACTATGTTGCCCAGGCTGGTTCCAAACTCCTGGGCTCAAATGATCCTCCTGCCTCAGCCCCCCAAAGTGCTGAGATTACAGCCATGAGCCACTGTGCCCGGCCTGCTTGTCTATTTTAAAAAGGGAAAAGCTCAAGAGACTGTAGGAAGATGCACCACCGATTTCACGATGGATGTCAGTTGCAATTTGCTGTGGTAGAGCAAAACAAAAAAGCCACATGTTGGTTGTGAAAAAAATTTTTAAGATAATAAGATGGAAACTATCGAGACATTTTCAGCAAATACATAGTGAGTTTGATAAGTTTTCTCTCCATATTTAAGAAAGAACTAACAAAGCACGTGAAAAGATGCTCAACATCCCTTGATGCTAGGAGAATGCAAATCCAAACCTCAGAATACCACTTCATACCCATTAGGATGGCAATTACCAACAAAACAAAACAGCATGGGAAACAAGTGTTGGTGAGGATGTAGACAAACTAGAACCTTTCCACCCTTGTGCCTTGCTGGTGGGACTGTAAAATGGTTGCTGTGGGCCAGGTACAGTGTCTCACGCCTGTAATCCCAGCACTTTGGGAGGCCGAGGCGGGTGAATCATGAGGTCAGGAGATTGAGACCATCCTGGCTGACACGGTGAAACCCCGTCTCTACTAAAAATACAAAAAATTAGCCAGGCGTGGTGGTGGGCGCCTGTAGTCCCAGCTACTCAGGAGGCTGAGGCAGGAGAATCTCTTGAACCTGGGAGGTAGAGCTTGCAGTGAGCCAAGATTGTGCCACTGCACTCCAGCCTGGGCGACAGGGTGAGATTCCATTAAAAAAAAAACAAAAAGTTGCTGTGGAAAGTGGTACAGTTCCTCAAAAATTAAAGAAATACCACGGATTTAGCAATTTCACTTCTCAGTATATACCGAGAAGAAGTGAAAGCAGAGACTCGAATAGATACTTGTACACTCAAGTTCATGGCAGCATTCTTCTCAATAGCCAAAAGGTGAAAATTACTCCAATGGTCATCAACAGATGAATGGATATTATATGGTCTTAAGAAAGAAGGAAATTCTGACACTTGCTACAATATGGACGAAACTTGAAGACATTATGCTAAATGAAATAAGCGCAACACGAGAGGATAAATATTGTATGATTCCACACACATGAATTTCCTAGAGCAGTCAAATTCATAGATATAGAAAATAGGCCGGGTGCAGAGGCTCACGTCTGCAATCCCAGCACTTTGGGAGGCTGAGACAGGTGATCACTTGATATCAGGAGTTGGAGACAAGCCTGGCCAACATGGTGAAAACCCATCTCTACCAAAAAAATCAGCTGGGCGTGGTGATGCGTGCCTGTAATCTCAGCTACTCGGGAGGCTGAGGCAGGAGAATCCCTTGAACCCGGGAGGAAGAGGTTGCAGTGAGCCGAGATCATACCACTGCACTCTAGCCTGGGTGAAAGGGGGAGTTAGTGTTTAATGGGGTCACAGTTTCAGTGTGAGAAGATAAAGTTGTACAGATGGATGGTGGTGATGGTTCACAGCAGTGTGAATGTACTTAATGCCACAGAGATGTATACTTAACATATGATTAAAATAGTAAATTTTATGTTGTATATATTTTACCACAATAAGAAAATCTGATGAAATTAGTTGAAATCAGAATAAAATGTAGAGTAAAAACCTTTTAAATAGATTTTAGTTTATCAGGATTAGCGATTATATCTTTGGCTGGCTATAAAAATGACTCGGATTCTTGCATGCATGTGCGTATACACACGTACACAATTTTTAATGGAAATATGGTAAAAAAAATTTAAATTGTAAAAATTTTGTTAGAAAATTATGAGGAAAAGACTAAAAAGATATTTTAGGCTGGTGTGGTGGCTCACACTTGTAATCTCAGCACTTTGGGAGGCCAAGGTGGGCAGATCACTTGAGCGCAGGAGTGTGAGACTATCCTGGGCAACATGGTGAAACTCTGTCTCTATGAAAAATAGAAAAAAATGGCTGGGTGTGGTGATGCACCCCTGTAGTCCCAGCTACTCAGGAGGAGGCTGAGGTGGGAGGATCACTGAGCCTGGGGAGGTCAAAACTGGAGTGGGGTCAATCCACACCACCACACTCCAGCCTGGGAAATAGAGGGTAACTCTCAAAACTAAATAAATAAATAAATAAATAAAAATAAAGATTTTACAGAAAGTGAATAATCTGCAATTAAGCCACCAAACAATTGCCCATAGAATGAAAGAACGTATTAAAGCTAAATGGATTCAAATTTTGAAAAATTGCACAATTTAGCTGAGTCATGCCATGAGACACCATCCAACTAATAGCCTGGGTATATTTATTCAGAAAAGACTTCTAAATTCATGAAAAAATATTGTCAATTCATGGCTTACAAAAGTGTAGCACAGATTTTAAAAAATCTTTTACATCTGACCAAAAAAATTTCACTTAGACATGAAAAAATTAGTTTCTATCCTGCCAGATGGTCCTCCAGCTATGTTTGGTCAAAAATCTGGTTTTATCGGCGTTTCAAAACAAGAGACTGATGTTTCCTTTATTGCTTCACCCCACTGTATGATAAATACTGAAAATATTTGTGCTGCTTTTGGAAGCAGGCCCATGGAAAGTGTCATGGGCACAGTTGTTAAAACTGTTCAGTGTATATGTACAAATGCTGTGAATCACCACCAGTGCATGGGACTTTTGAAAGAAATAGAAGGCAATGAATGGGGTGGTCTTGGGTCTTTGCCAATGTCCATTGGTTGAGTCATGGAAGACTTTTACAAAGATTTACTGTACTGTCAATTCCAATTCAAGATTTTCTTGAAACAAAGGGAATGCTTGCCAAATATTTAATAATCAAAAATAAACATGGCAGTATGATTTATGTTTTCTCAGCAATATCACAGTGTATATAAAATGAGATAAATTCCAAGCTCTAAAAAAAGAAAAACCTGTGATCTAGCTAGAAAAGTATAAGAATTTACATTGAAATGAAAACATTTCATAATACAAATCAATAATAATGATTTTGCATACTTTTTAACATGAATCAATATGCAAAATATATATTTTTAAAGACAGGGTTTTGCTCTGTTGCCCAGGCTGAAGTGCGGTGGCATTGTCTTGGCTCACTGCAACCTCTGCCTCCCAGGCTCAAGTGATCCTCCCACCTTAGCCTCTCAAGTAGCTGGGACTACAGATGCACGCACCACCATCGCCTGCTAATTTTTTTTTGTAGATACAGGGTCCTGTCATGTTTCCCAGGTTGGTCTCGAACTCCTGAGCTCAAGTGATCTTCTCCACCTCAGCCTCCCAAAGTGCTGGGATTACAGGTATGAGCCACTGCAGCTGGCCGCAAAATATTTTTAATAGTAACCACCAGCATTATGTAAATTATCTGCAAAATTTACAAGAAAAATTTGAAGAATGTTGTTGATATTGATAAACTTTAGAATTACTTTTCAATTTATACTGCATCCCTTTACATTCCACGTTAATACTGAATTGACATGAGGAGTGGTGAATTGCTGTAAGTTGGACAGAAGTAGGTTTTTTTGTTTGTTTGTTTTTTTGAAACAGGGTCTCACTCTGTTGCCCAGGCTGGAGTGCAGTGGTGCAATCTTGGCTCATCACAACCTCTGCCTCCCAGGCTCAAGCAATTCCCTGCCTCAGCTTCCTGAGTAGCTGGGATTACAGCCATGCACCACTACCACCCGACTAATTTTTGTATTTTTACTAGAGATGGGGTTTCACCATGTTAGCCAGGCTGGTCTTGAACTCCTGACCTCAAATGATCCACCCACCTCAGCCTCCAAAGTACTGAGATTATAGGTGTGAGCCACTGCGCCTAGCCTGGACAGAAGTAGTTTTAAAACTGATTGGCTTTGCTTCAAAGTCAAACCCTTATTCCAATGAAGATGAGCTAGCTTCGTCAATGTGGAAGCGAATAATACAGGAAAGTGATTTTTTGGTACTTGGAAAATATTTAAGTATCTTTGGAACAACCTGTGTATGCTGTTCTACTTTTTCAATTGTAACTATAAATACAGATCAAATGTTTTCAGTGACAGCTGTACCGTCATGTGTAAAACACACCTTGGATGTCAAAGATTTAGAGTAACAACAGGAAGTAAGGAACATACCTCATTACAAATTTTTATATTGATTTCAGGTTGACATGATGATATTTTAGAAATGTTAGGTTCAATAATTATAATGTTAAAATTAATTTCATCTGTTTCTTCTTACCTTTTAAAAATGCGACAACTAGAATATTTACAGTTACATATGTGGTTTGTGTTATTATTCTATTCAATAGCGATGGGCCGGGTGTGGTGGCTCATGCCTGTAATCCCAGCACTTTGGGAGGCCGAGGCAGGCAGATTGCTTGAGACTAGGAGTTTGAGACCAGCCTGGGCAACATAGTGAGACTTTGACACTACAAAAAACAAACAAACAAACAAACAAAAAACTACAAAAAAACCCAAATTAGCCTGGTGTAGTGTCATGAACCGTAGTCCTAGCTACTCTGGAGGTTGATGCGGGAGGATCGCTTGAGCCTAGGAGTTTGAGACCAGCCTGGGTAACGTAGTGAAACCCTATCTCTACAAAATAATTAAAAATTAGCTGGGTGTGGCGGTATGTGCCTGTAGTCCCAGCTTCTTGGCTGGGGCGGGAGGATTACTTGAGCCCAGGAGGTTGAGGATGCAGTGAGCTGTGATTGCACAACTGCACTCCAGCCTGGTGGACAGAGTGAGACCCTGTCTCAAAAAACGAAACAAGTTAACACAGTGAAACCCCGTCTCTACTAAAAAAAAAAAAAAAAAAAAAAAATTAGCCGGGCGTGGTGGCGGACGCCTGTAGTCCCAGCTACTCGGGAGGCTGAGGCAGGAGAATGGTGTGAACCCGGGAGGCAGAGCTTGCAGTAAGCTGAGATCGCGCCACTGCACTCCAGCCTGGGTGACAAAGTGAGACTCTGTCTCAAAAAAACAAAACAAAATAAAATAAAATAAAATAATTAAAAAGAAACAAAACAAAACCCAGTGATGATCTAGAATTGCCTGCCCTCTTATTGCACCAGTATTCCCGCTGGGAGAATTATGCACTGTGATTAGGTCCGACAAGAGGACCATCTAAGTAAGTCACTTGCCTCCCCTCTCATCATCCACTGTAGAAGCTGAAGGAGCCAGGTTCAAGAAGTTAGCTGTGAAGCTGAGCAATTAGATCCTTCCTCCCGGGACTTAGATTCTGGAGTAAGTGGTGCAGAGACAGAAACATTATTTGGAAGTCAAATTCAGTATAGGATCAGTGTCAGTGTGTGGCCTAGACTTGTAAATTCTCCCCTACTGTATTGCTGCTACTAAAGGGGCAGGGGGGTGGAAGGGACAGTGGAGAAGGGACAGATAGAATGTCCACTACAGAAGTATTATTAGAGGAAGATGTTGACTCAGGGGAAGACAGGGCCAAGCTTCAGGTCTGATGGGCTAGGTTAGCCTCCAAACAGAAGAATAAGCAGTAAGGCTGGAAGCCAGGAAGATGGAAGAAAACAGAGCGTGCAGTAGAGAGTGAGCTGTGCAAAGAGATGTCTGGACTAAGAATGAATGGTGGATAGGAGTGGTCACAGCTGAAAGAAACCACATAAAGCAAAACATTAAGACATAGGTTAGAACCCTATGCCTGCCCTAATCCTCAGCCCTAAGAAAACCATTCTCTGAGTTTTGGAATGAATACCTGGGTTAATTAAAGAAAAAGCACTCTCTGGAAACCTCAGGGTCATGGCACTCATGGAGATTCCTGCTGACAAAAGGAAAGAAGCAATAGGCATGATTTCTTCCCTCCTTCCTTCTGCGTGGGGCAGGAATGATGGGCCCTACCTGTTTCCTGTCTCCACATCCTACTTCCTCTATAGTGCAGGCCATGGGGTTCCATGAATGGGATGGATGCTTTTTTTTTTTTTTTTTTTTTTTTTTTTAAAGAAACAAGGTCTCACTCTGTTACCTAGGCTGGAGTGCAGTGGAGCAAACATAGCTCACTGCAGCCTTGAACTCCTGGGCTCCAGCCATCATTCCACCTCAATCTCCCAAGTAGCTGGGATTATGACACACACCACCACGCCCAGCTAAGTTTAAAAAATTTTTTGTAGAGACAAGGTCTCACTACATCGCCTAGACTGGTCTTGAACTCCTGGCCTCAAGCAATCCTCCCCCACAGCCTCTCAAAGTGTTGGCATTACAGGCGTAAGCCACTGTGCCTGGCCTGATTCTGTTCTTTTTTTTTTTTTTTTTTGAGATGGAGTCTCACTCTGTCACCCAGGCTGGAGTGCAGTGGCACTATCTCAGCTCACCGCAACCTCCGCCTTCCGGGTTCAAGAGATTCTCCTGCCTCAGCCTCCCAAGTAGCTGGAATTACAGGCACGTGCCACCATGCCTGGCTAATTTTTTTGTATTTTTAGTAGAGACTGGGTTTGCCATGTTGACCAGGCTGGTCTGGAACTCCTGGGCTCAAGTGATCCCCCCACCTCGGCCTCCCAAAGTGCTGGGATTACGTGTGAGCCACCGCGCTCAGCCTGATTCTGTTCTTAACCTATTCCTTATCCTCTACTTCTGAGGTCATTTTTCTTTCTTCCCTCCTGTGCCTTTGTCCCTATTTAATGCCTTGCATGAGATATAACCTACTCCTCCCAGAGGCTGGAAATGTTCCTTGAACCTCAGCTCAGTGACCACAGCCCTGCTTTCTGCCTACTGACCACTGCTCAGTCCCTGCCTGACAACTTGACAGGCATCAGATGCTCTTAGATTTTCCATGGCTTTCTCCCCACACCACTGCGTTGGATAACCTTCGGCCAACATTGCTTGGTTTCTTGGAGTCTGATGACCTGCTTAACTGTTCCATTGTGCATTCTGTTCTGTCTAGGGATCTGAGCCTCCTCACACTGCCTTTGCTGAGAGCCCCTCCCTGTGGTGCCTCTTTTGTCGCTGTTTACCCCCAGGAATCTGGTCCTGTCAGGAGACATGCTATCGTAGCCACTGATTCAGGTAGATTCTCTGAAATAATCAGTCTGCTATCTCAGCTCTCCCTGCCTGGTAAAATCCTTCCCCATGGGATCCAGTCAAACCCAGCCTATCAATATACATCTTTCCAGCTTTTACTTTGATTAATACCATGTCAATTGAGCAATTTTCTCCTTAGCTTTTTCTCCCATTGTTTTTCCCAAAGACTAGCTTCTCTGGCCACCTGCCGCTGATTGAGTTTTAGGAGTTCAATGGTATTTGTTTGTTTAATTCACCTGATGTATTCCAAATGCCCAGATCAATGCATGGCACATTGTAGACGCTCAATAAAGAATCATCAAATGAATAAAAAAAGAAGCCATAACCCAGAATATTCAGAGGGGTTAATACACATTACCAATGACTTGGTATGAATTTGTATGAATTACAAATAATTCATAGGGTATATCTTACTTAGAGTACCAAAGGTAGATTTTGTTTGATCAATACTGGGCTTAAGAACATCCTTTGGTATAAACAGCAAGTATGGACATATATAAAAACAGAAACTCTTTTCCTTCCCACTTTGATGTGGATTTCATTTCTCTCTAGCTTTTCCACCATCACGCTGATCAACTTCACAAACCATTAACCCAGGTGATGCCATACGGATCCAGCAGACCCCTCCTACCAGCCCTTCCTCTTCACTTTCCTCCTGGATCTCTCCAAAGGCCTCCCAACTGGTCTCCCCATGTCCCTTCTTCTCCATCCTCCCACACATCCTCTGCAAGTGGCCATTGATTTTCCTAACAGTGTGAATTATATCAGACAGAGTATGGGTCGCAGAATGGCTGGAAGAGGACTCACCACCAAGCTGTTTAGAGACGGACATGATAGGGCCAGAGCTCAATCCACCTTCAGAAGGTGACATGGGGTGATGGTACATTGGCCTCTGTCTCAGGATCGTGAGGTCTGAGTTTCAAACCTTGCCCCCTTTCTCTTGCCCAGTTCTGATTTCAACCCCATTCAACTTGTCAGAATTTTGAGTGGATGTTTCCTCTGGTTTCCTTAGTTGGAACCTCAGGCAGCTCTGGGCTGAGTGGACTGACCCCTGGCCCCCAGTGTGAGTGATACTACCTGTTCCATTCCTCGGGCAGCGGAATGTCTTGAGAGCCAGGACACCTGGCGTCTAGGCCTGGCTCTGCCACTAGTTGCATGACTTTAGGCAAATCACATCACCTCTCCGGGCCTCAGTTTTCACACCTGAGAAAGGAAGAGATTGCATTAGATTAGTGATTCTCCACTTTTTACCTCATTCCCCTCCCAGACACAACCAGTGATGCCTATTTACCTATGAGACACACATCTATGTGAAACTCCTGGGTACAAACTTTAATTTCATCCCCCTGCTTTTTTTTTTTTTTTTTTTTGTCACCCAGGCCACAGTGCAGTGGCTTGATCTTGGTTCACTGCAACTTCCACCTCCTAGGCTCAGGCGATCCTCCTACCACAGCCTCCCAAGTAGCTGGGACCACAGGCGTGCACCACCATGCCTGGATAATTGTTTGTATTTTTGGTAGAGATGGGGTTTTGCCATGTTGCCTGAGCTGGTCTCGAACTCCTGAGCTAAAGCAATCCACCCGCCTCAGCCTCCCAAAGTGCTGGGGTTACAGGTGTGAGCCACTGTGCCCAGCCTCATGCCTTTGTTTTTCTTCGTTTTTTCTTTTTCTTTTCTTTTTCTTTTTTTCTTTTTTCTTTTTGTTTTGTTTTTGAGACAGGGTCTTACTTTGTCACCCAGGCTGGAGTGCAGCTGTGCAATCACAGCCCACTGCAGCCTCAGCCTCCCAGACTCAAGTGATCCTCCTATCTCAGCTTCCTGAGTAGCTGGTACTAGAAATGCACACCACCATGCCCAGCTAATTTTTGTATTTTTTGCAGTGGCAGAGTCTCCCTATGTTGCTCAGGCTGGTCTTGAAGTCCTGAGTTCTAGGGATCCACCTGCCTTGGCCTCCCAAAGCGCTGGGATTATAGGCGTGAGCCACTGTGCCCGGCTGGCTGGTCTATTATCTTGTACTTTTATTCAAGACTCCCCCACCCAACTATCATTCTTGCTCTCACCTATGTCTGCAACTTCCCTCTTCTCAGATAGACCGTAAATCACATGAGATTGCACCTATCATTGCTCTATTATCACTGTCAAAAAACAGTGACTGGGCCAAGTGCCGTGGCTCATGCCTGTAATCCCAGAGCTTTGGGAAGCCAAAGTGGGAGGATTGTTTGAGCTCAGGAGTTTGAGACCAGTCTGGGCAACATAGTGAAACCTAATTTCTCCAAAAAAAAAAAAAAAAAAAAAAAAAATTAACCAATGTGCTGGTGCATGTCTGTAAGTCCCAGCTACTCAGGCTAAGGCAGGAGGATCACTTGAGTGAGTCTAAGGAGTTGGAGGCTACAGTGAGCTACGATCACACCACTGTACTCCAGCCTGGGCAATAGAATGAGACTCTGTCTCAAAAAGAAAACAAAAAAAGTGGCTGGTAAAACAGGTATTTAGTAAGCAGTTGGTGAATAAGTGAATGATGTAAAGATTAAAAGCAGAAATCAGTGAATGAAACTATTTCTGTCTACTAATTTCCTCCTTTAGCACATACACAGGTCTTAGTCTTTCTCATGTTTTTTGAGACAGGGTCTTGCTCTGTTGCCCAGGTTGGAGTGCAGTGGTGTGATCATAGCTCACTGCAGCCTCTAACTCCTGGGTTCAAGAGGTCCTCCAACCTCTGGATTACAGATGTGTGCCACCATGTCTGGCTAATTTTCTTTTTTTTTTTTTTTATTTTTTGTAGAGACAAGTTTTTTGCTATGTCATCCAGGCTGGCCTCGGACTCCTGGCCTCACGTAATTCTCCTGCCTCAGCCTCTTAAAGTTTTGAGATCACAGGCATGAGCCCCCACACCCAGTCGTCTTTCTCATCTTCTATGATAAACACTCATAAAAACACTTAAACAATTTTCAACCCTATGTACATCCTCTTTTAACTTTAAAAGTCAAAGTACTTGAAATATTTGTGAGGATAGACTGCTTCCAGTTCCTCATATCCTATTTCTCCAAAATCTCTGCACTCTGGGATCTGTTGCCTCCACACCAGTGAAGCTATTTGCACCAACATCATCAATCATCAAGATCTCACATGCTGCCCAATCCAATGGCAACAGATTTCTAGCCTTGTTTTACTTGACCTCCTAAGTCCTAACAGTATTTTGATGTTCTGCTGAGTTTATTATTCTTATATAACCAGAGGGGAGACAAATGATTTTTTAAAACAGGAAAATGACAGTAGAAATAGTTATTGCTTTAGTTTTCCCAAGGCAGTCAGTTTAAGGGAGACTAAATACAACACCATTTAGAGATTACAGGGATTCATTTGCGGTTTTGTTTTCTGCTTTTTGTTTTTTTTTTGAGACAACCTTGCTCTGTCGCCCAGGTTGGAATGCAGTCGTGTGATCTCGGCTCACTTCAAATGAGCCTCCCAGGTTCAAGCAATCCTCCCACCTCGGCCTCATGAGTGGCTGATACTACAGGTATGTGCCATCATGCTGGGCTAATTTTTGTATTTTTGGTAGAGATGGGGTCTCACTATATTGTCCAGGCTAGTCTCGGACTACTGGGCTTAAGTGATCCTCCTGCCTCGGCCTCCCAAAGTGCTGGGATTACAGTGGTGAGCCACTGTGCCTGGCCATTATATTGATTTTTGCCTCCTGTTTTTGTACTTTGTATAAATGGCATCACAGTCGGGCATGGTGGCTCACGCCTGGAATGCCGGCACTTTGGGAGACTGAGGCAGGCGGATCACTTGAGGTCAGGCATTTGATACCAGCCTGGCCAACACAGTGAAACCCTGTCTCTACTAAAAATACAAAAGTTAGCTAGGTGTGGTGGTACGAGCCTGTAGTCCCAGCTACTCAGGAGGCTGAGGCAGGAGAATCACTTGAACCGGGAGGCAGAGGTTGCAGTGAGCCAAGATCGGGCCACTGCACTCCAGCCTGGGCAACAGAACCAGACTCCATCTCAAAAAATAAAAATAAATAAATAAATAAATAAATAAATAATAAATAAATAAATGGCATCATACGGAATGTACTCTATGTGCCTTGCTTCTTTCATTGGATGTGATATTTGTGAGATTCCTTGGTACTGTGTTGCGTAGTTGTAGTGCCCTCATTCTCACTGCTGCCTGGGTCCTCTTTTAAGAAAGCTCTGCACCTCCCTGCATGGAACTTTCCTTCCCACAGTAACTATGGTTCTCTCACTTCCAATAACATTTCCCTTCCTCCTTCCTTGCTTTTCCTCTATAGGTCTGATCACCATCTAATGTATTGTACATTTAATCTATTTATTTTATTATTTGCCCCTTGACTAGAACTATGGAGTCATGGTCAGATCAATGCTCAGTACTCTTGAAACAAGTAAATCTCAGTAACCTCCGCATGGCATCCAGCATGCCCATGGGTGGAGGGAACACCAGGCTGTCCAGACCACAGATGGCTCAAGAACTGCAACAGGCTGGGCATGATGGCTCATGCTTGTAATCCCAGCACTTTGGGAGACTGGGACAGGCAGATTGCTTGAGGCCGGGAGTTCGAGACCAGCCTGAGCAACATGGTGAAACCTCATCTCTACAAAACATTTTAAAGCTAGCCAGGTATGGTGGTGTGCGCCTGAAGTCCCAGCTACTAGGGAGGCTGAGGCGGGAGGATCACCTGACCCTGGGAGGTTGAGGTTGCAGTCAGCTGTGATCCCACCACTACACTCTACCCTGGGCCACGGAGTGAGACTCTGTCTCAAAAACAAAAAGAAACACAATCAAAAAAACCCCTGCAACAAAGTGTCATTTAGCAGGAGAGGCCAATCTGATGGGGTGCCAGGCATGGCTCTGTTACTGTAGTATCTATACCACAACCATGAATTAGATGTGAAAATTCTACATAAAATGCTTACAAATAACTTTTTCAAGCTATGACAATTAAAAGGTAAAAAGGTTAAGAAATATCTACTAATAGGGAATATCTGAACTTTCTGGATTTATATGCTTTTGCATCTTTTGAATTTTTAATAATAAGCATCTATTGATTTAGTAATTAAAAATTAAGGAACAAAATGCCATAATTGAGTCAAATTTATCTTACTAGTGTCGAAACAGTTCAATATTTACAAATTGATGTAAAAATAAAACAAAGAGTCAGGCTTAGTGGCTCCACCTGTAATCTCAGCTGAGGTGAGAAGATCACTTGAGGCCAGGAGTTCAAGACCACCCTGGACAATGTAGTGAGACCCTGTCAAAAAAAAAGTTAAAAAATAAACTAGGTGCAGTGGCACATGCCTGTAGTCCTAACTATTCAAGAGCATGAGATGGGAGGATCTCTTGAGCCCAGGAGTTTGAGGCTGCAGTGAGCTGTGATCACACCACTGCAATCCAGCCTGAGTGACAAAGCGAGATCCTGTCTCAAAAAAAAAAAAAAAAACCACAAAGTCCTACATATTTTATAAAATCACAAATCTAACATTACAATAATAGAAGAGTGTCTGACTTATCATAGGCACTTAAGTTATTTCTCGAATGAATGAATGAAAATATATTAATATGTTAAATCATTCCAATAGGACAAGTGTTTAAAAAAAAACCTACAATGTTACTAATAAATGCTGAAAAGGCATTAAGAAAGAATGCAGCACCCATTCCTGATGAAAATCCTTGGCAGTCAGTAAAGAAGAAGGTTTCCGTCACATGCCTCCCTGCAAACCACTGCAATCTGGCTTTTGCTGGCACCCTGCCATTGAAACTGCTTTCCCCAAGGCGATCAGTGCCCTACATACTGCCAAATCCAATGCACTTGGATGGGTACCAATAAATATGTAACGAATTAAGGAATGGATGATGAAAGAATCTCAGATCAACGGCATCATCCTTAACAATAAAACACCAGCATTGTCTCTTTAAAGTCAGAAATAAAACCCAGGATGTGAGGTACCGCTATCATTTGATGATGTTTCTGGAAGCTCAGGCAAAAATAAAACAAAAAACCATGGAGACAAAAATATAAGGTACAGCTACTGGCAATAAGGTGACAAAAATCATCTTTCTTTGTGTAAAAACCTCAGAGAATTAGGCAAAAAACTCTCAGAAATAATAAGAGAGTTCTGGAAGTTTACAGATACACAAATGGTAATTGTTTTCCCTGAATACCAACAAATGTGATGTTTATCTTGGGAGCTGAGACAATTGGGAAAGTAAAATATTTTTAAAAGGTGCAGAATCTGGCTGGGTATGGTAGCTCGTGCCTGTAATCCCAGCACTTTGGGAGGCTAAGGCAGGCAGATTACTTGATGTCAGGAATTCGAGACCAGCCTGGCCAACATGGTGAAACCCTGTCTCTACTAAAAATACAAAAATTAGCTGGGCATGGTGGTGGGCTCCTGTAATCCCAGCTACTTGAGAGGCTGAGGCAGGAGAATGACTTGAACCTGGGAGGCAGAGGTTGCAATGAGCCAAGATCGAGCCACTGCACTCAAGCCTGGGTAACAGGTCTCCAAAAATAAACAAATAAATATATAAGTAAATAAATAAATAAAGGTGCAGAATCTTATGAATAAGAAGTAAAACAATCTAGGTGAAGGGTACAGAGTTACGGCATTACAAAGAAAGAAAAAAAGAAGGAAAGAAGGAAAGAAAGAAAGAAGAAAGAAAGAAAGAAAGAAGGAAAGAAGGAAAGAGGGAAGGAAGGAAGGAAAGAAGGAAAGAAAGAAAGAGGGAGAGAGAGAGAGAGAGAGAGAAAGAAAGAAAGAAAGAAAGCAAGCAAGCAAGCAAGCAAGCAAGCAAGAGTGACTCAATCTTGTAATCCCAGTGCTCTGGGAGGCTGAGGCAGGAGTTCAAGACCAACCTGGGCAACATAGCAAGACCCTGTCTCAACAGCAGCAAAACAAATGAAGAAAGAAAACAGTGTATGGAGAATAAGATTTTTTTCCAGCTTGCTAAATGTGAAATGTACATGATGCTTAGGTTGTGAAATTTACATTACATTCTAGGGAAAGATACAGGCTTGATGTCCTCCATAGACAGACCAGGTGCCACTGAACCATGAGAAAGGGCTAAGATTGGTAAGGTGGGGGCTGATACTACTCCACCCTGGAGAGCACATTCTGGATCCCTTGTTGCAATCTGGAATCCCCAAATGAAGTTCCTGGACTTGTAACCTCAGCTGACCTGGGATACCAGTTCTGTTTTCTTAGTAGGGAAGCGATATGACAAATACAGAAAAGTGTAAAAACAAGTATAGAGACGATGGGCAAATACGTCATACCTGTGGTATTAATACTTTTGTATTAAGTTCAGCAATTCATTTTTATAGTCCTAGTGATAATGTGTAGATTTTGCATATTACAGTATTTAAGGTGTGTGAAATGCTTAAGAGAATCTGGTATATTCAATGTGCATTTATTTATTTATTTGAGACAGGGTCTCTCTATGTCACCCAGGCTGGAGTGTAGTGGTGTGATCTTGGCTCACTGCAACCTCTGCCTCCTGGGCTTAAAGGATCCAGCTGCCTCAGCCTCCCAAGTAGCTGGGACTACAGGCGTGCACCACCATGCCTGGCTATCTGTTTTGTATTTTTTTGTAGAGATGGGGTTTCACCATGTAGTCTAGGCTGGCCTTGAACTTCTGAGCTCAAGCAAACCTGCCAAAGTGCTGGGATTACAGGCCTGAACCACTGTGCCCGGCCCAATTTTGAAATTTATTGATCAAATAATCACACTGTTCTAGGCACTGGGCATATATAGTGATAAAAAAGATAAATTTGGTCTGGCCCAGTGGCTCACGCCTGTAATCCTAGCACTTTGGGTAGCTAAAGTGGGAGGATCACTTGAGGCCAGGAGTTCAAGAGACCAGCTTGGGCAACATGGCGAAACCATGTCTCTAATAAAGATATAAAAATTAGCCAGGTGTGGTGGTAGATGTCTGTAATCCCAGCTACTTGGGAGGCCGACATGAGAATACCTGGAACTGGGTGGCACAGGTTGCAGTGAGTTGAGACCACGCCACTGCACTCCATGCTGGGCAACAAAGTGAGACTTTGTCTAAAAAAAAGAGAGATAAATTCTATCTTACCTTAATAGACACCTTAATGGAGCTTAAATTCTATTGGGAGGAAGATGTGTTTGTGGAGGCACAGAAAGCAAACAAGTAAAGAAATAAAAGCCAGGCGCAGTGGCTCACACCTGTAATCCCAGCACTTTGGGAGGCTGAGGTGGGTGGATCACGAGGTCAGGAGTTCCAGGCCAGCCTGGCCAATATTGTGAAACCCCGTCTCTACTAAAAATACAAAAATTAGCTGGGCATGGTGGCACACGCCTGTAATCCCAGCTACTCGGGAGGCTGAAGCAGGAGAATCGCTTGAACCCAGAAGGTGGAGCTTGCAGTGAGCCAAGATCGCACCATTGCACTCCAGCCTGGGCAACAGAATGAGACTCTGTCTCAAGAAAAAAAAAAAAAAAAAAAAAGAAATATACTACGAGTATAATTTTTGAAAGTAATCGATACTGTAGGGAAATAAGCCTGGTTAAGGTGACAGATTGTACTTTAGATTGAAGCGCTGTACTTTAGATTGAAGACCTATCTGAAGAGATAATACTCTGAGCTGATATCTAAAACCTACAAAGGAGTCAACCACGAATAAGTCAAGCAGCTGCATGTATGGGAAATAGAGCATATAAAGGCTCTGAGACCAGAGCAAGCTTGGTAGGTTCAAGTACCTGCAAAGCAGCCACTGTGGCCGCAACAGAGCGAGTGAGAGGAAGTTCTAGAGCAAAGCAAGTGCCTGGTGAGGTAGGGCGTTGCACACCATGTTGAGAAGTCTGGATTTTTTTTTTTTTTTTTTTTTTAAGACAAGGTCTTGCTCTGTCACCCAGGCTGGAGTGCAGTGGTGTGATTATGGCTCACTCCAGCCTTGAACTCTGGACCTTAAGTGATCCTCCCACCTCAGCCTCCTGGGTAGCTGGGACTACAGGCAGGTGCCACCATGCCTGGCTAATTTTTTATTTTATTTATTTATTTTTTGAGACTGAGTTTTGCTCTTGTCACCCAGGCTGGAGCGCAGTGGTGTAATCATGGTCACTGCAATCTCCGCCTCCCAGGTTCAAGTGAGTCTCCTGTCTCAGCCTCCTAAGTAGCTGGGATAACAGGCATGCACCACCACACCCAGCTAATTTTTGTATTTTTAGTAGAGACAGGGTTTTGCCATGTTGGTCAAGCTGGTCTTGAACTCCTGACCTCAGGTGATCTGCCCATCTCGGCCTCCCAAAGTGCTGGGATTACCAGCGAGAGTCACCTTGTCTGGCCCCAGATTTTATTTTTAATGTGAAGACAACTCATTGGCAGATTTTGAGTAGGGGTATCATGGGATCTGATTTATGATTTTAGAAGACTTTGGGGGTGACTGTAAGATGAAAAGTCTGTAGTGAGGAAGGTATGAATGAATGGAAGCTTGGGAGTCTTACTCAGTCCAGGTGAAAACGGTATTGGCTTGGAAGAGGATGGTGAAAGTGTAAACAGAGAGAAATGAATAGCTGGGAGATATGTTTGGAAGGTAGGGCCAGAGGAACTTGACTATGGATTGTGTGTGGGGTGTCAGGACAATAAAGAATCAAAGACTTCTAGAGTTTGGGACTAAACAACTAGGTGGATGTTGGTGGAATTTCTTCAGTTGCGAAAGATATTGGAGGTTGGGAGAGAGACAGGTTTGTTTTGAGGGAAAATCAAGAATTCTGGTTTGGACCTATAAAATTTGAGATGTCTGTTCAATAAACCACAGGGGGATGGTCAGCAGGTAGCTGGTTATGGGAGACGAGAAGTGTGTTGTCAGCCTGTAGATGATATTTACAGATATGAGACTTTCAAACAAGGAAAGAGCCTGGGCGTGGTGGCTCACACCTGTAATCCCAGCACTTTGGGAGGCAGAGGCAGGAGAATCATTTAAGCCCAGGGGTTTGAGACCAGCCTGGGCAATATAGCAAGACCCTGTCTATTAAAAAAAAGTAGCTAGGTATGGTGGTGCACACCTGTGGTCCCAGCTACTCAGGAGGCTGAGATAGGAGGATCCCTTGAGCCCAGGAGGCTGAGGCTACAGTGAGCTATGATTGAGTCC
The DNA here is from genome assembly GCF_009764315.1 of Trachypithecus francoisi. NCBI lineage: Eukaryota > Metazoa > Chordata > Mammalia > Primates > Cercopithecidae > Trachypithecus > Trachypithecus francoisi. The sequence continues at coordinate 74,258,993 of NW_022681455.1, forward strand.
CTGCACTCCAGCCTGAGCTGGATACTGTTCCAAAAACACCCCAAACAAACAAGAAAAGAACTTAAGTGGAGTCCAAGTCTGAAGACTGAATCCTAGCATGTTCTTTTATTTATTTATTTATTTTTGAGGCAGAGTCTTGCTCTGTCATTCAGTCTGGAGTGTAGTGGCATGATCTTGGCTCACTGCAACCTCCGCCTCCAGGGTTCAAGTGATTCTCATGCCTCAGCCTCTCAAGTAGCTGGGACTACAGGCGTGCGCTACCACACCAGGCTAATTTTTGTATTTTTAGTAGAAATGTTGTCATGTTGGCCAGGCTGGTCTCAAACTCTTAACCCAAGTGATCCATCTGCCTCGGCTTCCCAAAGTGCTGGGATTACAGGTGTGAGTCACTGTGCCCAGCCTCTAGGATGTTCTAATATTTACAATAAGTGGGAAGAGGATTAGGAACAAACAAAAGGACGGAGAAAGAACAGGGGGAAACCAAGAGTGGGATGTCCTGGAACTTGAGAGAAGAAAGTAATATATTGTGTCAAATGTTGCTGAGGGGTTGAGAAAGATGATATTTGAGACTTGGCCACTGGATAGGCAAACTGAAGAGAATCTGTGACCTTCACCAGACAGGGTTCTCAAGCAGTTGTCGGGCACGGGCCAAAAGTACAAGTGGAGGTCTACACACCATATGTTTAAATACTAAATGCTATCAGCCAAGCAAACTGCTAAATAAAATAGATGTTATCCTCCTACCTTGACAAATGCATATTCACCATATGTGTTTGGAAGGCAAGTTTCAAATTTAGAATTCTCTGATTCCAAGAGTTCTTCTCCAGAATGAATTGGCACAGGGAGAGCTGGTCCCTTTTTTTTTTTTTTCTTTCTTCCTTTCATCTGTATGTACAAGCATGGACCCTCTAGGCTGAATGTCTAAGCTCCACCAACACACTCCTTCCCACCTCCACCCCAGCAAACAGCTATCTCTTAGGTATAGAGATACACATACCACATCCTTTGGATCTGGGGAGCAGCCTCTCCCAGGCACTGGGAACTGGCTTCGGGCCATTTAGACAGGGAATCCCAGGGTTTTAGGTACTCTGAGAAGAGTATGTGAAGGGACAACTTCTGACTAGCCATGTTTGTTTGGCCCTGTGAATCCCTTGCCTAAAGGGGAGAGCACAGCTGCAGGATGACCCGTGTGGGGCTCCCTACAGCATGAGGCCTTAGGGCTGTATTAGAGTGGGTTAAAGAGAGAATAGGAGAATAGGAGGTGAGGTGAGAGGCAAGCACAGGTAGACAGCTCTTTGAAAATATTTTTCCTATAAAGAGGTAGTAGCTAGAGGGAGAAGGAGAGCCAAAGAAAGCTTTGTTTTATTTTTGTTGTTGTTGTTGTTTGCATTTGTAGAAACAAGTTCTCACTACGTTGCCCAGGCTGGTCTCTAACTCCTGGCTTCAAATAATCCTCATGCCTCAGCCTCCCAAAGTGCTGAGATTACAGATGTGAGCCACTGTGCCTGGCCCTTGCTTTGTGTTTTTAAATATAGCACTTCCAGATGCTGATGGAAATGATCCAGTAGAGGGAAATGTTGATGATGAGAAGTGAATGGGAGTGGTGTTAGGATAGAGTCCCTCAGCAGGTGAGAGATAGGATCAGATCCAAGGCTTGAATGCAGGAATTGGCCTAAGGAGGTCCATGGACAATTCCTCCACTATAAAAGGAGAGAAAGCAGATTAGATTGGCCCAGGTATAGTTAGGTTGGTAGATCTGGTAGTGGGAGGAAAAAATGTAACATTCTTTTCTAATTGCTCCTAATATTCATAATTAAATAGTGAGTGAGAATTAGGGAGGAATAAGTTATGAAAAGTTATGTAGGACATTTAAAAATGGTTAAGATGGTAAATATTATGTTATGTGCATTTTTTTTTTTTTTTTAGACAGGGTCTCACTCTGTCACCCAGGCTGGAGTGTAGTGGTGTGATCATAGCTTACTGCAGCCTTGATCTCGCTGGGCTCAGGTGATCCTCCTGGCTCTTCCTCCTGAGTAGCTGGGAATAACAGGCATGCACCACCACACCTAGCTAACTTTTTGTACTTTTTTGTAGAGTCGGGATTTTGCAGCCTGGTCTCAAACTCCTGGATTCAAACAATCCACCTGCCTCGGCCTCCCACAGCGGTGAGATTACAGGCGTGAACCACTGTGCCCAGTCGATGTGTATTTTACTACAATTAAAAATAAATTTTTTAAAAAGGCTAATAAATGACTATCTTTCTCCTCCTCCAAAAATGATAGTTATCTGGGAAAACAGAAAAGTGAATATATTAGGGGCAGTACTGGGCAGTCAACTGGAGATTTATGGACATAAATTTAAAGCAAAACCAAGAAGCACAATTGCTACTCTAAGCAGAATGGTGAGTTAACAGTTTGATTGATATAAGATTTGTGACTTTAATTAAAAATATTTAAGAGAATTTGATTTATTTAGGCTGGAACTGAATGTTTAAAAAATTTCTGGATTAATAAATAATTTCAGACTTATTAGGTTTGTAAATAGTGTTTAAGCACTTAGCAATTCTGTTTGTCAGATTTATTAGTCAACCTTGTCAGATGTTTGAAGCACTTAGGAGATTCAAATTTGTAATTGTGGTTAAAAATGAAAAGCTGAAGGAAAAGTTATTAAGTAGGCTTTTAAGTGATGTTAAATATTTAGGGAAATTTATTATGTCACATTTACAATTTAGCATTGATAGAAGAACAAATAAAAATATATGTAACTTCAGATAAGATATACTAGATTTATAAGTATAATAATGTGATTCATGAGTTATGTTAAAGGCCTGGGGAAAACTAGGTTTTTAGATTTGTAACTTTAATAAATTGCATGTTAGTTAAAATACAAGTAACTGTAAATATACTTGTCTATGCACTAAAGCTCAAATTCAGGTGCTGAAATTATAGCTGTTCCCTGTGAAATGCCATTATATGCCAGTCTTACCATTTTATTTTCTGAGCATGGATGTCTGTCTCCCATGATCCCTCCAAATCCCACTAACATAACAGAAAAAAAATACAGTGGACCTTTGAACAATGTGGGAGTTAGGGGCATCGACATTGAAAATCTACATGTAACTTTTGACTCTCCAAAAACTGAATTGCTAATAGACAATTGCTAATTGACTGCAAGCCTTATGGATAACACGGTCGGTTAACACATACTTTGTATGTTATATGTATTATACACTGTCTTCAATATTAAGAAAATCACAAGGAAATAAAAATAGATTTACTATTCATTAAGTAGGAGTGGTTCATCACAAAGGTCTTCATCTTCGTCATCTTCACTTTGAGTAGTTTCACGGGGAGGAGGAAGAAGAGGGGTTACTCTTGGTGTCTCAGAGGTGGCAGAGGTAGAGAAGGTAGAAAGGGAGACAGAAGAGGCAGGTACACTTGGTATAACGTTTTTTTGTGTGTGAGATGGAGTCGCACTCTCTCACCCAGGCTGGAGTGCGATGGCGCGATCTCAGCTTACTGCAACCTCCGCCTCCCAGGTTCAAGCGATTCTTCTGCCTCAGCCTCCCAAGTAGCTGGGATTACAGGTGCCTGCCACCACACCCAGCTAATTTCTTTGTATTTTTAGTAGAGATGGGGTTTCACTATGTTGGCCAGGCTAGTCTCGAACTCCTGACCTCAGGTGATCCGCCTGCCTCGGCCTCCCAAAGTGCTGGGATTACAGGCGTGAGTCATTGCGCCTGACCCTTGGTGTGACTTTTATTGAAAAAAAATCCATGTATAAGTAAACTGTGCAGTTCAAACCCATGCTGTTCAAGTGCCAACTGTATATTTTATATTTATACATGCATACAAATTTTACATATAAATCCCAAATTGCTAGAAAACAAGAAAGACGGCTGGGCCCCATGGCTCACACCTGTAATTCCAGCACTTTGGGAGGCCGTGGTGAGCAGATCACAAGGTCAGGAGTTCAAGACCAGCCTGGCCAACATGGTGAAACCCCGTCTCTACTAAAATACAAATAATTAGCCAGGCATGGTGGCGGTGCCTGTAATCCCAGCTACTCGGGAGGCTGAGGTAGGAGAATCACTTGAACCCAGGAGGCAGTGGTTGCAGTAAACCGAGATCACGCCACTGCCCTTCAGCCTGGCGACAGAGCAAGACTCTGTCAAAAAAAAAAAAAAAAAGAAAGAAAGAAAACAAAACATGAAAGAGACCTCTTAGCAGATCAGAGATTGTGAGGAAATCCTGTAAGAACACGCCAGGGGTCAAATCAATGGCAGAACCAGGGTAGAGAAACTCGATGCTAAACACTCCTGAGGGAAGGCAGTTCTTCCCAAGGAAGCCTGCAGGAAATCCAAGATCAGAGTAAACAAATATTAAGAGCGAGAGAGGTCTCCCAGGGCAGTCATTAAGATCATTAATTAATTTTACAGGGCCCCAGCTGGGTCAGATGCTGCCCGCCTGCCTGGTAGCTTCAGGATGATCAAGCACACAGGGATGAAGACCCCAGAGCTACTTTTTGAACAAGGGCATAAATAATTTGCCTGGGGAAGGCACTGAACTTGAAAGCTGACCTGGATTGTGAAGCAGAGCCTTTCTTAATAGGGCCTCCGAAGCAATCGAGGCTGATGTAGGGTAGGGGGGAAGGAAAGGCTGTTACCAATGACTGCTCCAGGTCACAGCCACATGTGTGGCCCTCCAAGGTAGGACACTTCGGGGTAGCCACAGAAGCTGCAGCAGGTGAGCAGCACCCCAGGTAATATTTAGCCACCAAGAAGGATACAGGGTCCCATCTCTAGAATATAAACCACCTGGTTGGGCCATCTCTTTACTCCTAAACTTTATAGAATTCTCATTTGGACTGATGCGTTAGCCTTTAACACCACTGCAAATTCTAGAGAAAGGAATTTGTAGATTAAAAATAATAATAATAAAAAAACATAGTATCTAAAAAAATCCTGGTAAAACATATGCTTTACATAAATTTGAATGTGTATATGTCAGAACATTTTTTAAAATCTGGAGCTATGATTTCATCAGATTTCAGTGATGTTCAAGCAGGAAAAGGCTTGAAAGTATGCTATGGCTTGAATTGCTCCAAGGAAGGCTACAGAGGCAGAGTAAGTCTAGATTCTCATAGAAAGATATCTGTTATGAAATTGCAGATACATTGCAATGAGTCATGTGGGCAGCTTCTGGGGTGCTGGTAATATTTCATTTTGCAATGTAAAAATGTTTAACTTTGTTTGCTGTATGTTTTTTTTCCTGTGTGTGTTATATTTCTGTACATATGGTATTTTATAATAAAACATTTTAAAAACAAAAACCAAGAGTGACCACTAGATTTGTGATTCTGAAACCTGGTGGCACACTGGAGCCATCTGAAGAGGGTTTAAAAAATATTGGTGTCCACTGGGGAAGACAAGATGGGAGAGGGAGGAAGTGGGGCAAGAGCAAAAAAACTACCAAATGTGTGCTATGCTCACTAGCAGGACATTCGTACTCCAAACCTCAGCATCAGGCAATATACCTTTGCAACAAACCTGCACATGTAACCCCTGAATCTATAATAAAAGTTGAAAAAAACTATCGGTGTCCAGTGTACAGTGCAGACCAAATAAATTAGAGTCTCTTGGGTGGGGTCAGAGATATGTATCCGAGAGCCACTGTACTGGAAGAATAAAAATAAACTTAACACTCTAGCTCAGGCTGGAGTGCAATGGTGCGATCTCAGCTCACTGTAACCTCTGCCTCCCGGGTTCAAGCAATTCTCCTGCCTCCGCCTCCCGAGTAGCTGGGATTACAGGCGCGTGCCACCACGCCCGACTAATTTTTATATTTTTAGTAGAGACGGGGGTTTCACCATGTTGGTCAGGCTGGTCTCGAACTCCTGACCTTGTGATCTGCCTGCCTTGGCCTACAGACATGAGCTGCCACACCCGGCCTGGCATGGGGCTTTAAAATATGCTCAATAATTGATTTATTTCTCCATGGAATGAAGAAAATCAACTGTGAGGGAAGAGTCAATGCCTGCCAACAAAGCCTCGTGCATCACAGTTCAACTTCCTGATACCTTATCCTCAGCTCTGAATCTCTTATTGTGTTGGACCTAAAATGAGGGGTTCAAGTTTTTCAAGCTACTGGCCATAATGTGTTGACATGCCACTTGAAATCATAGAGATAAAATTTCTCCACCAAAGAGATAATGACAAGGACAACAGGGAGCAGGTCTATGATTTCTGGCTTTTTATGGCCTTATTAGTATTATATAAAGAAATCTCATCACCTCCTTCAGTTATTCACATGAGCACCTTCCCCTGGGAGAGCTAGTATGCTTTGGTGCGGAAAAGCAGCTTTAGCACACACCAACCATTTCTTCCCAAAACACTTAGAAAAGACCTCTGTTCGGTGACTGATGTTTGATTGTGATAACAATTTTTATTACTTCGTCAGCACTTAAGGTCAGGATGTATGCTGTCGAACAACTGTCCTTTGCTGGGTGTGGTGGCTCATGCCCGTAATCCCAGCACTTTGGGAGTCCAAGGCAGGAGAATCACTTGAGCCTTGGACTCCCAAAGTCTGAGGCCAGTCTGGGCAACATAGGGAAGCTCCTATCTCCAGAAAAAATATAATAAGAAATTAGCCAGATGTGGTGATGCGTGCCTATGGTTCCAGCTACTTGGAAGCCTGAGGTGGGAAGATCACTTGGGTCTGGGAGTTCAAGGTTGCAGTGAGCCATGATGGCACCACTGCATTCCAGCCTGGGCAACAGAGTGGGATCTTGTCTCCAAACAAACAGTCCTTAGCAAGTAAAGCAGTGGGCGATTTAGCACTCAGATGCAACTGTTTTTGAGTAGTCAAGGAAGGTAGATGACAAAAATGGGCCTCCTTCTTCAGCCCTCCTTGTATTCAGGCCCTCTGCTGTATAATGCTGTAGCACCTCCCACTTTTGCTCTGAGATGGCCACGTGTCCTGCCGTGACCCAACGGGATGTCAGCAAATGTGACGTGAGCAGAGATTTGGAAAGCATGTGCGCATTTGGGCTTGTGTGCTCTTGTTCCTCTGCCTGTGTGGTAAGAAACGTGTGGGCGAGCCTGCTGACGGATGTGACCCATGGAATGGAGTGGACTTACCCCGAGTTGTCCCAGCTAAATCTCTCCCAGCTAGCCAACAGCCAGGTGATGCCTGGACAGGTGCAAGAACCCAGCCAAGAGCAGTAGAACTGTGACCTACAGCCAGCGCTGGCTTCATCACTGCATGACCTTTGCAATTGCATAGAGCCCAGTGCTAAGAAAAGATCCATTCACTTTAATGCTGTTGCCATCCTCTTGAAATTTTTTTTTTTTTTTTTTTTTTTTTTTTTTTTTTTTTGGAGACAGGGTCTTGCTCTTTTACCCATGCTGGAGTGCAGTGGTACGGTCATAGCTCACTGCAGCCTCCAACTCCTGGGCTCAACCAATCCTCCCGCCTTACCCTCCTGATAGCTGGGACTACAGGTACACGCCACCATGCTCTGCTGATTTTATTTTATTTTAATTTTTTTAGAGACGAGGTCTCACTATATTGCCTGGGCTGATCTCGAACTCCTGAGCTCGAGCGCCCACCTCAGCCTCCCAAAGTGCTAGGATTACAGGTGTGCGCCATCGTGTCCAGCCTTGAAATTCTTCATAATTTTTAAATAAGGGGCCCTGTGTTTTCATTTTGTACTGGGCTCCACAAATTACGTAGTGGGCCCTGCCCACATCTGAGCACTGATACCTGAGTGAGCCTAGCTGCTAATGAAGAAGGATCCAGCTGGTCTGCAGACTCATGAGATAAATAAATTCTTATCACTTAACTGACTGGGTTGGATGGTTGCCTTGCATTATTGTAGCAGTAGATACCGATGCACCAAACTTTCTTTGCTATACACACAGTGGTTCCTCTGTTAGCATGATGTCAAATACGCTTCCAAACTGCATCATCTTACAAAACGTTAGATGAAACACAAAATTGCTTTTGTATTTTGGTTTTCAGTGATAACTGGAACTCGAAATGATCAAGCGTGTCTTTCTCATTCATCTACGTACCACACAGATAAAAAGATCTGGTTCTTACCTTTTCCACCAGTAGTTTCACTCAACTGCAAAATATAATATTGGCTGGTATCGTGATAATAATGGTAGTTCCACCATATAATAGAACCATTATTGCCATTTGTGCTACGTCACATACAACCCTGTCACCAGGTTTGCTTCTGGCTAGTTTTGCTTTCTCTCCTAGCATTCTGTTTGTCCGAAATTTGGGGCTGGTTTTGAAGGAATGTTGAAAACAGCATGATTTGCATCTGCTTTTGCTGTTTTGTCTTCTTTGCAATTATTATTACTATTTTTTCTTGTTTGAGACGCAGTCTCACTCTGTCACCCAGGCTGGAGTGCAGTGGTGCGATCTCAGCTCACTGAAACCTCCACCTCCTGGGTTCCAGCAATTCTTCTGCCTCAGCCTCCCAGGTAGCTGGCCTTACAGGCATGCACCACCACACCCTGCTAATTTTTGTATTTTTACCAGAGACAGGGTTTCACCATGTTGGCCAGGCTGATCTCAAACTCCTGACCTCAGGTGATCCACCTGCCTTGGCCTCCCAAAGTGCCAGGATTTCAGGCGTGAGCCACATTGCCTGGTCTTCTTTGCAATTAGAAATAACATTAATCAATTGCATACTAGAAGATATTCTATCTTTTTAAATTTTTTCTTAGAGACAGAGTCTTGCTGTGTTGGTCTTGAGTTCCTAGGCTCTAGAGATCGTCCCACCTTGGCGTCTCAAAGTGTTGGGATTATAGGCATGAGCCATCATGCCTGGCCACTAAAAAATGTTCTTTTGTACTTGGTTCAGGTAAAAACACTGGTTGGCCAGAGGGGTTATTCTATTTTAGGAAATGATGTGAAATGTCCTACAGCATCAGGAAGCTATCTGATAAAGTTTTCTAATACAATATACATTGGAGACACTAGGAAGATAAATCCCTTGTTCAATAAAAATCCAGTTTTCAGATACTCATAGCCTTGCTTTCCATTCACACTTTCTCTTTCAGCTGCTGGGGAGAAATCATCATATTCACAGATGCTCTGTCCCGGTGGATCCTGAAGTCCTGTTCATTAATTATGCTTCCAAGTTGCAGTGTTTGTACTACTATTTTTATCATTGCTTTTATACTCTAATGAAACACTTTTTAGTCATTAAGCTATTTTTGTTAATCAGAGCCATAACAACATAATAGTAACAGGAAAAAATGCACACTTTACACATCTAAACAATAATATACCAATGATCTAGCTAAGAAAGGTTGGCCAGGCACGGTGGCTCACATCTGTAATCCCAGCACTTTGGGAGGCCAAGGTGGGTGGATCACCTGAGGTCAGGAGTTCGAGACCAGCCTGGACAACATGATGAAACCCCGCCTATACTCAAAATACAAAAATTAGGCAGGTGTGGTGCCGCATGTCTGTAATTCCAGCCACTCGGGAGGGTGAGGCACAAGAACCTCTTGAACCTGGGAGGCAGAAGTTGCAGTGAGCCGAGATCGCGCCATTGCCCTCCAGTCTGGGCGACAGAGAGAGACTCTGTCTCAAAAAAAAAAGAATGACCATATCCTAGTAACTGAATTTTAACTATACCTTGTTAAGAATGTGACCGATTTGAACCATCTGCACCCTTGAACCATTATTGAGATCATAACAGTATTTGGTAATTTTTCTTCTATTTCAAATTTGTGAAATGCTTAAGCACGTATTTTTTAAAATTATATAGAAACAGAAACTGCTAAACTACTTGAAGACTTTCTTTCTTTCTCCTCCCTCCCTCCCTCCCTCCCCCTCCCTCCCTCCCTCCCTCCTCCCTCCCTCTCTCTCTCTCTCTCTCTCTCTCTCTCTTTCTTTCTTTCTTTCTTTCTTTCTTCTTTCTTTCTTTCTGATGGAGTTTCACTCTTTTTGCCCAGGCTGGAATGCAACAGCACGATCTCGGCTCACTGCAACCTCCACCTCCCTGGTTCAAGGGATTCTCCTGTCTCAGCCTCCCGAGTAGATGGGATTATAGGTGCATGCCACCACGCCTGGCTACTTTTTGTCTTTTCAGTAGAGACAGGGTTTCATTATATTGGTCAAGCTGGTCTCGAACTCCTGATCTCAAGTGATCCACCCGCCTCGGCCTCCCAAAGTGCTGGGATTTCAGGCATGAGCCACCGCACCTGGCCTGAGCCACCACACCAAGCCTGAGCCACTTATGAACAAACGTCGCATTTTAGAAACAGTACCCAAGAGAGAACTCTTTGACCTGGTATATAAGGCATTCCATAATCTAGTTCCTTGACTAACATTGTAACAACACTACCAATAAAACCACCTCCCTTTACTGAGACCTTCCCATGTGATCAGGCAGCATTACAAACGGATACTCTTATTTCAAACTCACAAGAAACCTAACAGGTGGGCACAAGGATTGTTATTATGAATTTATAGATAGGGAAACTGAGGTTTGCAGAAGTACTTGCTTAAGGCCACGAAGCTAGTATGATAATGATCCTAAGCTCATATAGTTCTTTTTTTTTCTTTCTTTCTTTCCTTTTTTTTTTTTTGAAACTGGATCTTGCTCTGTCTCCCAGGCTGAAGTGGAGTGGTGCAATCCTAGCTCACTGCAGCCTCAAATTCCCAGGCTCAAGTGATCCTCCTGCCTCAGCCTCCCAAGGAGCTGGCACTACAGATATGCACCATCACTCCTGGCTAAGTTTTTTTTTTTTTTCTTTTTTTTTGAGACAGAGTTTCGCTCTGTTGCCCAGGCTGGAGTGCAGTGGCGCCATCTCAGCTCACTGCAAGCTCCGCCTCCCGGATTCACGCCATTCTCCTGCCTCAGCCTCCCGAGTAGCTGGGACTACAGGCGCCTGCCGCCAAGCCCGGCTAATTTTTTTGTGTTTTTAGTAGAGACGGGGTTTCACCGTGTTAGCCAGGATGGTCTCGATCTCCTGACCTCATGATCCACCTGCCTCGGCCTCCCAAAGTGCTGGGATTACAGGCGTGAGCCACTGCACCCGGCCAATTTTTAATTTTTTGTACAGAGAGGGTCTTGCTATGTTGCCGAGGCTGATCTCGAGCTCCTGGGTTCAAGTGATCTGTTCACCTTGGCCTTTTAATGTGCTGAGATTACAGGCGTGAGCCACCGCACCTGGCCAATTGTCTAGTTCTCAATGTTCATACCATGATTCCTGTCCAGCCTCTCTGACATCCACTCCTGCACTCTCTCACACACACCCACTGTACAACTGACCTTTCCTCTCTGTACCCGTGGCTGTCTTGTTCCCCATGTCAGGGGCATTCTCTGACGTTCCTCTCCTTGTCATCCTGATGAACTTTCACTCACCCTTCATCTTCCAGTGCAAAAGTATTTTCTGTGAAGTCTTTCCTTCCACCCACATCCCAGGATTTTTACCTTGTCTGTCATACAGCTAAAATTTTATTTCTTTCCATTCTCCAGACAAAACTGTGAACATGTCTAGAGTGACAGCTGAGTTATTAAGAATTACACTATGACAGAACATAATTTACTACATTGTATCTGATTGTTCCCTGCTCTATCATTAGTTGACTCTACTTATTGACTTATGCCTCAATGAACAGGCAATTTCTTACCTTCAAATGTTATTCTCAGGCAGTGGGGGAACAGAATTAATTCTTATTGCGTCTATAATAGCAGCCACTTAAATTCATGACACAAAGAAAATACATTCTCTATTTTCCCTTCTCCAATTTAATCTCTGAGAGTGAGACCTGCAATAATAGGTGAAGTTTCTAAATTCACTAACTCCAAGCAATGGTGGGGATATTGTCTATGGATACTCAGAAAACGGCTCAATCAAGGCAGCAAGAATGTATCTTTAGTTCTCATGGCAATTAAGAAAGCTATAAATGAATCTGTTACATTCTCTTTGAAGAAAAAGTAGAGTAGTGGCTTAGAGCAATGGTTTTAAAATTCTTTTGAAAATTCACTTCAGTGGTATACATTTTAAGCCCGTACCTCTGCAGATATGTGTATTTATTTATTTATAGCTTTTATATATGAACTACTGTACTATTCAGTATATTACCAAAACATTGGCCAGGAACCGTAGCTCACACCTATAATCCTGGCACTTTGGGAGGCTGAGGTGGGTGGATCGCTTGAGGCCAGGAGTTTGAGACTAGCCTGGCTAATATGGTGAAACCCCATCTCTACTGAGAAAAAAAAAAAATAGCCAAGTGTGGTGGCATGTGCCTGTGGTTCCAGCTACTCAAGGTGGGAGGCTTGCTTGAGCCCAGGAATTCAAGGCTGCAGTGAGCCATGATTGTGCCAGTGCACTCCAGCCTGGGTGCCAGAGTGAGACCTCGTCTTAAAAAAAAAAAAAAAAAAAAAAATTTACGAAATGGAAACCAAAAAGAATGACATAAGGAATACATATAAATAGAGGTCCCATTGTTTTCCTTCTTCACCCTAATAGATCATCTTGTGTACTTGCTGGGTGATATGTCACACTACTATTGTCTACAGATAGTTCACTAGGCAAGTCAACTACTTGGAGCCTCAGTTGTATCACCAATAAAACAGGAATCATAATTATATTTACACCATAAAGCGATGGGGATTAAAATCATTCCACATTTACTGACAAATAGTTACCAAGGGCCTACTATGACTAGGGTACTATTTAGAAAATAGGTTATACCACTAGGCAAAATACCTAGCTCAGTGGCTGGCACATGCAAAGTGTTCAATTGATGTTTTCTGTAATTACTCCTCACAGAGGACAGCTCTGTCACAGCCTTGAAAAAAGCATAGGCTGGGCTCAGTGGCTCACGCCAGTAACCCCAGCACTTTGGGAAGCTGATGCGGGCAGATCACTTGAGGCTGGGAGTTCAAGACCAGTCTGGGAAACATGGCAAAACCCCATCTCTACCAAAACAAACAAATAAACAAATAAAAAAACACAAAAATTAGCTAAGTGTGGTGCCGCATGCCTGTAATTCCAGCTACTAAGATGGCTGAGGCACGAGAATCACTTGGACCTGAGAGGCAGAGGTTATGAGCTGAGATCGTGCACTCCAGCCTGGGCGACAGAGTGAGACTCTGTCTCAAAATAAATAAATAAATAAAATTAAAAATTTATTGAAATTAAAAGGCATAGATAAAATCAAATGTCTTCAACACATCTCCAGAACTGTGCAGGGGATAGAATGGATGCTCTTCTCATCCATGGATGCTGAAGAACAGAGAAGAGGTAACATAGCCTGGCTCGACCACTTACAAGGCACATACATGAGCTTTTAGTAATAACCTACTTGACACATGGTAAGTGCTGTATAAGTTTGTTGTATAAATAATACAATTAATAAAATAAGCATATTTCTTCATATTTGATCTTAGCCAAAAGGCCAAGAAGCAATAAAAGAAGCATAATTCTTAATCACACAATCACACTAGGCATTAGGATTATTAAATTATCTTGGCCAGGTGTGGTGGCTCATGCCTGTAACCCCAGCACTTTGGGAGGCTGAGGTGGGAGGATTGCCCAGGAGTTTAAGATCAGCCTGGGCAACGTAAGTGAGACCCAGTCTTTACAAAAAAATGTTTAAAAAATTAGCCGAGTGTGGTGACACACACCTGTAGTCTCAGCTACTTGGGAGGCTGGTGTAGGAGGATCACCTGAGCCCAGAAGTGGGAGGCTGCCATGAGCTATGATTGCACCACTGCACTCCAGCCTGGGCGACAGAGTAGGACTCCATCCCCACCACCTGCCAAAAAAAAAAAAAAGTTCAAAAAAAACTAATAGATAAATCTATAATTACAGTTAAGATTTTGGCACATTTCTCTCTCTTACTGAGAAAATAAGCACACACACAAAAGATCAAGAAGGTTATAGAAGACTTGCATAATATGACTAATAAGTTTGGCCTAACATATGTAAAACTTTATACCCAACAATTGCAGAACACACTTTTTTTTTTTTTTTTGAGGTGGAGTCTCACTCTGTTGCCCAGGCTGGAGTGCAATGGCGTGATCTTGGCTCACTGCAGCCTCTGCCACTAGGGTTCAAGCGATTCTCCTGCCTCAGGCTCCTGAGTAGCTGGGATTATAGGCATGTGCTACCATGTCCAGCTAATTTTTTGTATTTTCAGTAGAGATGAGGTTTCACCATGTTGGCCAGGCTGGTCTTGAACTCCTGACCTCAGGTGAGCCACCCGCCTCAGCCTCCCAAAGTACTGGGATTACAGGCGTGAACCACCACGTCCGGCCATACACATTATTTTCAAGTGCATATGGAAACTTTACCCACACTGACCATATGCTGGGTCAAAAAGAGTATCTTAACAAATATCAAAGAATAAAACCATATAGGGTACATTTTCTGACTGTCGTCAAGATAGAAATAACAGAATCTCATATTTTGCATGGCTTCTGTGTTTATGAACATTTATAAATTTGTATGCCTTTTTCTCCTAAAAAAATTAATAAGCAAAAGAGAACTACCTTCCCTTATGTATTTAGGAGTTAAGCAATACCTTTTAAACAATCTTTTTCTTTTCTTTTTTTTTTTTTTTTTTTGAGAGAGTCTCACTGTGTCTCCCAGGCTGGAGTGCAGAGGTGCGATATCAGCTCACTGCAACCTCTGCCTCCTGGGATCAAGCGATTCTTGTGCCTCAGCCTCCTGAGTAGCTGGGATTATAGGTGTCTGCCACCACGCCTGGCTAATTTTTGTATTTTTAGTAGAGACAGGTTTCACCATATTGGCCAGGCTCATCTAGAACTCCTGAGCTCAGGTGATCCTCCCACTTCAGTCTCCTGAGTAGCTGGGACTACAGGCATGTGCTACTATGCCTGGCTAATTAAAAAGTAAATTTAGAGATGAGGTCTTGCTCTGTTGCCCAGGCTTGTTTCTAATTTCTGGCCTTAAGTAATCTTCCTGTCTCAGCCTCCTAAAGTGCTGGGATTACATTTGTGCTACCATACCTGGCTAATTAAATAAAAAAGTTTAGCACATGTAGGGGTATGCATGTGGGGGGCGGGTGGATGGGTTACTTTTTATGTTGCCCATGCTTGTCTCATACTCCTGGCCTCAAGGGATCCTTTTACCTCAGCCTCCTGAGTAGCTGGGATTACAGGCATGAGCCAGTACACCCAGCTACAACTTGAAACACATGCTCTGTGTTCTCAATAAGCACTCTGCTCTGCCTGGCAACCCGCTGCTCACTTTAGAATGTTCATTTCCGGGCCGGGCATGCGGTGGCTCACACCTGTAATCCCAGCACTTTGGGAGGCCGAGGCAGGTGGCTCACGAGGTCAGGAGATCGAGACCATCCTGGCTAACACGGTGAAACCCCGTCTCCACTAAAAATACAAAAAATTAGCCGGGCATGGTGGCAGGTGTCTGTAGTCCCAGCTACTCGGGAGGCTGAGGCAGGAGAATTGCTTGAACCCGGGAGGCGGGGGTTGCAGTGAGCTGAGATAGCACCACTGCACTCCAGCCTGGGTGACAGAGCAAGACTCTGTCTCCAAAAAAAAAAAAAAAAAAGAATGTTCATTTCCCCTCCCCAAGATGAATATTTTATTCAGCATCTCAGCAACATTCAACCCAGTTGGTCACTTTCCCCTTCCTGAAATATTCTGCCCTCTTGGCTTCATGAGCCCACACTCTGATTTTCCTCCTCTTTCCACCTCCTGCCTGGATGCCTCCATTCTCTGATTTCTAAACAGTGGGCAGCCTGGAGTTCCAGTCTCACTCCTCTTTGATTTCTCTCTTTACACTCTCTAAGTGATCTCAGCTGGTCTCCAAACTTACATATCAAGTCTAAGCCTCTTTGAGCATATACGACTGTCTAGGGTATAGCTTTCTGGATGTCTCACGGGATCTGAAGTCTACTGGGCTCAGCATGGAAAGTTTGACATCTTCCTGCCCTCTCCCCCGACAAAATATTCTTCTCCTCTCCTAGTCTTTCTTTCCATCTTAGTACGTGGCATTACCAACCTGTGAGCCTTCTCTAATATGTCCCTTTACTTCAACTACTCTATGTGATCCAGCAGCAAGACTTGTTATTTCTACCTCTTACACATTATTCTCATCTGTCTACTCTCTTTCCATCTCCCCTGCAATTACTTTATTTTTAAAATTACTTATTTATTTATTTATTTATTTGAGACAGAGTCTCACTCTGTCACCCAGGCTGGAGTGTAGTGGGGCGATCTTGGCTCACTGCAACCCCCGCTTCCTGGGTTCAAGCAATTCTCTTGCCTCAGCCTCCAGAATAGCTGGAATTACAGGTACCTGCCACCACCCCTGGCTAATTTTTGTATTTTTAGTAGAGACAGGGTTTCACCATGTTGGCCAGGCTAGTCTTGAACTTCTGACCTCAGGTGATCCACCCGCCTCGTTCTCCCAAAGTGCTGGGATTATAGGTGTGAGCCACCATGCCAGGCCCACTGCAATTACTTTAAATTAAATCATCTCCCTTCTGTTTCCCAAATAAGCCCCAGACTTCCTGCCTGGGGGCCTTTACAGGTGCTCTTGCCTTGCCTAGAACACTGAAGGCATTGACTTCCATATGGCCCAAATTTCCTTACAGGGAACAATCTCAAAAGACTCCAAGTCATTCCCAAAAAACCCTGTGAGAAGAGAAGACCTTAATGGAAATGGGGATAGAAATAGCACCCTCTCACTGAGTCACTGGGCAGATTCTGCTCTGTTGTTGTTAAAAGTTTCTTGCTGAACAGATGTTGATACAGCTCAGATGACAGTGAATCAAAAGCTTTTGACACAGCCACCATCTCCTTTCTCTGGGGCTACAGATACTGCCATGATTGAATTTAATTTACTTTATTTTATTTTATTGAGATGGAATCGCGCTCTGTTGCCCAGGCTGGAGTGAAGTGGCCTGATCTCGGCTCACTGCAACCTCTGCCTCCTGGGCTCAAGCGATTCTCGTGCTTCAGCCTCCCGAGTAGCTGGGATTACAGATGTGCACCACGGTGCTTGGCTAATTTTTGTATTTTTAGTAGAGACGGGGGTTGTGCTATGTTGGCCAGGCTGGTCTCGAACTCCTGACCTCAGGTGATCTGCCTGCTTCAGCCTCCCAAAGTGCTGGGATTACAGGTGTGAGGCACTGTGTCCAGCCACTGCCATGATTTTAAAATTCACATTTGGCTTCCCCGTGGTTCAACTAATATATGTAATACATCAGCAAGACTTGTTATTTCTGTCCCTTAAACATTATTCTAATCTGTCCTCTCCCTGCCCATCTCCACTGCAATTACATTAAACTAAATCGCTCACCCGCTGCCTCATTCTGCAAAGGTGTGGCCTCAAACTCGGAGCCGGCTCTACCAGATGCCTCTCGACGCCCGAACGCATCCCTGAGCATCCAGCGCTAGATTTTTTTGCTCCTGCTTTGAGCCCTGGTTTCTCCCAAAGAGAGTCAGACGTTTGGGGTCTGAGTGCCTTGTCTCCTGACTGCTGTAACTATGTCTCCTATCACTTGATCATTCCCTCGCTGAGCGGGGGTATGGAGCCAAGAAACCATCTCCCAGGAAACAGTTCTGATCGCCCCAAGCAATGTATCCATCTCCCTTAACACATACTGTCACGCGTGTACACACAACAGGAACTGGGCACTCTACACTTAGTGAAAAAAGAATTTTTTAAGAAGGTACATTTCCAATCACCAAGTCCTCAGACGCTGTTCTTTCAGGTTCTGGACAGAAAGGACAAAAATCTAGCTATCAAAAAAAATAATTTTAAAAAGTGAAGTGAGAGGATGAGAGGAACTCCTAATAAAATCAGTGGGAGACAGAAAGGTGCGTGAATAAAAAAGAAAATCCAGCCGGGCTTGGGGTTGACACCTGTAATCCCAGCTTTTTGGGAGGCCAAGGTGGGGAGATCACTGGTGGTCAAGAGTTCGAGACCAACCTGGCCAACATGGTGAAACCCCATCTCTACTAAAAATACAAAAACATTAGACAGGCGTGGTGGTGGGCGCTTGTAACCCCAGCTACTGGGGAGGCTGAGGCAGGAGAACAGCTTGCACCTGGGAGGCAGAGGTTGCAGTGAGCCGAGATTGCGCCACTGCACTCCAGCCTGGGCGACAGAGCAAGATTCTGTCTCAAAAAAAAAAAAAAATTAAATAAATAAATCTGAGGGGGGTGGGGAGGGGGGAAGGTGAGAGGTGAGGGAGGTTAGGAGGAGTAAGATAGAGAGAGGAGAGGCTGGGAATAAGATGGGCTGGGAAGGGAGAGGGAGGACAGCGAAGGAGAAGCTCCTTCTACCCCAGCAAAGCCAGCGCAGCGCTGCTCCCTAGGAAGGCTGCGTCTGTTTGGCAGGGCCCGAGAGCCGCAGCTCTCCAGACCCGGCAGGCACTTCCCTTCCAACGTGCCCAGTGAGGGTGCCCTGCGCATGCTAATGAGGCAGTTGAGGACAGCTTCGCAGATAATTGCTGAAAGTGTGCAGTAACTTACCAGGCTGGGAGTCAGTGGGCTGCAAAATGATGGGACACCGCTCCTGGGGGCCCCCAGCAGAGGGGCCTGGTCTCCAGGTACCCGGTGCTCACAGGTTAGTGGCTGCAAGACGACGGGTTTTCCATTCAGTCAGGCACCGAACCCAGCGACGGGGAGAGTCAGACCAAAGGCAAAGGAGAGGAGGGGAACCTGCTTGTGTTTTTGTATTTAAATTGTTTTTGAACCCACGTAGCCCTGGGAGTCACATGCCGCCTCCAACATCACCGGAGCCATCACATGATACAGGTCCCCCATCATGTGATGAGACAAATCTGCCTAACTTCAGGCCCCCACCCCCAGCCCCCGCTCACAGACTGACAGATGAAGTGCTTCTGGAGGACCCCCCCGCCCCCCACCCCTAGTCAGTGACAGAGGGAGGGACGCAGATGGAGAACCCTCAGAGCCCATGCAACGCAAAGATCTTGATGAATAGTTAATGTGCCTTTCTCTCTCCTCCTAAGCTACTGCGACTTGGAGCGGTGCCAGCCTCATTTGAATTCCAGCCTTTGTGAATAACTCAAGTGTCGCCACTGTTGCTCCAGCAATTGCAGGGCGTTTAAGCTCATACCATCTTGCCTCGTTCTAGAAGACCAACTTGGCTGCCTCCCCTCCCCACAGCTTCCAAGCCTCCTCACAGGGCAGTGGGAGTAGGGGTTGGTGGTGGGGAGACTGGAGCTGCAGAAGAGGAGACCACTCCAGCTGAACCTTCTAGTCCCTCTACGCCCCAGCTGCAGTAGGAGTCAGGTGGGGCCCCGTCTGGGTATCTGATTAGGCTGCCTCTGTTTGACTTAGTGATCATAGCTCTGTTCTCTCTGCAGAGGTTTCCCTTCTCTCTCTCTTTCTCTCTCTCTTTCTCTCTCTCTCTTTCTCTTTCTCTTTCTCTCTCTCTCTCTCTCATATGTACATTTCTCATTTCTTCCCTTAATCAGGATACATTTAAATCGACTGAAAAATCAGTTGGGTTTGGCCGGGTGCAGTGGCTCACGCCTGTAATCCCAGCATTTTGGGAGGCTGAGGCAAGTGGATCACCTGAGGTCAGGAGTTCAAGACCAGCCTGGCCAACATGGTGAAATCCCATCTTTACTAAAAGTATAAAAAATTAGCTGGGTGTGGTGGCACACACCTGTAATCCCAGCTACCTGAGAGGCTGAGGCAGGAGAATTGTTTGAACCCAGAGGTGGAAGTTGCAGAGCGAGACTCTGTCTCAAAAAAAACAAAAAACAAAAAAATTGGTTGACTTTGTTTCTTCCCATTGTAGTAGCCTCCTTTGCTCATGTTTTCATTCACTCAATCTTTTATTAAGCAAGTATTTTTGTAGAGCACCTAGCATGCTGCAGGTCTTGTACTAGGCACTGAGAAAGATGGAAGGGAGGGAAGACATGTTAAAGAATGCATAAAGCCACATCTCTGTCCTTGAGGTGCCTGTCCTCTGTTAGAGGCAACAGATTCACAAACAGATCTGGCAGATGCAAAATTCCCGAGTCACACAAACTCAAGTGCGCAAAGATGTGAATTCTCTGTTAGTCCAAACCTGAACTTCACTTCTACCTCCTGCCCCACTTCCCTATTCTGCCCAATGTAGGAAACTTATCTCATCACTTTCAAATAAACCCAGTCACCTGGGTGACTTTTCTCTGCTTCAGATTTGCAATAAGTCAAGTTAAAGATTTGTTTTTCTTGTTGGCTTTCTTCTCTCTACTATTGATACTAATCTCTGATGCTCACTCGAATAATCAAACAAGTAAACAAATCGTGCAGACTGCTTTCCTTTGGAGACAGATAGTGTGATTTGCCGGCACTCTGCAGGTGGGGGCCTTTTTGAGCAAAGGAAGACTGTGGTGTTTTTGTTTTGTTTTGTTTTTTGACAGAGTCTCACTCTGTTGCGCAGGCTGGAGTGCAGTGGTACAATCTCGGCTAACTGTAATCCCAGCTACTCAGGAGGCTGAGGCAGAAGAATCTCTTGAACCCGGGAGGCAGAGGTTGCAGTGAGCTGAGATCGCACCACTGCACTCCAACCTGGGCAATAGGGCAAGACTCTGTCTAAAAACAAACACACAAAACAAAAAACACCACAATCCTCCTTTGCTCAAAAAGGCCCCCAGCTGCAGAGTGTCAGCAAATCACACTATCTGTCTCCAAAGGAAAGCAGTCTGCACGATTTGTTTGTTTGATTATTCGAGTGAGCATCAGAGTTTAGTATCAATGGTAGGGAGAAGAAAGGCAACAAGAAAAAAAAATCTTTAACTTGACTTATTGTAAATCTGAAGCACAGAAAATCACCCAGGATGACTGAGTTTATTTGAAAATGATGAGATGAAAAAAAAAGTAGCAAAGCAGCAAAAAGTAGCAAAAGGTGGCAAGCAAGAAAAGGACTTCTTCCTCACAGACCTCTCTCAGCCACCTGCCTGGGCCACCTTTTGCTACTCTGATGTAGTCATGGAAGGCATGTGACGAGGTGAAAATTATCACTGACATTCTGGGGATGGCAGAGTGGAAGGACAGATAAACATAAGTTATCAACAGAAGTGAGTTGCCAAACTGACCCTGCGACCACCTATGTTAGAAAAATCAAGCATTTTTTTATGGTTGATTTTTCGTATTTCTTCGCTTGTGGTTGGAGCTCATCCTAACTGAAATAGCACCCATGGAATTTGGCAGTTGCTCCAGTTGCCAATTGTATTTGAAGAGCAGCATTTGTAAAGTTGTGGAGGCTCAAGTCTGATGATAATAGGTTAAGAAGCAATGTTTTTCTTTTTTTTTTTTTTTTTTTTGAGACGGAGTCTTGCTCTGTCGCCCAGGCTGGAGTGCAGTGGTGTGATCTCGGCTCAAGCTCCGCCTCCCGGGTTCATGCCATTCTCCTGCCTCAGCCTCCCCAGCAGCTGGTATTACAGGTGCACGCCATCATGCCCGGCTAATTTTTTTGTAGTTTTAGTAGAGACAGGGTTTCACCGCGTTAGCCAGGATGGTCTCGGTCTCCTGACCTCATGATCCACCTGCCATGTCCTTCCAAAGTGCTAGGATTACAGGAATGAGCCACTGCACCCAGCCAAGAAGTAATCTTAACTGTGCACGGTGGTGCAAGCCCATCGTCCCAGCTACTCCAGAAGACTGAGGCAGGAGCACTTGAACCCAGGAGTTCCAGATCAGCCTGGGCAGCACAGTGAGACCCTCTCTCAAAAACAAAGAAACAAAAAAGAAGTAACTGGAAAAATTCCATTTCTGACAATATGGGGGACCAAATATGAAAGACCAAATAATCATAAAGAAATTCTCGATAAAAAGTGACCACCATTCTTTTAAGTGTGTAGCTGAGCTCTCAGAAAGGGAAGAAGGGAGTGCCGGGACAGAAGCAGTAGTGCGGCCACCGCCACCATGGCACTGCAAGCTGATCAACAAGGCTGCAGAAGATGTGAGGAAGCTGCAAACAAGACCAGATGATGGGTCGGGCACGGTGGCTCACGCCTGGAATCCCAGCACTTTGGGAGGCCAAGGTGGGTGGATCATCTGGGGTCAGGAGTTCGAACCAGCCCGGCCAACATGGTGAAACTTCATCTCTACTGAAAATGCAAAAATTAGCTGCGCGTGGTGGTGGGCATCTGTAATCCCAGCTACATGGGAGACTGAGGCAGCAAAATTGCTTGAACCCGGGAGGTGGAAGTTGTAGTGAGCCAAGATGTGCCACTGCACTCCAGCCTGGGCGACAGAGTGAGACTCCGTCTCAAACAAACAAACAAACAAAAAACAGATAATAAAGAACTGAGAAAACTCTGTGGACTTAACAAACAAGCTATAATTGGAGACATTAATATTGAGTATCCCGGAATGCTGGATTTAAAGAGCAAGGCCAAATGGGAAGCATGGAACCTCCAAAAAGGGTTGTCAAAGGAAGATGCAATGAATGTCTCTATTTCTAAGGCAAAGGAGCTTATAGAAAAACAGGGCACAGGCCGGGCACGGTGGCTCAAGCCTGTAATCCCAGCACTTTGGGAGGCCAAGACGGGCGGATCACGAGGTCAGGAGATCGAGACCATTCCGGCTCACACGGTGAAACCCCGTCTCTACTAAAAACTACAAAAAACTAGCCGGGCGAGGTGGTGGCGCCTGTAGTCCCAGCTACTCGGGAGGCTGAGGCAGGAGAATGGCGTAAACCCGGGAGGCGGAGCTTGCAGTGAGCTGAGATCCGGCCACTGCACTCCAGCCCGGGCGACAGCAAGACTCCGCCTCAAAAAAAAAAAAAAAGAAAGAAAAAGAAAAACAGGGCACCAAGAATACAGTGTATGAGAAAATTTTCCAGCCAGTTGCAGTGGCTCACACCTGTAATCCCAACACTTTGGTAGGCTGAAGTGGGCGGATCACTTGAGGTCGAGTTTGAGACCAGCCTGGGCAACACAGTGAAACCCCGTCTCTACCAAAAACACAAAAATTAGCCAGCCGTGGTGAGTTCCTGTAATCCCAGTCACTTGTGAGACTGAGGCACGAAAATCACTTGAACCCGGGAGGCGGAGGTTGCAGTGAGCCGAGATGGTGCCACTGCACTCCAGCCTGGGCAACAAACAAAGCAAGACTCTGTCTCAAAAAAGAATACAGTGTATGAGAAAGTTTTCCTTTTGAAGCCTTGATAATGCTCTCATGACCTAACACTTAGAGGGAGAGAGGCACTGTTCACTCTATGTATCATGTATATCTTTGCTATTACATGAATTGTAATAATAGGAGTATGCTGAAACTACATAGTTAACTAAATTGTACTTGCCTAAACCAAGTGTCCTTAAATGTTCTTTTAGAAAAGTATTTGAGTTTTTATTTTTGTGGATTTAGGAAGTACAAGTGCAGTTTTGTCACATGGATATATTGTATAGTGGTGGTCTAGGCTTTTAGTGTGCCCATCACCCAAATACTGTACATTGTACCCAAAAGGTAATTTCTCATCCCTCAGGCCCTCCCACCCTCCCACATTTTCAAGTCTACAGTGTCTCTTATTCCACACTCCATGATCCTGTGTACACATTGTTTAACTCCCACTTGTACGTGGGAATGGGTGGTGTTGGACTTTCTGTTTCTGAGTTATTTCACTTAAAATAATGGCCTCCAGTTCCACCCATGTAGCTGCAATAAAACATGATTTTATTCTTTTTTTTATGTCTGAGTAGTATCCCATCATGTACATGTACCGTATTTTTTTTTTATCCAATCACCCATGGATGGACATTGGATTGATTCCAGGTCTTTGCTGTTGTGAACTGTGCTGTGATAGGCATACAGGTGAAGGTATCTTTTGGATACAATGATTTCTTTTCCTTTGGGTGGATACCCAGTGGTGGAATTCCTGGGTGGAATGATAGTTCTATTTTTCGTTCTTTGAGAAATCTCCATGCTGTCTGTCATAGAGGTTGTACTGATTTGCATTCCCACCAATAATGTGTGAGTGTTCCCTTTTCTCCGCATCCTCGCCAACATCTGTTGGTTTTTGACTATTTAGAAAGTCTTGCCCTGGTAGTATATAAACAGAAATTAACAATTATCTCTTCTTTTGGCTCATCTGTTCTCCTACAAGGAGTTGGTGTTACTGGTATAATAAAAACAGGTTATTAATTTAAAAAAACGGCCAGGTACAGTGGCTCACACCTGTAATCCCAACACTTTGGGAGGCCAAGGTGGGGAGATCACTTGAGACCAGAAGTTCGAGACCAGCCTGGCCAACATGGCAAAACCCCATCTCTACTAAAATTACAAAAATTAGCCAGGTGTGATGGCATGCGCCTGTAATCTCAGCTACTCAGGAGGCTGAGGCAGGAGAATTGCTTGAACCTGGGGGAGGCAGAGGTTGCAGTGAGCAGAGATCATGCCACTGCACTCCAGCCTGGGAGACACAGCGAGACCATCTAAAAAAATTAATAATACTAATTTTTAAAAAGGGAAGAAAAAACCCCAGAAAACTAGAGAGCGAGGCACACCAGTTAACGCTGTATCCACCCTGGGGATTTAGTGCTTGGCAGGGACATGGCAGCCTTGGGAGGTTGGGTTGCAACTCCAAGCAGGTACAGAAGACAAAGTCCTATGCCTGGGAGTAGAAACTTCCACATTAGCTTGGGACTCTTAAAGTGCTATATCCTCAGTGAAAATGTGTGTGGTGGTAAATTTCATGTGTCACACTGACTAGCCACGGGGTGCCCAGATTAAACATTATTTCTAGATGTGTCTGTGAGAATGTTTATGGACGAGATTAACATTTCTTAGTTGATGGACTCAGGAGAGTACATTGCCCTCACCCACCTCAATGTGGGTGGAAATCATTCAATGTGAATAGAACAAAAGGGTCATCTGTGGTGGAGGAAGGAGGTGGTAGAAGGAGGAATGTTCCCCTTTTGCTTCTTGCCTGCCTCCTTGAGCTGGAACACTTCACCTCATCTTGTCCAGCCCCTGGACTGGGATTTACACCATTGGCTACCCTCATTCTTAAGCTTTCAGACTTGGACCAGATTACACCCACAGTTTCCCTGGATCTCCAGCTTGCAGAGAGCAGACTGTGAGACTTCAGAGCCTCTATAATTGCGTGAGCCAATTCCTCATGACAAATCAATCTCTCTCTCATACTGATTGTTTCTTTGGAGAACCCGGACTAATACATGGTGAAACAAACAAACAAAAATTAAGATCACCTTTAAGCCCAGAGAAACATGGAAGCTTGTGTGATTTGAACTGAATTCTGGGTCAAGGAAAAAAAAATACTCCCATCATAATTAATAACCAAGGCCTGTTCTCAAGTGACTTTGACGTCTGAACATACATTACTTTTATGGCCCAGGAATACCAAAAATAAGAAATAACATAGAAAGAGAGGAGCCTCAGAGAGACAAATATACAAGCGATCTAGAGGTAAGTTCACTAAGCCCAGACCTCACAGAGTTCCCACAGATTATGTTCCTATTGCAGATGAGTTTATAATCCAAAACCATAAAGCATGTTATAAATTACAAAGCACTAGGAGGCAGAATAAAGAGGGGGATTATGCCCCTATAAATTTCATATAATAAAATAACTAGATGAAGATTATTAATAAAACTTTATGCTTAACTTTTTAGAAAGAAGCAGTGCCTTTTGCTTCCAATTAAGTTGACATAACAGAAACTGGGTATACTCTTTTCCCTGAAACAACAACAAACAAGATAAAATATATAAAACAACAGTTTTGGCCGGGCAAGATGGCTCATGCCTGTAATCCCAGCACTTTGGGAGGCTGATGCAGGCAGATCACTTGAGGTCAGGAGTTTGAGACCAGCCTGGCCAATGTGGTGAAACCTCATCTCTATTAAAATTACAAAAAAATTAGCCAGGCATGGTGGTTTTGCCTGCATTCCCAGCTACTTGGGAGGCTGAGACAGGAGAATCGCTTAAACCCGGGAGACGGAGGCCGCAGTGAGCTGAGATTGTGCCACTGCACTCCAGCCTGGGTAACAGAGAGAGACTTTGTCCCAAAACAACAACAACAACAACAACAACAACACAACAACAACAGTTTTTAAGACATTGGACATCAGGTAACAAAGGGCAGGGATCTGTGAGAGAAGGGAAACAAACCAGGTGAGCTCTATGATTGCCCCATATTACTGCCTAGAGAAAATTTCCAAGTTGCAGTGCAGAGAGGTGGACTTCAAACTGAGGCTGGTGTTCCCCCTGAGTTGAGGAGACAGAGCTGGGAGTCCAGGGAGGCCAAGGAAGACAGAGTTTGTAGGGCAGGTACTGGAGAGTAGAGAGCTGCATAGAGATCAAGATCTGCAGAGGGTGTCCCTCAAGTCTTCAGTGGAGTACAGATCATCACATGCATGTTAGAAAAAGACCTGCCCAAAAGGATTAGAAGGCAACATACGGCCAGGAGCAATTTTTGCCCATTACCCTAGAATGGCAAGCTTCATAATTCACACAGTATCTATCAGGTAGGATACTCAGAAGTGTTTTGCCTCAGTGGTGGGACCAAAATAGTCCTAGACTAAACCCAAATCTGGTCCAGCCAAACAAACTTCAAAAACGAACTTTGGGCCAGGTGTGGTGGCTCATGCCTATCATCCCCGCACTTTGGGAGGCCAAGGCAGGTGGATCACCTGAGGTTAGGAGTTCAAGACCAGCCTGGCTAACATGGTGAAACTCTGATTCTACTAAAAATACAAAAAATTAGCTGGGCATGGTGGCATGCACTTGTAACCCCAGCTACTCGGGAGGCTGAGGCAGGAGAATCTCTTGAACCTGGTAGGCAGAGGTTGCAGTGAGCCGAGATCACGCCACTGCACTCCAGCTTGGGCGACAAGAGTGAAACTCCGTCTGAAACCAAAACCAAAACAAAACAAAACAAAACAAATCAAAAACACTTTGACCAGGCGCAGTGGCTCCCGCCTATGATCTCAGCTCTTTGGGAGGCTGAGGTAGGAGGACTGCTTGAACTCAGAAGTTTGAGGCCAACCTAGGCAACATGGTAAAACCCCTCTCTCTAAAAAAAACCCTAAAAATTAGCTGGGTGTGGCAGCAAGTACCAATAGTCCCAGCTACTTGGGAGACTAAGGTGGGAGGACTGCTTGAGCCCAGGAGTTTGAGACTGAAAGTGAACTGTGATCACGCCACTGCACTCCAGTCTGGGTGACAGAGTGAGATCCTGTATCAAAAGAAAAAACACTAATAATAAAGGCCGGGTGCAGTGGCTCATGCCTGTAATCCCAGCACTTTGGGAGGCTGAGGCAGGAGGATCACTTGAGCTCAAAAGTTTGAGACTAGCTTGGGCAGCATGGTGAAAACCCATTTCTACAAAAGAAATTAAAAAAAAAAAAAAATTAGCCTGGTGCGATGGTGTGTGAACGTAGTCCCAGCTACTTGGGAGGCTAAAGTAGGAGGATCACTTGAGTCCAGGAGGTTGAGGCTGCAATGAGCTACGATTGTGCCACTGCCCTCAGCCTGGGCAACACAGCCAGATCCTGACTCAAAAAAAAAAAGAAAAAGAAAAAAAGAAAGAAAGAAAGAAAGAAAGAAAGAAAAGAAAGAAAGAATAAAAGGAAGACCTTGAAAGGATCAAAGTATTTCCAAGTAACTTAATTAAATCCCTTATTAAAGAGATCAATAATATTTAAAGAAATATAGAAATACCTAGCACACCTCAAAGTGAAATCCACAATATCTACTACTCAATCTCAAATATTACCATACATAAAAAGAAGAAAAAAATACAGCTCATAGGAAGGCAAAAATTTATCAGAACTGACCTAGAAATGAGATGTGATAGAATTAGCAGATAAGGAAAGTAAAGCAGTTATGATACGTATATTCTGTATGTACCAGAGGCTAGAGGAAAGATGAAATATGTTAAGTAGAAATATGGAAGACATAACAAAAACCCAAATCAAACTTCTAGAAATAAAAACTATATTGTGACTGAGATGAAGATTGTACTGCATAGGGTTAAAAGAAGAAAATAAACCTACAAAAGAGAGTATTAGTGAATTTGAAGATACAACCAAAGAAATAATAAAAAATAAGATGCATAGAGAAAAAAAGGCTGAAAAGAAATGAACAGAGCATTAGTGAACTATGAGACAACTTCAAGTGGTCCAATATGCATGTAATTAGATACCCTGAAAAAAAGTGGATGGAAAATATTTTAATAATTGGTGGCTGAAATTTCTTCAAGTAGATGAAAACTATAGACACAGATCCAAGAAGTTAAACAAGCACCAAGCAAAATAAACACAAAGGAAATTACACCAAAGAATGCCAAAATCAAATTGCTTAAAGCTAATGACAAAGAAGAAATATTAAGAGGAGTCAGGGGGTCACTTAATACCCACTAGGATGGCCATGAAAATACAGATAATACCAAGTGTTGGCAAAGATGTGGAGAAACTGGAACCCTCATACTTTGCTCATACATGGCTGGTGAGAATGCAAAATTACTGTGGAAAACAGTCTAGCAGTTTCTCAAAGTCAAACAAATAGTTACCATTTGACCCAGCAATATTTTTCTTTTTTTTCTCTCTTTTTTTTTTTTTTTGAGACAGAGTCTCATTCCGTTGCCCAGGGTGGAGTGCAGTGGCTCGATTTTGGCTCACTGCAACCTCCACCACCCGTGTTCAAGCAATTCTTCTGCCTCAGCCTCCCGAGTAGCTGGGATTACAGGCGCCCACCACGATGCCTGGTTAATTTTTGTATTTGTAGCAGAGACATGGCTTCACCATGTTGGCCAGGCTGGTCTCAAACTGACCTCAAGTGATCCACTGGCTTCAGCCTCCCAAAGTGCTATTAACCCAGCAATTTTATCTTAGGTATATACCCAAGAGAAATAAAAACATATGTTCACACAAAAACTTTACACAAGAGTTCATAGCAGTGTTATTCCCAATGACCAAAAGGTGTAACAACCCAAATGCTCATCAACTGATGAGTGGATAAGCGAAATGTGGTATATCCATACAATGGAATATTATTCAGTCATAAAAAGAAAATAAATCCTGATACATGCTACAACCTGATGAACCTTGAAATCATTACATTAAGTAAAATAAGCCAGTCACAAAAACTCCTACATGTTTATATAAATTCCTTTATATGAAATGTGCAAAACAGGCAAATCTATAGAGACAGAAAATACATTAGTGGTTGCCTAGGGCTTGAGGAATGAGAAAAATTGGGGGAGAAGTTTTAGCCAAAGGATGTAAGTTTCTTTTACGGGTGATGAAAATATTCTAAAAGTTGGTTGTGGAAATGGTTGCACAACTCTGAATATACTAAAAATCATTCAATTGTACAACTTTAATGTTCGAATTATATG
Source organism: Trachypithecus francoisi (assembly GCF_009764315.1). Classification (NCBI taxonomy): domain Eukaryota; kingdom Metazoa; phylum Chordata; class Mammalia; order Primates; family Cercopithecidae; genus Trachypithecus; species Trachypithecus francoisi. Next base: position 74,288,349 of record NW_022681455.1, read on the forward strand.
GTATGTGAATTATATCTCAAAAAAGATTGTATTAAAAAGCAAAAAAAAAAACAGAAAACAATGGGGAGAAACGTTTTACATACAGAGGAAGAAAGATGAAGATGGCAGAAAATTTTTATTGGAACCAATACGAGAGAGGACAATGGAACATCTTTAAAGTATCAAAAGAAAACAATTTAGCTGGACATGGTGGCATGCACCTATAATCCCCGCTATTGGAGAGGCTGAAGCGGGAGGATTGCTGGAGCCCAGGAGGTTGAGGCTATAGTGAGCCATGACTGTGCCACTGCACTCCAGCCTGGGCAACAGAGAAGACCCTGTTTCTTAAGAATTTTTTTTTTTTTTTAAGAAAGAAAATCGTCAACTTAGAATTCTGCAACTAGCAAAACATTTTTCAAAAATGAAGGAAAAATGAAAACTTTTTTAGCCATACAAAAAAGTTGAAAGAATTTATCACCAACAAATCCACACCATAAAAAATATTCAGGCAGAGAAAAATGATACTAAGTAGAGATCTAGATCTATGTAAAAAAAAAAAAAAAATGAGCACAAGAAACGGCAACCACATGGGTAAATATACAGACTTTGTTTCTTATTCTTTAACTCTCTTTAAAAAATCATTTAGGCTGGGCGTGGTGGCTCACGCCTCTAATCCCAGCACCTTGGGAGGCCGAGGTGGGTGGATCACAAGGTCAGGAGATCGAGACCATCCTGGCCAACTTGGTGAAACCCCATCTCTATTAAAAAAAAAAAAACACAGCTGGGTGTGGCAGCACGTGCCTGTAATCCCAGCTACTCAGGAAGCTGAGGCAGGAGGATTGCTTGAAATGGGGAGGCAGATGTTGCAGTGAGCGGAGATGGTGCCACTGCACTCCAGCCTGGCGACAGAGCTAGACTCCGTCTGGGAAAAAAAAAAAATTTTTTTTAAAGCAAAAATAATAATGTTTTGTGGGGTTTATAATATAAAGTGACCTTCTTGGCAAAAACAGCACAAAGACCAAGAGCAGGAGAAAAGAAATGGAAGTATACTGTTGGAAGGTTCTTATACTAAGTACACATGTAGTGGAATACTATTGCTTGAATGTAGACTGTGATAGGTTAAAGGTGTATACTATAAACCCTAAAGCAACTATTAAAATAACACAATCAAGAGCAATAGCTGGTAAGCCAATTAAAAACTTAAACTGCATAATAAAAATATTCACTTTATCCAAAAGAAAGCAGAAAAAAAAGAAAAAAGTGGAATAACAGATCATTTAAACCCTTCCATATCAATAATCACATCAAATGTAGATGGCCTAAACACCCCACTCAAAAACGGAGTTTGTCAGATAGAATGAAAATGTAACAATCAACTATGTGCTACAAGAAACCCACTTTCAGTACAAAACATATTCATCAAATAAGAAAGCTTTGAAATACAGGAAACAGAATTGATTGAACAGCAAGGAGAAACAGACAAATCGACTATTATAGGCAGATATTTCAACATCCCTCTTTTGATAAGTAATAGAACAACTAGACAGAAAATAAGCCAGGATATAGACGACTTGAACAACACTTGAGCAAATTTGACCTAATTGACATTTACAGAACGCTTCATACAACTGTAGAATATATATTCTTTTCAAGTGCACATAGAACATTTACCAGAGTAAACCATAGTCTTGGTCATAAATAAAACTCAATAAATTTAAGAAAATTAAAATTATACCAAGCACTCAGACCACAGTGAAATAAAACTGGAAATCAACTTGAAAAGGAACCTTCAACACCATGCAATTACATGGAAATTAAATAACCTGCTGCTCAACGATCATTGGGTCACAATGAAATCAAGATGGAAATTTAAAAATTCTTCAAACTGAATGATAATAGTGACACAACCTATCAAAACCTGCGGGATACAGCAAAGGCAGTGCTAAGAGGAAAGTTCATAGCCCTAAACGCCTACATCAAAAAAGTCTGAAAGAGCACAAATAGACAATCTAAGGTCACACCTCAAGGAACTAGGGAAACAAGAACAAATCAAACCCAAACTCAGCAGAAGAAAGGACATAACCCAGATCAGAGCAGAACTAAATGAAATTGAAACCAACAAATACAAAAGATAAAGGAAACAAAAAGCTGATTCTTTGGAAAGATAAATAAAATAGATAGACCATTAGCAAGATTAACCAAGAAAAGAAGGGAGAAAATCCAAGTAAGTTCAATTAGAAATGAAATGGGAGATATTACAACCAACACCACAGAAATACAAAAGATCATTCAAGGCTACTATGAACACCTTTACGCACATAAACTAGAAAGCCTAGAGGAGATGGATAAATTCCTGGAAAGACACAACCCTCCTAGCTTAAATCAGGGAGAATGAGAATAAATCTAAATAAACTTAAATGGATTCAAATCATACAGAGTATCTTTTCTGACCAAAATGGTGTTAAATTAGACATCAGTAACAGACAGATATCTGAAAAATCCACAGATATTTGGAAACTAAATAATACACTTCTAAAGAACCCACGGGACAAAGGAGAAATCAAAAGGGACATTAGAATTTTTAACTGAATGAAAATAAAAACACAAACATATAAAAATTTGTTGGATGAAACTAAAACAGTATTTAAATGGAAGTTTATAATTTTAAATGCCTTCTTAGAAAGAAAAATCACAATAACATCAGTTACGATCTTAAGAAACTAAAAAAAGAGTAAAATCACAAAGAAAACAAAGAGAATAAAAGAAATTATAAAAACCGGAATAGAAATGAATGAAACGGAAAACTGAAAAATGTAGAAATATCAGAAGCTAATATTAGAAACTTTCAGATCAATAAAATTCACAAACCTCTAGCCATATCGATCAGGAAGAAAAGGGAAAACACAAATTACCAATATCAGAGGCCGGGTGCAGTGGCTTATGCCTGTAATCCCAGCACTTCGGGAGGCCGAGGCGGGTGAAACACCTGAGGTCAGTAGTTCGAGATCAGCCTGGGCAACATGGTGAAACCCCGTCTCTACTAAAAATAGAAAAATTAGCCAGGCAAGGTGGCAGGCACCTGTAATCCCAGTTACTCAGGAGGCTGAGGCAAGAGAATTGCTTGAACCTGGGAGTTGGAGGTTGCAGTGAGCTGAGATCACGGGGCAACACAGCGAGACTCCGTCTCAAACAAACAAATTACCAATATCAGAAAGAGAGAGATAACATTATTCCAGATCCTATAGACATTAAAAAGGATAACCAAAGAATATTATGAACAAGTTTATGCCAATAAATTTGACAACTTAGATGAAATAGATACACTCCTGGAAAGACGCAAATACTAAACAACACTCAAGAAAAGATAACCTGGAAAGTACATATTTCTCTTAAAGAAATTGAAAACACTGGCAGGGCGCAGTGGCTCAAGCCTGTAATCCCAGCACTTTGGGAGGCCGAGATGGGCGGATCACGAGGTCAGGAGATCGAGACCATCCTGGCTAACCCGGTGAAACCCCGTCTCTACTAAAAAATAGAAAAAACTAGCCAGGCGAAGTGGCGGCGCCTGTAGTCCCAGCTACTCGGGAGGCTGAGGCAGGAGAATGGCGTGAACCCGGGAGGCGGAGCTTGCAGTGAGCTGAGATCCAGCCACTGCACTCCAGCCTGGGCCACAGAGCCAGACTCCGTCTCAAAAAAAAAAAAAAGAAATTGAAATCATAGCTGAGATATTTTCAACAAAGAAAACTGGAGAGCCAGATGACTTCACTCAGGAATTCTATCAAATCCTTAAGGAAAAAATAATTATAATTCAACACAAGCTCTTCCAGAAAATTGAAGAGGAAGGAATTTTTCCTAACTCATTCTGTGAGGCCAGCATTACTCTGATACCAAGTCCACACAAAGACAGTACAAAGAACGTAACCACAGAGTAACATCCTCTTGAACTTAGATGAATAAATTCTTAACAAAATTATAGCAAATCAAATTTAACAGCACATGAGGAGGCTGATGTGCAATGGCCAAGCAGAATTTGCCCAGCAAATAGGGTTGGTTTAATGTTCAATTAATGTAATACACATAATAATAAACTAGGAAAGAAAAACCACATAAATATCTCAATAGATGCTGAAAAAAAATGGCAAAATCAAACATTCATTTCTGATAATAACTGTTAACAAACTGGGAATAGAAGGGAACTTCCTCAACCTGATAAAGGGCATCTATAAAAAATATATACAGCTAACATCATATTTAATAGTAAAAGACCAAAAGCTCTCCCCCTAAGATCAGGAACAAGACAAGGATGTCTGCTGTCAGCAATAGTATTCAACATTGGACTGTAGGTTGTAGGTAGGGCCATTAGGTAAGGGGAAAAAAGGAAGAAGAAAAAGAAGAAGAAGAAGGAGAAGAAGGAGAAGAAGGAAAAGAAGAGGAAGAAGAGGAAGAAGAGGAAGAAGAAGAAGAGGAGGAGGAGGAGGAGGAAGAAGAAAAAGCCATTCAGGTTAGAAAGAAAGAAGCAAGATTGTATTTGCAGGTGGCATGATCATTTATGTAGAAAATCCTATGAAAGAGTTAATATGTGAGTTTAGTGAGGTTTCAGGATATAATCCCAATTTCCAAATTCTTCTGTATTTCTCTATGCTAGCAACAGTCAGAAATAAAAATCTTAAGAAATAAACATTCACAATAGCATGAAAAACTTGAGGATAAATCTGACCAAAAAAATGTGTCAGATATGTACACTGAAAACTACAAAACATCATTGAGAGGAATGAAAGAATATCTAAGTAAATGGAAAGATATAAGGGTTTACGTGTTGGAAGGCTCGGTATTAAGATGTCAATTCTCTCCCAAATTGATCTATCAACTCAATACAATCTCAGTCAAAATCTCAGCTGGCATTTTTTTTTTTTCTATAAAAATGGAGAAGTTGGGCCGGGCACGGTGGCTCATGCCTGTATTCACAGCACTTTGGGAGGGCAAAGTGGGGGGATCACCTGAGGTCAGGAGTTCGAGACCAGACCGGCTAACATGGTGAAACCCTGTGTGTACTAAAAATACAAAAATTAACCGGGTATGGTAGTGCATACCTGTAATCCCAGCTACTCAGGCGGCTGAGGCAGGAGAATTGCTTGAACCTGGGAGGCGGAGGTTGCAGTGAGCCGAGATCACGCCACCGCACTCCAGCCTGGGTGACAGAGCGAGACTCCGTCTCAGAGAGAGAGAGAGAAAAAAAAAGAAGTTGGGTATACCAATGTTCATAGCAGCATTATTCATAATAGCCCAAAGGTGAAAATAACCCAAATATCAATCCACAGATGATTTGATAAGCAAAATGTGGTATCGGCTGGGCTCAGTGGCTCATACCTATAATCCCAGTACTTTGAGAGTCCACGACGGGCAAATCACCTGAGGTCAGGAATTCGAGACTAGCCTGGCCAACATGGTGAAACCCTGTCTCTACTAAAAATACATAAATTAGCCAGGTGTGGTGGCAGGTGCTTGTAATCCAAGCTACTTGGGAGGCTGAGTCTGGAGGATCACTTGTACCTGGGAGGCGGAGGTTGCAGTGAGCCCAGATTGCACCACTGCACTCCAGCCTGGGTGACAGAGCGAGAGGCCATCTCAAAATAAAAAACCAAAACAAACAAATAAAAACAACCAAACAACAACAAAAAAGTGGTATACTCACATATTATTATTCAATATTAAAGTGAAGAAAAATTCTGGCAAATCCTACAACATGGATAAACCTTGAAGGCATTACACTAAGTGAATTAAGTCAGCCACAAAATGACAAATATTGTATGATTCCACTTTTAGGAGGCATGAGAGTAGTCAAGTACATAGAGACAGAAAATAGAATGGTGATTGATGGGCACTGGGAAGAGGGGAGGGGATGAAGCTGTTATTTAATGGGCATAGGGTTTAATTTGGGATGATTAAAAAGTTCTGGTGATGGTTGCACATGAGTTTGAATATAGTTAATGCCACTGAATGGTCATCTAAAAATGGCTAAAATACTAGATCTTATGTTATACATATTTCACTACAACATAGAATTTGAGAAGTTGATTCTAAAATTCATGAAAATGTAGAGGATGTAGAATAGCGGGGGGGAAAAAGGGTTTTTTTTGTTTTTGTTTTTGTTTTTGTTTTTGTTTTTGTTTTTGTTTTTCTGAGACAGGGTGTTCCTCTGTCACCCAGGCTGGAGTGCAGTGGCGTGATCACAGGTCACTGCAGGCTTGACCTCTTGGGCTCAATCGATCCTCCCACCTCAGCTTCTCAAGCAACTGGGAGTACAGGCATGTGCCACCACACCCAGCTAATTTTTGTGTTCAAAAGTTTGAATAAGACTGACATTGAAGGAAAAAGCTACAATAATCAAGGTAGTGTGGTATTGGTTGACAGATAGATACAAAAATAAAGGAATAGAATAGAAAGCACAGAAATAGACCCACACAAATATCATCAATTGATTCCTAACAAAATTGTGAAGGCAATCAGTGGAGAAAGTATAGTCTTTTCAAGAAATGGTACTAAACAATTCATATACATATGCCAAAAAAAAAAACCCCAAACTTAAACCCATTATGCAAAAATTGACTCAAAATGGATTATAGGGACACTTCCAAACTCATATTATGAGACCCGTATCACTCTGATACTAAAACCAGGCAAAGGCATTAGCAGAAGCCAGGCACAGTGGCTCACGCCTGCAATCCTGGCATTTTGGGAGACCACAGCGGGAGGATCATTTAAGGCCAGGAGTTTGAGACCAGCCTGGCCAACATGGCAAAACCCTGTCTCTTCAAAAAATACAAAAATATTAGCCGGGTGTGGTGGCGGGCGCCCGAAATCCCAGCTACTTGGGAGGCTGAGGCAAGAGAATCGCTTGAACCTTGGAAGTGGAAGTTGCAATGAGTCGAGATCAGGCCACTGCACTCCAGCCTAGGGGACAGAGAAGGACTCTGTCTCTAGAAACAATAATAATAATAATTACAGTTGCTTTTTTTTTTAGAATTTCAGAAACGGACAAGCTGATCTGAAAAATCATATGGATATGCAAGGAACCCAGAATAGTCAAAACAATCTTTAAAAAGAACAACGTTGGAGGACTCACACTTCCTGATTTCAAAACTTACTATAAAAATATAGTGTGGTGCTAGCGTAAGGATAAAGATATATATATGTGTATGTGTGTGTATATACATATATACGTGTGTGTATATATACACACACGCACATGCATGCACACACGCACACACACACATATCCTCAGGATATAAGAGTAAAAATATATAAGGATACATATGTTATGGTTGTTTTAGAGACAGGGTCTTGCTATGTTGCACAAGCTGGTCTTGAACTCTTCAGACTCAGTGATCCTCTCCTCGGCCTCCCAAAGTGCTGGGATTACAGGTGTGAGCCACTGTGCCTGGCCTTATTTTATATATATACACATAAATAATAGAATGAAGAATCCAGACATAAACACTTACATCTATGTATGGTCAATTGATTTTGGAGAAGGTGCCAAGATTCAATGGGAAAATAGTAGTCTTTCATCAAATGGTCCGGGGACAAGTGAACATCTGCAAGCAAAAGAGGGAAGCTGAATCCCTAATTTCACAGCATCATCAAAAGTCAACCCAAAATGCATCATAGGCCAGGCATGGTGGCTCACGCCTGTAATCCCAGCACTTTGGGAAGCTGAGGTGGGCAGATCACTTTGAGCTCAGGAATTCGAGACCAGTCTGGTCAACATGGTAAAACCCTGTCTCTACTAAAAAAAAAAAAATTAGCCAAGTGAGGTAGTGTGTGCCTGTAATCCCAGCTACTTGGGAGGCTGAGGCATGAGAATCGCTTGAACCTGGGAGGTGGAGGTGGCAATGAGCTGAGATCACACCCCTGTACTCCAGTCTGGGCGATAGAGTGAGACTCTGTGTCAAAAAACAAAACAAACAAACAAGTAAAACAAAACAAAAAACCCCAAAATTCCTCATAGACCTAAATACAAGGGCTAAAACTATAAAATTATTGGAAGAATATGTAGGAGTAGATCTTCATGGCCTTGGACTAGGCAATGGAATTTTAGACGTGAAACCAAAAGCACAAGTGACAAAGGAAAAAAAAAACAAATTGGACATCATCAAAATTAAATACGCTTGTGTTTCAAAGGACACCATAGAGGTAAAAAGACAACCCACAAAAGGGGAGAAAATATTTACAAATCATATATCTGATAAGGGACTCTTATCCGGACTACATAAAAAGACCACTTATAATTCAATATGAAGTAGACAATCCAATTTAAAAATGGGTAGAGGATTTGAATAGACATTTCTGCCAAATAAAAACTTATTTAAGGCTGGGTGTGATGGCTCACGCCTATAATCCCAGCACTTTCGGAGGCCAAAGCAGGCGGATCATTTGAGGTCAGGAGTTCAAGACCAGTCTGGCCAACATGGTGAAACCTTGTCTCTAGTAAAAATACAAAATTTGCCAGGCATGGTGGCGCACACCTATAGTCCCAGCTACTTGGGAGGCTGAGGAAGGAGAATCGCTTGAACCCAGGAGGTGGAGGTTGCAGTGAGCCGAGACCTGACCATTGCACTCCAGACTGGGCAACAAGAGCGAAACTCCGTCTCAAAAAATAAAAATAAATAAATATATGTATATACACATACACAAAAATTAGCCAGGCATGGTGGTACACACCTGTAATCCCAGCTACTTGGGAGGCTGAGGCACGAAGAATCTCTTGAACCTGGGAGGTGGAAGTTGCAGTGAACCTGGGAGGTAGAATTTGCAGTGAGCCGAGATCGCGCCTCTGCACTCCAGCCTGGGTGACAAGAGCAAATCTCCATCTCAAAAACAAAAACAAAAAACAAAAAAAATTAGTCAGATGTGGTGGCACATGCCTGTAGTTCCAGCTACTTGGAGTACTGATGCAATAAGATTGCTTGAGCCCAGGACACGGAGGCGGCAGTGAGCCGTGTTTGTGCCACAGCACTCCAGCCTAGGTAACAAAGCGAGACCCTATCTCAACAGTAACAACAATAACAACAAAAGACGCTCAATATTATCATTCATTAGGGAAATGCAAATTAAAACCACTATGAGATATCACTTTATATGCACTAGGATGGCTGTAATAAAAAAGATGTGTCATAACAAGTGTTGGAGGCGGTATAAAGAAATCGGAACTCTCATACAATGCTGGTGAGAATATAAAATGGCATGGCTTGCCAGGCATGGTGGCTCACATCTGTAATCCCAGCACTTTGGGAGCCTGAGGTGGGAGGATGGCTTGATCCTAGGAGTTCAAGGTTGTAGTAAGCTATGAACATGCCACTGCACTCCAGCGTGGGTGACAGCAAGATTCTGTCTCAAACAAAAAAAAAGATTTAAGCACTGATGCATGCATAACACAATGAACCTTGGAAACATTATGCTAAGTGAAAGAATCCAGACACAGAAGACCAGGACTATGATTCAAACTGTACGAAATGTACAGAGTAAGCAAATCCATAGAGAGAGAAAATTAGTGGTTGCCTAAACTGAAGTAGGGAAGTAATGAGGGATGACTGCTAATGTATATGAGGTGCCTTTTTGGGATGACAAGTCTTCCAAGGTTAGATAGTGGTGATGAGTGTACAACTCTGTGAATATACTTAAAATCACGGAATGGTACACTTTAAATATGTGAATATTATGGTATGTGAAATATATCTCAATAAAGCTGTATTTAAAAGTGGGCTATAGATCTAAGTGTAGAACCTAAAGTTACAAAAGGTTTTAGAAGAAAACATACGAATAGTCTTCGTGATCTTGGATTAGACTAATTTTTTTAGAAACAACACCAAAAGCACAATATTTAGAAGAGTCAACATATAAATTGGACTTCATTGAAATAAAAAGCTTCTGGTCTTCAAAAGACACGTTGGATGAATGAAAACAAGCCACAGACTAGAAGAAAATATTTACATATCACGTGCTTGATAAAGGACTCGTATCCAGAACATATAAAGAAGTTGCAAAATACATTAACAATCTGGGGGCCAGGCGTGGTGGCTCACATCTGTAATCCTAGCTCGAGGTGGGCGGACTGCTTGAGGTCAGGAGTTGGAAACCAGCCTGGCCAACATGGTGAAATCCGGTCTCTACTGAAAATACAAAAAAAAAAAAAAAAAAAAGCTGGGCATGGTGGTGCATGCCCATAATCCCAACTACTTGGGAGGCTGAGGCAGGAGAATTGCTTGAGCCCAGGAGGCCAGGTTGCAGTGAGCTGAGATCATGCCACTGCACTCCAGTCTGGGTGACAGAGTGAGACTCTGTATCAAACAACAACAACAACAACAACAAAGCCAAAACAAACCAACTATATATATAAGATATTATATAATATATGTATATATTGTATTATATACATATATATTATACATGTATATATTATATATACACATATTTATTTTATATATACACACACAAAATACAACTTAAAATTGGGCAAAAAGATTGGAACAGATATTTCACTGAAGTAAATATATGAATGGCAAATGGCACAAGAAAAAGTGCTCAACAGGAAATGCAAATTAAAACCACCATCAGATACTACTGTGGTTATGGCTAAAATTTTAAAAACCGACCATATCATGTATTGGCAAGATGTGGAACAACTTAATCTCTCATAAACTGCTGATGGAAATGTAACATAGCCACTTTAGAAAACAGTTGGGCAGTTTCTTAAAATGTTAAACAGACACCTAAAATATGATGCATTAATTCCATTCCTAGGTATTTACCCATTAGAAATGAAAGCACATATTCACAATTTTTTTTTTTTTTTTTTTGAGGCAGAGTCTCGCTCTGTTGCCCGGGCTGGAGTGCAGTGGCACAAGCTCGGCTCACTGCAAGCTCCGCCTCCCGGGTTCACGCCATTCTCCTGCCTCGGCCTCCCAAGTAGCTGGGACTACAGGCGCCTGCCACCATGCCCGGCTAATTTTTTGTATTTTTAGTAGAGATGGGATTTCACTGTGTTAGCCAGGATGGTCTCGATCTCCTGATCTCGTGATCTGCCCACCTCGGCCTCCCAAAGTGCTGGGATTACAAGCGTGAGCCACCGTGCCTGGCCACAAAATGTTTTTAATATAAATATTTACAGTTTTATTTGTAATACCCCCAAATGGAAACAACTCAAATGTTCATTGTCAAGTGAATGGATGAACAACACAAGCAAAACATTCTAGTCAGCAATAACAGGGAACAGGAATGGTACATGCCACAGCATGAATTTCAAAATAATTATACTGAAAGATGTCACACAAAAAACGTGTACAGATGATATGAGTCCATGCACAGTAATGTCAAGAAAATGCAAATTAATTTATCGTGTCAGAAAGCATGTCAGTGGTTGGTTGGGGATGGGAGGACGGGGAAAAGGGCTTATGAAAGGGTACAAGAAAATATTTAGCAGCCGCCAGGCATGGTGGCTCACGCCTGAAATCCCAGCACTTCGGGAGGCTTCACTTGAGGTTAGGCAGATCGCTTGAGGTTAGGAGTTTGAGACCAGCCTGGCCAACATGGCGAAACCTTGTCTGTACTAAAAATACAAAAATTAGCCAGGCATGGTGGTGGCTACCTGCAATCCCAGCTACTCAGAGGCTGAGGCAGGAGAATCGTTTGTTCCCAGGAGGTGTGTTCATGATTCTGATTGTGGTGATTGTTGATGGTTTCCCAGGTATATACATGGTGAGATATAAAATTGCACTGTTTAAATATGTGCAGTTTATTGCATAATATCATGATTCATGTTAAAAATTTTAAAATATTGCCTATGATATCTGTTTGAACATTTGAAACAATCATTAAACCGAGAGAGAAACACTGTCAAATTTGGTGAGAATGTACTTAACCCTATGTGTAATAGCAAAAGTTGACAATCTAAATTATCAGTAAGTGACTACTTAAATAATGTTATAACACACAATGGGATATTGTGCAGCCATAAAAAATAGAAAATTTGTCTATGTATTCATGAAGAAAGATGTTCAGGTATATTGTTAAGTGAAAACGGCAAGGAGGAAAACAATGTGCTTAGTACTATATGATTCGTATAAAACGGAAAGGTATTAAGTGTGTGTGAACCTGGGTGTGGTGGCTCACACCTGTATTCCCAGCACTTTGGGAGGCTGAGGCAGGTAGATCACCTGAGGTCAGGAGTTCGAGACCAGCCTGGTCAATGTGATGAAACCCCGTTTCTATGAAAAATACAATAATTAGCCAGGTGTGGTGGCACATGCCTGTAGTCCCAGCTACTCGGGAGGCTGAGACACAAGAATCACTTGAACCTGGGAGGCAGAGGTTGCAGTGAGCTGAGATTGTGCCACTATACTCCATCCTGGGTGACAGAGCAAGATTTGGTCGCAATAAATAAGTAAATAAATAAATAAAGTTAAATTTAAAAACAGACAAAAAATTAGCCGGGCATGTTGGCTCACACCTGTAATCCCAACACTTTGGGAGGCCGAGGTGGGCAGATCACCAGAGGTCAGGATTTCAAGACCAGGCTGGCCAACATGGTAAAATCTGGTCTCCACTAAAAATAAAAAATTAGCTGGGCGTGGTGGCATATGCCTGAATCCCAGCTACTTGGGAGGCTGAGGCATGAGAATTGCTTGAACCCAGGAGGCAGAGGTTGCAGTGAGCTGAGATTGCACCATTGCACTCCAGCCTGGGCGACAGATCAAGACTCCATCTCAAAAAAAAAAACAAACGGTATTAAGTGTTTGTATGAGTGTGCATGCTTATATCCTTGTGTGTGTGTGTGTGCGCGCGCGTGTGTGTGTGTGTGTTAGTATAGGTATAAAGAAACTTTGGAACAATATACAAGAACCTAATAACAGAGAGGTCATCTGGGGTGGGGCTACAACATAGGCGTGGTTGTTCGTTTATTTTGAGACGGGGTCTCAGCAGGTCACCCAGGCTGGAGTGCAGTGGTGTGATCACAGCTCAAGTGCAACCTTGATCTCTTGTGTTCAAGTGATTCTACTGCCTTCGCGTCCCAAGTAGCTGGGACTAGAGGCATGTGCTGCCACGCTCAAATAATTTTTAAATTTTTGGTAGAGATGGGACCTTGCTATGTTGCCCAGGCTGGTCTCAAACCCTGGGCCCAAGCAATCCTCCCATCTTGGCCTCCCAAAGTGCTGGGATTACAGGTATAAGCCGCTGCTCCCAGCCTAGGTGTGGTTATTGATGGAAGCTGTACAAACAGGTGTGGAAAGGCTTCTTTATATATACATACATATTTTTCCTGTTCCTTTTCTCTTGTCACATACGCAATTTTTGAACCATGTGAACGTATTATACATTTGTAAAATAAAAATAAAAATAGTAGTGATTAAAATTGTTAAAAGAATCAGGATAATTACATATAAATACCTAGAAAAACTGGAAGTAAAATATCACTGGGTTGTGAAATTAAAGTAATTTTAATTTTCTTCTTTGTGCTTTTCTGTGATTCCCAAATTGTCCAAAACAAATGTGTGTTACTTTCAAAATCAGAAGAACAAAAATAGATGTTGCTTTAAATAAAGAAGAAAAACAAAAAGGAAAAGAATAAGATGCCATGAAGATACCATGAAGTGATCAGAAATTTTTTCATTAAAAAGAAGAGTCAGATGGCTGCTGCGGCTCACGCCTGTAATCCTAGCACTTTGGAAGGCTGAGGTGGGCGGATTACTTGAGGAGTTTGAGACCAGCCTGGGCCACATGGCAAAATCCCATCTCTACAAAAAATACAAAAATTATCTGGGCGTGGTGGCGTGTGCCTCTGGTCCCAGCTACCCGGGAGGCTGAGGTAGCAGGATCGCTTGACCCGGGAGGTAGAGGTTTCTGTGAGCTAAGATCCCACCACTGCACTCCAGCCTGGATGACAGAGTGAGATCCTGTCTCAAAAAAATAACAATAATAAAATAAAATAAAAAAGAATAAAAAGTCAAATAGCTCTCCCTCTGTATGGATAATAAATGGGTCTATGAGAAAAGGGCTGTAATTTAAAAACTAGGCTGGGTGAAATGGCTCATGCCTGTAATCCCAGCACTTTGGGAGGCCAAGACGGGAGGATTGCTTGAGGCCAGGAGTTAAAGACCAGCCTGGGCAACATAACAAGACCTCATCTTTATTTTGATTTTTTGAGAGAGTCTTGCTGTGTCACCCAGGCTGGAGTGCAATGGCATGATCTCAGCTCACTGCAACCTCTGCCTCCCAGGTTCAAGCAATTCTCCTGCCTCAGCCTCCTGGTAGCTGGGATTACAGGTGTGTGCCACTTCACCCAGCTAATTTTTGTTCTTTTTTATTTTTTATTTTATTATCACTATTTTTTGTTTTTTCTTTTTCTTTTTTTTTTTTGGAGACAGAGTCTTGCTCTGTGCCCTGCCCTAGGGTGGAATGCAGTGGCATGATCTCGGCTCACTGCAGCCTCCGCCTCCTAGGTTCACACAATTCTCCTACCTCAGCCTACTGAGTAGCTGGGATTACAAGCGTGCACTACCACACCTGGCTAATTTTTGTATTTTTTTTTTTTTTTTCAGTAGAGACAGGGTTTCACTATGTCAGGCTGGTCTCAAACTCCTGACCTCAAGTGATCTGCCTGTCTCGGCCTCCCATAGCGCTGGGATTACAGGCGTGAGCCACCGCCTGTAATTTTTTAAATTTTTAGTAGAGATGGGGTTTCGCCACATTGGCCAGGCTGGTCTCAAACTCCTGACCTCAACTGATCTGCCTGCCTCAGCCTCCCAAAGTGCTGTGATTACAGGACCTTGTCTTTAGAAACACACACACACGCAAACACACACACAAACCAAAAACCTAGATGACAAGTATGTGGGGCCTCAGAGTTGCTTTCTCCTTCAGAAATCTATTCCTTAGAAACAATAACAAAAAATTAGAGCCAACATCTATTTTATGTTCTCAGCAAGACTGCAGTGGATTCTACATCTATGTAACTTGATCAAGTTGTCCTAGAAAAGGAGCAACAAAGAAAGATGGAATGGAGATGAGAGAGGTGGTTTTGAAATGAAAAGTCACAAAGGAGAAACTGAATGGCAGACTGTATATGAAGATCATTGAATTAGGGAAAATAAACTATGATTTATCCAACAGAAAGAAACCTTAAAAAATGATTTAAAAGTTTGCAGAGGGCTGGGTGCAGTGCCTCAAGCCTGTAATCCCAGCACTTTGGGAGGTTGAGGTGGGAGGATCGATTGAGCCGGGAGTTTGAGATCAGCCTGAGCAATATAAGGGAGATCACCATTTCTACAAAACAATTAAAAAATTAGCTGGGTGTGTTGGTATGTTCCTGTGGTCCCAGTAACTCAGGAGGCTGAGGCAGGGTTGCAGGGATCGCTTGAGCCCAGGAGGTCGAGGCTGCAGTGAGGTATGATCCTGCCACTGCACTCCAGCCTGGGTGGCACAGCAAGACTCAATCTCAAAACGAAACCAAAAACAAAATAAAAAAAGAGAGGCAGGAAAAGGCATATGGAAGACAAATCCCTTAGCTACACCCTACAAACAATCAGAGTCACTAAAAGAAAGAAAAAAATGGTGGTGGTAAAGAAGAGGAGGAAATAATGAAAGACAACTTTCTTAATCTATAGAAAGAATTTAAGTTGATATAGTTGATCAAGGAGCCAGAAATAACAAATCTAGAATGGCCTTGAAAACATAAGCAGCCTAGAAATTTACAGAATCTTGGGGAAATCTCTGACATTCTACAGGTTCAATTTTTGCTAAATCTGGCTTGGCAAGCCCCCTGCTGACATTTTAACACTACTGTTAATGACAGGAAGTAGGACTGAGAAATTCCAGCTAAGCATGGTGGACCGAATATTCTTCCTTCCCTCTCCAGAGTGCACTGTAATGATAATAAAGGGTCAAACAAGGCACAGACAGGGAGAGCAGAAGAGGAAATAATTGCAACACATTTTTGAAAGGTGAAATTCATGTGAACAAGGGGTAAGCTGACCAGAAAACCAGAAGTCTGAATCAGAAGCCTAAAAACCAGATGACTCATAACCTAGAAGCCTAAAGTGAATCGGAATATGCAGGCAAGAGAGAACTCTAGGCTGGGCGTGGTGGCTCACGCCTGTAATCCCAGCATTTTGGGAGGCTGAGGTGGGTGGATCACCTGAGATTAGGAGTTTGAGACCAGTCCGACCAATATGGCAAAACCCTGTCTCTACTAAAAATACAAAAGTTAGGTCGGGCGTGGTGGCTCACACCTGTAATCCCAGCACTTTGTGAGGCCGAGGCAGGCGGATCATGAGGTTAGGAGTTCAATACCAACCTGGCCAAGATGGTGAAACCCCGTCTCTACTCAAAATTCAAAAATTAGCCAGGTGTGGTGCTGTACGCCTGTAATTCCAGCCACTTGGGAGGCTGAGGCACAAGAATTGCTTGAACCTGGGAGGTGGAGGTTGCAGTGAGCTGAGATTGTGCCATTGCATTCCAGCCTGGGCGACACAGATAGATTCCATCTTAAAAAAAAAAACAAAAAACAAAAAACAAAAACTAGTGGGGTGTGGTGGCACACACTTGTAATCCCAGCTACTCGGGAGGCTGAGGCAGGAGAATCGCTTGAACCTGGGAGGCGGAGGTTGCAGTGAGCTGAGATCGGGCCATTGCACTCCAGCCTGGGGGACAAGAGCAAAGCTCCATCTCAAAAAATAAAAAGTAATAAAAAAAAGAACTCTGAAAGCAAGAATGTAGATAGGGCCAAAGGGATGACACAAAGCAGCTCACCTTGGCAGAAGATTAGAGGCTTAATCTCTGGGGAGGTTCAACTAGAGCAGTGGTTCTCGACCTTGGCTGCACATTTGAGTCACTTGGAGAGATTTTAAAAGACTGATGTTCAGACTACCCCAGCAGATGTATTAAAGTAAAACTCTGGGTGAGGTATATAGCCTTCAGTATGTCTTAAAGCTCTCCAGGTAGTCCCAAATAGGCAGCCCTTTTGGGTACCAAAGAACAGAAGGACTCTGGACTTGAGGACATCAAGTGCACAGGGGTGTCGTCCTGGAAAGAGCAGGTTGGAGTCTGTCTATATATACTGAATGGAAGCCTACTTGGCTCCAAAACATTCCTGGTAGCTAGATTTGTAATTATACTATAGCTTTTCAACCCCATTCTAAAGAGTGGAGGATTCCCCTCTGGGAGAAACTAAACCCAAGAAAAAATGTCGGGAAGATCCTCAGTGAAGTGGTACACTCAGATCACTCTACAATAGAACTCTCTTGACATCTCTCACACATTTCTAACGCGAAGGGTGGAAGGAAACCTCAAGAAAACGAACATCTTTACAAGTCTTATTATAGCCATGAAAAAGCATAGAATGTTATGAAAAGGGGAACAATCAAAAAATGAAAAAATAGAACCCTAAGAAATTATAACTATGGGCCGGGCGTGGTGGCTCACGCCTGTAATCCCAGCACTTTGGGAGGCTGAGGCAAGTGGATCACTTGAGGTCAGGAGCTTGAGACCAGCCTGGCCAACATGGTGAAACCCTGTCTTTATTTAAAAATACAAAAATTAGCTTGGTGCAGTGGCAGGCATCTGTAATCCCAGCTACTTGGGAGCCTGAGGCAGGAGAATCGCTTGAACCCGGGAGGCGGAGGTTGCAGTGAACAAGATTGTACCATTGCACTCCAGCCTGGGAAGACAGAGCAAAATTCCATTTCAAAAAAAAAAAGTAAATATGCCAGCAGAAGTAAAGAATTGAAGTGTTGAGGAAACTTCACAATGAAAACTATGAATGGAGGCTGGGTGCAGTGGTTCGCGCCTGTAATCCCAGCACTTTGGAAGGCCGAGGCAGGTGGATCACTTGAGCCTAGGAGTTCAAGACCAGCCTGGATAACATGGAGAGACCCTACTTCTACAAAAAATAAAAAATTAGCTGGGTGTGGTGGCATGTGCCTGTGGTCCTAGCTATTCAGGAGGCTGAAGCGGGAAGGTCGCTTGAGCCCAAGAGGTGGAGGCTGCAGTGAGCTATGACTGCACTCCAACCTGGTCAGACAAAACAAAACAAAACAAAAAACAAGAATGGAAAATAGTAGAGGATCAGTCCAGAAAATCTAATATCAAAATAATGAGTCCCAGAAAAAGAAAGCAGAAAAAAATTGGAAGGGAGAGTATTATCCCACAAGTAATAAAAGAATGTTTCCAAGAAAATAATAAAAAACATCATTTCATGAAAGACATGAAAGAAAGGGCTTATAGAGCACTCGGCAAAGTAAATTTTTTTGAGGCCGAGTCTCGCTCTGTCGCCCAGACTGGAGTGCAGTGGCGTGATCTCGGTTCACTGCAACCTCCGCCTCCTGGGTTCACGCCATTCTCCTGCCTCAGCCTCCCGAGTAGCTGGGACTACAGACGCCCGCCACCTCACCCGGCTAATTTTTTGTATTTTTTGGTAGAGACGGGATTTCACTGTGTTAGCCAGGATGGTCTCGATCTCCTGACCTCGTGATTCGCCCGCCTCGGTCTCCCAGAGTGGATTACAGGCGTGAGCCACTGCGCCCGGCCGGCAAAGTAAATTTTAGTCACAACATCATCATCACAACATTGGATTTTCTAAATGTACCTAGGTTAAAAGGAAGTTACCAAAGCATCCTGGGAGGGGAAAATATTGCAAAAATTGCTTATAAATGGATTAGGAGTGAGAATAGCTTGAACCCCTGGTCAGCAACGCCAGAAGCAGGATTATGATAGAGAAATGCCTCCAGGTATGAATGCAAATGATTTCCAGTGTAGAATTCTATGCCCAACCAAACCATAAATCAAGTGTGGGGGTAGAGTAAGACCATTTGTGACATTTTAGGCTCTGAAAAATTTTACCTCTCAGGTACTCTTCCGCAGTAATTTACTAGAGCGCGTGTCCTCCACCTCAAAAGAGGAAGCAAACCTAGAAAGAGAAACACACAAGATGGAAAGCAAAGATCCAATGCAGAAGAGTGGGTGAGGGCAAGTCCCAGGAGCAGGCAGTTTTGGGACACATCTAGAGGGCAATCAATATTTGTTGTTGTTGTTGAGACGAAGTCTCGCTCTGTTGCCAGGCTGGAGTGCGGTGGCGTGATCTCGGCTCACTGCAACACCTGCCTCCTGGGTTCAAGCAATTCTCCTGCCTCAGCCTTCCGAGTAACTAGGACTACAGGCGTGCGCCGCCACTCCCGGCGCATTTTTGCATTTTCAGTAGAGACGGGGTTTCACCATGTTGGCCAGGATGGTCTTGATCTGACTTCAACTGATTTGCCCGTGTTGGCCTCTCAAAGTGCTGGGATTACAGGCATGAGCCACCGCGCTCGGCCTTTTTTTTTTTTGCGGGGGGGACGGATTCTCTCATTCTTGTCTCCCAGGCTGGAGTGCAGCATTGCGATCTTTGATCACTGCAGCCTCCACCTCGCAGGCCCAAGCGATTCTCCAGCCTGTCTCCAGAGTAGCCGGGATTACATGGCGTACGCCACCACGTCTGGCTATTTTTTTTTTTTTTTTTTGTAGAGACGGGGTTCCACCATGTTGGCCAGGCTGGTCTTAAACTGCTGACCTCAACTGATCCGCCCACCTCGGCCTCCCAAAGTGCTGGGATTATAGGCATGAGCCACCGGGCCTGGCCCCAATTTTTATTAGACAGGTAGAAAGAAGGTTCTGGGAGGGATATCCCCAGAAAAAAGGTAAAACTGATGAACACTTATTTGAATATCCTGGGAGGAGGTTTGTTTCCAGTGATCCATAGAAAATCAAACACTTTTAAAACAGGAGTTGTTATTAATTTCAGGAAAAACAACATTTTACATGAAAGCAATCCTACTATACCAAGTGACTTAATGTGGAACTGTTTATATAGATATATAATAATGTACGCCGCCATTTTTATTTAATCCAAATGGCAAAACTTTGAGAGGATGGGAGAGGGTAGAGGTGTATATGTGTGTGGGTGTTGCTAAAGTCAATTGTAGCTCATACTTGAGACTGACAAATCAAGAAATAGGAGGAGTATGTTATTTACATATAACATTCTTCTTTTTTTTTTGTGAGACGGAGTCTCGCTCTGTCACCCAGGCTGGAGTGCAGTGGTGCGATCTCGGCTCATTGCAAGCTCCGCCTCCCGGGTTCACGCCATTCTCCTGCCTCAGCCTCCGGAGTAGCTGGGACTACAGGTGCCCGCCACCACGCCTGGCTTATTTTTTAATAGCGACGGGGTTTCACCATGTTAGCGAGGATGGTCTCGATCTCCTAACCTTGTGATCCGCCTGCCTCGGCCTCCCAAAGTGCTGGGATTACAGGCATGAGCCACTGCGCCTGGCCTCTTTTCTTTTTTTAAAGAAAGAACTAGCAGAGTTGAAATTGCCTCTAAAGAATTAGTCAGGGTATAATTAATTAGAGCAGGAGAATGAAGTTTTTGTTGTAAGTCTTGAAGAACCTTATGACTTTTTAAACAATGTACAACTTCGTTAGAAAAATTAAAAAATTCTTAAAGCCTGCAAAATTGAGAATGCGTTATGATCTGGGCAAATTTAATGAAAATGCTAACTACCACAGACATATCCTGGTAGAAACATCAATATGGCGGGGTGGGAAGATGGAGAATCACGAGAATCACACTGGTTTTGGACTTACAGTTAACTCTAAACGCCTGAAGGCACCAGAACTTTGTTTTGTTGGCATTTCTGTTTTATTGTTACTGGTTTTTTTTTTTTTTTTTAACAGGGTCTCACTCTGTCACCCAAGCTGGAGTACAGTGGCTTACCGCAATCTCCACCTCCCAGGTTGGAGCGATTCTCAGCCTCCCTAGTAGCTGAGATAACAGGTGCACACCACCACACCCAGCTAATTTTTTTTGTATTTTTAGTAGAGATGGGGTTTCACCATATTGGCCAGGCTGGTCTTGAACTCCTGGCCTCAAGTGATCCACCTGCCTCAGCCTCCCAAAGTGCTGCGATTACAAGCGTGAGCCACCGCGCCTGGCTGCTAGTGGCATTTAAATTTTTCAGATGTTTACTGATCATTTGTGTAATAGTTGAGATTGTAATTTTAAAAAATTGCAGAGGGGGAAAGAGTTGCTAGTTTAAAGAACAAGCAGCTTCTTCTGCCCTCTAATGGCATAATTCATCCTTGGTTCAGAAAAATCATGCCTAACTTGAGTTTCAGAGATGAAGAACCTACGATGCAGAACAGAAAAGAAGGGACGATGGTGTGCACAGGAAGATGAGAGGATGTGATGTATTCTCAGAAAATAGGCAGAAATGTCACAAAATGTATAAAGATCGAGACTCTACCATAATGAGAAGTGCTGAAGGGAAAAATCAGCACCAGGAAGAGACATCAGAAAATTAAAAAGAAGCAAACCAGGATAAACCAGATCTCATATAACCATAATCAAAAATATCGGGGAAGCTCCTGGGCTTCCAGTTGAACTGGCCAGTTGAAATAATAAACTCCTAACCTATCAAAAAATGGTCATCCAGGAATTTAATATGATAGGTCAAAACACACAATTATCAACATTTTATTTAGGTACCAAAATTTATATAAAAGAATATTTTAAATCCAAAATATATAAAATTTTGGATAAGCAATATTTAATCTGGAATTTTAAGATGTGATTTTTTTTTCTCCAAGTGGTTAACCAGTTCACTCAAAGCTTATTGAAAAACCTATCCTTTTTCACATTTACTTATGCTGAAACTGTTATTATATTTGGGCCAGTTTATTGTGTTTTATTCAATTCCACTGACTTGTCTGCCTCTTCTAGCACCTGTGCCATAATGCTTTGAAAATGGTGTATTTTTCCCCCTTCAGCCCCCATAATAGCCAGGGGAATGAGGGCTGTGTGGTCCGGCCTCCTTCCTGGCAACAAGACCAGCTATAACAAATCTGTCTCTGGACAGAATCTTTCTCCATCCCCATCAACATGGTAGCCTACGCTTCAGGTGTCCTTTGTGCAATTTTCATCGTATTTAAAGTGACTTCAAAGGAAATCATCTTCATTTGCTCCATGGCCCATCCCTGTTTCTTGAGATGATGGTGTATTCCTAATACCCAAGATCTTCTATTCAAGCTTCCCAAGAGGCCATCTGCCTTCTCAAGGAGAGAACGGTCAGTTGTCTTTATTTCACCTTCTCTCCATTAACAACAAAAAACTTTTAAGATGTGGTGCTATGGCAGAAATGTCGTATTTTTAGCTATGTCTGCCCCTTCTGTCTTTTCCTGAGTTTCTAGCACTAATACGGTTTTCCCTGGCTTCATTTTTCCTATTTGTTTTTATTGGTTTTAGTTTTCAGGATACAAAAAGAATCAATCTACCAGCTTTCTATATCATTAAGCTAGGTAAAAACATATATTAACAATTATCAAAATTTTGTTAATGGGCCAGGTGTGGTGGCTTATCCCTGTAACCCCAGCACTTTGGGAGGCCCAGGCAGGACGATTTCTTGAGGCCAAGAGTTTGAGACCAGCCTGGGCAACACAGCAAGACCTATCTGTATAATTTTTTTTTTTTTTAATTAGCCAGGCATGGTGGCACACACCTGTACTCTCAGCTACTCATAAGGCTGAGGCGTGAAGATTGCTTGAGTCCAGGAGGTTGGGGAAGCAGTGAGCTATGATTGTGCCACGGCACTCCAGCCTGGGCAAGAGAGAGAGAGACTGTCTCTAAACAAAAACAAAAACAAACCCCCCAAACCCCCCAAAATTTATTAAGCTTCCAGTTGTTTCTACCAAAAAATGGTATTTTAAATTCTAAATGTATGTCCATTCTCATATTAAAATCTTAACACAAAAGACTTTAAAAATAAAAACCTAAATTGAAAACATTCACACTGGCCAAACCAACTTCATAGTAAATTACAAAACAGCCACATTTCAAGCAAAGTGGAAAAGCAAGATTCATGCTGGTATTGGCTTTAATATGAGATCACTGTTCACTCTTCATTAAGTTTAATAAAAGGTAAAGTGCATAAAGGAATTAGCAATAGTTATTTCTACAAAGTCCTTTTAACATGATCCTAAAAATAATCTCAAAGGCTTTTATCAAAGAGGAGCCTTGATAAGCTGTTTATACTTTAGATCCATTACTGAAAGAATTTGCCTGAAATCTTTGAATATTCCTATTAACTCTATTTCTTTCAGATCCGTATGCTGAAGTTATTCACATACAGCAGCTCCATAGTACACTTTCTCAAGGATTTAAGTAGGTGACCTTAAGTCTGTTCTTTCTTGACCATTCCAATTCTCAAAATTAAAAAGGTTTGTGGAAAAATGTAATGTCAAAGGATGTGTTTATGATATAAAGAAAATGCAGGGTATACACTTGCTCTCTATATTTTATATATACACGCATATATATACATATATATATACATACATACTATATATAGGAAGCTTTTTTCTAGTTAAAAGTAAGACAACTGCTGAAGCTAAAGTAAATGAGCAGTGGTATAAAAAGTCTCAGAAAGGACAGAGGTTTTGGTTCTATGTCTAGCTTTATACAGTAAGAACAGCATTCATTAAAGGCGCTGAAAGACAGGGAAAGTGGACAAGTACACAGAAACACTTGCGCAGACGGGGATGAATAAACTATTAAGTTTATTAAGTAGCTTTTTGCCCCTCTGAAATCCTGCCTTAAATAGTTTGGAGCGGGTTTCGCTCCCTTCATTTGCCATGCTGACCCAGGCAAACGAGTGATTTTTAAGCTTCTGATTTTAACACTCTGGAGTATTCTTGGCACACAGAAACGCCTCGGTCCTTGAAGGATACTACTTTTCAAACCTGTAGGCGGCCAAAAATTAATCCCTCCCTTGAGAAACAGACACATCACCGGCTGTCTGTGAAGTCTGCTCTTATTACTAACTTCTACACATATGTCATATGTCTTTAGGCCAGTGTGTGGGTAAGAATTAATTTGCTTGGTAAAACATAATCTCAAAGTTTAAAACAAGGTAATTTCATTTTATTATTTCAAACATTTATTACTATGTACAAGGCATGGTTTGGCTTCCGGAATCTAAACTAGACTTTCTTTTTGTGGAAGTCATGCTCAGTCCGGTGAGGGAGATAACCAAACACGGCCCACAGAAAACAATTTGGAAGGTGTTACTACAGCATATGCAGGGATGCTACCGCACCTTAGGCATGTATGGGGGCTGGTGGGCACTGTGAGGGAATAATTCCCAAACAGCAACCTAACTCTTGAACAATGAGTAGGAAATTATGAAACAGGCAAAAGAGGAAGGAAATTCCAGCTGGATCAAACAGCTGAGTGCAAAAGATAGGGAGACATGATATGGTTCTGGGGATTGGCAAGAGGTGGAGTCTTACTTGCTGGTTTACTCTTCCACATGGTAGAGGCGAGTTGGATTAGTTAGGAGCTGGCTTGAATATCTAAGGCTGGACTGAGCCTTCACTGGCAGTGGACTTTCCTGCTTAACGTAACACAAGACATCAAGAGCCACTGGAATTAAGGATTAAATGAACTCCAAGCACCTGGCACAGTGCCTTGCAAATAAGTTACTTCTTAAAGTAAGTTATTAACAAAACTTTCGTTTTGTTAAGCAGTGTTCAGCATCTTAATCCAGGTTTGAAGGTTAGCTGTTTGGGTGCAGCAAGATGGGCAAGGAGCAGCAGGTTATGGGGATGGTAGTGTGTGGCTGAAACAACAGGGCACAGGATACTAGGGAAGGGAAAGAGTAGAAAGAAGAGAGACTGGGGGATGACTTGAAACTTCAGCCCCAAATAAGATCAACAAAGGATGGAGCTGGAAGACCAAGTCATGGAGGAAACATTGGAGCTTAACTACAGTGTTTCTCCAAGACAGGAATTGCCACGGGTGCTGAGTAACTAGAAAACTGTCATAGAAGTGACTGCAGTTAAAGAAAAGGTCAGTTTAAAGAACAATGAGCTTAGATAATGAAACTGACCTCAGATGATACAATGTATGACAGTTCTAGGTGCCAGATCCTATGAACGTGAGACATCTAATCCAGATTTTTGGTCCAGAATCTCAAGAACTGACAGTAAATCTAGTTGGGTTATTTTAAAGTAGAAATGGCAGTGTGTGTTGTGTGTGGGGTGGGGTAGAGTTGGAATGGTTAGGCCAGATATCCCATCCCGAGCAATAGGGGTGTCTGGGAGTAAATAAATGTAATCTAAGCATCACAACAAAAGCAGGGCCCATTAGAAGAAATTTAACTTGGTTCAGAGGCAGCATTTCCCTAATTCAGTTCTGAACAGCTTTCATGATCTTTACAGTACTTGCCTGTCATCTATACAACATTCTAAAATTTTGAGATGGAGTCTCTCTTGTCACCTGGGCTGCAGTGCAGTGGCACGATCTTGGTTCACTGCAAGCTCCGCCTCCCAGGCTCACACCATTCTCCTGCCTCAGCCTCCCGAGTAGCTCAGACTACAGGTTCCTGCCACCAGGCCCGGCTGTAGAGACGGAGTTTCACTGTGTTAGCCAGGATGGTCTCAATCTCCTGACCTCGTGATCTGCCCGCCTCGGCCTCCCAAAGTGCTGGGATTACAGGCATGAGCCACCGTGCCTGGCCAACGTTCTAAAATTTTAAAGTTACTTAATATTTTTAAAGCATTGCACTTAAAAAACATTCAAAAAAAAGTATGTCTGTATACCGCTTAAAATCAATGACCGGCTGGGCACGGTGGCTCACACCTGTAATGCCAGCACTTTGGGAGGCCGAGGCAGGCAGATCACCCAAGGTCAGGAGTTCAAGACAAGCCTGGCCAACATGGTGAGGCTGTCTCTACTAAAAATATAAAAACCAGCCGGGTGTGGTGGCGGGCACCTGTAATCCCAGCTACTCGGGAGGCTGAGGCAGGAAAATCCGCTTGAACCCAGGAGACGGAGGTTGCAATGAGCTGAGATCATGCCACTGCACTCCAGCCCGGCTAACAGTGTGAGATTCTGTCTCAAGAAAGAAAAAAAAAAAAAAAAATTATCTCAATCCCTACTTATACCACTGTTTCTAAAGTACCATTCCCACTCTCCCTCATTCCCCAAATCCTTTCAGTACATTTTCACTGTCCCCAGGTACACTTCCCAAACCACAGCAATAAAGGAAACTCATCATAATTACCACTTGCTTATCAACTGGGCAGACTGGTAGGCCACAAGCACTCACGGGTTTAGCTACATTCTACTTTATCAAGGAATTTAATACTCACTTACTAGGGTTTCCAGAAAAATACGTGGCCATAAACGAGTCACAATTCTGCATCTCTAATATTCAAATCCAAACCATTTTGAAAGTTCAAACTTCTAATTTCTATGTAATTCAAGACGCTCCTAAATTTATTTAACTACATCTCCAATTAATCCTGATTCATTTCTGGCCTCTACCACCTGCCCACCTATGAAGTGTTATCTTCAGTGTTTAATTTAGAATTTTGTATATTCAGTTTAACTTATATTAAAAACTAAGAATTTTAAAACAGGGAAATGGAGACACACATACAATCTCCGTCTGTGGGTTAACTATATAAATATGGCACTACTTTCTGTAAATAATGCAAATACTCAACATTTGAAAAGTTTACTGAAAACTTTTATTGTAATCAAAAAGTGACATAACGGGGTTGTAATGAATTCAGCAAATCATTCTGCTGATATTTTAGAACTTATATCAGCTTTTGCCAGGCAATTAAAAAAATTCAAATGTGAAAATTTCACATTACAGTAAACTCCACCCCAACTAATTAATGGTGGTTAAAAATAATAGGCCCTAGCAAAACCTCTCATGTTACATGGTCACAACTCACAATTCTGTACAAAAGTTCGTGTTATAAAGCTCTGATGTAAAAATCAAATAATCAAGCAGCAATATTTTAAGTGCAGCACAGGGTCTTCCATGTCATTATTTACAAGGCTTGAATCTCTTTACATTATAACAAAATTTAATACAGATGACTTAGTAATTAAGTCAATTTTTAAGATCTGTCCTTTTACACAGTGACAGATTTCACTTTTTGGTCATCTTTCTCCTTCTCCTTTTCTTTATCTTTGTTCTTCTTTGACTTCTTTTTCTTGTGTTTGTGTTTTTGGCTTTTTTCCAATTCCACTTCAGTGCCTGCATGTTTCTTATGCTTCTTATGCTTTTTATGTTTCTTGTGTTTTTTCTTTTCCTTCTTTTTCTTCTTCTTCTTGCTGTCCTGACTTTCCGCTGAGCTGGCACTGCTACTGTGGCTTCGGGTCTGGCTTCCAGAAGGACTGTGGCTTCTGCTGGGGCTGACGCTGGGGCTGCTGTGGCTCTGGTTCCTGCTTATGCCCACCTGGACGACTGCTGCTGTGTCCAGGTTCTCTTTCGCTTTCTCCACTATTTTATCTTTCAGGTCCTTAGAAATGTTTCCTGAAGTTTCCTCTTCTTTTACAGAAATATTACTTTCACTGTCACTTTCATTATAGTCTGGTTCAAAAGCAGCTTCATCAGTTTCTCTAGTTAAGTCAGAGGAAAGTCTGGAGGAATGACTTAACTGGGGTTTAGGCTTGACAGTATTCTTGTCAGTTTGCCCAGTAATTTGCTCTTTTTCAACCTGTGTCTCTGGTGGGTTAAGTATATAAAGTAGTTTATTGCCACTTGACTCTTTATTGTTCCTTGCTTCTAATACATGCTTCTCACGATCCTTACAAGGATTTTTATCTACAGATTTTGTCTCTTCATTTGGGCGTTTAGTATCATAAGTGGCTTTGTGATCATGAGGTTTTCTGTCTCTTGAGGGACTAGAATTACTTTTTTTGGAATCTCCTATTCCTTTTTTAGGCAAATCTCTCTCTTCCCTTGGCTTATTTTTCTGTCCAGATGCAGAATCTTTATTCCGAGAAGGAGAGTCTTTTCTTCTTGTTAATTCATTCTTTTCATCTCTACGTTTGGAACTTGAATACTCTCTGGTGTCATAGTCAGTTTTTTTGTCTCTATTGGGAGTGAAGTCTTTATTTGAGGAAGCACGAGTGGAATCATGTTTATCTGAAGTTCTAGCCTCTTTGGAAGATTGAGACAGACTTTTAAAATTTCCTTGTTCATTCAGACGGTCCAAATTACTCTCTTTCTCTGGCTGAGTGTTGTTCTTCCTCTTTTCAGCGTTTTCCTTTTCCAACACTGAATAATCTCGATCTTTGGTTTTCCCTTTTTCACTAGATGCAGAGTTTTTTGAACTTTTAACCTCGTGTTGTATGATTTCATGGCTCACGTCCTTGGTGAATTTCTGAATTTTCTCTGACGGCTCACTTTCTTTCTCAGGATACTTGACTATATTTGATGGCTTGGTACTAACATTTTTTATAACACTAGCGGGTTTTCCTACACTTGATATAGGCTGTGTGGATTTAACATCTTCTTCTTCAGATTCAAAGTCATCTTTATCCCATTTGGATTGAGGAACCTGAATCATAATGATAACATCTTCAGCTGGTGCTGTATTGTCATTATTATATTCTTCCATCGTTTTAATCACAGTTCGCTTTGTATCTGTTTTTTCTTCAGATTTCCGCACAGGACTGCCTCCAGTTGAGCTCGTACTAAAAAGAATAACAATATTTTAAATTAATGATTTATTAATTATAAAACATTGATAAATATAAAAATCCTAACTTAAACACAAATGTCCTTTTAACTTAAAAAAAAAAAAAAAACTTATTCTGCCCTAAGGAAGACACACAATTTAAGATTATGATTGTATAAACACAAATGTGGCTCACCCTCAAAATCTACTTATAACCTTGTCTTTAGCAATTCCTTTCTTCAGACAACAAAAGACTAAATAAAACCAGCCTACTTCCCTAGATCAGCACATTCATAATTAATATAGAAAGCACAAGCATGGGTAAAACTGAAGAAAATCCTTCCCCCAAAAAACTTCCACACCCACCCCCTACATTCTGATACCTGGTATAATCCACTAGAGTTGAGCTGGATCCTTCAGTTCCAGTCACTTTTCGTCTGACCTTTGCTTTGACTTTTTCTTGTTTAACTTTGCTAGATGTTGACTCCAACTTTTCACAGGGTTCTTTTGTGTTAGATATATTTTCTGCACTTCCAATTTTCTTCCCAGTTTCTCTGTTGAGTTTGATTTTTTTGGCTGGAGCAGTTGAAGAAATTTTGTCCTTTTCAGGGGTCCTATCCATTTTTTCAATATCAGGTTCCATTTTGCGCTTTGGTGATGGTTTCACTATTTCAGTCACTTCCAGTTTCGAGATTTTCATTGAAGAAGACTCAAAATCCTTATCTACACCTTTTTCCTCAGTTTTTCTTTTTCTTTTTTCTCCCTTATTATCAAGTGGTTTGTTTTTCTCATTAGGCTTCTTGGTCTTTTCTTCCTTAGTTGTTAGCTTTTCTGATTTGACATCTTTGGAATAGTCCTTCTTCACTTTTTCCTCTTTGACTGGTTTTGTTTCTTGGTGTTCTTTTGCTGATTTAGAGTGAGCTTTCCTGGGCGTTCCAGTGATTTTTTCATCCTTCTGAGAGGAAGATGATGATTTAGCATTGTCAGTCTTTGGGGTCTCCTCTTTGGCTTTTTTAAGTGGAGGTTCAGATCGAGGAGATTTCTCACGTTCTCCATCTACTTTTTCTTGGGGTCCTTTAGCAGGTTTTACAATATTTTCTTTTTTGGACACAGCAGATCCATCATTCTTCCGTTTGGTTTTATCACCCTTTGTTTTTGGTTTATCCCTTTCTCTCTTGTCTTTTTCAGACACTGATTTAAAAGTGATGGATTCTGCATCCATTGGTTCATCTCTAACAGGTGTGGCATCATCTCTACTTGGGAGAACAAACAATGAGTCTGTTTTATTTTCTTCAACACCTGTGGGTTCTCTTGATTTCCTAGAAGTCTCTAATAACTCTGGGTTTAGAAAACCCTCACCTTCTTCCCCTTTTCTTCTTTTTCTGTGTTTCTTATGCTTATTTCCTTTACCATCTCCTGGAGCGTTTTCACTCTCCTTCTCTTTTGACTTTGTATTATCCTTCTGATTGTGTCCATCTCTTGCTGAAAGCTTTTCTGGATAGTTGCTACCTATGTTTCGACTTCTATGACTTTGCCCACCAACATAATCTTCTCTGCGGCCTCTTGTGAAGGGAGAATTCCTGATGTTAAGTGGTAAAAATCTCTCTGGAGAAAAGTTCTCTCTATTTGCTGAGGGTCTAGGCTGTGCTCCAGCAGCAAAACCTTTATAATATTTTTCATACCACTCTCTGTATTTTCTCTCCCATTCTCGATAGCGTTCTTTTTCAAATGGGTCTCTAAAGTCAACACTCCTCCCATAATAGGCTTTCATGTCATATGGTGGTGGAACTTCTCTGTATCTATTAAAATATTCACGTTCCGTTTCCCCTTGAGGCACGTTACGTTTATTAGGAGACTGTCCCCTAAACGCTTGAGGAGATCTTGATCGTGAATGATAGCGTCTATAAGGGGGTGACCTTGACCTAGATCGATGATATCCATGAGATCTAGACCGTGAGCGGTAATTGCGGCTCTTGCCTCTGCCTCTTCTGGGGTATGGAGGTGACCGTGAATAGGAACGAGAATGTGAGCGGCTGAATGATCGAGAATAAGAGCGTGAACGTGTTGAACCAGATCTTGATTTAGAATAAGTATATGAACTTCTTGAATACGAAGAACCACTATAGGGAGATTTAGACCTAAAAACAAAACAAAACAATAGTTGATAGTTGAGAAATACATACAAAATAAAACACAGACTCTCAGATTCTAGCATTCTTTCCTCACGGCTTCATCTGTCTTTATATCAAATTTCATCTTAGATGATTAAAGAGGTATAGTGACCTCTACTGGAATGGAATAAAGTACACAAATCAGAGCAATCACTTGTTACAAAACAAAAGTGAAGTCTTAACAATTAAGAGTGAAGTGCATTAATGTACCGTGAGTTATATGAGCTAACTAACATTAAACAAAATGTCAATTAATTTTAAATTTCACTTCCTATCTGAATATTGAAGTAGGAGTCTGTTTTTTGTCCTATACTGGCCAACAGCCTAGTTTAAAAGAAACATTTCAAGTGTAAGGATAAAAAATAAAGTCTTTTAAACAAACTTCCAGGGAATTTTTATAATTCACTTTTTCTATCAATAAAGCAATTCGTGTTCTATTACTACTTCATAATTACACAGGTTAATGTTCCAGCAAGAAGCTGTAGCCTTATGGTAAAAGGGTCCTGAGAACTGTTCTTTGGCTATTCCCCTATTTCTTTCCTTCCAAAAACATTTCCCAATTATTTGATACTATAACTTCAAGGGACAAGGGCAATTTAATCCCCACAACTGTTAGTTCTACACAATAGAATTTACACTGAGACATTATTTCAATGAACAGATATTGGGAAATAAGCTACATCTTCACTTCTACACACCTAGACCGAATCAGAAAAATTCGTAAGTGCAATGTTCTTTATATCCATAGCTAATCCCTGGATATTCAAAGTCCCATTTGTAATTCTGTTGTGAAGGCTTGCAAAACACTAACCTGGAAAATGAGCGCCTACGCTCCTTTTGAATCTTTTTGTATTCCATCAATTCCTTAGCAAAATCATTTGTAAACTCATCTAGCTTGGACTTTTTCTTTTCCCTAGTAAAATAAAGTTAAAGAGTGAAAGTTAACAAAAACCATTTAAGAAAACTAACAAGACAAATGTAATTAGATCATGAATGAAATGAATGAAATTGCCATTAGTTTTCCACTTTAAAACTATAAACTAGGAATCCCTGAGGAAGTTGCTTGTATGGCTTTGGTTTAAATTTTAGGTGAATTTCTCATACTAACTGGAAACACTGGAAAACGTTTCCAGACACCTATTTAATGTTATTATCAGAAAATGAAAAAAGTGTATAATAATTTCAAATTAGAATACATACTCTTCTTTTAGTCGTCGCTGCTCTCTATAGAATTCTTCCCTGGACAAAGGTGGTGCTTGTGTTGTTGGGATGGTATTTGAATGAGCTGTCTGCACTCCTGATGATACCCAAGGTGTTGATAAATTGGTAGGAGCTGGAGGAAACCCTGGAGGAGGGACACTATACCCAGCGGGTGGTGGCTGGCCAGGAGGAAACTGAGGAGAAAACTGTGGAGGAGGAACACCCGTAGGGAGAGGAAGTGTATGGGGAGGAGGCGGATACAAAGGAGGTGGTGGAACAGGTACAAAGACTGGAGTTGCTGGTAGTGACGGGCCTTGAGTCCTCTGTGATCTTTCGCTGTGGTGTCGCCCACGGTTTATACTTCTGGAGAAATAAATTCCAAGATATTACTTCTTCAAACTAAAGTCATCTGAGACAAGTAAGCTTATCTTTGCTATCCATAATTATTTTCAAACTTAAAAACACTGGAATAGAACCAACTATTCAACTAGTATAGAAACAGTACAATTTATTTGTAAAAATAACTCTACAACATAACGTAATTTTTAAGGCCATGTATTGACTGAGATGATGCAAGTTTATAGGACCTTCTCTACATGGAAATATTGTATTCAAAAGTTCTCTTTTATGAAGTTCAGATTGATTATCACTCCACTAATTACTACCTGTTACTTCCTAAACTGTCTTTTGAAGGAACTGACAGATTAATGCTGCTGTGACCTAGTTCTCCCCAAAAGTTTACTTATTTATTTTTGAGACAGAGTCTCACTCTGTGGTCCAGGCTGGACTACAGTGGTGCAGTCTTGGCACACTGCAACCTCCACCTCCTGGGTTCAAGCGAATTCTCCTGCCTCAGCCTCACAAGTAGCTGGGACTACAGATGCCTGCCACCATGTCCAGCTAATTTTTGTATTTTTAGTAGAGACAGGGTTTCACTGTATTGGGCAGGCTGGTCTCAAACTCCTGACCTCAGGTGATATGCCCAAAGTGCTGGGATTACAGGTGAGAGCCACCGCACCTGGCCCCAAAAGTTTAAATGAAGGAAAACCGCCTACTGTAACTTCTTTTTTGAGGGAGGAAGCAGGTGAAGATCATACAAAGCAGAATAAACTCTAGTTTTAACTTCTATAATTAACAATGAAAATATCAAGGCTTTCTCTCAAAGAGAAAGCATTCTCCTTTTTTTGGAGACAGACAGGGTCTCGCTCTGTCCCCCAGGCTAAAGTACACTGATGTGGTTATAGCTCACTGCAGCCTTGACCTCCTAAGCTCAAGTGATCCTCCTGCCTTAGCCTCCCAGGTAGCTGGGACCACAGGTGCATGCCACCATGTCTGGCTAATTTTTAATTTTTTTTTCTTGGTAGAGACAGAGTCTTGCTATGTTAACCAGGCTAATTTTGAACTTCAGGCCTCAAGCAATCCTTCCCCATCAGCCTCCCACAGCTCTAAAATTACCAGCATGAGCCATTATGCCTGGCCAAAACTCTTTTTATAAAGTTTTGGAGACCCCTTTATCCTGGTGGTGATTATGAACTAGACTAGCAGTTCTCAACTTTTTGGCACCAGGGAGCTGTTTTGTGGAAGACAATTTTTCCATGGACGGGGGAGAGGGGGGTTTCGGGATGAAACTGTTCCACCTTACAGGGCCAGGCATTACATTCTCATAAGGAGCGTGCAACCCAGATCCTTCACATGCGCAGTTCACAACAGGGTTCCATGCTTCTATGAGAATCTTAATGCCACCACTGAACTGACAGGAGTGGAGCTCAGGTGGTAATGCTTGCTCACCTGCTGTTCACCTCCTGCTGTGTTGCCCAGTTCCTAACAGGCCAAGGATGGGTAGTGGTCTGTGGCCCACGGTTGGGGACCCCTGACCTAGACAGTAAGATTCTTACTTCTCAGATTAATATTGCTTGTACCTGCCCACCAGGGCAGAAGCCTCTAACAATCTCCTGTCTCTTCTTTTGGAAAAGAGAGGGTGGGAGATGATTGGGACAGTGGAGTATAGAAAAGAAATAAATGCAATTCTTATTCACAGTTGGGAGCTGAGCTTGTTAGCTTTCATCTTAAATTGGTATCTTAAATATTGTCTGAGCCTTAATGACTTTCTTCTACTTCCAAGAGGGTAAATGCAAGCCAATATTCTGGGAGAAAGTAATCACTGGGAAGGAATATTAAAAATGTCTTAAAAACCATCATTTAAGGTACTATATATAATTTATTATTTTCTAGCCCTCTTTAAAGACAACTACCCAAGACTTAAGAGGGATAAGCACAATACAAACAAATGACCCCCTTCCCTCCTGCCACTGCTGTGCTTTTATTTCTTTGGTATTATATTTTCCTTTGGTGATACATACACACACACACACACACACCACACACACACACACACACATATATATAAAATAAGATGATTATTTTCCAAGATTTTTAGTATGCCTACCTGTAGCAGCTCCTCTCCCCTCTTCTAATTTGTTGTGGTGGAGAAACCAGATAGCCGAGTTTGTTGGAACTGTGTGGGAGAAAAAAAAAAAAAGGCTCAAGTATTTCTCCATGGGTATAATACATGACCTTTCCATGCATAGATGTTAAGACACCAATTTTAACTGCTCTGAAAACTTTTTCCTACTCCCCAATTCTTAAACTTGTTTCGGATAGAGTTGAATAAATATTATATTTACTTAAAACTAACTTTCCGCCACCAATTAACTGTATCATAAGAATAACTAGACTTCAAAAGAGATCACTTTATGTAATATTATATTTTAATTAGCATTCTATAAATTACTCTGTGAATTTATTGTTATATAGAAGGAAAAGAGCCCTTTTGTCTGCTGGGCACAATGAAGTCATTTTACATGTTAAGGTAGGTAGTGTCATTTCAAACCCAAACGAGGAAATGGATGTTAGGGAGTAAAACCACAGGACCACTGTCATACAGCTAGGAAATGAAGGAGATGGGATTCAAATCCAAGTCTACCTGTTTCTAAATCCTATGCTCCTTCTACTGATTTATCCTACTAGTAACTCATACTTTTAAGAATATATCAGTTTTCAATTGGATTATATAAACAGAAATAATTATATAAATAAAAATACATTAAGTAAGTCTGCTGATTTTCAATGCCATAAAACATCCCACAGAGAAAATCAAAGTTCTTTGTATTTTAGGGTGGAAAAAACATATCCTGTAGAATAAAAGACTTCATTTCAGACAAAAAAATTTTGTTTGGTAGATGTTAATCTTATTATGTATGTACTCAAATCAAACTTTGATCATCCAATCTAAGGATAGAAAAAGTTAAACCTACTAGAAAATAACTGACACCATATTTAAAATAACTTTTCAAGTAATCTTATCTACTCATTAACTGAAGTCCTGTCAAGATCCCCATTTGTTGGACATGAAAGTAGAAAAAAACTTTTAAAATTCTGTATTTTAGAAAAGATTTACTCATTTTTTTAAAAAACCCTCATATAAGCTTGATTTTTGACATTTTACAAAAAAAAAGTTAATCTGGCACATGAAAGTTTACAATAAAGAGCAGCGACCGACTGCCTAGTTTGGACCTTCCATCATCTAGTTTGCAGGCAATCATCAGAAGATTATTGTAAACATCTACTCACTGTTCCCAGCCTGGTCGACCACCACCTGGACGAGCAGTATTTATTCTTACTGGACCTAGAAGCAAAAAAATAAAAACAGTAGGTAAATATAAAATTGCACATTAAATCAAGCTAAAATTATTTTTTAAAGGGAAAAAAGTCTAAACCAAAGTCATTTTACTCACCAGTTGTGGGGATCAACTGTCCGTGCAATAAGGACTGTCCAAGCAAAGATGGGGTTCCAAGAACAGGCACCTGGTAACCCTTTGGAAACAACCACAAATAAACAGAAATAGTTTAAAAAAAAAAAAAAAAAAAGGAGGTAAAAACAAAATCAGAACAACAAAACCCTACTGTAAAAAAAATCCCAAATTAAAGCATCAGTAATATTTACCTTCTCTTCCATAAGAGCAGTAATTGCAATTGAGGAGGTTCCCTTTGAGTGCTCTGATGCAAGAGCTGCAGCTGGCAATATTTTATTATCAGAATCCCTTAAAAAAATATAAATTATAATACATTAAAAATCATCAGAAATGGACAATTACGAGTAAAAAATTTGCTGCTGTTTACCCATCACCTGCAGTAAGATCAGTTACGTGAAAGATGATGAATACTTTTGAGAAACAGGACAGAAGGCTGAAACTTTGAAGAGTTCTCTATATCTAAGTGGAAAAGTAAAATGAAGGACTCTCAAGAAGATATGATACTTATGACAGAAATCAGTTGCAAGAAAAGTAAAACTTAAAGAAAATCAAAGTGTGGCCTATGAAGACAAAAATCCCCCTAGGATTAGGAGTTAAGTTTTAGCTCTAGCTCTACCACTAAACTAAAAGGATAATCTTGGGCCAGCCATAGAACTCTCTGGGCCTATTCCCACTATCAACCAGATACATTTCACCAGATCAGTGGAATTTCTTAAATGTAAATGTAAAGGTTTCATCCTAAAGATTTTGCTTCAATATGTCTGAAATCGGCCTCTGACACCTACTTTTTTTTTTTTTTTTAAGAATTTATGAGACATTACATGGACAAAAGTCTCATTTCTGAAGTGGCAGGCTATGAGTCTTCACTATTATCCTACATCATAACGATGCTCCACAACAATCACTATTTCTGACTTCTCTACCTATCCAAATTGTTCTTACTCAAAACTACTCCTATCCAAAACTATCATTATGACCACGAGTGAATTCTCCCACCTCTGTTAAGTTCAGAGCTGTTATGGTATATGGCACATTCAACGTTTAACAGGAGCTGGTTGCAACCTGTGTAGTATTTGACCTCGGGATGCTTAATCCTCATTTGCCAAATGAATCTCCTTTGTTTTCCTCTTCCCCCAATAAGACTAAGTCATTTCTTACAAGTCATCCCACATTACTAAGCACAGTGGTCCACTAAGAAAGCTGTTAAAGTGATACTCAACAACAAAACACTACATCATTGACCTCATTTGGTTTCTAACAGTGAAAAATACATAGGCTTACCGAAAAGGTCCATCTGATTTTTCTGAATGAACTGATATTGATACTGTTGCAGTTATATCAGGTACAGGAGCTGGAGCAGAAGATGGATTTCCAGACACAGGAGGGGCCAAGGAAGACTGATTAGAAGTTAATGAAGATATAGAGGGAGTTGGGTGAGTTGATGAAGATGTCACTGGAATCATAAGAGGATCTTGTTGTCTTGATATTGGAGATCTCATCAGAGGCTGTAGGTTCCTCTGAATCAGTGGTCTTGGAGGTGGTATTGGGGGCGGTGGAGGAGGTAACTGTTTTCGTAGTCTTTTTGTATAACCAGTTTCATTTTTGAAGTTATTAACAGCCTACAGATACCAAGCATAATAATGCAGAAAAATGTTATGCAGTATTCACTGAAGTACAGTTAAATCAGTTAAAGAGTAAAAAGAATTTTTTCATAAAATGGATACAAAGATTTACCTGTCGTAAAAATTTATTGGCAATTAAAGCATCAGGAGAAACATCATTTTGATGACACGTTGGACATGTATGCTCATCTGATTCCAGGAGTGCTGTTCTTATACCTATGTATAAGATTTCAAATATTAATAAAAGCATAGTAGGACCTCAGTGTTTACGAAATGAATTAAAACTGAACATTTGTTCAGTTACATTACTGTTTTCCAAGCATGTTGTGCTAATCATTTCTTAGATTAGAAACTTAAGTAAAATCTCCCATCTTAAGTACCCCTCTGCTTTTTTCTATATGACCTATGCTACTCTAAAAAGAGAAGTCATAGCTGGGTGTACTGGCATGTGCCTGTAATCCCAGCTCCTGGAGAGGCTGAGACAGGAGAATCACTTGAGCCCAAAAATTCAAGGTCAGCCTGGGGCAAAATAGGAAGGATCCCCCACCTCATCTTTTTTTTTTTTTTTAAGGACACATTTAAACAAATGTCTGAATTGAGAGCAAAAGCACTCTTTCTTGAAGACTATTCTTTGTTTAGCTAGTAATTGGAATATTGCAGAAAACAAAAGAGACGTATGAGATAGTCTAGAAAGACAAAAATTTTACATGGCTAACTTGGGGTTTTTATTCTAGCCAGGAAATGAGATACCTACAGCACAGTACACGGCAGCAACACTAAATTACAGATATGAAGATTATGCTTCAATGTAGTAAAACTCCAGTAATATCAAGTGGTTTGTTAAATCTTAAGATATACTCTGAAACAAGTCTTTAGCAACCTCTTCTTGATTTTGGTCTTCACTGAAGAGGTCAAAAAATAAAGATTTACAGGTATCCAAACCATGGCCCTCTGAAGATAAAATCTGTAGATGCTCAAGTCCCTCAACTGCCCCAAAGGCATAGTATTTGCATGTAACTACTATGTACATCCTCTAGTATACTTAAATATTCTAGATTGCTTGTAATACCTGCTGCAATATAAATACTATGTAAATAATTGTTAATACTCTTATTTTAAAATCTGTATTAGTCTTTACTATTGTATTATTTTTTACTGTTTCCTTCCCCCCAAATATTTATGATCCGTGGTTGGCTGAATCTGCAGATGCAGAACCATGTGTATGAGGACTATATATTTCAAAACTACCTTCAAAAATGAAAAAGGTCAGAGCAGGCTTGAGCAAATTCTCAGGTTAACACTGATTTCTTCTGTGTAAGAAGGCACAAACTTAGGATAAGAGGCAGGAAAAAACTAAGTGCTAATATAAGTGATTTAAAAAGTCACAACTGCATGGTAAATGCTGGGTAATAAATACGTCTACAGACGCCAGGCGGTGGCTCACACCTGTAATCCCAGCACTTTTGGGAGGCCAAGGCGGGTGGCTCACGAGGTCAGGAGATCGAGACCATCCTGGCTAACATGATGAAACCCCATCTCTACTAAAAATACAAAAAATTAGCTAGGTGTGGTGGCGGGAGCCTGTAGTCCCAGCTACTTGGGAGGCTGAGGCAGGAGAATGGCATGAACCTGGGAGGCAGACCTTGCAGTGAGCTGAGATCACGCCACTGCACTCCAACCTGGGAGACAGTGAGAAGCAGGTCTTAATACACTTAGAAATATTAGGATAAGCTATTCACAATCCAGGAAGAGGATTTAGATACCACTTAAAAACATTTCCAGAATTATCTAAGGCCCAAAAAGGTTTTAAAATTCTGGATACCACTTAAAACATATAGAAAACAAAGTCTGTATTAAGAAAAACACCTCAGTATAGTCACCCTGATGAAGGTAGAGAAAGTGTTCAATTCTAGTATTTAAAAGGACAAAGAGGTTATTGTTTAACAAAGATACAGCAACAAAAACAGACTTCTCACTACTAAATGCTCATTGATCAACACTTGTCATCAACATTATTAATTTTATTATTAAAATATATGAGGTTGGGAAGAGCCATTCCAAGTAAATACAAATATTCTAAAATACACATCTTCCAAGATACAGCATTTCTTACATTCATCACAGTAACTGTTTCCACAGCAGGGAATCACAACAGCATCAGTCATAATATCCTTGCAGATGAGACACAACAATTCATCTGGGATAGGATCATCTTCTTCGGAGGAAGAAGATGGCTCCTCTGGCAAGAAGGGAGGTTTCTCTTTTTTCCCAATTGCATATGCTTCTCTGTAAAAGAAGGTTTTAGTGTTTTACCATTGTTAAGAAGGCAGAGTATTCATCCTACATGTTCTACTATTACATGATCGGAACACATAATTTAGCACAATGCTAAATTAGTTTAGACAAGCACCGTATCTTCTAAAATAAGGGAGTAATTATGTACAACCTCACCCTAAACAAAGACACAAAAGTCTAAACAAGTATAACAAAAAGAAGCAAGGAAATGCTATAAAAACAATAAAAGGATCTTAGAACCCATAACTCTAAGAACTGAGGGCCAGAAATAAGGCAACATGTTCTGTGCCATAAACTTCTATTTAAGTGACAAAGACAAGACTTGAATTTAGACAACACCATAATCACAATTTTTCCTACTCTATCAAGTTTCTTGAAAAAAATTAAAATTAAAATTAAAAATCCCAAAAAATCTCCCCTTCTCCACATCCCAAGTCCCTCAAACCTGTGAAGGTATTGGAGTAAATGCCACAAGATGGGAAATTAAAATTAGTACTGACATTATACAATTAAGGAACGATAGTTCAAGGGAAATATTATGTCATTGCCAAACAAATAATTAATAAAATGAGATACCAAAACCCATGATCTACTTATTAGTATTTTAAGTATTTTAAAAGAGGTTAATCAATTTATAGTCAATTAAGAAGCATTAGTGACTTAAATGATCAAAATATGTGTTACAAAATTGTAAAGTAACACCTCATTAGACATTCTAGGTCCAGTTTTTTGTAGAAATGCATTTTGCAGAAATGTTGGGCATTAAATATAGTATTAAAAAAATAAAAATAGCTATTCTCAGACTTGTCACCATTGCTTCTACGCCCCCATCTTCTCTGTAATCAGGCAAATTTGCAAAACACAGGTATCCCTAGAGAAACCCTTTCTATTTCATTCAGGAACAGAGTGTGTTTATCTCAATGCTGAAAATGAAAGAATCTCGGCTGTACAGAGTAGGGTACCTTAGGTGTGTTATTTGTGTTGCAGTTGCTCCATAGACATCACCACGATTCCAGAAATAAGTATCAATTTGCTTATGCCCCATTGTTCCCAATTTGTGAAAGAGGAGTCTCCCACTGCCCAAAAGAGAGAAAAAAAGAAAAAAAAAAAAAGAAAAAAAAGAGGAGAACAGAGGATAGAAAAAGAAACAGAAGAAGAGTCTGAGTTGCTTATCAGTGGTGTTAGTGAAGAGGGTGAAAGTTTCATTTAAAATATTTGGATTCCCATCTTTCCCCAGTATTTGCTGTGTGTCTGGCACAATTGGGCATTTGTATCTCAGCATTCAAAAGCAATGAAGTTAATTATTAGTTAGGGTTTACAGGTGATATTCATTTTTCCGACACAAATTTTTATTTAAAAAGTTTACATAATAAAGATGAAGCGGTCTGCTCTTGTGTCTGTAAAAATCATCAATTTCAAGCTAAAGTTGTTTGGAAACACC
The DNA here is from genome assembly GCF_009764315.1 of Trachypithecus francoisi. Classification (NCBI taxonomy): domain Eukaryota; kingdom Metazoa; phylum Chordata; class Mammalia; order Primates; family Cercopithecidae; genus Trachypithecus; species Trachypithecus francoisi. Next base: position 74,329,432 of record NW_022681455.1, read on the forward strand.
TATGAAATGTCTCTGAATTAGAAACAGCATAACAACAGACTGTTCAATGATGAACCACAAAAACACAGGATGGTGACTGATAAAAAATAGATGGGGGTGAAGTTGAGGAAGTGAGCAGGGTTGGGAGTTAAGGAAAACATTCTTATCTGTGAACGAAAACACTATTTACTAAAGTACATATTCAAAAACACAAGATCTTTTCAATACCATTCTACGGCATAGCTATTTTCATCATCATCCCCACCTGCTCACTACACTACACTTCAACAATATTTATAGCATGAAGCCGAGGAAAACTATTCTTATATATATATATATACACACACACACATATATATATATTTTTTGTCACTGAGAACAAGAACACCTATTCTGTAAATTGATGCCCTGAGGATTCCCTAACTTCACAATCTCCTGGACAACCTGTTAAAAATGTAGAATCAGGGTCTTATTACATAACTTCTAAATCAAAATCGGGGGCAGGGCAACCAGGATTTTTTTTTTTTTTTTTTTTGCCCAAGGTCACTCTACCTGGCCAGTCTTTTAACATATTTTTTCAGGAGATTCTTATGCTCAACAAAGTTAGAAAACGACAGTCCAAAGAACACTCACTATTGTGTTGTATAGCATGTGAATTAACAACTGTTGAAGGTAATCCAAAAAGTAACTGACTACATTAATAAAAGCAGATAAAATGGGAAGTTATCTAGTTGAACCCTGACACTAAATTTTCATGTCTGTCCATTTCATTAAAAACTGGTTCATAATATAAATCTGAATAGACATTAAAAATGCGCATTAAGGGCCAGGCACGGTGGCTCACACCTGTAATCCCAGCACTTTGGGAGGCTGAGGCGGGCGGATCACGAGGTCAGGCTAACATGGTGAAACTCCTAACACATCCTGGCTAACACGGTGAAACTCTGCCGCTACTAAAAAAATACAAAAAATTAGCTGGGTGTGGAGGCGGGCGCCTGTAGTCCCAGCTACTCGGGAGGCTGGGGCAGGAGAATGGTGTGAACCTGGAGGAGCTTGCAGTGAGTCAAGATAGCGCCACTGCACTTCAGCCTGGGGGACACAGTGAGATTTAGTCTCAAAAAAAAAAAAAAGGCATTAAGGTGTTTTATAGAGCTATAGTTTATCAGAACTAATGGTTTATAAAATAAACCTTACTTGAGAATCTTAAGACTCACATGGCATATCCAAACTTATTCAAGCTACTTCAGTATTTCATTTACGCCTGACACTTAAATTTGCCTCAACATCATGCAGAGCTTTTATTCTTAAGCCTCCTGTTTCTCAAAATGATTACAATCTGTTTTGTTCACTTAAAAATGCAAGTAGCATATATAATAAGAGTATGTGGGAGTATGTATGTGAATGAGGAAGAAAGCAGGGAATGACAGAAAAAGAAAAAATTAGAAGACTACAAGGGAAGTGGCACTCACTGATAACAAAAATCCCCAAATCCATTTTAAATTTGCTTTAAATGGAGCAGACTGCAGCCTCACAGAAATGCAAGGTGTAGAGACTAATGACCTTGGTATACAAAGTTCTCAAGGAATCCAAGTAGCCAAGTTACAAGCCCAAGATTAAAACACTATACCCTGGGACTGGAGTCTCCAAAGGTCATACCTAATTTGCATACTTACGCATCTATAGTTGGTATTGCATATTTTCCAGTGTTGGTTAGCATTGCACCTTTCATGTTAGGATCTTTCACTTCCATCATGAAACTTCTGGGAATTCCAGTGCTCTTTTTAATCCTAGGACCAGATTCAAAGTTTTTATCCTATTCAGAGGAAAAAGGAAGAGGAGGTAGAGAAAAAGCAGTTACCTTTATTTAATAAATTAGCTAATGTTATACAGTGCTTATTACTCTATTACTTGTAGTGCTTTACATATGTGATCTCATTTAATCCTCGTAACTGCTATGTGAGGTAAGTACTATTTTATCTTCATTTTAGAGAAGAAAAAACAGGCTTATAGAGATCAAGTAACTTGCCCAAACTCACTCAGCTAAGTGGCAGAACCAAGATGTGAAGCCTGGCAAATTTGGCTCCAGAGACCATGCTCATTTGCCATTGTCTACAGAAGGCAGTATTAACCAAGAAAAATAAGATAGCTAAGAAACAATTCCAAAGGAAAAAAGGTAAGATATACCATAGTTTCTGCTTTGAACTTACCCCATTTGTTGGGCAATTCTTAATATAATGTCCAGGTTTACCACAGCGGAAACACGTGTAAGATGGAGGTGGTGGGCCTAGAGGTTTCTTCATGTAACTAAAAGGGGGAAAAAATTACATGTATACGAGGACTTTGCAAAATAGTGCTTTTGATTGGGGGGGAAAACCCACCCCAAAAGTTCCTATTAGTATAAAATATTTAGGAAACTTACTTGATTGGGTCGTATTCATGGCCAGATTGCGACATCATTGCTTTAATTTTATCTTCTTCAGAAGCATTGGCTTCAGCCAGATTGGCAGTCTGTTTAACAGGTAATTATTTGACACACACATTAGAAACACATTTAAGACCACACAGCCAAAGACAACACCACTCATCCTGTAAAGAGCAGTATCTAACTAACCTTGCATAAAAACAGCTATTTACACGTATAACCTGGAAGAGGCACTTGGGAATTCCTTAGGTAATTACATGATGTTTGGGTGTCCGCAAGGCTGAAGAAAGTCATTCTGGGGGCACTCAAACCTTAGACCCTGTTTGTACCTTACATTAAGACTTGCATACTAATTTTCTACAAGTTAAAGACTGATATTGTTAGAATAGAAACACTTGATGTTTTAAAAATAATTCAAGTGTCAGAGCATTAAGACTATAATTTATACTTACAATGTGGAGGTAGGGATGGGGGTAGAATGACTGAACATATTATGCAGCAGGTATTAGAAGAAGGCTCTTTAGGTAGTGATGTTAGTTTCAAATCAAGTGCAAAAGATGTGCATTGAGCATTATAATTTTAAATTAAACTCTTCAGGTAAGTTTTATGAATTTCATCTTTGAGGTATGATATACAAGGTCTAGATATAAGCAGGGTCTAAGGGAGTGATTTCTAGTAAGTTGAATCTTCAGGCATTTAGCACTCATATCAGCCATTCATTGGGGGTTGTCTTTACATTCATCCACAAAACAAGCAACCAGTTTTAACATTTTATTGTAATTTTATATACAAAGAATGCTTAACATTAACAGAGCTTAGAACAGCAGCAACATTTACAGAAAACTGGATTACAGATGTTTAACAACTAATTTGTTTGAACCCAAACACTGTTTTACAAATACCTGTAGTTTAAAAAAACAAAACAAAACAAAAAAAAACCCAATCCCCCAAACCTCCCCAACTCCTCCCCGCAAAGAAACAATGGTAGGAATAGACCAAAAACTCAAATATGGTCCTTACAGTACATAAGAATAAAAACAGTAAACTATAAACTTCTAAGTGTTAACTCTATACTAAACCACTTTGCATTAGAAAATTATAAAATAGGATGGCTTTAGTCCACTTTATGTTTTAGAATAATCAATTTTAACGCTTACTTTTCCCAGACAGGAGCTTAAAAAGCAATTTGTTACTAGGACATTTTGTCGGGATACAGTCTAGGGGAAAGGACATAACAAAGCCAAGGACAAGATAGGGACAGCACTAATGGAAAACCCATCTTTTCATTAATCTTGGTTGCTAAATTTGGTTTCACATTTCTGATAGCAGGGAAAAAGGATTTTTGGAAAACTGGACAGCTTCCTTCTTGGCCCTCAAAAGTCTGCCTATTTTTTTTTTTAAAGGCACAATTTGCAAGCTAAATGTATTGCTTTAAAAAGTAATCCATCACTAGTGCTTTCCCAAACAGAAGATACACATTGTTGAGCAGAAAATGCAAGCAATCTTATCGCAAAACATTGCATATACAGTGATTCAGGAGGTAACAATTTGCCCCTCTGCCAAACATACACATTGGTATATTCCTGCAAACAGCTTTACACACTTACACAATTCATGTAGTCTGTGTTCAAACAAATTAGGTTGTTCAAAACTTTTTCTAATGCAGACAGACTACAAGTCTATAGCATAAAGAAACAACTGTATCACATTTAAAATATTGACCTTCATGGGATCAAGTCAAATATTCAAGAAATAACCATGCAATCGTCCGTGTAAAGGAAATCTTCTGTTTTGGCTGCTTAAAAAAGGTCCACATAATTTATAGCCAAAAGCAGGAAATTCCTCCAGAACCTTGTTAGTTTCCAATGTATAATTAAACAAAACGTATGAGGGAAAAAAAAATTAAGTGTAGCTTCAAGTGTTTCTTCTGTCTTGAAGATGAACAATACTCCAATACGCTGAGGCTGACAAAGTATTCCCCTATCTTCTCAAAACAGCAACTACTCTTTACAGGATAGTAATAATATGTACAATGCTTTTGCAAAATATATCCTCCCCCAACCCCTCTTAAAAAACCGTTCCACATAAAAAAATATGATGTTAGAAAAAAACTTATATTTTCAAGAATATATATATACCTTTGTAAGCTGGGCCAGAGAAATAGACGCGGAAGAGTCATCAATCTGTTCACAAAAAATTAAACACACATTCAAGTTCCAAACTGAAAACATCTTAAAGTGATCATTTAGCCCCTATTGACACTTAATGTTGAAATATTGGGCATTTTCTTAGTTTTCTAAAGAATGTTAAGCTTGAAAATGTAGCTCAGCCTGCTTCATTCTTCTCTAGATATTTCACACAGTTATAAAAGGCTAGCAGTTGGAAGGGAGGAAAAAGGGGCTCAATTAAAATGAAAAAATGGGGAAAAAAATATATCACACAGAAAATCTGTTCAGAGTGTTAAGCCCCGTGTCTCTCTATGGTCTCTAAATTTGACAATACTCAAGACAATGTACACTGGAAGAGAGAATAAGAAATCTAATTTTCCTGCAAGGCCATTATACAACATTGTAAAAACAAACAGCTCTTTAAGGGCTTAGGTAATTGCTTTAATAAATAACAGCTCCCATATAATTGCTACTTCTTTAATTTTTGAAAACATACACTTCAGTCTGAGTGAAGCTTGTTTATTCTCTCATACAGAGAGTAAGAATAGCTTCTTGTCAAAGAAACCACAACTTTATAAGGGCAAAGATGTTAAGTCAAAAAAAGGGAAAACAAAAGCACCCTGTGGAGAAGGCCAACAAAGCTATCACTTATTATGGTGGACTCTATTATTTGAAGAAAGTTAATTTAATCACACAGAGCAAGTGTACATATAAAGGATATAAGAAGGCTTTAAAAAATGTATTTTAATGAGTCTTAAGCATTCTGCTCCACTCACTAACTGCCAATTCTCCAACACTGAAGTGGGGGAGATAACTGGGCATATTTGAAGAAGCATCTTTGTGTAAAAGATGTATGGAGTCAGGAGAGAGCCACCTTCATAAACTGTTGTGTGCAAAGAGGAATAAAACATTTATCTTTCAAAATAAAATAAAAATTAAAGTGTATTTTAAATTAAACACTAATTTTTGTTCATTTGATCCTCTGAAATGATTTTAATATTAGTTTTTAAAAGAATCCTTAGTAAACAATCCTGAAGATATGCTTTCCCTACAGCTTCCTATGTAGTAAGTGGGTTGCTTATTTAACATGTTGTAAGGTCAGAACTCTTCATTTAAAATGGAGAATGTAACAAGATGTCTGGATCAAAGAAAAAAGTCTTCATCAGGTATTCTATGTTCCAGAGAACTAAAAGTTTTAAAATAAAAGCAACATGACTGAAGAGCCCCAAAGAGAAATGTAACCAGTCTCAATATGAAGTTCTTAGCCAATGCCCACACAGCAAATAAATGTAAATAAAAAATAATGTTGGCTAAACATAAGATATATCTCACAAATATCTTAGGGTTTTAAAAGTTAGTTTGATGGCTATTACTGGGATGTTTATTCAGACAAAAGCTTCTTTGCTCCACATTAAGGAACTGACTATAAAAGAGTTCATGATGCATTAATCCCACATCCTAATGCATTTTAACATAATTTGCCAATGGGTTATCATTTTTGTCCAGCTTTAAAGTATTTTTTTCCTTTAATAACTAATCTCAAGTGGTAAGTAGAAAAAAAAACTCTAAATAATACATACTTTCTTTTTATCTAAAGCAAGTTCTGACCTACTCAATCTATTTTAAAGATTTTATACCAACCAGGAATTACTTGATTTTAAGTAACAAGGACTAGACAAATTGCTGTCAACCATCATCTATACTACATTTCTCACCAATAAAATAAACAGCCTTTGAAAATAGCCCATTACTATCTAGAATAGAATACAAATACTGATGATTTCCTTGGAAAGAAAACAATTATATTAACTTTCTTACCACTGGAACTAAAAAACTTAACAAAAAAAAAGTCTTCCCACTCCTAACACTTAAGATACAGTATCCTTTTTGTTTTTATGCTGGGCTTTTGTGTGCTTTTAAGCTTTCTGCCAACTTAGTATTATATATTAATTGACTTTGAAGTGGTTTTAGATATGCAACTGCACTTAAATCATCTTTTTACCAAATAATCACTATTGCCCCTAAATACCTTATAGTCCACAAAAAAGTCAAGTTTACCTCAAATTTAGAAAAGCAAACAAATGTTTTCTATATATAGCAAGGTATTAAGAAACGAGCAAAAAATGTTGACAAAGAATGGTTTAAAAATGATTAGGAATCTGTATTACTAAACATCAATAAAAATAGTGACTCTTGGTAAGATACTAATGGTAAAAAAAAAAAAATCTGTGAGGACTTTAAAGTCCTCACAAAACTGACTGATGCAGATTGTTGACATTAAAATTAACCCACCTCCCTGTACCTAATTAGGGGTCTTGTTTTGGGGAGCAAGGATCTAAAATCTTTTATGCTAATTATACTTGCTTTTTGAAGTTAAAGGATCCTATGAAATGCAACTCTGATATTTAGTTAGCAAGAAGAACATCCAGCTTTGGGGTATCAACATGGACGGATGACTAAAAACAAGACTGGGGAATATGGAAACAGTCATCCATCCGTGATTAGTGTTCGCTTCCATTACCAAAACTATATATTCACTTTACTAATCAGGATAAGAAAAATTTGGCTTAGCGCCTCTATTTACTTTGCTTTTGTGAATGTGTACAATCCACGTGATTCTAAATCTCCTAAGATGGGCACTAATTATGCTTGATGAATATATTCTCATCCTAAATGCCAGCAAATGCACCCCAAGCAAATAAATGATGGGGACAACAGGGTATCTAATATCTCTATTTCAATAATTCTACCTAAAAATTAAAGCCACTTTTAAAGTATTAAAAAAAAAGGAAAGAAAAGAAAAGAGAAACCTAAATAAGCTTAAATAAACTGCTTCTTATAAATGTAATACAGACATGCCGGAACACACAAGGCTAAAAGAATGTTAACTTTATTTATGAACATGTGATTTGTGTTTATACACATGCTAATAAACAAAAAGGAAATAACTGTTTTCAAGAAATAAAACTTCATCTGAATTAGTTTAAATACTATATAAACTGTACTTTATACAAAATGTGTTACATTAACTACTACAGTCACCAGGATAGTCAATCTAATTTATGCTAGCATTTGGATACATAAAAATCAGTTTTAAACCAATCACCAGCAAAACATAAGCTTGGACAGTTTTTACAGCATTATGCTTAAAAACAAAAACAAAAACAAAAACAAAAAAACAAAAACAAAAAAAACAAAAAAAACCCATATCCAAAAAGAGGAAAAAAACCCCAAACACTAAGACTTTTGACCTTAGAATCACTGTATTTAGTTCCACAAGAACTAAAGGCCATATAACTCTAAAGAACAAGTCCAATGTTCAGATATTCTATTTTATCATGTTTAAGATCCAATGATCCAAGATTAGTGAAATGCCTCATACACAAAGAGCAATAGTATTTAAAAAGTATATAATGTGAAATAGCAAGCAATACCCTTGAATTCTAAATGAAGATTTTAGACATCTTGCATTGTGTACAATATCAAGCCTGGGCATTAAAATGTTTAGAGAACCATTACATTTACAGAACCCAATTATGATAGACCTGTGTTATGAAACAGATGTTTCACCCCACAACTTAGGAATGCTGCTACTTTTTACTTAAGAGCTCAAAGTTAAAATGATATCACAAATTAAGTTAATCTGTGATTACAAAAATTAAGCTTAACTTTCTTCAAACCAGTTATCCTGGTTAAGGGGAGTTACCTCTGATAAGCTACAGCTTTCAATAGCCTACGATTAACGCAGCATTTTAGTATCTCATGAAAAAGAGGGAAATATTTTAATTTGGACATCTGCACTAACTAGATAGAAGTAGAAGATCTCATTAAACTTTGAAAACAATATAATAAATTTATATAAACTGAAAATCACTAAGACATTTATATATTCATAGGGGGCCCCAGTTTCAGGTATCACTTTATAGTACAGATGTAAACAAAAGAAGGAGCTCAAAATGCCAAATAAAGCACGACTAAATAATAAAGCTGCATCAATGGTCTCTGGAAAGCTCTTTTCTATGATGTGTTTGAACTTGGAGAAAGCATCAAACTTCAATATAAGCTTTGCATGTTGCTAATGCATTTTTGGAAGCCATAAATCAGGCAGGAAAAAAAAAAAACTAACAAAAACTAAGTGATACAACGTGAAAATGGCAAAATATACACTCCAAACATTTTTTATTGCAAGAAACAAAAAGCACACAACAGCCTGTACATACATACAAAATACTAACTATAGACAGACAAATGTAGAACATGTCATCATGTTCATTAGTGTAAAACCTAAACGATCTAAAAAGGATCATACATTAACTGTACAACACAGTGTCATACAGGGAGAATGCTATCATATTTAATATGAAACAGTGTTACGGGCACAAATCACCCATTTCTACAAAATAAGTGTGCAAATGATGCCACATATATCCATATTCAACTGAGCTGTCATCAAAATACATTTTATTTACAATATGTACTATGATCAGTTGGATATTAAGTTCTAAAATGATTTACTTCACTGCTACATTATAAAGGTAAAAGCAATGTGTAGAAAAAGTGTGAGATTGTGTTTTTACATACTGCTTTTGTAGTTGCCATCGCTGGTTCAGTTCGACTTCTAAAAAACAAAATAAAAACCAAAATTAACATTAGCTATTTATGAATTTTTGTGCTAATAAATTTTAACACATTATCTTCAATAATACATTTTTAGGAACATAATTTTCCTTTGGTATAAATATTTAACAACAGACAATTTCTGAATGAATTACTCTGATTAATCTTTACCACCTTTGAACAGTTTTAAGATAGATTTGAGGTTTGGAAAACAATTACATACTAGGGAATACGAAAATAGGTGTACCGTGCCACTTAAAACAAATGTTTTCTGAAAGGTAGTATAGGGATTTTAGGTTTAGAAATGTGGTTTATTCTTCCCTAGAAGAAAATCTAGGTAGTACCATTCAGGACATAGGCATGGGCAAGGACTTCATGTCTAAAACACCAAAAGCAACGGCAGCAAAAGCAAAAATTGACAAATGGGATCTAATTAAACTAAAGAGCTTCTGCACAGCAAAAGAAACTACCATCAGAGTGAACAGGCAACCTACAGAATGGGAGAAAATTTTTGCAACCTACTCATCTGACAAAAGGCTAATATCCAGAATCTACAAAAAACTCAAACAAATATACAAGAAAAAAACAAACAACCCCATCAAAAAGTGGGCAAAGGATATGAACAGACATTTCTCAAAAGAAGACATTCATACAGCCAACAGACACATGAAAAAATGCTCATCATCACTCGCCATCAGAGAAATGCAAATCAAAACCACAATGAGATACCATCTCACACCAGTTAGAATGGCAATCATTAAGAAGTCAGGAAACAACAGGTGTTGGAGAGGATGTGGAGAAATAGGAACACTTTTACACTGTTGGTGGGATTGTAAACTAGTTCAACCATTATGGAAAACAGTATGGCAATTCCTCAAGGATGTGGAAATACATGTACCATATGACCCAGCCATCCCACTACTGGGTATATACCCAAAGGATTATAAATTATTCTACTACAAAGACACATGCACACGTATGTTTATTGCGGCACTATTCACAATAGCAAAGACTTGGAATCAACCCAAATGTCCATCTGTGACAGACTGGATTAAGAAAATGTGGCACATATACACCACGGAATACTATGCAGCCATAAAAAAGGATGAGTTTGCGTCCTTTGTAGGGACATGGATGCAGCTGGAAACCATCATTCTTAGCAAACTATCACAAGAACAGAAAACCAAACACCGCATGTTCTCACTCATAGGTGGGAACTGAACAGTGAGATCACTTGGACTCGGGAAGGGGAACATCACACACTGGGGCCTATCATGGGGTGGGGGGAGGAGGGAGGGATTGCATTGGGGAGTTATACGTGATATAAATGATGAATTGATGGGTGCTGACGAGTTGATGGGTGCAGCACACCAACATGGCATAAGTATACATATGTAACAAACCTGCACATTATGCACATGTACCCTAGAACTTAAAGTATAAAAATAAAATAAAATAAAATAAATAAAATAAATAAAAAATAAAAAAAAAGAAATGTGGTTTATTCTTAATACACTGAAAAATTAAAATACATAATTTCCCAGTTTCTGAATACGTAAATTTTCACATATCAGGAAGACCACTGTTGTTAACATTTGTAATTTGGATCCCTGAGAAATTGCTGTGCTCCCAAAACTAATTTTCCAATCTGGAAGGCCAGGCTGATACCTATTTTCATTTTTCAAATGCCTTGAAACAACGATCAAGAATTGAACAAGAGGTCAAGGTAACAGGATCACTTGAGCCCAGGAGTTTGAGACTAGCCTGGGCTGTAACATAGTAACCCCATCTCTTAAAAAAAGAAAAAAAAAAAACTGAACAAAAATTCTCACTCCCAGAAAAACACATATTTTAGTTAAAAGAACTGACTTAAATGGCTGTGTAGAACTGGAAAATTTGGTGTTTAAAAAACACACACGTAAACCCCAAAAGAAATTACTTTAATCCACACAGGAACGGGGAAGGAGTTGAATTGCTAGATATACCTTTTAATGCTTCAAGTTTAACGTATCTTGACTATACAGAAATTTTAGCATCTAACAGGAGTTTATAGGTTTGTGTATAATTTGGAATTTGAGAAAAAAAAAAGCTGAGCTTTGATTTTCTAGTTATTTGCTCAAAAAAAAAAAAAAAAACCAGATGCATTTTATGAGGCAAATTTATTACAAACAGAATCCTATATATTGTAAATTAACATAGTATTCTGTGTAAGAGGCAACTTATTTTGCCATGTACTTCAAGTAATTCTTTTCTTAAGAGTTTCTATCAAAAAATCTACAGAAATGATGTTTGCCATTTTTTAAAAAGCACTTGGTAAATTAATGTAAAACTTCACACTAGATTGTAGGAATTAATTATCCCCATAAATTTGTAATTCTTAGGCTGGGTGCAGTGGCTCACACCTGTAATCCTAGTACTTTGGGAGGCCAAGGCCAGTATATCATCTGAAGTCAGGAGTTTGAAACCAGCCGGGCCAACATGGTGAAACCTAGTCTCTACTAAAAACACAAAAATTAGCCGGGCTTGGTGGTGGACACCTGTAATCCTGGCTACTTGGGAGGCTGAGGCAGGAGAATTGCTTGAGCCTGGAGGCTACGGTGAGCCAAGATTGCGCCACTGCACTCCAGCCTGGGCAACAGAGTGAGACTCCCTCTCAGGGAAAACAACAACAACAACAAAAAAAACGTAATATAATTCTTCTATAGTTCTTAGAATCATTTAAAGATAAGAACACACACCATTAAAAGTTCACTTGGCAATTATAACAAGGAGAGTATTCAGCTTTTTAAAGCTGTTACTATACAGAAGATACTGCACAAAAGGACTTCTAAGTGTTAAGATATGGAATGTAACTTTACCACAAATTAATGAGAAAAATCTTAGAATACTTGCCCACATGAGGTAAAGCTCCAATAAATGACTTTATTTTTACCTTAATTTCAAGAACACTTTCCATTTCCTAGCACTGGCAAATTCTAGAATTTTTCATTGACTCAAAACAATTTATTCCATTTCAAACAAAACTACCTAATCCTAAGTGAAAATCACTACTCTTTAAATAACCTATGTTGCTGCCCTTTTCACATATTATAGTTCTGCTATCACTACTGAAACGACAAGAAAACAGAGAAAGTTAAGGATATAAGGTTTTAGTCCTGTCCCAGGTTAGTGACCATCAGCTCTGGACTAGCTGTGAGACTGCTCTCTTCCTACTCCAATAATGTGCATTTACCATGTGCCAGACACTATTTAATTCTTACAACCCTCTAGGGTTAAGTACTCACATCCCTATTTTATTTTTGAGGAATCTGAGGCACAGAGACTTACCCAAGGTCCAAAGTCACACAACTGGTATGAAGCAGTAAATGGAGTCAGATCTAAGCCTGATTTCAGTGCCTATGATTATAAATCCTATATACTTTATGCCTCTCAGCCAAAGCCCCTTATTGATAAAGAGTAAATGTTAGCTTTTTTTTTTTTTTTTTTTTTTTTTTTTTTTGAGACGGAGTCTCGCTCTGTCGCCCAGGCTGGAGTGCAGTGGCCGGATCTCAGCTCACTGCAAGCTCCGCTTCCCGGGTTCACGCCATTCTCCTGCCTCAGCCTCCCGTGTAGCTGGGACTACAGGCGCCCGCCACCTCGCCCGGCTAGTTTTTCTTCATATTTTTAGTAGAGACGGGGTTTCACCGCATTAGCCAGGATGGTCTCGATCTCCTGACCTCGTGATCCGCCCGTCTCGGCCTCCCAAAGTGCTGGGATTACAGGCTTGAGCCACCGCGCCCGGCCATGTTAGCATTGCTGAATACTCTTGATGCTGTCAAAATATTGAGGACCAATGTCTACCACCCTAAATTTTTGTGATGAAGAAAACTGAAGGAACACGCTCAAAAAAAAGCAGTCAAAGGAAGGCACAGAAATAATCTGAATATCACTTTCTTGTCTTTGTAAATGACAAGACATTTACATTACTTTGCACTGCCCATATGGAGAAAAAATTTTTCCTAATAATGGCCATTCTCACCACAGGCTAAGACAATTTAACTGGGGGAGGAAGTAAAAAACAAACGAACAAAGAAACCCACTATCCTCACAGTCTTGAGAAAATGTATTCATTAAGGTTAAAGTAATGAGTTCAGTTCTAAAATACAGTTTTCTCTCACAAAATTAAAAAACAAACTAAAAAAAGTCTATTTTGAGAAATATACGAGATTTGATACTTACATAACATATGTCTTGCTTGTAGATTTAACACCTCCAATAGGAATTCTTCTAACAATTACAGACGAATTCTTAGGAATCAGAGCATTATCATCAGTATATTCTGTAAATAAAAAGACAGAATCGAATTTCCATTTGGGGATTTGGGTGAGTACCCAAGAATAAGAAAACTTCAAATACAAATTTCATGGGAAATTTAAATATAATAACTAAAAGTTCCTTGCAACTAGATTACTGATATTGTCAGAACAAACATCCAAAGCTGTAAGAGGGCTTCTTTTCAAAGGACAACAAATATCATCAGCAGGTTCTTGGCTCTGGCACCTCTACTTTTGTGGAACTCCAAATCTCAGTAACACTGTCATTCTTTAGTTTAGTCAGAAATGCTGAACATGTGAGCGGAGAAAAAGCTGCTATTTAGAATGAAGATATTCTGTCTCTCCTAGTCCCTAAACATTAGTTGAGTATTACAATCCCTGCACTCACAGAAATTATTACTGAGGAAGATAAGACTAAAAATTAAATTATGACATTATGAATAAAGAGAAAATGGTTTTCTAACAAGGAATGAATAATGGAATACAACTTCAGATAGCATGATGATTCCAAGAGAGTCTCTTGGAGGAACTTCTACTGGATCCTTAAGGACTGAGAACCCAGCCAGATACGGGGAAAAAACTGGTTGAGGACTATTTCAGGCAGAGGATAAGAAAAGCATGTGGGAAAATGACACGAAACAGCTTGAAGAGCCTAAGAAAATAAAAGAGAAGAATGACAGAAAGGTATAGACCACACACTGATTTATATTTTGTTTTAAAGTGCAACAGGAAGACACTGAAGGATTTTAAGCAAAGTGATTATTTGCTTTTTGTTAAAGAAAAAAAGACTGCTTGTAGGAGAACAAGAGTAGAAACCAGGGAACTAATAATGAGGCTGTTAAACAATCCAGGTAGAGATAATGATGACCTATGTTAGGATGTGACAGAGAGAAAATAAGACAGAATGTTTTCGGGTAGGATTGACAAAGCTTGCTGATGGACCGAATATTGGGGAGATGAAGGAGAAAGAGGAATCAGGCCAGAGGAATCCCTGGGTTCCTGGCTACAGCCACTGGATAAACAGTGATGTCACCTTCTGGGAAAACCAAGAGGGAGATGAATGGATCCTATTTTTATACTCCTTGGGCTATTTGCAATACTTTTATAAGAATGAAATTAAGAAACTGGACCTTAACTGTGGTGAATCTGTAAAATTACCAAAAAGAAAAATTATCTTGAAGATGCAAAAATGTATCCATCTCCTTTAATCACCCAACCAGGCCTTTTTATTGTCATTAAGTTTACTTGCTTCACTTAAAGTTACTCTGCACAAAGTGACTATCTCTGTTCTTCCGATTACTATGCTTACCACATATGTAGGCGTATCCGACTTTTAATGTATATTAATTATTTTTAGTCATAATGCTAATAGTACTCCTTGTTATTAATGAAATTGTTCAGGCAAGGGTTATTTTCTATATACTTCAAATAGAAGGTGGTATCTCACAGGTATTCAGTAAGAGGTAGGCAATTTCCTAGATTTAGGCATGCCAATGTAGGACTATAATCATTATCTTGGATAGTTCATGATAGTCCCAAATTCCAAGAAAGCTTTGATTCAGAAAAACTGAGAGTATGGGGTGACTACACTTTTTTTTTATTTTTCTGAGACGGAGTCTTGCTCTGTCGCCCAGGCTGGAGTGCAGTGGCCGAATCTCAGCTCACTGCAAGCTCCACCTCCTGGGTTCACGCCATTCTCCTGCCTCAGCCTCCCGAGTAGCTGGGACTACAGGCGCCCGCCACCTCGCCCGGCTAGTTTTTTGTATTTTTTAGTAGAAATGGGGTTTCACTGTGTTAGCCAGGATGGTCTCGATCTCCTGACCTCGTGATCCGCCCATCTCGGCCTCCCAAAGTGCTGGGATTACAGGCTTGAGCCACCGCGCCCGGCCTGACTACATTTTTTTAAAGTTAATTCTAGAAACAAAACAGTGTCAAACACCTGACAGGAAGTTTCTGAATAGGTAACAACTCAATGCACTCACAAGAGCTTTCCAAGACAGATTATTAATTTGATTAGCACAGTACTGTGTCAAACTAAAAGGTGCCTCAATGCCCTTCAAAACAGATGTTCTAACTGACTTTTTAAATACCTGAATTACAATGATGATTTCTTACCCCTCAAGGTATCTTTCTAGGGGTATTAAAGACACTTAGGAGGTTATTTCATTTAAAATACCTCCTTAACAAGTAGTCTGTTGGCTTCAAAAGACCCTTTGTGCTTGCCAGTTTTTTTGACCCCAGACATGAAAGGCATGGATGAAATGAAAAACAAGATGAATCTGAGAAACGGAGAGTTAGAAATATAATAAGAGTCGTTTATAAACTCTTCATATTCAGCTTCCAAACCTCTCACACTTTAATTTCAGAATGAAGGATGTTTTGTTTTTTAGGGGTCGGTGTGCAGAAAAGTAGAAACGTTTCTCATATATAACAAAGATTACTTGAGATTCATTTTGAAATATAGTCTAGAAACAAGCAGGATTCTTGTCTAAAACACATGGAATTCTGACCCAAGCATTTTAGTCTTATCAAGATTTCAGGGTCCTAGGCCAGGCACAGTGGCTCAAGCCTATAATCCCAGCACTTTGGGAGGCCAAGGCAGGAGGATCACTTGGGCTCAGGAGACCAGCCTGGGCAACATGGCAAAACCTCCATCTCTACCAAAAAAAAACACAATAAAGTAGCTGGACATGGTGGTGTGTGACTGTAGTCCCAGCTACTTGGGAGGCTGAGGTGGGAGGATCACCTGAGTCTGGTAGGTTGAGGCTGCAGTGAGCCGAAATTGTGTCATTATACTCTAGCCTGGGCAACAGAGTGAGGATCTGTCTCCCTCAAAAAAAAAAAAAAAAAAAAAAGTAAGGGACCTAAACATGGACAGAATTCCAAAATTGTAAGGAAATGTTTTATAGAAACATGGTAGATTAGGGATTTTAAAATTATAAGAATGGAATCAAGAAACTGGACCTTAACTATGGTAAAAAGATTACTATAGTTTTCTTTAGTAAATATGTTGAGTATCAGTGCGAAAATCAAGTGGCGTTCTACTCAACTGCCTTGTGACATTGGATACTATTTCCCATAAAACTAGTTAAGTAGCTACCATCAATATCTCTTTCTCTCTTAATTTGAGGACTGCATAAAAAACAAATTTTCTCCCTCAAAGCTCCCTTTTCTTAACAAACCTAACATCAAAGCTTTCTCCAATAAAGGGCAGCTCACATAAATATAAAAAAGAAAATGTGCTGGGCAATCACTTCCCTGGCTTTCTGGGTTTGAATTACGTAGCATTTATTTCCTTGACTAGGAAAAAAAAATTGGTTACACAAAGTCACAAAACTCTTAAATTTCTGGACAGGATTCTTTCAACTATAACTTACCTAGTCTAAAGTTGCATTCACATGCCTGTAATCCCAGAACTTTGGGAGACTGAGGTGGGTGGATCACTTGAGGCCAAGAGTTCGAGACCAGCCTGGCCAGCAAGGCAAAACCCCATCTCTACTAAAAATACAAAAATTAGCTGGGTGTAGTGGCGCACGCCTGTAGTCCCAGCTACTTGGGAGGCTGAGGCATGAGAATAGCTCAAACCAGGGAGGTGGAGGTTGCAGTGAGCTGAAATGGTGGCACTGCACTCCAGCCTGGGTGACAGAGTGAGACTCTTGTTACAGCAAACAAACAAACAAAAAAAAAGTTGCATTCAATTGTTCAGTCGAAAAGACGGATAACGCCTAGCCCTAATGATTCAATTGTGTAATACTCCAGTAAAATATGAAACTTGAATATATGACGATAAAAATTAATATCTTAATATCCTTTAATTCCATTCATATTGTCTCTCCTCTCATTCATAAATACTCAATATATCAAGATGGCCCAAACTTCTTATAAACCCATCTGTTCTGTGAAATGTGACTGTTATAGTTAAGGGATGCTTGTGAGACACTTAAATATAAAGCTATTTCTCAACTGTTCATGACCACCATCAGTTTTTCCTCTCCTTAGTCAGATGATTACACATAGCTCCAATTATCAAATGGTATGATACTTGTTTTTAAAAGGTGGGGAGGCAGACAGTATTTTCACATAATATCATTTGAGCAAATAAAATTCTTCCTTAATATTTTTGAGTCATGATACGCCAGCACCGCTGTTCCTTAACCTAATACAATTATACTTAGGTCTGCATTGTAAATGGAAAACTGGTCTACATGACAAGATTTACTCTACCTAAACTACAGGCTGGAAGTGGGGGACCTCCCATTTCAACTAAAAGAATCCATGTCACACCTTAAGTGTGATAAAAATTCAGTGACTAAAAAAATACCCTAATTGTCAACTTCACTTCTCATCCCATCAGTAACTTTTAGAACACCGAACTGCTAAAAAACACACATCAGCATTACTGATTTGAGAAAAAGAAACCAAAACAAGTTCAGAGTCAGGAAAGACTGCCTGTCACATTCATCTACTGTTAAGTTCCCAATATTATCAAATACTTTTGAAAAGGAGAAAGAAACTGACGATTCTTATCAGTGGCTTATTTGTACTCTATGGTAGCCGCCTATTTTTCATACCTTAGTATCAACAGTCACGTAAAATCTAGCAACTACCACTTAAAAAAAAAAATCAGTACTTTTGATCTTCATCTAATTGATAAATCTTAAGAGTAGTCACTAATTCTGAAGCTGACACACAAGAGCGATGACATCAGAACATTTCAAGATCCAAAAGCAATTCCAACGCTGATTAAATCCTCAAAAATACTAAAGTTCAGATCCCTTCTCCACAACACAGGCAAGCAACTCCAAATAAATAAATGTGGGGAGGGAGGAAGGCAAGACGTAAAATTTGCCATCAAACTCCACAATGTTGTTAGGTTGGAGAATTCTTTTTTATTTTTTTTTTGGCTGACTGAACAAACAAGTCTTGCACAGGCTCTCCTTCCCTCTTGATGGAAAGTAAGTTAGAAAACGCCCTAAGACAAGCACCCAAAGAGTCTAGATAGCTATCCCCCTCTCCTCCCTCCCTCACTTTAAAAAAACAGCGAAAAGAATACTCAGGCTTCCATGTTTTGGGTTAGCCTGTTACAGATGACCCAAGTATGCAGAAATAAAATAAACCAGAGAAACTCCAAGGCCAGCTGCTGCAACCCTTGGCTATCAATGAAAGCTGTATCCAAAGTACTAGAACGAACAGTCCCACTAGAGACATAATGGCGGTTAGCTTCCTGCCAGGCACCTTCTAACTAGTATCTCTCTCCAGCCAGCAAATATCTTAAGACCATGCTGCCCTTACCTTCTTTCGTCTGCGCATTGGTGATCTGCAGGTCGCAGTCGGCAGCTTTCAGCTTCTCTCTCCCCATAATCTGCTTCTTTAAGTCGCAGAGGGAGATGTGGAGCCCATCAAAGGTGACGGTATCATAGTTGAGTTTAGAGGAAAATTTATAATGCACACAGGACATGGTGCCAAGGGATTCCTAAGGTTCAGCGAGGAGACGTGGACACTCTCAATATATGTATATTTATAAACTTTAAGAGCAAAATATGTACACACAAAACACTTAAAAGACACCGAAGGACCCTAAGGCCTCAGATTAAATACCCCCCAACCACAAGCAGGGGTTCGTCAGAACAATCATCCAGAGCCCCCCCCGATACTCAGAATCACTTCATGGGGGAGGAGGAGGACGAGGACGGGTAAGAGGGGAAATCGAGAATCCGCCAACGGGCACAATGTCACCCGGCTGGGTCCCCCTCGCTCATGCTAAGGGGCCGGCAGAGACGGGGGAATAGACGGTGCAGTCAGTAGCGGTCAGTTCACACGTTAAGAGTCCGAGCGACCCCACGGGGTCAGGGGTCCATAGCGCGGCCGCACCTCCCGGCGGGTCTCTCTCTCCGTGGATTGGGGTGACCCAGGCCCCGGGAGAAGGTTGAGGGGAGAGGGCCTAGGCCCGGAGTCCACGAGCGGCCTCACGCCTCCTCCTGGCTTCCGGACGACCGGCGTCAGCTTCCCCAGGCCCAGGCCCCCACCGCACACAAACCCCTGGCGCCTGCTCCCCGGAGGCCACGAGCGGCCCCGCGGCCTAGGCCGAAAACGCGCGGTCGGCGGAGGAGAGGCCTTCCCGCAGGCCGCCCCCGGCTCCGCCTCCCCCCGCCGCCGCCGCCGCCTCGGACACAAAGCCGGCACAAGGCCTCCGCGAGGCCTCGGAGCACTTCCTCACCACCCCGGGCCCCAGCCGGCGGTCGGGTGGCTTCGGCGGACCCCGGGGACACCGCCGAGGCTCCCTGACGCTTCCTCTCGCCGGATCCTCCGCGCTTCGCTCGCCTTTCGTTTCCGTCGCCTTGAGGCCTGGAACCGGGAGAACACGCCCGCAAGCTGCCGGGCAGCGGCCAGGGCTTCTCCGGCTCCCTTTTTGTGTTGCCCCCCTGCCGCTCGGGGGCCCTCACCGAGCGGCGGCGACACTTCCAAGCCAGGCACTATGGCGGACGCGGCCTGGCTTCGGACGAGCGCCCCACTCCGGGGTCTCTTAAGCAGGGATTGCACGGGCGGCGCGCGCGAGGCGGGGCTGGCGTGCGCCGATAGGCGGGCCAAGGGGCGGGGCTGTGACGTCACAAAGCGCACGGTCCGCCCACGTGACCCCGCGCTTTGTGACTCCAGAGCGCGGAAACTGAACGAGCCGAGACAACGGGAGGAACCAACTGCTTCAAAAGGGAGGGGGGTTGTCGCGTCGAGGAGCGGCTCACAGGGAGGCTCGGTGGGGAGAGCTCGCCTTGCCGGGGCTGCGTGCAGTTTCCGCTGCAAAGTGGCTTGCCTAGGGGTGGCCAGCTAACTCCCCCTTCCCCACAGGTCCTGTCAGCTCCCCTAAGCCTCCCAATTTAAGTGAGCATTATGGTTGCTAAGCAGAAAACTATGGTTGCTATGCAAGCGCTCCCTAGCTGCTGCTTCCCTAATAAACTGGCTACCCTATACTCTTCACAAGTGGAAATCGTGGAGCAGCCGCTGCCAAGAACTGACAACAGCCACTAGCACCATACAGATTTATTGAGCTCTTACTATGTGCTAGGCACAGGGCTGATCGCATAATAACATTGCCAGGCTCAGCAGCCACGTTGTCTGGGTTGGATCCCTACCTGTGGGGCTCTAGATTTAACCCCTCTGTGCCTGGGTCTCCTGGGCTGTAAAATGCCATTAAAAATAGTACTTTGTTTACTTGTTTGTTATGGATTAAATAAATCCATAGTCTAAGACCATGCCGGTGCATTGACATGGCTTAGTGCACCGAAATATTAATAGCTGTGGCTCAATAAATGTCAATTTAACAACAAAACCCCTACGTGGTCAACATGACCATTATTTCCGATTTACAGATGATGGAACTGAAGCTAGCAATCATATACTTTCTGAATTTGCAGAAGGGGATGCCTACTCAGTGGCGGGGTCCCAATTCCATTCCTAAGCGCAAATGCCAGGAACAGTGACAAGAACCCCCCTCAGTAGATTGGAATTTTTTTCCTTCAGGCATGGGGACGTTATTACATTCAGAAAAAATCATAATATAATAAAATTACATTCATAAACGATAATAACTATCGTTTACAATCCATGTTCCTCATCCAGTTTGAATTTTACAGGCGAGGCTCAATTAATTTAGGCAACTGAGAATAAGATCCTATAGCCAAGAAGTAGCAGAGTTTCCCAGGGACTTCCTGAAAGCACACTCCAAATTCTTACTGAACTTGATTTAAAATTAATCATCATCCTGTCAGAAAAGCCTTCCTAAGGCCATCTTTTTTGAATAAGATGGCGATCTTTCTCTATCCCTTTAGTCTTTTCTTCCTGGCACTTACAGATAGTTGACAGTTATATATTTACTTTTTAATTATCTGTCTCCCCCAACCTCTACCTTCAGCTGACAATAGGGATCTTATCTTTATCTTTGTTTTTGCTGTATCCTCAGATCTTAGAACATAGTAGGTGCTCAATAAATACGTGCTGAATTACTGGATACATTTTTACGTGATCCATAGAGATATCGTGGCAATAAAATTTTGGCCACAGTCATGGGGCAGCTCTAGAGACACCAATACAATTTAACTCAACCACACACATCAGTACTTTTCATATATAACACGTTTCTTCCACTTTTACCTCTTTGTTAATTCACCAAAAATTTATTGCTGTCATGTCCTCTTTAGGTTGGTTGCTTTTTCTTAAAAGCCTCTGTGTGAATGAAAGGGCGAGGGCTATCTCTAGTGAAAGAAAAACTCGACCAGAAAATTGCAAACCGTCATGGCATTCACTCTGAAACGGTGAATCTATTCCCTTCGCCTGTCTTTGGCCGACTGCTTTATATACTGAATACCTAATTTAATCAGCCTGGTGCGTCATGGATCTCAAAGGGGGCCACAGCCTCAGGATAGGATAGAGTGGATCCTAACCTAATCAGAGGGGGAGTGTCCTTGGAAAGAATGTTGTCAATTGGTTCAACTGTTCTAATCTGCCAACAGCTTTGTTCAACTTTGATATTCTCACTTACAGAGGCCTCACTTCATACCACATCAAACAGGTCAAAATGCATTAACCAATGCAATTAAATGCATTAACTTGAGTTGCCTGACTAATTGACACAATGCTACATTTGGTCCATTTCACTAAATTCCTTTACTAATCTTCATTTTGCAGTTTTCTTTTTTTTAAACAAAATCTTTTTATTTATTTTCTTTTTTCTTCAGTGAGCTGAACTGTAAATTTTGCCCTTTTCCTTGGGTAATATGGAGCTGTTCTCCCTGCCACTTCTCTCTCCTACCAATAGTTTTGTAAGCCCTGAAAAGGCCTTTTGTATTATCCTATAGTGAATGAAGCATTCCTGTCTAATCTTCCCATAATGTTACAATTCTGGAGCTCCCATGTCCCAGGATTTCAAACCTTTGTCATTCTCAAACCCAGTAAATATAGCCTCATATCACTGACCATAGACAGTTAGTAGACCCTTTAACTTATTTTCTTATGTCAAAAGTTCAGTTCCAGTAAGAGGAATTGGGAGATCCAAGGAGCTCTGCCTGCCTGCTGTCTCTAGTGAACTACTCAAGCTCAGGAAGTTGGAATGAGGTCTATTTCATGGAGGCTGTTCTCTTTTTGTTTGTTTAATTATTAGTAGTATTATTTTGGAGTCTGGGTCTTGCTCTGTCACCCAGACTGGAGGGCAGCAGTGCAATCATAGTTCACTGTGACTTTAAACTCCTGGGATCAAGCAATCCTCCTGCTTCAGGCTCCTGAGTAGCTGGGACTACAGGCTTGTGCCAACATGCTCGGCTAATTTTTTAGTTTTTTCGGTGGTGTCAGAGCCTCACTATGCTGCCACGCTGATCTAAAACTCATGACCTCAAGCACTCCTCCCGCCTTGGCCTCCCAAAGTGCTGGGGTTACAGGCCTGAGCTTGTGGCTGGTCCCAGGGAAGCTGTTCTATGCTTATATATTGAATTTAATCTTAAAAATGCACCAACAAGGCCAGGTGCAGTGGCTCATGCCTGTAATCCCATTACCTTGGGAGGCTGAGGCGGGCGGATCACCTTAGGTCAGGCATTCAAGACCAGCCTGGCCAACATGGTGAAACCCCGTCTCTACTGAAAATACAAAAATCATCCCGGTGCATTGGCACTCACCTGTAATCCCAGCTACTGGGGAGGCTGAGGCAGGAGAATCACTCGAACCCGGGAGGCGGAGGTTGTGGTGAGCCAAGATCTTGCCACTGCACTCCAGCCTGGGCCATAGAGCGAGATTCCATCTCAAAAAAAAAAAAAAAAAGCCGGGCGCGGTGGCTCACACCTGTAATCTCAGCACCTTGGGAGGCCGAGGTGTGTGGATCACGAGGTCAGGAGATCGAGACCTTCCTGGTTAACACGGTGAAACACCATCTCTATTCAAAATACAAAAATTAGCTGGGCGCATTGGCAGGCGCCTGCAGTCCCAGCTACTCAGGAGGCTGAGGCAGGAGAATCACTTGAACACAGGCGGCAGAGGTTGCAGTGAGCCGAGATCGCACCACTGCACTCCAGCCTGGGTGACAGAGTGAGACTCTGTCTCAAAAAAAAAAAAAAAAAAAAGCACCAACAGCAGAACCATCATCAGGTTCTTTTTGTTTTTTGTTTTTTTTTTTTCTTTTGAGGCGGAGTCTGGCTCTGTCGCAGGGACTGGAGTGCAGTGGCCAGATCTCAGCTCACTGCAAGCTCCGCCTCCCGGGTTCACGCCATTCTCCTGCCTCAGCCTCCCGAGTAGCTGAGACTACAGGCGCCCGCCACCTCGCCCGGCTAGTTTTTGTATTTTTAGTAGAGACGGGGTTTCACCGTGTTAGCCAGGATGGTCTCGATATCCTGACCTCGTGATCCGCCCGTCTCGGCCTCCCAAAGTGCTGGGATTACAGGCTTGAGCCACCGCGCCCGGCCCATCATCAGGTTCTAAGCCTCTGTGTTCTCAGTCCAATTTACAGAAGGTAGATACGTCCCTTACATCACACTGTATTTTCTCCAGAGAGTTGATTGCTTTCATGTTGCCTCTCTATTTTATTTAATATTTCAGCCTCCAGTTGTTGGGGTATTTTTTTTTTTTTTTCAGTTTATGTAATACAGTCTATCAATCCGCAGGGTGCTGTGACTCACGTCTGTAATACCAGCACTTTGGGAGGCTGAGGTGGGAGGATAGTTTGAGCTGGGGAGTTTGAGGCAGCGATGAGCTATGATCGTGCCACTGCACTCCAGCCTAAGCAACAAAGGGAGAATCTGTCTCCAAACAAAGTCCATTGACCTTTCTCGCTTTATGTTTTTTTTTTTTTGCTTGGAGAAATGGCTTGTAGCCCACTCAGCACTCATCTTAGATTTTTTTTTTTTTTGCTATATTTCCTTCTAGTTTATGTATAGCTTCATGATTTTAAACTCCGTAATCTATTTGATTTTTTTTGGTGTACAGGGTATAATATAGAACGAAGATCATTGTATTCCCTTTTTCACTGTGAAATATATATATATATATATTTTTTTTTTTTGAGACGGAGTCTTGCTGTGTCGCACAGGCTGGAGTGCAGTGGCACGATCTCGGCTCACTGCAAGCTCTGCCTCCTGGGTTCACGCCATTCTCCTGCCTCAGCCTCTGAGTAGCTGGGACTACAGGCGCCCGCCACCACGCCTGGCTAGTTTTTTGTATTTTTAGTAGAGATGGGGTTTCACCATGTTAGCCAGGATGGTCTTGATCTCCTGACCTCGTGATCCACCCGCCTCGGCCTCCCAAAGTGCTGGGATTACAGGCTTGAGCCACCGCGCCCGGCTCACTGTGAAATATATTGTTAATGAAGAGTCCAAGAGTGGTGCCTCACACCTGTAATCTTAGCACTTTGGGAGGCCAAGTTGGGAGGATCACTTGAGCCCAGGAGTTTGAGACTAGCCTGGGCAGTATGGTAAAAACCCATCTCTACAAAAAAGTAATAACCACACGTAGTGTCACATGCCTATAGTCCCAGCTACTCAGGAGACGGAGGTGGGAGGATTGCTTGAGCCTGAGAGGTTGAAGCTACAGTGAGCTGTGATTGTCTCACTGCACTCCAGCCTGGGTGACAGAGTGAGACCCTGTATCAAAAATAAATAAATAAACAAATAAATAAAATAAATAAAGGACAAAATATATCTCACTCTTTGTCCACGCTGGAGTGCAGTGGCACAATCTCGACTCACTGCAACCTCCGCCTCCCGGGTTCAAGCGATTCTCTTGCCTCAGCCTCCCGAGTCGCTGGAATTACAGTCCAACACCACACTGGGCTAATTTTTGTATTTTTAGTAGAGACGGGGTTTCACCATGTTGACTAGGCTGGTCTTAAACGCCAAACCTCAAGTGATCTGCCCACCTTGGCCTCCCAAAGTGCTGGAATTACAGGTGTGAACCACCGTGCCCAGCCTTATTTTAATTTTTTTAATGTTTAATTTTTGTTGGTACACAATATACTCTTTTTTAGAGCAGTTTCAGGTTCACAGAAAAATTGAGTGGAAAGTATAGGGTTCCCATATGCCCCTTTCCCCTCATACAGCTTCCACTATTATTAACATTTTGCATTGATGTCATATATTTGTTATGATTGATGAGTCAGTATTGATACATTATTAACTAAAGTCCACATTTCATATTAGGAGTCACCCTTTGTGTTGTACATTTCTATGGATTTTGGCAAATGTACAGTGACATATGTCCACCGTTAAAGCCCTAAAATTCCCCTGTGTCCTTCCTAGTCAACCCTCCGTCCTGTTGCTGGACAAAGGGGTCCTCATCCAGACCTCAAGAGAGGGTTCTTGGATCTGGCACAGGAAAGAATTCAGGGTGAGTCTCAGAGTACAGTGAGAAGAGACAGTGTATTGAAAGCTACTCCGTTACAGAGTAGGGCATCCTCAGAAAGCAAGAGGAGGCACGCACTGTCTTTATTTTAACCTCTTCTAATATAGGGGGTCTTATCTATGTAAAAGCTAAGCTATGTCTACGTGCTACTGGGCTGACAGCATAACAAAATTTATTACCTTGTTGATTTAAAGAAATTCATCCTTGGCATTTTAGTGCATAAGTATATCAAAAAGCATGACTATAATGATCGTAAAAGCATATATTGTTATGTGAGACTGGGACATCTGGACATTTTGTTGTTGGAGGAGTTTGTCCTTGCAGGCATTACTAAGCTGTTTCTTCAGTTGTAAACATCATGTGACCATGAGCCACGACCTGCAAGGAATGTGTCTTGATAGTTTTAAGACGGAGTCTGTTTTAAAATGGTGACACCAGCCGGGTGCAGTGGCTCATGCCTGTAATTGCAGCACGTTGGGAGGCCGAGGCGAGTGGATCAGCCGAGGTCAGAAGTTTGAGACCAGCCTGGCCAACATGGTGAAACTCCATCTCTATGAAAAATACAAAGCTTAGCCAAGCATGGCGGCGTGGACCTGCAATCCCAGCTACTCAGGAAGCTGAAGCAGGAGAATCACTTGAATCTGGGAGGCAGAGGTTGCAGTGAACTGGGATTGTGCCATTGCACTCCAGCCCATATGACAAGGGTGAAACTCTGTTTCAATCAATCAATCAATCAATCAATCAATAAGGTGTTAACCCTGGCTCTCCTATGCTACTGTTTCCCCAACCCTCCCTTCCACCCCAAACCCCAAGCAATCATTGATTTCTTTACTGTCTCCATAGTTTTGCCTTTTCTAGAATGTCATATAGTTGGAATCATAGGTGAAATCATACAACCTTTTGAATTGGAGTATTTCACACTTATGGATAAGTAGCAAGAACATAAGAAACCCCTGTTTAGCCTTTACTCAGATTCAGCAATTGTTTGCATTTTGTCTCATTTCATTTTTTTTTTTTCTTTTTGTTTTTCTTTTTTTTTAGAGGCGGGATCTCGCTCTGTCATCCAGGCTGGAGTGCAATGGCGCAATCATAGCTCTCTGCAGTCTTGACCTTCTGGGCTCAAGCAATCCTCCCACTTCAGCCTCTCAAGCAGCTGGTACTACAGGCTCCAGCTACCACACCCAGGTACTTTTTTTTTTGTAGAGATGGGATCTCACTATGTAGCCCAGGCTGGTTTCAAACTCCTGGGCTCAAGTGATCCTCCCCCATCAGCCTCCAAAAGTGCTAGGATTACAGGCATGAGCCACCGTGCCCCATCTTGTCCTATTCCTTTTGTTTGTTTGTTTTTGAGACAGATTCTCACTCTGTCACTTAGGCTGCAGTGCAATGGCGCCATCTCGGCTCACTGCAACCTCCGCCTCCCAGGTTCAAGCGATTTTCATGTCTCAGCCTTCCAAGTAGCTGGGACTACAGGTACGAGCCACCATGTCCAGTTTTTTTTTTTTTTTTTTTTTTGTATTTCTAGTAGAAACGGGATTTTGCCATGTTGGCCAGGCTGGTCTTGAACTCCTAACCTCAAGTGATCTGTGCCCCCACCTCCCACCCCTCGGCCTCCCAAAGTGTTGGGATTATAGGCATGAGCCACCGTGCCTGGCCCCATTTTTTTTTTTTTTAATTAACCATTTGTCCCCTGCCCTTCTTCATATAGGTATATCTGGATCTCTCTGAAAGGATTTTGCAGACACCATGCCTCTTTATCCCTGAAAACATCCATGTATATTTCTTGAGAACAAAGGCATTTATCTTACACATTACATTTATCAAAATCCAGAGGTGTAACATTGATACAGAACTATTATCCAATCCACAGTTCAGATTCGAATTTTGCCACCCACTAATGTAATTTATCTCTTTTTTTTTTTTTTTCTGGTCTTTGAGCCATTCCTCAATCACACATTGCAATTAGTTGCCATCTCTCTCAAATCTCCTTTATTCTGAAACATTTTCTTAGCCTTTGTCTTTTGAATTTTTTTTTTTTTTTCCGAGACAGAGGCTTGCTCTGTCACCCAGGCTGGAGTGCAGTGGCTTGATCACTGCAGCCTCAAACTCCCTGGCTCAAGTGATTCTCCTTCCTTAGCCTCCTGAGTAGCTGGGACTAAGGCATGTGCCAGCACACCTGGCTAATTTTTAATTTCTTTGTAGAGACAAAGAGTCTCGCTGTGTTGCCAAGACTGGTCTTGGACCCTTGGCCTCAAGCAGTCCTCCATTTTCAGCCTCCCACAGTGTTGGGATTACAGGTGTGAGCCACTGCACCTGGTAGTCTTGATATTTTTTAAGAGTACGGGATAATTCATTTACATTGATGTCTCTTGATTTCGTTTAATGTTTCCTCATAGTTGGATTTAGGGTTTGAATATCTGGCAGAAAAACCACAGAATTGATGTGTCCTACTTAGGGAATCATTGCAGCAGGGTGTCCATGATGGCTACTCATTATTGATGATGTTATTTTTCTTTTTGTTTTTTTATTTTCAGAGACACAGTCTCCTTTTGTTGCCCAGGCTGGCACAATCGTAGCTCACTGCAACTTCAAACTCATAGACTCATGCAATTCTCCTGCCTAGGCCTCTCAAAACTTGGGATTTTGAGAACAAAGACATTTTCTCTTACACATTACATTTATCAAAATTCAGAGATGTAACATTGATACAGAACTATTATCCAATTCACAGTTCAGATTTGAATTTTGCCACCCACTAATATAATTTATCTCTTTTTTTTTCTGGCTTTTGATCTAATCCTGGACGACGCATTGCAATTGGATCATTACGTTTGCGTGAAGCATAAGCCACCACACCCAACCTATTTTTGATTTTTAAATAAGGTTGTTTTGCTGGTTTTATCCACTATACAGATATTACCCCTTTGGAATTAATAAGTAATCTGTGGGGAGATATTTTGAGACTATTTAAAGACCTTGTTCCTCATCAACTTTTCACCCATTAGTCTAATATTCATTCATTGAAGAGTCCTCCCTGAACAATGATTATTATGGCAGTTGCAGAACGGTGATTTTTCTAAGTCCTTCTTTCCTTTTTAATTTTTTAGTTGTTAGTTTAGATATACTTTGATGAATAGAAATGTTTAAGTATAATGTCAAATTTAAAAGATGTTCCTTTATAGGCAATGCATTTAGTCTATTCTAAAAGATTTTAAGTTTGCCATTCATATTTAATTCTTTTGTCTAGCTGAGTTGAGTTTTGTTTATGGCATGAACTGCGGGTTCTGTTTCATTTTACTTTCCACATATGGATATCCAAATGTCTCAGCACCTGTCATTTGATAAGTCTGCTTTTTTTCTCATGGATTAACTTTTTTTTTTTTTTCTCCAAATAGTCAACTGTTTTTTTTTGGATTAAAAGTATAATAATTCAGCTGGGTATGGTGGCTCATGCCTGTAATTCCAGCACTTTGGGAGGCTGAGGCAGGTGGATCACTTGAGGCCAGGAGTTTGAGTCCAGCCTGGGCAGCATGGCAAAACCTGTTTCCACTAAAAATACAAAAATTAGCCAGGCATGGTGGTGCACACCTGTAATTCCAGCTACTTAGGAGGCTGAAGAATGAGAATTGCTTGAACCCTGGAGGCAGAGTTTGCACTGAGCCGAGATCACACCACTGTACTCCAGCCTAGGCCACAGAGCAAGACTCTGTCCCAAATAATAATAATAAAAAAGTATAATAATTCACTGAAAATAATTTCCCCCAAAAGTAACCTGTACTATTCTGCCAATAGCATCGATTTTTCAATTTCCTGGGTTTTTTTTGTTTGTTTGTTTGTTATTTTTTGTTTGCTTTTTGTGAGAGCTTCTCTCTGCCATCCAGGGTAGAGTGCAGTGGTTTGACCATAGCTCACTGTAAATTCGAACTACTGGGCTCAGGCAATTCTCTTACCTTAGCCTTCCTAGTAGCTGGGACTACAGGCGTGTGCCAATATGCCTGGCTAATTTTTATTTTTTTTATTTTTATTTTTAGCAACAGGGGTCTTGCTATGTTGCCTAGGTTGATCTTGAACTCCTAGGCTCAAGCAATCCCCCAACTTCAGCCTCCCAAAGTGCTGGGATTACAAGCTTGAGCCACCACTCCTGGCACTTCTTAAAATTTTAAAGGGGTTAAAAAAAAAAAAGCAAAGAAGAATAGTTCATGGAATGTGAAATATTTCCTATTTAGCCCTTTACAGAAAAAGTTTACTGACCCTTTCTCTAAATTATTTTTTCAGCCATTCCAGTTTGATAAATGACTAGCTGAACATTTACCAAAAGTTTGTGATTTTTTAAACTATATTTTATGATGGTTTAATCAGATGGGATGATTTTGTTTTTAGAAGATTTTTACAATATTATAGTTGATGGCTTTTTGCTTTGCCTTCTCAGCAGTCTTTTAAAGAATGTTCAGCAAGTATGATGACTCAAGCCTGTCATCCTAGCACTTTGGGAATATGAGGAGAGAGGATCGCTTGAGCTCAGGAGTTCAAGACCAGCCTCGGCAACATAGGGACACCCCCATTTCTACCAAAAATTTAAAAATCAGCAGGGCATGGTGGTGTGCACCTGCAGTCACAGCTACTTGGGAGGTCAAGGTGAGAGGATCACTTGAGCCCAGGAAGTTGAGGTTGCCATGAGCTATGATCTTGCCACTCCACTCCAGCCTGGGAGACAGAGCAAGACCTTGTTTTGTTTTGTTTTGTTTTCAGACAGAGTTTCCCTTTGTTGCCCAGGCTGGAGTGCAGTGGCGTGATGTTCGCTCACTGCAACCTCTGCCTCCCAGGTTCAAGCGATTCTCCTGCCTCAGCCTCCTGAGTAGCTGGGATTACATGCATGAGCCACCACGCCCAGCTAATTTTTGTATTTTTAGTAGACATGCAGTTTCACCATGTTAGCCAGGCTGGTCTCGAACTCCTGACCTCAAGTGATCTGCCTGCTTGGCCTCCCAAAGTGCTGGGATTACAGGCGTGAGTCACTGTGCCAGGCCTAAATGAGACCCTGTCTCCTAAAAGAAAAAAAAAAAATCAATTTGTAGAAATGTAATAAATTAAGTCATCATATGAATAGATTTTCTGAAAATTGATGTGAAAAATCCATTGTTTTCCCAGTGTTCATTTAATTCAAAACTCATTCAATTTGCAAAATTTAAAAGTTTGACAATACTGTGTGTGAGAGTTGGAGACCAGACCAATTGTTTCCCAAAGTGATTATTCCAATATACATCCCATCATTGGTGGGAGATGTATCCCAATGATGGGATGTATATTGGAACTATCACTTTGGGAAACAATTTGGCATTGTCTAGCAAATTTGAACACTCCTATACTCTATGTAATTTCATTCTTGCTTATACATCCATGGTAAAATTTAACTCTAGCAACTTTACGCATTCCTTTACCCTATGAATCAGTAATTCTATTCTTGGTTCTATACCGGAGGTAAAATTTAACTGTACTTGAACAAGAATTCATGGAAACTATCTTTTTAAGAGGAAAATCTGGAAAGCTGGTCGTGGTGACACGTACTTATCATCCCAGCTACTCAGAAGGCTGATGTAGGAGGATTGCGTGAGCCCAGGAGGTCACCACTGCACTCCAGCCTAGGTGCCCAGAGTGTGACCCTGTCTCAAAACAAAACAAAACAAAACAAAAAAACAAAAAAATAAAACAAACAAAAAAAGGCGAGACACAGCAGCTTGTGCCTGTCTCATCCCAAAGTGTAATTGTAATCCCAGCATTTTGGGATGCCAAGGCAGGAGGAGGATTACTTGAGCTCAGGAGTTCGACATTAGTCTGGGCAATATGGTGAAATCCCATCTCTACAAAAAAGACAAAAATTAGCCAGGCGTGATGGTGTATGCCTGTAGTCCCAGCTACTTGGGAGGCTGAAGTGGGATGATTGCTTGAGCCCAGAAGACTGAAGGTGCAGTGAACTATGATAATGCCACTGCACTCTAGTCTGGTGCCAGAGTGATACCTTGTCTCAAAAAAAACAAAAACAAAACGAAAAAACAGCTGGAAACAACCGAAACACCCATCAACAAGAAAAGATTGTGGTCTCTCCAGATAATGGAGTATCATACAGCAGTGAAAGAAATGAAATATAGCTGCATGTAGTAACATGATGGTGAAATCTTTTTAGCTCTTCTGGGTCAACAAAGCAAGTATCCAAAGATGACATAACTTTCTAATGAATTTCAAAGACACATAAAACTGAACAATACATTATTTAGCTAGGCATAAATCTTTTTAATTTAATTTATATATATATATATATATATATATTTTTTTTTTTTTTTTTTTTTGAGATGGAGTCTCGCTCTGTCACCCGGGCTGGAGTGCAGTGGCCGGATCTCAGCTCACTGCAAGCTCCGCCTCCCGGGTTTACGCCATTCTCCTGCCTCAGCCTCCTGAGTAGCTGGGACTACAGGTGCCCACCACCTCACCTGGCTAGTTTTTTTTTTGTATTTTTTTAGTAGAGACAGGGTTTCACCATGTTAGCCAGGATGGTCTCGATCTCCTGACCTTGTGATCCACCCGCCTCGGCCTCCCAAAGTGCTGGGATTACAGGCTTGAGCCACCGCGCCCGGCCAATTTTTATATTTTTTTAGAGACAGAGTCTCGCTCTGTTGCCCTGGATTCAAACAATCTTCCTGACTCAGCCTCCTGAGTAGCTAGGACCACACTCAGTTAATTAATTAATTTTTTTTTTTTTAAGACAGGGGGCTCACTATGTTGCCCAGAATGGTCTTGAACTCCTGGTCTCAGGGGATCCTCCTGGCTTGGCTTCTGGAAGTGCGGGGATTACAAGCAAGAGCCATGGCACTTAGACCTTAATACTTCTTTAAAAGGGTGACTAAACAACACAAAATTCAGGGACTGGGCACGGTGGCTCACACCTGTAATCCCAGCACTTTGGGAGGCTGAGGCAGGCGAATCTCTAGAGGTCAGGAGTTTGAGACCAGCCTGGCCAATATAGTGAAACCCTGTCTCTAATGAAAATACAAAAATTATCGGGGTGTGGTGGCACTTGCCTGTAATCCCAGCTACTCCGGAGACTGAGGCAGAGGAGAATCACTTGAACCTGGGAGGCGGAGGTTACAGTGAGCTGAGATTGCACTACTGTGCTCCAGCCTGGGTGACAGAGTGAGACTCTGTATCAACAACAACAACAATAACAAAAGGCTGGGCGCCGTGGCTCATGCCTGTAATCCTAGCACTTTGGGAAGCCGAAGCGGGCAGATCACCTGAGGTCGGGAGTTCAAGACCAGCCTGACCAACATGGAGAATCACTTGAGCCCGGGAGGTGGAGGTTGTGGTGAGTTGAGATCGTGCCACTGCACTCCAGCCTGGGCAACGAGAGTGAAACTATATCTCAAAAACAAACAAACAAACAAAAAAAAAAAAAACACCAAAAAAAAAAAATCAAAATTCAGGACAGCGATTACCTCTGAGATGGAAAGATGAGATAGGAAGCCACCCGCCCCCTCCACGTCCCCTCCCAGAGATGTGAGTTGTCGGTAATGATGTTGCTTTGCCTTGGCTAATGATGTTGTTCTTGGGTGAGTGGGTTCACAAGTGTTCCTTATTTTACCATAAGTAAATAAAGAAAAAATAATTAAACTAACAGAGAGTCATGCCTAGGGCAATGATGATGAGGTGTTATGACATTAGGATTATGATTCATTTATTTATATTTTCCTGAGTTTCCTTCTCTCTCCCCACTGTCCCAACTGGCAGCGAAGCATCTTGTAAACATTCAGACAGAGAAATGTAGTTCCTTTCAAAGAAACAAGAATTAGGCTAGCTCCCTAAATCTAGTTAAGATTAGATTAGTCTAATTAGATTAATCTAGATTAATTAATCTTGACTAATCTAGTTATGTACGGTTATGGCATTAGCTGGTGGTGTGTGTGTGTGTGTGTGTGTGTGTGTGTGTGTTTTGAGACAGGGTCTTGCTGTGTTGCCCAGGATGGAGTACAGTGGCACAACCACAGCTTTCTGTGGCCTCAACCTCCTCAGCTCAAGCAATCCTCCTGCTTCAGCTTCCTGTATAGCTGGGACCACAGGCACATGCCACCACTCCTGGCTAATTTTTAAATTTTTTGTAGGGATGGGGTCTCACTATATTGCCCAGGCTGGTCTCAAACTCCTGGGCTCAAGCGATCCTCCTGCCTCTCCCTCCCAACGTGCTGGGATTCCAGGCCTGAGCCACTGCGCCTGGCAGCATTAGCTGTTTTTTTCACTTAATGCCATACCCATAAATAAAACTAATTTTTTGCTTCTACTTTAATAAGTTGGTTCTAGTTTCCTTGGGTTGGGATCAGACCAGGGACTTGGTCATCAGACTTCACGTGACGTGGGGGCCTGGAGTGAGGTATGCCATCGGTGACCTTCCATTAACTCATGTCTCCTAGCTTCACTCCACCCCATCAAAGTGGGACTCAGAGACCAGGAATGCTCTGGAGAGGTGGAGCCTAATAAAAGCGTCCGGCGTGTGGCCATAACATGTAGACAGGCACGCCAGGCTTGCTTTTTCTAGGAATTCAAGGCTTTAAGTAAACATGAAGGAGGGGCAGAAATGGGAGTGTTACTTGTGCCAGAGCCAAGGCAAAGCAAAAGAACCTCCGAGAAGCTGCTTGGCTCTTGGATGAATGTGATCTACTCATTCGTTCCTCCAAATATGAAATATGTCACGAGTGCCATTGTGTGACAAGCCCTGAGAGGAAACCAGGCAATTTGTGGTGATCAAATCGAAGCCCCTGCCTGTAGGGGGTTTTCAATAAGTAAAGGGAGTCGAGTCATTTTAGAGACTGGGCTTGAATCCTGGCTCCAACACTTGCTGTGTGACCTTGGGAAAGTTATATACCTTCTCTGGCCCGTGGTTTTCTCCAGGGTTGGTTTCATTGGCCCTGTGTGACTATTCAGAAGGACTCTGTGCTTCGGTTAAAGTTCTGCTGTCACTGTCTTGACCTTCTTTAGAGCAGTTTAAACACTGGAGGCCGGGTACAGTGGCTCACGCCTGTAATCTCAGCGCTTTGGGAGGCCAAAGCGGGCGGATCACCTGAGGTCTGGAGTTCAAGACCAGCCTGATCAACATGGCGAAACCCCCATCTCTACTAAAAATATAAAAATTAGCCGGGCGTGGTGGCGTATGCCTGTAATCCCAACTACTCAGGAGGCTGAGACAGGAGAATCACGTGAACCTGGGAGGTGGAGGTTGCAGTGAGCTGAGAGTGCACCACTGCATTCCAGTCTGGGTGACAGAGAGAGACTCTGTCTCAGAAAAAAAAAAAAAAAATTAAACACGTTTCTATTTTACTCTGAGTCTCTCAAATTATGTAGTTGGTCTTGGTTTCTTGATTTGTGAAACAGGCCTAAATTAGTTCCTTCCTAGAAGTAAAGTAGAATAGTCCCTAGTTTCTAGAAATAGTCCCTTCCTAGAAACAAAGTAGAATGTTGGTTGCCAGAGACTGGCAGTGAGGGGTGGGGAAGAACGAAATGGGGAAATGGTGTTCAAAAAATACAGAGTTTCAGTTTCACAAGACAAAAAAGTCCTAGAGATCTGCTGCACAACAATGTGAATATACTTAATACTACCGAACTGTGCACTTAAAAATGGTTGCGAGAATAAGTTTTATGTTATGAGTAAAAAAAATGGTATGAAAGATAACAAAAATACCTTCTTCATACAGCTGTTTTTGTTTGGTTTTGTTTTGCTTTTGAGACAAGATCTCATTCTGTCACCCAGGCTGGAGTACTGTGGTACAACCACAGCTCACTGCAGTCTTGACCTCCTGGGCTCAAGTGATCTTCCCACCTCAGCCTCCCAAGTAGCTGGGACTACAGGCTCATGCCACCATACCCAGGTAATTTTTTTTTTTTTTTTTAGTAGAGATGGGATCTCACTATGTTACCCACACTGGTTTCAAACTCCTGAGTTCAAGCTATCCTCCCACCTGTGCTGGGATTACAGACATGAGCCACCATGCGCAGTTCCTCATAGAGTTGTTAAGGCAATTTAATGACCGTGCCTGGTATACAAGCACTACTTAGGTGTTGTTTGGGAAATAAATTCACGTGGTATGTTTCTCTGAAGTGCTTCCAACTTGGTAAACTTGACACCAACAAAACAACAACTGCTTGCATTTACCATGCATTTTCTATTCACCATACCCCAAGCCAAACACTTTTTACTGCATTGAATTCTTAAATCCTCCCAACAACACTGTGAATCCATCCCAATAGTATCCCCATGTTATAGATGAGACAATGAAGTTCAGAGAGTTGAGGTCACGTGCTTGAAGTCACACAGGAGCCATCATTTAAAAGGGATGTGAGCTGGACATGGTGGCTCATGCCTGTAATACCAGTGCTTTGGGATGCTGAGGTCGGGAGATTCTTTGACACCAGTTCAAGACCAGTCTGGGCAATAAGGTGGGATGCTGTCTCTCCAAAAAAAAAAAAAAAAAGTAAAAAAGTAAACTGGAGGCCAGGCACAGTGGCTCACACCTGTAATCCTAGCACTTTGGGAAGCCAAAGTGCTTGAGCCCAGGAGTTTGAGACCAGCCTGGGCAACAGTGAGACCCCGTTCCTACAAAAAAATATAAAACTTAGCTGGATGGGTTGGTGCATGTCTGTAGTCCCAGCTACTTGGGAGGCTGAGGTGGGAGGATCGCTTGAGCCCAGGAGGTGGAGGTTACAATAAGCTATCTCGCCACTGCACTCTAGCCTGGGTGACAGAGTGAGACTCTGTCTAAAACAAACAAACAAACAAACAAACAAACAAAACAACATCAAAACTTCCAAGCAAACGGGATGTGTCTTGCCCGGGAGAGCAGTGCCTCCCCCACTCCACTGACTCCATTTTACTCCATGTGGCTAACATTTCCCGTGGAGAAGGGACCCGTTGTCCCCAGCTACCAGGAGCAGAGCTGGCCCTCTGTAAACAGACCAACATATCCCCTTGCGACAGCGAGTCTCCTATTATCTTTGTTTCTATCTTGTCTCTGCTCTGACATAAATTCCCAGAGGGCGCAGACCTTGCCTGCCTCACCTGTGTCTTCCCTAAGCTCGTGGCAGGGGTTGGGGAATTATTTGCGAGGCCCCAGAATGACTCTTGATAAGTGGTTCTGTCTGGCTTCTGCAGCAGTGACGAGCTTGATAGATTAAAGCAGAGTGCTGGCCTGGAACCTCCCCTCGCGCTGCTGAGCCTCCCTGGAAGAAGCGCACATGGGGAAGCCTTTGCTTACCTGGGTCATCTCTCAGACTTTGTGAGTGATGCTGCCGGCAAACATCTGCCCCGCCCTCCTCTTCCCGACTCTGCAACCGGGGTTGCTGGTCCTATAGGCCTGGTGCTGTACTATAGGCTTAACAGGTACGATCTCACTTATCCTTATGATGACCTGGTGGAGGAGGCCTGATTCTTCTCCCTGTTTTACAGAGAAAGAAACCCAGGGCTCACAGAAGAAAGCCTCAGGTTATACACCTCAAAGGTGGGTCCAGGGCCCCCACTAATCGTGATGGAGTCAGGGTTCAAACTCAGGGAGTCAGCTCGCCCTCCCTGTTAGGTGCTCCCAGTGGTGTCTGTCACACCAGCGCCCATCTCAGGCACAGTAAGTCCTCACTGAATGTCATTAACAGGTTATTGGAAATTGTGACTTTAAGCAAAACAACATATAACAAAACCAATTTTACCATAGGTTTACTGATATTAACAAGAGTTACATTCCTATGGCATATTTCTGGTCACAAAAACATCACCAAACTTCTAAATAAAGACCAACACATGTCTCATATTAAACATTGAAATGAATGTGAGCTATACGTACTTTTAAGAAAGATTAAGAAAAACATGTAAGATTGTTATTTTCCTGTTTATTCCAGTTCAGGGTCTCGGGTGGCCTGAGCCTGTACTGGCAGCCCAGGGTGCGCGATGCGACCCCATCCCGGCAAGACACAGTCCATCACGAGGCACACTCACAGACACACTCACTCACACTGGGATGTAGATGCCCCCATTCCCCGAACAAGCACAGCTTTGCAATGTCAGAGGAAACCTAGTGAGGTAACCCATGCAGATACAGGCAGAATGTGCGAATTCCAGCTAGTGGCCCTAGCTAGCAATTGAGTTATGGTGAAACCACCTATGTTGAATAAAACAATGTATCATTCAAGGACCCTCTTTTTTTTTTTTTTTTTTTTTTTTACTTTTTGAGATGGAGTCTCCCTCTGTTGCCCAGGCTGGAGTGCAGTGGCGTGATCTGAGCTCACTGCAGCCTCCGCTTCCCAGGTTCAAGCGATTCTCCTGCCTTAGCCTCCGGAATAGCTGGGATTACGGCACACACCACCACGCCCGGCTAATTTTTGTATTTTTAGTAGAGACTGGGTTTCACCATGTTGGCCAGGCTGGTCTGGAACTCCTGACCTCAGGCGATCCGCCCACCTCGGCCTCCGAAGTGCTGGGATTATAGGCGTGAGCCACTGTTCCTGGTCAACAGCAGCTTTAGGATGCAGTAAGTGCTGGGAAGACAATAAAGCAGGGTAGTGAGATGGAGAGTGATGGGGAGGCAGAGAGCGAGGGTGACTTAACATTAGGTGGTCAGAAAAGGCCTCCGTGAAGAGGTGACATTTGACTTGACATTTGATTGAAAAGAAAGAGCCGTGGGAAGTTCTAGGGAAAAAACTTTCTTGGGTGAACAGCAAGTGCTGAGGCCCTGAGGTTTGATCAAAAGAAACTTAGGCAGGCACAGTGGCTCACACCTGTAATCCCAGCACTTTGGGAGACTGAGGTGGAAGGATCACTTGAGCTCAGGAGTTTGAGGCCAGCCTGGGCAACACAGTGAGACCCCATCTCTATAAAATAAAAACTGGCTGAGCACGGTGGCTCATGCTTGTAATCCCAGCACTTTGGGAGGCCGAGGCGGGCAGATCATGAGGTCAGGAGATTGAGACCATCCTGGCTAACACAGTGAAACCTGCCTCTACTAAAAATACAAAAAAATTTAGCGGGGCATGGTGGCAGGCGCCTGTAGTCTCAGCTACTTGGGAGGCTGAGGCAGGAGAATGGCATGAACCTGGGAGGTGGAGCTTGCAGTGAGCTGAGATTGTGCCACTGCACTCCAGCTTGGGTGACAGAGCGAGACTTCATCTCAAAAAAAAAAAAAAAACTAAAAAATTAGCTGAGCATATTAGTGCTTGCCTATAGTCCCAGTTACTTGGGAAGCTGAGGTGGGGGGTCGAGGCTGCGATGAGCTTTGATCATGCCACTGCATTCCAGCCTGGGTGACAGACTAAGACTCTGCTTCTAAAAAAAGGGGACGGGGAGGGGAGAGTCAAAAGGCCAATGTGGCTGAATGAAGTGTGGTTACTGGGGTTGGGGTTGTGGGGAGCAGTAGGGTTTAGGCCTGACAGATGAGCAGGGGTCAGATAGTGTAGGATCATAAAACCCGTGTGAATGAATTTAGATTTGAGAAGGGAATGTTCTAGAAGGGTATGAGAACTGAAGACATTCCCATTTTAATGTTCAGGATTCTCAGTATGGTTGTTACCATGGGTTCCTAAGTCCTTCAAGTTACAACTGAACTGTAATTATCATCAAGAGCATCCTGGGAGGTTTCAGGAACTTGCAGGGGCTCAGGAGAGCGTGGGGTTGCCAGGTGTGGTTTATTTAGAAGACAGAGATTGGGTGACATACACCGTGGCTCATAGCATCTTTGCCAGAGGCCATATGACCAGAGTTACAGCTTCAGCCAGGTGGGTAAGGATGATCCAAGGGGCAACTGTTTCTTGCCAAAGCTCCTGGAGCCTGTTCCACCTGTTGCTCAGGCTGGTGACATAGATCCATCAGGAATGGGTCAGAGGCTACCCTAATAATCCAGTCCTGCAGCTTGGTTGACAGCCAAGAAGAGGCTGGCAGCAGCAGTCCTCCCCTGTGAATCAGGAAAAGGGAGACCAGGAGGTACGGACGTTCATATTTCAGCACTGACTCAATGCCAAGGCGTGGAGATTTTTCCAAATACAGAGGTTGGAGATTCTGATTCAGCAGGTCTTTGAGGGAAGCCCAGGTGATTCTGATGCAGACCCAGGATGAAGAAGCACCACATTCGGCTGGGCGTGGTAGCACACGTGACTGTAGTCCCAGTTACTTGGGAGGCTGAGGCGGGAGGATCGCTTCAGCCCAGGAGTTTGAGGCTGCGGTGAGCTATGATTGCACCACAGCACTCTAGTCTGGTCAACAGAGTGAGACACTGGCTTGTTGCAATTTTTTTTTTTTTGAGACAGGGTCTTGCTCTGTCACCCAGACTGGAGTGCAAAGGTGTGATCTCAGCTTACCACAACCTCCACCTCTTGGGTTCAGGTGATCCTCCTGCCTCAGCCTCCCAAGTAGCTGAGACCACAGGTGTGCACCACCATGCCCAGCTGTATTTTTGTATTTTTAGTAGAGAGGTGGTCCCACTAATGTTGCCCAGGCTGGTCTCAAGCTCCTGAGCTCGAACTATTGGCCCTCCTTGGCCTTCTAAAGTGTTGGGATTACAGGCATGAACCACTGCATCTGGCCTGACACTGACTCTTCAAAACAAAACAAAACAAAACAAAAACAAACCCCACATTATAGCTTCCACATGATTAGGTGCACAGATGCAGGCACCACATGCCCTTGGTTCAAATCCCAGCTCCACCACGTACTCCATGAAGGATACTGAGCAAATCATGTAAACTCACTGTGCCTTCATGTCCTCACCATCAAATGGAGCCGATAATCACAGGACCTCATTGATGGGCTGTGGCAGGGAATAAAGTACCTGAGCAGCAGTACGTGTACATTGTAAGTGCCACAAAAACATCGACCATCACTGTGCTACCTCATTGAACTTCTGCACAAGCCTGCAAGGGAAGACTCATTGCCATTCAGCTTTCTACATGAGAACTGAGGTGAAGCAACACTTCCAAGGTCAGTGATTTGCTGACAGTGTTTTGTCCACACACACAAACCAAAACCACGCTCCATCCCAAATTGCTCAAATGGTCTGGGATCTGATGGCCCATACTACCCGTTGCTCTGAAGACAGGAGGGTCGCAGAGCTGTGATCTTTCCCTCCCTCCCTCCCTTCCTTCCCTCTTTCTTTCTTTCCTTCCTTCCTTCTTCCTTCCTTCCTTCCTTCCTTTCTTTCTTTCTTTCTTTTCTTCCTTTCTTCCTCTTTCTCTCTTTCTTTCTCCCTTCCTTCCTTCCTTCCTCCTTCCTTCCTTCCTTCCTTCCTTCCTTCCTTCTTTGTTTTTTTTTTTTTGATGGAGTTTTGTTCTTATCGCCTAGGCTGAAGTGCAGTGGCACAGTCTCAATTCATTGCAACGTCCACCTTCTGGGTTCAAACGATTCTCCTGCTTCAGCCTCCCAAGTAGGGGATTACAGGTGTGAGCCACCATGCCCAGCGGGGTTGTGATATTTCTGAAGGTGAAATGTGGCAGTTAAAGAGTGAGGCAAGCTGGGTGCGGTGGCTCACATCTGTAATCCCAGTGCTTTGGGAGGCCAAGGTGGGAGGATTGTTTGAGCCCAGGAGTTGGAGACCAGCTTGGGCAACATAGCAAGACCCTATTCGTAAAAAAAAAAAAAAAAAAAAAAAAAAGAGTGAGGCAAAAATTCACTCTCATCCTGAATCAACCCT
This sequence comes from Trachypithecus francoisi, assembly GCF_009764315.1. Lineage (NCBI taxonomy): Eukaryota > Metazoa > Chordata > Mammalia > Primates > Cercopithecidae > Trachypithecus > Trachypithecus francoisi. The sequence goes on from NW_022681455.1 coordinate 74,371,001, forward strand.
GTGCAGATAACAACCGTAAACTCTGGAAAAAATGTGAAAACCTGAAGGCACTGAGGAGTGAGCACAAGCAGGCAGGTGCTAGAGTGATGCTGCCACTTGGGGCAAGCCTGGGTAAGTGCCTTGTTTTTGAGGGCAGGGTAAGTCTGTGCCAAGGTCTGGGAGTAGCTTAAACCCTGCTAGAAAACCTGGTTTTATGTGGAAAAACCAGAGGGCAGGGTATGCACAAACACAGTCTCTGGAGATCAAGGCGAGGGAATCCTGGAAAAGAGAGATCAGGGGAAGGGGAGACCCCAGTTCTATATATGGGCCAGGGACGGTGCCTCATGCCTGTAATCCCAGCACTTTGGGAAGGCTGAGGCAGGTGTATCACTTGAGGTCAGGAGTTTAAGACCAGCCTGGCCAACATGGTGAAACCTTGTCTCCATTAAAAATACAAAAATCAGCCAAGCGTGATGGCACACGCCTGTAATCCCAGTAACTCGAGAGGCTGAGGTGGGAGAATGGCAGGAACTCAGAAATTGGAGGTTGCAGTGAGGTGAGATTGCGCCACTGCACTCTAGCCTGGGCAACAAGAGCGAAACTCTGTCTCAAAAAAAAAAAAAAAAAAGAAAAAGGAATTAGATGGCATACTATTCACTGTTGTGGAAAGGTGTCCAATATATATAGATAAGTGAAAAGCACAGTAAAGACCAATGTGTAATATGCTACCAAAATTCTTTCTATCTATCTATCTATCTATCTATCTATCCATCATCTATCTATCTATCTATCTATCTATCTATCTATCTATCTATCTGTAGTTGGCTCTTGAACAACATGGGTTTCAACTGCTTGAGTCCATGGATTTTTTTCTACATGGATTTTTTTCAATAAATATATTGGAACATGTTTAGGAGATTTGCAATAATTTGAAAAAACTTAGGCTAGGTGTAGTGGCTCATGTCTGTAATCCCAACACGTTGGGAGGCCAAGGTGGGAGAATTGCTTGAGGCTGGGAGTTCAAGACCGGCCTGGGCAACAAATTGAGACCCTGTCTCTACAAAAAATTAAAAAAATTAGCTGGGCGTGGTGGCGTGTGCCTGTAGTCCCAGCTACCTGGGAGGCTGAGGTGGGAGGATCAAGTGAGCCCAGGAGGTGAAGGTTGTAATGAGCCGAGATCACACCACTGCACTCCAGGCTGGGTGACAGAGTGAGATCCTGCCTCCAAAAAAAAAAAAAAGAAAAGAAAAAAAAAGTAAAAGATAAAGAAAAACAAAAAAAGAAATTTGCAGACAAACTGCATAGCCTAGAAATATCAAAAAAAATTAAAAAATAGGTATGTCATGAATGCATAAAATCTATGTAGATGGTAGGCTATTTTGTCATTTACTATCATAAAATACCCTTGAAACAGTAAGACCAACTCCTCCTTTTCCTCGTCCTCTTCAGTCTACTCAGCATGAAGATCTTTTTCTTAAATAAATTATTCTTTTTCAAGACTCCTAGACCTGAGACAATTTTTTTTCTTTTCTTTTTTTAAGACTTTTGGAAGGATGGAGATCTTTATGATAATCTACTTACACTTAATGAATAGTAAATAATTTTTCTCTTTCTTTTGATTTTCTTAATATTTTTCCTAGCTTACTATATTGTAAAAATAGAATATATGATACATTTACCATATAAAATATGTATTCATCAACTGTCTATGCTATTGATAAGATTTCCAGTCAACAGTGGGCTATTAGTATTTACAGTTAAGTTTTTGGGAAGTCAAATTTAATATTTGCATTTTCAACTGAATGGAGGGTTGGTGCCCCAAACCTTCATGTTGTTCAAGGGTCAAGTGTATATAAATTATGTTTTGTTTATTTTTTTGAGACAGGGTCTGGCTCGTTGCCCAGGCTGGAGTGCAGTGGGGTGATCTCGGCTTACTGCAGCCTTGATCTCTTGGGTTCAAGTGATCCTTCCACCTCAGCCTTTCGAGTAGCTGTGACTATAGGCATGCGCCTTGGCATGTTCAGTTAATTTTTGCATTTTTAGTAGAGAGGGGTTTTACCATGTTGGCCAGGCTGGCCTCAAACTGCTGACCTTCAGTGATCCACCCTCCTCGGCCTCCCAAAGTGCTGGGATTACAGCACCAGGCCTATTTTGTTCCTTTCTATCTCTTATGTTTTCTCATACTGGTTTTGCAGTTTCAGATATTATGTTTAAATGTTTAATCCAGTTTGAGTTCATTCTTGCATAAGGGGTGAGATAACGGTCTGTTTTCCTTCTGCCTGTGGATTTCCAGCTTTATTTTCATTCGATTTGAAGCGACTGTAGCAAGTAGATGCTGTTGATGGCTGCCCCCTAGTGGACTCCCATGAGATTGTGTTTTCATGGTCTGCTTTTTTTTTGCGGGAGGACCTCTGCTGGATACCAGCACCTGGCCTCCAGCAGAGGGTAAACGAATTTCTTCTCTGGTGTGGCAAGAGTGTAGAGAAGTGACATTCTTATCCCCGCAGCATGGACGCACACTCGGGGAACAAGATGAAGATCTGCCTTCAGTATCACAGCTATGACTATAAGGCTGGACGGGCCATCAGAGAAGCACGACAGGACCAGGTCGAGTGGCTCACGCCTGTAATCCCAGCACACTGGGAGGCCGAAGCAGCAAGATCACTTGTGCCAAGAAGTTCGAGACTATCCTGAGCAACACAGCGAGACTCATCTCTACAAAAAACAAAAAATTAGCCAGGGATAGTGGCGTGTGCCTGTAGTCCCAGCTACTCAGGAGGCTAAGGTGGGAAGATTGCTTGAGTCCAGCAGGTCAAGGTTGCAGTGAGCTATGATCACACCACTGCACTCCAGCCTGGGTGACAGAGCGAGTCTCTGTCTTAAAAACAAAAACAAAAACCGGGCCGGGCGCGGTGGCTCAAGCCTGTAATCCCAGCACTTTGGGAGGCCGAGACGGGCGGATCACGAGGTCAGGAGATCGAGACCATCCTGGCTAACACGGTGAAACCCCGTCTCTACTAAAAAATACAAAAAAAAAAAAAAAAAAAAAAAAAAAACCAGCCGGGCGAGGTGGCAGGCGCCTGTAGTCCCAGCTACTCGGAGGCTGACGCAGGAGAATGGCGGGAACCCGGGAGGCGGAGCTTGCAGTGAGCTGAGATCCGGCCACTGCACTCCAGCCTGGGTGAGAGAGCTAAAATAAAATAAAATAAAATAAAATAAAATAAAAAAAACAAAAACCAGGAGCAGTGGCTTATGCCTGTAATCCCAGCATTTTGGGAGGCTGAGGCTGGTGGATCACCTGAGGTCAGGAGTGCAAGATCAGCCTGACTAACATGGTGAAATCCTGTCTCTAGTAAAAATACAAAAAAATTAGCCCGGTGTGGTGGTGGATGCCTGTAATCCCAGCTACTCAGGAGGCTGAGGCAGGAGAATCGCTTGAACCCAGGAGGTGGAAGTTGCAGTAGCTGAGATCTCACCATTGTACTCCAGCCTGGGCGACAAAAGCAAAACTCTGTCAAAAAAGAGAAAAGGCACAACAAGCTTTAATCTAATAGTTCTTCAACCCTGAGGCTGGACAATCTTTTGTTGTAGGAGGCTGTCCTTTGCATTGTAGGATGTTTAACTACATGCTTGGGTCTTTACACACTGGGTACCAGTAGCATCCCTTCCCCCATTTTGACAACCAAAAGTATCTCCACACATTGCCTATGGTCCCTTGGGGGGCCAAGTTGCCCCCATTTTTTTTTTTTTTTTTTGAGACAGAGTCTCACTCTATCACCTAGGCTGGAGTGCAGTGGCAGAATCTTGGCTCACTGCAACCTCCACCTCCCGGATTCAAGCGATTCTCCTGCCTCAGCCTCCCAAGTAACTGGGATTACAGGCATGTGCTACGATACCCGGCTAATTTTGTATTTTTAGTAGAGAAGGGGTTTCACCATGTTGGTCAGGCTGGTCTTAAACTTCTGACCTCAAGTGGTCTGCCTGCCTCGGCCTCCCAAAGTGCTGGAATGACAGGCGTGAGCCACTGCACTCACAGTTGTTACAGAGGAATACAAGCAAGAGATATGGTTTGCACAGCTTCTTCATGTCATCAGGAGGACCAGCGGTGCCCAGGTATACACTTTCTCCTGCCCGTCACCCACGCAGGGCAGTTACAGCCACCCTGAGAAGAGTCAAGGTATGTGTAAATCACCGTTATGCAGAGAAGAGTCAGCCTTGATTTATCGTCAATCATTTCTGCCATATTAGTTATGGGGGCCTGAAGCCCACGTGCAGATTCAGGGAACTTCCAGTACAGGTGCATTCCCACACAGAGGAAGAAGCTGTCACAACATTCTGCATGCATCCTAACTCTTTGTTTTCCAATAAAACTGCACTGTGAGAATTCGGAGACTTGGGGTAATTCCCATGTAGGCTTGCAACAGCCCAGGCCTGAATCTAATTAACCCTTGACTTACAGGGCCACAAAACCCTGCCCAACAGATTAGGGTTGGCTTATCAAGTACTCCCTTCCCTGCAGAGATGTTGTTCATGCCCCCATTCCCCAGCCTCTCAAGAAAGAAAAAACTGTGGCCCCTGTGTCTACTGAGACCTGCATAGCCTCAAAGCAGCCTCTATCTGAGACAGCTTCCTGCTCCCCCTGACCCCTACATCCCAGATGGTTTGAAGCGACTTTAGCAAGTGGATGCTGTTGATGGCATCATAAACCTAGACTTCTGGGGGAGCTTGCAATGATTGATTTTGTTTCTCCACTTAAAACACTTCCCTTTACATTGTGCATATTGTCCTAGTTAAGAACTACAGATCTGGAATAAGACTCTGAATTTCAATTCTGCCTCCTCTACTTAAAAACTGTAGTGCTTGGCCGGGCACGGTGGCTCACGTCTATAATCCCAGCACTTTGGGAGGCTGAGGCAGGAGGATCACCTGAGGTCAGAAGTTCGAGATCAGCCTGACCAACATGATGAAACCATATCTCTTCTAAAAATACAAAAATTAGCTGGGCGTGGTGGCACATGCCTGTATTCCCAGCTACTTGGGAGGAGGCTGAGGCAGGAGGATGGCTTGAACCTGGTAGGTGGAGGCTGCAGTGAGCCAAGATTGCAAGATTGTCCTTGCACTCCAGCCTGGGTGACAGAGCAAGACTCCATCTCAAAACAAACAAACGAATAAAAAAACTGTAGTACTTTTTCTTTTCTATATATATTTACACACAGATAGGGTCTCTGAGAGGGGGAGGTTGCAGTGAGCCGAGATTGTGCCACTGCCATCCAGCCTGGGCAACAAGAGTGAAACTCCGTCTCAAAAAAAAAAAAAGAAAAAGGAAAGGTAAAGAAAAATAGAGATAGAGTCTTTGGTCTGCTGCCCAGGCTGGAGTGCAGTGGCATGAAAATACCTCACTGCAGCCTCAAACTCCTGAGGTCAAGGAATCCTCCCACCTTAATTGCCTGAGTAGCTGGAACTACAGGCTCGTGCCACTACGGCCTGGCTAATTTTTAATTTTTTTTTTGTAGAGATGAGGTCTTCCTATATTGCCCAGGCTGGTCTTGAACTCCTGGATTCAAGTGATTCTCCCTCCCTGGCCTCCCAAAGCGCTGCTGAGATTACAGGCATGAGCCACCACACCCAGCCAACTGTGGTGTTTCTTAACCTCTCTGTCTCAGTTTCTTCATCTGAAAGCTGAAGTGATTTTCACCTTACAGTGTTGCTGCATGGCGTTGGCACAGTACCTGGCACACAGTATGTACTTGATAAATGTTCTCTGTTATTATTATTTGTATAAATGTATAGGGTACAAGGCCGGGTGTGGTGGCTCATGCCTGTAATCCCAACACTTTGGGAGGCCAAGGCGGGTGGATCACGAGGTCAGGAGATCGAGACCATCCTGGTTCACACGGTGAAACCCTGTCTCTACTAAAAGTACAGAAAATTTGCTGGGTGTGGTGGCGGGCGCTTGTAGTCCTAGCTACTCGGGAGGCTAAGGCAGGAGAATGGCGTGAACCCGGGAGGTGAGGCTTGCAGTGAGCTGAGATCGTGCCACTGCACTCCAGCCTGGGCGACAGAGCAAGACTCCATCTCAAAATAAAATAAAATAAATTGTATAGGGTACAAGTGCAGTTTTATTACATGCATAGATTGCATAGTGGTTAAGAGGTCAAGTCAGGGTCAAGTCACCTGTATAATATACGTTGTCCATTAAGTAGTTTCTTATCATCCACCCCCTTCCACCCCATCTCCCTTCCGTGTCTCCATTGTCTTTCATTCCATTCTCTATGCCCATGTGGACACTTTTTTTTTTTTTTTTGAGATGGAGTTTCGCTTTTGTTGCCCAGGCTGGAGTGCAATGGCATGATCTCGGCTCACTGAAACCTCTGCCTCCCAGGTTCAAGTGATTCTCCTGCCTCAGACTTCCGAGTATCTGGGATTACAGGCATGCGCCACCACACCTGGCTAATTTTTTGTATTTTTAGCAGAGACAGGGTTTCACCATGCTGTCCAGGTTGGTCTCAAACTTCTGACCTTGACCTCCCAAAGTGCTGGGATTATAGGCGTGAGACACTGTGCCCAGCCCCGAATACATGTTTTTAGAGCCCAATTATGAGTGAGAACACATGATATTTGACTTTCTGTGTCTGGCTTGTTTCACGTAAAATAATGATCCCCCTGTTCCGTCCATGTTGCTGCCAAAGGACAAGATTTCATAATTTTATGATTTCATTCTTTAAACAATGAATAGTATTCCATTGAGTATAAGTATCACATTTTCTTTATCCATTCATCCACTGATGAACACTTTGGTCCGTATCTTTGCTTTTGCAAATAGTGCTGCGATAAACATATGAGTGTAGGTATCTTTTTGATATATTGACACTATTATTATTAATCATTTATTTGACATGATTATTGAGGGGTTATTAGGCATGAGGCACTGTTCTACTGGATATACATAGTGTACAGAATAAAAGCATATTAACTTCTGTTTTAATCATAACTACTTTTCCAAACTGTCAATAGCATCAATCCACCAGCAGATAGGAAAATAAATATGAGATTGCTCAGGAAGGCCAAGTAGGACCCTGAGGGTGAGCTAAGGACTAATACAAAGAGTGCTGTCACTTGGCATTTCACCCAAGGGAAGATGTCTGCATAGACCATTCCTTTTATCTCTATTCCAGGAGCACTCCCTTGCCTATATTAGCAGCTAGAACAGGATTGCCCAATAGAACTTTCTGTAATTATAGAGACAGTCTATATCTACACTCTCCAATATGGCAGCCACTAGACACATGTGGCTATTGAGTATTTGAAATATAGCTAATGTGGTTGAGGCATAACATTTTAAATTTCATTTAATTTTTTAATTTTTTTTTTTTTGAAATGGAGTCTTACTCTGTCACCTAGGCTGGAGTGCAGTGGCAACATCTCAGCTCACTGCAACCTGCATCTCCTGGATTCAAGTGATTCTCCTGCCTTATCCTCCCTAGCAGCTGGGATTACAGGTGCCACCACCATGCCTGGATAATTTTTGTATTTTCATAGAGACGGAGTTTCACCATGTTCGTCAGGCAGGTCCTGAACTCCTGACCTCAAGCAATCCACCCGCCTTGGTCTCCCAAAGTGCTGGGATTACAGGCATGAGCCACCGCGCCCAGCCTAAATTTCATTTAATTTTAATTAACTTATGTTGAAATTTAAATAACTTCATGTTGGTTGGGTGCTGTGGCTCATGCTTGTAATCCCAGCACTTTGGGAGGCTGTGGTGGGAGGATGATTTGAGCTCAGGAGTTAGAGACCAGCTTGGACAACATAGTGAGACCTCATCTCTACTGAAAACAAAAGAAATTAGCCAGGAATGGTGGGGAGTGCCTGTAGTCTGAATTACTCATGAGGCTGAGGTGGGAGGATCCATTGAGCCCAGGAATTTGAGTCTGCGGTGAGTCATAATTAGACCACTGCACTCCAGCCTCAGTGACAGAGTAGACCCTGTTAAAAAAAAAAAAAAAAGCTGCATTTTCAGTTTTGTTTTATTTGTTTTATTTATATTTATATTAATTTAATTTAATTTAATTTACTTTTTTGAGACGGAATTTCACTCTTGTTGCCCAGGCTGAAGTGTGGTGGTGTGATCTCGGCTCACTGCAACCTCTGCCCCCGGGTTCAAGTGAGTCTCATGCCTCAGCCTCCCAAGTAGCTGGGACTACAGGCATGTGCCACCACGCCCAGCTAGTTTTTGTATTTTTGGTAGAGACAGGGTTTCACCATGTTGACAGGCTGGTCTCAAACTCTTAGCCTCAAGTGATCCACCTGTCTCGGCCTCCCAAAGTGCTGGAATTACAGGTGTGAGCCACTGCACCCAGCCAACAATAGTCACTTGACTGCTATGAATATTCATGTACAAGTTTTTGTGGAGACATACATTTTCATTTCTCTTGGGTACATACCTAGGAATGGAATTGCTGGTCATATGTTTAACCCTTTTTTTTGAGGCACGGTCTTGCTCTGTCACCCAGGCTGGAGTGCAGTCTCAGCTCACTGCAGCCTCTACTTTTGGACTTCAAGCAGTTAGTTCTCCCGATTCAGCCTCCCAGGTAGCTGCGACTATAGCTGTGCGCCACCATGCCCGGCTAACTTTCTAAATTTTTTTGTAGAGATGGAATTTCCCTATGTTGCCCAGGCTGGTCTCAAACTCCTGGGCTCAAGCAATCCTCCTGCTTTGGCCTCCCAAAATGCTGAGATTACAGGCGTGAGCCACCAGGCCCTGCCTATGTTTAACTTTTTGAGAAACTGCCAAACTGTTTTCCAAAAAAAGGTACACCATTTTACATTCACACCAACAATGTATGGGGGTTCTATCCCAGTTTCTTTTTAAATTTTTATTTCAATAGGCTTTAGGGGTGCAAGTGGTTTTTTGTTGCATGGATGAATTGCATAGTGAAATCTGTGATTTTGATGTACCTGCTACCTGAATAGTGTACATTGTACCCAATATGAGTTTTTTTTAATCTCTTACCCTCCTCTCATCCTATTCCAATTCTTCACATTCTTACTGGCACGTGTCCTTTTTGGTGATGACTATGCCAAAGATGACAAGTGAAGTGGTATCTCATTGTGATTTTTTTTTTTTTTGAGACAGTCTCTCTCTGTCACCCAAGCTGGAGTACAGCGGTGTGATCTCGGCTCACTGCAACTTCTGCCTCCCAGGTTCAAGCAATTCTCCTGCCTTAGCCTCCCCAGTGGCTGGGACTACAGGCACACATGGCCATACCTGGCTAATTTTTATATTTTTAATAGAGATGAGATTTCACCATGTTGGTCAGGCTGGTCTTGAACTCCTGATGTCAGGTGGTCCACCCGCCTTGGTCTCCCAAAGTGCTGGGATTACAGGTGTGAGCCATTGTGCCTGGCCTCATTGTGATGTTGATTTGCGTTTCACTAATCACTGATGATGTTGAGCATCTTTTCATGTGCTTATTTTGGTGAGTAATTTTGCTTGTCTGGTGTTTTAACCTAGATCTTCATCCCTGAGGCCTCTGAGTCCCTGATTTTCATGCCTGAGGCTGGCTGGGGTGGATGTCATTGCCTCTTCACAGTTAAAACTGGACATGGAAGCACCAAGAGGCATCCCCAGTAAACCCTCTTGCATTTCAGACATCGTCTGGGTGTCTTTGTTAGGGAGTGGCAGTCCTATGTCTTTATGATAATTAGAGTCATTAACTCTGCTAACAGTAACGCAACTCCTTTTTTTTTTTTTTTTTTTTGCCTGCTGTGCTACTGGCACAAGGAGTTCAAAATGACCAGGGGGCAGCCTAGCTTTAGGCTGGTGGAATGGTTACTGCAGAAGTAACCAGGAATGGTCCTGGTAGGAGCATCTCTCCTCTAGGAACCAAGGCCTTAAGTTCATCAGAGCTTAATGTTTCAGGGAGAGGAAACAGATTCCTAAAGTGGGACACTGGGAGTGATGGGGGAAAGGCCACTGCTATCCCTTGGTTCTCAGATCCACGTATTCTAACTATTAGGGACACAAGCAGGGTGTGGTGGCACATGCCTATAGTCCCAAATACTCAGGAGGCTGAGGTGCGAGGATTGCTTTTGCTCAGGAGTTTGAGGCTCCAGTGAGCTATGATCATGCCACTGCATTCCAGCCTGGGTGACAGAGCAAGCTCCATCTCTAAAACAAAACAGACCAGGTGCAGTGGCTCATGCCAGTAATCCCAGCACTTTGGGAGGCCAAGGCAGGCAGGACACTTGAGGTCAGGAGTTTGAGACCAGCCTGACCAGCATGGTGAGACCCCCGTCTCTACTAAAAACACAAAAAATAGCTGGGCATGGTGGCACGTGCCTATAATCCCAGTTACTCGAGAGGCTGAGGCAGGAGAATTGATTGAACCCAGGAGGTGGAGGGTACAATGAGCTGAGATTACGCCACTGCACTCCAGCCTGAGTGACAGAGTGAGACTCAGTCTCAAACAAAACAGAACATTAAAAAATGCCCCCAAATCGATCAGTGATACACTATTATATAATGACTGTTAGTTCAAAGTCTATACATCTAGAAAGACATGCAATATGTCATCACCAAGCTGGTGTCTTAACCATGCCTTTAAGACAGCATTTCAGTTTTCTTCTATCAGACAAGTGGCTTCTGAGTGATGTGGAATACCATGTCCATGGCTACCTCCCTTCCACCATAAAGTGAGTCCCTTGGCTGAAGACTGTAATGGAAGATTGTATGATGGAAATCAGGTACTTTGTGAGTCTTCAGAGAGTGATCCTGGCCAGGGGACTGTGGACAGGAAAGGGAAACTAGCCCACACCTGGAATCCACACCAGTCCTTATAGGGACAAATTACTGCCCGTTCCAGGTTCAATGCAATCAACTAGGCACCAGTGGGCTGGTTTGTTTGCTACAGGAATGACATCATGTTGAGGAGTTAGTGTCAATACTTAATGCTGACCAGCCAAGTGTGCAGCAGCAACAGTAGCTGAATCAGTATCTTTTTTTTTTTTTTAAATGGAGGCTTGCTCCATCTTTCTCCAGTCCAGGCTGGAGTGCAGTGGTGCAATCTTGGCTCACTGCAACCTCCACCTCCCAGGTTCAACTGATTCTCCTGCCTCAGCCTCCTGAATAGCTGGGTTTACAGGCATGCGCCACCATACCCAGCTTATTTTTGTATTTTTGGTAGAGACTGGGTTTCACCATGTTGGCCAGGCTGGTCTCAAACTCCTGACCTCAGGAGATCTGCCCGCCTTGGCCTTCCAAAGTGCTGGGATTACAGGCGTGAGCCACCATGCATGGCCTTTTTTTTTTTTTTTTTCTGAGACAGGGTATCTCTCTGTCATCCAGGCTGGAGTGCAGTGGTGCAATCACAGCTTACTATAGCCTCGATTTCCTGGGCTCAAGCGATCCTCCTACTTCAGCCTCCTGAGTAGCTGGGACTACAGTCATGTGTCACCATGCCCAGTTGATTTTTATTTTTACTAGAGACAGGATCTTGCTGTGTTGCCTAGGCTGGTCTTGAGCTTCTGAGCTCAAGCAATCTGCCCTTCTCAGCCTCCCAAAGGGCTGGGATTACAGGCATGAGCCACTGCACCCGGCCAGCAGATTAGTCTTGGTGAAACGGACCCATGTTGTTGAGCTCTTAGCAAGCCTCCGTCTGTGCCACCACGGTTAGTCTATTCAAGTACCCACTGTGCCAACATGGTTACAGCTGGGTACACAATCTGGCTGGTCTCCACTGGACAAGTCAGCCTGTCTGCCCACTTGTTTAATGCTCTCTTTTGGCAGATAACCTCTGGTGGGCGTTGACATGAGACTTGAAGATCCACATGCTTGGCACCTCTCGCACAAATCAGTCTACATACTTCTGCCTCAAGTTCTCCTGTCTCCCAATCTCAGTCCTTCAAGGCTCCCTGCCAACCACTTAAGCTATTCACCACTGCCAAGAAGTCTGCATACATGGTCATGTCAGGCAGCTTCTCTCTTCTCACAAAGTCGATGGCCGGGTATACCATCCAAAGCTTGTCCAGCCTTCCTAAGCTGCCCCTGCCTGGGAATCTAGTGTAGCACAGGACATTTTCAGCTCTCACCAGTAGAGGAGACATCCCATGCATAAACTTGGCTTGGGGTCTCTCCTCCATCAACTGTACATAAGAAACCCTTCATCAGGATGTAAATATGAGCTGAGGAAGAGCGTCAGAACAACAAGGCAGGGAACATGTAGTCTGGGTCACATCTTTCTATAACTTAATTGAACTTTGGACCTGCACAGGACTGACCCTGAAGGTGCTGTTTCCACTGTACTACGGATTTCTGCTGTACTTTTCAAGCTAAAGACTTGGTGGGTCTGACAATTACTGGCTCACAATAGGTGCCCCATGGTTAAGTACTCCATCTCTACTAGGGCCCAGTAGCATGCCAGGAACTGCTTTTTCCGACGTTGAAGAGTTCTCTGGTACAGATGGTGTGGCCTTGCTCCAGAACCCTATGGTTATGTGTTGTAACTCTCTAGTGGGGCTTGCCAGAGATTCCACGTGGTGTCATTTTCCACCACAGATACCTCTATGCCATGGGACTTGCCGTGCTGCATGGCCCAAGTTGCAGAACCATTTGTATTGCAGCTGAAACCTACTACAAAGCTCTATATGGCTCTATGTCTACTTAAAAACCAATGTATTTTTTTTCTGAGTTAGCAAGAAGCAGGAGCCCAAAGGATGGTATGAACTGTCTCTAAAACACCAAAGACCTTGCTAATGCTAGGTTTTTCTTCTGAGACAGTCTTGTTCTCTCACCAGACTGGAGTGCCGTGGTGGGATCTTGGCTGACTGCAACTTCCGCCTCCCTGGCTCAAGCAATTCTCCTGCCTCAGCCTCCCGAAGCTGAGACTACAGGCGTGTGCCACCATGCCTAGCTAATTTTTGTATTTTTGGTAGAGACAGGGTTTCTCCGTATTGGCCAGGCTGGTCTCGATCTCTTGACCTTGTGATCCGCCTGCCTTGGCTTCCCGAAGTGCTGGGATTACAGGTGTGAGCCACCGCGCCCAACACACGCGAGGTTTTTCTTAGTGATAGTAAGTGCGTGGTGCAGTCCAGGCGCAGTGGCTCACGCCTGTAATCCCAGCACTTCGGGAGGCCGAGGTGGGCAGATCACCTGAGGTTAGGTGAGACCAGCTTGGCCAACATGGTGAAACCCTGTCTCTACTAAAAATACAAAATTAGCTGGGCGCAGTGGTGTGCACCTGTGATTCCAGCTACTCAGGTTGCTGAGGCAGGAGAATCACTTGAACTAGGGAGGCAGAGGTTGTGGTGAGCTGAGACTCTGTAAAAAAAAAAAAAAAAAAAAAAAAAAGTAAGTGCACGGTCCAATATTCTTTCCTCTCTCTTGGAGGGGATGTCTTTCTATACCCCAGACCGCTAGGCTGCAAGGAAAACTTCACCAACGTGACAGATTCCTGGATCTTTGTAGGATTTATCTACCATCCTGTGGCACACCAGAATGTTCAGATATCTTCCACTTCCTGCTCACCAGGTCTGATTGACATGGTGTCATCAATATAGTGGACCTGAGGGATGTTCTGTGGGAGGCCCAGAAGATCAAGGCCCCTTGGGACTACGTTGTGCCAGACAGGAGGAGAGTTACTATAGCTCTGTGCTAGACCTCAGATGTGTACAACTGTCAGTCCCAAGTGAATTGAACTGCTCGAGATTTGCCTATCTGATGGAGATTGAAAAGAACTCATCTGGCTGGGCATACCGGCTTATGCCTGTAATCCTAGAACTTTTGGAGGCTGAGGTGGGAATATTGCTTGAGGGCAAGAGTGTGAGACCAGCCTGGGCAACATGGCAAGACCCCATCTCTACAAAATAAAATGAAATAAAAAGATTAGCCACACGTGGTGGTGTGTGCCTGTAGTCCCAGCTACTCAGGATGCTACGGTGGGAGAATCACTTGAGCCTGGGAGGCTGAGGCTGCAGTGAGTCGTGATCATGCCACTGTACTCCAGCCTTGCTGACAAAACCAGACCTTGTCTCAAAAAAGAATTTTTAAAAAAAGAATAGAACTCGTCCACCAGATCAACAGCTGCTTGCTCAGTTCAGGGACTGTGTTGATTTGCCCTGGTGAAGAGTTCCAAAGAGCAAGAGGCAGATGCTGAAGATTTTGATTAGGGGAGTGATATAATTACATTTGCATTGTAAAGGGCCACTTGGGATTCTGTGTAGGGAAGAGATTGGAGAAGAGGGCAAGAATAGATGCAGTAAGACCTCATATTTTATGTTCTTCTCATATTTGCACTCAGCTAGCTTGGCTGGCAGAGCGTGAGGCTCTGAAAACACACACACAGACACATACACACACACACAAATACACACACACACACACACACACGTGTGCATTTGGAGTCGTTGGCCTGGTGGGCTTAGCTCTGTTCACTAAGGTGAGGGAATAGGAGCTAGGATTGATCTGATGCATCCGTTAAGGTGAATAACATGAGCTGTTGTAACGAGTGGTTTCCCCAAAGCTCGGTGTTCGACACAACAAAAATGTATTTCTTACAATGTAATAGAATGCAGGTCATTCAGGGACCACTGCTATGAACCGAATTGTGCTCTTCTCGCCCCAATTCATATGTTGAAGCCCTGACAATGTGATGGAATTTAGAGATGGGGCCTTTGGGAGCTAATTAGATTTAGAGGAAGTCACCATGGTGGCATCTTCATGATGGGAGTAGTGTTCTTATAAGAAAAGACGCTAGAGCAGGCACCAGTGCTCGCTCTCTCTCTCTCTGCCAATGTGAGGACATAGTGAGAAGGTGGCTGTCAGCCAGCCAGGAAGAGGGCCCTCCCCAGAACCTGACACGCTGACCCCCTGATCTCATACTTTCTTTTTTTTTTTTTTAATTGAGACAGAGTCTCACTCTGTCACCCAGGCTGGAGTGCAGTGGTGCCATCTCGGCTCACTGCAGCCTCTGTCTCCTGGATTCAAGCAATTTTCCTGCTTCAGCCTCCTGAGTAACTGGGATTACAAGCACCCATCACCATGCCGTCTACTTTTTGTATTTTTAATTGGAGATGGGGTCTCACCATGTTGGCCAGGCTGGTCTCGAAATCCTGACCTCAGGTGATCCATCCGCTTTGACCTCCCAAAGTGCTGAAATTATAGGCGTGAGCCACCATATTCTGATCTCATACTTTCAACTTCCAGGACTGTGAGAAAATAAATCTCTGTTGTTGAAGCCACCTAGTTGATGGTGTTTTGTTATGGCAACCTGAGTTGACTAGTACAGATCCCATTTAAGACCTTGAATTTTTCTAATCAACTGGGAGATGGGGAAAAAGAATGGAAGACAGCATGTAGGAGGTTTCACTGGGTCAGTCCTGGAAGGGATGCCTCGCTTATGCTCAGTTTATTGGCCAGACTCAGTCACATGACTACTCCTAACTGCAAAGGAGTCTGGGAAATATAGTCCAGTTGTGTGCTCAGGAAGAAGAAGAAGTGGGTTGGGTAAGAACCTGAAGAATCTCTGCCACAGCCTGAGAACCAGGAAACAAAACACAGTAGTGCTAAACGTACCTTGTCATGTCCCAGTAACCCCATGGAGCCAGGCTATCTTCCAATGGAAGGAGGAATTGTCTGCGTTATTATAAATGTCTTGTTTACCAACATCTTGTCTTTACCACCAAGACCATACTAATGTCTTGTTTCCCATCAAAAGACGGCCCTCTCTGCCAGGTCACTCAGGCAGGTGGAGCAGGTCATTGGGGAATTCAGGAGGTGACATTTGGAGACCCTAGCATGTAGGTAGATGGGTAAATAGGTTGTCAGAGGTGATATGGCCCCAGGCATCCAGGCTGGGGTCCAAGCGTGAGATTCTAATCCCTGAGATACAGAGAGGGAATATTAAGCTAGACAAGATTCTAGGTGTATGCAGGTGGCCCAGCCTTGAATTTAGGCAGACAGAGGAGGCAAAAGTCCAACTTTAAAAGTAATGGCAAAAACCTTAACTACTTTTGCAGCAATCTAATAAACCTGAAGTCCAAGGCTAGGAGTTGACTAGAAGCCTGAATTACTCAATGCAGAGCCTCACACTGCTGGGTTCCAACCTCCTGATCTCCACTTATCTAAAGCTATCTAAAGTCGTTATTGTTCCCTCAAACGGAGTGGGATAATAGTGGAAACTTGTTATTTTTCCTTGAGCAGCACCTGTTTTCATTTTTTTTTTTCTGCTTTAAGAAGTTTTCTTTTTCTTTGAAGAGCTACTCCTCATTGACTCTCAGTCCATGCAGCTTTAGTGGTGCTGAGCACAGTCCCCTGGTGCCAGGGTTAGGAGTGGGACCCAATCCTGGCCAGTCAGAGTCACTGCCGTGGTTCATGGATAGACCCCGACTCCACTGGAACCCATAAGAGTCAGGCGTGTCATGAGAGAATGTGAACCAGAAGAAGAAGAGTCAGATGCGAAATTTTTGCTGGAATCATTGGACACAAGTCCCCTTTCTAAGCCAGTTATTTCAGTACAGCATTTTTCTTTTTCTTTTTTTTAGACCTGTCAGCAGGAAGTATGTACAGCATATTTCATTTTTTTTGTACTGCTCCTTGCAGAGGAGGGCTACCCCATAGGCAGTGTGCCCAGAATAGGCTGTATAGCATATTTCAGATTGTGAGTTGTGACCCATTAATGGGTTGTTATACAATTTAGTAATTATAATCAACATTTGGCCAAGTGCGGCGGCTCATGCCTGTAATCCCAGCACTTTAGGAGGCTGAAGCGGATGGATCACTTAAGGTCAGGAATTCGAGACCAGCCTGGCCAACATGGTGAAACTCCCTCTCTACTAAAAACTACAAAATTTAGCTGGACGTGGTGGTGAGCACCTGAAATCCCAGCTACTTGGGAGGCTGAGGTGGGATTATCGCTTGAACCTGGGAGGCAGAGGTTGCAGTGAGCCAAGATTGTGCCCATGCACTCCAGCCTGGGTGAAAGAGTGTGAGACCCTGTCTCAAAAAAAAAATAAATAAATAAATGAATAAATAAAATTAAAAAATCAACATTTAACAAACAATGCAGTATAGAGTAGAACTAACAGGGTGCATCATATATAGTAAGGATAAATATTGTTTCCGGAAATTTATATTTATATGAATGTATACTGAGTCATGATGTAAATGACATCATAGGTTGAGTTGCAATGGAAATGATTTGAAAGACACAAGACACATCTTTTGGTGGACATAGTGGCTGACTCTTTAAAATTCATTACTCCCAGATAATTATCTTAAGTTAATCATAATAATCCAGTTTCTTGGCAGTGGCTAGTTCAAGGGTGGACAAGTTAAAATCAATTTGGGCCAAGAGGTACAAAGAAAGTCTTGCTAGGAGCTTCTGAAAACGATGCTTTAATACATTTAAGCCAGACTGAGGATGAAGCTGGTGCTGTGAATGGGCAGAGGAAAGAGACAGAATGAAGATTCACCTTGGTGCAGATGAATCAACTGAGCTGAAAGCCCAGCCCACCTCCGGACTCTGTCTCTGGGTGCTGTCTGTCTTGTTGTGTCAGCTTTTTGGTTATGAGTCTCCAAAAAGCATCTTAACTGGTAGAGGTACCCATAGTATGTAGAACTGGGGCTGCTTGGGGTCATCTGTGCCACTTAGTAGGGACAGCCTGCCTTCCACAGAAGCCAGCACAGAAAAATCGAACTAAGGGATTTACAAGGACACATCCCCAAAGCTACTTTTTTGGACACCTGATCCAATAGTGCCTGGCATATTCAGTCGCTTGAGCCTGTAAACCTACCCTCTCTACTTTTAAGCTAATTTGTACTGAGGTTCTGCAACTTGGAATCAAGGACTCCTGATTTCTTTTCTTTTCTTTTTTTTCCTTTCCTTTTCTGCCTTCCTTCCTTCCTTCCTTCTTCCTTCCTTCCTTCCTTCCTTCCTTCTTCCTTCCTTCCTTCCTTCCTCCCTCCCTTCCCTCTCTCCTTCCTTCCTTCCTTCCTTCCTTCCTCCCTCCCTCCCTCCCTCCCTCCCTCCCTCTCTCTCTCTCTCTCTCTCCTCTCTCTCTCTCTCTTTCTCCTTTTCTGAGATGGAGTTTTGCTCTGTCACCCAGGTTGGAGTGCAATGGCACAGTCTCAGCTCGCTTCAACCTCCGCCTCCCAGGTTCAAGCGATTCTCCTGCCTCAGCCTCCTGAGGAGCTGGGACCACAGAAACGCACTACCACGCCTGGCTGATTTTTGTATTTTTAGTAGAGATGGAGTTTCACCATGTTGGCCAGGCTGGTCTCAAACTCCTGACCTCAGGTGACCTGCCCGCCTCAGCCTTCTAAAGTGCTGGGATTATAGGCGTGAGCCACCGCACTGGGTCCAAAGAGTCTTGACTCTTATAAACTTGAGGTGGAATATGAGACAGTGAAATTGCTCCCGCTCTGGGATGGAAAGAGTAGCAAAAACAGGAAGCCAAGCAGGCTGTAATGGAAATGCTCTGACTTGACTTGGCAATTTGTTGGCACATACAATTGGTAGAAAAATCACTTAAAGATCTGCTGTTGAAACAAACTAGACTTGGCTCAGAGCCAGGTACCATAACATAAGAATCAGGTAGGCTGAGCATGGTGGCACATGCCTGTAATCCCAGCACTTTGAGAGGCCAAGACCGGAGGATCACTTGAGGCCAGGGGTTCGAGACCAGCCTGGGCAACATCATGAGGTCCTATCTCTACAAAAAATAATTTAAATAAGTTAGTGAGGCATGGTGATGCACAAATGCTCAGCTACTTGGGAGGCTGAGGTGGGAGAATCACTTGAGCCCAGGAGGTCAAGGCTGCAGTGAGCTATAATTGTGCCACTGCACTCCAGCCTGGGTGATAGGGCAAGATCCTGTTTCAAAAAAAAAAAAAAAAAAGAAAAGAAAAAAGAAAAGAATCTGATGGACTTAGGGGTATATAGGGGGTATATGGGGTGTCATAGCAAGGTAGTCAGTACCCCACCCAAATCCTCACGCACTCACTGTCCCCTTTCCTGCTGACTGCATCCTGCTGTGAGCAGCTGCATCTGTCTGAGTATCTTCTCTTAGACTATGAGTGCTGGGGAGCTAATGTCCTGGAAGCAGCCATTGACAACATGGAGGGAAACTGAAAGATAAACACCCCACTCCTTGTTCCTCAGCAGGGAAGGATCACCCTGAGAGGGTTTATTTTATTTTTATTTATTTTTTAGACAAGGTCTTGTTCTGTGGCCCAGGCTGGAGTATAGTGGTGCAATCACAGCTCACTGCAATCTTGACCTCCTGGGCTCAAGTGATCCTCCCACCTCAGCCTCTAGAGTAGATGGGACTACAGGTGTGTGCCAATACACCAGCCTTATTTCTTCTTCTTCTTCTTTTTTCTTTTTTTTTTTTGGTAGAGATGAGGGCTCTCTATGTTGCCCAAGCTGGACTTGAACTTCTGGACTCAAGGGATCCACCCGTTTAGGCCTCCCCAAGTGCTGGAATTACGGGCGTGAGCCATCATGCTTAGCTTGAGAATTTTTTTTTTGTTTTTGTTTGTTTGTTTGTTTTTGAGAGAGTCTTGCACTGTTGCCTGGGCTAGAGTGTAGTGGTGCCATCTCTGCTCACTGCAACCTCTGTCTCCCAGGTTCAAGTGATTCTCCTGCCTCAGCCTCCCAAGTAGCTGGGACTACAGGTGCTCGCCACTACGCCTGGCTAAATTTTTGTATTTTTAGTAGAGACGGGGTTTCACTATGTTGACCAGGCTGGTCTCAAACTCCTGACCTTGTGATCCGTCCGCCTCGGCCTCCCGAAGTGCTGGGATTACAGGCATGAGAGAGTGTTTTAAACTGTCTCAGATGTACCCAGTGGGATCAGCCCCAGTTCCCCACAGCAGTAACCTACTTAGTCAAGTGCCCTTTATTTGTGTCTTTCTCTCCCGTGTCTTACTTCTGGTTAGGGACTGAACTGTGTGCTCCCCTCCTAATTCACATGTTGAAGTCCCAACCCCCAGTGCTTCAGAATGTGACTGCATTTGGAAATAGGGCTTTTCAAGAGGTGATTAAACTAAAATGAGGCTGTAAGGGTGGGCCCTAATCCAGCCCAGCTGTGGTACTTAACAGAGGAGATTAGGACATAGAGAGACACCAGGCATGCGCGTGCACAGATGGACAACCATGTGAAAAGGCAGCAGGAGGTCAGCCACCTGCAGTCAAGGAGAGAGGCCTCTGAGGAAACCAACCCTGCTGGCACTTTGATCTTGAACTTCCAGCCTACAGAATTGTGAGAAAGTATATTCCTGTTGTTTAAGCCACCCAGTCTATGCATTTTATTTTGGCAGCTTTAGCAGGCTAATATACTTCCCCATTCCCCCACAGTGCTTCCTGGGTTCAATTATCAGATAAATGACTTGCACTTAAATCCTTATCTCAGGGGCCAGGCACAAGGGAGCTCACACCTGTAATCCCAGCACTTTGGGGGGCCAAGGTGGGCAGATCACCTGAGGTCAGGAGTTCAAGAGCAGCCTGACCAAGATGGTGAAACCCCGTCTCTACTAAAATTACAAAATGCAGCTTGATGTGGTGGCACATGCGTGTAGCCCCAGCTACTCAGGAGGCTGAGGCAGGAGAATCCCTTGAACCTGGGAGGCAGAGGTTGCAGGGAACTGAGATCATGCCACTGCACTACAGCCTGGGTGACAGAATGACTTCATCTAAAAAAAAAAAAAATTAGAAAAAAAGAAAACAGGGCTCAGTGACTCATGCCTGTGATCCCAGCACTTTGGAAGGCCAAGATGGGAGGGTTGTTTGAGCCCAGGAGTTCAAGACCAGCCTGGGCAACACAGTGAAACCCCATCTTTACAAAACATTGAAAAAAAATGAAAAATAAAAAAAACTAGCCAGGCATGGTGGTGTGCGCCTATAGTCTCAACTTCTTGGAAGACTGAGGTGGGTGGATCGCTTGAGCCTGGAAGATTGAGACTGCAGTGAGTCATAATCATGCCATTGCACTCCAGCTTGGATGACAGAGCAAGACCTTGTCTCATTTAAAAAAAAAAAAGAAAAGAAAAGAAATGAGAAAAGGAAAAAAAAATGGTGAAAGGTGTTAGGCAGAACTGGACTTAGGCTCTGGATCTGTGGATGGAGTAAAAGAAAATTAAGCCTTAGTATCCTCATCTTTGCTGAATTTCTAGTCCAGGTTAGAAGACCAGATTCACAACTGTAATCCCAGCACTTTGGGAGACCTGAGGCAGGTGGATCACTTGAGGTCAGGAGATTGAGACCAGCCTCCAACATAGTGAAATCCTGTCTGTAGTAAAAATACAAAAATTAGCCGGGCATGGTGGTGGATGCCTGTAGTCCCAGCTACTTGGAAGTTTGAGGCATGAGAATCGCTTGAACCCAGGAGGCAGAGGTTGCAATGAGCTGAGATCATGCCACAGCACTCAAGCCTGGGTGGCACAGCAAGAGTCTGTCTCAAAAACAACAACAACAAACAAACAAACAAAAAACCAAAAACCAGTCACCCAGAAAATGAGTTGGCATTCCTAGTGTCACAGTAAAAAGAGCATTTGCCTGGGCAACAGGGACCTCAGTTCTGGCAGCAACTGATTAATCGCCAAGCCTTTTGGGGGCAGGGTAGGAATCTTGTGTGTTTTGCTTTACATTTATTTCCAGTGTCTAGCACCGTGCT
This sequence comes from Trachypithecus francoisi, assembly GCF_009764315.1. Classification (NCBI taxonomy): domain Eukaryota; kingdom Metazoa; phylum Chordata; class Mammalia; order Primates; family Cercopithecidae; genus Trachypithecus; species Trachypithecus francoisi. The sequence goes on from NW_022681455.1 coordinate 74,392,646, forward strand.
GACGACTGAGTGATAAATTAGCACTGAATGAAGGACGGAGTATGATTTTGGGTTAGGCTGTTTAGTACCGCAGCTTCTAGGTGTGAGAAGTGGGTGTAATAACTTGTGTTGCATGATGTGTGTGTTGTTTCAATGATGTAAGGGAAGGGCTTTATCCACTGGGTTACCTGTCTGGATGCAACATGATGGTTTTCTCCAGCCAGGCACTGTGCCTTATGGATAAACAAGAAGACTCTGAGGCCAGACAGGGTTGGGTTGAGACCCCAACCCTGCCACTTACAGTCTGTGTGGACTTCAATGAGGTGCTTAAATTCAGCATCTAGTAAGTTCTCAATAAAAGCTACCCAATAAAGCGTTCTGCCAGGGTGGGAACTTCACTTTGCCACACTTGTGCATCTCCCGCCAGCTTTGTACTGTTTTCTGTTTGCCCACTAGAGGTCAGGCTAACCCCAAAGTTCAAAGCTCCTAAACCCAGTCCGAAACACCATTTCTAAAGTGTCCAAGCAGAGCGCGGGGGCTCACGCCTGTAATCTCAGCACTTCGGGAGGCTGAAGTGGGAAGATCACTGGAGCCCAGGAGTTCCAGACCAGCCTGAGCAACAAAGTGAGACCCCCAAAATACGAAAAAATTAGCCAGCAGTTGTGGCGAGGGCCTATTGTCCCAGCTACTTGAGAGGCTGAGCTGCGAGGCTGAACTGGGAGAATTGCTTGAGCCCTGGAGGTTGAGGCTGGCTGCAGTGAGCCGCGATTGTGCTGCTTCACTCCAGCCTGGGAAACAGAGCGAGACCCAGCCTGAAAACAGTGTCGGGAGGGGAAGATGACTTAACCCGTGAAACCGCGCTGGTCATACACACACATTTTCCAAGGCTGCTCTCTGCCCTTCTCAACCAATCCTCGGATTTTATCACTAGACTAAGAGAATGGAGATTGCTATTGAGGGCAAATTTATTGAGTTACTTCTGAGAAATCATCAGGGAACAAAGGACACAAAAGAAAGGGAAAACTGGAGGTAATAATAACAATTTCTGAGTATTGATGTATTGGGAACTTAAATAATTTTACACTTATTAACTGATTTCATGATTGTAACACTGTGGGGTAGGTATAATTAGTTTCACGTTACAGATGAAAAGCCAGCATGAGGATGTAGCACTGGGCTCTTAATCACGGTGTGACGCTGAGATTAGCAAGAGCCTGACTGCCATTAGGAACTGGCTGATTTATTTCAGGTCTAGGATCTATGAAATACAAAAGGCTTTGAGCATTTCCCAGGTGCAGATATTTTTGTTGTTGTTGTTGTTGTTTGTTGTTTTGAGATGGAGTCTCACTCCGTTGCCCAGGCTGGAGTGCAGTGGAGTGCTCTTGACTCGCTGTAACCTCCACTTCCCGGGTTCAGGTCATTCTCCTGCCTCAGCCTCCTGAGTAGCTAGGATCACAGGTATGTGCAACCATGTCCGGCTAATTTTTGTGTTTTTAGTAGAGACAAGATTTTGCCATGTTGGACAGGCTGGTGTTGAAGTCCTGCCCTCAGGTGATCTGCCCGCCTCGGCCTCCCAAAGTGCTGGGATTACAGACGTGAGCCACCGTGCCCAGCCCCCAGGTGCGGATGTTTTTGGTCTTTGAGACACATCTTTTGTGTTCGTTGAACCAGGGAGAAAACTCTCCTCCTCCCTCCTTCGTTTATCTCTGTCTGTGGCTCTTTGGAGGTCACACAAACATGGGTTCAAATCTTAGCACTGCTGTTTGCCAGCCATGAGGCCTGGGTAAGTATGTACTTTACTGAGCAGCAGTTTCCTCTACTGTAAAATGTAAAATTTTTCTCACAGGCCGCTCTCCAATCTCTCTGACTCCTCTTCTGTCTCCTCTGGAATGTGAGTTCCTGGAGGAAAGTTTCCCTCTTGGCCAGGCACAGTGGCTCACGCCTGTCATCCTAGCACTTTGGAAGGCTGAGGTGGGAGGATCACTTGACCCCAGGAGTTCGAGACCAGCCTGGGCAACATAGTGAGGCCCTGTATCTGCAAAAATTAAAAAATTAGCCATATGTGGTGGCATGCACATGTAGTCCCAGCTACTCAGGAGGCTGAGGCAGGAGGCTGACTGAGCCCAGGAGTTTGAGGCTACAGTAAGTTATGATTGCGCCACTGCACTCCAGCCTGGGAGACTCTGTCTAGAAAGAAAGGAAGGAGAGAAGGAAGGAAGGAAGGAAGGAAGGGAGGGAGGGAGGGAGGGAGGGAGGAAGGAAGGAAAGAAGGAAGGAAAGTAATTTATTTTTATTACACTTTATGTTCTAGGGTACATGCAGGTTTGTTACATATGTATACATGTGCCATGTTGGTGTGCTGCACCCATTAACTCGTCATTTACATTAGGTATATCTCCTAATGCTATCCCTCCCTGCTCCCCGCACCCCACAATAGTCCCCGGTGTGTGATACTCCCCTTCCTGTGTCCAAGTGTTCTCATTGTTCGGTTCCCACCTATGAGTGAGAACATGCGGTGTTTGGTTTTCTGTTCTTGCGATAGAGAATGATGGTTTCCAGCTGCATCCATGTCCCTACAAAGGACACGAATTCATCCTTTTTTATGGCTGCATAGTATTCCATGGTGTATATGTGCCATGTTTTCTTAATCCAGTCTATCATTGATGGACATTTGGGTTGGTTCCTAGTCTTTGCTATTGTAAATAGTGCCACAATAAACATACGTGTGCATGTGTCTTTATAGCAGCGTGATTTATAATCCTTTGGGTAAGGAAAGTAATTTCTAGTGTCCGGAATAGCCTGGCATATATTAGATGCTAAAGAAATAAATGCTGATGGCTGCCTGATGCTTCCCACTGAACGTCTGTTAAAGTGTAAGTGTTCCCCCTTCTATATTCCCATTGAAAGTGCAGGACTTCAATCATTTGCTAATGACTGTCAAGCAGCCATTCATTCATGGAGGCATGCATTTATTCCTGAACACTTGTGCATTAGGGGCTGGGCGTGGTGGCTCACACCTGTAATCCCAGCACGTTGGGAGGATGAAGCAGGTGGATCACTTGAGGTCAGGAGTTCCAGATCAGCCTGGCAACATGGCAAAACCCTGTCTCTACTAAAAATACAAAAATTAGCTGGGCGTGGTGGTGCACACCTGTAATCTCAGCTATTTGGGAGGCTGAGGCAGGAGAAGAGCTTGAACCTGGGAGGTAGAGGTTGCAGTGAGCCAAGATGGTACCGCTGTACTCCAGCCTGGGTGACAGAGCTAAACTCCGTCTAAAAAAATAAATAAATAAATAAAAGGGTAGGAGCCTGCTCTCAAGAGCTTCAAGTCCAACACGAGACAAGCTGGCCATTATGGAGTTCCAGCCTCAACAGTCCCATCCTTGGCTGGCCCCAACGTCCATGTGCGTTTTCTCTGTATTTGATCCTTGCCTAGTTAGAAGTGGAACTCACTGGGCCAGGTGCGGTAGTTCACGCCTGTAATCCCAGCACTTTGGGAGGCCAAGGTGGGTGGAACACGAGGTCAAGAGATCGAGACCATCCTGGCTAACATGGTGAAACCCTCTCTCTACTAAAAATACAAAAAATTAGCCAGGAGTGGTGGCGGGCGCCTGTAGTCCCAGCTACTTGGGAGGCTGAGGCAGGAGAATGGCATGAACCTGGGAGGCGGAGCTTGCAGTGAACTGAGATTGTGCCACTGTACTCTAGCCTGGGTGACAGAGACTCCATCTCAAAAAAAAAAAAGAAAAAAAAAAGAGAGAGAAATGGAACTCGCTGTGGCCATGCCATGCTCTTCTCTGATTCTCCAGACTGAGATCAGGTGCTGTATTAGTCCATTATCGCACTGCCATAAAAAATTACCTGAAATTGAGTAATTTATAAAGAAAAGAGTTTTAATTGTTTCATGGTTCTGCAGGCTCTACAAGAAGCATGTCTGGGGAGACCTCAGGAAACTTACAGTCGTGGAAGAAGGGGAAGCAGGCACATCTTACATGGCTGGAGTAGGAGGAGGAGAGAGATGTGGGAGGTGATACACTTTAAACAACCAGATCTCATGCTGAGCATGGTGGCTCACACCTATAATCCCAGCACTTTGGGAGGCCAAGGCAGGTGGATCACCTGAAGTCAGGAGTTCAAGACCAGCCTGGCCAACATAGTGAAATGCTGTCTCTATAAAAATACAGACACACACACAAAAGATTAGCTGGATGTGGTGGTGGATGCCTATAATCCCTGCTACTCAGGAGGCTGAGGCAAGAGAATCGCTTGAACCCAGGAGGCAGAGGTTGGAGTGAGCTGAGATCATGCCACTGCACTCTAGCCTGGATGATAGAGCAAGACTCCGTCTCAACAAAACAAAACAAAACAAACAAAAATAAGCAACTAGATCTCATGAGCACTCATGAGCAGCACCAAGGGGGATATCCAGCCCCATGATCCAATCACCTCCCACCAGGCCCTACCTCCAATATTGGGGATTACGATCTGACATGAGATTTGGGTGGGGACATGGACCCAAACCATGTCAGGAGCATGAATCAAGACTCCTGGGGTTGAATATGGTGGGTCATGCCTGTAATCCCATCACTTTGGGAGGCTGAGGAGGAAGGATCACTTGAGTCCAGGAATTCGAGACCAGCCTGGACAACATAGTAGGACACTATCTCTACAAAAAGTAAAAAAATAAAAAATTATCCAGGCATGGTGGCATGCACCTGTGGTCCCAGCTACCTGAGAGGCTGAGGTGGGAGGATGGCTTGAGCCCAAGAGGTTGAGGCTGTAGTGAGCCAAGGTGGTACCACTGCACTCCAACCTGGGTGGCAGAGGAGACCCTGACTCAAAACAACACGAAACAAAACAAAACAAAGCAAAACAAAAACTCCAGTTTCCTCTTATATGGTTGGAGCAGGAAGAAGTGGGGGAGGAGGTGTGTGTGTGTGTTTAAATCTTTTTTTCTTTTGGCAAGCACACATGTGCACAACCTAATATACACATCATGCGTGCTTCTCTTTTCTTGGGGTTAAGTCCCAGCATGACCAACCTCGGGCAGGCCTGTTCTTCTCTCTGGACCTCATTTTCCTTATCTGCTCAATGAGGCTGATGGATACTGTGCTTTCCAAGGTACCTTTTCACAATAACATGTTCTCAACCACTGTGCAGGTGTTCCCCTCCTAGGGATACATTTCTTGCATCTTTCCCACATATGTGGCCCTGCATGCACACACAGACACAGAGCTGCAGTATGTGCATATCTATTCCACACTCTGTCCCTGCAAGCCTTCCTACCCTGGGCTATCTGGATAGTAAGGAATAAAACAAGAAACAGAGGGTCATGGTGGTGAGGGTGAGGGAGGCAGAGTCCCAAAGGCCTGTTCTTGCCCTTAGGAGGTTCTGGTGCAGGAGGTCTGGGTCACTTTCTTGGACAGATGCTGGAGGCTAGCTCTGCCCTAGTCTATGATCGAGGCCAGGCACCCTTTGAACTGGTGAATGTGAGGAAGCAGTACTTCTGAGCCCTCTCTAGACCCAGCTTTACCCCTACAAGCTCTGCAAATCACTTCCTAGTATTTAATTTTTTTTTTTCGATTTAGAGATCAGGTGTATCAGTCTGTTCTCACACTGCTGTAAAGAAATAACTGAGACTGGGTAATTCATAAAGAAAAACAGCTTAATTGGCTCATGGTTCTGCAGGCTCTACAGGAAGCATGGCTAGGGAGGCTTCAGGAAACTTACAATCATGGTGGAAGGCGAAGGGGAAGCAGTTTCCTCTTACATGGTTGGAGCAGGAGGAAGTGGGGGAAGAGGTGCTACACAATTTTAAATGAGCAGACCTGGTGGTAACTCACTATCATGAGAACAGAACCCAAGGGGAAATCCCCTCCCATGATCCAATCACCTCCCACCAGGCCCAACCTCCAACACTGGGGTTTACAATTCGACATGAGATATGGGCGGGAACACAGACCCAAACCACATCACCACCTCCTGCTGTGTTGCCCAGGCTGGAGTGCAGTGGCATGATCATAGCTCATTGCAGCCTCAAACTCTCAGACACAGAGATCCTCCCGCCTCAGCCTCTGGAGTAGCTGAGATGACAGGTGTGCACCATCATGCTCGGCTAATTCTTAGTATTTTTGAAAGCATGGGTAGCAGTGCGTGTGTGGAGGAAGGAAGGGTGTAGAGGGCTGGTGCTCCCCTGCTGTTCCTTCTCCACAGGAGAAATTGAGCTGGGCGTGTCTAATTCCAGCTTGCCAGCTGAGGGCACTTCCGTTCCGTAATTCCACCACCCTGGCCTTGGTGAGCCAAGCACAATTTCTTATCCCAAAGGTAGACCTAAGAGCCGGTTCTTTTTCACTCAAAGTGAGGGAGCCTTCAACACAGACCATAGCCAACGCAGACTAGGCATGGTGGTGGGCACCTGTAGTCTCAGCCATCAGGAGGCTGAGGTGGGAGGATTGTTTGAGCCCAGGAGGTCGAGTCTAGTCTGGGCAACACAGGGAGACCCCATCTCTTAAAAAATAAAAAACACCAGCCTGGGGAACATGGTAAAACCCTGTCTCTACTAAAAATACAAAAATTAGCTGGGCACGATGGTGTACGCTTGTAGTCTCAGCTGCTGGGGAGGCTGAGGCAAAAGAATCATTTGAACCCAGGAGGCAGAGGTTTCAGTGAGCCAAGATCATGCTACTGCACTCCAGCCTGGGTAAAAAAGCCAGGCTATCTCAAACAAAACAAAACAAAACAAAACCACCCCAAAATCAAGCAAACAGAAAACAAAAACAAAACAAAAAATACCCACAAGGTTTAGGCTGCCACCCATCTTTCTTTGATGGTGAGGTGGAGATTGGGAGGAGAGAAGGGAATCATTTCTTGCCTATGGGGTAATAGGGAATGCAAATTTTCACCCCTTGACTTGAGATGGGTTCCCTAGTAGCAGATCCTAAGATGGAAACCAAGAATTCTCAGGAGGAGATGAGTGAGGAAGCAGGATAAAACACTACAGAAAGCTCACTAATGCCGTAGGAAGCAAAATAACAACACAGAGCTGGTCCCCACTTAAGGCCAAGGGGCTGGCCCCATTCCCGGGGTTGTCATCCAACATCTGATCCCAGCAGGTGTGGGGGCCATCATCTCCTAGTGGTTCCTTTCTGGCCAAGGGCTGTGTATTAGTTTGGAAGGCTGCCGAAACAAAGTACCACCACCTGGATGGCTTAAAACCCAGACATTTATTCTCTCATAGTTCTGGAGGCTGGAAGTCCAAGGTCAAGGTGCCAGCAGGGTTGGTCCTTTCTGAAGGCCACGAGGGAGAATCTGTTCCATGCCTTTCCCTCAGCCTCCGGTGGTCTGCTGGCAATCTTTGGTTTTGCTTGGCTTGTAGAAGCACCACTTCAATCTCTGTCTCCTTTTTTGAGGCAGGGTCTTGTTCTGTCACCCAGGTTGGAGTGCAGTGGTGCAATCATGGCTCACTGCAACCTCCACCTCCCAGGCTCAAGCGATCCTCCTGCCTCAGCCTCTCGAGTAGCTGGGACTACAGGCATGTGCCACCATGCCCAGCTAGTTTTTTTGTATTTTTGGTAGAGACAGGGTTTCACTATGTTGCCCAGGCTGGTCTCGAACTTCTGAGCTCAAGTGATTCCCCCCATCTTGGCCTCCCAAAGTACTGGGATTACAGATGTGAGCCACGGCACCTGGCCCTATGCCTTCATTTTTACTTAGCATTGTGTGTGTGTGTGTCTGTCTGTCTGTCTGTCTATCTGTCTGTGTCCAAATATCCCCTTTTTATAAGGACAGTGGTGGCCCTAGACTGTTTGCATTACGATAAAGGAATACCCAAGGTTGGGTATTTTATAAAGGAATACCCAAGGTTGGGTAATTTATAAAGAAAAGAAAAGAGATTAATTTGGCTCACAGTTCTGCAGGCTGTACAGGGAGCATGGCGTTAGCATCTGCTTCTGCTGAGAGCTCAGGATGCTTCCATTCATGGCAGAAGACCAAGGGGGAGCTGGTGCGTGCAGAGACTACATGGTGAGAGAGGAAGCAAAAGAGGGAGGGAGGTGCTGGGCTCTTTGTAACAATCACTTCTCAGTTTATTACTGGGAGGATGGCACCAAGTCATTCGTGAAGGATCCGCCCCCATGACTCAAATACCTCCCACTAGGCCCCACCTCCAACACTGGGGATCACATTTCAACATGAGATTTGGAGGAGACAAATATCCAAACTCTATCAGTGGTTTTGTTGGATCAGGGCCCTAAAGACCTAGTGATGTCATTTAAGTTAATTACCTCTTTAGAGGCCCTCTTTCCAAATAAGGTCACATTCTAAGATATTGAGGGTTAGTACTTTAACGCTGGAATTTTAGGGGCATACAATTAACTCAACCTATACCAGGCAGTGCTCTAGAGAGGAAACAGCTGTGAGCCATTAGCAGCCAGTGTGCTCCGGGCATCTAGGGATGGATGCACTAGCTGGGAGGAGGGTCCTGTGAGGCACCAGCAGCACTCACTACACCAGTGGTTCTCAAAGTGTGACCCCTGGGCCAGCAGCATCAGCTTCCCCTGGGAATGTGCTACGAAATGCAAAGTCTTGGGCCTTCCTCCAGACCTTACTGAATCAGAAACTCTGGGGATGGTGCCTCACAGTCTGTCGTAATTCCAATGCATACCAACGTTTGAGAACCACTGCCATATACCACTTGGGTCACTGAACAACAAATGCTGATGGCAGAGAAAGGCAGTGAGCATTGATCCAGGAGGCTTGAGGGTCCCCAGGGAACACAGGACTGCCGCACTGCATAACTCTACGGAGCATCATTCAGGTTGCAGTCCAGGTCAATGGTGCTCACAGAGCACAGTCTGAAGCATGCAATTGAGTACAGTTGCATGGTGCATCCCTGGAGTGGTGCAGCTGCCACCATGGAGCCAGGCCTAGGCTATTCTATTAAGGGAAGTGTGGTACTTTCTAGCAGGGCTGGAAAGTCGAATCAGGGGCAGGTGTGGTGGCTCACTCCTGTAATCCCAGTGCTTTGGGAGGCCGAGGTGGGAGACTGCTTGAGTTAAAGAGCAGCCTGGGCAACATCGTGAGACTCTCCCCCATCTCTACAAAAAAATGAAAAAATTATCCAGGCATGGTGGTGCATGGCTGAGGCTGAGGCAGGGAGATCACTTGGGAGGCTGAGGCAGGAGGATCACTTGAGTGCAGGACTTCCAGGCTGCAGTGAGCTTAGGTCACATCACTGCACTCCAGCCTGGATGACAGAGTGAGACTCTGTCTCAAAAAATAAAAAAGTGAAAACAAAAAACCCAGAGAAGCCATGCTCATGCGTATGCCCCGATCAATGCTTGAGGTCCATCTGACGTACTGCATGATGTGAAACTGAGACAGGGGGAGGGCCCCCTTTTGTAGGGGCCTGTGGATCCTAAGAATGGAAATAAAGAAAAATTCTGAGTTCCTTTAAGGGCAATTCCAGGCACCTAGCTAGCCCTGAGAACTAAATAAATAACTTTTTTTTTTTTTTTTGAGACTGTCTCACTCTGTGGCCAGGCTGGAGTGCAGTGGCGTGTTCTCAGCTCACTGCAACCTCTGCCTCCTGGGTTCAAGCGATTCTCCTGCCTCAACCTCATGAGTAGCTGGGACTACAGGTGTGTACCATGACATCCAGCTAATTTTTGTATTTTTAGTAGAGATAGGGTTTCACTATGTTGGCCAGGATGGTCTCCATCTCTCTACCTCTTGATCGGCCCACTTCGGCCTCCCAAAGTGCTGGGATTACAGGCATGAGCCAGTGCGCCCGGCCCTAAATAACTAACTTCTTTTTTTTTTTTTTTTGAGACGGAGTCTCGCTCTGTCGCCCGGGCTGGAGTGCAGTGGCCGGATCTCAGCTCACTGCAAGCTCCGCCTCCCGGGTTTAGGCCATTCTCCTGCCTCAGCCTCCCGAGTGGCTGGGACTACAGGCGCCCGCCACCTCGCCCGGCTAGCTTTTTGTATTTTTTAGGAGAGATGGGGTTTCACCGTGTTAGCCAGGATGGTCTCGAAATCCTGACCTCGTGATCCGCCCGTCTCAGCCTCCCAAAATGCTGGGATTACAGGCTTGAGCCACTGTGCCCGGCCATAACTAACTTCTTAAACAAGAAAGACAATCATCCTGAAACAATAGCCAAGGAAGTTAGAGTCAGGAGATACTTGCTTTCCCTACAGAAACTGAAGATAACACCCTAACAAAGGTCCCTGAATTGTCTTTCAGATGATGTGACATAGACCCCAGGTAAGAGTGAAGCGAAGACTCAACTTTAACCACCACCCTCTAAGTTTCTTTTGAGGAGCTTGGAGAAAGTTACTCCCTGTTGGTCTAAGTGATACAGGCGCTATAAAAAGAAATGATTAAGGCAGATAGTGAGGGTAAGGAAGTCCTCAGCTAGGTTTCCCTTTTAACAAAAAGCAGCCCCCAAATCATTTATTTTCTAACAAAGAGCAGCCTGTAAAATCAAGCTGCAGACATAGATAAGCAAGCTGGAAGCTTGCACGGGTGAATGTTGGCAGCTGTGCCAATAGGAAAAGGCTACCTGGTGGCCAGGCATGTTCAACATGGAGGCTCCATCTTCCCTTTTCTTTGTTAAGCATGTGCATAGTAAGGAACAGACAGCATCACACCGGCCAGGTAGGGAAGCCATTTTCATAATGGAAGATTAGGATGGGGTGGCCAGCTTCTTTGCGCACTATGTAAACATCACACCTGGTCCACCAATCTTTGGGCCCTATGTAAATTAGACAACACCTCCTCAAGGCAGTCTATAAACCCTCCCCTCCCCCCACATGCACGTCACCGCAAAACCAAAAGACCCACTTGGGTGCCCCTTCTCTTCGCAGGAGAGAGAGCTTTTCTCTTTCTCTCTATTAAACCTCTTCTCTTAAACTCACTTCTTGTGTGTCCATGTCCTCGATTTCCTTGACGTGAGACGACAAACCTCAGGCATTTACCCCAGACAACGAAGGCGCTTCATAAGGTCATGCAGCGGTAAGTGGCAGAGCGGGGATTTGAACAGAGGGAGTCTGGCTCCAAGGCTCCAAGGCTCCAAGGCTGGGGCGCTCTCTCTCTCTCTTTCTCTCTCTCTCTCCCTCTCTCTCTTTCTCTTCTTTTCTCTCTCTCTCTATTTCTCTCCTTTTCTCTTTTTCTCTCTTTCTTTCTTTCTTTCCTCTTTCTTTCTCTCTCTCTCTTCCTTTCTTTCCTTTTTCCCCTCCCCTCCCCTCCCCTCCTCTCTCTCCCTCCCCTCTCCTCCCCTCTCCTGTCCTCTCCTCTCCTCTCCTCTCCTCTCTCTCCTCTCCTCCCCTCCCCTCCCCTCCCCTCCCCTCCCTCCCCTCCCCTCCTCCCCTCCCCCTCCCCTCCTCCCCTCCCCTCCCCTCCCTCCCCTCCCCTCCTCTCCTCTCCTCTCCGTTGCCCAGGCTGAAGTGCAGTGATGCAATCTCGGTTACTACAACCTCTGCCTCCCCAGCTCAAGCAATCCTCCCACCTCAGCCTCCCAAGCAGCTGAGACTATAGGCATGCACCACTATGACCAGATAATTTTTTTTTTTTTTTTTTGAGATGGATTCTTACTCTGTCACTCAGGCTGGAGTGACGTGGTGCAATCTTGGCTCATTGCAACCTCTGCCTCCCAGGTTCAAGGGATTCTGGTGGCTCAGCTCCTGAGTAGCTGGGATTACAGGTGCCCACGACCTTGCCAAGCTAATTTTTGTATTTTTAGTAAAGATGGGGTCTCATTATGTAGCCCAGGCTGGTCTCCTGGACTCAAGCAATCTTTTCACCCCAGCCTCCCCAAATGCTAGGATTTCAGGAGTGAGCCACCGTGCCTGGCCAAGGCTAGGCTTTTATCTCCCAGCCTATGTGACCTTCTGATGGAGTCACAGGTGAGGAGGGCATGGTACATGAAGACTTGATTTTCACCAAGCACTCAACGTGGTTCCCAGTTCAACTCTGTTTCTGCCCCAGGGTCCCTTCTTGGTATTGGAAATGGATAAAGCCTGTGGGTTTGTATTAATTTTTTTTCCCCACAGGACACTGATGTATCAAGGGGGTTTTGCCCAGGCTACATTAGGGCTTTGTCTTTGACTTTTGATTTTAAAAACTAAGCATTTGCTTCCATTGTTCTCTGGTTTTATGGTGACAACTTTCTCCCTAAGGCAATGAGTAGGTGACTCATGTTGCGTTGCCTGGAGGACGGGTGGGGAAGGAGTGAGCGGGAAGGGGCGTCAGAGGACTGAGCATGATTCCACTTATAGGAGGAATCTAAAACAGTCAAGTGCATGGAATCAAAGCGTGGAATGGTGGTTGCTAGGGACTGGGGGAGGGAGAAATGGGGAGTTACTAATCAATGGGCAGAAAGCTTCGGTCAAGCAAGATGAATAAGCTCTAGAAATCTGCTGTATGACATTTACCTATAGTCAACAGGAATGTATTGGACACTTAAAAAATCTGTTCAGAGAGGAGATGTCATGTTATGTTCTTTTTTCTTTTGAATTTTTTTCTTTCTTTTTTTTTTTTTTTAAGAGATGGGTCTTGTTATGCTGCCCAGGCTAGTCTTGAACTCCTGGCCTCACGCAATCTTTTGCCTTGGCCTTCCAAAGTGCTGAAATTACAGGTGTGAGCTGCTGCACATGGCCCTTGTGTTCTTATCACAATTAAAAAACAAAAAGAGATGGCCAGGCATGGTGGCTTGTGCCTGTAATCCCAGTGCTTTGGGAGGCTGAGGTGAGGGGAGGATTGCTTGAGGTCAGGAGTTTGGGACCAGCCTGGGCAACACAGTGAGACCCAGTCTATATTTTAAAAAAGAGAGAGAAAGATGGACTGTATCACATCTGTTTCTCTGTATCCCATTTTTCATCTCCTCCACCTTCACTTTGTTCTACTTCTTGTCAGCCTTGGAGATGGGGTTGAAGATTCTGTGGCTAGCCCAGGTCTGCCCTTCTGGGAAACACGGCCCCTCCAGGGAAGTGCTGCCCAATAGGAATGTCATGTGAACCACACATGTAATTTTACACTTTCTGCTAGCCACATTAGAAAGGTAAAGAGAGACTGGGCATGGTGGGACATACCTCATAATCTCAGCACTTTGGGATGCCAAGGTGGAAGATTGCTTGAGCTCAGTTTAAGATGAGCCTACGCAAAATGGTGAGACCCTGTGTCCACAGAAATAAATAAATAGCCAGTGTGGTGGCTCATGCCTGTAATCCTAGCACTTTGGGAGGCAGAGGTGGGCGGATTGCCTGAGCTCAGGAGTTCGAGACCAGCTTGGACAACGTGGTGAAACCCCATCTCTACTAAAAACATATAAAAATTAGCCAGTGGCGGTGGCATACATCTGTAGTCCCAGCTATTTGGGGGGAGGCTGAAGCAGGATAATTGCTTGAACCTAGGAGGCAGAGGCTGCAGTGAGCTGAGATCGTGCCACTGCACTCCAGCCTGGGCGACAGAGTGAGACTCTGTCGGAAGGAAGGAAGGAAGGAAGGAAGGGAGGAAGGGAGGAAGGGAGGAAAGAAAAAAAGAAAGAAAGAAAGAGGCCAGGCATGGTGGCTCACGCTTGTAAGCCTAGCACTTTGGGAGGCCGAGGTGGTCGGATCATGAGCTCAGGATTTCGAGACCAGCCTGTCCAATATAGTGATACTCTGTCTCTACTAAAAATACAAAAAAATTAGCCAGGCATGGTGGTGCGTACCTGTAGTCCCAGCTACTTGGAAGGCTGAGGCAGTAGAATCACTTGAACCTGGGAGGTGGAGGTTGCAATGAGCCGAGATCATGCCACTGCACTTCAGCTTGGACAACAGAGTAAGACTCCGTCTCAAAAAAAAAAAAAAAAAAAAATTAGCTGGCTGAGGTGGGAGGATGGATTCAGCCCAGGAATCTGAGGCTGCAGTGAACTATGATCACACCACTGCACTGCAGCCTAAGAGACAGAGCAAGGCTCTGTCTCCAAAAAATAAAAGTAAAGAGACACCCGTGACAATTTTCTTTTTTCTTTTCTTTTCTTTTTTTTTTGAGATGGAGTCTTGCTCTATTGCCCAGGCTGCTGGAGTGCAGTGGCACAATCTCGGTTCACTGCAACCTCCACCCCCCACCACGGGTTCAAGCGATTCTTGTGTCTCAGCCTCCGGAGTAGCTGGGATTACAGGTGTCTGCCACCAGGCCCAGCTAATTTTTGTATTTTTAGTAAAGAAGAGATTTTGCCATGTTGGCCAGGCAAGTCTCAAACTCCTGACCTCAAGTGATCTGCCTGCCTTGGCATCCCAAAGTGTTGGAATTACATGCATGAGCCACTGCACCCGGCTGACAATTTTCATGTTTTATTTAACCCAATATGACTAAACTATTGTTACTTCAATGTGCTATCAATATAAAACAGCATTACTTTCTTTTTCCATACTAAGTTTTTTAAAATACTGGGGTGTAATTTATACTAATGATCCCAACTTAATGCAGACTCACCACATTTCAAGTGCACGATGGCCACATGTGCCCAGTGGATACTGCAATGGACAGTGGAGCTCCAGAGCTCTGAACATCTGTGTTCTGGGGTGACCTTACTTCCATGACTAATGTCGGAGGATGGCTGTAAGGCCCAGGGCTATTTGTGTCCAGCTCCAACTTAATCTCTTCTGGGGAAATGAGCTTTGTTCTCCTTTAGTGGAGAATCTGTCCTTGGTTTGCCCATTGTGGGATGTTTTCTAGAGCACAGATGCTAATGTTGTTCTAAAAAACTGGGGTTCTTGGCCAGGCGAGGTGGGTCACGCCTGTAATCCCAGCACTTTGGAAGGCCGAGGTGGGTGGATCATGAGGTCAGGAGATTGAGACCATCCTGGCTAACATGGTGAAACCCCATCTCTACTAAAATTACGAAAAATTAGCTAGGTGTGGTTGCGGGTGCCTGTAGTCCCAGCTACTCAGGAGGCTGAGGCAAGAGAATGGTGTGAACATGGGAGGCAGAGCTTGCAGTGAGCCAAAATTGCGTCACTGCACTCTAGCCTGAGTGACAGAGCAAGATTTCATTCCCCCGAAAACAAAACAAAACAAAACACAATAAAGCAAAACAAAACTGGGGTTCTTCACCAGGCAAGTAACAAAGACTCTTTTTTTTTTTTTTTTTTTGAGACAGAGTCTCGCTCTGTCGCCCAGGCTGGAGTGCAGTGGCTCGATCTCGGCTCACTGCAAGCTCCGCCTCCCGGGTTTACGCCATTCTCCTGACTCAGCCTCCCGAGTAGCTGGGACTACAGGCGCCCGCCATCTCGCCCGGCTAATTTTTTGTATTTTTTTAGTAGAGACGGGGTTTCACCGTGTTAGCCAGGATAGTCTCGATCTCCTGACCTCGTGATCCACCTGTCTCGGCCTCCCAAAGTGCTGGGATTACAGGCTTGAGCCACCGCGCCCGGCCTCTTTTTTTTTTTTTTTCAGTGGAAAATAACTTTTATTGAGACCCCACCAGCTGTAAAATCTGCTCCTGACATTAACCTCCTTCTTCCTTTGCAATTCGGTCTTTCTTGAGTGATCCCATGAATGCTTTCTTTTTCTCCATGGTCTGGAAGCGGCCATGGCCAAACTTGGAGGTGGTGTCAATGAACTTAAGGTCAATCTTCTCCAGAGCCCGTGGTTTCGTCTGCATCAGCAAGGACTTGTGGAGGGTGAGCACCCACTTCTTGGTTCCCACCACACAGCCTTTCGGCATGACAAAGTCACCCAGAGGGTTGATGATCTTGTCAGACAGGTCATAGTCAGTGGAGGCATTGTTCTTGATCAGCTTGCCGTCCTTGATAAGATAGCCCAGGCCAATCTTATAGATCTTCTTGTTGATCTCAGTGCCCAGCACGTGCCACAGAGAAGGCCACACGAGCAGGATGCCATGCCCCAATACAGGCCACCTTGCACAGGCCTTGGTGGGTCTTACGGGGCAGCTTCTTGTTGTGCCAACAACTGGTGACCCCTTTGTAGCCTTTGCCCTCGGTCACCCTGATGACGTCGATCATCTCATCCTGCCCAAACACTTGGTTCACAGGTACCTGCTGCTCGAGCCTCTCGTGGGCCTAGTCCAGCTTCTCGGCAACGGTGCCTCTGTTTACCTGGATCTCCATCGGTGGGCCTTCTACTGGCGCAGAGGAAGCAGGTGCATCTGGGTGTGGGCAATGACACAGATGACTTGGCAGTACTTCTTCATGCTGCTGAAGTCCTTCTCCAGCTGCTTCTTGCCATCCTCATCCTGCCATTTCTTGCAGTACTTGGTAAAGGCCTCCTTTTTAGATTTATGCCAGTTCTTATAGAAACGCCTCTTGCATTCATCACTGATGTGCTCAGCAAAGACAGTCTTGAAGGTCCGGAGGCCTCGAGGGGTTTCCACGTAGCCCGCAATGCCCACAACCACCATGGGTGGCGTCTCCACAATGGTCACAGCCTCCACCACCTCCTTCTTGTGCACCTTGGATCCTGGCCTGTCGACTTCCCGCACAATGTGGGTCATGTCAGCCTTGTATCCCAGGAAGGCTGTGAGGTGGACCATCTTAGATGGGTCATCCTTAGGGAAGCTCTTGACCTTCCTGCAATGCCTGCTGTTGCGCTTCCGAGGCAGGAAGCCGAGGGACCCATGTCTGGGAGCAGAGACCGTTCTGTGAGACATCACGCCATCAAATCCTGCCAGTAGAGAACAAAGACTCTTTATAGGGACGTAGGTTTGTATCAATAGGAGTTTTATTACTTGATACAAGTAAAGGAAAACACTGGGAGTATTCTCCAAAGCAGTGTCTTCCCAAGGGAAAGTGATAGGCGGGTTTTATGGGGTGGATAGAGCAGGGAGAGGGTGCATCATTGTGTGTAGTTGGGTCTCAGTTGTGCAGATGTGGTGAGCCATCATGCCAGCACATAGCTTGCATGTTAAGGTAATGAAGCTATAGCACCTCTCGGGGTGGAGACTTTAGCATGGTAATGCGGAATGTTCACTTGCGTTCATCTTTAAGTTGTGGGAGTCTGCCAGGGACTGGTTTGAACCAATTAGGTGACTTTATTCCATACAAGGTTTAGGAAGAAAAAGACTCCAGGGCAGGAGGCTATAAAACAGGCTGATTGCTCAAGTTCATTAAATTCCTGTAATCTCTGGAGACCCTCCCTGTCTGCTTACACTAGGTAAACCTGACCTGTGTGTTAACATGGAGTGCAGAGGATGTTATGTATTCATTTAAAAATCATATATTGAATATGTCATAAGCTCAAGATTCTGTACTAGCATGCAGTTCAGGGTCCTAGGGGAATGGGATCAAAGCCTCAGTCTTTTTTTTTTTTTTTTGAGACAGAGTCTCACTCTATCACCCAGACTGGAGTGCATTGGCGTGATCTTGGCTCATTGTAACCTCTGCCTCCCTGGTTCAAGCAATTCTTGTGCCTCAGCCTCCTGAGTAGCTGGGATTACAGGCACGTGCCACCACATCTGGCAATTTTTTTGTATTTTGGGTTTTGCCATTTTGGCCAGGCTGGTCTCAAACTCCTGGCCTCAGGTGATTCACCTGCCTTGGCATCTCAAAATGCTGAGATTACCGGTGTGAGCCGCTGCACCTGACCTCAGTCTTTAGGATCAAAAGCAAAAGTCCCTGCCCTTGTGGAACTTTCATTCCTTGGAGGCAAACAGGGAGGACAGGGAGTGCAGCTGGGGCTGCAGTAGTGAGGTGACATTTGAATGAACACAAGAAGGAACTGAAGGATTGAAAAGGGATGGGGAGGAAGCTGAGGAGTCAGTCTCCCTGGGTTCAGATCCTGGCTTCAGAGACTTCAGTTTCCAACCATGGCAGACTGGGAGGGACCAGATTTACTCTCTTGCTTTAAATAACTCAAAAACCCAATGACATATGTGAAACAACAATTTCTGGACATTGAACCATGGATAGCACAATACGGAGATCCTGAGAGAAGGGAAACAGCTAAGTCTTGTGGTGGCCACAGGCCTCGATGCAGAGAGGAGAGACGCAACAGAATACGACAGTGTCTCTGAGTCGAGAGTCTGGGGAGGCCAAGGCAGAGGGAGTGAACCACACAGAGAGGATTTTGGAGCTGTTTAGAGGGCTCCCCTCCATTCTTTAGCTAAGCACTGATCAGTACATGCCTGCGAAGAAACTCCCAGAGGCTAAGGAAAGACCACCAAGAAGGACCAGGTGGAGCTCACACAGGATCGGGAATTGTGTTCTTACTGACTAGAAAGGAAAGACCTCTCCATTAGTTCATTTTGCATTGCTCCAAAAGAATACCTGAGGCTGGGTAATTTATGAAGAAAAGAGGTTTATTTGGCTCAGGATTCTGCAGGCTGTATAAGCATGGCACCAGCCTCTGCTCAGCTTCTGGTAACAGGAAACTTTCAGTCATGGTGGAAGGTGAAAGGGGAGTAGGCGTGTCACATGGTGAGAGAGGGAGCAAGAGAGAGAGGAGGAGATGCCAGGCACCTTTAAACAACCAGCTTCTGCATGAACTAACAGAGTGAGACCTTATTCATTACCATGGGGAGGGCACCAAGCCATTTGTGAGGGATCTGTCCCCATGACTCAATAACCTCCAACACTGGGGATTGCATTTCAACATTAGATTTGGAGGAAACATATATCCAAACCATATCAGCCTCCTAATATATGAGACATTGAGCAGAGTCCTGAGAAGGATATTGTCCCACTGGTGGCCAAATTAACTTTAGACTAGAGGCTGTTTTGGACCTGCCTAACAGTCTGAAAAGCAAGCCTCAAAAGTTTCATACTGTTTCCCATAACTTAAATGCATGCTAAAACAAAACTGCCAAATATTTATAGGAATATAAAAAATGTCAGCACTCAGCAATGTAGAATTCATAATGTTTGAGGTCCAGTAAAAAATTACCAGGCATGCAGAGAAGCGGAAAAATAGGACCCACAATCATGAAAAAAAAAAAAAATCATTCAATAGAAACAGACCCAGAGATGTTACGGATGTTAGAATTAGTAGACAAGGACATTAAAACATCTATTAGAAATATGCTCTACACAAGGAATAGGTGCACAGAAAGAGCAGAGACTCCTGTGGGAGGGGCTGGGCTTTGCAGGAGAGAGATGGAGAGGGCTCCCCAGGCCTCAGAGCTGTCTTGTTTCCAGCACCAACCACATAGACTCTTACAATTAGTCCCTATTTTCTTGAGACAGTTGGAGACAGGCTTTATTCAAATCCTGAATAAAGTCACTTTCAGTTTAGAGGAAAAAAAAATGAAATATACTCAAGAAGATGGAGGCCTGAGCAAGTTAATGAGAGATATAGGAGACAGAGAAAAAAGACCCAATGAAACTTCAAGAGATGACAGTACGACAGTGGAGCAAATAGCAGTTCAGACACTATGAATACATAGGCTATGGGAAATATTCAGACACAGAGAAAGAAGACTAAAGAAAAAAAAGGCACACACACACACACACACACAACAGAGCCTCTGTTCTTTGCAGTGGCTCACACCTGTCATCCCAGCACTTTGGGAGGCTGAGGCAGGCAGATTACTTGAAGCCAGGAGTTCAAGATCAGGCTGGCCAATGTGGCAAAAACCCTTCTCTACTAAAAAAACACAAAAGTTAGCCAGGTGTAGTGGTGTGTGCCTGTAGTCCCAGCTACTCAGGAGGCTGAGGCAGACAATTACTTGAATCTGGGAGGTGGTGGTTGCAGTGAGCTGAGATTGTACCACTGCACTCCAGCCTGAGCAGCAGAGCAAGACTCTGTCTCAACCCTCCCCCTAACTAAAAAATAAAAACTAGCCAAAGCAAAATAAAACAAAACAAAACAAAAAAAAACCAGCCATGATAAAGTGCGGTCAACATCAAGTGATCTAATATATGTATAATTGGAATCCCTGAAGGAGAGGTGAGAAGTAAGGGGAATAGAAAATGTATTTGAAAAAATAACAACTGAACACTTTTCAAATTATATAAAAAGCTATAAACCCACAGTTATGAGAATCTCAAGGAACCCCAAACAGATCTTGCATCCAATACTTGGCTTTGTAACTGTGGGCAAGATACTATGCTGTCTGAGGCCACATTTCCTCACCTGTTGTAATAACGAGTGCTGTATGGAGCACCCGTGACGTAAGTGATTCCACCTTAGAAAAAAAGTCCAGGTTACATTTCAAAACACATTAAGGCAGCAGGGTCCAGATGTTCTCCTAATCAACAGAGACAACACCAACCAGATAAGGGCATCACCCTTTACTATCAGTTCTCACCAGAGGACTCAAAGGTCATAAAATGAGCAGAACTTTATCAACTGGACATGGCCATCTTGGCAGACCCTGTCTTGCTTTCACTCATGAGCAGCACCTGGCATTTGCCCCCGAAGATCCTGCCCAAATCAAGGATACAATATCTTGCTCTCCTTGCAAGACATTGATAACCATCCAGGTCATCCCAGGATACTCTAATTGTCCACATCAGTCTCCTTGGCCTGGTTCATTAACTCCTTTTCCTACCCCCTTTTCTCTTGTGTTAAATGCGTCTCTGTTTCGTGTGAAATTTTAATCTACAACATTTATAGACTGATTAAGCATACTCCTATGTATGATTTGCAATATTGACTGACTTGTGGATTGGCTTGAGCCCATGTGCACACAGTTCTGACTACTGACTGAATGGGAAGTACTAAGGAGAATTGCCTGCTTGGGAACCCCATGATTGAAATAACATCAGTAAAAGTTGACCTAATCAAGGAAATCTTGTGATTTCCTTAAGTTACTTCCTTAATCTACAAGGTAACCAAGTGGTTACCTTGATTAAATTCACCTAATCAAGGTAATCTTGTGTTCACCTAATCGAGGTAACCTTGTCTGACCTTGTGGAAAGACACAAATGTGCATGGACTTGGTTATGTCTGATCTTGTGCCACTCACTACAAATTTATAGTAAGCACTAGTTCCGCTCCAGGAACTGTTCTTTTTTGTTTTGTTTTGGAGACAAGGTCTTGCTCTGTTGCCCACGCTGGAGTGCAGCGGCATGATCATAGCTCACTGCAGCCTGAAACTACTGGGCTCAAGTGTTTCTCCTACCTTAGCCTCCTGAGACTACAGTTGCTCACCACAGTGCCTGGCTAATTTAGTTTTTTTTTTTTTTTGTAGAGACAGGTATTGCTATCTTGCCCAGGCTGGTTTCAAACTCCTGGCCTCAAGCAAGTCTCCTGCTTTGGCTTCCCGAAGTGCTGGGATTCCAGGTGTGAGCCACTGCACCTGTCCACCAGTCACTGTTCTAAAAGCTTTACAACAAAATCATGTGGGTGCTGTTACTATCATCATCATTTTGCAGATGAGAAAACTGAAGGAAGTAGCATGAGAAGGTTAAGTAATTTGCTGAAGATTACATAGTGGTGGATCCAGGATTCAGATCAGAGCCCCAACTCCTAGCCTCTGTACAGCTTCTAAACTCTGTAAGATTAGGAAAATGATAGTGTTGAAATCATAGGCTTTTTGTGATGGTTAAACCTGGTAATCCATATGAATGTGTTTACTTAGCAGAATGTTTGTTCAAAACAAACCCCAAAAACTTCAAGTGCGTTCGGAATGGCTGGTGTGGGGAGAGGTGAGGCCTGTAAGGCCATGAATGAGAAATAACATCACTATTTCCCAGCCACGGGACAGAGGGCAGTCCTTTAGGCCCCTGGATTCCCTTGGGTCTCCACTACACCTGCCCTTTCCCTGGGAAAGGAGGAAGTGAACAAACAGTAAGCTTTTCTCCTCGTTTCCACCTTACATAGACTGTGCCAGTTATGGTTGGGGAAAATGAGCTAGAAGATGGGTTCGTTAGTGTTATTTTTTTGTTAGTTAGTGTCTTTTTTTGAGTCACCAAAGTGGCATCCTTCTTATTTTGTTTAAAGATATTGTCAATTGTCAAAAGATCACATGTGGGCTGGTGACAAGGCTCACATCTGTAATCCCAGCTCTTTGAGAGGCTGAGGTGGAAGGATCACTTGCACCCAGGAGTTTGAGACCAGCCTGGACAATATGGCAATACCTCATTTCTACAAAAAATTTTAAAAGAAACACATATTACGCCTGTAATCCCAGCACTTTGGGAGGCCAAGGCGAGTAGATCACCTGAGGTCAGGAGTTCAAGATAAGCCTGGCCAACATGGTAAAACCCTGTCTCTACTAAAAATACAAAATTTAGCTGGGCATGGTGGCGGGTGCCTGCAGTCCCAGCTACTCGGGAGGCTGAGGCAGGAAAATCACTTGAACCCAGGAGGTGGAGGTTGCAGTGAGCCAAGATTGAGCCATTGCACTCCAGCCTGGGCAACAAGAGCAAAACTAGGTCTCAAAAAAAAAAAAAAAAAAGAAGCACATATAGGCATGTTAAGTATAAACCAGATCACATTTAGTGTAATCTGGTTTCTAACGTGTCCTTTCTTGCATTTTGAGAGATTTAATTGGCTCTGAGTTGGGCTCGTAGGGCCTGAGGCTGAGCTCTGGTCAACACTGCCATATGGGCATTTTCTGTCCAGATCTATCTTTGAGCTCAAGTATTAGAGAAAAACAAGTAGTTTCTTAAAGTTGTAGACATTCTATGATAAGGCGGAATTATCTTCTTTTTATTTAATTTAATTTTTCTTATTATTTTTATCTTGCTATTATTATTTTTTGAGACAGTCTCACTCTGGCTCCCAGGCTGGGGTGCAGTAGGGCAATCTCGGCTCACTATAACCTCCACCTTCGGGGTTCAAGCGATTCTCCTGCCTCAGCCTCCCGAGTAGCTGGGACTACAGGTATTATAGGTGCCCGCCACAACACTCAGCTAATTTTTATATTTTTTTTAGTAGAGAAGGGGTTTCACCATGTTGGCCAGGTTGGTCTCGAACTCCTGACCTCAGGAGATCCGCTTGCCTCAGCCTCCCACAGTGCTGGGATTACAGGCGTAAGCCACTGTGCCCGGCCCCTTTATTCTTATTATAAAAATAATACATGTTCCTTTGGGGTATTAGAAACTGGAGGCAAAGAAAGAGAAGGAAACAACAATTACAGGTAAACTTCTAGCTCATGTGAAATTTTGCTGTGTATTTTTCCAGTATTTTAAAAATGTCTGTCTGGTAAAAATGGGGTCACACTTTTAAAAATGGATATATCACGGATGTCATCCTCAGCTGTTGCTTATTCTTCTGCAACATAAATTTTTGCGTAGTTCCACAATAAATATACAGTCAGGTTACATTTAATGCAAATTTGAATTACACAGTTTGAAATAGTAGGATATAAAATATTAATTAAATCTGACTTTATGGGCAAAATTTGATAAAATGTGAATCCTGCCTTGCACTGATTTTCTGTAGGACGTTTAATCTTGCATAATGTGAAATATTGTATTGTGAGAGGTGTTCAGCAATTCAATCCTTTGCATAAAATATGGCTGCCCTGTCCCGTCATTTATTTAGCGAGGCCTCTGTTGATGGTCACTTAATACTGCAATGAGCCTCTTTGAAGATAAATCTTTGCACATGTCCCATGATGATGTCTTTAGGAAAAATCCTTTGATGCATAATTGCTGGGTCAAGGCTTTTAATGCATATTATCAAATCCCATCCTGGAAGGTGGTATCAACATTTATGTAACAAACATTTCCATAGGGCTTACTATAGGACAGGCACTATTGTAAGAATTTTATATCCTCATAATAATGGTATGCAATAGATACTGCTATCATTACCATCATCCCTGTTTTATGGATGAGGAGGCTGAGTTCGCCTCAGAGACTCAGGTTGCAGAACTAGTAGGTGGTAATGCTGGCTTCTGGGTCCTGACTCCTGAACACTGGAGTGTGGTACTTCCCTAACATCCTCAGCATCAGAATACAAGGTGATTTATTTCCCTATACCCTTGCCCATGAGTAATATGTATCTGCTCAAAGGGATTGTGACTACATTATTATACTCAGGAAATCAGTTCATCAAATGGTGATTTCTGAGCACTGGCACTGTGGGAGATAGAGAAGAAGTTCTAATCTATGACTTAGAGTGAGTTACTATTTGATGCTGATTTTTTTTCCCCCAAGAAATCCTATTGTTATGAATTGCATGCTTGTGTCTTCCCAAAATTCATATGTTGAAACCCTTATCCTTAATGTGATGGTATGTGGAGATAGGGCCTTTGGGAGGTGATTAGATACGAAGTTGGAGTCCTTGTGATAAGATTAATGATATTAAGAGACAGAAGAGCTTTCTCTCTCTCTCTTTCTCTCTCTCGCTCTCTCTCTCTCTCTCTCTCTCTGTCTCTCTGTTCATATTCAGGTATAATGGGAAGTGGCCTTCTGCAAAACAGAAGGAGAGCCCTCACTAGACACAGAATGAGCCTATGCCTTGATCTTGAGCTTCCCAGCCTCCAGAACTACGAGAAATAAATGTTTGTTGTTTAAGCCACCCAGTCTAGGGTATCTTGTTATAACAGCTCAAAATGACCAAGGCACCATCAAAGTAATATTTTCTGATGCTTCCTCCCGGCAGAAGAGTCCCTCATTTTTGGTCTTCATGTAACAGATGTTTTGGGGGTTCACTGGTTCTTTCAAAGGTTCTGCTCACAGCACCAGGATTTTAGGAAACTCTCCTAAGCTATGTGGCATACTTTCTCTACTGTCTGCTACAGATGCTGGTTCCATGCCTTATGGTCTCTGCAGCTTGCCTTAGCCCCTGACCCATTGCTGGCTTTATTCATTCACTGCAGTGAGCTTTCATGCTGAGAGAATAACAAAGAGGCACAAGATTTCTGTGGCTTTTAACCTGAGATAGGGAGCTGTGTATAGTTACTTCCCTTGAGATCACCCATAACATGAGTAATTCTTCTCCAAGACCTCTAGAGGCTTGTCTTAGTGTGAAAATGTTAAGCGGCCATAACAAAAGTATCCAACAACACATGGCTTAAAGAACAAAGTGTTTTTTTCCCTTCTCATGTAACTGTGCTGAGGTTAGCAGTTGAGATCACTGAAGTGGCCCTAATCCACATAGTCTTTCAGGGACCCAGGTCCTTTCATCGTGTTGCTTTGCTACATACCAGTGCATTAACATTGTCTGCATGGTGAGGGTTCCAACCAGTGGGAAAGAGAAAGAACATGGAGGAGCCATGCCCACTTCATAGGCCTAGACACGCACCACTTCCCCTTGAATCCCTTTGGCAAGAAATAAATCACTAAACACCTAACTGCAAGGGATGCTGGGAATTGTAGTTGAATTCCATACCCAGAAAGAAGGGAATGTATTTATTTATTTTTTTTTTGAGATGGAGTCTCGCTTTGTTGCCCAGGCTGGAGTGCAGTGGCCGGATCTTGGCTCACTGCAAGCTCCACCTCCCAGGTTCATGCCATTCTCCTGCCTCAGCCTCCCGAGTAGCTGGGACTACAGGCGCCCGCCACCTCACTCGGCTAGTTTTTTTTGTATTTTTTGATAGAGACGGGGTTTCACCGTGTTAGCCAGGATGGTCTCGATCTCCTGACCTCGTGATCCTCCCGTCTCGGCCTCCCAGAGTGCTGGGATTACAGGCTTGAGCCACCGCACCCGGCCGGGGAATGGATTTAAGGGGAGGGCTAGTGGTATCCAAAAGACCCTCCAAGTAGGGAATAAATCTAGCTGGGTTTCTGTTTATGCATAGCTAGGTTATCATTATCTTTATTGCCCCTCTTCCTATACCATATAAGTAGGTGAATTTAAGAGTAAGATATATAGAGACCAGGCATGGTGGCTCAAATTTGTAATCCCAGGCTACTTGGGAGGCTGAGGCAGGAGAATCACTTGAACTTGGGAGGCGGAGGTTGCAGTGAGCTGAGATCCACCACTGCACTCCAGCCTAGAAGCAAGGCAACATCAAAAAATAAAAAATAAAATAAAAATAAAAAAGAATAAGACATAGAGGCATCTGAAATTTATTGAATGTTAGTACACCAGCCTCATGGGCTCTGGAACCTTGCTCTTAAAAACATGTGTCAGAGCGGATCATGAGGTCAAGAGATCCAGACCATCCTGGCCAACATGGTGAAACCCCATCTATACTAAAAATACAAAAATTAGCCGGGCATGGTGGCATGTGCCTGTAGTTCCAGCTACTCGGCAGGCGGAGGCAGGAGAATTTCTTGAATCTGGGAGGCGGAGGTTACAGTGAGCTGAGATGGCGCCGTGAGCCGAGATGGCACCACTGCACTCCAGTCTGGCGACAGAACGAGACTCTGTCTCAAAAAACCAAATCAAACCAAACAAAAAAAAACACACGTGTCAACCTTCTTATTGGCTCTACCTGACCCCAAAATGAGCTCATAGTTTGATGTTAAAGTAGAATATGCAGACTTTGGAGACAAAAAATTCTGAATGACAATCATAGCTCCATCATGTATCTCCTTCTGTGTGACTTTGGACATGTTACCTAAACTCTCTGAGTTTTAGTTTATTGTGAGGATTATATAAGCATGCAGAATGATTAAGAGCCAGGGCTTTGGCATCCAAGATGATTGGTTGCAAATCCTGGCTTTTGTGACACTAGACCTAAGTCCTCTTAATTTATATGTGTGCCAGGTTTCCTGTAGAATAGGGTAATACCCTACCTCTCACTGGGTTGTGCAAATGATATGTGTCCCAAGCACTTAGGTCAGTATTGGCTCACAGTACTGAGAAGTTAATCGACATTCAGCCTCAAGCAGTGTGACCCTCCTTTCTCACTGCCTTCTCCCATAGGTTGGCTTCATCCTTAGGCTGCCTCTACAATGGAAACAAGATGGTGGCTACATATTAAGAAGAAGAGTGATGTCTTTTCTTCCGCGCACCCTGCTTGAATCTCATTGGCTCTAACTGGTTATGTGTGTATCTTTAAACTGCGGCTTGGGGGATTAGACTGATTAGCTGATTGACTTAAGGGAGTTGATACCCATTCCTGGAGTTAGGGATGGGGTCATTCCCAATCAATTATATGGCAGACATTTGGGGGAGAGATGTTCCTCCAAAGGGAAACTGGCTTGTAATTACCCGAAAGGCAGCCAAAACAACAGATGTCCACTACAGAGAAAGTGTTTGAAGGATGAGTTAATTGGACCTAATTATGGCCCAATTTTTATTTGTTTTATTTTTTTGAAATGATGAGCTGATTCCTTCTGATGATAGATGAGCTAATCACCATTTCTGGTAGTTTTCTTTCATATCCCACTTAGTTGACTCCTAGAGTTTTCTTTTATTGCTTTGCCCATACCAATGAATACTTTCTCTGCCATTACATCTTCAGTATCTCACCCAACACTGAGCTCATAGTTTCAAGTCAAAGCAGAATACAGGAGTTGTGATTCTCAGAGTGGTTTTTTTGTCTCCAAAGCCTAAAGACACTCTAAAGAGTCAGTGTCTTTCTGACCTGTAAGTTTATGTTACAGATGCAGACAGAACCTGTGTGTGGTGATCAGACACTCCCAAACAAATGCATTGAAGGGGAATCTAGTTGGAGTCTATGTATTTATTTTGAGACAGAGTCTCACTCTGTCATCCAGGCTGGAGTGCAGTGGTGTGATCTCGGCTCACTGCAACCCTCACCTCCCAAGTTAAAGCAATTCTCACTCCTCAGCCTCCCGAGTAGCTGGAATTACAGGCTTGTGCCACCACACCACTAAAAATACTAATTTTTGTATTTTTAGCAGAGATGGGGTTTCACTGTGTTGGCCAGGCTGGTGCTGAACTCCTGATCTCAAGTGATCCGCCGGCCTTGGCCTTCCAAAGTGCTGGGATTACAGGCATGAGCCATTACACCTGGCCTATATATTTTTGAACTTGTAGTATTTGTCTTTGAAACAGCAGTGAGCTTTTTGATTCTAAAGTTTTTGATATAGGTGTGTGTGTGTCTCTGTGTGTGTGTGTGAGAGAGAGAGATTGGGGGAGAGAGAGAGAGAGAGATGAAGGACAAGGGTCAGATAAGTGTGTCCTGTCTCCTTCCCTCTGGATCAAAGCTCCTGCTGGGTGGGGTGAGAATGTGTAGTGGCAAAAACTAGAGGCATATGGGGAAATCCTCAAGCAGTGGGGTATGGGCCCCAATCCCCATTTGAGACTCTGGGATGCAAATGAGTCATCGGAAGCCCTGCACCAGCGTGGAGTGACTGCATCTGAAGAACGTTGGTGGTGTCCTGTGTTTATGTAGAGGGGGCTTCCGCTAGTGTCTTGGGTCTCTGTCAATTCCTGAGTGCCTGGGAATACCTCCAGCACTCCCTTCCACCATCACCAAGAGAGACAAAGAAAGTAATTGAATGTACTAGCTGTCTTTGTTTTTCTTTTTTTTTTTGAGACGGAGTCTTGCTCTGTTGCCCAGGCTGGAGTGCAGTGGTGTAATCTCGGCTCACTGCAAGCTCCACCTCCCGGGTTCACGCCATTCTCCTGCCTCAGCCTCCCGAGTAGCTGGGACTACAGGCGTCCGTCACCACACCCGGCTGATTTTTTTGTATTTTTAATAGAGACAGGGTTTCACCGTGTTAGCCAGGATGGTCTCGATCTCCTGACCTCATGATGTGCCTGCCTTGGCCTCCCAAAGTGCTGGGATTACAGGCGTGAGCCACCGTGCCCGGCCTTTTTTTTTTTTTTTGAGACAGGATCTTGCTCTGTCACCCAGGCTGAAGTACCATGGTGTGATCACAGCTCACTGCAGCCTCGACCTCCAGAGCTCAAGAGATCCTTCTGCCACAGCCTCCTGAGTAGCTGGGACTACAGGCATGCGCCACCATGCCCAGCTAGCTTAAAAAATATTTTTTGTAGCCAGGAGCGGTGGCTTACGTCTGTAATCCCAGCACTTTGAGAGGCCGAGGCCTGAGATCGGGAATTAGAGACCAGCCTGACCAACATGGAGAAACCCTGTCTCTACTAAAAATACAAAATTAGCCAAGCGTGTGGTGCATGCCTGTAATCCCAGGTACTCAGGAAGCTGAGGCAGAGAATCGCTTGAACCTGGGAGGCGGAGGTTGCAGTGAGCCGAGATCATGCCATTGCACTCCAGCCTGGGCAACAAGAGTGAAACTCCGTCTCAGAATACATGTATATGTACATACATATTTTTGTAAAGACAAGGATCTTACTATGTTGCCCAGGCTGGTCTCGAACTCCTGACTTCAAGCACTCCTCCCACCTTGGCATCCCAACATGTCGGGATTACAGGTGTGAGCCACTGCACCCTACCTGTCTTTTTATTATAAGGGCAACATAACTGTGTAGTCAAGAGCTACAGGATGGACTGCCGAGGCCAGGGAGATTGAAAGGAAGTCACAACCAAATCTCAGAGGGATCCATGGAGCCAGTGAAAGCTAAGGTGGGACTTACCCAGCAGAGGGTCCTGGCCCAGCTACCCAATGGCATAACCCAACTAGGAGATGTGAGCATCTACCAGTTGTGGCCACCAGTGAAATGGTGTCATTGTCGGGCGTAAATACTGGAGGTTTGTTGTCTTATGCCAAGGAAATCGAGTTTGCGGACACAAGTGGGTTTAGGAGCAGAAGTTTAATAGGCAAAAGAAAGAGAAAGGGTAAGAGCAGGAGAGAGAGGGGCGCCTCAATGGGACTTCTGATCCACGATGGAGTGCACCGGATTTTATAGACAGGCTTAAGGAGGCAGTGTCTGGTTCTCAGGGGGCCCACAGATTGGATGGACCAGGTGTGAGGTTTACATAGCGTGCAGGGAAGCTGGCCACGCCACCCTAATCTTATTATGCAAATGGGCTTTCCACTTGGCTGGCACCATGTTGTCTGCCCCCTACTGCACACGTGGTTGGAAAGGGAAAGGGAAGACGGAGCTGCCATTTTGAACACGCCTAGTCCCAGGTAGCCTTTTCCTATTGACACAGCTGCCGCATTCACCCGTGCAAGCTTCTACGTCTGTAGCTCAATTTTACAGGCTGCTGTTTGTTAGAAAAGAAATGATTTGGGGGCTGCTTTTCATTAAAAGGAAACCTTTCTGAGGACTTCCTTACCCTCGCTGTCTACCTAAATAATTTCTTCTTAACTCCTATATCACCAGCATCAGAGGCCAGCAGAAGTCTCAGTGATCGGGCAGGACAAAGAATATTTCTGCAGAGAGTATTGAAGGTCCAGGAGACAGCAGAGTGGGGCATATGTGGGTCCTGCAGCATCATCAGGAGGAAGTGTAGGCTTTTCTGAGGACCTAGATGCCATACCATCTCGAGATGGAGAATGAGGAACCAATCCTTGACAAGAGAGAAGTGGCCCTGGTAGAGAATTTGAACCTTGAATTGGATTGAATATTTATCCAAAAGAAATTGAACCAGCACAAGAGAGACTGTTTTGAACTAGAAGTAACCAAGTTACCTTAACTCTAAGTTAGGATTTTTCCACCCCTGACATCAGTGGGACAAGGGCACATGAGCAAGATATTTACAGACAAAGAAGAAAGTTCATGTTTTGTACACCTGTTTTGTAGTATGTTGCAGATACTGTTGGTTCCCCTGGTTTCAGGTGTTCTTGTTCTTTCTGTACAGTCATTTGTTCAGGGAAAATGGCCCTCTCCTGCATGACTCAGAAGCACATACTGATTATTCTAAACGTCATCATGCCCCATTCCCTTGTCAGTGATGGAGTTAGGCAAAGGATTGTGTAACAATTCTGGCTATGAGACACTGGACTTCCACTATGGGGCATCTGGGAGGATTTTTCTCATTGACAGGAAGAGACACAGGGTGTGGAGACATGCCTGTAATCTGAGCCCTTTGGGAGGCCCAGGAGGGAGGATCACCTGAGTCCAAGAGCTCAAGACCAGTTCGAGCAACATACCAAGGCTGCAATAAATAAATAAATAAAAATTAACTGGGCATAGTAGTGCGTACCTGTAGTCCCAGCTACTCAGGAGGCTGAAGTGGGAGAATTGCTTGACCCCAGGAGTTTGAGGCTGCAGTGAGCTATGATTGCACCACTGCACTTTAGCCTGAGCAACAGAGTGAGATCCTATCTCTATAAAAAAATTTTAAAAAAAGAAAGAAAAGAAAAGAAGAGACACAGGTGGAAGAAACGATCTCTATTCTGATGTGAGTCATGACTGGAACTGTGGCAGATAGCTTGGAACCATGAGAGGAGTTAACTGAGGGCTATCAGGGAAACTAGAAGAAACCTGGGTCCTTGAGGAGGCAG
This sequence comes from Trachypithecus francoisi, assembly GCF_009764315.1. Taxonomy (NCBI): domain Eukaryota; kingdom Metazoa; phylum Chordata; class Mammalia; order Primates; family Cercopithecidae; genus Trachypithecus; species Trachypithecus francoisi. Next base: position 74,423,750 of record NW_022681455.1, read on the forward strand.
ACTACTAAATGGACCATCATCCCTTCACCCTTTTTGTTGTATGAGATAATAAACTCTCTAATTCAAATCTACTTGAGATGAATATCTGATACTTGTAGTCAAAAGCATCCTTAATAGGACACAGTGTGGGTAAATTATCAGCCTTGTTAGTCTTGTTTCATAATTTTTGAATTTATTTTTATCTTTTAATTTTGTTTATTTATTTATTTTTAAAGTAGAGACAGGATCTCGTTATGTTGCTCAGGCTGGTTTTGAATCACTGGCCTCAAGGGATCCTCCTGCCTCAGCCTCCTAAAGTACTGAGATTACAGGTAGGAGCCACTATGCCAGGCCATTGCTTTATCATTGTATCCATGTGATCGCAAAAAAGAAAATCGTGCTAATAGTCACTAACTTTGAAAGGTGCCTGGAATTTCTTCCTTCAAGCAAGATTTCTTCCTAAACTGTTGAACCCTCTGGGTTTGACAGCAGGATCTACTTCACATGGTAGCATCTCCTTCTATTTGCCTTCAAGACATTTCCTAAGGGAAGAGATGAAGACACACTGGTAACGTGAACAAAAGGATCCTTTTTCCTTTTAAAAATGTATGATTAAAATGCAAATATATATATTTTAAATGCAAATATATATATTTTAAATGCAAATATATATATGTCTTCTAGAGTTGCCTGGAAAGTGAGCTAAGAGCAGTTAAACATCAAACCACTGCTGCTTTTCGGCTTTAACCAGAATCACCTTTGCCTTTCCCTATGAAAGAAAGGAAGTCTTAAAACTTAAAAGAATTTCAAGAAGAATTGGATTTTAACCACTGAGATGACCAGAGATTTAAGGCTCACACTGACTGGAATAGTATAATTTGGCTGTCTTTTTAACATTCAGAACTCTCTCTGACTCTCCAAAATTGCATCTACTTTGATGAGCTTATTTTTTTCCTCAGCCAAATTACATTTCTTGGAGTTCACCTGATGCAACATGCCTACTTACTTTTTTTATTTTTTTTTTAAGATGGAGTCTCGCTCTGTCGCCCAGGCTGGAGGGCAGTGGTGCAATCTTAGCTCATTGCAGCCTCCGCCTCCTGGGTTCAAGTGATTCTCCTGCTTCAGCCCCCCAAGTAGCTGGGATTACAGGTGCGTGCCACCACGCCCAGCTAATTTTTGTATTTTTAGTAGAGACGGGGTTTTGTCATGTTGGTCTTGAACTCCTGACCTCAAGTGACCCACTCTCCTTGGCCTTCCAAAGTGCTGGGATTACAGGGGTGAGCCACCATGCCCAGCCCTGCCTACTTACTTTGAACAAATTATTTCAGGCTAATTTACTAGTTGGAGAGAAACAGGGAGGGAAGTAGGGAGGAAGCAAAGATAGAGGGAGAGAGATGGGGAGAGGAAGAAAGGGAGAGGGAGAGAAAGAGAAAGAGAGAGAGAGAGAATGAATTGTGTTTTCCCAAAATTAGTATGTTGAAGTCTTAACATCCCAGTACCTCAGACTATGACTATCTGGAGACAGGGCTTTTGAAAAGGTGATTATGTTTAAATGAGGCCATTGGGGTGGGCCCTACTCCAATCCAACTGTTGTCCTCATAAGAAGAAGAGATTAGGACACAGAGATACCAGGCATACACGTGCCCAGACAGACAACTATGTGAAAAGGCAACAATAGGTTAGCCATGCAAGCCGAGGAGAGAGGCCTCAGAGGAAACCAACCCTGCCGGCACCTTGATCTTGGAGTTCCAGCCTCCAGAACTGTGAGAAAATATATTCCTGTTGTTGAAGCCAGTTCTATTGTCCTGTGTCATTTTGTTATGGCAGCCCTAGCAAACTAATACAATAATTAACTCTTCCAAGTGCTGTTTCCATTACAGTGCATCCCAGAATTCTACATTGGTGAATCTGTGTCCCTCAGGCGACATCTTCCCTGTTGAAAATGCTGTTATTATGTCCCAAGGTGGGTGGGCTAGAGGATGAGATGGAGGGTGTGAGATTGTCACTACTCTAACCTTGCTTCATTCAGTATGAACAAGCTCAGATATTCTCTGTTTTGTACTGGGAAGTCTGGAAAGGATTTATCGCAAAAAATGTTTCCATTAGCAAATGAAGTTTGAAGGCAACTACCTTCTACAAGAACAAACAAATGCATAAAATTCAAATATTATTTTGTCCCAAATCAGTGTCCTGAGGGTCTCTTATACAGTATAGTAGATGAGAATAAAATTTGAATTAATAATACTGGAATAAAGTAGTTATGCAATGTAACAAACCTCAAATATTCAGTGGTTTAACACTATGGACATTTATTTATCACTCGCTCAATGCATGTGTTCCTTGTCAGCGGTAGTTTTCCTTGTAGTCATTCAGGAATCCAGGAGTATTAGTATCTATTTCTGTGTACCCCGTAAAAACCATTTATTATTGCACACTTTCAGAGGGCCAGGAATTTGGGAGTGGCTTGGCTGGGGTGTTCTGGCCAGAGTCTCTCTTGGGGTTGTAGTCAAGATGTTGGCTGGGGTTGCCATCATCTGAAAGCTTGACTGGAACTGTATCCACTTCCAATATAGTGCACTTACTTGGCTGTTGGCAGGAAGCCTCAGTAACTTATCATGTGGTCTTCTCCACAGTGCTGCTTGAGCATCCACACAGCATGGCGCTAGCTTCCCCCCAGAGTGAGTAATCCAGAATGAAGAAGACAGAAACTACAATATCTTTTATGAACTGGCCTTTTAAGTAATATTTTATCATTCCCATAAATTCCTACTGGTTACACAAGACTGCCCTATTCAATGTAAGAGTGACAACACATGGGGATAAATACTTGGAGGTGTAAATCATTGGGAACCATCCTGGAAGTTGCCTGCAATACTAGGATCTGTGGATACAATTCCTTGGGTCTTGGCATTTTCTGCCTCAAGACAGACAAAAGGGAAAGAACATGAAAAAGCCCCATGTAGTTTTTTTGTTTTGTTGTTTGTTTTTGTTTTGTTTTTTAATGGACAAGAGTAAGAAATGGTGAACATTTCTTCTACTCATATTCTACAGTTAGAATTTGGTCACATAATGCATCTAACTTTGAAGGTAGCTAGGAAATATAATCTCTTGTTGGGAGGGTAGCTGGAAATACCTCCATATAATGGAAGGAAGAGTGTGAACTTTTGGTGGAGAGATGATGCTCTCTGCCATGATAAAATGAAAACAATAACGTATGCAGAATGGTCAACATAACAGCATGAAGCAAATGCCTGATGAATAATAATCATAACATAGTGCTCTTTTGATAATCTGGTACCTACCCGGAACCTGGGATGTATTTGGTTTTCATACATGTTGGATGATTACATGAATTAAGGTAATGGATGCAAAAGTGGTATAAATAGGAGGAATTATAATTGATATTTCTTGAGTTGGCATGTTTCATTGGCTATCTTTATGGAGGTCCAGACCCTCCTCCAAAGGTGGATATTACTGTTCCAATTTCAGTTGGTCAAATAGAGACCAAGAGACTTTAGGCAATTTGTTTTAGATTTGGCACTGAATGGCGGGAAAGTGCAGATTTTCTGAGTACTGTGTCTGGGCTCTTTGCTATAAGTGCTATTCATTTGAATGGATAAGAACAGAAAAGTCCTTTGCTCAGAGGAGAATCAGGGCCACTATATCAGTCAGGGTCCAATCAAGAGGCAGAAACTATACCATTTCTTTCATTTCATTTATTTATTAACTACTATTTTTTAGAGATGTGGTCTTGCTATGTTGCTCAGGCTGGTCTCGAACTCCTGGGCTCAAGCAATCCACCTGCCTCGACCTCCCAAACTGCTGGGATTACAGGTGTGAGCCACTGTACCTGGTCCTGTACCAGTTATTTTAACAGAGAGAATTTAGTATGGCCCAGGCACAGTGGTTCATGTCTGTAATCCCAGCACTTTGTGAGGCTGAGTGGGGAGGATCACTTGGACCCAGGAGTTTGAGACCAGCCTGGGCAACATATTGAGACTCCACTTAAGGGAAAGAATTTAATATGAAGAATTTTTTTCTTTTCTTTCTTTCTTTCTTTCTTTCTTTCTTTCTTTCTTTCTTTCTTTCTTTCTTTCTTTCTATCTTTCTTTCTTTTTTTTGATGGAGTCGCACTCTGTCACCCAGGCTGGAGTGCAGTGGCGTGATCCCAGCTCACCGCAACATCCGCCTCCTGGAATCAAGCACTTCTCCCACCTCAGCCTCCTGAGCAGCTCGAATTACAGGCGCTTGCTACCATGCCTGGCTAATTTTTGTATTTTTAGTAGAGACGGGGTTTCACCATGTTGACCAGGCTGGTCTCAAACTCCTGACCTCAAGTGATCCTCTGCCCTTGGGCTCCCAAAGTGCCAGGATTACAGGCATGAGCCGCCACGCCTGGCCAAGAATTGTTAACTAGGAATCAAGTTGATAACCAGGCAACTAAAAAGGAAAAAACCAAAACAAAATAAAACCAACTCAATAGCAATATTAATATATCACATAAGAAGCAACTGAAGGAAACAGCTATACTCGGAGGTCTGGGGGAACAACGAGAAAAGTTGGCATTTACACTTAGAATCAGTCAGGTGCAGCGGCTCACACCTATAATCCTAGAGACTCAGGAGACCAAGGTAGGAGAATTGCTTGAAGCCAGGAGTTTGAGACTAGACCAGGCAACATAGTGAGACCTTGTCTCTAAAAAAAATAAAATTGGCCAGGTGGAGTGACATTCACCTGCGGTCCCAGCTACTCCGGAGGCTGAGGTAGGAGGATCGCTAAAGCCCGGTTACAGTGAGTATGACTGCGCCACTACACTCCAGCCTGGGAGACAGAGCGAGACCCTGTCTCAAACAAACAAACAAACCAAAAAATCACTAGAATCATAGGAGAAAACTGCCCTGCAAACTGAAACTCAGATCTCTAAGGAGGGACGGGGGTTGGAGTCTTTGAGGGGTGCAACTGGGCTGGTTCTGCCAGTGTTAGGAAAACTGCAAACTGAATTGAGATGTTGCTATGGGAAGGAACTGCCATTACAGGAGAAAGGAAGCCTTGCTAGGAGAATGTTCACAGGAACAGAAAGAGCAAGTTCCTTCTTCCTCCAGTCTTGCAGTTGCCCTCTAACACCCCCACGAGTAGAACCTCACAGGAAGCAGCTGGAACAGCAGAAATATGCTTTTCCCAATTTCAACTCCTGTATCACAAAGCAGAATACACAAGGTTGGGTTTGGAGTTGAGAGATAACAACTAAATAATAGCTGGCACAAGGCCCGCCTGATCAGAAATAAATCTCACCTCCTTGGAGATAAGGGCTTTGGGTGGGAGGAAAGGAGACTCTTGAACTCATGGGCATTGGGCACGTGACTAGCTGTCTTAGAGGAAATGTGCCACCCTGCAGGGCCGCCTGAAAGCTTGTACAAGTGCCTGAGGAAAGCCAGATTTGGCAGGCTGCAACCACGGTGGATGACAGCTGAAGGAGAATTACAGCAGCAGCAGTTAAGTGGAAGATGTTCACACTTCCTCGCTCTCCATCTCTCTTCCTGGAGCTCAACACCTCGGAGGAGAATGGGAAACCCAGCAGAGGGAGTGGGAAGTAGGGTTGCCACATAAAATATAGGACTCTCAGTTACATTTGAATTTCAGATAAACAGCAGATTATTTCTTAGTATAAGTATGAGCTAGTTTGTGTGTATGTGTATGTGCATACATATGTGCACATATATGCATGTATCAGCTAGATTCTGCAACCATCGGAGAAATAGACAAAAGTCCTTTTGTACAAACTGAGCTATGAGAAGGAGATCTTGAGATTGCATGTGACATTGAAGCTTTAAACTTATTGAATTGCGTGTGTTAGGCTTTTAAATACCCTAATGGGACTAAAAAACTATGTTTCTAAGAGAGAGGAACATTTGGGAGTACAGTTGACCCTTGAACAACGCAAGGGTTAGAAGCATTGACATCCTGCATTGTCAAAAATCCATATGTAACTTTTGACTCTACAAACATTTAACTATTTTTCTTTTCTTTTTCTTTTTTTTTTCTTTTTGGGACGGAGTCTTGCTCTGTCACCCAGGCAGGAGTGCAGTGGGGTGATCTTGGCTCACTGCAACCTTCACCTCCCAGATTCAAGCAGTTCTCAAGCCTCAGCCTCCTGAATAGCTGGGATTACAGGTGTGCACCACCATGCCTGGCTAATTTTTGTATTTTTAGTAGAGACGGGGTTTCACCATGCTGGACAGGCTGGTCTTGGACTCCTGACCTCACATGATCCGCCCACCTTAGCCTCCCAAAGTGCTGGGATTACAGGCATGAGCCACTTCATCTGGCCAAAAACCGAACTGTTAGTAGCTTACTGTTGACTAGAAGTCTTACTGATAACATAAATAGTCAATTAACTCATGTTTTGTATTATATGTGTTATATGCTATATTCTTTTTTTTTTTTTTTTTTTTGAGACAGAGTCTCGCTCTGTCGCCCAGGCTGGAGTGCAGTGGCCGGATCTCAGCTCACTGCAAGCTCCGCCTCCCGGGTTCACGCCATTCTCCTGTCTCAGCCTCCCAGGTAGCTGGGACTACAGGCGCCGCCACGTCGCCCGGCTAGTTTTTTTGTATTTTTTTAGTAGAGACGGGATTTCACTGTGTTAGCCAGGATGGTCTTCATCTCCTGACCTCGTGATCCACCCGTCTCGGCCTCCCAAAGTGCTGGGATTACAGGATTGAGCCACCGCGCCCAGCCACTATATTCTTACAATAAAGTAAGCTAGAGAAAATAAAATATTAAGAAAATCATAAGGAAAATATATTTAGGATTTTTTTTTTCTTTTTTGAGATGGAGTCTTGCTCTGTCACCCAGGCTGGAGTGCAGTGGAAGCTGCTGGGATTACAGGTGTGAGCCACTGCGCCTGGCCATATTTACTATTTATTAAGTGGAAGTAGATCATCACAGATGACTTCATCCTCATCCTCTTCACATTGAATAGGGTGAGGAGGAGGAGGAAGAGGAGGGGTTGGTCTTACTGTCTCAAGGGTGGCAGAGGCAGAAGAAAATCCATGTAGAAGTGGACCCAAGCAGTTCAAATCCATGCCGTTCAAGGGACAACTGTGTAGTTAAAGGTAGTGAGTAGTTGGAGAAAAATGAAACTGCTTTCATGTTTATACCTCCGCTGAGTTCAGACCTCATAATAAACTGGGTATCTGTATGTGTGACAAACAAGAGGGGAGATGTGTGTGCAGGGCGTTCAAGGGGTTTTGGTTCTTTGCTTGTGATCACAAATGGAGCTTTAATTCTTAGACTTGAAGAGCTGCAGGAGCCATTGAAAGGATACGTGGAGCTAGTTAAATACCACATTATAGTTTAGCAAGTGATATTTAGCTCCATTCCTGTGGATGAACCCTGATTAGAATCTTAAGTTTGTATGTTGTTGGAGATTATTCTTGTTTGTCTTGGAAGTGAACATTCATTCATTCATTTATTCTGGTGCCTAGCATAGACAATAAATGACAATTCAAATAATGAAAACTTTAATATTTATTTATTAAGCATCTACTGCATGTAGGTTCTGTATTAGATGCACAAAAATGAATACTATAAAATCCTTTACTTAAATGCCATTCCTGTCTTTGAATGGAAAAGGTAGTAGCTACGGGAATGAAGGTATAAGGTAGTACATGCAGTTACCCACTTGACGGAGACTGAATCCACATTAGCAGGGAGGTCAGATGAGGGATTCTCTGCCTGGAGAAGGTGTCATGGACAAGGTAGGATTTAATTTAGGTTGTAAAGGAATACCAGGATTTAGGGACTCCTAAAGACAGAGACTGTATATATCGCATCAGATCAGCCATTCTTTTCTTTTTCTCTTTTTTTTTTTGAGACAGGGTTTCGCTCTTGTCGCCCAGGCTGGAGTGCAATGGCATGATCTCGGCTCACTGCAACCTCCACCTCCCGGGTTCAAGCGATTCTCCTGCCTCAGCCTCCCGAGTAGCTGGGACTATAGGCGCCGGCCACCACACCCAGCTAATTTTTTTGTATGTTTAGTAGAGATAGGATTTCACTATGTTGGCCAGGCTGGTCTCAAACTCCTGACCTCAGACGATCCCCCTGCCTCAGCCTCCCAAAGTGCTGGGATTATATGCGTGAGCCACTGTGCCCAGCCAACCAGATCAGCCATTCTAAGGCCAAGAGTTGCATTACTCTTTTCTCTGTTTCTTAGAAACATGACTGGAGGATTTGCTGTAAAAAATATTAAGACTTATTATTATAAAGCTATGGTAATAACAAGGTGTAGTGTTAGAATGAGCCTGGGGCAACATGGCAAAATCTTGTCTGTGAAAAATATCAAAAATTAGGTAAGGTGTGGTGGCTCATGCCTGTAATCCCAGCACTTTGGGAGGCTGAGGCAGGCAGATCACCTGAGGTCAGGAGTTCTAGACCAGCCTGACCAACATGGTGAAATCCTGTCTCTACTAAAAATAAAAAAAAAATTAGCCAAGCGTGGTGCTGCATTTTTGTGGTCCTAGCTACTTTGGAGGCTGAGGCAGGAGAATCACTTGAACCCAGGAAGTGGAGGTTGCAGTGAGCCCAGATCGTGCCATTGTGCTCCAGCCTGGGTGACAGAGTGAGACTTTGTCTCCAACAAAAAAAAAAAAAACAAGAAAGAAAAAAAAGTCAGCCGACAAGCCTGACCAACATGGTAAAACTCTGTCGCTACTAAAAATACAAAAATCATCTGGGGGTGATGGCATGCGCCTGTAATCCCAGGTAATTGGGAGACTGAGGTGGGAGGATTGCTTGAGTCCAGGAGTTTGAGGCTGCAGTGAGCTGTGTACTACAGTATGGGTGACAGAGGGAGACCCTGCCTCAAAAAAACAAAACAAAACAAAACAAAAAACCAAAAACCCATAAAAACAAAAACGAATAGAGCAATATAGCAGAAAAGGAAGCCCAGAAACAGACACAATATATGGACAATTGATTTATCACAGGAGGTACTCAGCACAACTTTAAGAAAGGACAGTCTTTTTTGTAAATGGTATAGAGAAAATTGGATATCAACATGGAGAAGAAATAAAATTAGACACCTACATCGTACTTACAAAAAAATCTATTCCAGGAAGATTATAGACCTATTTTTTGGAAGGCAAAATGACAAAGTGTTTAGATGATAATGTGAGAGAATGTCTTCCTGACATCACGATGCAGAAAGATTTCTTAAATAAGGTACAAATCACCAATTATAAATGAAGAGGTCAATAAATTTGGCTATGTTCAAGTTAAGAACTTCTGCTTATTAAAAGACATGATTAAGGGCCGGGTGCGGTGGCTCACACCTGTAATCCCAGCATTTTGGGAGGTCAAGGCGGGCAGATGACCTGAGGTTGGGAGTTCCAGACCAGCCTGACCAATATGGTGAAACCCCATCTCTACTAAAAATACAAACTTAGCTGGGTGTAGTGACTCATGCCTTTAATCTCAGCTACTTGGGATTCTTGGGAGGCTGAGGCAGGAGAATCGCTTGAACCTGGGAGGTGGAGGTTGCAATGAGCTGAGATCACGCCATGGCACTGTAGCCTGGGTGACAAGAGCGAAACTCTGTCTCAAAGAAATAATAATAATAATAATATATAAAAAAAGACATGATTAAGAAAGTGAAATGGCCCCAGCACTTGGAGAAGCTAAGGCAGGAGGATAACTTGAGGCCAGGGGTTCAAGACCAGCCGAGGCAACACAGTGAGACATTAATTAAAAAAAAAAAGTGAAAAGGTAAGCCACATGGTGGAAAATGTTTGTAAAACACACCAACGAAGGTTTTATATGCAGAATATAAAAAGTACTCCTAGGCTGGGCATGGTGCTATGTGCTTGTGGTCCCAGTTTATCAGGAGGGTGAGGCAGGAGGATCGTTTGAGCCCAGGAGTTTGAACTGTAGTGTACCATGATTACACCTGTGATTGGCCACTGTGCTTCAGCTTGAGCTTGGGCAACATAGCAGAACTTCATCTCTAGAATAAAAAAAAAGGATTCTTACAGGACAGGAGTGGTGGTTCGTGCCTGTAATCCCAGCACTTTGGGAGGCCAAGGCAGGAGGATCACTTGATTCCAGGAGTTCAAGACCAGCCTAGGCAACACAGGAAGACCCCATCTCTACAAAAAATAAAACATTAGCCAGGAATGGTGCCTGCCTGTGATCCCAGCTACTTGGGAGGCTGAGGCAGGACAAATACTTGAGTGGAAGGTGGACGCTGCAGTGAGCTATACTTGTGCCACTGCACTCCAGCCTGGCTAACAGAGCAAGGCCAAGTCTCAAAAAAAAAAAAACAAAAACAACAACAAAACACACACACACACACACCACACACAAAAACAAAAACAAAAACCAACCAAACAAAAAAAAACCCCAAACACTCAAGCATTCATAGAACTCCACAGAAAAAATGACCAAAAGACTTACAAAAGAAGAAATTCTGATGGCCAAAACAAATGAAAAGGTGCTCCACATATTAGTAATCAGCAAAAAGCAAATTAACGCCACAATGAATATGGTAGCCAGACTTCAGGATGGCTCCCAGTGATCCCTGCCACCTGGTGTTCACACACTCCCATACTGCACCACGGTTGGTTTGTGTGATCAATAGAATATGGCAGATGTGGTGGTATGTCACTCCTGAGTTTAGGTCATAAAAGAAACCACCTTGGTTTCTCATTCTCTCTTTCTCTCTTTCACAGATCAGTTGCTCTGGGGGAAGCCAGCTGTCATGTGACAAACAGCCCTCCAGAGAGGATTATGGGCCATGTAACTGAGGCCTCCAGCCAGTAGCCACATCAGTGAGTTTGGAAATAGGTCCTCTAGCCCAGCTGAGCCTTCAGAAGACTACATGAGTATTTGCTGCAATTCTGCCAACATCTTGATTTCAAGCTCATGAGAGAGCCTGAGCCCAAAGCACCCAGCTAAGCCATTCCTAGTTCCTGACCCAAAGCAACTATGTGAGATGATGTGTCTGGTGTTTCAAGCACTAAGTTCTGGGATCATTTGTTTTGAAGCAATAGTCAAGAAATACAATGAGATAATACTAAATGCAATGAGAGAGCACTGAACACTATACTTGATGTAGATAAGATCATGGAGCCACAGGAATGCTCTTATTGTGCTAGTGGAAAAGGAAATTGGAAAAACCATTTTGCAATGCATAATCAGATGCCTATTACATGATCTCACAGTTCCACTTCTAGGTATATAGTGCATGATCTTGTGCACAGGAGGTATGTACATGAATGTTCATAGCAGGAATGTTTGTAGTAGCCTCAAATTGGAAACCATCTATATATCCATCAGTAATGGAATGGATAAATAAGTTGTGGTAGCAGTTGAGCCTTGAACAACATGAGTTTAAACTGTGTGGGTCCACCTAATATGCACATTTTCTGGGTCCACTGATATGCAGATTTTCTTCTACCTCTGCCACCCCTGAGATGGTAAGACCACCTTCCTTGATCCACTTTCATAGTAAACATATTTTCTCTTATGATTTTCTTAATATTATTTTCTTTTCCCTGAGCTTACTTGATTGTAAGTATATGGTATGTAACAAAGATAACACGCAAAATATGTGTTAATCAACTGTTTAGTGATTGGTTAAGACTTCTGGTCAACAGTAGGCTATAAGTAGTTAAGTTTTGGGGAAGTCAAAAGTACATGCAATATTTGACTATGTGGGGTGTTGGTATCCCTAGCCTCATGCATTATTCAAGAGTCAATTGTATTTGTATAATAAAATATTATACAGCAAGGGTTGGAAAACTTGTTCTGTTAAGGGCCAGAGAGCCAATATTTTAGGCTTTAAGGGCCGTACATTCTCTGTCATAACTAGTCAACTCTGCTGTTGTAGTGTGTAAGCAGCCACAGACGATAGGGAGATGAACAGGCATGACTATGTTTCAATTATACTTTATTTACAAAATAGATGGGGAACTGGATTTGGCTCAGGGGCCACAGTTTTCTGACCATTACTCTATAATATTGAGAGTAAAAGGGGCCAGGTGCAGTGGCTCACATCTGTGATCCCAGCACTCTGGGAGGCTGAGGCAGGAGGATTGCTTGAGATCAGTAGATCAAGACCAGCCTGGGCAACATGGTGAGTGAGACCCCATGATATGGTTTGGATGTATGTCCCTGCTGAAATCTCATGTCAAATTGTAATCCCCAGTGTTGGAGGAGGGGCCTGGTGGGAGGTGATTACATCATGGGGACAGACTTTCCTCTTGCTGTTCTTGTGATAGTAAGTTCTCATGAGATCTGGTTGTTTAAAAGTGGGTGGCACCTCCCCCTTCTCTCTCTTCCTCCTTCTCTGGCCACATAAGACAAGCCTACTTCCCCTTCACCTTTTGCTATGATTGTAAGTTTCCTGAGGCTTCTCCCACTGTGCTTCCTGTAGAGCCTACAGAACCATGAGCTAATAAACCTCTTTTCTTTATAAATTACCCAGTCTCAGGTATTTCTTCATACCAGTGTGAGAATGGACTAATATACCCCATCTCTACAAAAAATTAAAAAAATTAGCCAGGTGTGGTGATGTGTGCCTGTGGTCCCAGCTACTTGGGAGGCTGAGATGGGAGGATCTTTTTAGCCCAGGATGTGGAGGCTGCAGTGAGCCATGCTCAGTGTATTAGTCTGTTCTCAGTGTATTAGTCTGTTCTCATTAGACATACCTGAGACTGGGTAACTTATAAAGGAAAGAGGTTTGATGGACTCACAGTTCCACATGGCTGGGGATGCCTCACAATCATGGTAGAAGGCAAAGGAGGAGCTAAGTCATGTCTTACAGGGCAGCAGGCAAGAGAGCATGGGCAGGGAAACTCCCCTTTATAACACCATCAGATCTCATGAGACTTATTCACTGTCATGAGAACAGCACAAGAAAGACCTGCCTCCATGATTCAATTGACTCCCACAAGGTCCCTCCCATGATACACGGAAATTATGAGAGCTACAATTCAGGATGAGATTTGGGTGGGGACACAGCCAAACGATATCACTCAGGTTGGGTGACAGAGCAAGGCCCTGTCTCAAAAAAAAAAAAAAAAAAATAAGTAAAATAGTAAAAAAAAAAAAAAAAAAAAAGGAGAGAATGAAAGAGCCCAGCTACAAACAAGAAAATGGATAAGTCTTTGAAAAGTATTGAATGAAAAAAATCAGATGTAAAAGAATATGTACTCCTATTTATAAAAAGTTCAAAAGCATGAAAAATGAGACTATATTGTTGAGGGAGCATCTTGAGGTGGTGAAACTAGAAGACAAAACAAAGAATTGAGTCTTTAAAATGCCAGGATTGTTGTTACTTTGGAAGGTAGGTAGGGGGGTGTAATTGAGAAAGGGTACCTAAGGGACTCATGGGGTGCTGTCAATAATCTTATTTATTAATCTGTTGGAGGTTTCACAGGTGTTTATGCAATCTGGTAAGTTGTATATTTGTGTTTTGTGTTCTTTTCTGTATTTGCATCCTATTTTTCAATAAATTGTTCAAGAAAAATGAATATTAAGAACGATGTACGATGCTATTGTGTTCCATTAATTAACTGAGAAACATTTTTCTTTGGTTGACAAATATGAGTCTTTCTGCATCATTCTAATAAGCCAACTCATTGGGATTCAGTCCTAGCAGTGCATCAGAATCTCCAGTGGAGTGTTTCTCACTCCACAACACAGATGCCTGAGTCCATCCCCCTTCTGAGATTCTGATTCAGCAGGTCCAGCACAGAGCCCAGACCTTGGCAATTTGCAGACATTCCCCAAGCAACGGTGATCTGCAGCCTCGGGCTTAAACCAGAGACCCTCTGGTTTAAACTATGCTCTTCTGTTGCAATTTCTGCATAGTGTATTTCCCTTAGTCATCCACTTCATTCCAATATTCACCCAAACTGACAACCTAAGCATTTTATTTTTAATTGCATTTGCCTCGAAGTTAGTTGTTCTTTGAGTAGAAGAGTCGGTTCTATTCGAGGTATTATCTCATCTGGCATTTATTCCAGCCTCGCATTCACTCGCTCCTAAACTGCAACACCTTGAAACTGCCTTGTAAATGCACTCATTGCCTTAAATGAAAGCAAGTGCACATTCTCAGCTTTATAGCCCATCCATCTCCCCTCCTTTCTCCCCAGTGCTGTGGCAGGCTTGCCACCCATCCCAGAGTAGATAAGTGCTTGTTTGTCCCTCGCCTTTGTTTCCAGGCTCTAAGTCACTTTCCTATCATGAGGAAACATTCCTTCTATCCTCTGGTGACTCATCTTTATCAGCCTTTCCTGGAGAACCTTATCAATAGCCTTTTGAACAACACAGAAATTAAATCTATCCCTCTTGTCCTCCCTCCTTATTTACTGCTTCTGAACATCTCTAGCAATTGCAACATATTCCTGATTGACTTCCTCCTAGAGTAAGCACTGCATTTCCTCCCAATAGATTTTTTTAAATGCTTAATAAGTTGTTCATTTGAAGTTAATCTCTACTTCTTTTACTGGCAATGTAATCATAAGTCTCTATTTGCCTTAGACAGTCTTGCTCGGGGCCCAGGAATCATTAACAGCACCTCCTTTTTCCTTATTACAAGAAGTCACATTTGGGATGATGATTTTTCTTTTTTTTTTAGGTGGAGTCTTGCTCTGTCACCAGGCTAGAGTGCAATGGTGCGATCTCGGCTCCTTGCAGCCTCTGCCTCCTGGGTTCAAGTGATTCTATGGCCTCAGCATCCCAAGTAGCTGGGATTACAAGCGCCCCCACCGTGCCTGGCTAAGTTTTTGCATTTTTACTAGAGACGGGGTTTCACTGTGTTGGCCAGGCTGGTCTTGAACTCCTGACCTCAGGTGATCCATTTGCCTCAGCCTCCTAAAGTGCTGGGATTACAAGCATGAGCCACTGCACCCGGCCAGGATGATGAATTTTATGGTTACCTTCTTAAGGTTGATGTGGGATAGTGGAACAGTAACTACATTACCTAGATACTTGGATTCTAATCCCTGCCAGGATATAAACAGGCTCTGTGGGTTAGATAATGGCAAACTCTCACCCTCAAAGTGTGGTCCCCAGACCAGCAGGTCAGCTTCACCAGGGAGCTTGTTCAAAATGCAGATTCTCAGGCCTTACCTCTGACCTGCGGAACCAGAATCTGCATTTTAACAAGACTCCCAGGTGATTTACCTGTGCATTACAGTTTGCACACTATTGTCTTTTTTTAAAAAAATTCTTTGTTGTTGTTGTTTTTTGGTAGAGTCAGGGTCTCCCTATGTTGTCCAGGCTGGTCTCCAAACTCCTGAACTCAAGTGATCTTTCCACCTTGGCCTCCCAATGTGCTGGGATTACAGGTGGGAGCCACCGCACCTGGACTCAAACTACTGTCTTAAACCTCATAGGGGCCGGGCACAGTTGCACACACCTGTAATCCCAACACTTTGTGAGGCCAAGGTGAGGGATCTCTTGAGGGCAGGAGTTTAAGACCAGCTTGGGCAACACGGTGCAACCCTGTCTCTACTGAAAATGCAAACATTAGCGGGACGTGGTGGTGTGTGCCTGTCATCCCAGCTACTCAGGAGGCTGAGGCTCGAGAATCCCTTGAAGCTGGGAGGCAGAGGTTGCAGTGAGTCAAGATCACGCCACTGCACTCCAGCCTGGGCGACAGAGCAAAACTTGGTCTCAAAACCAAAAACCAAAAACAAATCCCAAAAAACCTCATAGGGCTTCAGTTAATTAGTAAGCTAAAAATGTCCAGTCCCTTTGTAGCATTGAAAATAAGTAGTTCAATGCATTTTAATAATAAATCCCCAGGAACAACAGGGAAGCTCATTAAAAAAACATGCACTTACACGTAAGACAACTTATTTAAAAAAAAAAAAAAGTGAGGCCGGGCGTGGTGGCTCACGCCTGTAATCCCAGCACTCTGGGAGGCCGAGGCAAGCGGATCACAAGGTCAGGAGATCGAGACCATCCTGGCTAATGCAGTGAAATCCCGTCTCTATAAAAATACAAAAAATTAGCCGGGCTAGGTGACAGGCACCTGTAGTCACAGCTACTCGGGAGGCTGAGGCAGGAGAATGGCGTGAACTCGGAGGCAGAGCTTGCAGTGAGCCAAGATAGCACCACTGCACTCCAGCCTGGGCAACAGAGCAAGACTCCGTCTCAAAAAAAAAAAAAAAAAAAAAAAGTGGGCCAGATGTGGTGCCTCATGCCTGTAATCCCAGCACTTTTGGAGGTCTAGGTGGGCTGATCACTTGAGGTCAGGAGTTCGAGACCAGCCTGGCCAACATGGTAAAACCCCATCTCTACTAAAAATACAAAAATTAGCCAGGCCTGGCAGCACACACCTGTCATCCCAGCTACTCAGGAGTCTGAGGCAGGAGAATTGCTCAAACCTGGGAGGTGGAGGCTGCTGTGAGGCGAGATCACAACACTGTACTTCAGTCCAGGCAAAAGCTGACTCCATCTCAAAAAAAAAAAAAAAAAAAGGAATTAATGGATTCTACTATACATTTAACATGCTCTAAACATCATTTAGTTGTCACTGATTTAAAAAAGGTACCTGTTTAAAAAAGATCCAAATGCTAGTATGGTCTAGAAAATACCTAACTGTTCTATTTGTGATTATTATAGAATTGTTCAGTAAACATTTTGACTTGCATGAATGCTTTATGTACCTGTTTTGCATGAAAAATCCCCACACAAATGAAAATGGAGAGAAAACATAATTTGTCAATATCTATTTTTGTCTCCTATTTTTCCATGCCCTGTCATTATACTAAGATTGCTTTCACCCTCTTGGAAAAAAAATAGTATTAAGTTCAGATTTCTGATAATAGCAAAGGGAGAAAAAGGTATTTTTATTAGCTTGACAAGGAAATGTGTCTTATTGTACTGGAACTTAATCATGGTGTCCAGTATGTAGCAGGCTATCTGGTTGTTTTGGGGTATGGTAGTTACTCGTTTGATGTGGGTGGTACCAGGAAAGAATCTTCAAACAAGAAGACGGATAGGCCTCACTTGCCTCCTCCAAAGCATCGATGTGATCTTCCCAGAAGCCCAAATCTGGTGTGATGCCCAGGGCCATTGTTTGCACCAGATCCAGGAAAGTATGTTCATGGGTTCCATGGATCTTTGATAACATCTGATTTCACGGAATGCCACTATATCAGGCTTGTAGCAAGGCAGTTTCATTGCCCTGTTAAACCAAGGTGTGGTCTTGCAAGCAATGTCTGTAAGGAGTTATTGCCTGGGGTTTTTTTCCACTTGTTGATTTTCAGGCAACTTCTTTCTTATCACACAAGGTGGAGGGAAAGTCTTGTGACCTTATGGTCCAGCTCTTAGGCCTACAGCTGGGTTGTGCTAGTTAATAGGGAGGGTCAACTTGATTAGATTGAAGGATGCAAAGTATTGTTCCTGCGTGTGTCTGTGAGGGTGTTGCCAAAGGGGATTTACATTTGAGACAGTGGGCTGGGAAGGGCAGACCCACCCTCAAGCTGGGTGAGCGCTATCTAATCAGTTGCCAGCTGGGCCAGAATAAAAGCAGGCAGAAGAACGTGAAAAGACTAGATTGGCTTAGCCTCCCAGCCTACGTCTTTCTCCCATGCTGGATGCTTCCTGCCCTGGAACATCAAGTTCACCAAGCTCTTCAGCTTTGGAACTCAGACTGGCTTCCTGGCTCCTCAGCTTGCGGACGGTCTGTTGTGGGACTTCACATTGTGATCGTGTGAGTCAATACTCCTTAATAGACTCCCCTTCCTATATGCATCTGTCCTATTCGTTCTGTCCCTCTAGAGAACCCTGACTAATACATGGGTGAATACGGGGTGGCCTGGCTTTAGAAAGAGGTGATGGTGGTGGCTGAATCCAATTTATAGATCCCCATAGGATGTTGCCATCATAGAGATAAAATGCAGATATGAAGTTGTAATTTTGTGGCCCCGAGGCTGGTCAATGTACCCATCCTATTGGACCTAGAAAGTTCCATTGTTTCACTCTCTGTGTCCCATTTCCCATGTACAGAAATGACATTTCATATGGGATTGCCACAGGCTACACAGGCTGTAGGGCTTTTGTATATGCTCTACAAACACTTATTATGTACTGTATTTGGGGGATGCAGACATTTGGGGGAGTTCATAAGGTCAAGTGGGGGAAACAGACAAACCTCAAGATTACAAAACGGTTTAATAAGACAGGAAAAAAGAGAGGGTTGCACCCACTTTTATGGGATGTGATACAGCTTGCTCACCTGGGAAGGTCAGGGAACAATTTCAGGCAGAGGGAAGGCTTGACTTGAGTCTCAGAGAGTAAGTAGGAGTGATGCAGGCAGCTGAGATCCTGGGGGATGGGGTGGAGGGTTTGTCACTGTGTGATGATGATTCTCAGTGAGGGGCTAGCCCCTCCCTCCTCTCCCTTCCCCTCCTCTACAGGCAGTAGGTAATGTTTGGAGATATTTTTGGTTGTTACAATTTGGGGTGGGGTGCTACTGGAATCTCGTGAGTAGAGTCCAGGGATACTGCTCATCATCCTACAGTGCACAGGACAGCTCCCCACAACTCTCTGGGACAATATGTCAACAGTACCAAGGTTGAGAAACTTTGCACTAGGAGAAAGAAAATGCGTCTTTAAAAAGATTGAAGTATCAAGGAGCATCAGGTCCCTATACGTCTGTTCCAGCAATAGTTCAGACAACGGATGCAGAAGTGCCTTGCAGTGCAGTTAAAGAAGAAAGAAGACAAGTTTAAGAGGGGATTTGTAAACTGTGAGCAGTGGCACACACTTGTAATCTCAGCTACTTGGGAGGCTGAGATAGGAGTATTCATTTAGGCCAGAAGTTCAAGACTACCCTGGGCAATGCAGTGAGGCCCTATCTCCAAAAAAAAAAAAAAAAAAAAAAAAAGAGAGAGAGAGAAGGGCTTTGTATACTGTACCAAGATAAGAATGCCTGAAGGAATTAGGGAGCCCCAAAAATGTCTTTTTACCATGTTAAAAAAGACATTCAAGTGATATGTGCTCTGGCTAGGTGCAGTGGCTCACGCCTATAATCCCAGCACTTTGGGAGGCTGAGGCATGAGGATTGCTTGAGGCCAGGAGTTTGAGACCAGGTTGGGCAACATAGTGAGACCCTGTCTTTACAGAGAAATTTTAAAAAGTTAGCAGGCCATGGTGGCATGCCCCTGTAGTCCTAGGTGGAAGAATCATTTGAGCCCAGGAGTTTGAGGCTGCAGTGAGCTGTGAATGTATCACTGTGTTCTACTGGCCTGGGCAACAGAGTGAGACTTTGAATCTAAAACAAAACAAAACAAAACAAAAAAACCTCATTATTGAGATTTTACATGCCATTTACTTTCTTTTTTATTTATTAAAATTTTCCTAAATATCATTTAATGTGTATGTTTTTGTCACAAATGCTATTTTTATAACTAAACATTATAAATTTTAATTTATCCAAGAAAAGCTAATCATAAAAAATGAAAACATGAAAGAGCTGTGAGAAAATGTGTGCGGTGATTATTTTATCAGATCCTGGGGAGGAGGAAAGCCTTTTTCAGCATAACAGGAAGATAAACCCCATGAAGGAGAATGCCCTTGGGTTTTACTCCATAAAATTCAAAACAGTGTTTAGTAAAATTACAAGGAAACAAGGAGAAGCCTGTTAAATGTAAAATAACAGAAGAAATTTTAGAGGAAATGATTGATTTGCTACATTATTCTTCAAGTGTCTGTGAATCAAATGCATTAAGAAAAATGAAAATACAAAAAGCATTGTAAAAAAAAAAACCTTTAAGGCCGTAATGACATTTGGGACTGAATGAAAATACAAATAGTTTTGTGTCTTATTTTCTTAATAATTTGCTATGATTTGTTGGGGCTGGGTGCAGTGGCTCACACATTCAACGCCTATAATCCCAGCACTTTGGGAGGCCGAGGTGAGAGGATAGCTTGAGCCCACAAGATCAGCTTGGGCAACAAAGTGAGATCCCACCTCTACAAAAAATAAAAAAACTTACTGGGTGTGATGGTGCATGCCTGTGGTCCCGGCTACACAGGAGGCTGAGGTGGGAGGATTGCTTGAGCCTAGGAGGTAAAGGTTTCAGTGGGCTGTGTTTGCATCACTGCACTCTAGCCTGGGTGACAGAGTGAGAGCCCATCTCAAAAAACAAACAAACAAACAAACAAACAAACACTTTAATATCAAAAGTAATCTGGCAATTCAATAAGAAAATCTCCAGAAATATCTACATATGAAAAATTAGCAAAGGACATAAATTCTTGGTGTGCTCACTAATAGATAGTAATTATAATAAAATTGTTTAACCTTGCTTGTATTGAAACAAACACATATTCAAATGACAAGAAACATTTTATTCCTATTAAATAGGCAAAGATGAAAGAAAAATGAATCAAAAGAAAAGAAAAAGAATAAAGGAAAACTAATAACATAGTTTTCAAAATAATCACATTTTGAAGAATTTGAAGTAAGATCCACCCGTTCCTGATTGGAGGTGTAAACTTGGAAAACCTTCTGGAAAGCAGTTTGGCAATATATATCAAGAGTCTGGAAAAAACCTACCCTTTGGCCCAGCAATTCTACTTCTAGGAATCTATCCTGAGGAAACAAACAGGGACATAACAAGAGATTGTATATAACTGTTCATCAGTCATACTCTTATAAGAGCAAAGAATAAGAAATATTCCCAATAAGAAGTAAAAAAAAAAAAAAAAAAAAATTGGCCGGGCACAGTGGCTCCTGCCTGTAATCCCAGCACTCTAGGAGGCCAAGACAGGAGTGGATTGCTTGAGTTCAGGAGGACAAGGCTGCAGCAGTAAGCTGTGATCATGTCACTTTACTCCAGCCTGGATGAGCAAGTGAGACAATGTCTTGAAAAAAAAAAAAAAGTGAAAAAATACATTATGGTACATCCATCCAACGTAATAAAATGAATTTTTGAATACATGTCTAATAACAAGGGAGAAATGTTTAATAACAAATCATAGCTTCTTTTTTTTCTTTTTTGTTTGTTTGTTTTTGAGACAGAGTCTTGCTCTGTCACCCAGGCTGGAGTGCAGTGGTGTGATCTTGGCTCACTGCAACCTCTGCCTCCTGGGTTCAAGTGATTCTCATGTCTCAACTTCATGAGTAGCTGGGACTACACGCATGCACCACCACACTCAGCTAATTTTTGTGTTTTTAGTAGAGACAGGGTTTCGCCATGTTACCCAGGCTTGTCTGAACTCCTGGCCTCAAGTGATCCAGCTGCTTCGGACTCCCAAAATGCTGGAATTATAGGTGTGAGCCACTGCGCCCAGCCCCAACAAATCATAGCAAATTATTAAGAAAATAAGACACAAAACTATTTGTATTTTCATTCAGTCCCAAATGTCATGTAAATAGTGGTGTGTGTGTGTGTGTGTAAGTGTGTGTATGTGCATGTAACAGGGCATCTTCACTAGGACTCAATATTCTGTTTTGTGCAGTTAGATAATATTATCTTGGAGGTCTTTCTGTAAATGTTGGGAAACAGAGCTGCCCTAACTGCATGTAATACTTGTGGACCCCTGATTCATTCCCTCAGCGTCATCTGCCTGGGTCCCAGAAGGCAAGGTAAGTTTGCAATTTGGGTTTAAACATGTTCAGACCTGTCTAATGAATTTGGGATGGCCCCGATGGAAATTTGCGTATAGGAAGGTGTATTAGTCCGTTTTCACACTGCTATAAAGGTGCTACCTGAGATTGGGTAATTTATTAAAATAAAAGAGAGAGAGATTTAATTGACTCACAGTTCCACATGGCTGGGGAGGCCTCAGGAAACTTACAATCAGAGGGGAAGCAAGGCACGTCTTACATGGCGGCAGGAGAGAGAGAGAAAGAGAGAGAGAGAGAGAGCGCACAGGGGAAACTGCCACTTTTAAACCATCAGATCTTGTGAGAATTCACTCACTATCATGAGAACATCATGGGGGAAACTGCGCCCAAGATCCAGTCACCTCCCACCAGGTCCCTCCCTTAATACATGGGGATTACAATTCGAGATGAGAGTTGAGTGGGGACACAGAGCCAAACCATATCAGGAGGGCCTACAGAAACTGTCTCATGCGTCCATGTGAAGAGACCACCAAACGGACTTTGTGTGAGCAACCAGGCTGTTTATTTCACCTGGGTGCGGGCAACCTGAGTCTGAAAAGAAAAGAATTAAATAAAAACCAGTAAAGGGTGGTGGATTATCATTAGTTCTTACAGGTTTTGGGATAGGCGGTGGAGTTAGGAACGATGTTTTGCGGGCAGGGGGTGGATCTCACAAAGTACATTCTCAAGAGTGGGGAGAATTACAAAGAACCTTCTTAAGGGTAGGGGAGATTACAAAGTACATTGATCAGGTAGGGTGGGGCAGAAACAAATTACAATGGTGGAATGTCATCAGTTAAGGCTGTTTTCGCTTTTTCTGTGGATCTTCAATTGCTTCAGGTGATCTGGATGTATACGTGCAGGTCACAGGGGATGTGATGGCTTAGCTTGGGCTCAGAGGCCTGACAGAAACCCCCCAGACAACCATCACCCTGTTCCAGGGGGAACAGTATGGTACTGGGGTCTGAGCTCTGTGCAAGGCTCAGAGTTTGAGAAGAAGGGGATTCTGGGTCTAGGCAGGCTAGAGTGCTCATGCTTCCTGGGAAGGAAGAGGCTGAGTGGTGGCATTAGAGGAACTGTGTTTGCTTCTACGTTGAGGGACCTCCCAGAAGGGTCAAGTGGTAAAATAGAACAACTATGCCAATGTGAAATAAAAATAAAATCTTATGCCCCCATCTGACTGAATGAACCCCACTTGGCCAAAGAAAACTCAGAAACAATATTAAAAACTAATTTCCCCAGCTATGATGACAGGAAGTTGGTCTACTCTCTTCTTCATTAGCTGATACTAGATGTTTTAGATGTTTTTTCCTAAGAATTAAATAAAAACCAGCCTTGGGGGAAAAAAAAAAAAGGAAAATTTCTCCATTGACTCAAACTTCAACAAGCTGCCTGGCATCATGGCCAGAGTCCCCTCCCTTTTCCCTCCATTTGTGTGTTTTTGACATGGCAGCTGACCAGTTTCACAAAGCATTCCTTCCTGATAAATGACCACAGATCTATGGACTGGTTCTGGCCAGTTACAGAGGCTGCACACAAAATGACTTTGTGTCCTGTGTTTCACCTTTTGACATATAGAGCCAAATTTTACTGCATTTTAATGTTAACTCTTCACCCCAGAGTGAACATGGGATGCATGTAACATGTATGTTTGCTTAGCATGCATACCCACAACCCCCTTCATGAATATTCATAACTCCCCCATAACCTCTTAAATACAGATGTTCAGCCAACCCATTTAGCATAAAACTCCTGTCCTACCCTTCCTCCACTGAAGTGCCTGCTTTTGGTCTCCACTGGAGGCTCTGCTTCCCAATCTGCAGGTTGCAATCCTTCTCCAGAAATGAAGTCCTCATTTAAAAATTTATAGGTCTCTTGACTTTAAGCCAACACCATTAAAGGCTTGAACCACTTTTTTTTTTTAAGATACAGGATCATTATGTTAGCCAGGCTGGTCTTGAACTCCTGGACTCAAGCAGTCCTCCTACTTCGGCCTCCTAAAGTGTTAGATTATGGGCATGAGCCACCGCACCTGGCCCTGAACCTCTGAGTGAAGGCAATCCATCTCGTAAAAGTCTGGATAGTAAGAGGCAGGCATTTCCCTACCAACCAGTGAGAGACACAGAGGCAAGTAGAAGTGTCAAGGAGCTGATACAGTCAGCAGCAACAAAGCCAGAATGAAGAGAGGCATTGGTGGTGAAAAGTGGAGGGGCCTCTGGAGGGGTGGCTGAGCTGTCTACCAATAACATGATGCACTGGGGCTGGCCATGGCCAATCTGTAGCAGCAAAGGGGACAGGGAATGCTGAGGACCAGGGTTGGTGCAGTGACCCAGGCTGCATGTGGAAGCCCATCTTACATGTGAGACAACCATCCCATGTTGAGAATTCCTAGGGACACACAAGTGGGAAGTGCCTTGCCATTTGATAGATGGAGCTAGCCGTCCACTGGACAAAGAATAAACCATGAACGTGAACTAATTATATGAAGTCTGGCTAATTATGTTTTAGAGACTTCACCTTGTGTTATTTGAATTCTTATGCAACAACTAACCATTACCCCTAGAATAGAGCCTGGAATTCCCTCCTCATTATGGTTGGTAAATCACCGTGAAGTGTCATGGAGACCCAATGACACTTCAATGACCTTGTTGGCTTTTGGGATACCCCAAAGAAAGAGAATACTTTTGAAACTACAGGGATTTTATCTTCACTCTTCTCCAAGGTAAGGCAATGGGTGTGGGGAGAATGCACTCTTTGAGGCAGGCAAGTTAAGCCTGGAAACATTTGCAGGAAGAGGTGGGGAGCATGCGTGTATTTATATTTACATATTTGATGTATTTTTTTTTCCATTGCAACAGACAGAAACACAAGCAAACTGGCTTAAAAATGAAATATTGGCACACACAATGGACCATTTCAGGGGTAACTGGCTCAGGCAACTCAGATAGGACATCAGTAGGTTTCAAGCCCACACTTTCCACCTCTTGGCTCCCTTTCTTGCTTGTTAATTCCATTCTCAGCTTTTTAAAAGCTGAGAATTAGAGGATTTAAAAAAAAATCTAAAAGCCAGGCATTAGAGGATTTTAAGCAGCTTGGGGTTGGTGTGGGGGTGGGAGTGGCAGTCCCTAATTACACACTGGCTATTTGGTCAACTTTTAGTATTCTATATCATTTTAATTCATTTTACAAAAAGGTGATTTTTTTACATTGCCCTTCTAATCTTTCAGTTTATGTCTTTAAATAAGGAAACATGAAAGACAGCAAAATGATAGGGGAAAACACATGAACCAACCTTTCTTTCTTTCTTTCTTTCTTTCTTTCTTTCTTTCTTTCTTTCTTTCTTTCTCTCTCTCTCTCTCTCTCTTTCTTTCTTTCATTCTTTCTTTCTTATTTATTTTTTCTTTTGAGATGGAGTTTTGCTCCTGTCGCCCAGGCTGGAGTGCAATGGCATGATCTCGGCTCACTGCAACCTCCGCCTCCTGGGTTCAAGCGATTCTCCTGCCTCAGCCTCCCAAGAATCTGGGATTACAGGTGCCTGCCACCACACTCAGCTAATTTTTGTATTTTTAGTAGAGATGGGTTTTCGCCATGTTGGCCAGGCTGGTCTCGAACTCCTGACCTCAGGTGATCCACCCTCCTCAGCCTCCCAAAGTACTGACATTACAGGCATGAGCCACCAGGCCCAGCCAAATCTTTCTTTCATTTAATGCTACAGAAGTCCACTTGAGTGGAAGCTGAACTTCTATTCCAACTTCAGGGAACTTAACTGATCCTGAAGATTGTTCTTTGGGGCAGGTGTCAGCCTGTCTCTGGAAATCTCTGCTCCTCAACAACTTTGAAGACATGCAACCAAAAATGGCCCTTGAAGAAAATGAACAAACAAAAAAATGTAATCCTCAAACCAAGACTAGCAAAAAGGAACATGCCCTGGAGAGAGAGGATATTGAGTTAAATACATTTGCTGTGCGATGTTGGACAAATCTTCAAACCTTGTTCTATTCCTCTGCAAAAGGAGACAAGTGTTCTTATCTGAATGTTTTCCAATTCTCCTTATGGGTATTTGGTCTCCATAACAGTTCTATGAGGTGGGTTCTTACTTCCTCCACTTGACAAAAGAGGAAATGGAGGTTTAGAGAAGTAACCTGGAATTTCAACACAGTTCTGCTTTGCTCCAGGGAGGGTGCAGGTACAGTCCTTCTGCGAGCTAAGATTCCAGAAAGTTCTACAAAGCTGATTCCGTTGCAAAGGACAGAATTGCATCTCTCTGACTCAGGACCCCTGAGGTCAATTGTGCTTAGCCAAGGTGAATGTGTTTTGTTTTGTTCCTTTTAGAGACAGTCTTGCTATGTCACCCAGGCTGGAGTGCAATGGTGCAATCATGGTTCACTGCAACCTTGACTTCCCGAGCTCCAACTTCAGCTTCCCAAGTAACTGAGACTACAGGTGCATGCTACCATGCCAGGCTAATTGTTACTTTTTTTTTTTTTTGGTAGAGATGGGGTCTTGCTATGTTGCCCAGACTGATCTCGAACCCCTGGGCTCAAGCAAACAATTCTCCCACCCAGGCCTCTCAAAGTTCTGAGATTACAGGTGTGAGCCACCGCACCTGGCCTGAATGTGTGTGTGTGTGTGTGTGTGTGTTTGGCTCTAAGGAGCTGCACCCTGTGCTCACAAGTGATGCCCCCAAAAGTCAACTAGAGGTGGAAGTTGGAGCCACAGGGGCTTTGAGTGAAGATAGAGGGGTTGATGGTGCTTTGGGGAGGAAAAAAAAGTAATTCTGACACAGGAGAATTTTTACTAGGGAAGCCAGACAAAAATCGTCTTAACAAAGTTTCAATCTTAGCTGCTTCTAATGAATGGCTTCATTGACTTTCTTTTGTGTCTCCAAACTTTGGTCTTTGTTTTCTTATTTTCTCTGACACATTTTTAAAAAAATGTACCTTATCCTGCCTTTCTCATTGTTATATTTTTGACATTTCATCTCAGGGTGTTTTTAAATTTTTAACTTTGAATGTATGATTGTTATAACTTCCCATTTTTATTCTTTTATTTCAAACTGCATCTGTTTTTGTGTTTTTATCTCAGCCTTGTTTTGTTGGAATTTTAACAAAATAAATGTTTATCTTAAGTATCTGGTATTTTAATTATCTCTCCTCATCACGTTTTAACATTTTATTATTCACATTAAATGTTTCATAGATTTATTTAAATGTAGATGTGTGTAAAATAAAGAGTTCAAATGCTCCCTCCCTAATTTTATTCTCTAGATGAAACTACTGTGAAAAAACTGTGTGCCCATTCAGTTTTTTTTCCTATAAACTGATAAAGTATCTAAACATATTTGTTTTCATAGTGAAACACTGTCTCTACAAAAAGTTAAAAAATTAGCTGGGTTTGGTGGTGCACGCCTGGAATCCCAGCGACTTGGGAGGCTGAGGCGGGAGGATCATTTGAGCCCAGGAGGTTGAAGCTGCAGTGAACTATGATTGCACCTGTTCACTCCAGCATGGGTGACAGAGTGAGATCCTGTCTTAAAAAAAAAAAAAAAGAGAGAGAGAGAGAGAGATCACGCTATACTCACTGCTCTGCAGTTTGCTTTTTCTTACATTATTATGATTGTTTACATTTTAAAGCTTGTTTCCTTTTCTCCTCTATAACGTAGAGGAAATAAAAATTATCATTCATTATTTACTCATGTTTTAAACTTTGATCATTCCTATGGAGGGGTAATATGCAGCTATGCAAGCCATGTGAATTTTTTGTTTTCTCTTGTAGTTTCTACTTTTTTCTTCCCATACCTAATGACCCTCTTCCATTTGGGCTGTCGGAAATGAGGCATCTGTTGTCTTGAGGGAGAATGGCACAGCAGAAGGGATTTTGAGCTTCTAAAGCTAAGGCTATTTCCTTAGCTGAGTTTTCATGCTGCAGAGGAGATAAAAACTCCCCGAACATGAGCAGAGGTGAAGAGTAGAAGCAAGAGAGTGAGAATGAGATGGAGGTGTGGGTCTTTGAGACGGGGAAGGGAAATTAGTAGGACTGTGTTATGGACTGAATGTTTGTGTCTTCACCCTCTTCCAGCCCCACAAATTCACAGCTGAAGTGCTAACCCCTAGTGTAGCTGTTTTTGGAGAGCAGAAGTGATGAAGTTTAATTGAGGTCATAAGTGCAGGACAGTTCTCCCGGTTGCCTTGGATCAGCCCAGTACCTCCAAGGAATACCTCCCACCCAGCTTTGTCACCTGTGCTTCTCAAGAATAACTGTGTGCTGGGCAAAGTGGCTCACACCTGTAATCCCAGCACTTTGGGAGGCCGAGATGGGAGGATCAATTGAGGTCAGGAGTTTGAGATCAGCCTGGCTAACATGGCGAAATCCTGTCTCTACTAAAAAAAAAAAAAAAAAAATACAAAAATTAGCAGAGTGCAATGGTGCATGCCTGTAATCCCAGTTACTTGGGAGGCTGAGGCAGGAGAACTGCTTGAACCTGGGAGGTAGAGGTTGCAGTGAGCTGAGATCATGATGCCACTGCACTCCAGCCTGGGTGACAGAGCTAGACTTCGTCTCAAAAAAAAAAAAAAAAAGAACAACTGTACAGTAGAATGTGCTGTGCTGGGAATGCATCCTGGCAAGAACAGTCTGGGCTCTGTTTCAAAGCGTCTAGAAACAGGAGGATATCCTTCAATTCTTTAGCCTAGTGATCACGTGCTCCTGGGGTATAAAACCCAGGGTGGGTTGTTTTCAGAGTCCCTTAGCTGTGGTGCACTTGGATCATGCACAGACAAGACTCCATCTCCCCCAGGCAGCTTCCCTGAGCCTTGGGGGACTGGCTTGGCCCAAATCCTAGGCTTCTATTGTCCCTTACTTACCTGTGAGTAATAGAGTTGCTGTGCTGAACTCTTGTGAGTGCTCTGTCTTATCAGACTTGTATAAGTGATAGAAACTGCAGGCCAAGATGCAGTGGGCTGAAGTGGTAGCCAATGAACAGTGAAACTGCTTTGCAATAAGGGTTGGAACCTAATCTAATAGGATCAGCATCCTTATAAGAAGCACAGTAGAGAAAATTATGACCATCTGATACGGTTTGACTGTGTCCCCACCTAAATCTCATCTTGAATTATAGTTCCCATAATGTCCATGTGTCATGGGAGGGACCTGGTAGGAGGTAATTGAATCATGGGAAAGTTACCTCCATGCTGTTCTCGTGATAGTGAGTGAGTTCTCAAGAGATCTGATGATTTTATAAGGGGCTTTCCCCACCTTTACTTGGCACTTCTCCTTGCTGCCGCCATGTGAAGAAGAATGTGTTTTCTTTTTCTTCCACCATGTATGTAAGTTTCCTGAGACCTCCCCAGCCATGCTGAACTGTGAGTCAAATAAACCTCTTTCCTTTATAGGTTACCCAATCTCAGGTATGTCTTTACTAGCCGAGTAAGAATGGACTAATTCACCATCTTACATATTTCTTATTTTTAGGCAATGAATATTATTTTCCTCAGATATAATTGTCTGAATTCATTTTAATCTTTCCTTTAATAATGACTCTTGAATGATATGAATGTAATATTTATATTGATTTTGTCCTCTTAATCTAGCCTAAATGAATCTAATAAAACAAATGAAAGTTATTTAAAATAAAATAAAAAGGCTGGGCATGCTGGCTCAAACCTGTAATCTTAGCACTTTGGGAGGCTGAGGCAGGCGGGTCACTTGAGGTTAGGAGTTCGAGACCAGCCTGGCCAACATGGTGAAACCTTGTCTCTACTGAAAATATGAAAAAAAAAAAAGATAGCCAGATATGGTGGCATGCACCGTTAGTCCCAGCTACTTGGGAAGCTGAGACAGGAGAATCGCTTGAACCCAGGAGGCAGAGGTTGCAGTGAGCCGAGATTGTGCCACTGCACTCCAGCCTGGGCAGCAGAGTGAGACTCCATCTCAAAAAAAAAATAATAAAACTAAAAATAAAAAAAAATAAAAAAAGAAGAGACACCAGACACCTCACTCTCTCTCTAAACGCACTTACTGAGGAAAGGCCCTGTGAGGACACAGTGAGAATCAGTCCTCTCTGTAAGGCAGGAAGAGAGCTCTCATGAGAAACCCATCCCTGCCAGACCTTGATCTTGGACTTTCCCACCTCCAGAATTGCGAGAAAATAAAGTTCTGTTGTTTAAATTGTGCAGTCTGTGGTATTTTGTTATGGCAGCCTGAGCAAATTAATATAGACTCCAGGACAGGTGTGTAGGCATTTCCTTGTCTCTCTAGGGGCCCTCAGGAAAAAGGCAGGCCTCACTTGTTCATTCAACAAATACTTCAAATACTTTTTTTTTGAGACAGAGTCTTGCTCTGTCACCAAGGCTAGAGCGCAGTGGCGTGATCTTGGCTCACTACAACCTCCACCTCCCGGGTTCAAATGATTCTCCTGCCTCAGCCTCCCGAGTAGCTGAGACCACACACATGTGCCACCACACTCAGCTAATTTTTGTAGTTTTAGAAGAGACGGGGTTTCACCATGTTGGCCAGGCTGGTCTCCAACTCCTGACCTCAAATGATCCACCCCCCTTGGCCTCTCAAAGTGCTGGGATTATAGGTGTGTGCCACAGTGCCCAGGCCATTCAACAAATACTCAGTGAGGACCATGCATATGCCAGGCCCTCATGGCATATCCTCATGGCTATAGCCATGAACCAACAGATTCAGTT
Organism: Trachypithecus francoisi; assembly: GCF_009764315.1. Taxonomy (NCBI): domain Eukaryota; kingdom Metazoa; phylum Chordata; class Mammalia; order Primates; family Cercopithecidae; genus Trachypithecus; species Trachypithecus francoisi. The sequence continues at coordinate 74,454,050 of NW_022681455.1, forward strand.
CTCAGTCTGGTGCCATGGCTCATGCCTGTCATCCCAGCACTTTAGGAGGCTGAGGCAAGAGGATTGCTTGAATCCAGGAGTTCAAGATCAGCTTAGTGAGACCCCCTCTCTATGATAAAACTTTAAAGACTGGGTGTGGTGGCTCACACCTGTAATCCCAGCACTTTGGGAGGCTGAGGTGGGTGGATCACCTGAGGTCAGGAGTTTGAGACCAATCTGACCAACATAGAGAAACCCTGTCTCTACTAAAAATACAAAAATTAGCCAGGCGTGGTTGCATATGCCTGTAATCCCAGCTACTCGGGAGGCTGAGGCAGGAGAATCGCTTGAACCCGGGAGGCGGAGGTTGTGGTGAGCCAAAATTGCACCATTGCAGTTCAGCCTGGGCAACAAGAGTGAAACTCTGTCTCAAAAACAAACAAATAAACAAACAAACAACAAACCAAAACAAAAAAACTTTAAAAAAAATTGCTGAGTGTGGTGGTGTGTGCCTGTAATCCTAGCACTGAGGTGGGAGGATCACTTGAGACCAGGAGTTCGAGACTAGCCTGGGCAACATAGCGAGATCCTATCTCTATTTTTAAAAATTAAGTAAAACAAACAAAAAAAAAGGCCAGTTGCAATGGCTCACACCTGCAATCCCAGCACTTTCGAAGGCTGAGGCGCGTGAATCACTTGAGGTCAAGAGTTCCAGACCAGCCTGACCAACATGGTGAAACTCTGTCTAAAAATACAAAAAATCAGCCAGGCATGGTGGCACCTGCCTTTAGTCCCAGCTACTCAGGAGCCTCCGGCAGAAGAATCGCTTGAACTTGGGAGGCGGAGATTGCAGTCAGCTGAGATCATGCCACTGCATTCCAGCCTGGGCGACAGAGCAAGACCCTGCCTCAAAAAAAAAAAAAAGAAAAGAAAAGAAAAGAAAAGAAAACGAGAGGCAATTGTGAATGAAAACGAAAGAGAAAAGAATGGTTGTCAGTGCTGGATCAGCCCTTGTCTGATTTTTCTGGTTTCTTTTTTTACACAATGATTCATAGACTCAGATACTCAGGGACCAGCTAATCCAGTGCTTCTCAAACTTCAGCGTGCATCGAAATCTCCTTGAGGGTTTGTTAAAGCGTAAAACTACTGGGCTTCTTCCCAAGAAACTCGTGGCGGGAGGCCCAAGGGGGACAAATTCTCCTTCTCCCAGACCAGATACAAAGAGTCTGGGAGGGGTCCAAGAATTTGTATCTCTTTTTTTCTTTCAGGAGGAGTCTTGCTCTGTTGCCCAGGCTGGAGTACAATGGTGTGATCTCTGCTCACTGCAACTTCCGCCTCCCGAGTTCAAGCGATTCTCCTGCCTCAGCCTCCCAGGTAGCTGGGATTACAGGCATGTGCCGCCACACCCAGCAAATTTTTGTAGTTTTAGTAGAGACAGGGTTTCACCATGTTGGCCAGGTTGGTCTCGAACTCCTGACCTCAGGTGATCCACCCACCTTGGCCTCTCAAAATGCTAGGATTAGAGGCGTGAGCCACCGTGCTGGACCAAGAATTTGTATCTCTATTACACACCAGGTGATGCTGATGCTGCCTTAGTCCACAGTAGATGTAGCACTGATCCAGTGCCATATTCTTAAAATAGACACCAACAGAGGTAAATGACTCACCCAAGGTCATCCTGCAAGCCAGTGAAGGAGAGGGCCTCAGGGATTTGTTTTGGCTTCTAGACGACCCCACACCCATCCCTGGACAAATCCCGCTAATCCTACTGGAGTTGGAAGACTGCAAGGCTCTGACTGGCCAGGCCTGAGTCAAGGGCCACCTCTGTAGATGAGGGTAGAGTCAACCCCACCAGAACCACTTTTTTTGTTTTGTTTTGTTTTGTTTTTGAGACAGCTCTCGCTCTGTTGCCTAGGCTGGGGTGCAGTGGCAAAATCTTGGCTCACTGCAACCTCTGCCTCCCAAGTTCAAACGATTCTCCTGTCCCAGCCTCCTGAGTAGCTGGGACCACAGGCACACGCCACAACGTTTGGCTAATTTATATATTTTTAGTAGAGATGGGGTTTCACCATGTTGGCCAGGCTGGTCTGGAACTCCTGACCTCAGGTGATCTGCCAGCCTTGGCCTCCCCAAGTACTGGGATTGCAGGCGTGAGCCACCACACCTGGCCAGAACCACATATTCTTAATGTAAGAGAATTAATGTACTACTAACCCTGAGAACTCTTCTCACATCAAATGTCCGGGGGCTTTGTCTCCTGTCAACCAATTCTTTTACACGCACTGGGTGTCCTACAATGTAATTCAATTCTGACACTATGTACCAGGAGTTAACGTCTGTTAATACAAAAATAAAAATTTGTAAACTATTTTAAAGAAATTTATTCTGAGCCAATATGAGTGGCACAGGGAAAACCCAAACCCAAGAAGCCTGGAGTAAGGGATCCTGAGGTGGTCAAATTACAGTTTGGCTTTATAATTTTAAGGAGGCAGGAGTTAAGGCAAAGACATAAATCGATACACAGAGATTTTACATTGGTTCGGCTTACAAAGTTAGGACATCTTAACGCAAGGGCTTACATCTTCTAGGCAGATACAGAGATTCTTTAATTTGCAATTGGTTAAAGACGTAAGGCTCTGGCAAAAACTTCGAGTCAGCAGAAACAAGGATTTTCAGTTAAGGATGCTATGTAGCAAGATTGATGGCCTGCAGGCATGATTAAACCCTTGCCCTGCGTGGCCTTTCGTCCTGATTATACTTTGGTATCTTTTTGCCACAAAGAGTCTGTTCTGTCAGTCTGAATGGTCTATAGTTTAACATTAATGCTTGTCAGGTGTTGTATCTAAACCCTGAATGGGAGCGGGCATAACGAGGTGTTTCCAACTCTTTTGTGTCACGGCCAGAACTGAATTTGTTTGTTTGCTTTTTGAGATGGAGTTTCACAATTGTTGCCCAGGCTGGAGTGCAGTGGCACAATCTCGGCTCACTGCAACCTCCACCCCCCGGGTTCAAGCTGTTCTCCTGCCTCAGCCTCCTGAGTAGTTGGGATTACAGGTGCCCACCACCATGCCCGACTAATTTTTTTGTTTTGTTTTGTTTTTGTATTTTCAGTAGAGATGGGATTTCACCATGTTGTCCAGGCTGGTCTCCAACTCTTGACCTCAGGTGATCCGTCCACCTTGGCCTCCCAAAGTGCTGGGATTACAGGTGTGAACCACTGCACCCAGACAGAAACTGAGTTTTTAAGGTTTCTTTGGGATCCCTTTGGCCAAGAGGAGGTCTGTTCAATCAGTGGGAGGGTTAGGATTTTATTTTTAGTTTACGCATCAGACCCCACAGGTTAAGAGCTCAGTCTCACAAGACTGCCCTCACTTCAGATGCCAATCCTGGAGCTCCAGTACTTTTTTTTTTTTTCTTTGAGACAGGATCTCACTCTGTTGCCCAGGTTGGAGTGCAGTGGTATGATCAAGGCTCACTGCAGCCTTGAACTCTCAGGCTGAAGCAATCCTTCCCCCTCAGCCTCCCAAGTATCTGGGACCACAGACGTGTACTACATACCTGGCTAACTTTGAAATTTTTTATAGTGGTTTCCTGCTATGTTGCCAAGGCTGATCTCAAACTCCTGGCCTCAAGTGATCCTTCCACTTGGGCCTCCCAAAGTGCTAGGATTACAGGCATGAGCCACCGCGCCTGGCTCCTCAGTACTTCTAACCAACCAGTTTTAAGATTCCCAAGATCCCCTCCGTGGGTTCAATAATTTGCTAGAATGGCTCACAGAAATCAGGAAAACAGTTTGCTTACTAGATGATCAATTTATTATTTTTAAAAACCCTCAGGAACAGCCAGATGGAAGAGGTCCACAGAGCAAGGCCTAGGAGAGGGACATGGAGCTTCCATGCTCTCTCCGGGCACATCACCCTCCCAGCGCGTCAGTGTGTTCACCAACCTGGAGTTCTACAGACCCCACTGTTTAGGGGTTTTTTGGGTGGAGGCTTAGTCAGGCAGGCATAATTGATTAAATCGCTGGCCATTGGTGACTGGCTCCCTCTCCAGCCTCTCTTTCCTCCCTGAAGGTTGTGGGAGCGGGGCTGAAAGTTCCAAACTTTTTTTTTTTGAGATGGAGTTTCACTCTTGTTGCCCAGGCTGGAGTGCAATGTCATGGTCTTGGCTCGCTGCAACCTCTGCCTCCCGGGTTCAAGCAATTGTCCTACCTCAGCCTTCTGAATAGCTGGGATTACAGGCGCCTGCCACCATGCCCTTCTAATTTTTGTATTTTTAGTAGAGACAGGGTTTCACCATGTTGGCCAGGCTGATCCCGAATGCCTGACCTCAGGTGATCCACCTGCCTTGGCCTTCCAAAGTGCTGGAATTACAGGCATGAGCCATTGTGCCTGGCCTGAAAGTTCCAAACTTCTAATCACATGGATGTGATTCCTCTGGCAACCAGCTCCAAGCCTGAAACTATCTAGGGGAACCCCCTTGAGTCACCCCATTAGCATATACTCAGATGTGGCTGAAAGGACCTTATTATGAATAACAACAGATGCCCCTAACATGATGTTAGGGCATCTAACAGGATGTAATTTCCCTAACAGGAAATTACAGGAAGCTCTTGTACCAGGAACTGGGGAGAAAGACCAAGTATATATTTCTTATTACATCACAATATTACGGTTTCCCAAATGAGAACAAGCAAAAGTGAGGTTAATTGTTGATGTAGGGCTGGACACAACAAATTCTATAGACCAGGGGTCCCCAGCCCCTGGGGCTGCAGATCATGGCCTGTTAGAAACTGGGCTGCATGGCAGGAAGTGAGCGAGGCAAACCAGCATTACTGTCTAAGCTCCACCTCCTGTCAGATCAGCGGAGGCATTAGATTCTCATAGGAGTGAGAACCTCATTGTGAACTGCACATGTGAGGGATCTAGGTTGTGAGCTCCTTATGAGAATCTAATTCCTGATGATCTGTCACTGTCTCCTATCACCCCCAAATGGGACCGTCTAGTTGCAGGAAAATAAGCTCAGGCTCCCACTGATTCTACATTATGGTGAGTTGTATAATTATTTCATTATATATTACAATGTGATAATAATAGAAATAAAGTGCTCATTCAGCGTAATGCGCTTGAATTATCCCCAAACCCTCCGTCTCCCTCCCCGCTGTCCGTGGAAAAATGGTCTTCCACGAAACTGGTCCTGGTTGCCAAAGAGGCTGGGGATGGCTGCTATAGACTGTAAACTACAGGGAAAAACCTATGGGGAGACTCAGATAAATCTACTGCCCAGGTCAGAGCAGAGGCTGAGAGAGAGTTTGTCTAGGTTCAAAATGCCTCTTGTTACACGACCTTGGGAAAGTCATATAACGACAGTTACAAAAAGAGGAGAGGCTGGGCATGGTGGCTCACCCCTGTAATCCCAGCACCTTGGGAGGCTGAAGCGGGTGGATCACTTGAGACCAGGAGTTCCAGGCCAGCCTGTGCAACATGGTGAAATCCCTTCTTTACTAAAAATACAAAAAAGTAGCCAGACATGGTGGCACGCACCTGTAATCCCAGCTACTCCAGAGGCTGAGGCACAAGAATCTCCTGAATCTGGGAGGTGGAGGTTGCAGTGAGCCAAGATCGCACTACTGCACTCCAGCCTGGGTGACAGAGTGGGACTCTGTCTCAAAAAAAAAAAAAAAAAAAGGGAGAATAACAGTAACCGCTTCATAGGGCCGTTGTGAGGACTGAACAAAATGATACACATAAAGCATTTAGCGGGGTGCCTGGTTTATTGCAAGTGTTGAAAAAACATGCCCTCCACATTCAGGGGGTGTGGGGAGAGACAATCTAGTCCCTGACCCCAGCCCTGACCAGCTTAATACCTCCCCTCAAGTCCACCCTTCGGAATGGAGTGTAAACTTCATGTTGAAAGCCTTCTGGCACTGAATAGAAAAGACGTAGTTTGGAAAACTCGTTTAGTTAGGCTCATGGCTCTAGGGCTCAGCTGGAGATTGTTTTTTTCTTTTTTTCAGTGCTGCCAATGCTGGGGATGAGGGTTGGCAGAAAGAGGGTTTTCAGAGGATGGGCTTTTTTTATTCCCATGAGATACACGTAACTCTCAGCTGCGCTTCCCCGTGAAGGTGTTATTGCGCAAACGGGCTTGCAGCCTGATGTGCATGGAAGCCAATAACTGTGGCCTCAGAATTTGAGAAAAGAAAGGCTTTATTGTGAAACCGGCCAGCAAGGAGATAGGAGTCAGGCTCACATCTGTCCCCCTAGGGCTAGGCACAGTGGCTCACGTCTGTAATTCCAGAACTTTGGGAGGCCAAGACGGGAGGATCTCTGGAGGCTAGAAGTTCAAGACCAGCCAGGGCAACAAATATAAAATAAAAAAAATGGCTGGGCGTGGTGTTGTGCACCTATAGTCCCAGTTACTTGGGAGGCTGAGAAGGGAGGATCGCTTGAGCCTGGGATGTCGAGGCTGCAGTGAGCCATGATTATGCCACTGCACTCCAGCCTGGGTGACACAGCAAGACACTGTCTCAAAAAAAAAAAAAAAATCTGTCTCCCTGATTTGGGGTCTGGGACAAGTTGTAAAGAATCAGAGGACAAGGGAAAAGATTTAGGAATGTTAGCTTGGCAGGGTCTGATTGGAGGGCTTCAAATTTGACCATTTACAGTAAGATATGTTAAGGCTGGGCTGGGCACGGTGGCTCACGCCTATAATCCCAGCATTTTGGGAGGCTGAGGTGGGTGGGTCACCTGAGGTCAGGAATTCGAGACCAGCCTGACCAACATTGTGAAACCCTGTCCCTACGAAAAATACACAAATTAGCTGGGCAAGGGGTGCACCCCCGTAATCCCAGCTACTCAGGAGTCTGAGACAGGAAAATTGCTTGAACCCAGGAGGCTGAGGTTACAGTGAGCTGAGATTGTGCAATTGCACTCCAGCCTGGGTGACACAGCGAGACTCTGTCTCAAAAAAAAAAAAAAAAAAAAAGATATGTTGAGGCTGATTGTGGCCCAGATCTTTCCAGCCAGTGGATCCCTTGCTTTTGAAGAGTTCTGGCGTTCAGGTTTCGGCCATGTCCCGGTCTTCTTGGTTCCAAGGGGAGGAATTGTTGGTTCTTGGTGTTGTCAAAGCTTTTTCTATTGCATATGCCCAGGCTGCCTGACTTGCAGCTTTTGGCTCTGCTACAGCTAAAAGACAACTTCACATTTGCTTATAAACAGAGTAGGCCCAGTTTGGGCTGGTCCCATGGTTACAGAAGGATGTGACTAAGTCACCGAAATCAAGAAGCATAGATTAGCCTATTGGGACCACACTTTGGTACCCATCTGACAAGGAAAGAGATGGGTCCCAGGCAGCACCCACCTGCCCCGTCTTGCTACCGCACTTCATGGCTGCCATCATAGCATGCATGACTATGGTTTCAGAGCAGCAAAGGCTGGGGTGGGGCCCAGAGAGTCACAAGAACCTTCTGTAGAGATGTTCCCGTTTGAGTCGGAAGGGTGGGTGAGACTAAAAATACCACCTACATGACATATTTACTCTGCTCTTGTTAATACCCCAGAGAGATTGCCAAGAGTCACTACCACCAAGCCTGTGATTAAGCCATAATAACCACTTTCATGTTTATAAATTTTGTCCTTGATATCAGAGGGGAGTATTTTTAGGCTAGAACTTGGAGCTCACAAATCCCATTGCAGGAGTGCGGATTTAGGCAAGCATCTCTCAAGGAGAACTTCCCAGGGCACAGCAACAAGGCCAGGAGAGATCTGTCCATAGGAATAAATTGGGAGACTCCAGGCACCACGTCTCCATCCTTGCGGAAAGCTTTGTCGGGAAAACTCTCCGCAAACTGCACTTTTCCTCTACTCTCACACTACAACAATCCTCAATACAGAAGAAGACTTCTGTGAACAAGAGCTTGTTTTTTTTTTCCCCACACACCAAGTAGTGGACCCCGGCTGGGTGTCCTCTAATTCAGTTCCTTCACCATCTACCTGGAGACAGTGTCAGATCCCAGGGGTTGAGGACTCAGTCCCCAGTACTGCACCTCTACCACACTAGTTGCAAGTCTGGTATCTGGAACTTCAAGTTGGGGTTCCCATGAGTCACTGAACTCAGGGCAACACTTACTTACATTTGCCATTTATGATAAAAGATATTTCAAAGGATACAGATGAAGAGATACATAGGACGAGCTATGGGGGAAGGGGCGTGAAGCTTCCATGCCCTCCCCAAGTGCAGCATCTTCCAGGAACCTCCACGTGGTCAGCTATCTAGAAGCTTTCTGAACCCAGTCCTCTTGCGTTTTTATGGAAGCGTTATGACGTCAGCAGCCTTCCTTCCCCCAGAGTGTAGGGTGGGACCCTCCAATGGGAGGGTCTTAAGACCCACAATCAGAAAGGTGGGTAACATTAGAGTCCTGCCTTGGAGCAGATGAAAGGAAGGCAGGGAGAAGGCCAAAGGCCTGCCGCTGAGGCCTAACACACCCAACATGACCACAAATCACGGTAGCAAAGGCTGTGGGAGTTAGGAGCTAGGAACCGTGGATGAAAACCAATACGTATCATAACACCGCGGAAGTTAATCACACCAGGGCACACATCCCTTTCACTCAGGGCACGTTGTCAAATGTGGAAGCTTTGTGAATATCTGTCCCTTTTTATTTTTCGTTTGAGACAGGGTCTCACTCTGTCACCCAGGCTGGAGTGCAGTGGCATGATCACAGATTACTGCACCCTCACCTTCCCAGGCTCAAGTGATCCTCCCACCTCAACCTTCCAAGTAGCTGGGACTACAGGCACTCACCACCATGCCCAGCTAATTTTAAAATTTTTAGTTGAGACAGGGTCTCACTGTGTTGCCCAGGCTGGTCTTGAATTTCTGGGCTCAAGAGATCCTCTGGCCTCAGTCCCCCAAAGTGCTGGGATCACAGGTATAAGCCACCACACCCAGCCATATCTTGGCTTTTCTATCCTCCCACCCTCATAGCACTACTTATTCATCCATCCATCCATCCATCCATCTGTTCATTAATGAACTCATTCAACATATATTTATTCAGACATGGTCCCTGCTTTCATGGCATTTACATTCTAGTGGTGGTGGTGGTTGCCAACTGGGGGACCAGACAATAAACAAACTAAAAACACGGTGCCATTTTGGATTGAGTACTCTCATGGAAATAAACAGGAATAAATGCTGTATAGGATCTGGGCAGGCAGGGCTACTTGAGATGCATAAGATCAAGGAGGTAACAAGCCACTGGGAAGAAGCCAGCCATCTGAAGAGTCAAGTCTCTCGTCTGCTTTACTGACCCAAACTCCCCACTTTCCCCTGCCTCCTGAGTCTTCTCTCTGTGCTCATTTCCAAGGTAAGCAGCTACAACCCCTCCATGAACCTGTCTTAAGGGAAACTTGACTCTCCTTGATGATATTGCTTCCCCTTGCAGCTCTTGCAAATCTGGGTTTTTCATTCCCTGCATCCCACCTTACTCCCAGCCAGAAGAGGGGGTTTTAGAGCCCCTATTCCTGGTGCTCTTTCCACAGGCACATAAATGTCCCCATTCATTTACTATGTGGAGGTACGTATAGAAGAAAAACATGGCATAGACAGAGTTCGGTACTATTTGCAATTTCAGGCATCTACAGGGGTCCTGGAACATGTATCCTGCTGACAACAGGGGCTGCTGTACACCACACAGTATGCAGGAAGACTTCCTAAACATCTGTCTTAATCCGTTTGTGTTGCTATAAAGGAATATCCGAGGTTGAGTGATTTACAAAGAAAAGAGGTTTATTTGGCTCGTGGTTCTGCAGACTGTATAAGAAGCATGATGCCAGCATTAGCTTCTGGGGAGGGATTCAGGCTACTTCCACTCATGGTGGAAGGGGAAGAGGAATGGTGCTTGAAGATGTTACATGACAAGAGAGAAAGCAATAGAGAGAGAGAGTGGGGAGAGGTCCCAGGCTTTTTTTTTTTTTTCTTTCTTTCTTTTTTCCGTCTTACCACATCCCAGCCAGGCTCTTTTAAACAATTAGCTTTCCCAGGACCTAATAGAACTAGAACTCACTCATTACCAATAGGATGGCACCAAGCCATTTATGAGGGATCTGCCCACTATGATCCAAACAGCTCCCAGTGGGCTCCACTTCCAACATTGGGGGTCACATTTCAACATGAAATTTGGAGGGGACAACATTCAAATCACAGCAATGACCTTTTCTCCTCTCTCTTCCCAAGATTCTGCACCTTATGGAAGTTCCTTATCTCTTTTCCTCTACCCCACTCAAAACTTCTGGTCCACTTAATTCTCTTGTCTCACTCATCCTTCCCATCCGTTGCCTCCTCTTCCCAGCTTCTTTTTCTTCTCTCTCTCAAGTAGGATCTATGTTTTCATTTTATTTATTTATTTTTGAGACTGAGTCTTGCTCTGTCACCCAGGCCAGAGTGCAGTGGCTCCATCTCAGCTCACTGCAACCTCCGCCTCCCGAGTTCAAGTAATTCCCTTGCTTCAGCCTCCTGAGTAGCTGAGATTACAGGTGCATGCCACCACTCTCAGCAAATTTTTGTATTTTTAGTAGAGATGGGGTTTCATCATGTTGGCCAGGCTGGTCTCGAACTCCTGACTTCAAGTGATCCACCTGCCTTGGCCTCTCAAAGTGTTGGGATTACAGGTGTGAGCCACCATGCCCAGCCCGGGAGCTATGTTTTTAAAGATACCCTTGTGCAGGACTCTTTGTAGGGTCTGCATCTTTATTCATGACCTCATCAGCAGATGAAACAGTCAAAGAATCCTCCCCTCCTTGGAAAATGCAAGAAGGGAGGAGACTGTAAACATTTGTTATATGATTTGTCCTTCTTATACTTCTAGGTGTCAAAACCATATCCTACCCTTCCAGATTTTTTGTTCCTATCACTCTCACAACACCTATGTTCCACCATGTAGGGACCTCCAGTGCTCCCATTCTCCACCAGTCCACCTGCCCCTGTCTGATGCATCTTCTCCCTCCCTGTAATCACTTGATGGGCTCATCTTGCCACTGCTCAGAAAAGTGAATGCAGTTGGGCGCAGTGGCTCACACCTGTAATCCCAGCACTTTGGGAGGCTGAAGTGGGTGGATCACCTGAAGTCAGGAGTTTGAGACCAGCCTGGCCAACATGGTGAAACCCTGTCTCTACTAAAAATACAAAAAGTAGCCAGGCATGGTGGCATGTGCCTGTAGTCCCAGCTACTGAGGAAGCTGAGGCAGGAGAATCACTTGAACCCGAGAGCCAGAGGTTGCTGTGAGCCAAGATCATATCATTGCACTCCAACCAGCCTGGGAGACAAGAGCAAAACTTCATCTCAAGAAAAAAAAAGAAAGAAAGAAAGAAAGAAAAGCGAATGCATCGAGAACAGCAGGTTTTTGCAGCAAAGAAGGAATTTAATAATTACAGGGCCAGCCAAGTGGAAGAACAGGAGATAATTCTCAAATCCATCTTCCTGAGAATTTGGAGATTAGGGTATTTTAAGGATAGTTTGGCCGGCAGGGGCCTAGGGAACAAGGAATGCTGACTGTCTGGGTTGGGGATATAATCATAGGGATATCAAAACTATCTTTATGCACTGGGTCAATTCCTGGGTGGGGGTTACTGGTCTGGGTGGCATCAGTCTTTTCACCAGAATGCAAAGTCTGAAAAATATCTGAAACACCAGTCTTAGGTTTTACAATAGCCCCATTATCTATAGGGGCAATTAGGGAAGTTACAAATCGCATGATCACCCATATGTAACTATGCTTAGGTCATAGCAGAATTTAAGCCCCTCCTATAATCTTAATCTTGTAGCCTTTCATTAGTTTTTACAAAGGTGGTTTCAGTCCCTGAACAAGAAGAGGCTATTATCATCCCTGTTTAAGGTTAAACTATTAACTAAATTCCTTCCATAGTTAGGTTGGCCTATGCCCAGGAAGAGCAAGACTGTTAGCTTGTGCTGTTGGAAGAAAAATAAAGTCAGCCATGTCAAATTTCTTTCCTAATGTTTTTTGAGACAAGGTCTCACTCTGTCACCCAGGCTGGAGTGCAGTGGCATGATCATGGCTCACTGCAGCCTCAACCTCCTGGGCTCAAGTGATCCTCTCACCTTAACCTCCTAACCAGCTGGGACTACAGGCACACACCACCACAGCCAACTATTTTTTTTTTTGAGACAGAGTCTTGCTCTGCTGCCCAGGCTAGAGTGCCGTGGTGAAATCTTGGCTCGCTGCAATCTCTGCCTCCTGGACTCAAGTGATCCTCCAACCTCAGCCTCTCAAGCAGTGAGACAGGATTGTTCCCTTGATCCCCTTTGTGGGCGGCAACTGCAGTGGCTTATTTCACTCAGCCTGCAGTCTGTGGTTGGCTAAGTGTTAACAGTCCATTAAGGGTCAGGGTGACTACCTTCTGCACCTGCCTTTTTGACTCCTGAGTTCTTGTTTGGTGTCCAGGAAGAATCAAGTCACTTGGACTGATTGAAGGGTAGTGTATGCAGAGGTTTTTATTGGGCAATGGATGTGGCTCTCAGCAGAATGGGGAGTTGGAAAGGAGATGGTGTGGGAAGGTGATCTTTCCCTGAAGCTGTACCCTCTGAAGTTAGCTGTGTCTATCTGTAGTCTCTGGTGCTCAGCTGCTTGTATCCCCGATGCTCAGCTTTGCATCACTGAATGCTTGCATTAACTGTTTGTGCTGCTCTGCCAGCTGGTCTTTTTATGGGCACAGGATAGGGGCATGGCAGGCCAAAAAGGCAATTTTTGAACAGTAAAAACAAGGTCAGCTGTTTTCACTTAGGGGCATGGTTCCAGGCTTAAGGGTGGGGTTTAGCCAGGAGCCCTGTTGTTCTGTATCAGTAGCTGGGACTACAGGTGCATGCCACCACACCTGGCTAATTTTTGTAACAATGGGGTTTCACCATGTTGCCCAGGTTAGTCTCAAACTCCTGGGTTCCAGTTATCCTCCTTCCTTGGCCTCTTAAAAGTGCTGGGATTACAGGTGTGAGTCATTTGTCCAGCCCTGTGTCAGATTTCTCTGTGCCATAATTTTTTTTTTTTGAGACAGAGTCTCACTGTATCACCCAGCCTGCAGTGCAGTGGTGTGATCTTGGCTTACTACAACCTCTGCCCCCTGGGCTCAAGCGATTCTTGTGCCTCAGCCTCCTGAGTAGCTGGGACCACAGGCGTGAGCCACCATGCCTGGCTAATTTTTGTATTTTTAGTGGAGATGAGGTTTCACTATGTTGGCCAGGCTGGTCTTGAACTCCTGATCTCAAACGATCCACCTGCCTTGGCCTCCCAAAATGCTGAGATTACAGGTGTGAGCCACCACACCCGGCCATCACTGTCATAACTTTTGTAAAAGTGGTTTCATCCCCTTCTCAACTTAGACCCATCTTGGGGGAGGTCATCTGAATGGTCATTTCTCTTATATTTCTTGACTTATATATATATATTTTTAAACCATACGTGTCAAGCTAAACTCAATTCATACTCCTCAATCAGCCATTTCTGCATCGATACCTGAAGAAAATTGCACAACTTGAAAACTGGTGTGTTACAAATCCATGGCAACGAATCCTGGGCCCACAGGGCTGCTTGTTCATCCTTTTACTTGTCCATGACAGGTTCCTTCTCCTGCCCCCTCAACCTGGACCCAGTATGCCTGGAGCCAAATCATGCTTGGACTTTCCAGCTACAAGAACAAATAATTCCTCTCCTGCCTTTTCTGTTTGTTTATTTAGTTTGAATTGGGCTTCCTCCACTTGAAATCAAAAGACCCTTGACAAACAGAATGAACAACCCTAAGCTTAGAGAAGGCGCTAGGGAAGAAGGGAAATAGCTCCTTCTGAATGAATAATAATTTGGGAGTAGTTGTTGATTCAATTTGACATCCAGTTTCTGCAAATTCTTTTATTTTTCTTTCTGTTTTTGAGACAGAGTCTCATTCTGTTGCCCAAGCTGGAGTACAGTAACATGATCATAGCTCACTGTAGCCTCTAACTCCTAGGCACTAGGGATCCTCCCACCTCAGCCCTCTGAGAGCTGGGACTACAGGGTCATGCCACCGTGCCTTGCTGAATTTTTAAATGATTTTTGTAGAGATGGAGTCTCGCCATGTTGCTCAGGCTGGTCTCAAACTCCTGGGTTCAAATGATCCTCCCATTTCAGCTTCCCAAATTAGCCACCACACCTGGTCTCTGCAAATTCTGAGGACAAGCATGGCAGTCTGTGTAGGTGCGAAGGGAAAACTTCCCCGTTGTCCTTGGAAGATTCATTGACAAAAGTCAGATTAATAAGGGAAAAGGCAAACAAATTTATTATGCATGCGGTAAAATTATGGAGTGATTACTCAATATCTCAATGAGGCTCAGATACTTACCATAGCCTATTTCAGAGGGGAGAGGAGAGATGGGGAACATAGGCAATTCTGTTGAAGGGCAATAAATGATTACTAGGAAGAATGAATGGAACAAAGATTAATTTGTGAATAGTTCTCCTTAGCAATTGAATGAGCCTGAGAGGCAGACAGATATTATCTTGTGAAAGGGTCTGTTTAGGTGTGTTTACATTCTTGGTGTTCTTTTGTGCAATAGACAATAAGATAGGGAAGCAAAGAAAGAAAAATTGTTCTTCCTGCAGGGTCTGTCTAGTACTTTTTTTTTTTTGAGTCAGAGTCTTATTCCGTAGCCCAATCTGGAGTGCAGTGTCGTGATCTCGGCTCACTGCAACCTCCACCTCCCAGGTTCAAGTGATTCTCCTGCCTCAGCCTCCTGAGTAGCTGGGACTACAGGTTTGTGCCACCATGCCCTGCTAATTTTTTGTATTTTAGCAGAGACAGTGTTTCACCATGTTGCCCAGGATGGTCTTGAACTCCTGAGCTCAGGTAATCCGCCCGCCTCGGCCTCCCAAAGTGCTGGGATTACAGGCACGAGCCACTGCACCTGGCCAAGGTCTGTCTAGTTTTTATGTACCTGAGGGAAAAGTCTCTAACAGCATCTTTTGATTTCTAAGGGTCTTTAATTCAAAATATTCATTATAACGAAGAGCTACCTTTTGGGAAGAAGTTTCTGGCGCTCCTTCATCTGGAAGCACAGGCAAATCTCACAGAGAATATTCTGGAAGGCAATTGATGAGAGAGAGCAGCTCTGTCCTCTTCCTATCCTTGTTCCAAATCTTCTTTAGAAAACAGAACTCCCTGCAGAATGAAATGGACAATCAGACGCTGCTAACAGCTGCAGCCCAAGAACTTCGGTTCTTGGTAAAAGGATCCTGACACAAAAGTATTTCTTTGTGAAAAATTATGCATTCATTGGGCTCATTTGAAACAAAATATGATTTGCATCTTAACTTCCTGTAACAAGCTCCACTTCTTTTGCGGATTTCATAATGTCTGATTTTGTTGAACCAGATTGGTGGGGCACATGCTTTTACCAAACAGTTTAAATTCAAGCCCAGGTTTTTCTTATTTTAAATAGCAACAGCTGCTAAGCACACTAATTATTGTATTTCATCAAAATAAACTCACCAAGTTGCTTCTGAATGTTCCTTGGAGCTGCTCTCCTGGGGGCTGGGGTCCTCAGGGCTGGCAAAGAAGGTGCAAAGTTTGGATTTGAAAAATGTAGGAGAGGAGGCTGCAAGCCCTGGGAGGGGATGAGTGAGCAATTCCAGAAACAGAGAGTGAAAAAGTCACTAGCTGGAGACAGAACCAGTGGGATACTCACTTCGCAGTATCTGGTTGGGCTTTCTCTTTGCAATGTTCAGCAATTTCAATTTCTGACGGTCGTCAGGAAGCAGGGAGAGAAGGAAGAAAACATTGGAGATTGTGTGGGAACATCTTATACCTATGTGGCAACCAGAGTGATTTCTTTCTTTCTCTCTCTCTCTTTTTTTTTTTTTTTGTAGGGATGAGGCCTTGCTGTGTTGCCCAGGGTGGTCTCAAATTCCTGGCCTCAACTGATCCTCTTGCCTCAGCCTCCCAAAGTGCTGGGATTACAGGTGTGAGCCACCATGTCTGTCCACAGAGATCTCTCTTAAAGAGATTGTCACTCTCCTGTTGCCCACTTTTCTCTCATGGCTTCTTAACTTTGGCTGCCCATTGGAGTCATGGGAGAGCTTAAAATACCCCCAAATGCCCAGGCTGCCCCCGAGACCAACTATATCAGAAACCGTGAGGCTGCAGTAGAGACATCAGTATTGGTTAGTTTCCTGAATGATTCCCAGTGCAGTCAATGTTAAGAACCACCACATTACAGGCCAGGAGTTTGAGGCTGCAGTAAGCTAGGATCACTTTACTACACTCCAACCGAGGGGAGACAGACACAGACCCCACCTCTAAAAAAAAAAAAAAAAGAAGAAGAGGAGGAGGAGCAGGAGGAGGAGGAAGAGAAGAAGAAGAAAAAGAGGAAGAAGAAGAAGAAGAAGGAGAAGGAGAAGGAGAAGAGGAGGAAGAAGAAGAACAAACTCCTCACTGCATTACTTTCTGTATAAGTCAAAAAGTCTGACCACAGCCAGGGATGCCCTGATTTGGCCCCTACCTTTCTCTCAGATCTCATCTCCGAACATCTATCCTCTTTTTTTTTTTTTAATTGAGGTAGAGTCTCGCTGTCACTCAGGCTGGAGTACAGTGGCATAGCCTTGGCTCACTGTAACCTCCACCACCCAGGTTCAAGCGATTCTCTTGCCTCAGGCTCCTGAGTAGCTGGGACTACAGGCGTGCCCCACCATGCCCGGCTAACTGTTTTGTATTTTTAATAGAAATGGGGTTTCATCATATTGGCCAGGCGGGTCTTGAACTCCTGACCTCAGGTGATCCGCCCGCCTTGGCCTCCCAAAGTGCTGGGACTACAGGCTTGAGCCACTGCACCTGGCTGTATCCTCTGTCTTCATTGAGGTTAAGTATCTGAAATTTTAGTTCTTTGCTCCGTGTTGAGTACTTTTCACGTCTTCTGAGACCTCCGACCCATAGAGAGACATGGCTCTGGTGTTCTGGTCCCTACCACATCTCCAATCTAACCCTGATCTCACCCTCTCCCCAACTGCCCTTCTTTCTGCTCCTTGAATACATCTCTCCTTCTAGAATCTACGCACCGGTCGTTCCCTTTGCCTTCTGGCAACATGTTCTTTCCTGTCTTCCCAGGGCCAGCTTGACATTCAGGGCTCTGAGAAGCCTTCCACAACCACACAACCTCTAATGTACTCCCCTATTACTTTCTATCCCATTACTGTGTCTTGTTTCAGGTATAACGTATCATTGTCTGATGTTATCTGGTTTATCTATCTACTTGTTCTTTGTGTTCCACCTAGAAGGAAAACTCTGTAAGAGCTGAGACCCTCTAGATAGGATTCACTGCTGCATTCTTAAGTGGGGGTGGTATATAGCAGCTGCTCAGTAAATATTTGTTAAATGAAAAAAAGAATGCGTGGCATAGGAGTTCAGGAGAGGAGCTCAAATAATATTGGCTGAGTAAATGAATGAATTATCTTACTTGGAAAAATGTTGCTGTCATCTTTTATTTTTTATTTTCTGATTTCAACTTTTAGTTTAGATTCAGGGGGTACATGTGCAGGTTTGTTAAATGGACGTATTGCATAGGGCTGAGGTTTAGGGTGCAACCCATCACCCAGGAAGTGAGCAGTGAGTACCCTGAATGATCTCATTTGATCCTTCAAACAGTGGGCGTTGTTAGCACCATTTTAAAGATAATTAATCAGGGTCAGAGGTTAAATAGCTCTTCAAGGTTACAAATAAGGTAGAAGTTTGTAAGTTATCTGCCATTTCTGCCATTGAAAGGAGAGTGGTTTTTTAGGGGAGAATAGACATCTTTTTTTCTGATTATGGATTTTTGGGGACTCTGCCATCACTAGCGAGGGCAACTCCTTCCCTAATTGGCAAGAATGTGTAATTAGGTTTTAATTGTGGGCTTCTGAAGGGACTATTTTAAAACCACATCTGTGGTTGTCTTTGATGGAATCTGACCTTCTGACCTGCAGGAGGGTGATGGGAGGGCAATTCTGATGATTTGGAAACCAAGGGAGAACTGTGTTATTTTGGGGTGACATGGTCTTGGCATACCCAGAGGAGCTGGGGGCTGGGGAATGGAACAGGTCGTAGAATTGCAGGGACTTCCCTGCTGTTGACTCATAGTAATTGTCAGATGGTCTCTACCAAGCTCTGCATCCTATACTGAATCCATAAATGGGATGAGTCATTGTGACTCATCCCATTTATGGATTCAGTATAGGATGTCTCTGTAGCGAGCCAGCCAATGTGCAGGACTGGAAAGGAGTGTGGATTTTGGCTTCATCTGCACAATAGATCTGAGAACCATTAGTACAGAAAACGAAGAGCACCTTGGTTTTCAGCTTTGCATCTGGATTTAAAAATAATAACAATAAGTGACATATTAGTTCACTAGGGAGGCCATAACAAAATACTACAGACTGGGTGCTCTAAACAACAGATATTTATTTTCTCACAGTTCTGGAGTCTGAAAGTTCAAGATCAAGGTGTCAGCAGGGTTGATTTCTTCTGAGGCCTCTCTCCTTGGCTTGCAAACAGCTCTCTTCCTGCTGTGTCTTCATGTGTGTCTCTCCTCTGTGCATGGACATCCCTGGTGTGTCTCTTACTTTCTCTCTCTCTTTTATGAGACAGGGTGTCTCTCTGTCACCCAGGCTGGAGTGCAGTGGCATGATCTCGGCTCACTGCAACCTCTGCCTTCCAGGCTCAAGTGATTCTCCTGTCTCAGCCTCCCAAGTTGCTGGGGGGACTATAGGCGCCCGCCACCGTGCCCGGCTAATTATTTGTATGTTAGTAGAGATGGGGTTTCACCATATTGGCTACGCTGGTCTTGAACTCCTGACCTCAGGTGATCCACCCACCTTGGCCTCCCAAAGTACTGGGATTACAGGTGTGAGCCACCGTGCCTGGACTCCTGGTGTCTCTTTGTGTGTCCAAACCTTCTCTTCTTAAGAAACCTCCAGTCAGATTGAATTATGACTCACTCTGTTGGCCTCACTTGAACTTAATTACATCTTTGAAGGTCCTGTCTTCAAATACAGTCACACTCTGAGGGGCTGGGTGTTAGGGCTTCAACATAGGAAATTTGAGGGGACACAATTCATCCCATACCAGGTGTCATTTATTGTTTATTATGTGTTAGCCTCATGCAAATATTTTACAAACATCACCTCATATCACTTCCCAAGTATCCTAAGAGATCAATACAATTATTATAACCCATTTCATAAAACCAAGTAACTGAAGTAGAAAGGGTAAGAAGTTGCCTAAATTTACACAGTTAAAAGTGCCACAGGGGCTGGGCGTGGTGCTCACACCTATAATCCCAGCAATTTGGGAGGCCGAGGCGGATCACCTGAGGTCAGGAGTTCAAGACCAGCCTGACTAACATGGAGAAACCCCGTCTCTACTAAAAATACAAAATTAGCCAGGCGTGATGGTGTGCGCTTGTAATCCCAGCTACTCAGGAGGCTGACGCAGGAGAATCGCTTGAACCCGGGAAGCAGAGGTTGCGATGAGCCGAGATCATGTCATTGCATTCCAGCCTGGGCAACAAGAGCAAAACTCTCTCTCAAAAAAAAAAAAAAGGTACCAGAGCTCAGATTCAAGCACAAGCATTTCTGATTTTGAAGTCTTTTTTTTTTCCATGAAATCTATGCTAAATTGCTGAATACTGTATTTTGGCCTTTCTGTTCTCTGTTTCTGAAGTGGCTAAATATACTATATTTTTGGATGTCACATATCTATTTTTCATGTTTTATCTTTTTTCTCATAACTTTTATATCATTATTGTAAAAACATAAAGAGATTCCAGGATTTTTTTTGAGCTTGTTTTTTGAGTCATTTATTTTTCTTTTTTCTTTCTTTCTTTTTTTTTTTTTTTTGAGACACAGTCTGGCTCTGTCACCCAGGCTGGAGTGCAGTGGCACCAAACGGCTCACTGTAACCTCTGCCTCCTGGCCTCAAGCCATCCTCCTCCTATCTCAGCCTCCTGAGTAGCTGGGACAACAGGCAATGTGCCCCATGCCTGGCTAATTTTTTTAACTTTTATTTCTTGTAAAGGTGACATTTCACTATGTTGCTCAGGCTGGTCTTGAACTCCTGAGCTCCAGTAATCAACCTGCCTCGGCCTCCCAATATGCTGGGATTACAGGCGTGAGCCACCACACCTGGCCTACTTATTAATTTTTCTATGATAACCAATCTGCTTTTTCCTGATTCTACTTGCATTAAAAATTTGGAATAAGGTCTTCTCTCTTTAAGGTCATTTTCCTATTCATGGAGTTCCTTCTCTATGGTTGCACCCTTTTGCTTTTGCAATGCCTTGAGCAATAAGGAAGTGAGCCTCAGCTGAGTACCATATGAAATAAACAAAGACTGTGCTGGGACAGTAGTTCTCTCCTGTAATCCCAGAGCTTTGCGAGGCCAAGGTGGGAGGATCACTTGAGGCCAGGAGTTTAAGACCAACCTCGATGACATAGGGAGACTCGCCATGCCCATCTTCACAATAAAAATAAAATAAAATACGAAAAGATTGTGTAGCCATGCCTTCTGTGAGAAGAGAAATCATCTTGTATACAAAAACAAACAAAAATAAACTAGCTACCTGCATGCCCAAAGGAAACCCTACGCAATATTCAGGACAAGGAAAAATTGGCCAGTTCCATTTTTACTTCACTGTGTTTTCTGTACTATTCACTGGCCCTCTTACTTTTTCCAGTCCTTGATTTCCAGTCTCCTTGTCTAAGACCAGAACACTACCCCACTCCTGCCCAAATTGTGAATTTCCTCTAAGATATGGAAAACCTGCCATCTCTGAAGGGCAGGGATTAGGAACGCTAGTAAGAATCAAAAGGGTTTGAATTCTGGGTATACACTCACGAGAATTGAAAGCAGGGTCTTAAGGAGGTATTTGTACACTCATGTTCATAGCAGCATTATTTGCAATAGTTAAAACATGGAAGAAACCCAAGTGTCCATTGATGAATGAAAGGATAAGCACAATGTGGTATAGCCTACAACAGAATATTACTTAGCCTTAAAAAGGAAGGAAATTCTGCAATATGCCACAATGTTGATGGACCTTGAGGACATTTTGCTAAGTGAAATAAGCCAGTCACAAAAAGATAAATATTATATGAATCTACTTTTTGAGGTACTTAAAGTAGTCAAAATCATAGAGACAGAAAGTAGAATGACATAATAAAAGTCATATATGACAGACCCACAGCTAGTATCACACTGAATGGAGGAAAATTGAAAGCATTTTTTCTGAGACCTAGAACACGACAAGGATGCCCACTTTCAATACTGTTATTCAACGCAGTATAGAAGTCCTGGTTAGGGCAATCAGACAAGAGGAAGAAATAAAGGATATCCAAATTGGAAAGGAAGAAGTCAAATTATCCTTGTTTACAAATGATTTGATATTATATTTGGAAAAACCTAAAGACTCCACCAGGAAAGCTATTAGAACCAACAACAAGAATTAGTAGCATTTTATATGCCAACAGTGAATAATCTGAAAAAGAAATTTATAGAGTAATACCAATACCATTTACAATAGCCACAAAAAACAATTATCTAGGAATTAACCAAAGAAGTGAAAAATCTCTATAATGGAAACTAAAAAACATTGATGAAAGGATTTGAAGAGGACACCAAAAATGGAAAGACATTCCGTGTTCATGGATTGAAAGAATCAATATTGTGTAAGTGTCCATACTACCCAAAGCAATCTACAGATTCAATGTTCAATGCAATCCTTATCAAAATACCAATGTCATTCTTTACAAAAATAGAAAAAAATCCTAAAATTTATATAGAACCACAAAAGATGCAGAATAGTCAAAGCTATCCTAAGCAAAAAGAACAAAACTGAAGGAATCATATTACCAGACTTTACATTGTACTACAGAGCAATAGTAACAAAAACAGCATGATACTGGTCTAAAAACAAACACATAGACCAATGGAACAGAATAGAGAATCCAGAAACAAATCCACACACCTACGGTGAACTAAGATTTTCAACAAGGGTACAAAGAAGATACAATGGGGAGAAGATAGTCTTTTTAATAAATGGTGCTGGGAAAAACGGGATATTTGTATGTGAAAGAGTGAAACTAGACTCCCATCTCTCACCACATACAAAAATCAAATCAAAATAGATTAAAGACTTAAATGTAAGACCTCAAACTATGAAATTACTGCAAGGAAACATTGGAGAAACTCTCCAGGAAACTGGTCTGGGCAAAAAATTCCTGAGTAATACTCCACAAGCACAGGCAACCAAAGCAAAAATGGACAAATGGGATCGTCAAGTTAGAAAGCCTCTACACACCGAAGGATGCGATCAAAGTGAAGAGACAACCCATGAAATGAGAGGAAATGTTTACAAACTACCCATCTGACAAGGGATTAATAACCAGAATATATAAAGAGCACAAACAATCTATATGAAAAATTCTAAGTATCCAATTAAAAAATGGGAAAAGATTTAAACAGACATTTCTCAAAATAAGACATATAAATAACAAGCAGGCATATGAAAAGATGCTCAACATCATTGGTCATCAAACAAATGCAAATCAAAACTACAACGAGATATCATCTCACCCCAGTTAAAATGGTTTATATCCAAAAGACAGGAGGTTGTGGAGAAAAGGAAATTCTCATACACAGTTGATGGGAATGTTAAATGATACAACCACTATGAAGAACAGTTTGAAGGTTCCTCAAAAATCTAAAAGTAGAGCTACCATATGATCTAGCAATCCCACTGCTGGGTATATAATCAAAAGAAAGGAAATCACTGTGTGAAAGAGATATCTGCAGTCCCATGTTTTTTTTGCAACACTGTTCACAATAGGTAAGATTTGGAAGCAACCTAATTGTCCATCAACAGACGAATGGATAAAGAAAATGTACCTATACACAATGGAGTACTATTCAGCTGTGAAAAAGAATGAGATCCTGTCACTCACAACAACATGGATAGAACTGGAGGTCATTATGCTAAGTGAAATAAGCTAGCACAGAAAGACAAACATTGCGTGTTCCCACTTACTTGTGGTATCCAAAAATCAAAACAATTGAACTCAGGGAGATAGAGAGTAGAAGTATGGTTACCAGAGGCTGGGAAAGGTAGTGGGGGTGGGGGTAGTTAATGGGCAAAAAAAGTATACTTACAAAGAATAAATAACACCTAGTATTTTATAGCACAACCAGGTGACTGTAGTAAATAATAACTTAATTGTAAATTTAAAAATAATTAAAAGAATATAATTGGATTGCTTGTAATGCAAAGGATAAATGCTTGAAGGGTGGATACACCATTTTCCATGATGAGATTATTATGCATTGAATGCCTGTACCAAACATCTCACATACCCCATAAATATATACACCTATTATGTAGCCACAAAAATTAAAAATTAAAAAAAAATTTAAAAAGTAGAATGGTGGTTGCCAGGGACTGGGGCCCTGGCAAAGTAAAGGTTGGGGCATGGCAGAAATGGGAGTTATCATTTAATGGGTATAGAGTTTCAGTTTTGCAAGATGAAAAGAGTTACAGAGATGGATGGTGGTGATGGTTGCACATTATGAATGTATTTAATACGACTCAACTGTACACTTAAAAACTATTAGGATGGTAACTTTTATGTTATGTATATTTTACTACAATAAAATAATTGAAAAAAAGGAGGCAAGGTGTGGTGGTTTAAGGCTGTAATTCCAGCACTTTCAGAGGCCGAGGCAGGCAGATTACCTGAGGTTGGGAGTTGGAGACCAGCCTGGCCAACATGGCGAAACCCTGTCTCTATTAAAAATACAAAAAATAGCTGAGTATGGTGGCGGGCGCCTGTAATCCCAGCTACTCAAGAGGCTGAGGCAGGAGAATAGCTTGAACTCATGAGGTGGAGTTTGCAGTGAACCAAGATCGTGCCACTGCACTCCAGTCTGGAAGACAGAGCAAGACTCTGTCTCAAAAAGAAAAAAAAAAAAAAAAATTGAAACAAGAGTCAGTAGGGGTTTGGCAGTGTGGGGAGAAGAAAACTTGAGCATTGCTCTAAGATTTAAGATCAGGGTTGAGAATGTAAGACTCTGAATCACCTTGAACTTGGAGCACCATATAATATCAAGAACAAGTACAGTTTCTCTTCTAAATGATCTCTTGTCCTATCTGGTTTACTCCTGCAGGAGGAGGGGGCTGCGGGTTCTCCCAGTTGAATTATGCTGTCCCATGTGGAGCTTTTTTTGGGTCTTCTATGGGGTCCCAGACAGAACAAAGGGAGGTTTTGCTTAATTGTCTCCTGGAGAAGTAGGCAGGGTGGCTCAGTAAAGGACTTTGACTAACTCTCACCAGTGTCCCTCTCCTCGCTGATTCAGATGTCTTTCCCATCAACCAAAATCCCCTGAGAGCCAATGCCATTGCCTCTGACTCCCCTCGCCTCCCTGTGTGTTTGTTTAGATTCTAAAAAGGGATTTACTGTAGCAGCCTCTGGACATGCATTCAAAAACACTCAAACCCCAAGGAGAAATTGTCCAAACTCACATTGCACCCAGCTTTACTGGGGGCCACTTTAGAAGCAGCCGAAGGTTAATGCAGTTGTTCTTTGCCAACCATGAGCTGCTCAGTCCTCAAATCACTTTCTGAATATTCAGTGAGACTGGCTCAGAGAAACATATGGGTAATGATTATACCAGGATAACTCCAGAAGAGCAGCTTCATCATCTCAGGGAAGTTAACCCACACTTCGACACTCTTCTATGTTGCTCACGCTGGACCTTTGGTTTTCCTTTCAGTCCCCTTCTCTGCCTGCCAAAATTTCACAACTCTTTCTCAGTATGAATTTTAGAAATCACCTGTTTTTGTAAAGCTTTTCCCTGTTTTCAGAATTCCTTCTCATCTGCATCTCAGCATCATGTACACATCTTTTATTCGTATTCAATAAATATGTAGTCTTCAGTTACTGTGTTCTGGTCTTTCGTCAGGCAATGGAGATACAGTGGTGAGACTATATATAAGGCTTTGTCAAAGAGCAGAATTTCAACAAATCGAGTTTTAAATCCAATTGGCTTTTATTAGTGACTCATGAATTGGGCAGCATCCCATCAATGAAATAGAAAGACGTTTTGCCAGGCATGACAGGGGGGTTGGCTTTTGTAAGGTAGCTTGAGCAGGAACAAGAAATCAGTATAGTGCAAAAAGTGGATTGATTAACATCAGGTTACTTAAAGTTACTTCCCTTGTAGGGTTAAAGCAGTGGGGACTTCCTTAGAGTGTAGCCTCAGGTTTACCGGGCCCCTTTGGATTGGTTGCAGTGAACATCCTGTTTTTGCAGAAAATTGGCCCCTTTGTAAGTTCATTTTGATTATGTGGTGCCTAGCATGACTGATTCCATTCTGGTTTGGTCTGGTCTGTTTGAACTCAGACTAAAACAATGGCCTGCCATGAATTTTAACAGCTTTAACTTTCATGGGGCTTATTTTTTGTTTCATATCACAGATCGAAAGAACTCAGATGGAGTTACTCTGTCTGAGATCAATACTCATCACATTATTCGTCTCCATCAAGTAGTCTCCCTTATCTGAGATTTCACTTTCTGTGATCTCAGTTACCTATAGTCAGTCAACTGCGGTCTGAAAATATTAAATGGAAAATTCTAGAAGGAAACAATTTATAAGTTTAAAATTGCATGCTGTTCTGGGTAGTGTGATGAAAGCTCTCGTTGTCCTGTTCTATCTTACTTGGAACATGAGCCATCCCTTTGTCCAGAGTATCCACACTCTATATGCTATCCACCCACTAGTCATCTACATGGTCTGCTCCAGACATTCAACCATAGACATCATCATGGCTCAGTGATTCAGGATCTCCTGAAGCAGGTGACCCTTCTTCTGACATATCTTCGGAAATCCAATAGGAGCCTAAAGCTGCGTCACAATACTTAACGTCATTCACATCACTTATTCTCATCAAGTAGGCATTGTATTATCTCACATTATTACAAGAAGGGTAAGTACAGTACAATAAGATATTTTGAGCCTGGGAATGGTGGCTTATGCCTGTAATCCCAGAACTTGGGAGGCTGAGGTGGGAGGATCACTTGAGCTCAGGAGTTCAAAACCAGCCTGGGCAACATAGTGTCTCTACTTGTCTTTACTAAAAATAATAAAATAATTTAGCTAGGCATAGTGACACATGCCTGTAGTCTCAGCTACTTGGGAGGCTGAGGTGGGAGGATCTCTTGAGCCAGGGAGTTCGAGGCTACAGTGAGCTATGGCTGTGATTGAATCACTATGCTCCAGGCGGGGCAACAGAGTGAGATCTTGTCTCAAAAAATAAACAAACAAACAAAAAGATATTTAGAGAGAGATTACATATTTATACAACTTTTATTATAATATATTATTATAATTGTTATATTTTATTATTATCATTATTGAGACAGGGTCTCTCTCTGTTGCCCAGGCTGGAGTGTAGGGGCACAATCTCAGTTCACCACAACCTCCACCTCCTGGGTTCAAGTGATTCTCCTGCCTCAGCCTCCCGGGTAGCTGGGATTATAGGTGCCTGCCACCACACCTGGCTAATTTTTGTATTTTTAGTAGAGATGGGGTTTCACCATGTTGGCCAGGCTGGTCTTGAACTCCCGACCTCAGGTGATCCACCCACTTCAGCCTCCCAAAGTGCTGGGATTACAGGCATGAGCCACTGTGCACGGCCCATGTTTATTTTAAATAATTTAAAAATGATTTAAAAAGAACAGAAAGGTAGTAATTTCTGTCTTCTATCCTGTAGGTAACCAGAACTAGTAATGAGGAGTAACACCTTTCTTTTATGCAGGGTTGATTGGTTTGCTTATTTGATCTGGTGTGGATTACAAAAATGGCATTATATACTTATTACTCTGCAACTTGCCCTTTTCCCTCTAAAAGAATTAGGTTAACTCTTTTGTTTATTCAACCATTCTCTCATTGGTGGACATTAAGGTTGCTTTCTGTTTTTAACAATGATACAATTACTATAGTGTGACTCTTTGAGAATATTCCTGGGCATATTGAGACTTTCACTAAAACAGATTTAGAAAGGTAGAGACTCTGGGTCAATGGATGTTTGCAGTTCTAGTTTTAATAGGTGTTTTCAGATTACTTTTCTAACAGACTGTAGCAATTCCTATTTCTCAACACTGTCAGCCAGAACTGGACATTATTCTTCTTTTGTTTCTAAAATTTGGCAAATAAAATGGGTGAAAAAAAGGCTGATTTAATTTGCCTTTCCTTGACTACTACAGATGTTGAGTATCTTATTCCATCTAGTGACAATTCGCAGATACCCTTATGTGAATTGCCTGCTATTCAGCTGTCTTTTTCTTTTCAACTGGCAAAAGCTCTTTGAATATTAGTAATTGTTAATATTTATGCATGCGTTTTGCAGAAGTTCTCTCCTCTCACCAGATGATCATGTCTTTTAAAAAAACCCTTTTTATTTAGAAATAATTAGAGGCTAATAGAATAGGAGATTGTGAAACTGGTACAGAGAGACCCAGGTGCCCTTAACCTAGCTTCCCTTAAGGGTAACGTATTAGTATATTCTTGCTTTGCTGTAAAGAAATCCCTGAGCCTGGGTAATTTATAAAGACAAAAGGTCAGGGTGTGGTGACTCACGCCTGTAATCCCAGCACTTTGGGAGGCTGAGGCGGGCGGATCACGAGGTCAGGAGTTTGAGACAAGCCTGACCAACATGGTGAAATCCTGTCTCTACTAAAAATACCAAAAATAGCCGGGCGTGGTGGTGTGTGCCTGTAATCCCAGCTACTCAGGAGGCTGAGGCAGGAGAATTGCTTGAACCTGGGAGGTGGAGGTTGTAGTGAGCTGAGATCACGCCACTGCACTCCAGCCTGGGTGACAGATTGAGGCTCTGCCTCAAAAAAAAAAAAAAAAGGAAAAAGAAAAAGAAAAGAGGTTTAATTAGCTCCGAGCTCTGCAGGCTATACAGGAAGCATGGTGCTGATATTTACTCAGCTTCTGGGGTGGCCTCGGGAAACTTACAATCATGGTGAAATGCAAAGGGGATGCAGGCACATCACATGGCCAGGGCAGAAGCAAGAGAAGGAGGCAGGAGGTGCCACACACTTTTAAATGACCAGTCTCATGAGAACTCACTCACTATCACAAGGACAGAACCAAGGCAGATGGTGCTAAACCATTCACGAGACACCTGCCCCATGAGCCAATCACCCTCCTAGGCCCCACCTCCAACACTGGGGATTACATTTCAGTATGAGATTTGGGTAAGGACACATATCCAAACTATACCAAGTAACACCTTACATAGCTCTAGGTCAATATTAGAACCTCGTTTGTCTTTTTATTTTTATTTATTTTTTTGAGACGGAGTCTTGCTGTGTTCTCCAGGATGGAGAGCAATGGCGATTCTCATGTGCAATCATAGTGCACTACAGTCTCAAACTTTTGAACTCCTGGGTTCAAGCAGATTTTCCTGCCTCAGCCTCCCATGTAGCTTGGACTATAGGCATGTACCACTGCACTTCACATTCATTTTTCTTTTGATGTAGTTTATGGTATTGTTTTGATTACAATATGTTATTGCAATTTTTTTTTTTTTTTGAGGTGGAGTCTCCCTCTGTCACCCAGGCTGGAGTGCAGTGGCGCAATCTTGGCTCACTACAACCTCTGTCTCCTGGGCTAAGGTGATTCTCCTGCCTCAGCCTCCCAAGTAGCTGGGATTACAAGTGTGCTCCACCCTGCCTGGCTAATTTTTGTATTTTTGGTAGAGATAGGGTTTCACCCTGTTGGCCAGACTGATCTTGAACTCCTGACCTCAAGTGATCCACCCATCTCGGCCTCCCACAGTGCTGGGATTACAGGTGTGAGCCACCTTGCCCAGCCTGCTATTGTACATTTTAATATCTGGTAAGGCAAGTCTCACCACTCCATAGTTTTTCCTTTTTTTTCCTTTTATTTTCCTTTTTCTTTTGTCTTTTTTTTTTTTGAGACAGAGTCTCGCTCTGTCATCCAGGCTGGAGTGCAGTGTCATGATCATGCCTCACGGCAGCCTTGACTGCCACAATTCCAGTGATCCTCCCACCTCAGCTTCCCCAGTAGCTGCGACCACAGGCGTCCACCACCACACCCAGCTAATTTTTGTATGCCTTATTTTCTTGACTGTTTTCAGCTACTTACTTTTGTTTTCATTTGAAATTTAAAAGCCATGGACATATCAGCCTGAGCAGAGTGAGAGAAAATTCACCTTTCTTCTGCCTTTTTGTTCTCTTTGGGCCTTCAACAGATTGGATGATGCCCATCCACATGGAAGAGGGTGGATCTTTTTCAGTCTACTGATTCAAATGTTAATTTCCTCCGGAAATACCCTCGCAGACACACCCAAAGGGGATTACACAAGGCTGTAAATACCAGAAAACAGGAAGCAGGACTCATCTTGGAGGGTGCCTGTCACACCAGAGAATACTATGTAGCAGCCCAAATTAGGTGGTTCTCCATATACTGACATGGAAAATCTTCAAGACATATTGTAAAGAAAAAAAAGAGACAAAATCATTTACGGGACCATTTATGTTAAAAAAAAAATTCATCCAAAAACAATTTCTGTATAGATATGCATAGAAAATATCTGGAACACTCCCAGCTGATTACCATGGTTAACTCTTGAATTTTTGATTATCTATATTGTTTGAATGTTTAAAAAATGATAATATATTCATATTTTCTGCAATTTAAAATAATTTTCAAAGAATAAATAAAACAGACTATTGTGACTGTGTAAGAGAGACGATGGTAGCCATAAATGACATGTCAGCAAAGGAGATGGAGAAAAATGAGATAGAAGGGCGAGGTGTTTAGGAGGTAAAAACCAAGAGATTTTTCAAGTGTCTGATAGACCTGGAGGAGTCTAGGAGGACTTTAGGGCTTTGAGCTTAGGTGACTGGGTGGAATTCTCATTCCATTAGTGTCGGGGCCAAGAGAAAGCTTCCCTCTTATTGCACCGGCAAGAAACAAATAATTATTATCCTCGGTAGACCCAGATTTTAGGCAGATAAGGGAATTTCAGCTTCCTCCTGTGTTTTGGAAGAGACGATGGGGTGGGGGTGGGGGAGACTTGAGACTTGAGACTTCCTCAGTTCAGTGTGTCAAAGTGCTGTATTTTGGGGTATTGGTTTCTGGACCCCAACATTAGAGAACACAGAAGGAAAAACAAATTTTGGAGGAGCTAAGAGGGAGAAGGGTAAATGTCCAAACTCTTAGCTTTTTTTTTTTTTTTTTTGAGACGGAGTTTCACTCTGTCGCCCAGGCTGGAGGGCAGTGGCAGGATCTTGGCTCACTGCAAGCTCCGCCTCCTGGGTTCAAGTGATTCTCCTGCCTCAGCCTCCTGAGTAGCTGGGATTATAGGCGCCCGCCACCACGACCAGCTAAGTTTTGTATTTTTGGTAGAGGTGGGGTTTCACCGTGTTGGCCAGGCTGGTCTCGAACTCCTGACTTAAGGTGATTCACCCGCCTCAGCCCCCCAAAGCGCAGGGATTACAGGCATGAGCCACAATGCCCAGCCCAAACTCTTAGCTCTTAACAACTCCCTCTGTTACTGAGTAATGGGCTTGCTGCCAGATGCACACAGAAGCCAATAAGACGGCACTGACTTTTGAGAAAAGTCAGGAAGGAGGCAGGAGGTGTAACTCAAATCTGTCTCCCCAGTTTGGAGTCTGGAAAAGTTTGAAAGCGGTGGGAGAGCAAGGGAAAGGATTGTAACTGAACTTAGTTCTGTGCCACTCATTGCTTGAAAGCTAAAATTTAAGAGACAAGCTTTTGGTGAAAAAGAAAATTAGCTTTATTTGAGAAGCCAGCAATGAAGTTGAGATTGGGAGGATGCTAATGAACTCATGTTCAAAGACCACCTCTCCCTGAGCTGTGTCTCTGGATCAGGGATTTTTTTAATTAGATGGAGTCTCACTGTGTCACCCAGGCTGGAGTCCAGTGGTGCCATCTCAGCTCACTGCAACCTCCGCCTCCTGGGTTCAAGTGATTCTGCTGCCTCAGCCTCCCAAGTAGCTGGGATTACAGGCACCCACCACCATGCCCAGCTAATTTTTGTATTTTTAGTATAGATGGGATTTTGCCATGTTGACCAGGCTGGTCTCAAACTCCTGACCTCAGGGGATCAGCCTGCCTCGTCCTCCTAAAGTGCGGGGATTACAGGCGTGAGCTACCACGCCGGCCTGGATCAGGGGTTTTTAAGGGAAATTAGCAGAGTGCATGGTGATTAAAACATTCTTATGAAATGTGTACAGTCTCAGGTGTGCAGTTGATCATTGCTTTCTTGGTCAATGTCTTGTGGCCTTCTGCCGGTGTCCTGAAGTTGTTCTTATCAGGCTGGTCAGCCAGTTCCCAGAGTTGTTGGTCAGCATATTATCTTTTATCTCTGCTTCTTTTTTATCTCAGATCCTGTTTTCCTGAGGCTGTTTTCAATGAACAATCTACAAACTCAGGCAAAATAATAATAATTATATTCACTGAAACAAGCTTTTCTCTAACATGGAGTCAGTACTGTTAAGAGTGTCAGGAATGTTGGCTTGGCAGAGTCTGATTGCAGGTCTTCAAATATGACCATTTACAGTAAGGTATGTTCAAGCAAATTTCAGCACGGGATTTTCCTGGCCAACAGACCCCTTCTGAGAAGGGCTCAGAGGAACCTTTTCTTCTGAAAGAGTTCCAGCATTCAGGTTCTGGTCCCAGGCTCTGGACATGTCTGTCTTCTTGGTTCTACAGGGAGGCATTGTTGGTTTTGGGTACGGTTAGAGGTCAATGCATTTTCTATTGCATGCCTGGGCTACATGACTTGAATTTTGGCTCTCTTATACCTAATCTGACAGTGAAAGTTCTGTTATCAACAGAGTAGGGCCAGTTTGGGATGGTTCTGTGGTTATATCTCCATGCTAAAGGCAAATAAAGCCGTTGATACCTGTTGAGATGAAGCAGGGGTCCCTCTTAGATGCCTGCAATCACTCCCCACCCTGCCTCCTGCCAAGCATGGAAATAAAGGAAAATCTTGAGTTCCATCAGGGGAAATTCCAAGTGCCCAGCTTGCCCTGAGAACGAAATAAACAACCTGATAGGCTGGGTGCGGTGGCTCACGCCTGTAATTACAGCACTTTGGGAGGCCAAGGTGGACAAATCACCTGAGATCGGGAGTTCAAGACCAACCTGACCAACATGGAGAAACCTTGTCCCTACTAAAAATACAAAATTAGCCAGGTGTGGTGGCACATGCCTATAATCCCAGCTACTTGGGAGGCTGAGGCATGAGAATTGCTTGAACCCAGGAGGCAGAGGTTGCGGTGCACTGAGATCATGCCATTGCACTCTGGCCTGGGCAGCAAGAGCAAAACTCCATCTCAAAACAAAAACAGAAACAAAAAACCAACCAACTTGAGAAGCAAGAAGCTAATAGTGTAGCTGCCTTTGCCAACATTATAACAGTGAGAAAATTATGACAGTGAAAGAGATATGACCTATCAATTCTATCTTGCCTTTCACCTCCAAACTGCCCTTGGTCATTCCTGGACATGGGTTAACTTTCGAGGAAATTTAGTTTATGGTGTAACCTCTAAGCAAGGATGGTAATGGCCCTTCCCCAAACTAAACCACCAAACTAATGAAAGTCCACAAAGTTAGGATTATGAGAGGGGCCCAAATTCTGCTAAGATGTCATAGTTAAATAGTAACCAGCTGTTCTGGAGTTCACAAGATTTGTAACTTCCCAGTTACTCTTGTAAATGACATTACTATTGTATTAGGTTGGTGCAAAAGTAATTGTGGTTTTTTGCCATGACTTTTAGTGAACCTTAGAACCTAAGATTGGCCTTTTGAGATGTCTTTTCAGAGTTTTGCATTTCTGACTACTGGCTGACTCCATTCAGACCTGCTATTCATGATTCCACTGGTCCTGTGACGCCAGCCCAGAAGCAGACTCAGCATAAGAGAACTATGATTGCATCCCCAACCAATCAGTAGCACCCATTCCCTAGCCCCCGCCTGCCAAACTATCTTAAAAAAAACCCTAGCCTCTGAATTTTTGGCGAGACTGATTTGAATGATAACTCCAGCTCTCCTACGTGGGCCAGTTGTGTGTCAATTAAACTCCTTTTTTATTTTTATTTTTTTCTGGAAAGTCATGGTCTCAGTGAATTGGTTTTGTCTGTGCAGCAGGCAGGAATAATTCATCAGGCGATTGCAATAGTGGCTTAAAACAATAGCAAGGAATTTAGAATCACAGGATGTTTGGTTTCACTAAATGTAACATCAACTCCTGAATTCCTGAATTGCTTTTCAAAAGCCCAGATCCTCACTGAATGGATCTGCTGGCACATAGACCTCAGAGAAGGGAGAAGCAAGGACTGAACTCTGATCATCATTCTTTATTCTAAAGTTCTTCCTGAGGGGCCTGGAGGAGGTCATGCCTATGAGCCAGAGCCAACATTCTCGTTTGCTGACTTCAAAATTTAAACCAAGCCTCTCTTCCTTAACCAATTACTAATCAGAAAATCTTTGAATCTGCCTATAACCTGTAAGCCAAGATATCTCACCCTTTTAGGCCAAACCGATGCATAACCTTCATGTATTGATTTATGATTTTGCCTATAGTTTCTGCTTTCCTGAAATGTACCCTTGCCTTTAAAAACCCTTACTTGGCTGGGCTCAGTGGCTCATGCCTATAATCCAAGCACTTTGGGAGGTCAAGGAAGGCGGATCACCTAAGGTCAGGAGTTCGAGATCAGCCTGGCCAACATGGTGAAACCTCATCTCTACTAAAAATACAAAATTAGCCATGCATGGTGGTGCATGCCTGTAATCCCAGCTACTCAGGAGGCTGAGGCAGGAGAATCATTTGAACCCAGGAGGCAGAAGTTGCAGTGAGCCGAGAGCGTGCCACTGCACTCCAGCCTGAGTAACAGAGCAAGACTCTGTCTCAAAAACAAAAACAAAAACAAAACCCTTAGTTGCAAGCCAGTAGGGAGGTCAGGACTTTGAGAGCTGCTTGATTCTTCTTGCTTGGTGCCCTGCAAATAAACATCCTCCTTTCTCCTGCTGCAAACCTCGGTGTGGATGTTACAGCACCAGGTGAGTGGACTCCAAGTTCAATTCCATAACACTGTTGGTCTTATATATAGGGAGGAGAATAAGAAAAAGCTGAGCAATGAACCTCCACCTAATTCTTGAATATCCTGCTTGATTAGCCTCACTCACTCCCTCTAGGTTCAGAAGAAAATGCCAGAGGAATTCTTTTCTTTTTTTTTTAGACAGAGTCTCGCTCTGTCGCCCAGGCTGGAGTGCAGTGGCACGATCTCAGCTAACTGCAACCTCTGCCTCCCAAGTTCAAGTGATTCTCCTGCCTCAGCCTCCCGAGTAGCTGGGATTGCAGGTGCACGCCCAGCTAATTATTTTGTATTTTTAGTAGAGATGGGGTTTCACCATGTTGCTCAGGCTGGTCTCCAACTCCTGAGCTCAGGTGATCCGCCTGCCTCGGCCTCCCAAAGTATTGGGATCACAGGCGTGAGCCAGTGTACCTGGCTGCCAGGGGAATTCTTTATTGCTGACCGCAGACTCCAACGTCACCCCTTGTTGAGTTAGCTGATGCTCATGTGAATGCAGAGCACATCACTTGCCTCAAGTTGGTGAAACCTATATAACCCACTTCAGGCCTCCCTCCTGTATACCCTACTCTGGATCCCCCTTGGTCCTCTACTTAGGAGAAGGCTTGGACCCGTTCCTACCCTGCCAGTGGACTGGGATTAGAGAGAACTACACCAAGATTGGGTCCCATAAGTAAGAATCCTAAGAGAACAGACAAACACCAAGAGAATGCTGCAGGAACTTCTTGCCTTTTTCTTCTTCGTGCAAAAACACCACCCCACAACACGCAGGAGCTGTACTACCCTGATGCACCTTGTGTACTACCTTGGTGCACAAAACTGTTCCTCTTAAGCTGTGTGTGTCTGTGTGTATGTGTGTGTCTGTGCCCTGGAGATGGGACTGGGTGAGGGTGCTGGTTGGTGGCACTTACAATATAAACATCCCCTCCATACTTTGTTCTCCTTTAAACTGAATTTGGTTTCACAATGAGGTTGTGGCCAACTAGCGACCGTGGTGTTGTAGCCATCATCAGGAAAGAAAATCCTGCCTGTGGCTTTAGTCACTGCAATTTAATCCCACTATTTTCATTGTTTGTGGACAATGAAACGTGATCACTGGTTTTAACGTGGAGCCTTTAATTTTTATTTTCTAAATTAAAAAATATTTGTTGATTCAGCAGATGAACTGTGACACACTCCTTAGCAGACTTCAACTTCTATGGCCATGGCCATTATCCTGAACATGGAGGCTTTAAGAATGTCTTGGCTGGATGCAGTGGCTCACACCTATAATCCCAGCACTTTGGGAGGCCATAGTTGGAGGTTTGCTTGAGCCTAGGAGCTCAAGATCAACCTAGGCAACACGGTGAGATCCCATCTCTACAAAAAATTTAAAAATTAGCTGGGCATGGTGGCAAGTGCCTGTGGTCTCAGCTACTGGAGAGGCTGAGGTGGAAAGATCACAGGAACCCAGGAGTTCAAGGCTGCAGTGAGCTATGACTGTACCACTGCACCCCAGCCTGGGTGACATAGTGAGACTCTTTTTTTTTTTTGAGACGGAGTTCGCTCTTGCTGCCCAGGCAACGGCGTGATCTTGGCTCACTGCAACCTCCGCCTCCTGGGTTCAAGCGATTCTTCTGCCTGAGCCTCCCCAGTAGCTGAGACTATAGGCATGCACCACCACGCCTGGCTAATTTTGTATTTTTAGTAGAGACGGGTTTCTCCATGTTGGTCAGGCTGGTCTCAAACTCCCGACCTCAGGTGATCCACCTGCTTCAGCCTCCCAAAGTGCTGGGATTACAGATGTGAGCCACTCAGCCCGGCTGAGACTCTGTCTTTAAAAAGAAAAAAAGAATGTTTCCTTGGCACTAGCCCCAAAACTGCTGAAAAGGTCAAAAAGTTGTGTATAAATTAACTCCAAGGCCACAGTCTTCCTGGACCTAGAGTCCTCCCTGAATTCATACCCATCTCAATGGTGCTCAGTTACGGTGTCCACTTAGGCCCTACAGAGAGGGTTTCATACAATAACCAAGGTTCAAACCACACAACACTTGTGACATACAATTCCCTAGACATGGCACCACTCACTTTTACACTATGAATTTCCTTAACCAGTTTCATCCTTTGTTCCTCCAGAGCAATTAAAGCTCCCTTTTTACTTTTGTATTTTAAATACAATGGGGGGTGGGGGTGAGGTGGGGGCAACCCTCCACTTGCGTTCTTTCTTCCATCTTCAGAGCAAGGATTCTCAGCCCAGACTGCACGTTAAAACCACCTAGGAGGCTGGGCGCAGTGGTTCATGCCTTTAATCCTAGCTCTTTGGGAGGCCAAGGAGGGTGGATCACCTGAGCTCGGGAGTTGGAGACCAGCCTGACCAACATGGAGAAGCCCCATCTCTACTAAAAACACAAAATTAGCTGGGTGTGGTGGTGCATGCCTGCGATCTCAGCTACTCGGGAGGCTGAGGCAGGAGAATCACTTGAACCCGGGAGGCAGAGGTTGCGGTGAGCCGAGATCGCACCATTGCACTCCAGCCTAGACAACAAGAGTGAAACTCTGTCTCAAAAAACAAACAAACAAACAAACAAGCAAACAAACCCCAAAAAACCAAAAAGGCCACCTGGGAGCTTGGGGAAAAAAAAAAAAAGTCACCAGGGTCTATTCCTAAAGATTCAGGTTTCATTGGCCTGGGGTCTCTTGGGTATGGAATAATTTTATTGAGTGTTCCTTCCACGTCACCTGTAGATTTTACTCTACAGGGATGATTATTGATGTTAAACCCACTCTTGGGGCCCCTAACTTCATGGCCATCACCTAGGCTTTAGAAACATCCCAATCTAGGTGAGAGGTGGGATGAAAAGAGCACGGATATTGAAGACTAATACCATTTGCCAACCCCCAGACCCACACCCTGGCTCCTCGCCTGCTTCGAGGTGAGCCTACCTCAGTCCTATATGTGAGTGAAACCTGAAGCCTCCCAGTGTGTGACTGAGTTCCTTCCCCATGCTGGGATCTGTCCAGTGGTGTGCCGGACTGGCTTATAGAGATGATTGCTAAATTCCCAGGGTTTTTGAAAGCTGACTATTAAACACAGCCATTATTAAAAATTAAATTATATAAACTTATAATTAACTAAATTATATTTTGAAAGGTAATAAATACTTGAATTGCTTCCTAATAATTTTGTTTTACTATTATCTATACTTTTTTTTTTTTAAGATGGAATTTTGCTTTTGTTGTCCAGACTGGAGTGCACTGGCACGATCTCAGCTCACCTCAACCTCTGCCTCCCGGGTTCCAGTGATTCTCTTGCCTCAGCCTCCCGAGTAGCTGGGATTACAGACATATGCCATCACGCCCAGCTAATTTTATATTTTTAGTAGAGACAGGGTTTCTCCATGTTGGTCAGGCTGGTCTTGAACTCTCAACCTCAGGTGATTCGCCTGCTCAGCCTCCCAAAATGTTGAGATTACAGGTGTGAGTCACCACGCCCAGCCTATATACTCTTGAAGTCCATAAATGCATACATATAAAGGTGTCTGTGTATCTCTCTATATAACATATATGCTATATTTAGTATATATCTACATACATGTTGTGGCATTACTATATAATGGGGTGCTACCGAGCATCTTTCCCAACTTGCAAGTCACCGTTCAGTGACAACACATTGGTGTAGCTTAAAATCAGCCACAGCTGAGTATTTACACCATGGTAATCAGCCAACACTTTCACTCTCAATCAAAATAAGGACTGATTTAATGTTTCCTTTTTATTCGATGTCTAGACTTTAGAAAGAGATAGAGAAAATTTTAATAATGCAGAAGAAATATCAACGTGTGTTGCGTCTGTAGTAGTTACATTGTGAATGGCACAAAGCATTGTCACATCATGATTGAATTGTAACCGCATTAGCTATAGATAAAAGAGTTCAGCAAAATTCAACAAAAGCATTCTGTAAGAATTCACTGGCTACATGTAATTTAAGATGAAGAGCATTTTTATGCTTCATAATTTTTTTTAAGTGTGTGATACACATTCTTCTCTTTCCTTTCTTTCATTTTTTTTTTTTTGAGACAGGGTCTTGCTCTGTTGCCCAGGCTGGCATGCAGTGGCACCATCACGGCTCACTGAAGACTCCAACTCCTGGCTCAAGGGATCCTTCCACCTCAGCCTCCCAAGTAGCTGGGACTACAGGCATGCATCACGACACCTGGCCAATTTTAAATTTTTGGTAGAGATGGGGTCCCTCTATGTTTCCCAGGCTTATCTCAAACTCCTGGCCTCAAGTAATCTTCCTGTTTCAGCCTCCCACAGTTCTGTGATTACAGGCATGAGCCACTGTGCCTGCCTTGCTACACATTCTTGACATCAGTACAGTTTGTAATAAACATACATATGTAACTGCATGCATGCTTTTTTCCCCCTCGGAGACACTTGTTAAACATTTTCTAGCACCACTGACTCTGGCTGCCCAAGCAGGCTTTGGCCAAAGGAGTGCTGCTGAGTAATGCCACCTCAACTTCCTGTCAAGCTGAGATTCCCACTTTGCCAAGGTCCTCTCCTGTGGCAGGAACTATGCTCTTTCACCTGGGACTTTGCCCTGAAGTGTAGTTATTAATAGTTTGTTATAGAGAGACATCCTCCCAGGAGCTGGCCACCCACATTCCTGCCTCCCGTGCACACTCATTTCTCTGTGCCAAATCACCCAATGTGAGATGCGTCTTGGTGCAGGAAAGAAACCAGTAATGATGGCTGGCATCCTGCACCCCTGAGTCCTCAGCCTCCTGCTCTCTGTTGGATGCCAAGAGAATTGCATCAGAGGGATGTTCACTCCAAGCAAAGCATTCTCTAAGAAATGTTTAATTACGTGGGGCCTCCAACGATCTCCTTTAGAACCATCCAGTCAACGTGTACGTTAGTGGACCTTACCCAGGGAGTCTGCAATTTTAACTGCCTCATTCATTCACTCATTGAGTGCCTGCTGTTTGTCAGGCACTGTTCTAGGTTCTGGATGTACCAGAGAACAAAACAGACAATGATCCCTGATATGGTTTGGATCTGTGTCCCTGTCCAAATCTCGTGTCAAATTATAATCCCCAGTGTTGGAAGTGGGGCCTGGTGGAAACTGATGGATCATCATTACCACCCCGCTTTGGCATTGTTGTGGCAAATAGTGAGTGATTAAGTTATCATGAGATCTGGTTGTTTAAAAGTGTGTAGCACCTCCCTCCTCTCTCCTCTTTCTCCTGCTCCAGTCATACCAGACATGCCTGCTTCCCCTTTGCCTTCTGCCATGATTGAAAGCTTCCTGCTGGGCATGGAGGCTCACGCCTGTAATCCCAGCACTTTGGGAGGCCAAGGCAGGCGGATCACGAGGTCAGGAGATCGAGACCAGCCTGGCTAACATGGTGAAACCTCGTCTCTACCAAAAATACAAAAAATTAGCCAGGCGTGCTGGTGGGCGCCTATAGTCCCAGCTCCTCGGGAGCCTGTAGTCCCAGCTACTCACGAGGCTGAGGCAAGAGAATGGCGTGAACCCAGGAGGCAGGGCTTGCAGTGAGCCGAGATTGCGCCACTGCACTCCAGTCTGGGCGAAAGAGCGAGACTCTGTCTCAAAACAAAAAAAATAAAAGAAAGTTTCCTGAGTCTTCCCCAGA
This sequence comes from Trachypithecus francoisi, assembly GCF_009764315.1. NCBI lineage: Eukaryota > Metazoa > Chordata > Mammalia > Primates > Cercopithecidae > Trachypithecus > Trachypithecus francoisi. The sequence goes on from NW_022681455.1 coordinate 74,493,882, forward strand.
AGCCGCTATGCTTCCTATGCAGGCTGCAGAACTGTGAGCCACTGAAATCTCTTTCCTAAATTACCCACTCTCAGGTAGTTCTTCACAGCAGTGTGAGAATGGTCTAATACAATCTCTGGTTGCATGGAGATTATAATTAATGATGGCCAGGCGCAATGGCTCATGCCTGTGATCCTAGCACTTTGGGAGGCCAAGGTGGGAAAATCATCTGAGATCAGGAGTTTGAGACCAGCCTGGCCAACATGCTGAAACTCTGTCTCTGCTAAAAATAGCCATGTCTGGGCTGGGAGTGGTGGTTCACGCCTGTAATCCCAGCACTTTGGGAGGCCAAGGCGGGCGGATCATGAGGTCAGGAGAGGGAGACCATTCTGGCTAACATGGTGAAACCCTGTCTCTACTTAAAAAAAAAAAAAAAAAAATTAGCTGGGCATGGTGGTGGGCGCCTATAGTCCCAGCTACTTGGGAGGCTGAGGCAGGAGAATGGCGTGAACCCAAGAGGTGGAGCTTGCAGTGAGCCAAGATGGTGCCACTGCACTCCAGCCTGGGTGACAGAGTAAGATGCCATCTCAAAAAAAAAAAAAAAAAAAAAAAAAGCCCTGCCTGGTGGCATGGAGCTGCAATCCCAGCTACTCAGGAGGCTGAGGCACAAGAATTGCTTAAATCCGGGAGGCTGAGGTTGCAAGGAGCCAAGATTATAGCCAGTGAGGAAATGCCTAATGGACAAAATATTTAAGCAAAACATATAGTATATTAACTAATAATAAGCACTAGGCAGAAAAATAAAGCTGGAAATGGGGAAAAGAGGTATGAAGATGACATTTGAGCATTTATGTAAAGACCTGAAGGAAGTCTTTAGAGAGAGTGACTTAGAGTCAGCCATGCTGAACACTGCGAGGAAAAGTGCTCCTGGCAGAGGGAACAGCAAACACAGCAGCCCTGATCTGGGAAGAGAAGGAAGCCAGTATGGCTGAAGAATCCTCAGAAGATTCTTTTGCACACAAAAATCAAGAACGCAGGCCAGGTAATCCCTGTAATCCCATTAGTTTGGGAGGCCAAGACTGGGCAGATCATGAGTTCAGGAGGTCGAGACCTGCCTGGCCAAGAGACCAGGCTGGCCAATATGGTGAAATCCCGTCTCTACTAAAAATACAAAAATTAGCTGGGCTTGGTGGTGGGCACGTGTAATCTCAGCTACTAGGGAGGATGAGGCGGGAGAATTGCTTGAACCCGGGAGGCAGAGGTTGCAGTGAGCCAAAGATCGCACCATTGTACTCTAGCCTGGGCCACAGAGCAAGGTTCTGACTCAAAAAAAAAAAAAAAAAAAAATTGAGACCTCCAGGTGGGCAAATGCCACTAACTTTTTCGTGTAAAATCTGTTATCCTCTGCACACTGATGCTTCCAGGCCTTTCTGGATCCTGGAACCAGGTTCATCCATGTCTTTCAGTAAGTGTTTATTGAGCTCTTATGAAGTGTCCATGATATTGAGATGGGATTGTTTCCTTGACCTTGACCCCCTTTGTGGGCAGGAACTGGAGGGGCTCGTTTCACTCAGCCTGCAGTCCATGGATGGCCAAGTGTTAACAGCTCAGTGAAGAGTCAGGGTGATAGCCTCCAGCACCTGCTCTGCTTGGCACCCAAGTTGTTCAGTGTCCGGGAAGAATCAGGTCACATGAACTATTTGAAGGGTAGTGTATGCAGAGGATTTTATTGGGCAATTAAAATGGCTCTCAGTAGAAAGGGGATGGTGTGAGAAGAAAATCTTTCCCTGGAACTGCACTGGCTGAAGTTAGCTGAGTCTATCCATAGCCTCCGACACTCAGCCACATGTATCCCTGACATTCAGCAGCTTGCATCCCTGACCACTTGCATTGGTTGCCTTCTGTTGCTCTGCCAATTGAAGCCTTTTTATGGGCACAGGATAGGGGCATGGCAGGCCAAAAAGGCAATCATTTGAGCAAAAAAAATGGAGTGAGCTGTTTTCACTTAGGGCCAAGTTTCCAGGCTCAAGGGTGGGGTTTAGCCAGGAGCCGTTCTGTGTCAATGTGATGAGGCTGAAAGTTTTTGACTTGTGACCATGTTCCTGCTGCTTTGCCTGTCAGTCCAAGATCCTCTGACTCCTACTGGGTTTCATTCTTCGGTTCTTTGAATGTTGAGTTGTGAGTCGACCACCACCTCCAAAACTTACTTTAGCTACCCTTATTCTCTGCTTATGGCCACAGGATAGCTTTATGTTTCATGGTGAGTAGGTCTGTACAAACCTACCCATGAAAGCTGAGGAAGCTGAAAGGCCAAAGAAAGAGGAGACAAATCTAGTTTCTGAGAAATAAACATTTAATAGGGACTTTTTACGAACAGGAGCCATGTCATGGAAGGCTGTGAAATGAGTTGGTGGATCCCGGACCATTACACCCAGACCCAGCACTTATATACCACTGGGAATTTGCTAAAAGGCAGGATTTATGGCAAGCATGTGTTTATCATAATATCAAGGTTGTTTTGACCTAAGGGCAGGGTTTACTGTAAGTACATGCTAACAGTAGATAAAGAGATCTTAGGGCTGATATGGTTTGGATATGTGTCCCCTCCAAATCTCATGTTGAAATGTGACCTCCAATGTTGGAGATGGTCCTGGTGGGAGGTGTTGAGATTATGGAGGTGGATTCCTCATAAATGGTTTGGTGTTGGCCTTGGTAATGAGTGAGTTTTTGCTCTATTAGTTCATGTAAGAGCTGTTTGTTTAAAGAAGGCTCTTTAAAAAGGCTCTCCTCTCTCTCTTAATTCCTCCCTCACCACATTACAAGCCTGCTTCCCCTTTACTTTCCGCCATAATTGTAAGCTTCTTGAGACCCTCGCCAGAAGCAGATGCTAATACCATGCTTCCTATACAGCCCGCAGAAATGTGAGCCAAAATAAATCTCTTTTCTTTATAAATACCCAGCCTCAGGTATTCCTTTATAGCAATGCAAAGCAGACTAATACAGGAGCATTCCCAGAGGTGGGGCTAATCACAAGTCAACGTGGCAAATTAACATCCAAGGTGGAGTTACTTTAGACTGCATACTTTAGTTCCAAAACAGGGGTCCAGCTCCTGGAACCTCTGTCCCAGTCGGAGGCCCAAATCCCACCTTGGTCTGCCAGGGCCTTATGGAGATTGAGTTTAACCTTAGATATATTGAGTTTGAGACCTCTTGGGAGGTCTCCTAACACACAGAAGGATGTATACAGCAGGTCATTAAGTTGATGGAGAGCGGGATGGAAAGACTGATTGAAATCACCATTAGCATTTGTTGAAATGCTTTCCGTCGGCTGGGCTGATGATTCTTAACCCTGGCTGCATATTAATACTGCCTGGAGAGCTTTTAAAAATACCAATTTAAGGCCGGGCGCGGTGGCTCAAGCCTGTAATCCCAGCACTTTGGGAGGCCGAGACGGGCGGATCACGACGTCAGGAGATCGAGACCATCCTGGCGAACACGGTGAAACCCCGTCTCTACTAAAAAATAAAAAAAAAAATAAAAAAAATACCAATTTAAGGGCCCCACTGCAGACCAATTGATGCAAATCTCCAGGAGTGAGGCCCAGGCATTAATGTGTTTTAAAATCTCCCCACGATTCTAATAAGGAGGTCGGGTGGAGAGCCACTGTGATCAGCAGTGGTTTATATTGGCGATTCCTAACCTTGGCTGCAACCTTGGGTTGCCAATTGGGTTTCCAATCCTACTGGAATCACCTAGGGAACTTTAAGAAGTATTGCCCTCTAGTTCCCATCCACAGAGATCTGGACGTATTTATTCTGGGTGGAGCTGAGCCCGGGGATGGATGTAACCAAAGTAGAGAACCTCCAAGCTAGGTGCTGAACATCTAGGAGATGACAAAGATGTACTAGAAATCATCCTCACCACTCAAGAATTTCACTACATCATGGAAGCCACTATTAAAAAAGTTAACTTGGCCATCTTCTCTCTTGTGCCTTGTCCTAGCTCTGAAAGCTCAAACTCTTATGGCCTATTTTGATGACATCCTCTGTCCTGCTGACTCTTCTACCAAACTCATCCCAATACAGCTGTTTGACCTGTTTGTCCTTCCTGTCCATCAGTCTTTCCCAAGTGATTTCCTTCCTAACTGAATTCCATAGACAATCGCTCCCATGACACCCTCACTAGTCTCCCAAATCTTTTGTCTCCTTGGCTTTCTGTCCCTCTAACCCACACTCCCCTTATTATCCTCCTTGTTATCCTTATTCAGTTGCCCAATCCTATGGATCCCCCCCACCTTCTAAATATTGCTTGGATGTGTCCGTTTCTCTCCATTCCCACCACCACTTTTCTATTTCAGGCCACCACCATGAACTTAGATGCCTACTGCAATCTCCCAAATGGCTTATCTCAATCTGGCCATGCCCCCTCTAGTCTGTTTGCTGCAACTAGAGTGACCCACTTAATATGCAATTATTAAAATTTGCTTTTCGAAAGTGACACGCAACAATATTCACTCTTCTGGTTGTACAAGTCTATGAATTTTGACAAATGCATCTAGTCATGAAACCATGACCAAAATCAGGATACAGAGCCATTCATCACCCCCTCACCCCAACCAAATTCAATCACACCATCAGGTTTTCATCAGCTCTTATTCCCACTCATAATTCCTGGCAACCACTGATGTATTTTCTGTCCCTATTGGTTTGCCTTTTCCAGATTGTCCTATAAATGGAATCATATACAGTATGTAGACTCTCTGGCTTCTTGCACTTAGCATATTGAATTGGTATTCATTCAAGTTATTTTGTGTATCAGTCATTTGATCCTTCTTGCTGCTGATTAGTATTCCATTGTGTGGATAATCCACAGCTTATTTAGCTATTTTTGCCAGTTGAAGGACATTTGGGTCATTTCTAGTTTTTGGTTACTATAAACAGATCTACTACAAATATTTGTGTACAGGTTTTTGTTTGAACACACATTTTCATTCCCCTTCGGTAAATATATAGCAGTGGGATTGTTGGGTCATGTGATAAGTGTATGTTTAACTTTATAAAGAACTGCCAAATTGTTTTGCAAAATGGTGCTTCTATTTTGCATCTCTACCAGCAGCGTATGAGAGTTCCAGTTGCTCCACATCCTTGCCAAAACTCACTATCGTCTGCGTTTATAATTCTAGATATTCCAATGGGTGTACAGTAGTATCCTATTTGCATAAATTACACATTTGGTCACACTCCTTCCCTGCATACAACTGTCTGCAATTCCCTGTTGCTTTTAGGGTTGAGCCCTAATTGTTTAGCATGACTTGGAAGAGCCACTTGCTGGGTGAATTACCGCTTGTCTCTCAAGCCCAGGTGTTGCCATCCTGTGCCCCTTTTGCATTCCATGCAATGGTCACATTAAAGTACTTTCAGCTCCCGAGTCCCCTCTGCTTCCCTCAATTTCACATTTCTCTGTATGCTGTTACCTCTGCCTAGAACATTCTCCTCTCTTCTTTCCTCTGGTCAATTCCTATTCATTCTCCCACACACCTTAGAGGTCAGTTACTCCAGATCTCCCTGGTCACCTCTTCCCACTCCCAGTCTCAGCCCTAACTTTCATGGAATACTCTTCTTTGCCCTCCTACGCAGTTTCTCCACCAATAACCTGATGCACACTCTTCTGACTGTTTCCGACTGTGGTAGATTTCAAAATCAGCCATGATACTTTGCAGCTGTTACTATCAAGAGATGGAGGTTTTTCTCTGCTCTCTTGAATGATTATGCCCATTTTATAGACAAAGAAACTGAGCCCTAGGTCATGTTGCTTGCTGATATTGATGTGTTCAAACTCGGGAGTTCTGGCTCTAGATCCTAAGCTCTTCCCACCAGGCTGCTGAAATTTGGCTTCCATGGATATGCCCATCTGTACCCTTGCTTGCCCTGGCCTCCCTTCTGACTGGAAATGTCACCTCCCTTCATTAGGGGCACCCCTGCTCCCATTCCAATAATACTGTTTTAATGGGGATTGCCAACCACAACATGCCCTGTTTCTTTGGCTACAGGGCATATGACCTGAGCTAAGAAAATCAGAGCTTTCCTGGGGACTTTCTGGATTAGAACTATGGGAGGAGATATGAGCTTGGCCACCATTTGTTGCCATGCTTGCAGCTTCATGGAGAAAGCAGGTCTGAGAAAAAGAAAAGTATCACCCAGCAGGGAGTGGCATGTGTTGAGGAGAAGCGGGAGGGATGGAGGTGTCTTTTACTACATAGGAGCACCTGGGTTCCTGGTTTTATTGTCCCTAAAAACCATCCTGCATCCTGGCTTCCCAAAGTTTAGTTACCTTGGTCAGTAAATTCCCCACTTTGCCTCTGATAGTTGAAACTAGGCCACCTGCAACACTTGAAAGAACTTTCATAATACACAAGCCTTGGGGGAATTAATCGAGGGGTAATGATGAAAGCATTAGGTAAAGCCAGCCCCTTTGAACAGCTCAGGGGTTGAGCTGGAGAATGCGTCTGTTGATGACTCAGGTGAAGGTGTGGCCTGGGACTCTGGCTCTCCATATGAAGTGAAGGCTGTCAACCAAAAATTCAACTTCAATTACAAAGGCATTTAGGACTTAGGGGAGAAATGAAAATGTATGCTTCTGTAGCAGAGGGAAAAAAAAGTGTCTAACAGGTTGTGAATAATTCAGATTTAATTACTAGGAAAAATGCCTTCCTTTTCTTTTTTCTTTTTATTCTTTCCCCTGCCTGACGCTTAGGCAGCAGGTTTAGTAGATATTTTTGTTCCAGAAATTCTACTTGAGAAATAGTGAGCCAAGTCTTCAGTTTTCTTCTGGTCGGGTGTGAAGACCAGGGTGTTTTGGATGTGGGCAGGAAGGAGAAGCAGGTATTCCTCAGCTCTTTCTGCTAAAGACTGTCAGGTATGGTACCCATCGTGGGAGGGTCCTTCTCTAATGCCTAGAGCCTCTGAGCTTGTGACCTATAAACTGGAAGGCACAGGCGCGAAATGCTCCCAACCATGCAGATGGGTGCCATTATAATTTTGTGGTATTATATCTCAGACAGACTCATCACCGCTTAGCAATCCTATTACACACCCACTGCCATCGATTTCAAACCTCATTACTCATTTCAAGCCCTTTAGTACTCAGTTTAGTACCCCACTCTCTCTCCTCTCCAGGAGATGAATTTTTCTTTAAATAACAGCTTTATTGAGATATAATTCATATACCATAAACCTACCCCCTTTAACGTGTACCATTAAATGATTAGATGATTTTTACTATATTGGCAAAGCTGTACAACCATCACCATGATCTAATTTTAGAACATTTTTATCACTCCCCAAAGAAGCTCCATACTAGTTAGCAATTACTCCTCATTTCCCCCTCTCCACAACTCCTGGCAAGCCTGAATCTACTTTTTCTACTTACTGTCTCAAAATAGGATTTGCCTATCCTGGACATTTCCTATAAATAGAATCATACAATATGTGGTCTTTGGGTGTGGCTTCTCTCACTTAGCATGATATTTTCAAGGCTCATTCATGTTGTAGCAGAAACCGGTACTTTATTTCTTTTTATGGTAGAATAATATTCCATTGTATGGCTATGTCTTTGATTTTTCCATTCATCAACTGATGGACAATCGGGTTGTTTCCAATTCTGGGCTATTATGAATAATGCTGCTATGCACATTTTGTACAAGTTTTGGTGTGGGCATACTTTCCAGTCCTGTTGGGTATATCTATAAGAGTGCAACTCCTAGGTCATGTGGTAACTCAAAATGATAACTGAGTTGCCATTAAATTGCTAGATCATATGGTAACTTTTTGAGAAGCACCATTTTATGCTCCTCCTGGCAATGTGTAGGGGTTCCAATTTCTTCACATTTTTGCTAATACTTGTAATTGTCTGTCTTTCATATTTTTGCCATTCTCATGAGTGTGAAGTGGTATCTCATTGTCGTTTTGATTTGCATTTCCCTAATGACTAATGGTGTTGAATATCTTTTCATATGCTTATAAGCCATTTATATGTCTTTGGAGAAATTCTTTTCAAATCTCTTGCTCATTTTAAAATTAGGTTGTCATTTTATTATCGAGTTGCAGTAGTGTTACAGCTCTTTTAGAATTTGTCTAGCAGGTTTTCTGATTTTTACCCGGAACCCTTCCCCAGCAAAGAAAATGGAAAAAGAAAAAAAAAAAATGCATTAGTTCTTTATACAGTCTAGATACAAGGCCCTTATCAGATATTTGATTTTCAAATACCGTCTCCCATTCTGTGAGTTGTCTTTTCACTCTCTTGACGGTGTCATTTGAAGCATAATTTTTTTGTTGTTGTTTTGATAATGTCCCATTTATCTATGTATTTTTTCTTTTCATTTGTGCTTTTGGTGTCATACCTAAGAAACCGCTGCTTAACTCAAGGTCATAAAGATGTACTCCTGAATTTCCTTTTAGCAGTTTTATAGTTTTAGCTCTTACATTTAGATATGATTCATTTTGAGGTTATTTTTGTTTATGATGTGAGGTAGGGGTCTGACTTTATTCTTTTGCATAGGGATATCCAGTTGTCCCAGCACCATTTGTTGAAAGACTATTTTTTCCTAATTGAATTGTTTTGGCATTCTTGTTGAAAATCAATTCACTGTAATTATCTGACCTCTCAATACTATTCCATTGATCTATGTGTTTATCCTTATGCCAATACCACGCTATCTTCACACTGTTACTCTGTGTTTGAAACTCTAGGTTAGAAATGGGGAATGATGCATTATTCAGCTCTGTTCTTTTTCAATATTGTTTTGGCTATTCTGGATTTGTTGGATTTCTGTATGAATTTCAGAGCCAGCTTATCAATTCTGCAAAAAATGCTGTGGGGATTTTGATAGGGATTGTGCTGAATCTATAAACCAATATAAGGAATACTGCCATCTTAACAATATTAAACTTCCTGATCTATGAATACAGGATGCCTTTCCATTTATTTAAGTCTTCTTTAAGTCTTTCAATAATGTTTTGCAGTAGTCAGTGAACAAGTCTTGCACTTCTCTTATTGATTTTATTCCTAAATACTTAATTTTTTAAATCTTATTGTAAGTGTAATTGTTTTCTTAATTTCATTTTTGGATTGATCATTGCTACTGTATAAAATATTTTTGTATATTGTTCTTACATTCTGCAAGCTTGCTGAATTTATTAGTTCTACTAGTTTTTTTGTGTGTGTATTCCTTAGAATTTTCTATATACCACTGGGTATGGTGACTCATGCCTGTAATCCCAGCAGTTTGGGAGGCCGAGGTGGGTGGACAATTTGAGGTCAGGAGTTCAAGACCAGCCTGACCAACATGGTGAAATCCCATCTCTACTAATTACAAAAAAAATTAGCCAGGTGTGGTGGTACATCCCTGTAATCCCAGCTACTTGGGAGGGTGAGGCAGGAGAATCCCTTGAACCCAGGAGACGGAGGTTGCAGTGAGCTGAGATTGTGCACTCCAGCCTGGACAACAGAGTAAAACTCCATCTCAAAAAAAAAAAAAAAGAATTTTCTATATATGAGATTAAGTCATCTGCAAATAAAGATCATTTTACTTCTTCCTTTCCAATCTGAATGCCTTTTATATATATTTTTTTTCTTGCCTAATTTTCCTAGCAGAGGAACTTTCGAATGTTTTCATATAGTGGTCATAAGATATAGCATGGGCTTTGGAATCAGTCAAAGCTGGTCATAAATTCTGGCTCCACCACTTCACTCACTTTGAACTTTGATATTCACCTATAAAAATGAAAAACACAACTTGTAGAATTTTTAAAAACATTTAAAAAACCAATGTATAATTTACACAGAATCAAATGTACAGACCTTAAATGTTCAGTTTGATGAGTTTTGACTATTGTATACATCTGTGTAATAACCATTCCAAAATAAGATGTGAAGCATCTCCATCATCCCATGCCCCTTTCTGTTCAATCTAATTCTTCTATCACCGTAGATTCAATTAGCCTAGGCTCAGCCTAGCCTGTGTAAGTGCTGTCATACAATATGTTCCCTTTTGTGACCAACTTCTTTTGTTAAACAATGTTTTTGAGGTTCATTCATCCTGTTTTAGGTGTCAGTGGTTTATTATTTTGTATTGCTGAATAGAACAGGTTGAGCATCCCTAATCCAAAAATCCAAAATCTGAAATACTCTAAGATACAAAACTGTTTGAGTGTCAACATGATGATCAAAGGAATTACTCGTTGAAACATTTTGGATTGGGGGTTTTTGAATTAGGAATGCTGAGCCAGTAAGTATAATTTGAGTCTGAAAAAATTCAAAATCCAAAACGCTTCTGGCCTGAAGCATTTTGGATAAGGAATATTTAACTTGTATTCCATTGTGTGAATGTACTACTATTTGTTTATCCATCTTCCTCTTGATGGACACTTGGATTGTTTCCAGTTTGGGACTATTGTGAATACGGTTGCTATGAACATTTGTGCAGAGGTCTTTTTGCAGATGTGTATTTTCATTTGATGTAGATAAAATACCTAGGCATGAAATTGCTGAGCCATATAGTAGCTACGCACCTGGTGTGTGTATCAGTGCCCTGGCTTGAATATTTGTTCCACCAAAGCTCATGCTGACATTTGATCCTCAGTGTGGCAGCGTTGGGAGGTAGGGAGTCCAATGGGAGGTGTTTGGATCATGAGGGCGGATCCTTTATGAAGAGATTAATGCCCCGCCTTGGGAGCAAGTGAGTTCTCACTCTGTTGGTTCCCATGAGAGCTTGTTTTGTTTTTGTTTCTGTTTTTGTTTAGTTTAGTTTTGTTTTAGACAAGTTCTGGCTCTGTTGCCCAGGCTGGAGTGCAGTGGCACAATCTTGGCTCACTGCAGCCTCCACCTCCTGGCCTCAGGTGTTTTTTTTTTTTTTTTTTTTTTTTTTTTTTGTAGAGATCGGGTCTCACTAAGTTGCCCAAGAAGGTCTCAAACTCTTGGACTCAAGTGATCCTGCCATCTTGGCCTTCCAAAGTGCTGAGATTACAGGAGTGAGCCCTGTATCTGGCCAAGCACAGTTGTTAAAAATAGCCTGGTGCCTCCCCTCTCTCTCTTGCTTCCTCTCTCACCATGTGATCAGCATACACTGCTCCCCTTCACCTTCCACTAGGAGTGGAAACAGCCTGAAGACCTCATCAGATGCAGATGCCCAATCATGAACCTTTTCCCAGACATCAGAATTGTGTGCCAAATAGACCTTTAAAAAAAATAAATTACCCAGCCTCAAGTATTCCCATCTAGCAGCACAAAATGAACTAACACAATCAGTAAGGATTAAATTTGTTTTAAATTACAACAAACTATTTCAGATCCAAAACCATTTTCAAGGCATGTGATCTATGTGACTTGCACTCTTCCCAGCTGTCCTCCCTCCCCCAGAATCTGTTTCCTCATTCACCTGCACCTTCCTGCACTTTGCACTCCCACCAGCACCCCCGCAGCATCTCTGTTCAAGTCTCTGCCTCCCAAGCAACCCAGCAACTTGCCACATAGTCTTCCCTTTAATGGGCCTTAATAAAAACCCTTAACCAAGCCTGTCATCACTGTCAGTAGGAGGTGAGTAAGCAATTAGCTTTCCTTACTTAATGGACCAGTATTTCTCTTGGGACATCAGTACCAATTAAGAAATGGAAATACAATTTTAATCTTGTTTCCTCATGAACATAGTACCTGTGTGGTTGAACACTCGCTTTCCAGGGCACCACGCAGGTGAATCTGAAAACACCTTTATCTAGAGGGCACTGCACAGTGACATAGAGGCAATCCTAAGTCAGGCTTTAGAAATTGTTTTCTGTTTGTTTAAAAAAAAAAAGACTGGGTGCAGTGGCTCCCAGCATTTTGGGAGGCCAAAATGGGTGGATCACTTGAGGCCAGGAGTTCGAGGCCAGGAGTTCGAGACCAGCCTGGCCAACATGGTCAAACCCATCTCTCAAAGATATAAAAATTAGCCAGGTGAGGTGGCATATGCCTATAAACCCAGCTACTCAAGAGGCTGAGGCAGGAGAATCGCTTGAACCTGGGAGGTGGAGGTTGCAGTGAGCCAAGATCATGCCATTGCACTCTAGCCTGGGTGAGAGAGTGAGACCCTGTCTCAAAAAAAAAAAAAAAAAAAAAGAGAGAGACAGAGTCTCACTCTGTTGCCTGGGCTGGTTTTGAACTCCTGGCCTCAAGCAGCTCTCCTGCCTTGGCCCCCCAGAACATTGAGATTACAGGCATGAGCTAGTGGCCCCGGCCAGGCTTTAGAAATGTAAATGCATCTTGTGCTCTAAGAAGGGACAAATTGACCTATCTAGCCTATGAAGTTGTGGAGTATGTTTCTATAGAAAGTGATTGATGAAAAGAAATATAGAGGATGCATTTCTGGCAACTGAGAAATCATCATGTATGAAGAGATGCCCAGAAATGGAGACAATGTATTTCTGTTTGGATAACGGAAAGCTCTTATTTATCTGACAGATATGTACTGAGCGCTTACTATGTGCTGGTCACTCTTCTATGTGCCAGGGTTACAGCAGGAAATAAAACAGACCTCAATGTCTTCTCTCACTGAGCTTACATTCTGGATTGAGGGTAGGTGGGGACCAAGAAGCCAAGTGAGTTTGGTTGATAGTTGAAGAAGTTTGGAGATGAGTAATGAAGATGATTAGAATTCTTCAAAGTAGAATGACAGGAACAGATGATGGACCTTGGATCTCAGATCTCACCTGGGAAAGGGAGTGAAGAAATTCCTTCCCCGCATTCTCATAGAGCTTGGTTGGAGGGGCTGAGAGGCTCTCCCTAGCAGGAGCTGGGGAAGGATGAGGATGGGGAAAGGAATCACTAGCTGGTTTGTTGACTGGAAGCAGGTTCTTGAGGGAGGAATGCTGAAGGTTGGTATGAGGGAGTGGGGTAAGCTGGCAAGCTCACTTTTCTGGTGTGTTGGTGGCTAGACAGATCCAGGGCTCTGGAGCTGAGGTTGACACAGAATAACAGAATGGTTCCAGGCATGTGCTTTGAAATCAAACAGATCTGGGTTTGAGTTGGGGTGTGCCACCTGCTGTCTGTGTGACCTTGAGAAAGTCTTCAACTTTCTCTGCAAATGAAGACCTTTTTTTCTTCTTCTTTAAAATGGGAACAATGCTATGGCTTATTGTATGGATTGAACATGTTAATATAATTATTACGTATCTGGGATTATTGTTATTCTTATGGATTGTTTGCAAAATGTCTTCCTCCTATGTTGCCTCTCCATGGGTGGATTCACAGTCATGTCTGGAAAATGACTGGGAGGAAACTCACTTCTTCCTCCCGAGACTGTCATGGCCACTGTCCCAGGGGTGCGCCGCCCAGATGTCTAGGGTTGCTAAGGGTCCACTGCAGCTGGGCAGGGGCTCCTGGCTGTCTCTCTGTGTCCTTGCACTCAGAGGCCTCTTTTCACTTTGTTTTTTAAATATTTCCCGAAGCTCTAATTGCTACACTTCCTCCAATGTTTTTAATACAGGCAATCAGTGACTACTGCAATTAGGAGGGCCTAATTACCATCGGCATTCTTTCTCTTCTCCCAGAAACCACCATCGGAACAGTCACAAATAAACCTTAATGAAGACCAAAGATCTTTCTCCAGTCTAAAGCCGTTTATAATCATGATCGCTTATTGTCGAAGACAGCAGGCAGAGGAGTCCTTTGAAGGACTGCTGCATATTCAGCAGCAGCAGGGAAAGATGCTCTGTGGCCGGGAGTCTGTAGCACAGGCGAACAACAAAGGGAGCTTGCATTCAACCTATTGTTGTTATTATACTTTAATGTATTTGTCTGATAAAGTCTCGAGTTATTCTATTAAAAAAGTTATCGGTTGGGTGCGGTGGCTCACGCCTGTAATCCCAGCACTTTGGGAGGCTGAGGCAGGTTGATCACCTGAGGTCAGGAGTTCGAGACCACCCTGGCCAACATGGCAAAACCCTGTCTCTACTACAAATACAAAAATTAGCCAGGCGTGCTGGTGGGCACCTGTAATCCGAGCTACTCAGGAGGCTGAGGCAGGATAATCCCTTGAACCTGGGAGGCAGAGTTTGCAGTGAGCTGAGATCGTGCCATTGCACTCCAGCCTGGGCAACAAGAGCAAGATTCCATTTCAAAAAAAAAAAAAAAAAGGTTATTGGAAATGTAGCACATGAATGGTAACGTGCACTAATCTCAAGTGTAAAATGTGATGAATTTTTAAATATGTACAGACCTCATGTAACCATTAGAGAGATGGAGATGTAGAACAATTCCAGCATTAGCGAAGGCTTCCATTCCCTTCTATGGTGTATCCGTCAAGGTTGAATCAGAAAACAGAATGACAATGAGTATTAGGGAATCAGGGATGATAAGAATTTGACTTTACACAACTGTGGGAGGAACTGTGGTAATAAAAGTCCAAAGAAAGGGAGTCAGGATATCCAAGAAAAGGAGCTTGCCAGCTGTCCTGCAACACTGATATGCAGATGAATGAGTCAGCGTTTGCAGGGCAGCCCAGAAGCTGGTCACATTTAGTGGCAGGAGTGAGACCGCAAAGGGGCTGAGGGAGAAGCCCACGGAAGGCTCTTGGGTCTTCATAGCTGCTGCCTCTGTGAAGTCACGTTAAGACGGAGCAGGGACCCCTCTTAAGGGACTTCCAGGCCACCCAAGCATGGAAATAAAGGAAAAGTCTTGAGTCCCTTCCAGGAAAATTCCAGGCGCCTAGTTAGCCTCAAAAAGTAAGTGAGCATGATGGGTTGATAGGTGCAGCAAAACATCATAGCACATGTTTACCTATGTAACAAACCTGCACATGTATCCTGGAACCTAAAATAAAGTACAATTAGATAAAAAAATAGTAAATGAGGCTGGGCACAGTGGCTCATGCCTGTAATCCCAGCACTTTGGAAGGTCAAGGCGGGTGGATCACCTGAGGTCAGGAGTTCAAGGCCAACCTGGCCAACATGGTGAAACCCCATCTCTACTACAAATATAAAAATTAGCCGGGTGTGGTGGCACGCACCTGTAGTCCCAGCTACTCAGGAGGCTGAGGCAGGAGAATCGCTTGAACCCAGGAGGCGGAGGTTGTAGTGAGCCGAGATCATGCCGCTGCACTCCAGCCTGAGCAACTGAGCGAGACACTGTCTCAAAAGAAAAAAAAAAAGAAAAGAAAGAAAGAAAAATATAGTAAATGAGCAGGCTGATACACAAGAAGATAGTAACCAAGTAGTCTCCCAAGCAAGCGGGAGTCATAAGGTGTTTTGGTTCCCTATAGAACCTAAAAGATAACTTTTGTGTGTGTGTGTGTGTGACAGAGCCTTACTTTGTCACCTGGGCTGGAGTGCAGTGGCGTGATCTTGGCTCACTGCAACCTCTGCCTTCGGGTTAAAGCAGTTCTCCTGCCTCAGCCTCCCGAGAAGCTGGGATTACAGGCACCCACCACCACTCCTGGCTGTTTTTGTATTTTAGTAGAGAGGAGGTTTCACCATGTTGGTCAGGCTCGTCTCGAACTCCTGACCTCGTGATGCACCCACCTCGGCCTCCCAAAGTGCTGGGATTACAGGCGTGAGCCACCGCGCCCGGTAAAGATAACATCTTAACACAAGTTCTCGAGTTGCTTTTCAGAAACACCCACCAGATAGAAAATGCCACCACTATCACATAGACATCACAGGGGGGAAACTGAGGATGAACTCTGACTGCCATTCTTTGTCCTAAATTTTTTCCTGGGGTTGTGGAGCGAGTCACACACATGGACCAGACTTTCATGTATTGGTTTATGATTTTGCCTGCAACTGCTGCTTTTCTGAAATGGACCCTTGCCTTTTTTTTTTTTTGGATGGAGTCTCGCTCTGTTGCCCAGGCTGGAGTGCAGTGGCGCCATCTTGGCTCACTGCAAGCTCCGCCTCTTGGGTTCACGCCATTCTCCTGCCTCAGCCTCCCGAGTAACTGGGACTACAGGTGCCCGCCACCACACCTGGCTAATTTTTTTCTATTTCTTTAGTAGAGACAGGGTTTCACTGTGTTAGCCAGGATGGTCTCAATCTCCTGACCTCGTGATCCACCAGCCTCAGCCTCCCAAAGTGCTGGGATTACAGGCATGAGCCACCATGCCTGGCCTACCCTTGCCTTTAAAAACCCTTGCTTGTAAGCCATGGGGGGGTTCAGGTCTCAAGTGTTAGCTACCCATTGTCCTTGCTTGGTGCCATGTAATTAATGCCCTTTTCTCCCACTGCAAATCTTGGCATCAGCATCTGGCTTTACTGCACTGGGGCAAGCAAACCCCAGTTTTGTTCAGTCACATCTGGTGATGGATGGGGGTCACTGCTGGTGAGCTGGTCCTGGGTTCTGGAAGAAGAGCTGGACACAGTGTAGGGAGAGCGAAGACAAGCTGGAACCCACCGGCACCTCTGGATTGTCCTCACCACCTTGAACCTTCAGAGTGCCTTGGTGCTGCTTCCCTCCTGCCTCCCACATCTCATATGCCTTTACTTTCGGCAGCTCCTACCAGGAGCCTGATAGGGAAGGGGATTCTGAGAAGCATGACTCCCAGTGGAACCAAACTGACTGTAGAATAATGCAGTGCCTATGCAACACTGTTTTTGTTCATTAAATGTGGCTAATAGGGTCATGTCCTCAAGCTGTGAGATTGTAGGGCCCTTGAGAGACAGGCTTTATATTTTAACAGACGACACAAGTACAGTACCTTTCCCAGAGCTGGCAAGGGGAGGAGGTGGCCACCGCTCCTCATTCCTGTCCCCATGTCCCTTTAAGAGGAAGTAATACTAACAGAATAGGGTCAGATTCTAGAACAAGGGGCCACATTTACCAGTGGCCAAGGTCACCGTGCATTGACACGATATTTGTGGCCATCTTTGGCTGCAGAGGTAAGAGCAGTGGTTCTCAATCTTGGCTCCACAATGGAGTCATCTGGGGGAGCTTTACACGATACTCATGGCTTGCCCCTCTCCCCCAGGAGATTCTGATACAATTGATCTGGAGTAACAGTCTGGCACTGAGATTTTTAAAAATCTCCCCAAATGATTCTTTTTTCCCCTTTCCTTTCTTTTCTTTTCCCTTCCTTCCTTCCTTCTTCCTTCCTTCCTTTTTTTTTTTTTTTTTTGACACGTGGTCTTGCTCTATCCCCCAGGCTGCAGTGCAGTAGCACAATACAGCTCACTGCTGCCTCAAACTCCTGCGCTCAAGTCATCCTCCCACCTTAGCCTCCTGAGAAACTGGGTCTACAGGTGCATACCACCATGCCTGGCTAATTTATGTATCCTTTTTCTTTTTATATGTAGAGATGGGGTCTCCCTATGTTGCCTACACTGGTCTCAAACTCCAAGGCTCAAGCAGTCCTCCTGCCACAGCCTCCCAAAGTGCTGAGATTACCCAGCCTAGGACTGAGGAGAGTGGGTAGCCACCATGTCCACCTACCCCAGGTGATTCTAATGGGCAGCCAAATTTGGGGACAACTGGAGGGTCAAGATCTGCAGCTTGGTAGGCTCCTTCTCCTCTTCTTTCCCATGCAGTTAAAAGGTTAAATGGAACTGAAGCTAGCTGGCCTTCTTGGAGAGGCCTGAGTGTTACAAAACAGAATGGGATCACGAGGTGAAGAGATCTACTCACTGGTGAAGCAAAGCCAAACCCTGACATTGGGATTGCAATAAGAGAAAGTGTGGCCCTTTATTACAGGGTGCCAAGGAGAATCAGGCAGCTAATGCTTCAGACCTGAACTCCCTGATGGCTTACAAGAAAGGGATTTTTTTTTTTTTTTTTAAGATGGTGTCTTGCTCTGTCGCCAGGCTGGAGTGCAGTGGCGCGATCTCAGCTCGCTGCAACCTCTGCCTCCCGGGTTCAAGCAATTCTCCTGCCTCAGCCTCCCAAGTAGCTGGGACTACAGACACGTGCCACCACGCCAGCTAATTTTTGGATTTTTAGTAGAGACAGGGTTTCACCATGTTGGCCAGGATGGTCTCGATCTTCTGACCTCGTGATCCACTCACCTCACCCTCCCAAAGTGCTGGGATTACAGGTGTGAACCACTGTGCCCAGCACAAGTAAGGGATTTTAAAGGCAGGGGGGCAGAGGTTACAGACAAAGTCATAAATCAGTATGTGGAGGTTGTACTTTGGCTTGACCAAAAAAGGTGCAACACCTTGATAGCGGCCCACAGGTCACAGGTGGGTTCAAATATTTTCTGATTTGTGATTGGTTAAGGAGATGAAGCTTTGTCTAAAAATTTGGGATCAGCTGAAAAGACTGTTAGCTCTGGCTTGTGAACATGACCCCTTCCAGGTCCTCAGGAAGAGATTTAGAAGGAAAAATGGGGCTGGGTGTGGTGGCCCATGCCTGTAATCCCAGCACTCTGGGAGGCCAGGATGGGTGGATCACTTGAGGTCAGGAGTTTGAGACCAGTCTGGCCAACATGGTGAAACCTGTCTCTACTAAAGATACAAAAAATTAGCCCAGTGTGGTGGCACTCACCTGTAATGCCAGCTACTTGGGAGGCGGAGGCAGGAGAATCACTTGACTCTAAGAGGTGGAGGTTGCAGTGAGCTGAGACTGTGTCACTACACTCCATCCTGGGCAACAGAGGGAGACTCCATCTCAATAAATAAATAAATAAATAAATAAATAAATAAATAAAAGATGACAGTCAGAGTTCTGTCCTCAGATCCCCCTTTTCTGAGGACTACCTGCCAGTGGATCCATTTGGTGAGGGTCCAGATTTCCAAAAAATAAGTCAGGCACATTTGTTAAGATTTTGTCTTTAGTTTTTATGGGGAATCAAACATTCTCATGACTCTAACATCCTTGGCTTTTGTTTTAAGCACCATTACCATCTTGCTTATCAAATTGCTCATTTACTTCTCAGTCCTAGCTAGGTGCCTGGAATTTCCCTGGAGATGTAACTGCCCAGTGGGTTCACCTTGCTTGCTGCCTAGACAGAGCCAATTTCTCAAGACAGGGGAGTTGCAATAGAGAAGGAATAATTCACGGAGAGCCAGTTGTGCAGGAGATCGGGGTTTCATTATTCCTCAAATCAGTCTCCCCAAGCATCTGGGGATCACAGGTTTTAAAGAATACTTGGTGGGTTGGGGGGAAGCCAGTGAGCCAGGACTGCTGATTGGTTAAGTAGGAGATGAAATCATAGGGAATTGAAGCTATCCTCTTGCCCGACGTCAGTTCCTGGGTGGGGATCGCAAGATCAGATGAACCAGTTAGTGGATCTGGGTGATGATTCATCGAGTACAAGATCTGCAAAATATCTCAAACACTGATCTTAGGAGCAGTTTAGGGAGGGTCAGAATCCTGTAGCCTCAGCTGCATGATTCCTAAACCATCATTTCTAATTTTGTGGCTAATTTGTTAGTCTTACAAAAGCAGTCTAGTCCCCAGGCAATGAGGTCGGTTTTGGGAAAAGGCTGTTATCGTCTTTGCTTTGCACTATAAACTAAGTTCCTCCCAAAGTTAGTTCAGCCTAGGCCCAGGGCAGCTTGGAGGTTAGAAGTGAGATAGAGTTGGTTAGGTTAGATCTCTTTCATGGTCTCAGTTACAATTTTGCAATGGTGGTTTCAGAAGGAACTCAAGGTTTTCCTTTATTTCCTTGCTTTCGTGGTTGAGGGTTGCCCAGAAGACCCCAAGAGGAGTTCCTGCTTTGTCTCATGATCACTTTTTCTTTCCTCAACACTCTTTACTTTTGTCTCAATGACCCACTGATGATAAGATGTGGACTAACAGGGAACAAGAGGTTCCCATTAGGCCTGAAGGCTCCAGTCCAGTTGACCAGAGATTCCTGCATGTACTGACACTCGCTCCTCTTCTCCATACAGCTGTGAGGGGTGATCCATGGGGTCAGAGAGAGGCTATCTCAAAATCCTCTGGGATTCTTAAAAAAAAAATTTTTTTTTTTTGACAGTCTTGCTCAGTCACCCAGGCTGGAGTGCAGCTCACTGCAAACTTCTAGATCCAAGCAATTCTAGTGCCTCACTAAATGTGGCTAATAGGGTCATATCCTCAAGCTGTGAGTAGCTGGGATTACAGGTATGCACCACCATGCCTGGCTAATGCTTATATTTTTAGTAGAGATGGGGTTTTACCATGTTGGCCAGGTTGATCTTGAATTCCTGACCACAGGTTATTCACCTGCCTCGGTCTCCTAAAGTGCTGGGACATGAGCCACCGCTCCCAGCCTGGGATTCTTAAAAAATCCTCTTGTCTGAGCCCCACCGAGGACCAATTAAATCAGACTCTCAGGGAGGGGTGTTTTGTATTTTGTGTAATTTTGCTTATTTTACAAAAATTTTTATGGAGTTACATATTACACTAGGGTACGTTAATCTTGAATCTTGAGTGTACAGCTCAACAAGATTTTTTTTAGTTAATTTTTTGGAAAGAAGGCCTTGCTCTGTCACCCAGGCTGAAGTGCAGTGGCATGATCACAGCTCATTGCAGCTTCACCATCCCAGGCTCAGGTGATACTCCCACCTCAGACTCTGGAGTAGCTAAGACTACAGGTGCAACCCACCACACCCGGCTAATTTTTAAATTTTTTATAGAGATGGGGTCTTGCTATGTTGTTCAGGTTGGGATTCCTGGCTTCAAGCAATCCTGCCATCTCGGCCTCCAAAAGTGCTGGGATTACGGGTGTGAGTCACCATGCCCAGCCAGCTCAATGAATTTTTACAAAAGTACATGCCTATGTACCACCACCCAGATGAAGCTTTAGAACTTTTCTAGCACCCTCTAGGAAGTTCCTTAAGGCCCTCCTGATTCAGAATGGCTGGGCTACTGGCTAAACTCCACCCTTCAGCCTGGAACCGTGGCCCTAAGCGAAAACAGCTGACCCCATTTTTCCTCCCAAATGTTGCCTTTTTGGCCTGCCATGCCCTTATGCTGTGTCCATAAAAAGACTTCAGCTGGCAGAGCAACACAAGTGGCTGAGTGTCAGGGATACAAGTGGCTGAGCAGAGAAGCAACCGAGCGTCAGAGACTATGGATAGACACAGCTAACTTCAGACTGTGCAGCTTTAGAAAGGGGCCCAGCCGGAGATGGCCCGGTTTCAGGGAAAGATCACCTTCTTCTCACACCATCCGCTTTCCAGCTCCCCATCCCACTGAGAGTCACTTCCATTGCCCAGTAAAATCCTCCACATTCATTACCTTTCAATCCATTCCTGTGACCCGATTGTTGCTGGACTCTGAACAAGATCCCAGGTGCCAAGAGGGCAGGGGCTACCACCCTGACCCTCCAGTGAGCTGGTTGGCACTTTGCTGTCCCTGGGTGGCAGAGCTGAAAGAATATTGGTTGCAACATACTTGGATGCTGCTGCGGGGCCCGCACAGAGCCTGCTCCTGCCAGAGAGGAGCGACCGGCCAGTTCCAATATTCATTCGCTCCAGTTTCCACACTCACTTGCTTGCATGCTCCCTCTCGTGAGGAGTGGCCAGCAGCGGGCTGAGATAAATTAGCCACTCCAGTTCCCTCCCGCGAAGGGGGTCAAGGGAATTATCCTGTCTCACTCGCAGACAGTAACTCCTGCCACCCCACCAGAATAGGGCACCACTATTCTGGCCTCTGTACCTCTAGATTAGTTTTGCCTGTTCCTGACATCATATAAATGAAGCTGTGCAGTATGTGAGGTTCATCCACATTGTGGGGGCAGCAGTCATTCATTCCACTGACGAGTATGTCACAAATTATTGATCCATCCTATTGATGATGAAAATGTGGTTGTTTTCAATTATTTGGCTATTGTAACAAAAGCTCCTATGAACATGTTGTACACTTTTTTTTTTCTTTTTTTGACATGGAGTCTCACTCCGTTGTTCAGGCTGGAGTGTAGTGGCAAGATCGCAGCTTACTGCAACCTCCACCTCAAGTGATTCTCCTGCCTCAGCCTCCTGAGTAGTTGGGATTACAGGCTTGCGCCAAAACACCCAGCTAATTTTGTATTTTTAGTAGGGACAAGGTTTCTCCATGTTGGCCAGGCTAGTCTAGAACTCCTGACCTCATATGATCTGCCTGCCTTGGCCTCCCAAAGTGCTGGGATTACAGGTGTGAGCCACTGTGCCCTGCCTGTACACTTTTATCTTTTTTTTTTTTTTGAGACGGAGTCTCACTCTGTCGCCCAGGCTGGAGTGTAATGGCGCAATCTCGGCTCACTACAACCTCCACCTCCTAGGGTCAAGCGATTCTCCTGCCTCAGCCTCCCAAGTGGCTGGGATTACAGGCGTGTGCCACCACGCCTGGTTAATTTTTGTATTTTTAGTAGAGACGGGGCTTCACTATGTTGGCTAGGCTGGTCTCAAACTCCTGACCTCAAGTGATCTGCCTGCCTCAGTCTCTCAAAGTGTTGGGATTACAGGCGTGAGCCACTGCACCTGGCCTCACTTTTGTTTTTTCATGAATTTGTTTTTGTTAGGCATATACTTGAGGATGGGATTGCTGGGACATAGGGCAGGAGTATGTTTACCATTTATAGTGTTGTCCAAAAGGCCACCAATATGGTCAAAGAGTAGAAAGGAGAGCTTTATGGGTGATATCAGTTTGTAAACTGGGAAGAGACAGTCTCCAGCCTGGACCAAAGGTGCTCTCTTTTCAAAGAGGGAAAGAGCAGGTTGGGTTTTATGCCTCACAGGACTTGTATTATACATATTCAGCAAGTCTGGGGAAACAGCTGTACATATTTATGAGGGGCGCTAAGTGCATGTGCAGTGGGTAAACCTATATGTACATACATCTCATGCTCACTTTGGGGTGGAGTTCTAGCATTAAAATGAGGTGGAGTTTGGCTCTTTACATAAAAAAGGGAACTGCAGGACACAGAAACACACAGTTTGTGCACAGCCTCTGTAAGCAGTTGCTTATCAGAAAAAAAAGACCGGTCCTCTGTCCAACAGAGTTGTAGTGGTCAGAGTTGTAAATCAGAGTTAGTAGAGGCCTGGTACTTTGCCTGCTACCTCCTATTGCGTTAGGCAGTTTAGAAAGGGTGTGGTTTTTCTTGTAGCAATTTAGGGAGTTTCCATGCCAATCACTCTGAACCCCCAACCTGTGGGTAACGTTTGTTTCCCTAACCACAGGGCCAATGTTAGTTGATACAGGGGAGTCTATTTTGGTCTCTCAGATCACAGTGGACAAGGCATAGGGTTTTGTTTGTCTGTTTCTAAGTTCCCAAGGTGGTTCTAACGTTTAGCCATAGTTGAAAATATCTGACATGGCTGGGTGCGGTGACTGGGCACCGGTAGGTGGCCCACAGTGGCGGGCCTCCCAGCACTTTGGGAGGCTGAGGCAGCGGATCACCTGAGGTCGAGAGCTCAAGACAAGGCTGGCCAACATGGCGAAACCCTGTCTGTACTAAAAATACAAAAAATTAGCCAGACATGATAGCACATGCCTGTAATCTCAGCTACTCGGGAGGCTGAAGCAGGAGAATTGCTTGAACCCAGGAGGCAGAGGTTGCAGTGAGCTGAGGAGCTGAGATTGCAACACTGTACTCCAGCCTGGGTGACAGAGCAAGACTCTGTCTCAAAAATAAATAAATAAATAAAAAATAAATAATAATCTCACCTGGAAGATAGAGGCAATAATGTGGGGCTGCATTGTAATAAAACCCAAGTCAAGGCTAGGTGCGGTGGTTCATGCCTGTAATCCCAGCATTTTGGGAGACCAAGGTGTGCGGATCACTTGAGGCCTGGAGTTCAAGACCAGCCTGGCCAACATGGCAAAACTCTGTCTCTTCTAAAAATACAAAAATTAGCTGAGCATAGTGGTGTGTGCCTGTAGTCTCAGCTACTCAGGAGGCTGAGGCAGGAGAATTGCTTGAACACGGGAGGCTGAGGTTGCAGTGAACCAAGACTGTACCACTGCACTCCAGCCTGGGCAACAGAGTCAGAACTTGTCCCCCAAACAAATGAACGAACAAACAAACAAACAAACAACAAAACCCAAGTCAAAAAAGGGAGTAGCTGTGTCTTTAGCATAATATAGCCAGATTTATTACTTCTCAATGAATAGGTCAAAGTCAAGTCATGAGAGAAAAAAACATTTATTGGTGGTGGTTTTTAAAGGGACGTTAGCATCGTGTTTGATTTCAATTGCTTTGGTAGAAAACAAGCCATTGCCTAGAGTGGATATATCTACTGCCCTATCTTACCCTGCACCCTCTTCATGGGACAAGGATTCCTCCTCACCATCTGGAGAAACCAGAAGAATGTATGAAAGTTTACCCTCCCCACCAGCAAAAAGCAGTGGAGAAGTCTCTTCATATGCAGGAGACACCTGAGATGGCAGATTTTGCAACACATGAGGCCAGCCTGGGGAATTGGGGTCTTACTTTTATGGGGGTGGCAGGTAGAGCTCAGCATGAGGACAGGGTGTGTGGAGTACCGAACAGACTTTAGAGGGAGAGGAAAATAATAATATACAATATTGCAATTAATAATATAACTATATAATGAATATAAATGTAATCAATATATAATAATACATAATAAAATAAGTGGACTAAGGAAAGAAACACTTTCTTTTTTTTATTTTTTATTTTTATTATACTTTAAGTTCTAGGGTACATGTGCATAATGTGCAGGTTTGTTACATATGTATACTTGTGCCATATTGGTGTGCTGCACCCATCAACTCGTCAGCACCCATCAATTAGTCATTTATATCAGGTATAACTCCCAATGCAATCCCTCCCCACTTCCCCCTCCCCATGATAGGCCCCGATGGGTGATGTTCCCCTTCCCGAGTCCAAGTGATCTCATTGTTCAGTTCCCACCTATAAGTGAGAACATGCGGTGTTTGGTTTTCTGTTCTTGTGATAGTTTGCTAAGAATGATGGAGAAACACTTTCTTAAGACTTAGGTGTTCTATAATCCCAGCGCTTTTCGGGGCAGAGACAGAAGAATTGCTTGAGGCCAGTAGTTTGAGACCAATCTCAGCGATAAAGTGAGACCCAATCTCTACAAAAAATTTTCAAAAAATAGCAGGGCATGGTGGTGTGTGCCCATAGTTCCAGCAACTTGGGAAGCTGAGAGATGAGAGGATCACTTGAGCCCAGGAGTTCAAGGCTGCAGTGAGCTATGATTGCACCACTGCACTCCAGCAAGACCCTGTCTCTAAAAAATAAAAGGACTTAAGTGCTTATTCTTGGACTGAAGGAAACATACATCTGTTTCCCTGCCCCAGTCCAGTTTCAGTATTAGCTGTTTATTTCCCACTGGCAAGTGAAAGATTTAGTTTCTATCCTATGATTAGGGGACAGCAGAGGTGGAATCTGGAGCAAAGTCCCTGCCAGGCAGCTGAAATCCTAACACACCAAAGGCTGTCTCTAAAGATAACCCAGCTTTGGTTTACGTAGCAGATGCCATGTCAGAATTAGAGTTATTTCCTCTGTCCTAGCGGGAGAGGTAATGGAAGGTCACGTTATCATTCTTGGGAAGATGAATTTCCTCAGAACCACAAAAGGCCTTTGTATTATGGTGCTCTGGGCCCCTCTGGAGGAAATCAGGCTCTATTCTCTGGGAAAGGGGAAGTAATAATAGTCAGTCTTTAAGGAATAAATAAGAGAAGCTCTGAGGTAACTGTGGCGCCTCCTGGGAACAACCCAGGAACTACCTTTAAAGGGTGAGTAGCCCCCTTGTCTCGGAAGAATGAAATAGAACTTTTTAAGAGCTTAAAGGAGATGAATAGCTCTTGCATGTGTCTCTGGGAAGGATAAAAATGCAGAACTTCCTGGGTGGCTAATTCCTTGAGGGTAATGGTGACAGCTCTAAGTGGAAACACTAAGCAAATGCTCCACTCTGTGGAGTGAGATTCTCCCTCGGAACTGCCATGCATTGCAACAGCTGCGGTCAGTTGAAGGGTAGTGTGAGCACTGATACATGAAACAGAAGCCATGTGTAACATCAAGGAGGGTGTTGACAATGGGTGAGTGGACCATTAAGGCATGGAAGCTGGCCTATAATATTTTTCGTATTTTCCTCCACACTCTGAAGCCTGCAAATGTCCCCAAATGTCCCTTCCTCAAAATCTGCTATCCCTCTTCAACAGCCAATAAAGCTCCAACCATCTAAGCTGCCCTTTTTTTTTTTTTTTTTTTTTTTTTTTTTTTTTTAGACAGAGTCTTGCTCTGTCACCCAGGCTGGGGCTATCTTGGCTCACTGCAGTCTCCACCTCCTGGCTTCATGTGATTCTCTTGCCTCAACCTCCCAAGTATCTGGGACTACAGGTGCCCACCACCACAGCTGGCTAATTTTTGTATTTTCAATAGAGACAGGATTTCACCATGTTGGCCAGGCTGATCTCAAGCTCCTGACTTCAAGTGATCTGCCCACCTTAGCCTCCCAAAGTGCTGGGATTACAGGCGTAAGCCACTGAGCTAGGTCTGTTGCCAAAAATTGACCATCTCAGGTGTCTACTGTCCTCTGCCTCTTCTGCTGATGGAGAGGGATATGCTCTGATCTCTGTTCCTCCTGGTGGAGAAGGAGGAGGTGGAGGGAAGAAAGAGTCCTGGTCCCATGGATGGGGGGTACAATGAGAGGGTGCAATCATAATAGATTTGTTGCCTAATACACACAGCAAGTTGATATGCCAAGACATCAGCTTGCAGCAGAGGGCCACCAAATGAGGAGATGGGAAGGATCCTCAAATCCATCTTCTTGAGGAACATTAGATACAGTTAGGTTCCCTCTTCAAACAGCTTATCCAGTTCCCTCATTCTCTATCCTGTAATTCCAAATACCCCCTTGCCTTTGCTGCACCCCAACTTGTCTGAATATGCCTAAACTTGCTACAACCCCAGTCCACATTCCTTTCCTTATCAAGGAATAGGTTACCTTCCTAGTCCTCCCATAAATGGCCCCCCTTCTCTCTCTTCTCACCTCCCTTAAGTGCCTACCTTATCTAAGAAAGTTAAAACGTTTAGCCAGTTGAGACTAGTTTAGACTGTGCGGTTCAGCCCTAGCCAACTGGGGAAAGACACAGAAGCAGAAGCTGCATTAGAGATAATAAAAACCCTTGCTTTCCTTTGTTCTGTGTGCTCTTGCCATTGTTCCATACGCAAGACGCACCCTTCTGCAGAAGTAAATTTGCCTTGCTGAGATGTTCTCTGTCTAAGCATTTGTTTTCTTTGTGACTCTGAGCTCTTATTCACAACAAGGAAATTGGGGATAGGGTTTTTAAGGGTTTCGGAGTGAGCTCGAGTGTGGAGATTGTTGATTGGTTGAAGAGTGCAGGGTAAAGTCACGGGACAGGGAGATGAAGAAGCTTTGTCCTCATGCTGATCCTGTTCCTCTGGGGATCTTCAAACTAGTTGGCATCAGCTGTTTCACTGGAATTTGGGATCTGAAAAACATCTTAAGTAAGTTTCTCTTTTTTTTTTTTTTGAGAAGGAGTTTCACTCTTGTTGCCCAGGCTAGAGTGCAATGGCACGATCTCCGCTCACCACAACCTCTGCCTCCCAGGTTCAAGCAATTCTCCTGCCTCAGCCTCCTGAGTAGCTGGGATTATAGGCATGCACCACCACACCTGGCTGATTTTTTTGTATTTTTAGTAGAGACAGGGTTTCTGCATGGTGGTCAGGCTAGTCTCGAACTCCTGACCTCGGGTGATCCACCCACCTCAGTCTCCAAAAGTGCTAGGATTACAGGCATGAGCCACTGTGCCCAGCCCATCTTAAGTAATTCTTAAACAAAAGCTTTATGATTCTAATGTCAGGAACAATGGGGATGAAAGTCAATTCTTTTTTTTTTTTTTTTTTTGAGATGGAGTCTTATTCTGTTGCCAGGCTGGAGTGCAGTGGTGGGATCTCAGCTCACTGCAACTTCTGCCTCCTGGGTTCAAGCGATTATCGTGCCTCAGCCTCTTGGGCAGCTGGGATTACAGGCATGTGACACCACACCAAGCTAATTTTTGTATTTTTAGTAGAGATGGCGTTTCACCATGTTGCCCAGGATGGTCTCGATCTCTTGACCTCGTGATCCACCTGCCTTGGCCTTCCAAAGTGCTGGGATTACAAGTGTGAGCCACCACACTCAGCTGAAAGTCAATTCTTTTTTTTTTTTTTTTTTTTTGTGAGACAGTCTCACTCTGTCACCCAGGCTAGAGTGCAGTGGCACGATCTCAGCTCACTGTAACCTCTGCCTCCCAGGTTCAAGCGATTCTCCTGCCTCAGCCTCCTGAGTAGCTGGGACTACAGGCATGCACCACCACATCTGGCTAATTTTTGTATTTTTTAGTGGAGACGGGGTTTCACCATATTGGCCAGGGTGATCTTAAACTCCTGACTTCGTGATCTGCCAGCCTTGGCCTCCCAAAGTGCCGGGATTACAGGCGTGAGCCACCATGCCTGGCTGAAAGTCAATTCTTAATCAATCTTAGGACCCTACTGTCCAAAATCTTATCTATAGGAATCACGAGGATGCAATGGTCAGTGTCCAATGCCATGTGACTTTAGCAACAAGGAAGTGGGGCAGAGTGCAGCCTGATTAGGGCTTAATTATAGCATATTTCTGTCCAGAACCTGGCATGCAATTCTTGTCAACTCTGTGCAAATGGTTTCAGGGGGATCTTTCCCATTCAATTGTGGCTTACTGTCTCCTAACGTAACTGAAGTCAGACTCTACTCACTTCCTGAGATTAACTTCTTATCAAAGACCATCTCCTCATTAAGGGGACATTTAAAAAGCAATACTGGAAAAACATGCAAGCAAAGATATAGGTATAGGCTCCAATCAGGTTTAAGTTATTTTGGAGAAATGTAAGATTTATTGCTGTACTCACTCCTGTTCAGTGTTGTGAATTATTTAAAATGTAATACAGTGAATATTACCAACATAATTATGGAGGAATAGGAAAGTGTTAATGTTTCAGAGGCCTGATGTTACCCAGGCCTAATATTACTCATGAGGAAGCTTAATATTTAAACAGAATTGGAATGAACTGGGCTGCTTTAAACTGCTTCCTTTATGTTCAAAGCAGACATTATCTTCTCAAGGTGGAATGGCCTTCCATTTGCATAATGTCTTTCCTTTTGTTCCTTCTGTTGTCCCAACTAATTGCTTTAGAATACTGACCTCTGCTGTTTCTCCTGTCTTTCTTGCCAATAATGATTTATGGTCCTTTTCCCTCTTGATATGTAAAATGTGAAATGAAAATTCAAGCACTTCAAAGGCACAAGACTTTGTGTAACTCCCCCACATCCAGAATGGCAATATTGATCCTGGGTGCCAGAGAGTGGATCAGGGTAGAGAGAAGCCAGCTCCCCTTGGCTTCCTTCTTAACCAAAGTGTTTCGTTATGGAATGAGAAGGGCTGGGTTTGGAGGAAAGATTGTAGGAGTTGGGTTCTTAAAATTTTTATAGAAGTTCCCCTTCCTAAGGTAGGCTTGGAGTGGGGATTGCCTGCTTCTTTGAGGTTATTAAAACCAGATAAGTTTCTGTGACTGAATTGTTCTGCCTTCTCTAAATTGTCCTGGAAACTTAAAGGGTAAAGATACTGAGGCTGGGGGTGGATAGGGCTTGTATGTGTAACTATTGAACAAGTTATCATTTATTAAGTATTGACTATAAGCCAGTCATGTATTAAGTGCCATGCAGGCATCATCTTGTTAAATTTTCACTGCACCTAGTGAGTAGGATTCTATTGTTATCCCCATTGTGCAGGGTAGAGAGAAATTTTTTTTCCTCTACTCTCTTAGATTTAGTAACTAGGATGCTATAAATTGAGCTGACAAAAGGATAAAGGCATACAGGTTGCATTTGTTGCTAATATTTTAACATTGTACATGTACACATGGGTCTCACAGAAAAGGAAATGAAAACTCAAAGAAGTGGTTAGGCCTGAGTGGTTATATACCATTTTAACAAAGAGCAATAAATGGTGGACAAGTGACAAGACAAAGGAAAAGGGTTTGTGCTTCTGGGGGTGGTAAATTGTGGGAAGATAAATACCTAGAAAAGCGGGGACAAACAGAAGATAATGGTTATTTCAGTAAGGTTTGTTTATACAGATTCAAGTTGGTGCACTCTCCAGTGATAAGAGTCATCTCCTTTTCCTGGTATGACAGAAGGGAGCCCGGACACCTTTTTATGCTCTGCCTTTATATAGAAAGTGGAGGGTAGAGAACTTTTCCTGCATCTGCTGTTTTTTTCTCAATTGCCTTCAGCTCAAAATAATTCTTATGCCAAAGTGTCATATTTTGGGGTGGCATGCTCTGATGCCCTTCAGCAGCTGAGTAAACTGAAGCACAGAAAGCACCTTACCTAAAGCCACAGAGCAGGGAAAAGAACTGGGCCTATTTTAAAGACAGGGAGGATAGACCTGGGGTAGTAGGGGAGCTTTGTGTAGCAAGTCAGTCATCGTCATGTAGCTCAAAGTTTCTGCTCTCTCAGGTCCTTTAGTCCTTGGGACACCTGGCACAGGAAAAGAAGCTGCTTGATCTCTAAGCAGGTGAGCACTAGCAGGAGTGAGTGTAACAGGTTCATCTTGCCTGCTGCACAGATAAAACCAATTAACAGAGACAGCCATATTGCTGTAGAGAAAGACATTAGCCAGGCACAGTGGCTTGCACCTGTAATCCCAGCACTTTGGGAGGCTGAGGAGGGCGGATCACAAGGTCAAGAGATTGAGACCATCCTGGCCAATATGATGAAACCCTGTCTCTACTAAAAATACAAAAATTAGCTGGGTGTGGTAGCTCATGCCTATAGTCCCAGCTACTCAGGAGACTGAGGCAGGAGAATCGCTTGAACCTGGGAGGTGGAGGTTGCAGTAAGCTGAGATCATGCTGCTGCAGTCCAGCCTGGTGACAGTGTGAGACTCCATCTCAAACAAAAAGGAAAAAAAAAAAAAGAGAGAGAAAGAGTTTAATAATCACAGGGCTAGCTGAGTGGAAGGATGGGAGTAATTACTCACATCAGCCTCCCCAATAACTCAGAGGCTAGAGTTTTGTTTTTTATTTTTTTGCAATGGAGTTTCACTCTTGTCTCCCAGGCTGGAGTGCAATGGTGCAATCTCGGCTCACTGCAACCTCCACCTCCTGGATTCAGGTAATTCTCCTGCCTCAGCCTCCCAGGTAGTTGGGATTACAGACACCCACCACCTCACCTGGCTAATTTTTGTATTTTTAGCAGAGACGAGGTTTCACCATGTTGGCAAGGCTGGTCTCGAACTCCTGACCTCAGGTAATCCACCCAGGATTACAGGTGTGAGCCACTGCATCCGGCCGAGGCTAGGGTTTTTATAAGTAATTTGGTGGGCAGGAGGCTAAGAAATGGGTGCTACTGATTGGTTGGGGATGAAATCATAGGGGTGTGGGAAACAGTCCTTGTATGCTCAGTCAGCCTCTGGGTGGGGGGCTGAGTCATGAGTCATGAGTCACGGGTCCAGGTGGAGTCAGTTGGCTGCCAGAATGCAAAAGTCTGAAAAACATCTCAAAAGACCAATTTTGGGTTCTACAATAGTGACGTTATCAACAGAAGCAATTGGAGAAGTCACAAATCTTGTGACCTCTGGACACATACCTCTCAAGTAAACGGATTATAGAAAAGCAAGCTGGGACAATGGCTGATTATCCTTTATCTATACCTACATCTTGGCAGAATTTAGGCCCCTCCCATAATCCTAACCTTGTGACCTTTCATTATTCTTACAAGATCGGTTTCAGTCCCCAAACAAGGAAGGGATCAGTTTTAGGGAGTGGCTATTACTATCCTTGCTTCAAAGTTAAACTATAAATGAAATTCCTCGTATGGTTAGTGTGGCCTATGCCTAAGAATGAGTGAGGACAGCCAGTCTGTGAAGCTAGTAGCAAGATGGAATCAGCCATACTAGACTTCTCTTATGGGAGTCAGGACCAGAGAGTTAGAAGTCAGAGAGGAGTCAAGACTAGAAATGGGCAATAAAATTCAGGTTTCATGCCTTTAAAAATGGTGGTAGGGGATAGGTATGGTGGCTCACACCTATAATCTCAGCACTTTGGGAGGCCGAGGTGGGCAGATCACGAGGTCAGGAGTTCAAGACCAGTCTAGCTAAAATGGTGAAACCTCGTCTCTACTAAAAATACAAAAATTAGCTGGGCGTGGTTGTGCGAGTCTGTAATCTTAGCTATTCAGGAGGCTGAGGCAGGAGAATCGCTTGAACCCAGGAGGCAGAGGTTGTAGTGAGCCGATATGGTGCCATTGCACTCCAGCCTAGGCAACAGAGTGAGACTCCGTCTCAAAAAACAAACCAAAACAAAACAAAACAAAAACTAGCTAGGCGTGGTGGTGCATGCCCATAATTCCAGCTATTCAGGAGGCTGAGGCAGGAGAATAGCTTGAACCCAGGAGGCAGAGGTTGCCATGAGCCTAGATAGTGCCACTGCACTCCAGCCTGGATGAAAGAGCAAGACTACATCTCAAAAAAAAAAAAAAAAAAAGTCATGGTGGGGAGAGGGAAGAAGGCAGAGAAGGAAGAGGATATTGAGAGTTAAGGCTGTGAAAGGATTTATTGCAAGGAATGGGCTGATGTGATTGTGGAGGCTGGCTGGGTAAATCCAGAATCCATAGAACAGGCTGTTAGGAAGGGCAGGCTGAAAACTCTTGGGCAGGAGCAGGTGCTGCTGATGCTGCTGTCCATAGGTGGGATTTCTTTTTCTGTAGGGAAGCCTCAGTTTTACTCTTAAGGCCCTTTAAATGACTGCATTGGGCCCACCCAGATTGTGGAGATAACTGATTATGCATGTTAACCATGTCTACAAAATTTCTTCGTAGCAACATCTGGATTAGGATTAGGTTTGATTGAATAATTGCACCCTATAGGTTAGCCAAATTGACAAATAAAAGTGATAATCACAGTGTTCAATAAACAGTTGCTGAATTAATAAATAGTAAACTAGGCCAGGCATGCTGGTTCATGCTTGTAATCCCAGCACTTTGGGAGACTAAGGTGGGAGGATTGCTTGAACCCAGGAGTTCAAGACCAACCTTTACAAAAAAATAAAAATAAAAATAAATACCCAGGAATGATGCCCAGCTACTCAGGAAGTTCACGTAAGAGGATCGCTTGAGTCCAGAAAGTTGAGATTGCAGTGAGCCATGAATACACCATTACACTCCAGCCTTAGAGACAGAGTGAAGGCCTGTCTCAGTAAAAATCATAATCATAATCATAATCATAAGCTAGTGTGTTTTGTTTTGAGATGGAGCCTCACTCACTCTGTTGCCCAGGCTAGAGTGCAGTGGTACGTTCTCAACTCACTGCAACCTCTGCCTTCCGAGTTTAAGCGACTCTCCTGCCTCAGCCTCCAGAGTAGCTGGGATTACAGGCATGCACCACCGCGCCTGGCTAATTTTTGTATTTTTAGTGGAAACGGGGTTTCACCGTTTTGCCCAGGCTGGTCTCAAACTCCTGGCCTCAAATGATCTGCCTGCCTCGGCCTCCCAAAGTGCTAGGATTATAGGCCTGAGCTATTGTGCCCGGCCCTGCTAATGTTTATTCAGGAGTTAATATACGCCACACACTGTTCTAAGAACTTTGTATATATTAATTTGTTTGCCCTTCCCAACAAATATATGAAGCCAGTATTATTACTTCTGTTAGACATTAGTGGTGTTTATCAATCAATATTTCCTCTTCTCCCTTTTTGCAGCATGTGGTACGTTTTCACTTTGCAGCATTCTTCACATTTGGTGTAGCCATGGCACTTGTTTTGATCAATGAATGCTGTGAGTGATATGTATTACTTACAGGTAGAAACATTTAAGAGCTAGTTTATTTTTCTTTTCTCCTTTTCATTTTGACCAGCAGTGTTCAGATGGTAGAGTTTCTTCTCAGCTTTTGTCGCCTGGAGTAGGCAACATGTGCAGAACCCCAGCTGATCACGTTGGATACATAGCATGTGTTTCTCCGTTTTTTTTTTTTTTTTAAGATGGAGTCTCGCTTTGTCCCCCAGTCGGGAATCTTGCTCTGTCCCCCAGGCTGGAGTCTTGCTCTGTTCCCCAGGCTGGAGTGCAGTGGCGTGATCTCGGCTCACTGCAACCTCTGCCTCCAGGGTTCAAGCGATTCTCCTGCCTCAGCCTCCCGAGTAACTGGGATTACAGGCACATGCCACCATGTCCGGCTAATTTTTGTATTTTTAGTAGAGATGGGGTTTCACCATGCTGACCAAGCTGGTCTTGAACTCCGACCTTATGTGATCCATCCACCTGGGGCACCCAAAATGCTGGGATTACAGGTGTGAGCCACCGTGCCTGGCTGCATGTGTTTCAAGCTATTGATTTTGGAGGGTTGTTTGTTCCCACTGTGTATTTCAACCTATCCTGATAATCCCATTTTATGGATGAGGAAACTTAGGCACAGGGAGGTTAAGTCACTTGTCGAGTCGCACAACTAGTAGCTGGTGAAGCCGGGATTTAAACTCATTCATTTATTAATCCATGCTCTCTAGATCCTTAAAACAACTCAGGTTTCCAACTTTTCTAAGGCCTGGGGCTTCAACTTCCCCACCCCTGTACCAGTGGTTCTCAGCTGGAAGTGACTTTAGCCTCTCCCACTTCCAGGAGACATTTGGCAATGTCTGGGAGACATTTTTGGTTGTCATAACTTGGAGGGGGAGGGGAGTCATCCTGCTGCTATCTCATGGATAGAAGCCAGAGAGGCTGCTAAACATCCCACCATGCACGGGACAGACCACCCTCCACCAAAACAAATAATTATCCAGCTTCAAATGCTATTAGTACTGCTGTTGAGAGGTCTGACTTAAGCTAAATTCCTCTGTTGCTTAAGTTAGCAACAGCTGATTTGTTTTGCTTGCCACCAGTCAGTTGGGTTATGATGAGTTAGTTAATTGATTAATTGAGAGCGGTGGGGTGTCGGTGCTGGGC
Organism: Trachypithecus francoisi; assembly: GCF_009764315.1. Lineage (NCBI taxonomy): Eukaryota > Metazoa > Chordata > Mammalia > Primates > Cercopithecidae > Trachypithecus > Trachypithecus francoisi. Next base: position 74,528,743 of record NW_022681455.1, read on the forward strand.
CTGGTCTTATTTGACATTTGCCTAACTGATCTGGAGGTGTAAGTGGTAAGAGCTCCACATTTGCTGATGACACTTTGCTGTGCCAGGTAGTGAAATACCAAGCCGCTGGTGATAAGCCGCAGGAAGATCTCACCAGGCTGTGTGAGTGGGCAGAGGAGTTGCCAAGGACGAGCTTCAGTGTGGGTAAGTGTAAGGTGGCGCGCTTGGCAAAAATAATCCAAGCTATACATAGAGGTTCGAAGAGGATGGAACAGGATACAAGAAAATGAATAAGAATTAAAAGAACTCCAGAGTGATCCCCAACACTACCTGATTATAAGACTCACCTGAGCTCTAGCTAACGGCCCAAGTGCATAAGCTCTTGCCCTGGAGCTACTTGGTCAGAAGTCTGTGCCTTACTTCTCAGGCCTGCTTTTAATTTCCTGTGGGGATACAGAGCCAGCTTTTACAGATTTCCTGATTTTTGAAGAGAAGCCACAAATCCTGACTTTTATGTGTGTGTTCCCATTTTCTCTCATTTTTGGTCACTTTTAATTTTGATATAATTTGAATCTATAGAAAAAACTGCAAGAATGGTTATAAACAGCTTCCATATACCATTTACCCAGATTCACCAATTGCTAACATTTTGCCCCATTTTCTGCATCATTGTAAGTTTCTAAATTTTAAAATCACACTACGGATCAAGCTAAAAATGAAAAGGAAGGATTTTTTTTCCTTCTTGTGACAGGGTCTCACTCTGTCATCCAGGCTGAAGTGCAGTGGTGCAATCATAGCTCACTGCAGCCTTGACTTCCCTGGGCTCAAGCGATCCTCTCACCTTAGCCTCCCAAGTAACTGGGCCTATAGGTGCATGCCACAATGCTGGGCTAATGTTTTGTGGAGATGGAGTTTTACCATTTTGCCTAGGCTGGTCTTGAACTCCTGGGCTCAAGTGATCCGCCTACCTCAGGCTCCCAAAGTGCTGAGATTACGAGCATGAGCCACTGGGTCACTGCACCTTTCCTCACCAAGAGTTGGTGAGGAAAGTCCTCTCTCAGGATTGACTTGTCCAGCTCAGATATGAAGGATGAGAAGGGGCCAGTCATGTAAAGAGACTGAAGACATTTCAATCAGTAGAAATGGCAGGTGCAAAGGCCCTGGGGCTTGACCAAGGAACTGATAAAAGAAAGACAGCCTGACTGGAGTGTAGGTAGCAAGATGGAAGTATTAGGTTGGTGTAAAAATAATTGCAGTCTTTGCCATTGAAAGTAATGGCACAAAATAAAGTTACTTTTGCACCAACTTAATGGCACAGAATAAAGATTTTTTTTTTTTTAAAGAGATGAGGTCTCGCTATGTTACTCAGGCTGGTCTCAAACTCTTGGGTTCAAGCAATCCTCCCACCCCAGCCTCCTGAGTTGCTGGGACTACAGGTGCCCACAGCCATGCGTGGTTGTGAATGAAATTTATTCCTCACACTATCAATTAGTGACTTCTGAAGCCCAGTCTTACATCAGACTAATTAACTACGGATCTCTAGGGTGGAGACTGGACATTTGTATTTTTAAAGAATTCCCTCTTGGTGATGCTAACGTACAGCAAGGGCTGAGAACCACTGGTGCTGGTCCCCGATGGTAATTTTATTCCCCTTATTGGTGACTGCTTTAGGAATGAGCACATGACCCAACACTGTCCAGTGAGAATAAGGAGTCTAATGGTGTGCTTCTGTGAAAGCTTTTCCCACTCTTAAAGACAACTTTCTGCTGGATGTTGTATCTTGATACAATGGGATATTGCATTTAGATATGATGGTATACTGGCCTAAGCATGGAAGTGTGGAAAATAAAAAGACTTTGGGTCCTTGAGTTTCTTTGAGCTGCGGAAGTAGCTAACCCTGGGACCCCTTTACCTTGAGATTTCTTTTTATGGAGCAGACATTTTTCTTATTTAGGTTATATGGCAGACACCTGCCAAAGATTTGTGCACACTTTATATAATATAAAATTATTATTTGGAAGCAATTTTCCAGACATGGATGACATTTTCAGCATTCCTTCTCCTGGAATTTAGATGGAACTATGTGATTCATTCTCACCAGTGGATTGTGACATAAAGTGGGTTACCTCTGGGCCAAGGTTGTTATGTTTAGGTGCATGATCCTTCACATTCTTACCACCACTTCTTTTCTCTTCCCTCCATTTATCAGGAGGATGACACCAGGATAGCCCTGAAGCCACAATATGGTAGAACTACAAGACAGAAGCAGCTTGGGTCCCTGAGTCGCTATGTGGAGTGGAGCCATCTAGGAGTGTTACTCAGCCAGGAGTGCCTGCCTTGGTCTTTAGTAAGAAATAAAGGTTTCTTCTGTTAAGCAATTGAGATTTTAGGATTTATTTTGTTATGACAGATGGCCTAGTCTACCTGATTAATACGGGGTAGTTAAGTTGGAGTTAGGTGTTACTTGCAGGCAAAAGCATCTTACCTAAAGCATTAGAGAAGGACCCATAATTCCAGATTACCATCTCAAAACTGGTTTTTTGTTTGTTTGACTTGTTTATTATTTACAAAAATAAAGCTATTAACATACCATGAATTTTATATAATATCCAGGAATTCTTGTTTTCAACTTGGTGACTTGGCCTTGCCATTGCCTTTATGAGGTCTTTTTAGACTGATGCTTTACTAAACCCTCAGGCCTGACCACTTGTTTTCTGGTTACTGGTTCTCTCTCAGTCTTGACTCTTTCTGAGCTGAACTTGCTTTGAGGTTCTGATCTCTCTTCAACAAACATCCTGACTAAATACCATTCTGGCATGGCTTTTCTGTCTCTAAAGGGACTCTCAGCTATCCCCCTATAATTGAGTGTTCCTCAGTTCTGGAGACACAGCTTCTGACTAGTGTTCATTTGGTAACCCACTCAGGCTGGCTCAAGAAAAGGGAGGATTGTTGAAGGAATGTAGAAAAAGTGACCCAGGGATCTGAGGATGGCAACTCAAATTGAGATGGGCCTTGAGGAAACGGGACAGGGAAGCTATTAGAAATAAAGAAGAGGCCAGGAATGGTGGCTCATGCCTGTAATCCCAACACTTATGGAGCCTGATGCGGGAAGATCACTTGAGCCCAGGAGTTTGAGACTAGCCTGGGTAATATAGTGAGACCCCATCTCTATAAAAAAATAAAAAAAATAGCTGGGTGTGATGGCACACCTGTAGTCCTAGTTACTTGGGAGGCTGACGTGAGAGGATCACTTGAGCCCAGGAGGTTGAGGCTACAGTGAGCTGTGATCACATCACTGCACTCCAGCCTGAGTGACAAGGAAGCCACTCTCTTCCTCTCCCTTGAGATGTTCCTGCTTTCCTCTAAACAGTTCTTAATGCATTCTCCTTCCTTCTTCCTTCACTCAGGTATCTGAGCACCTACCACGTGAACAGCTCCATGTTAAGCATGGAGGATACGGTCAAGGACCTTGCTCTCATAAAATGTGTGTTCTCGTAGGGAAATCTATGCAAATAAATAAACAAATACAAAATAAAACATTACAAAATTTTGAGCTCTCAGGGGAATAAGGATGAACTTGAGTACAGAATAAGAGGTGATCTACTTTAGAGAGTTGGTGAGGAAAGTCCTCTCTCAGGATTGACTTGTCCAGCTCAGATATGAAGGATGAGAAGGGGCCAGTCATGGAAAGAGACTGAAGACATTTCAATCAGTAGAAATGGCAGGTGCAAAGGCCCTGAGGCTTGACCAAGGAACTGATAAAAGAAAGACAGCCTGACTGGAGTGTAGGTAGCAAGATGGAAGTATTAGGTTGGTGTAAAAATAATTGCAGTCTTCGCCATTGAAAGTAATGGCACAAAATAAAGTTACTTTTGCACCAACTTAATGGCACAGAATAAAGTTGAATAGGTCAGCATGCTCCTGATAATACAAGAACTTGGAGATCCTAGCAAATTTTTTTTTTTTTTTTTTTAAGATGGAGTCTTGCTTGGTCACCCAGGCTGGAGTGCAGTGTCATGATCTCAGCTCACTGCAACCTCCACCTCCCAGGTTCAAGCAATTCCCCTGTTTCAGCCTCTTGGGTAGCTGGGACTACAGGTGCCCGCCACCATGACTGGCTAATTTTTTTGTATTTTAGGTAGAGACGAGGTTTCACCATATTGATCAGGCTGGTCTTGAACTCCTGACCTCAGGTGATCCACCCACCTCGGCCTCCCAAAGTGCTGAGATTACAGGCGTGAGCCACCATGCCCGGCCAAAAATTTGAATTTTATTTAAGTACAATGAGAAGCCCTTAGAGAGTTGTCTTCTCTTTACCAAGCAGTTTTTTTGGTATAACTCTAACCTGCATTTGGCTGACTGTTGCAGCCCTATCCTCATGGGTCTCTCATATCCTCTCTGTTTTGCTCCTTGTAGCCAATTAGCAATTGGCTTCTGTGACTCTTAGTTAAAAGTCTCATAGAGATCATCTGATTGGACCAGCTGGCCTTTTGGAGTCTAGTTACAAATCCTAGACCACTGGGCATCCTATGACTGGATTGGCTGGCCTTGTATCAAGTGCAATCTTTGATCCAGTCAGCTGTGACCAAGGACAGGGTTATGCCTTCCTACCAGGGACTGTAGATAAAGCAGGCAATGATACTCCAGAGATAAGATCTAGGAAACTAGCATTTCACTGGGTGCCTAACTTATTAAACTTCTGAAAATACATGTTAGGTGGTGTCTAATGTATTCCTGATTAAAAATGTCAAATGGCTTCTCAATGCACTTAGGGTCAAAACTCAACATCCTTAGCATGCCCTTAATGCTGCTTTCTCTGGACCTAGCTTTATTTTTTGTTCTCACCAGTGCTACTCTTCCTACACCTTACTGGCCTGTCTTGTTGTTGTTGTTGTTGTTGTTTGATTGGTTGGTTGTTTTTTGTTTGTTTGTTTGTTTTTGGTCTCTCCAGTCTCAGGACATTGCACATGCTGGTTTTCTTCCCCTAGACACTATTTATTCCCTTTACTCGAAAAACTCTCAATCTTGCTTTTGCTCTGATCCTAAATGTCTTTTCCTCTTCTTTGACCTCCCCTCCACCAGCTAAATTAGAGGTCCCTGTTTATTTATTTATTATTTTATTTTATTTTGTTTTATTTTTTTGAGATAGAGTCTGGCTCTGTCACCCAGGCTGGAGGGTAGTGGCACAATCTTGGCTCACTGCAACCTCCGCCTCCCGGGTTCAAGTGATTCTCCTGCCTCAGCCTCCTGAGCAGCTGGGATTACAGGTGTGTGCCACCACATCTGGTTAATTTTTGTATTTTTAGTAGAGGTAGGGTTTCACCATGTTGGCCAGGCTGGTCTCGTACTCCTGACCTCAAGTGATCCACCTGCCTCGGCCTCCCAAAGTGCTGGGATTATAGGTGTGAGCCACCACACCTGGCCAGAAATCCCCATTTATATTTATATTTTTTGCATTACATTTTCCCTTCATGGTATAGATCACAATTTTGAATGATGTTGATGTGTATGTTCATTGTTCAGTGCTTATCTCCTCTACTAGACTGAGAGTTCCATGAGGAGAGTGGTCATATCTTTTGGGATTATTACTCCTTCTGGCTGTCTTAGTCTGTTTTGTGTTGCCGTGAAGGAATCTCTGAGGCTGGGTAATTTATATATAACAGAGGTTTATTTGGCTCACGGTTCTGCAGGCTGTACAAGAAACATGGTGCCAGCATCTGTTCTGATGAGGGCTCAGGAAGCTTTTACTCACAGCAGAAGGCAAGGGGAGCCGGCGTATGCAGAGATTACATGGCAAGAGAGGAAGCAAGAGACAGAGGGGAGGTGTCAGGCTGTTTTAAACAACCAGCTCATGCGAATGAATCCAGTAAGAATCCACTCATTCCCAAGGGAGGGCATTAATCTATGCATAAGGGATCCACCTCTATGACCCGTCTGCTTCTCATCAGGCTCCACCTTCAGCATCAGGGATCAAATTTCAACATGAGGTTTCATGGGGGTCAAGCATCCAAACGATAGCCCCAGCACACAGTAAGTGCTGTATAAATAAATGAATGAATAAATGGATGAATGCCCAGAAGTTAGAGATTGTGTGACCCAAGGAGTCACAAAAGACTGCATGGTGCTGGGTGCAGTGGGTCATGCCTGTAATCCCAACACTTTGGAAGGCCGAGGTGGGCAGATCACTTGAGGTCAGGAGTTTGAGGCCAGCCAACACGGCAAAACTCCATCCTTAATAAAATATAAAAATTAGCTGGGAGTTTTAGTGTACGCCTGTAATCCCAGCTACTTGGGAGAGTAAGGCATGGGAATTGCTTGAATCTGGGAGGTGGAGGTTGCAGTGAGCTGAGATAGTGCCACCACACTCCAGCCTGGGCAACAGAGTGAGACTCTATCTCAAAAAAACAAAAAAAAGACTTCATGGAAAGCATGAGGCTTGACCTTGGCCTTGAAGGATGGATAGGATTTAGAGAGGGCAAGTGAAAACATTTCAGGTAGGGATAACATTTATCAGGAAAGGCAGAGAATTGGGAGAAAGCCTGAGCTAGCCCAGGGTATAGTGTGGACACCAGCCTGATTAGCGCAGAGGCCTGAGCAGACAAGATCTGGAAAAGAAGATTGTCTAGGCAGAAAAGCACCCAAATGGGAAAAATGTAAATAAGTGAACTATATTAAATCACAATAGCTGACATCTATATGGTACTTAACAGTGTTTCAAGTTCTTTTCTAAGTGCATTATGAAGGTAAGCTCATTTAATCCTCACCATGAACTTCCGGAGTAAGTACTATATTTGTGCCCATATGATGGACGGCGAAGCTGAGGCAGAGGGCGACGATCTTGTCAAAGGTCTGTGGGTTGATAAATACAGAGTTGGGATCCAAAGTCATTGGATTCAAAGTCAAAGGAATCCAACTCTGCAACTGTCCGGATCCAGTTGCAGAGTTTGTGTGCTTGAATGTTGTGCAAGCTGCCTCTCTGTTCTCAAACGGCAGAGGCATAACGTGGCAAAAAGTCAGTTCCAGGGACCACACAGTAAAGCAGCAGCAAAGAGAAACTCAAGGGTTCTGGTCTTGAGCTTGGTAGAGGGATCTGCTAGTCCAGAAATGAGTCAGTCGGGAAAGGGAGCTGCATTTGAGGGAGAAGGAGATGGAGAACTCAGCAATGGAGCAAGAGATTTGAGCAGCATGGCCAGGAATGCTTAGTGAGGGTCTGCTGTATGGGCTTTCAAGTCAGGCAGACGTGGGTTTGTATATCGGCTTTGCTATCTACTTGTAAGTTTCACTATCTACACAATGGATTTAACAATCATACCTGCCACAAATACGAGGATTCAATGGGACAAGATGAGTGAAGTTCACGGCACAGCGTCTGACACTCAGGGTGGTGGCTTAGTGAATGGAAATACTCTTCCAATGGATTTGGATGGCAAGGATTGGCCTGAATCCTGGCTGCAACCCAGAAGTGGTAATATTAATATTTATCTGATGCCAGCCAGCGGGGTTCAACTGAGCAGCCTTCAAGCAAAGGTATCCCGAGGCTCCTGTGCCAAAGCTTTTCAGGGAGCAAACCTAGATGGTGTGGTGGGGAGGGATGTGGGGTAGAGGGGGAGTCCTTCCGGGGGTCACATGGCCGTTTCTCTCCTCTAGCACTCTGGCCTTTGCAGAAGGACTTTATTCGTGACTACCAGGGAAGATACCCTGCTAGTTAAGGCCCTGGGGCCTTTCTCTCCATCCCAGATCCACTTCCCAGATGCCCTGCTTTTGCACACTCCCTTCCGGGGTACCTGGATGCTGCTGCTTCCCCTTCACAGTGTTCTTCACCTGTTTGCTCCAGTTCTCAGATCCTTCCCTCTCCAAGGGTGGCTGGAGTCACTTGTCCCCAAGAGTAGGAGGAGATGCATGGCCCCTGAGCAAAGATGAATGCAAATTCATCTAGCATTCCATAGTTTTAAATAGCTAATGCATTCAGGGCTTAAGACCTAGATGATGGGTTGCTAGGTGCAACAAACCACTGTGGCACACGTCTACCTAGGTAACAAATCTACACATTCTGCACTTGTATCCCGAACTTAAAGTAAACTAATAATAATAAAAAATTACTTCAGTTAACATTCCCAAATATTTTTCACATACTTCAAAATAAAATCTACCTCGTCCTTCATCTTTAAAAAAATTTTTTTAAAGTAAAGTGCTCTGTAGCCTTCCATGAAAACAAGATTAGGAGATGATTTGATATGTTGCATGGCTGCAGTATCACAGAGCATCGAATCACAAGTGGGAAGGGTACTCCCTTTTGACTTCTCCTTTGCTCCTTCTGAGTCAACCAAGGGAAGCATCTTCTTTTGGTGCCAGAATATCCTTTAACACCTCTCTAACACTTTGGTTATATCCTTTTCACAAAGAACAGGTAGCGGGCAGCCGACCTTCAGCCGAACTCAGGAAGGTGGAGGTTGCAGTGAGCTGAGCTAGCAACAGCTAAAATACAGCATGATTGTTTTTGTTTGCATTGTATTTATTTTCCCAGTTACCATTTGATTATGGCAAGGAATTTCAGTTTTCTCTTTATAGTAGTGATATAAAGTTCCTTTTCGAAATATATGTATTAAAGGATTGAAAGCGAGTAGGCTTGAAGAAAGACATTAGGTAAACAGTTGTTGATGTGGGATGTGGATATAAAAAACTTCCTAGGAGTGGCACTCAAATGACTGAGCTTGGAAAATGCTGGAATACTGGGGAAGCCACGCAACGTAGGAAGCAGAGGCTTAGATACAAATGTCGCTCTGCTCATTAGCACCCAAGACACTTACTTTCTTTGAGCCTCTATTTCCTTACCTGCCAAAATGGAGATGATAATTCCTACTACACGTCGTTCTTTGGAGGACTAAATGAGATAATTTAATGTATATGCATGCCATTTGCATGCAATGACTCAAGTGTTGAACAAAATGAATTGTCCCTAGGTGCACTTTACAATGAAATTCACTGTGTGAGTTTGGCAAGGTACTAGTTTCCCAGTACTTCTGTCCCATAGTGGGAATAAAATTTGGGCAAGTCACAGCACTTCTCTTTCCTCAGTTTCTTCATTGGTAAAGTGGAGATTTTGGGAGGTATTTTCTTCATGGGATTACTGGAAGGATGAAATGATTTTGTATGGGTATGGCAGCAGAACACAGCCTGGTACCCACAGTATCTGCTAGGTGTGAGCTCTCAAGCCTGCAACCCTGCCTCCTAGCTTGCTGGAGTCCAAAGTGGGAAGGCTCCTCAGAAGTGTGAAGACCTGGGTGTATACCAAAAATTCTCAAGGAAATCACTGTGGGCATAGGTGACATATTTCTCGTACTTTTTTGTTTTCTTTTTTCAGACAGCATCTCACTCTGTCACCCAGGCTGGAGTGCAGTGGCATGATCACGGCTCACTGCAGCCTCCACCTCCCTGAGTTCAGGTGATCCTTCCATGTCAGCCTTTCAAGTAGCTGGGACTACAGGCATGTGCCACCATGTCCATCTAATTTTTGTATTTTTTTGTAGAGACAGGGTTTCATTGTGTTGCCCAGGCTGATCTTGAATTCCTGGCTTGGCCAAGTGATCTGCCCACGTTGGCCTCCCAAAGTGTTGGGATTGCAGAAGTGAGCCACCATGCCCGGTCAACATATTTCTTGTGCTTTCTAACATCAAATATTTAAAATATTCAAATCCTTCCATTCTCTCTTCCCAGAGCCCTCAGAGCCTGTGCGTATACTCTCTCTCTTATATAAATTAACTTCCATTTGGCTTTTATCTTGCTACAGTAACACTTGCTGTGGCCTGAACTGTTTCTCCATCCACCTTCCCATTCCCTCAAAATGCATATGTTGAATCCCTAATGCCCAGTGTGATGGTATTTGGAGATGAGATCTTTGGGAGATAATTAGGGTGAGATGAGATCACGGGGGTGGGACCCGTGGGACCCACACTGTGGGATCTGTGGCTTTATGAAAAGAGAAACTGAGAGAGAGAGAGAGATTACTTTCTTTCTATCATGTGAGGACACAGCAAGAAGGCTGCTGTCTGTAAGTCAGGAAGAGGAGCCCTGAGCAGAAACTGAGTTACTTAGCCTCCAGAACTTTGAGAAGTAAATGTCTGTTGTTTAAGTTACCAGTCTTCGATTTTTTTATTTTTAAGAGCTGGGGTCTCAGCTAGACTTGAACTGTTTAACTCCTGGGCTCAAGTGATCCTCTGGTTTCAGCCTCCAAGGCTGTAGTCCCATGAGCTGGGACTACAAGCTCATGCCACCTCTTCCGGCCCATTTTGATATTTTGTTGTCACAGCACAAGCAGATCAACACATGCTTACTCTGCCTAAAATCTACCCAAAACATTGAAAAATATGTATTGATTGTTTACAATGTGCTAATCATTTTACACACAATGTTTTATTTAAACCTCACAACTCTGGAGGAGAGTGCTATTATCATGTTCCATTTTACAGATGAGGAGACTGAGGCTTGAGGCTTAGGTGACTTGCCCAAGGTCATAGAGCTATTGCGTGCCAGATTTACATCTTGAAAACCAGCATTCACTCACCCACCCCCAGGTAGCCTCCAGGAATTCAAGCAGAAGGGCGTACTGATTCGGACATTTGTGGGAATACCTTACTAGCTTCCAAAGTTACAAGGTGAGCCTTCGTAGTGGCTCAAGTGTGGATGAGTAAAGTTCAGCTTCCAAGATGGACGTGAGCCAGTTTGGAGGCAGGGGAGTGAGTTTGTGTAGGAAACACCCAAAAGAAACAAAACACCCTCCGGCTCCTTTGGTTACGACAAGGCAAAACCTTTAATAACATGAGTGCTTATTACATTAGCTGCTTCGGGGCTCTGACATCTTCGATTTCTGGTCATGTTTTTCTAACACATAAAGGTGAATGCCTCCCTCAGGCCACCTGGGTGGTGGTTGGTTTCCTGAGGATTCGTGTGGGTAGACAATGGGGACAACTATGAACGCCTGATGGAGATTCGGAAATCCCCCCTGGCCACCACCCGTGACTTTTAGTAAAGTCCTCTTCCAAGGAGGGAAGAATGTGGAGGTCCTTCCAGTAAAGAAGGAAGAAAGGAAAACATCTGGCACAGATACACAGAGAGAGAAATGACATTAAGGGATTGGCTTGAAAAGTTAGGGAGGATGGAGGGGTTAGGACTTGGAGGGCGAGGGGCAAATGTGGGAGAGGGCTGAGTCCATTTGGTTTCATTCTTTGTAAAAAGTAATACCATCACGAGGACCATGCCATGCAACCTCAGAGACATCTCTGTACACTTCCCCAAGGCTGTGCTGGGCGTGGGGCAGAGGTCAGAGGTCAGTTCAGACGGGCGTGGTGCGCCTGTTGGCCGGATTATTATGCAGTGACTCTTTGAACTCTTTGGGTGTGGAATTGTGGAACTGTAGAAAAGCGTGGTCCCGGTCGGAGTTGAGGAGGGTCCCCATGGTGATCTTTGAGGGGTCCCGGGAGAGGGTGAACATCGAGATGTCAGTGGAAGGGATGGTGTGGAAGCCTTTGCTGATGGGGGACAGGTCTCGGGATCTGGGCTCGGTGGAGCGAGAACTTGACCGCCTCCGGAATCGATACCTGTAGGGTGGGAGGCGGGCAAAAGTAGATTTCTTCAGGAACTCCGAGTGAGATTTGGCTCGTAACTGCTGATGTTTTTCAATATAGATGTGCACGGCAACCACTCCTACAATTTCTGCGATGATGAAAGAGAAGGCTCCGAAATAAAAGGACCAACCATAGGAGTAACTTTTTTTGGAGTCACGCTGCCCGGGGTCTCCAGCGTTGGCTGATATATAAACTATGATGCCAATGATGTTGCTTAACCCTAAGAGAAGGGGAAAAGAAAAATACATCCTTTATAAACCTCAGCGAGAACTGTCACTTTCCATCTTAAAATATTAATGGGGAGAGAGGATAATGGATTATAGCTGGGAACTCCAACCACTGAGATCTTCTTGCATGGTCTGTCACTTGGGAAAGGAAGAATTCTGCTGCTCAGTTCCAGGCAATGTGTATTCAGCTAAAGAATACACCCTACTCCTACAGCAAGTACAGAAGAACTCAGAATGCACTTATTTTTCCCCATAGAAGCAATTCATCTCATCAACAATTAATCTTTGGCACTAAGTCATGAAGATTGTAAAACGAACAAGATACACGCCCCTGCCCTTGGATTCTTTACCATTAGTAGCAAAGACTGACATGTAAATGCAATTACAGGAAAATACAGTAAGGGTTCTACCGGAGACAGATAAAAATGATTCAGGAAGAGAAGGAGAAAGAAAGACTAAGAACCTGGCACTGAAGATGAGGTGACATTTGAGCCAGATCTGAAAATTCAACAGGGGTGAGCCAGGAGATGAAAGACTGTTGACGATGGCATGTGAGAGAAGGCAATGAGAATAACTTACTAGGGTTCTAACTTGGGTGCTTGGGAGGCTGGTGGCATTTTGAGCTCAAATAAGAGGCAACAGAGAATCCAGGTTTCGATAAAAGAGGAGGTTTGAACACATTAAGTTGGAAGTGCTTATGGAAAGTCCAAATGGAGCCGCTCAGTGGAAATGTATGGGTCTGGAGCTGAAATTTGGGACAATAAATAAACCCATGGGGAAGAGGTGGGAGCTTACCAAGTCTTTTTATCTGCACAGGATATGATAATGCTTCAGATCAGCTGTTGTTTGAGCACGAGGACACCAGGACTTGGGGAACGGGAAGCTGTTACCTCCAACAGGCAAGGCTTGCAGACTTAGCTTCCCAGAGTGCCAAAATTGTTGGAAATAGCTGCTTAGCCCACAGGAGAGGAATCAAATTCCTAGGTAGTGGTCAGTAGGAGCAGGAGATTTGTGGGGCTGAGCACATCTCTGCCTACCTTTCTCATGTTCTTACTCCGAAGGGGATATGTCTCTTTTTGTCCCTTTGTTTCAAGGGCCTCATCCAGGGCTTGGTGCCAACAATGACTCATGGAGGTTGTTGGTACACCAGCTGCCATCTCTTTGCCTCCAAATTTAGGCTACCTGTAGGGTGGTGCTAAATGGAGGTTGTCCCTCATTATAGTTTCCGACAACAGTTGGTGAGTAACCATTTCCAGGAGCCTCCTGAATTCTCTCTCTGTTCCTTGGATGTTCCATACTCTTTGTGGGCATCCCCAAGATCTCCCTACAGTCCAGCAACCAAAGGGTTAAAGCTTGGTAGAGCAGGAGACACAGGACTGGGCTCCAGTGCCACCCTTCTGATTAGCTGGTGCACATCCAGTAGGATTATTTGTTTTTGTTTTTGTTATTGTTGTTGTGTTTTAGAGATGGGGTCTTGCTCTGTTGTTACCCAGGCTGGAGTACAGTGGAACAATTATAGCTCACTGTAACCTCAACCTTCTGGGCTAAAGGCACCCTCCCTCCTCAGCCTCCGGAATAGCTGGGACTACAGGTATGTGTCACCAAGCACAGCTATTTTAATTTTATTTTTTTAGAGATGGGGTCTTGCTATGTTGCCCAGTCTGGTTTTGAACTCCTGACCTCAAGTGATCCTCCCACCTTGGCCTCTCAAAGTGTTGGGATTACAGACATGAGCCATCATGCCCAGCCTCAATATTTTGAATAGGACTTCTGATTATATTTCATCTAAAACTTGTCTCCAGAGTACATGGCTAAAATCTGCTGCTTCTCTCCTGCCTCCTCTTGGCTCTACCCAGCACAGACATTCAGCAGGTAGGCAGCAAGTTCTCATCACTGAGCTATTTCTTATGATGGGGGCTGACACATCCAGCTCTGTGTCAGGCTGCAAGAAACCACAGGGTGACAAACGGCTCCTCTTCCTGGAGCGTCAATTTGGCTTGAAGATGAGTAGGGAAGACATATTCTTTTATATTAAAATGAACATGGATATAATAAGGAGATGGCAGAATTCACATGAATTTTTAAGTCAAATGGGAGTCAGACTTCAAAGACGTCTCAGCTCAATGAAGGTGGCTTCTATTGATGTCCCCTGACTCCCCCGGGCCATGTTTTTTCTCTCCTCTGCCATGAGGAATATTTTGGTGGCAAAGTTTGGAAAGTCCCCAAAGAAGGTCTTTCTGGCAGCAACGCGGTGGGTAGGGGGGAGTGGGGGAAGGAAAGAAAGAAGTTCAAAGAGAGGCTCAGATGTTAGACTGGGCTGATAGGAAGCCAAGTGAGTTGCCAATGATTTACAGGGCACTTACCATGTGCCAGGCACTGTGTGAAATCTTGATATGCATCCTACCTATTAATCATTGCAGCAGGGCCACTTAAAAAATGCTTTCCCTTTTACAGATGGGGAAACAGACACAGAGAAGGTAAGTAACTTCCCATGTCGAGCACAGCTATTAAATTAAAAGTAATTGCAAAAACCACAATTATTTTTGCATCAACCTAATAGAAAATGGTTGAAATGAGATTTGAATCCAGAGCTCTTAGCCATGGTGGATTTAGATTTCAGTAACAAGGCTTAGGGAAAACAAGACGTGAGTAGGCAATTGCTTTGTCCTACTTTCAGACTGTAAACTCCCTGAGGGCAGGGACTAGGCTTATCTCCTTCATTGCTATGGCCTTAACTCCCAGCCCAGAGTCTGATTCACAGCAAGAGGGCAACACATATTGAATGAGTGAGTGAGTGGAGTTGATACGAGAATTAAATGGTACATTGTATGTGATAATAGCTACTATGTGTTGAACGCATACTGGATGATAGGCACCACTCTGCACACTTTATCGCTACCAACTCATTTAATCCTCTTAACAGCTTCAAGAGGTGAGGCCATTATGATTCTCATTTTTCAGATGGGGAAATAAATGGAAGCACAGAAAGGTTAAGTGACTTGCCCAAGGTCACACAACAGGAAAGTAGTAGAGCTAGATTTGCACCAGGCAGCCTGACCTCAGAGCTTACGCTCTTGGGCATTCTGCATAGTATCTGACACATAGTAGGTGCTCAAGAAAGGATTGTTTTCTCTTTTTTCCCCCCAGCACTCTTATTTACTGATTTCAAAGATTGTTAATTGCTTGCCTCAAATGATCAACCTTAGCGTAGATGAGCAAAGAAGAGCCTTCGAGAGTAGTGAATCCTCCAGTCCTTTCATTTTAGAGGTGGAAAAACAAGATCTTCAGGTTCTTTGGGGAGATCAGTGGAAGGGTCTGGGATTAGACCCCAAGCCTCTGCCTTCCCATCAGGCTTCCTCCACAGACTCACACGCTTTCTAGTTCCTACATGTCTAATTTACCTGCTATCCCTCACAATACCTCTTGTGAGAAGAAAGTTGCTGGTGACACACTCTTCCCTAACGATCCCCTTGGGGGACAAAATAATGATCTTCTCTTGTTCTCAGGAAACTGTCACATCAGCATGACACTGGAACTGATCCCCTGGATCGGCCAAGACCAAGCGCCTGGGAGGTCTGGACGGGGCCACCAGTGACAGGAGCGTGCCTCGAGACAAAACAAGTCCCTGGATTTGCCAGATGCTAATATCTGTCCACACAGAGCAAGGTAGGGGCCACTGCCACCTGTGGGCTGATCTCATTCCCCTGGGGCAAGATGGCAGTTTTCTTTCTGGTCTGTTGCTTGAATCAGTTCTCAGAGACTCAGCTTTAGATAGTCTCCCTTTCTCATCTTACGGAGGGGGAAGCAGTGCGGAAGGAATTCGCGCAAGATCTTGTGGGGCTCCAGATTTTGGAACTGTGTTGTTGCTGCTTTTCTAATGCTGGAAAATCATATTGTGCTTTCTCTGTACAGTCTCTGATATGGTTTGGCTCTCTGTCCCCACCCAAATCTCACTTTGAATTTTAATAATCCTCATGTGTAAGGGTGGGGCCAGGTGGAGATAATTGAATCAAAGGAGGAGTTTTCCCCATACTGTTCTTGTGATAATGAATAAGTCTCATGAGAGCTGATGGCTTTTTGTTTTGTTTTGTTTTTGTTGCTTGTTTTTGTTTTCATTTAGATGGAGTCTCACTCTGTCACCAGGCTGGAGTGCAGTGGCACGATCTTGGCTCACTGCAACCTCTGCCTCCTGGGTTCAAGCGATTTTCCTGCCTCAGCCTCCCAAGTAACTGGGACTACAGGTGTGCACCACCACGCCCAGCTAATTTTTGTATTTTTAGTAGAGACAGGTTTCACCATGTTGGCCAGGTTGGCCTTGAGCTCCTGACCTCAGGATCCACCCACCTCAGCCTTCCAAAGTGCTGGGATTACAGAGGTGATCTGATAATTTTATAAAGGGGAGTTCTCCTGCACGAGCTGTCTTGCCTGCTGCCATGTTAAGACGTGACTTTGCTCCTCCTTCGCCTCCCACCGTCATTGTGAGGCCTCCCCAACCATGTGGAACTGTGAGTTAATTAAAGTTCTTTCCTTTATAAATTACCCAGTCTCGGGTATGTCTTTATTAGGCAGTGTGAGAACAAACTAATACAGTCTCCTTCCAGCAAAGCCCATGCAGCTGGTACTATCATCATTATGATTATGACTATTTGGAGACAGAGTCTTGCTCTGTCACCCAGGCTGGAGTGCAGTGGTGTGATCATGGCTTACTACAGCCTTAACCTCCCAGGCTCTAGCAATCCTCCGACCGCAACCTCCTGACTAGCTGGAACTATAGGCACCCACCACCACGCCTAGCTAATTTTTAAACTTTTGTGCAGATCGGGTCTCACAATGTTGGCCAGGCTGGTCTTGAAGACCTATGCTCAAGTGATTCTTCTGCCTCGGCCTTCCAAAGTGCTGGGATTACAGGCACGAGCCACCAAGCCCAGCTGCAGTTGGTACTATTATTATTTGCCATGTTATAGTCAAGGAAACCAAATTACAGAGAGATGATCACATTTCCCAAGGCCTGATTGGTGGATCCAGGATTGAAATCCAGGGGGGTTACAAGCCACTCTTCCTCACCATTCTATGCTGTCCACCACTGTCCCCATCCCAATCAGTACTCTGCCATCACCTTGCAAAGTTTGAAAGTCATCACCAGAGTCCAGCCCGGTCTTCCTCCATCCCTGCCCTGTTCTTGGCTTCTCTAAAGCATTTCATCCAGATGGCACTGATCCACCCCAAGAGGAGTGGGGTAGGAAGAGATGTGAAGGGATGAAAGCAAGGATGAAGGATGAAAACCCAGAGGGAAGCAAGGAAGACAGGACAGCAGTGAAGGGATGGAGGTGGAGGGAGGTGAGAAAAGGCAGAGAATAGGACCCTTTTCTGAAGGTTGTCTCTCAGCGTCCTTGCCACCCTGTGCCTTCTTCTGGTCAGGGCTGCTATTGACTAGAGCATCTCGGGCTGCTAGTCTTTACCTTGTTCCCAGAGATGCATGGAATAATAAGAGAATTTGAGTACTCAAAAGCTGGATGGGGCTGGACTCTCGTGATGACTTTCAAGCTTTGCAGGGTGATGGCAGAGTATTGATTGGCCTAGGAACAGTGGAGGAGAGTATAAAATGGTGAGTAAGAGAGGCTTGAACAATAATTAGCTGGCAAACACATATCTCGAAGGGCCAGAGATAGTACATGAACATGCCCAAGTGAACACAAAAATGCACCTCTATATTTTTACATTTACTGATTTATTTTTTAGAGATGAGACCTCACTTTGTCACCCAGACTACAGTGGAGTGGCAAGGTCTTGGCTCACTGTAGCCTTGATGTCCTGGGCTCAAGCAATCCTCCCACCTCAGCTTCCTGAGAAGCTGGGACTACAGGTGTGCATCACCACACCCAGCTAATTTTTTAATTCAAATTGTTTTTTGTAGAGATGAGGGTCTCACTATGCTGCCCAGGCTGGTCTCGAACTCCTGGACTCAAACAATCCTCCTGTTTTAGTCTCCCCAATCAGTTCATACGTACCACATATGCAAGCAGCAAGCATGTATGTACACTCTTATAAATCTCTCTCTCCTTCTCTCTTTCTCTCTTCTGCCCCTTTCTTCTTCCCTCTCTCTGTTTCAATCTCAGCTGATCCTGCCATGCTGTTTCCTCCCCGTTTTTCCTTCATGCTGGCTTTAGCTAGAATTTTGGCATCTTTGGTTCTAATGAAATTCTTTGAGTTCTCATCCTTAGCACAACTGGAGCATTTTCTTGCTCCTTCCCTGGAGGGAGCCCTGAATAGCATTGCTTCCTCCATGTGGCCCTGGCTTCGGTTTGGTATCTGTGACGATCTCAGGGCTGGGGCCAGACACTCACCTGCAGAGACAAAAAAGATGCCCGCGCTGAGAATGACATTGTGTCTGCTGCGGTGGAACTCGCTGGCTGCCACGCAGAGCCCGCCGAAGAACAGCAGCGTGACACTGAGGATGGGGAAGACACTGGAGGCCCTCACAGCTCCTGCGGAGAGAAGGAGAGAGGCTTCTGCCTGTACCCAGCCAGCCCCTGGGGTCCTCCCACTGCAAGCGTAGGGATGCCTGAGAGGAAGGCAGCACAGGAGGAGAACAGAGCCCATGTCTAACATGAGCATGAGACCAGGCACTCAGGGCCTGTGCTTAGAAGGAGTCTTAGCACTTGGGGTTGATGCTCTGCAGTCACCATCCTGAGAGTCTTAACAATTTTATAATCGAATGTGTGTTTTATAAGTGAAGTCGGATGGGACAATGACACACGCGCTGGGGCTTGGAGACTTGACTTATGTGGAACCCCACTCCCCACCTCCCCACCTATCACCAGCACCTTCCCACCTCCCTGCCTCCCTGGAAAAGGCTCTCAAACACCCATTCTCCCTCCTCAGCCCAGCGACTACTGCTCCTGCTTTGCCCTTGGTGGGAGCCCAGGCACAGACACAGGGAGAGTCAGAGTTGGGTGCAAGCCCTAGGTCCCTGGGAGGGTTTGCACTCACCAGGAGAGTGTCCCCACACCCAAAGAGAGTGATATTAAATGGCAAATAGAAAACACCATGATAGATTGAGAGAGATCACAGAAAAAATGAAAAGTTTTTTGTTTTGTTTTGTTTTTTTGTCTGAGGTTTTTTGAGATGGTGCTTATTCTGTCACTCTGGCTGGAGTGCAGTGGTGCAATCATGGCTCACTGTAGCCTCACCTTCCAGGCTCAGGCAATCCTCCTGCCTCAGCCTGTCAAGTAGCTGGGACTACAGGCATGTACCACCATGCCTGGCTGATTTTTGTAGTTTCTGTAGAGATGGGGTCTCGCTAAGTTACCCAGGCTGGTCTAGAACTCCTGGCCTCAAGCAATCTTCCCGCCTCAACTTCCCAAACTGCTGGGATGACAGGCATGAGCGCCTGGCCTAAGTGCACAGGATTTTCATTTCACACTAGAACCTGCAAATGACGCAGCCAGCCCTGTATACAGGGACTCCCATCAGACCACATGCTGCTCATTAAAATGCAGAATCTTTCCCTGCACGCATCTACATTTGCATAGTAGAGAGTGTGACAACACCCATTGAATACCCATTTAGTCACGAATGAACAAATGAATTTGCTTATTCATTCGACAAATATTTCCTGAGCACCTAATAGATGCTAGGTGCTGTGGCGGGTGCTGCAGTCATAGCTGACATGTTTAAGCACCGCAAGGGTGCAGGCACTGCCCTTCAGAAGGGACACCGGCTGAGGAGTCGAAGCAGAGTCCTGGAGGTCCCTGTGTCAGCTTCTTACTAAATACTTTCTGGATCATGGAAGGCCCTAAGGTACTGGGAGAGGGGCCCCATGTGGTTGGGGTCCCAGTATTTACCCATCCAGTATAAGAGTATTTTCTGGTGGATCCAGGCCAGAACACATCAGCTGAATAAATTCTGTGCTCATTGGTTTACCAAGGAGCCAGGGGTCCTGTTCTCATGGGGCTTATGCTCTAGTAGCAATGACAGGCAGGACCAGCTACATAATTTACAGGGCCTTGTGCAACACAAAAATGTGAGGCCTAGCTGGGCATGGTGGCTCAGGCCTATAATCCCAACACTTGGGAGGCAGAGGTGGGTGGATCGCCTGAGGTCAGGAGTTCAAGACCAGCCTGGCCAACATGGTGAAACCTGTCTCTACTAAAAACACAAAAATCAGCTGGGCATGGTGGAGGGCACCTGTAATCCCAGCTACTTGGGAAGCTGAGGGAGGAGAACTGCTTGAACCCAGGAAGTGGAGGTTGCAGTGAGCCGAGATTGTGCCATTACACTCCAGCCTGGGTGACAGAGCAAGTCTCTGTCTCAAAAGAAACAAACAAACAAAAAATAGTGAGGCCTCTTGTTTCAGAATTGTTAAGAATTTCAAGATAGTGACAGCAAAGCACAGAACCAAGGGTGGGGCCCTTCTGAGGTCCAAGCCCTGTGTAACAGGTAGGACCACAAGAATCCTACGCCTGTAATTCCAGCACTTTGGGAGGCTGAGGCGGATGGATCACCTGAGGTCAGGCATTTGAGATCAGCCTGGGCAACATGGCAAAACCCCATCTCTACTAAAAAATAAAAAATTAGCCAGGCATGGTGGTGTGCGCTTGTGTTCTCAGCTGCTTGGGGGGCTGAGGTGGGAGGATGACTTGAGCCCAGGAGGCGGAGGCTGCAGTGAGCCAAGATTGTACCACCGCACTCCAGCCTGGGCAATAGAGTGAGACCTTGTCTCAAACAAACAAACAAACAACAACAACAACAACAAAAACCCCATAACCCAGACAAGAGCCCTTCATAGCTTGGACTTGGGGGTAGCCCTGAGGTGGTAAGATGTGGCCAGATTCAGGGTGTACTTTATATTTTGAAAGTAAAGCCAACAGAATTCGCTGATGGATTGGCCGTGGGCTGCTGGTTGTGTTTGGTCTTAGGTGCTGAGCGAATGGAGGAGCTTCTCCTGACCAACGACACATGCGAGGTATGTGGGCCAGGGAGGGACACGAGTTTATTTTGGCTCAGGGGTTCAAAGCTTAGTTCACATTAGTCAGTGTTCAAGCCTTTAACCTCTATATTCACTAGGTGTTTTTCTGCCTGTTTAGCTCTGGTCATTTTCATTTGCTACTGCACTTTCATTCGTTTGTTTGTTTGTGTTTTCAGTTTTCTGAAAATTTGGTAACTTATTTAACCTGTGGGCCTAGGAGGGATGAAGGGGGAGGCCTGAAGTGAGGGGCTGAAGGCATACAGGTGTGAGGAGGTCAGGAGATTGAGACCATCCTGGCTAACACGGTGAAACCCCATCTCTACTAAAAATACAAAAAATTAGCCAGGGGAGGTATCGGGTGCCTGTATTCCCAGCTACTCGGGAGACTGAGGCAGGAGAATGGCGTGAACCCCGGAGGTGGAGCTTGCAGTGAGCCGAGATCGCGCCGGTGCACTCCAGCCTGGGCTACAGAGCAAGACTCTGTCTCAAAAAAAAAAAGAGAAGATGGAAGGGATTTTGCTTTGGTTTTGAAACTGCCCAATCCTTCTTTCTTTCTTTCCTTCCTTCCTTCCTTCCTTCCTTCCTTCCTTCCTTCCTTCCTTCCTTCCCTCCTTCCCTTCTTTCTTTTTCTTTCTTTCTTTCTTTCTTTCTTTCTTTCTTTCTCTTTCTTTCTTTCTTTTTCTCTTTTCTTTCTTGCTTTCTTTTTCTCTTTTCTTTCTTTCTTTCTTTCTCTTTCTTTCTTCCTCTTTCTTTCTTTCTTTCTTTCTTTCTTTCTTTCTTTCTCTCTTTCTCTTCTCTTCTCTTCTCTTTCTTCTCTTCTCTTCTCTTCTCTTCTTCATGGAATTTCCCTCTGTCACCCAGGCTAGAGTGCAGTAGTGTGATCTCGGCTCACGGCAACCTCCGCCGCCCGGGTTCAAGCAATTCTCCTGTCTCAACTTCCCGAGTAGCTGGGACTACAGGCGCATGCCACCATGTCACCCTAATTTTTGTATTTTTAGTTGAGACTGGGTTTCACCATATTGGTCAGGTTAGTCTCGAACTCCTGACCTCATGTGATCCACCCACTTTGGCCTCCCAAAGTGCTGGGGTTACAGGCGTGAGCAGGCATGTAACCATGCCTGGCTGAAACTGGCCCAATTTTCTAATAGGCTGGATGCCCATGAACTGAAGCTTGAGAAACTTACATGTGTAAGTTTCAGTGAAATGAAATGTACCTGCTGCCTGTTGCCCAAATCCTATTCCTTAACCCTCCTGTTTTCCTTCCTAGCTATATCAACCCTTAACTTTAATTAGGCACGATTAGTGTCCTTGCTGAGTTCTGGTCTGCTGCAAAGTCCTGCAGTTCTGTTATGCAGGCTCGCAGGAGGCAGAGCTGGCTCCTGGTTCCTTTAGCTCCCAGATCAAGGGGGCCATCCCAGGGAGTGAGCTCTGGGGTTCTGTATGTGAGTGTAGCTTATTTTTAATGGGCCCAGCTGTGGGCACAACTTATTTATAATTTGTAAAAATGTACACATATGATCCATGGGTTTCCAGTTGGATTCTTGCCTTGGGCCCTTGCAAATATTAGGGGCAGGTCTCCTCCAGTGGTTTCAAGCACCTGTTTGGGACTTGTGGACTAACTTTTAAAGGGATCATTTGCATTGCATATTGACAAGAATTGCTTGAATATTCAATGTAATGAGTGTAATTAATAAAAAGTGAATACCTTTTAAAAAATCAAAGGATGGCCGGGCGCGGTGGCTCAAGCCTGTAATCCCAGCACTTGGGAGGCCGAGACGGGCGGATCACAAGGTCAGGAGATCGAGACCATCCTGGCTAACACGGTGAAACCCCGTCTCTACTAAAAATACAAAAACTAGTCGGGTGAGGTGGCGGGCGCCTGTTGTCCCAGCTACTTGGGAGGCTGAGGCAGGAGAATGGCGTAAACTCGGGAGGCGGAGCTTGCAGTGAGCTGAGATCGGGCCACTGCACTCCAGTCCGGGTGACAGAGTGAGACTCCGCCTCAAAAAAAAAAAAAAAATCAAAGGATGATTAACCTTTGATGTGTGCCCTAAGAAAATGATCTGAATGTTTGAAGCTATTGAACTGTGTTGGTTCCACAAAAGTGGATATTTGGGCCTGCCACAGTGGCTCATGCCTGTAATCTCAGCACTTTGGGAGGCAAAGGCAGATGGATCGTTTGAGGACAGGAGTTTGAGACCAGCCTGGGCAAGGCATAGGGGGACCCCAACTCTACAAAAAATGTAAAAAGAAATTAGCCAGACATGGTGGTGGTGGGTGCCTGTAGTCCCAGCTACTCAGGAGGCTTGAGTCTAGGAATTTGAGGGTGCAGTGAGATATGATCGTGCCACTGCACTCCAGCCTGAATGACAGAGCAAGACCCCATCTCAAAAAAAAAAAAAAAGTTTATGTTTGAAACATGTGGATAGGAGATATGTGAATGTGACTGTTTCCCAAGTGGTGCAATCATCATTTGGGAACTCATTGGTGGGGAGACCTCACTCTTTGTCCCACAGATGAGATGCAAGCAGATCCTGTCAATTCTGGCTATAAGTGTCTGCCTCAGACAGGAAATTTTCTGCTGCCATTTTCTCCTAAGTCAGTGGAAGTCCACCTTGCATTTGTTTTAGCCCAGTGGATACATGGCGACTTCAGATCAAAGAGGTTTTTACTGTCCTCCTTCCCTGTTTCTCCTTCCCAAACTATATGGAGCTAAGTTAAGGTCTTAAGGGTGGGGACATAAGCTTGTTCTAGTGTAGCCCCACCACTGGAGTCTGAGTAGGACTTTCTGAGTCCAGTGCTGTGTTGTGAGAGTCTCTAGTCAACAGAACCCGTGGGTTTTGAACCTTCTGCTGTAAGAGGCGCTGGAAACAGAGTGACTCCATCTTGAATAAGGGCTGGGTAAAATGAGGCTGAGATCTGCTGGGCTGCGTTCCCAAGCACAGGATGAGATGGGGGTCAACACAAGATATAGGTCACAAAGGCTCTGCCGTAAAACAGGACGCAGTAAAGAAGCCAGCCCAAACCCGCCAAAACCAAGATGGTGATGAAAGTGACCTCTGGCTGTCCTCACTGCTCATTATATGCTATTATAATACATTAGCATGTGAAGAGACACTCCCACCAGCACCATGATACTTTACAGATGCCATGGCAATGTTAGAAGTTACCCTATGGTCTGAAATGAGGAGGAACCCTCAGTTCCTGGAATCGCCTGCCCCTTTCCTGGAAAACTCATGAATAATTCGCCTCCTATTTACCATTAATCAAGAAATAACTATAATATACTAGGTCAAGTGGTCCATGCCACTGCTCTGTTGATGGAGTAGCCATTCTTTTGCTTCTTTACTTCTTGAGTAAACTTGCTTTCACTCTATTTTGTGGACTCACCCTGAATCTTTCTTGTGTGAGATCCAAGAACCCTGTTTTGGGGTCTGGATCTGGACCCCTTTCCAGTAACGCTGCTATGGGTTTATGCTGTAGCCTACCCCAAAGAGCACAGGAGAAAGAGGAAACAGCAGAAAAGAATCCCAGTCCCACCAGGGTTGTGGGTCAGGACAGGGAATGGCAGAGTGAATACCAGTGCAGGGAGAACCCTGCGGGAATGTGCTCCCAGCCCTACGTGGCTGGATCAGGCTGGGTCAGGAATTCCAAAACTCTCAGCAGGAAATCTGTGTGCTCATTAAGTCCTCTCCTTAACCTTAGCCAAATTCTGCTGCTACTGGTGAAGCTTAGGTGGACCCTGGGCTAGTGGTGAGGAGAGAGGAAGAGACATCTTCCCAGACCAGAGAAAAATACTTTGTCAGAAAAGCTATGGGCCTCTCTGAAGAACTTAAAATCAGCTATACAAGTTGTGAAGTAGAAGTCACAGTTCTGTTTAGTCTCTGACAGGGCAAGCGTCAAAATGTTTTATGAACATAGGAAAGAAAAACAAAGACGATAGGCCGGGCGCAGTGGCTCAAGCCTGTAATCCCAGCACTTTGGGAGGCCAAGACAGGCGGATCACGAGGTCAGGAGATCAAGACCATCCTGGCTAACACGGTGAAATTCCATCTCTACTAAAACATACAAAAAACTAGCCAGGCGAGGTGGCGGGCGCCTATAGTCCCAGCTACTTGGGAGGCTGAGGCAGGAGAATGGCGTAAACCCGGGAGGCGGAGCTTGCAGTGAGCTGAGATCCGGCCACTGCACTCTAGCCTGGGCAACAGAGCCAGACTCCGTCTCAAAAAAAAAAAAAAGAAAAACAAAGAAAATATATGGGCACTCTGGTAAAACCCCACTGGTGACTAACACCATTCTCTGTTGAGAAGATGCAAGTAATCTGTGTCATCTCTCAAAATTTGGTCAAGCTACATCTCTAAGTGTGGCTAATTTTGCTCTCCACACTGAATCTTTTTGAGCTGCTGATGTGAGGGGTGAGAAAAGAAAACAGCGTTTATCTGAGTAATGCAAGTCCTTTTAACGATCAGGCCCAGAGAGACATTAAAATGAGGCAGTATCACGTCCTTCCCTCCTCTTTGAGCTGCATGCTGATCTCTTGAAATTGCTTGCTTTTGCCACAAGTAGCATAAATTAACCTAATAATGCTGCATCTGACACTATCCTCCACACCTTATAGCCAATCACTAATCAATATTATTGATTAGTGCAAAGGCACGATCATGGCTCACTGCAGCCTCAGCTTCCTGGGCTAAAGCAATCCTCCCACCTCAGCCTCCCGAGTAGCTGGGACTAAAGGTGTGCACTACCATGCCTGGATAATTAAAAAAAAAAAAAATTATGTAGAGTTGGTGACTTGCTATGTTGCCTAGACTGGTCTTGAACTCCTGGCTTCAAGTGATCCCCTCATCTTGGCCTCCTAAAGTGCTGGGATTACAGGTGTGAGCCATTGCACTTGGCCTCATTATCCTTTTGAGTGAACTCAACACACATTCTTGCTGAAGAAATTACACTGAAATCCCAAATCAGGTTCTCTCTGTCCCTTGACCAATAGAAGGCTCATCTCTGCAGTGAATTTTGCTATTGCTAATCCCATGCAAGAAATGGGAGATAATGCATATTGTCTCCTGACTGTGTGTTGGGCCCTAAGCTAAGTGTAATATGCGTTAGTTTACTTAATTTTCATGACCCTGTCAGGTGGATGGCATTATAACCTCCATTTCAGAAAAAAATGAAGGAAGTTAGGAACTAGAGAGGTAAAGCCACTTGCCCCAGGTCCAACCCAGCTAGTAAAGTCAAACAAGGGTCAAAGCCCAGATTCCAGAGGCCTTGGCTCCAAGCCACCACACTCTCTTGGCTCCTACATGCTGTAGTTGTGACAGTTCATGTCATATCCAGGTTACCGACTTTGGAAAAATCCTACAGAGACATTGGCCCTATCCCAGGAGGATTGAAACTGGAGGGAAGTCAAAGGAAAGGTGAACTTGGGTTTGTATTTATTCTCCTAGGCATTGCCCCTTGGGGCCTCACACATTAGCATCTCACCTCACCCATTAGCACTCTGCCATTAGCACCTCCAATCCCCTCCTGGGAAGGTGAAAACCTGCATTCAAGTTGGAGAAAGTTCCTTAGATTTTTCTCCTAAACTGACTAAAAAGAACTTTTCAGTTTTGACTCACCTACTTTTTGGGCTCTTTTCCTTCCTCCCTCCCTCCCTCCTTCCCTTCCTGCCTTCCTCCCTTCTCTTTCTTTTCCTCTCTCTTTCTCTTTTTCTTTCTCTTTCTCCTTTTCTTTCTCCTCCTCTTTCTTTTCAGAGACAGGGTCTCACTCAGTCACACAGGCTGGATAGCAGTGGTATGATCATAGCTCACTGCAGCCTCAGTCCCCTGGGCTCAAATGATCCTCCCACTTCAGCCTCCTGAGTAGCTAGGAGTACAGGTATGTGTCACCACAAGCAGCTAATTTTTTAATTTTTTGTAGAGATGGGGTCCTGCTATATTGCCCAGGCTGATCTCGACCTCCTGAACTCAAGAAATCTTTTCTGGCCTCTGCCTCCCAGAGTGCTGGGAATACAGGCATGAACAATTCCCCACCCCACTCCCTGCTTCTTCTTTCTGTTTCTAATTCATTGAAACTAAAGGGGCTTAGCTCTCAGAACCACATGAATGTCTCTGTGTACTGGCACATGGGGCTTCTTTGCACTTGTCCATCTCTAGGGATGGATGCTGAGGAACCTCCAACTCAGAGGCAGCTGGGTGGTGGCAGGGGCCCATCCCTTCCTCCCAGAGAGACTCCAAAAGCCGGGAACTTACGCAGGAGATACTCAGCTGTGTCCTGTTCGTAGTCAGCATCTTCAGGGAAGTGATCGATTTTCTTGCACACACCTCGGAAAGCCCCTGTGGAAACAGATAAGGGTTCTGAGCCTGGGGGAGGAGACAGAGCTCCGGGGGCCCAACCTGGGTCCTTACCGCTACGTGCAGATCCTTTCTCTGGTTGTTGGGGGCGCTAGGGTTGTTGGGCTGGTAGGCCCAAGAGCACCTTTATTTTTTATTAGAGACAGGGTATCATTCTGTGGCCCAGATTGGAGTGCAGTGGTACAATCATGGCTCACTGCAGTCTTGAACTCTTGGGCTCAAGTGATCCTCTCACCCCAGCCTCCCAAGTAGCTGGGACTATAGGCGTGTGCCACTATGCCAGGCTAATTAAACATTTTTTGACAGTGAGAACAAAAGGTCTCACTATCTTGCCCAGGCTGGCCTTAAACTCCTGACCACAAGTGATCCTCCTGCCTCAGCCTCCCAAAGTGCTAGGATTACAGGCATGAGCCAGTGGGATCAGTCACCAACAGCATGCTTCTTTTTTTTTTTTTTTTTTTTGTGAGACGGAGTCTTGCTCTGCCACCCAGGCTGGAGTGCAGTGGCCGGATCTCAGCTCACTGCAAGCTCCGCCTCCCGGGTTTACGCCATTCTCCTGCCTCAGCCTCCCGAGTCGCTGGGACTACAGGCGCCCGCCTCGTCACCGGGCTAGTTTTTTGTATTTTTAAGTAGAGACAGGGTTTCACCGTATTAGCCAGGATGGTCTCGATCTCCTGACCTCGTGATCCGCCCGTCTCGGCCTCCCAAAGTGCTGGGATTACAGGCTTGAGCCACCGCGCCTGGCCAGCATGCTTCTTTAGGGCACAAAAAAGAGATGAGTGGAGGCCAAAGATAAACAGTACCAAGTGCGAGATGGAAATGTGCTGCTTTTTAGATTTTGCAGGATGTTGGGATCCACTTTACAGGGCGAAAACACCATGAAACATAAACACTAATTATGAGGACTATCTTATCTTTCCTCTCTCCTCCAGTCAGTGAAGGTAAAAGCAGGTAGAATTCAAGTACATCATTTTTTTTCTGCTCATTTTACCAACGAGGAAACAGGGCTTAAGAAATGTTCTTCAAATCACTCTGATAAGTAGTTATTTAGGTTGATGCAGAAGTAATTGTGCAATTACTTTAGTTATTCAGGTTGGTGCAAAAGTAATTGTGCAATTAGAGATGGGGTTTCACCATGTTAGCCAGGATGATCTTGATCTCCTTGTGCAACTGTGCAATTACTTTTGCACCAACCTAAATAGAACCGGCATTCCAACCAAGACCTGAATCCAGGCATTCCAGAATAGTCCTCTCTCCCCAGCGATGTTCATATCTGACCACAGGACCCTCCCTTTCCTTCTCTGCCCTCCCAAAGGATCACAGCTTACTGTCCCTCGCTATGAGTTTCACCCCTTCAGGAGCCTCAGATTTGCTGAACGTGCATCTTGAACATTTGTCCACATTTGCTGACTGTTTTGTTTTGTTTTGTTTGAGACGGAATTTTGCTCTTGTCACCCAGGTTGGAGTGCAGTGGCACGATCTCGGCTTACTGCAACCTCTGCCTCCCAGGTTCAAGAGATTCTCCTGCCTCAGCCTCCAGAGTAGCTGGGATTACAGGCACCTGGCACCACACCTGGCTAATTTTTGTATTTTTAGTAGAGATGGGGTTTCACCATGTTGACCAGGCTGGTCTCGAACTCCTGACCTCAGGTGATCCACCCACCTCGGCCTCCCAAAGTGCTGGGATTACAAGCATAAGCCACATTGCCCAGCCGAGGTGTGGATGTTTAATCATCATTTTGGGTATTGGTTAACTAGACAGTTAACCAGTCTCTGGGGGCAGTTAATAGCTCTGCCAGTTCTTTTAAAGGAAAACAAATTTTCCAGAAATTATGCATTCTTGTCCCTGTCCCCTGTCTGTGTAGCTGGAGTGGAATGTGGCAGGGTTGGGGGGGCGGGCGGGCATTGTGATGTCGTGGAAAATGGACAAGGTTCAGAATCAGACAGAGCTGCGTTGGTATTTCAGAGCCATTATTGTAAGAATGAAATAAGGCTATACATGAACATGAGATAATTTTTGCAAAGCTCTAGGCATGTCTTAATAATGGCTGCCACTTATTAAGTGCTTCCGATTGGCCAGACACATAGCTGAAACCTTATATCCCTTATCTCATTCACCCTGTTTACCACCCCAGGAGGTAGAGGCTATTAATATTAACTTTTGGTAATGAGACAATGGAAAATCACAGAGGAGATGGTGTCACAGCTGGTGAGTGACGGAATTGATTTTTGGAGCCAGGTTTCAAAGGCTGTGGTTTCACCATTACACTATGAATAGTAGTCATTATTATTATGGCTACTATCATGATGTCTATTATGATCTCATAAAAATGAGTGTCATATATTTAATTTCTTCTATAAGTAGGCTCCAGGCCAGAGCCATTTCACAATAAATGCCTTGGAATATGTAGAACATCTCCTTGGTTCTGATTCTCTGCTCACCAGGCAAAGAATAGACTCAGAACCAGGAAGGAGGTTCAGGAAAGAAGACTCAAGGAAATTCCTAGAAAAAAGACAGACCCATAATTTCTTCCCTGATACTGAAAAAAAAAGACCTTATTTATGCTTGTTCATAGTTTAGAGTTTCATTTATATATTCCCGTTTGGTTTTACGCCCCATCCCCTTCCAGTTGACTGGATAAGAAATCATAATAAGTAACACACGTGTGCACCTACTATATACCAGGTGCCATTCTAAGCATTTATGGTTTTTTTTTTTTTCTGAGACTGAGTCTCGCTCTATTGCCCAGGCTGGAGTGCAGTGGCACGATCTCAACTTGCTGCAATCTCCTCCTCCCAGGTTCAAGTGATTCTTGTACCTCGGCCTCCCAAGTAGTTGGGGTTACCGGCGCCCGCCACCACGCCTGGCTAATTTTTGTATTTTTAGTAGAGACGGGGTTTCGCCATGTTGGCCAGGCTGGTCTTGAACCCCTGACCTCAGGTGAACCACCCACCTCAGCCTCCCAAAGTGCTGGGATTACAGGTGGGAGTCACTGTGCCCAGCCACATTTACGTGTTTTATCCTCTTTAGCTATATCTAAATGACTTTACGAGGTGCCTAATGTTATTTTTTATTTTTTTATTTTTTGGTTTTTTTTTTTGAGACAGAGTCTCGCTCTGTTGCCCAGGCTGGAGTACAGTGGCGCAATCTTGGCTCACTGCAAGCTCCGCCTCCTGGGTTCACGCCATTCTCCTGCCTCAGCCTCCCAAGTAGCTGGGACTACAAGCGCCCGCTACCACGTCCAGCTAATTTTGGTTTTGTATTTTTAGTAGAGACGGGGTTTCACCGTGTTAGCCAGGATGGTCTCAATCTCCTGACCTTGTGATCTGCCCATCTTGGCCTCCCAAAGTGCTGGGATTATAGGCATGAGCCACCGTACCCGGCCTGAGGTGCCTAATGTTATAATGAGGCAAGGTTATTAATACAAGGAGGAAATTGAAGCTTAGCCAAGTCACTGATTTACTCAAGGACACAGTTAGACATTTACTAGCTGACCCCAAAGATAAGTTCCTAACTATTATTATGAATTGCAGTCTCTTCAACAAGTCTCAGTGTTGTGAGCTAAGTTCTTTGCCTGGCGGCTTCATGATCATTTTATAGCCCACCCCCTACTATTGATATTAGCAATGAACTGGACCAGTGGCTTTTCCATTAACTATGCTTCCCCATGGCACGTTCCCGGGGCGCCTGGGCAGGGGAGGGGTGTTCATAGTGACACCATCCATTGTTAGTTGATTTCCATACTCCTCGTTATTTGCTGTTTTCCATACTTGAATTCCAAGAAAGATTTCAAAGGAAGAAAGTGTTCAGGTGAAGATGGAATGGGAACACTACCGAATACAGACCAGTCAAAATTATTGAGGGAATTAGGAACTACATACGTGTGGGCATCTGCTTGCAAAATGGGCCTATTCATGGTGCCTTCAGGCAGCTTGAGACTAAGACTTAGAACCAGCAAATACCAGTAACTCCTGGAGACACAGTCACTAGTTTTGTTGTTGTTGTTGTTTGTTTGTCTTTTAGGCAGAGTTTCGCTCTTGTCACCGAGGCTGGAGTGCAGTGGTGTAATTTCAGCTCGCTGCAACCTCCACCTTCCCAGTTCAAGTGACTCTCCTGCCTCAGCCTCCCGAGTAGCTGGGACTACAGGCATGCGCCACTATGCCCAGCTAATTTTGCATTTTTAGTAGAGACACCGTTTTGCCATGTTGTCCAGGCTGGTCTTGAACTCCTGGCCTCAGCTGATCCACCTGCCTCAGCCTCCTAAAGTGCTGGGATTACAGGCATGAGCCACTGCGCCTGGCCTGCAGTCACCAGTTTTTAATGTTCTAAAGCAGCTTACTACTACCCATGTTTGTACGGCCCGTGAGCTAAGAATGGTTTTTGCATATTTAGATGGTTGAAAAAAAAAATCAAAAGAAGAATATTATTTGTGACCTGTAAAAAAATGTGAAATTCAGATTTCAGCCTCAGAAAACAAAGTTTTATTGAAACACAATCATGCCCATTTGTTTATATTGCTTCAATTTCCTGATTATAACATTAGGCTCCTCATGAAGCCATTTTGAGAACTAAAGAGAATAAAACATGTTGATGCCACTATAACAGAGTTCAGTATTTGCCACAGAGACAGCAAAGCTGAAAATATTTACTCTCTGGCTCTTTAAGAACAATTTTGCTGGTCCCTGGTTTAAAGATTTCTGTCCCAAGAAGGAAAAAGTGGAAAGCAAAGTGGAGTTTGGGCCTTCCTGGGATAGAAGACATAATCTAGACTGGTGTTTCTAAAGTAGATAATACTGGCTTCTGGGGCAAATCTGGGTTGCAGACTGTTTCATTTTATGGTTTTATCCGTGTGTGTTTGTTTCACCTGCAATACTCTTTTACATATTTTATTTTTAAAAATTAAGCTTCTGCATTTTATTTTATTTTATTTTGAGACGGAGTCTTGCTCTGTCACCCAGGCTGGAGTGCAGTGGTGTGATCTCAGCTTACTGCAATCTCCACCTCCTGGGTTCAAGTGATTCTCCTGCCTCAACCTCCTGAGTAGCTGGGATTACAGGTGCGTGCCACTACGCCCGGCTAATTTTTGTATTTTTAGTAGAGACAGGGTTTCACCATGTTGGCCAGGCTGGTCTTGAACTCTTGACCTCAGGTAATCTGCCTGCCTGGGTCTCCCAAAGCGCTGGGAGGACAGGCGTGAGCCACCGCCCCGGCCTATGCTGCTGCAATTTAAAATTCTGAATATTTCACGTTAAAAACTGATTCGCAGTTTCTCTTCAAAAATGGGGACCTCTGTCTCACATTTCCATGCGGGAGTAATGAATCCCTGGATGGCGTAGCTGATATCAGCAGCCCTCTTTAGACTGGGTATAAACTCTCCAGTTGGCCAAAGTCCCCACCTAGCTCTATATTCTTGCCTGGCCCTGTAGATATTCGAGTTTGCAACCCCTGAACCAAATGTATTTAGTAGGAGCCCAGTCTCTGGTGTCCCACGTGGGCATGAATCCTGACTCAGCCACTTACTAGTTGTGGTACCTGTGGCAAATTACCTCTTCAAACCTCAGTTGCTTCTTCTACAGAATGAAGATAATAATAGTAACTTCATGGAGTTGCCATGAGAATCAGTTGAGGCAGTAATAGCAGTTATTACGCCAGTTGCTGTTCTCAGCACTTTACACATAAATCTTTTAATTAGGCAATGACATAAAGCACTTAGTACAGTTCCTGGAGCATGGTAGGAACTTGATATATTACAGCTATTATTACCGTTGGTTTTGGTAGGTATTTTAGGATCGCAAGAGACACATTGGTGCCATGGTGAGATTTTAAGAAGCAATACAGAAGGAAAAGGAATCAAGAATTTTCCCCAAGGAAGACTCCACACTGAAAATGAATCTGCTGGCACCCCATGTCATACATGCATCACAAAGTGAGCTTGGACATTCATGTAAGTAGCATATTGCTGGCTCCCAGAAATAACCACTATTTAGCATTTTTGTATATTTCCTTCCAGGCTCTTTTTCCCCTGTGCTTTCGCACACAAATGGCTTTACAAAACTGGGATCGTGCTGTTCTTCTCACTTATATTTTCTTAGGAGTATCTTCCCATATCAGTAAATCTGAGAAAAGTAGAATGAGATTGGACTTGTCCACCCACTGTAGAAGATGGAACCAAGAGAAATGGTGAAGACATGTAGACTGTAAGGATGAAGTCAGGATGCAGAGAGGAGCACTACCCTGGCACAGCTTTAAGCTCAGGCATTGGAGCAGAGAGAAGTAGAAGCTAAAGCAGGAAGAGGATCAATGGCGTTTGGTCCAGGGGCCGGATCCTGTGGTTACAGGTGAGGGAGGACAGGAGCCCAGCGAAGGGCATGTGTGAGAGCTGGGCCCTGAGAATTCATAGACCCCAGGAGCCCGGGAAGAGGTTTGGAGTGAAAGACAGAGCCAAAAGAGATTTCCGGAGGTGCTGAAGTACAGTTGCAGAGACCAGCTTTTTGGTGGCTACAGCCTCATCCTGGGGAAAGAAGATCGTACCAATGGTTTATCTCTGGTTCGGACAATGGAAAAGTACTTCCTTCACATGAGGAGGGGTGCTGTCCTTAAGCGGACACTTTTTTTGTTTTTCTGCTCCTTTTTAGTTGACATGTAACAATCGTACGTATTTATGGGATACAGAGTGATACTTTGATATGTGTATATAACGAATAATGATCAAATCAAGATAATTGGCAAATCTATCTCTTTTAGCTTTTGGAAAAGATACACTAAATTATTTTATTTATTTATTTATTTTGAGATGGGGTCTCACTCTGTTGCCCAGTCTGGGGAGCAGTGTCATGCTTATGGCTCACTGCAGTCTCGACAGTTTGGGCTCTAGTGACCCTCCCACATCAGCCTCCTGTAGCTGGATCTACAGGTATGCACCGCCACACCTAGGCTAATTTTTATATTTTTTGTAGAGATGGGGTCTCATCATGTTGACCAGGCTGATCTTGAACTCCTGGGTTCAAGTGATCCTCCCACCTCAGCCTCCCACGTAGCTGGGACTACAGGTGTGCACCATCACACCCAGCTAACTTTTATATTTTTTGTAGAGATGGGGTCTTGCCATGTTGCTCAGGCAGATCTTGAACTCCTGGACTCAAGCAATCCTCCCACCTAGGCCTCCCAAAGAGCTGGGATTACAGGTGTGAACCGCCACGCCTGGCCACACTAAGTTATTGTTAACCATATTCACCCTACAGTGCTAAAGGACATTAGAACACATTCCTCCCCTCTAGCTGTAACTTCTGACACTTTTTCTCAAAGGTTAAACCCTAGAAATTTTCCTACTGAAATCAGCACTGAGATAAGAATGCTCACCATTGCCTCAATTATTTGTTATGGTTCTATATATTCTAGCACAAGAAGAAATAAAACAGAATTAAGAGTTACAAGCAACAGAAAAAATTTAAAAAAAGGAATAAAATTACAATTTTTCCAGGTCATAGAATTAGCCTACTTAAGAAACTGAAAGTAGACCGGGTACAGGGGCTCACGCCTGTAATTCTAGCACTTTGGGAGGCTGAGGCGGGTGGATCACCTGAGGTCTGGCGTTCGAGGCCAGCCTGGCCAGCATGGTGAAACCCTGTCTCTACTAAAAATACAAAAATTAACTAGGCGTGGTGGCGGGCACCTATAGTCCCCGCTACTCGGGGTGCTGAAGCAGGAGAATCTCTCTAACCTGGGAGGCGTAGATTGCAGTGAGCTGAGATGGCACCACCACACTCCAGCCTGAGTGAGACAGTGAGACTCCATCTCAAAAAAAAAAGGAAGACGCAGCTGAAGGCAATTAGCTGAAAAAACACAGTAGAATGAATGAAAGAGCTCAGTGAGGTGGTTTCTTACACGATACTAAGCCATACAATAAAGCTGTAATAATTAAGTCATTGTGGTACTGGTACTGGCATTTTAAAATCACATTTACCAGGATATTTTTTCAGTACAGAGAAATAATACAAACAAAACAAGAAACAGTCCATTACCCTTTATTCGGTTAATCCCTTTTAAATTAAAAAGAAATAGATGTACGTAGAGAATTAAAACAGTGTGGAAGGGATTAAACGTGCTTTCTCCACCACCAAAAATTCTCTCACCTGATAACTCAGCAGAAGAATTTTTTGTTAACTGCATGTGGAGTGAAATTACGTCTAAGCTGAGAGCTGAAGGTTAATTAGAAGTTAATCAGAGGAAGGGAGGTGTGTTTCTCGAAGCAGAGGGAATAGCATGTGTGACGATGAGAGAATGAACAAGAGAAAAACTCATTTGGGAGCTCAAAGTAGCTCAAGGTGTTTAGAGGATGAATGGTCTGGAGGACAGATCCAGTGGGTACAGGTGAGAGGAGAGGGGTGATGGGAACCGGGGAAGGTAAGTGTGAGAACTGGGTTGTGAAGATTGATTTTAGGTCCTAGGGATTCCCTAATGCCCAAGACAGATGGTCTTGATCCTCGGAACTTGCATTCTCATTGAGGAGAAAGACTATAGACAGTATATCCGAGCTTTGAAAGATACAAAACACTGGGGCTGGGCACGGAGGCTCATGCCTGTGATCCTAGCACTTTGGGAGGCTGAGGCAGGCAGATCACTTGAGATCAAGAGTTCGAGACCAGCCTGACCAACTTAGTAAAACCCTGTCTCTACCAAAAAAAAAAAATAATAATCCAAAAATTAGCTGGGCATGATGGTGCGTGCCTGTAATCCCAGCTACTCAGGAGGCTGAGGCAGGAGAATAACTTGAACCCAGGAGGTGGAGGTTGCAGTGAACCGAGATCTTGCCACTGCACTCCAGCCTGGGTGACAGAGCGAGACTCTGTCTCAAAAAAACAAAGAATAAAAAACAAAAAACCAAGAAAGATACAAAACAGGATGATGTGATGGCAACTCTTCATTGGGTGGGGGCAAGTGGAGGGCAACACTGGATAGGGTTGTTGCAGAACGGACACGAGCTCAGACCTGAAAAAAAGGAGCCAGTTATATGAAGAGTCCCGGAAAGAGCTTTCCAGGTAGAAGGAAATGGAAATGCAACAACCCTGGGGTGGGAGTGCACTTGGTGAGTTTGAGGAATGGAAGAGAGGCTAGTAGGAAAAAAGAGGGCATATTGCAGTCGTTTCACTGGGTCCATCAGCTGCCCTTCCAGCTGTGTTTTCAGCACTGGGATGTCTGTGTCCATCAGCTGCCCTTCTAGCTGTCCCTTCAGCACTGGGATCTCTGGAAAATCTAGGAGGTTGAGTTGCACATGGACATGGACCAAGGTCAGCCCCAGCTCTTTCTTAGGGTAGGGAGTAACCTTGAGGCCACCAGATTTGGGGTAACTGAAGGAACTGACCTGGTTCTGGGTGGCCTCTAAACATGCAGGAATGGGGAGGGAATCTAGAAATGGGATGTTTGTATTTTTAACTCTTTTTTAATTTAAAAATTATTATTATTATTATTAAACATGGGGTCTCACTACATTGCCCAGGCAGGTCTCCGGCTCAAGCTATACTCTCCGGCTCAAGCTATACTCCCGCCTCTGCCTCCCTAAGAGCTGGGGTTACAGACGTGAGCCACCACACCGAACCTGTATGTTTAACTCTTAAAGCCCTTTTCGTCTATCTCTGGGGAAAGTGGTGCTTCCCAGGTATTTGAGCTGAATAGGGGCTCAGAGTCCTCATTTTGAGTATTTCCTCTCAGATCTCAGCAGTGTGGGCTCCAGCCTGATCCTGGGAAGTGGTCATCAGCAATCACAAAGGGGTATGAGGCTGCTTGTCTGTGGATTTTTACAAATAAGTCATATGGTTGCAATCTGGGGGAGAAATCGGCTGCCTCTTCTTCAGCAGGTGCCTATCTGACCTCTAGAGAGGTAGTGTGGTGTACTGGTAGGAACACAAGCTTTCAGTTTGAATCCTTGCCCAGCCACTGAGTTACTAACTGTATGGCTTTGTGCAATGGACTGAATGCTCACTTCCTCTCAAAATTCCTATCTTGAAATCCTAATGCCTGCAGGGCATGGTAGCTCACACCTGTAATCTCAGCACTTTTGGAGGCCAAGGCAGGAGGATCTGTTGGGCCCAGGAGTTCAAGAGTAGCCTAAGCAACATGGCAAGGCCCCTCTCTACAAAAAGTTTAGAAATTAACTGGACATGGTGGCACACACCTAGAGTCCCAGATGCTCAGAAGGCCAAGGTGGGAGGATCGCTTGCGTCTGGGAGATTGAGGCTGCAGTGAGCTATGACTGCACCACTACACTCCAGCTTAGGTGACAGAGGAAGACAAAGGAAATCCTAATGCCTAGGATGATGGTATTAGGAGTGGGGTCCACTGGGACATGATTAGGTCATGAGGGTGGGGCCCTCATGAATGGAATTAGTGCCCTTATAAAAGAAACTCCAGAGAGCTCTCTTGTTCTCTTTCTGCCATGTGGAGACACAGTGAAAGACAGCCATCTGCAACCTGGAAGAGGGCCCTCACCAGTACCCCACCATGCAGGCACCCTGATCTCAGACTTCCATCCTCCAGAACCATGAGAAACAAATTTCTGTTATTTGCAAGCCACCCATCCTACGGTGCTTTGTTATAGCAGCCCAAATGGACTAAGACACCTTCTTCCCCTCGGCCTTGATCTCTTCATTTTAGTTTTTCTTTTTTTAATTTTAATTTTATTTTTTCAAGGTAGAGATGGGATCTTGCTATATTGCCCAGGCTGCTCTTGAATTCCTGGCCTTACACTATCCTGCCACCTTGGCATCCCAAAGTACTAGGATTATAGGTATGAGTCACAGTGCCTGGAGCTGATCTCCTCAGTTAGAAAATGTTAATGATTGACCAGGTGCGGTGGCTTATGCCTGTAATCCCAGCACTTTGGGAGGCTAAGGCAGGCGGAGCATGAGGTCAGGAGATCGAGACCATCCTGGCTAACACCGTGAAACCCCATCTCTACAAAAATACAAAAACAAAATTAGCTGGGTGTGGTGGTGGGTGCCTGTAGTCCCTGCTACTCAGGAGGCTGAGGTGGGAGAATGGCATGAACCCGGGAAGCAGAGCTTGCAGTGAGCCAAGATCACGCCATTGCACTCAGCCTGGGAGACAGAGCGAGAATCCATCTCAAAAAAAAAAAAAAAAAAAAGCCAATGATCTCCAGATTGCTGCAGTTTCTTTCTCTGTTTTTATTTTTGTTTTTGTTTTTGTTTTGAGACAGAGTGTCACTCTGCCGCCCAGGCTGGAGTGCAGTGGTGCAATCTCGGCTCACTGCAACCTCTGCCTCCCGGGTCAAGCGATTCTCCTGCCTCTGCCTCCCAAGTAGCTGGGACTACAGGTGCATGCCACTAAAATTGCAAGAGTTCAGGGTTAGACAGACCTTGCTTTTATGACTCAGTTTCCCCTTCTATAAAATTATGTATTGGGCTGGGCACAGTGGCTCATGCCTGTTATCCCAGCACTTTGGGAGGCCGAGGCAGGCAGATTTTTTTTTTTTTTTTTTTTTTTTTTTTTGTATTTTTAGTAGAGACAAGGTTTCACCATGCTGGCTAGGCTGGTCTCCAACTCCTGGCCTCAAGTGATCTGCCTGCTTTGACCTCTCGAAGTCTGAGGTTACAAGGATGAACCACTGCACCCAGCCTGTTGGGGGTTTCAAAAGAAATCATCATAGTATCAAATGTTTGTTGAGATATGCTCTACCAGGCCTTGGGTAAGGGCTCTTTGGGTATTCCCCACAATCCCATGAAGCAGGCACTGTTGTTGGTCATAGGATGGGCTGAGGAGCATGAATTTTGGAGTCAGAATGAGCGGGTTTGAACCCCAGCTCGGCAAGTTGCTTAACTTACAAGTGCCTCAGTTTCCTCCTTTGAAAGCTGAGAGTAACAATAGGAATAGAAGAGTCAGCATTCGTCAAGTGCATTGGAGCAGTGCTTAGCACATGGGAAGTGTTATGTTTGTGGATGTCAATTCAATAAATGTTTATTTTATTTTATGTATGTATGTATGTATGTATGTATGTATTTGAGATGGAGTCTCGCTCTATCACCCAGGATGCAGTGCAGTGGTGCGATCTTGGCTCACTGCAACTTCTGCCTCCCAGGTTCAAGCGATTCTCGTGCCTCAGCCTCCTGAGTAGCTGAGATTACAGGTGCCCACCACCACGCCCAGCTAATTTTTGTATTTTTAGTAGAGACAGGGTTTCACTATGTTGGCCAGGCTGGTCTTGAACTCTTGACCTCAGGTGATCCGCCTGCCTCGGCCTCCCAAAGTGCTGAGGTTACAGGTGTGAGCCACTGTGCCCGGTCCAATAAATACTTTTATAGAAGGGGAAGCCGAGTCATAAAACCAAGGTCTGCCTAACCCTAGACCCTGAGCTCTTGCAAAATCCTCTAAATAGCACTAACATAGTGCCGAGCACTGGGAAGAGGGTTAACAGGGGGCAGCTATTAATATCATTATCTCTATTTTGGGCATGGGGGTGAGAGGAAACCAATGGAAAACTGGAGGGTATGGTCTTCTTCATCCTGCCCTCACCCAGACATGGGTACACATGTGCCGACCTGTGCATGTGGGTGCATGCATGTGTGTGTATTCCCACAGAGCGCTAACTCAGGCAGGGAGCCCCAGGAACCATCACTCTCGGGAGGGAATAGACCTAGACCAACCTGCTATGCCAATTTTGGCCAAAGGCCAGACAGAGCTTTCTGGATCGTTGAAAGACAGCTCTGAATTTAGTGGGTTTGACTTCAAGTCA
Source organism: Trachypithecus francoisi (assembly GCF_009764315.1). Classification (NCBI taxonomy): domain Eukaryota; kingdom Metazoa; phylum Chordata; class Mammalia; order Primates; family Cercopithecidae; genus Trachypithecus; species Trachypithecus francoisi. The sequence goes on from NW_022681455.1 coordinate 74,568,637, forward strand.
AGAAATACTGGATCCAGAGCAGAGAGGCCTGGGGAGGTGAGACTGTCATCCAAGGCCCAATCTTTCCAAGTTTGCAGTCCTGAAGGGAGATCCTAAATGGGGAGTGGAGACAGGTTTCCCCAGGATGTCCCCCTCCAGTGAAAGAAGAGGATATCAGTAGAGCCTCTCGATGGGCTTCTCACACCCATCTCCTCTGCACGGCCCACACAGAGGGTCCTGGGGCAGATTTTGGTGGCTGTGAATCCATGAATCTAAGAGAGAGACATCACTTCTGAGCAGGCTCTGGACAGTCATGATGTGCTCAGAGTGAGGGCTGGCACTCCTCACCAGTCCACCTAGCCCAGCGACAGTGCCCGGAACCTGCTCAAACCCATAAACAGGGCCAATTCTGTAGCCAGAGCTTGACATCCATCTCAGCATGAGTCCAGCCAGTGCAACCACATTCCAGGGGCCCCCAAAAGCCCAGCGTAGAGCTCAAAACAGAGGCCAACAGGAACCCAGGGTCCAGCGTTGTAGGTCTTTTGCTAGAACTCCTTTGTGAAGATTTTTGCTTCATGATCTCAGGAAGGAAGAGCAAATACCATGTGTGTTTATGCTTCCTGAGTACTTGGGTTAAGCCCTTGATTAAGAATGTTTGGGCTCCTGGTGCTACAGCAGATCTTTATTATCTGAGAATAAGGATGCCTTACAGCAGTGATTGTCAACATCGGTTCACATTGGAATTACCTTGGGAAGGGAGGCTGGAAAAACGCTGAGGCTGGGGTTCTACTCCCAGGGATTCTTTATCTGGGCATCTGAATTCCTCTCCTCTCCTGTCCTCTCCTGTCCTTTCCTCTCCTCTCCCCTTCTTTTCTTTTTGAGAGATAGGGTCTTGCTCTGTCACCAGGCTGGAGTGCAGTGGTGCAATCATAGCTCACTGAAGCCTTAAACTACTGGGCTCCAGCAATCCTCCTGCCTTAGCCTCCTGAGTAGCTAGGACTGCAGGTGCACGCCACCATACCTGTCTAATTTTTAAGGTTTTTTTTTTTGGTAGAGATAGGGTCTTGCTATATTGCCCAGGCTGTGGATTTTTCAAAGCTCCCTGGGTGATTCTAACTGTGCAGTTAAAATCAAGGACCACACCTTCAGGTGAGTCCACTCAAAAATAGGAACTAAAGCCTCTTTCTAGATGAAAATGGGCACTGTCGATCATAGTGTCTGAAAATTGTCAGTGGCTAAATTGAAACACAGGTTATGCTTCCATAACAGTGTATGTATTGCAGTGGGGACAATGAGACCTGTAACATTTTGAAAATTTTTTTAAAAACATAAAATAAAATAAAATAAAATAAACCCGGGGACTCCTATTCCATAGTAAACAATCGAATCCAAAAACGTGCTTCCAACTTGATCTGAAAATGAAATTATAATTCAGGAAAACATGCCGATTTTTTCTGATCTTCTTCATGCACTAGGGTGAACAAAAAAAGTAAGCTTTGTTGATTTCAGAACAGCAGGGGTGGGGCATGCATAATTTTTCTGATAAAATCACGTGATCCAGTATGAAATCTTTGCCTTCCCTGACAAGATCATGAAGTTTGACTTTCACAGCAGGATCATAAAATGGGTCATTTTTGCAAGAAATATTTGAGCATGTCATCAGTTTTCCTAAGGGCTCCTGTTAATCCTTTGATATTCAAATCATTGGATGTGTCTATCACATCATCATTCTTGTCAATTTTCTCTTCTTCCATTGTTAGCTTGTGTCCCTCCAGCAGGCTTTGTCTACCCATGGTTAACACATCACGTTTTGCCTCCTATTTTCGTTGTATTGTCACGTGTTGACAAGAGCTGGCAATCGGAAAGAGGCTGCCGGACAAAAACCGGGAACTGCAGAGTGTTAAATGGGGCAGGGGTGTGGAGTGGAGTGGGAAGGGGATGCCTGTGTAGAGAACGATTTTGTAACTGGTCTGGTCGCGAATGCACATATTCATATTAAGACAGAGTTTACTTGCCTGTCCGTGCAACCTTGCATACACAGGGATTTGGATATTGAATTCATAGTAACAAGGACCCTGAGCTAAACTTGGCCCCTGATCAAGATGAAGCACTTAGGGTATAACAATTACAAATTACCACTTCTCATAAGAGAACCACGAGTCAGTTTCTGAGAAATAACTATTTTCTTCTGGTGTACAGAACTGTGGTTGGTGCATATCCTGATTTATTCTTTTCTCATTCTTTTTTTTTCTTTTTTCTTTTTTTGAGACAGAGTCTTGCTCTGTTGCCCAGGCTGAAGTGCAGTGGCACAATCATGGCTCACTGCAGCTACCATCTCCCAGGCTCAGGTGATCCTCCCACCTCAGCCCACCAAGTAGCTGGGACTGCAGGTGCATGCCACCACCCCTGGCTAATCTTTTTATTTTATTTTTGTAGAGATGGGGTCTCACTATGTTGTCCAGACTGGTCTCAAACTTCCGGCCTCAATCGATCTGCCACCTCAGCCCCCCAAAGTGCTGCGATTACAGGCATGAGCCATTGCACCCGATCCCTGATTCATTCTTTTGTTCAACAGATATCCGGAGAGGCACCTACGTTACTTGCGTTAAGCACTGTTTCTAGCACTTGAGATTTATCAGTGAATAAAACAGAGCAGGCTGTTATATTCTAGTGGAGAGAGATCTAGAGTAAACAAAGAAATAAATGAAACAAATGCATCACTAAAAAGGAAAAGGTAATTTCAGTGCTAAGCTCCATGAAAAGAATAAACCCTGGAGAGAATGTGATTGGGATGGGAAAGGACAGTCGTGAGATTGGGTGGACAGAAAGGACCTATCTGAGCAGGCAACCTGAGTGAGAAGAGGAAGTCACCCATGGGAAGATTTGAGGGAAGAGCCTTCCAGGCAGAGTAAACTGCAAGTGTCAAAGCCTTGAGGAAGGATGACACTTAGTGTGTTTCTAGAACCAAGACAAGCTCAGGGCAACTGGAGCAGGGTGAGTGAGGGGGAAAGTGGGATGAGATCAGGCCCATGAAGGAGCAGGCACAGATCATGGAGCTTCTTACAGTCCAGGGTCCAGAAGTGAGACGGAGCATACACAGTCCAGGCTTTGGAAGGTTTTCAGCACATGAGAAACACAATCTGATTTATAGTGTAAAAGATCTCTTTGCCTGCTAGGAACTTGTGGAGGAACAGAAATGAAAGTGCATCTTAGAGGAATCATTGAAAGCCACCTTGGGCTTTTTGGAGAAGCCACTGGTGATGGGAGTGGAACAGTTATCAAGCCAGAGTCCACAGAGCTACACCTCATTGAGAGAGGGTCCTACCTTAAAACCAAGTATGGGGAACTTAATGAGGAACGACTGTCCATGCTACCTGTCATTTTTTGCAGGCAGTGAATAGGCTTGCTTCATTTCTAAAGAGCCTGGTTTTGAGCTCTTTGCTTGATCAGCCCATTGAATGGGTTTAGGAGGTTTAGAGTGAACTGTTTTCCTTGGTCCTTCATTATTGGGTTATTGAGGGTTTTGATTCAGGTCAGTCATGGAGCTCAGAGCCAAGTGCCCAGCCCTTCCTAGCCTAGACCACAGGGCATGTTCACCAACACAATACCTTGAAACTTTGTAGACGCTGCTGTAGGAGTCACCAATTAGGTAGAATAGTCATGTGTTTGGGGTACCAGCAAAGCAGGGGTACAGAGAGGCAGAGAGAAAGAGAGAATGACAACTATAAATTATTTGATATTTGACATTTACAAAAAGCATTGAAATGCTACGGAAAAGAACCAGATGTGTGTTGATCTTCCTTATTTAATAGCTTAGTGTTACTAACACTGGAGATGTATGAGGGTAGGGTGGCCACCCTGACCATTTCAATGCTTAGAGTGTCTGAAAGTCTTATTACTGCCTTGGCAGGCATTAAAAAGCATGCAGAACTCATCCTGTTTCCAAACCACAGAGGCTTCTGGGGTCTTTAGCAGGGATTCTGGGGAGAAGGGTTGAAGAGAGCAAGGGTCATAGATGTGGCTCCTGGGTCTTAGATGCTTTTTAACTGGTGACATCTCTCTTTCAGAGGTGCCTGGAAAAATTGGGTCCACCTGCATGAGAATCACCTGGGTTCTTCCTAAAACAAACAAACAAACAAAACAAGTGCATTCCTGGACACCTCCGCAATGCCCTGAATTACAGACTTTGACAACCTGTGTTTTTGAACAGGTTTCTCCAAGATTCTGAGGCTAGCAGAGTCTGAGAGCGGTGCTGTGACCTCAGGAGGTGCTCCAGCCTCTGTCATCAGATGGACACATACTGTCATCACATCACAACAAACTTGCCCTCAGGGAGTATTTGAGACCCTGCCTGGAGGATAGACAAGATAGGTTTGGGGGTGTGGAAGGTCTGTGGGGAGGGTTATTTCCTCTTAGAAGATTTGGGATTAAGGCCTTCTGAGACTGAACTGAGGTCTCCCTACAAACAAGCATTACAGCCATGGTGAGTCCTGAGTTCCTGACTGCAGCTGTGAGTGCAGAGCTGGTCCACACCTTGGACTTGTGTTTCCCTTTCATGGGACAAGAGAGTTTGACATCGTTCCCTAATGCACACGGTCACTGGGATGCTCCAACGGACTTGAGAGATGCTCATTGTGTGCCATTTAACTTATGCCCCATTACCAGATACTACTGGTTGTTTTCTTTTCTTTTCTTTTTCTTTCTTTCTTTTTTTTTTTTATTTTCTTTCTTTCTTTTTCTTTCTTTCTTTCTTTCTTTCTTTCTTTCTTTCTTTCTTTCTTAGACAGAATCTCACTCTGTTGCCCAGGCTGGAGTGCAGTAACTCAACCTCAGCTCACTGCAACCTCCATCTCCTGTGGTTCAAGAGATTCTCGTGCCTCAGCCTCCCAAGTAGCTGGAATTACAGGTGCATGCCACCATGCCCAGCTCATTTTTGTATTTTTAAAGTAGAGACAGGTTTCACCATGTTGGCTAGGCTGGTCTCAAACTCCTGACCTCAAGTAATCCACCTGCCTTGGCCTCCCAAAGTGCTGGGATCACAGGCATGAGCCACCGTGGCCCAGCCACTGTCAGTTGTTTTCTAATCCTGTAAGCAGCATGTAAATAGCACAATGACAGTATAATGTGTTGAGGTTCAGAGTTTAAAAGATTATTTTTGAGTCTAATTTGGCACTTTCTTCATTTAAAAAGGTAATACAGGAAGAGTTAAAAACAAAAACAAAAAAAAGTGACGTCTCAACTCCTCAGAGACCTGAGCTTAGATTTCTGTTCCCTGCAAACTCCATAAACATGTGCAGAATCAAACCCACAAAACTGGAGCCTATGTTTAACTGTCTGTATAAAGAGCCACGCTTTTTGACATTTTGTGAAATGTTAGCATTCTGACTATGCTAAGCTGAGAAAGAGAAGAGAGCCTCCTGGATCTGTCTCCAGCTACCCTGGACTGCTCATTTCAACCTTCACTGGTCAGCTCTGCCCAGCGCTAACAGATTTGCTCCCAAGCAAATCCATCCCGGTCCCTGACATTTATCCTGGGTGTCTTTTACTCTCTTCTATTCATTAAGCATGGGCGGTTGCCACGGCAACCATTAACTGCACCTGACATCCAGGAATAGTTCTGGCGTTTTGAGCAAACACCACACTGGGATTTAGTTCTGCAAGGTAAAGACCTGGACGCCTCCCTCCAACTTGCATGGACGTCCTGGTGGTTCCCACACCCCTGCTCGAATCTGAGCTATCCGCAGGCCTCTTGGCTGGAGAAGGGAACGAGGGTGGTGTCTCCTCCCCCAGATCCCCATTCTCCCTGCCCACTCAGCTCTCAGGATTTTTGCTAGTTGCCACATGATGGGGGAGTGGCGGGGGCTGTCTCTGAGTGGGGTGAGTCTACGGAAGGGTGTATGTGTGTGTGTGATGAAGTTGGGGTGAGAGTGGGGGCCATCCCAGGTTATCAGAGGTGGACGCAGACACATTTTGGAAGAGCAAGGAATGTAAATGGGCACACAATCCGCGTGTGAATGTGACTCTGTGTGGGTGCACTGGTGAGTACATGTCTTACGGCTGCCAGGCCTTTGCAGCTGATGCTCTTTCTGCCTGGACCACTTTCTCCCAGCCCTTCATGGAGCCGTCAGTTCCCCACCTCACTTGAACATCTCCAGTCACTTTCTTTGTCAAGCTTACGACGATCTGTGAGTGTGCTAAATATCTTGTTATATTTATTTCCTAGTTTATTTTCTGACTTCTTATTCCCTTGAATATAAACACCACTGAATCCCAAATGTCTTGCACCCAACCTGGTACACAGTAGGTGCTTTATAACTGTGCCCTGAACACAGTCTGTCTTTTGTATATGTCTGCAGGGATCTTGGGCAACTTTTTGTTGGACGGTGACAAAAATCCTTAACCTGGCCTACGAGATCCTGTGTGATGTGGCCCCAGCCCATCTCCAGATCCTTCTCACCCAAGTCCTGCCGCACAGGCTTGGTTTTATCTTTCCTGCCTCAGGGCCTTTGCACGAGCACCCTCAGCCCCCAGATATTCTTCCCTTTCCATCCTGCATTTGAGAATTTCTATCTGGGCTTCAGATCTTACCATAAGTATGTCCCCAGGCTGATGCCATCCAATAACCTGCCCTCACAGCACCCTGTGCTTCTCTTTCAGGCACATATTACAAATAATTATTTATGAGCTTAAAGATGTGTCTGCTTATTCCTCTCCACTGTAAATCCCAAGAAAGCATCTCTGTCTTGCTCACTGCTGTCTTCCCAGGACCTGGCACATAGTAGGTTGTTAAATAAACAAGTGGACAAATGAATGTATGGGATGAGTATTGAGTATTTCCTCCATGTCTGAATTGTTTTTATTTTGTTTGTTTTCTGAGACAAGGTCTTGCTGTGACACTCAGGAGTGCAGTGGCGTGATCATAGCTTAGTGCAGCCTCAAATTCCTGGGCTCAAGTGATTTTCCTGCCTCAGCCTCCCATGTAGCTGGGACTACAGGTGCCCACCACTATGCCCCATTACTGTTTTCATCTTTTGTAGAGATGGGGTCTCACTATGTTGCCCAGCCTGGTCTTGAACTCTCGGACTCATGCGATCCTTCTGTCTCAGTCCCCCAAAGCATTGGGATTACAGACATGAGCCACTGCACCCTGCCTGTTCTTTTTTTTTTTTTAGACAGGTTCTCACTCTGTCACTGAGGCTGGAGTGCAGTGGTACAATCATAGCTCACTGCAGCCTTGAACTCCTGAGCTCAAACGATACCCCCAACCTCAGCCCTCACACTGACTGGGAATACAAGCACATGCCACCGCACCCAGTTAATTAAAAAAAAAAAAAATATATATATATATATATTCATAGAAACAGGGTCTTATTTTCTTTATACACACACACACATATATACACACACATATATACGTATATACACATATATATACATATATATGTGTGTGTGTGTGTGTGTATATATATATATATTTGTAGAAACAGGGTCTTCTTATTTTGCTCAGGCTGGTCTCGAACTCCTGGTGGGTAGTTCGAAGTGAGGGCTCAAGTGATCCTCTCACTTTGGCCTCCCAAAGTGCTGGGATTACAGGCATCAGCCACGGCACCCGGCCTGGATGAACTGTCCATTAAGCTTTGTTTATTAGCATCTCATCACTGCCTGAGTCTCTCCTTTCATTCCAGAGCCTCTCTGAACCCGAGTCTTCTTTTCCTCTTCCTTCTCTCATTGCTATGACTTTTTTTTTTTTTTTTTAATTGGGGTCCCTGCCTTGGCTACTCCTTAGAGACTTAGGACTTCCCCTCTGTGCACGAGGAGGAAGCCAGGCTATCATCACATTGGCCGCCACCTCCTTCATCCCCGTCACCTGCTGCCATTAGCAGGGAGAGGGCAGCCTCTGTTTCTGGCCTGAGCCTTGAGGCTGGAGCCTCCAGTTAGGTGTCATTAGCTAGACCGGTTCAGGATCAGGTGGCAGGGGAGAGAGATCATGGAGTGTTTCTCTGTGATGGTCAAGGGGCTGAGGTTACTGGTCTGTGCCAGGCATCTGGAGGGAACATCTGTTTTAGCTGCCAGAGGAGCTTCCATTCTCCCTTCCACTGGTAAGGCTACCCTCATTCCACTGTAGGGAATGCCTTCTCTCCCACTTCAGCCTGTGCAGAGAGTGAGGTGAGCATAGGGCGACTCCATTGTCAGTTTCAGAGGTGGACATGTGATTCAGTCCTGGCCAATCAGAATTCTAAATTCTCCTGGCTACAGTGGTTGGCTAAGAGGGTGAGCACACAACCTAGATCTGGCCAATCAACATGCCTCACCACCCTGATTGGAGTGATTGGTTCAGGGGAGGGCAAGTGACCAAGTTTATCCAGTGAAGATAGTCTTGGAACCTTGGTTAGATATGTTGAGAAAGAAAAATGTTATTTTCCATTGAGTGGCTAAGCTAGTGGGCTGGGGCTACAGTTGCCAAGCCCTCCACCCCCTACCCTTGGAGACAGCAAGCTTGAGGGTGAAATCAAAGCAGAAAACACACAGCTGAGAGGTGGTGATGGTCTGAATCTTGCTAACATCATTTAAGCCCCTTGCTCCAGCCATGCTTGAAACAGGTAAACCTTGGGTATTTCAGTTCCATCAGCCAATAGCTTATGTGGCTGCTTAAGCTTATTTGAAATGAGTTTCTGTACTTTGCAACTGAGAGTCCTCACAGACTGAGAGTCCTCACCTGTTTGGAATAGCAGCACCTACCATTTATTAAGCTCTAACTATGTAATAGTCTCCCAGTCCCAGCTTTGCCTCCATGCCTGCTCTGCAAATCTGAGCAACTCCCATTACCATTTCTGATCTTGGTTTCCACAGTTGTGAAAAGAAGCTCATAAACTCTACTTTTCCTGCCTGTCGGGCTTGTTGTGAGCATCAAAGTGATGGGTATGAGGCGGCTCAGAAACTGTGAATCACCAGCCTGTGCTGCAGAACAATACTGAGCACCTTCTCCCAGCAGCAGAGCTCGGTGGGATTGGCGGGGCTTGCGCTTAGCAATGCATTCTAGCTGTTGTGCGCTATCCCTGGGGTCTGGCTCCTAGGACTTGGGAAAGGGAGCTCCCAGGGTCCTGAGTGGTCCTGGTTTCAGGAGTGTGAGAGAATAGAGTGGGCTAAAGATTGATGGTGGGTGACTGCTGAATGCTAACTGATGTCCCCCCAACCCTTGTTCCCATGTACCTGATGATGTTTCTTTCGTCCCAGGGAATGAGGACATCTCAGCAGATGCTGTCATGGATCAATGATCCAGACCAGATGTACCCACCTCTGCTGTCCCCCAGAATTTAGACACCCCTCAAGGGAAGGAATTGGCTGAGATTAAAGAATTGGTTGATATTAAATTCCTGCCCTCTTCCCCCAGCAGACACAGAACTCATAACAGAAATTCATTCACTCATTTCACTCAATAAATAGCTGCCACATGCCTGGCATCCCTGCAGGCACTGTGGCTCTGGGGGCATGACATAGAGCAGTCTTGGATCCTCCAAGGGGACAGGGAGGACAATGGAACAAATGACCTCCAACAGCAATCGGAGCTAAGAACACCCTCAAGATAAGGGGCTCGGAGTAACTGAGGGTGATGAGGCAGGGAGGGGTTCTCTGAGGGGACTGTGTGGCCTGAGAGCTGAAAGGGGAAAGAAACAGCCTCCTTGCAAATCAGGCCAAGTAATGCAGGCAGAGGGAAGAGGAAGGGCTGGCCCTGTAGCAGCATGAGCTGGTACATGGAGGGACAGAAGATACCCAATAGGGAACGGCAGAGTAGAGGGAGAAGGTGGGAAAGGCTGAGAGAAGGCTGAGGCCACGGGAGAGAGAGCACATGGGCCACTGAGGAGCATTTATTCCAAATGGGGGTTTCAGCGAGGGGGGTTAAGCAGGAGAGTAATATGATAGGATATGCATTTTGTTAATGGTCCCTCAGGCTGCCAGATGGAGAATGATCTGGGGTGGGGGCAATGGTGATTTGAGCTAAACTGGCAGCTGCGGAAGTGGGAGAAGCTGTTGCCTTTGGCTACGATGATATTTTTGAAGGCAGAGCCAATGAAACTTGGTGTGTTGGATATGGGGAGTGGGGAAAACAGGCACTGATGATGTCTATGCTTTTGACCTGTGTATGACTGGGGTAAGTAATGGTACTAGGAAATGAGGTGGAAAAACTAGGCAAGAGGCAGGTTTAGCAAGGAAATTAAGAAACAAAGTTCACTTGCAGAAAAATAAAGTTATATTCACACACACCTGGGTTTGTGGACTGAACTCTGTATCCATTAGAAATACAAGCAAGGCAGATGACGGTTCAAATCCCAGCTCCACCACTTCCTGTGTGACACTGGGACTTTACCTTTATCGAACTTCAGTTTTTTATACACAGGGATGGCAGTGTCTTTCAAACAGGCTTTACTGTTGTCTGGCTCTTTGAGAATTCAATGAAATAATGTATATAAGAAATTTAGTGGCCGGGTACATTATCTCACACCTGTAATCCCAACACTTTGGGAGACCGAGGCGGGCAGAGCACCTGGGGTCAGGAGTTTGAGACCAGCCTGGTCAACATGTTGAAACCCTGTCTCTACTAAAAATACACAAATTAGCTGGGTATGGTGGCGTGCACCTGTAATCCCAGCTCCTTGGGAGACTGAGGCAGGAGAATTGCTTGAACCTGGGAGGCAGAGGTTGCAGTGAGCCGAGATCTCACCACTGCACTCCAGCCTGGGCCACAGAGTGAGACTGCCTCAAAAAAAAAAAAAAAAAAAAGACGTTTGGTAAGGTGCTATACACATTCTGAGTGCTAAGTAGAAGTTAGTTTTATTCTTCTTCCGTCTGCCCTTCCAGGCAAGGGTAATGACTCCATTTGTGTATTGATATTTATTAGTATCAAACTGTGGGAATGATGATCTTGACTTACTGAGAGTGGCTGTGATCCAACCTCAGTATCAACGGCTTTATATAAACATGAAGTCAAACCGACCTGGGATTGCATCCTGGTACTACCTCGTAGTAACTGCCCCCCTGAGCTAGTTATTCTACCTTTCTGAGCTTCAGTTTTCTTTGTTTAAAATAGGCCTAATGCTGCTATCCTCAAAAGACTGCTATGAGTATTAAAAGGCCACTGTAAAAATCAAAAAGCTTGGGAACGTCTTAGATAATCTTTATTAGGGGAAGGATCAGATTCACTAAGGTCCATCCATACTAGGGTCTAGAATAGGCAGCAGTCATGAAGAATGAAGAAGCTCTGACCATATGCTGACCCGGAAAGATGTCCATATGGAAGGCCTCATCTCTTTCTCTCTCTCTCTCTTTTTCTTTCTTTCTTTCTTTCTTTTTTTTTGTTTTTTGTTTTCTTTGGAGTCCTGCTCTTTGGCCCAGGCCGAATGCAGTGGTTCAATTATGGCTCACTGTAGCCTCAACCTCCCAGGCTCAAGTGATCCTCCCAGCTCAGCTTCCTGAGTAGCTGGGACTACAGGCATTTGCCAGCATGCACAGCTAGTTAAAGTTTTTTTGTAGAAACAGGCTCTTGCCATGTTAGCCAGGCTGCTCTCAAATTCCTAAGTGCAAGTAATCCTCCCACCTCAACCTCCCAACGTACTAGGATTACAGGTGTGAGTCACCACACCTGGCCTTCATCTCATTTTGGAAGGCAAAAAATATATGTGAGTGGATTGCAAGGCTGATTATGTGAATGGTGGCCCTGGGAGTTGAGCAGTGCACCACCTGAGCAACTGTATGGAGGTATTTTGTGGCTTGATGGCAAAATAGGTAGATATTGATTTAGATTATAGACATAATCATAGATAAAGACATGAGTATAGATATGTCTCAATATGCACATGGAATGATTGAGAAAGTTACTTTAAGGAACCTCTGTGGGTTGGGGAGGGGGTAGAATTTGAGAAGCAGAAGGGGAAAGACTTGCTTCTTACACTCTCTTCTTAAAAGGGTTTTAGGAGGGAGTTTTACCTTTTTTTTCCTTTTTGGCTCCATTTTCCTGTATTTTTCAAATGTAAAAGTCTTCTAAAAACAGAGCTAATGCATAAGAAAATGTTTAGCTAAGCACTGCCTGGCACAAGATTTGTTTGTTCAATAAAAATGGCAACTGAAGAGAAAAAAGTGTGTGTTTAGTGGGGAGGGGGCAGAGGAGAAGACTAAGAGAAACTGGCTGTGAAGCATCCAGCTTCTCTTGGCAGCTTGTGGCAGGTACCCAAGGGTGGCCGGCGTTCCTTTGAGGTGCTAATGACCTGGTAAGAGTCATTCACAGGCACTGGCTGGGCGGTGTTCTCTGGGGCATCTGGAGACGGTGCTCCTTCCTCACCTAACAGAAGGAATGATGCTGATTTGAGCGTGTCAATCCAAATAGGAGAGTGAGAGTCATCAGCGGGGCACAGGGTGGGGGTGAGGGTGGCTATGTCTGAGTTCCAGGCTCTTCACTACTCTCCTCCCACCTGTCTGGTTTCCAATTCAGGTTCCCCCATTGAATTAGCTGTATAACTTTGGCAAGTGACTTAACTGCTTGAGGCCTCAGTTTCCTCATCTGATAAATGGGTATACAGTAGTCCCTTCTCATCCACACGGGATACATTCCAAGACCCCCAGTGGATGTCTGAAACTGCAGATAGTACCAAATCCTATTTATACTGATTTTTCTTCTACATACCCACCTATGACAATATTAATTTATCAATTTGGCACAGTAAGAGAGTAACAACAGTAACTAATAAAACAGCACAATTATAACAGTATATCATAAAAGTTATCACTCACTGTGGCCATAACTCTTGCAGTTTGAGATGTGACAGCAAAACTTGCCTGGATTTACTTTTCACAATTTCATGGATAGGAGATTCCTGCCCTAGATCTTAGCAACCTCAATAGATGATTTTCTTTTCTTTCCTAAGTCGAGGATTTTCACTTTTTCACTTAAAGGAATCACTTGACAGCTTCTCTTTGGCATATTCGAATGTCAAGCATCACTACTCTTGCGCGCTGGGGATACTATTAAGTAAAACTAGGGTTACTTAAACACAAGCACTGTAATACTAACACAATTAGTAACAGAGACAATGCTGATAACCAAGACAATTCTTTTAATTTTTATTTCATATTTATTTATTTATTTATTTTTCAGACAGAGTCTCACTCTGTTGCTCAGACTGGAGTGCAGTGGTGAGATCTCAGTTCACTGCCACCTCCGCCTCCCGGGTTCAAGCAATTCTCCTGCCTCAGCCTCCTGAGGAGCTGGGATTACAGGCACATGCCACCACACCCAGCTAATTTTTGTATTTTTAGTAGAAACGGGATTTCACCATTTTGGCCTCAAGTGATCCTCCCCCCTCAGCCTCCCAAAGTGCTGGGATTACAGGCATGAGCCACTGTGCCCAAAGTGCTGGGATCACAGGCATGAGCCACTGCGTCAGGCCTGATAACCAAGCCAATGGTTAAGGGACTAACAGGCCGTTAGCATGTACAGTGTGGATACTTGGGACAAGGGAGGATTCACACCCCGGGTGGGACAGAGCAAGATTTCATCACACTACTCAGAACAGTGTACAGTTTAAAACTCATGAATTGGGCCAGGTGCATTGGCTCACACCTGTAATCTCAGCACTTTGGGAGGCTCAGGTGGGAGGATCACTCAAGGCCAGGAGTTTGAGACCAACCTGGGCAACATAGTGAGACCCTTTTTCTACCAAAAATGAAAAAGAAATTAGTTGGGCATAGTGGTGCCTGCCTGTGGTCCCAGCTACTCAGGAGACTGAGGCAGGAAGATTGCTCGTGCCTAAGAGGTTGAGCCTGCAGTGAGGTGTGATCATGCCACTGCATTCCAGCCTGGGCTACAGAGCAAGACTGCATCCCTAAAACAATAAAATAAAATAAGAAAAACGTATGAATTGTTTCTTTCTGGAATTTTCCATTTAATATTTTCGAACCTCAGTTGACCATAGGTAACTGAAAACAAGGAAAGTGAAGCACAGAACACAGTAAAAGGCTCATTAACTTTCAGCTAGGATTAGTATTAGTCCTAATACTATATTAATAATATAGTATTAGTATATTAGTATTAGCATTATTTCTTTTTTCTTTTTCTTTTTCTTTTTTTTGAGATGGAGTCTCGCTCTGTCGCCCGGGCTGGAGTGCAGTGACCTCAGCTCACTGCAAGCTCCGCCTCCCGGGTTTATGCCATTCTCCCGCCTCAGCCTCCCGAGTAGCTGGGACTACAGGCGCCCGCCACCTCGCCCGGCTAGTTTTTTGTATTTTTTTTAGTAGAGACAGGGTTTCACCCTGTTAGCCAGGATGGTCTCGATCTCCTGACCTCGTGATCCACCTGTCTCAGCCTCCCAAAGTGCTGGGATTACAGGCTTGAGCCACCGCGCCCAGCCAGCATTATTTCTAAGACCCACAATCCCTTATCCAAGCTCCTGAAATCCAAAAAACTCTGAAAAAATAAAAGTTCCTTGGAGTTCATACAGCAGCAAACTGTGAGGTCGTCACATGGACTTACTTGGGAGCAAAATCTGACCTGAGCTGACTTGGGAAAGTATTCATGGTCTTCATTTATTTCACTTGCTATGATTATTTCTAAGTTTTGCTGCAGAGCAATGAATGCATTTGACAGCAGGGTGCTGCCCCAGGGGTGTTAAGTTATCTGTGGTAAATGAACCCTCATACCTTTGTCAAATCCTAAACATTTGAATTTCTGAAACACGTCTGAGTATGAGACTGTGGGCCTATTCCGTAATGGGTACAGCAGACCACACATTCCCCAGTTTTTATACTTTTCTCCATATATTTATGTCACATGCTTTAATATTTATGTTACATTTCTCTTGTGAAAGTTGTCAGAATAAAAATGGAGTCACTTGTGTTACAAACCCTGACAATCCCAGCACTTTCAGAGGCCAAGGCAGGCAGATCACTTGAGGTTAGGAGTTCAAGATCAGCCTGGCCAACATGGTGAAACCCCATCTCTATTAAAAATACAAAAATTAGCGGGGCATGGTGGTGTGCACCTGTAGTCACAGCTCCTTGGGAGGCTGAGGCAGGAGAATTCCTTGAACCCAGGAGGTGGAGGTTGCAATGAGCAGAGACTGCGCCACTGCACTCCAGCCTGGAGCAACAGAGTGAGACTCTGTTTAAAAGCAAAACAAAACAAACGAAAAACCCTGACAAGTCTGGGCATGATGACTCATGCCTGTAATCCCAGAATTTTGGGAGATTGAGGCAGAAGGATTGCTTGAGGCCGAGAGCTCAAGACCAGCCTGGGCAACACAGCAAGACTCTATCTCTACCGGAAAAAAAAAAAAAAAAAAAAAGCCAGGCATGGCGCATGCCTGTAGTCTCTGCTATTGCTTGAGGCCAGGAGGTCAAGTGTGCAGTAAGCCATGATCACACCACTGCACTCCAGCCTGGGAGACAAAGCAAGACCTCTTCTTTTGCAAAAACCATAACTTTGCGCAAAGACCACTGTAACCTTACACAAAAAAATACTTCTACAAGGACATCTTCCCAGCAACTGCTTGTCCAGCCTCGAACTGGCACCACCCTTGTTATTCATCCTTGTAGCCAAGGATAATTATCTCAAAACAATTACAGAATCCTCCTGATTTTTCCTTTAAAAACCTTCGTCTTCCTTTACCTCCCTGCCTAAATATGCACATAGTTCACTATGCCACCTGTATTCCCATTGCAATGCCTATTCCCTAATAAACGTCATTTTCTTTTGAAGCATTTTCCTCTCCGTTCGTCATTTAGGTTGACACTCTTTAAATCAACCCGGCTTTTTTTAACTTAAATTTATTTTCAAAGGAAACTTTATAACCCAACTGTAAATGGAAAGTGAGTATCTCTGGCTGTAAATAGAAGGCCACTGTAAAAATAAACACAATGAAAACAAAATGATGTTATTAAATTCCAGCTAGATACCGTGAATTGAAAAGGAAATAGCTTTCTCACCATGTGGTGAGATCTTATTTAATGCCTTGTCTGGATACCACATAGCAGCCTTGGTAGATGCTACCTGCAGCCAGGGAGCCTCGTACTGGTGGGGTTGCCTTCCTGGTAGAAGGAAGGCGCTAGTTAGCCCCCGACCCCTTCAACCTGAGGTGGGTAGCATGGATATTCCATGCTTCGAGGAACAGCATTAACAACTGCCCTTCCTCTGGTTAGAGCACCCGGAATATGCCCAAAGCCACTCGGTAACATATGCACCCACCTGCAACAGAAAATGTCCTTATGAACTCTAATCACAATGACATTTATTATCATTGAGCCAATACTGCTGGAAGGTGCCATAGTATGACCAGAGAGTGGTGAGCCTAGTAGCTTGTTTTGGCTGGAAGTGAGACCCCAGGGTCTGGGCACTAGGCAAGAAGCTGCTGTTTTTTCATTCATTCATTTGAAAAAGGATATACTGGCGGGGTGCGGTAGTTCATATCTGTAATCTCAGCATTTTTGGAGGCTGAAGTGGGAGGATCACCTGAGGTCAGGAGTTTGAGATCAGCCTGGCCAGCATGGTGAAATCCCATTTCTACTAAAAATACAAAACTTAGCCAGTTGTGGCGGTGTATGCCTTTAGTCCCAGCTACCTGGGAGGCTGAGGTAGGAGAATGGCTTGAACCTGGGAGGCAGAGGTTGCAGTGAGCTGAGACTGTGCCACTGCACTCCAGCCTGGGTGACAGAGTGCGACTCCATCTCAAGAAAAATGAAAAATAAAAACAAATTTGCAAAAGGATATATTGAGTGCCTCCTATGTGCTAAGCACCATACCTGACTCTAGGGATGCTGAGGGACAAAGCTCCTGCCTTTGTGGATATGCGAGAGATGGAGAAGGATCACACGAAGGAAATAAACACGGAGGCAGAATAGCCTGTCACAGCTGGAGGTTAGGGAAGCCTCTCAGAGAAGGGGCATCTGGGCTGAGAGCAAATGCCAAGCATGAGCAGCCACACTAAGATGAGCGGGAGAGTATCCTGGCTGGGTGGCCAGCAAGCACACAGGCCCAGAGGCCAGAATTCTCACCTCTCATTGCCCCATCTTCAAGGAAGCACTCACTTCTCAAGCTTCAGGGGGTGCAGAATCCCTGGGAGTGGGGGTCAGAGGGGGGTTGGCTTAAGATTTCTGGGCCATAGCTGGACAGACTCTGATTCAACAGGTCTGGGGTGGGGCCTGAGGTTCAGCATTTCTTTTTTCTTTTTTCTTCCTTCCTCCCTCCCTCCCTCCCTCCTTCCTTCCTTCCTTCCTTCCTTCTTCTCTCTTTCCTTCTTCTTTCTTTCTTTCTTTCTTTCTTTTTTCTTTCTTTCTTTTTTCCTTCCTTCCTTCCTTCCTTCCTTCCTTCCTTCCTTCCTTCCTTCCTTCCTTCCTTCTTTCTTTCTCTCTTACTGGAGTACTGGAGACAGAATCTCCCTCTGTCACCCAAGCTGGAGGCAGTGGCTTGATCTCAGCTCACTGCAACCTCTGCCTTCTGGGCTCAGGCAATTCTTGTGCCTCAGTCTCCTGAGTAGCTGGGATTACAGGTATGCACCATCACACCTCGATAATTTTGTATTTTTTAGTAGAGATGGAGTTTCACCGTGTTGACCAGGCTGGTCTCAAACTCCTGACCTCAAGTGATCCGCCCATCTTGGCCTCTCGAAGTGCTGGGATTACAGGTGGGAGCCACTGAGTCTGGCCTTCTTCTACACCTTCTTACCCATGTAACCTTGTTTGAATTTCTCAACATCTCTAAGCTTCAGTTTCCTCAACTGGAAAACTGGAATGGCCAATTACATGAGATAATATAAAGCACCTAGCATGTCCCTGAGACATGGGATGTGTGAGCAATAATGATGATGATGGTTATTATGTAGCCTGGCGGGTCACTCGTGGGACTCTTTCATTCACAGGAGTTCCCTACGTAGGAAACCAGTGTCATGATACCTCTGTCCCAGGTACTATACTAGACTTTCTCCATACTATGTGAGTCCCTGTGCATTCTAATCCATATTTCACTGGCAAGGACACTAATACTCAGGGAAGATAAATTATTTAAGGGTGACCCAGCCAAACAGCGAGGCTGGAATTTGAACAAAGATCTTTTTGAAATATGCTGTTAGTTTGGAATTTCTACCAGGTCTGTTTGTTTCCACACCACATGGAGCCACTGTGTCAGGAACTTGGGAGAAGCCAGATTAACTGGGCCGAACTGTGTCACTCACTCCCAGGAACCAAGGGCTGGGAAGGAACAGCCTGGGTCAGTCTGGGTCTGGTCAGAGGCCCTAAGGTCTTTGGGGAGTGCAGTGGAGTCTGGGGGTGTCTTAGCTGGGGCTGCTGTGAGGAGGACTGGGGAGGTGACCAGAGCACCGGGAAGCCACAGATGAATCAATCAGTTGATGCCCCAGTAAGCAACATGGTGCCTACGCCATGCTGGCTCTGTGGGGGACACAGAAAAGCAGGCCATGTCCTTCCCGCAGGAGCTTTGTCTCACTGGGGAGAAAGAACACAGACTCACAAAGACAGAGTCGACTTTAGAGCAGGCAGAGAATGCTCTCAGGGTGCCAAGCATTTGGGTGGGGCTTGAAGGACAGGCCAAGCCTGGTCCTCAGTGAGGGTGCCGCCCTGGGAAGGCGTGGGGGCATGTTTCAGGAGATGGCATAGCTCCGACAATGGGGAGGGCTCCTGCCACGGGTTGGAAGAGGAGGTGAGAAAGGATAGCTGTGCCTGCTCTTGATGCCCTGCATGATGGATGAAGTCCAGATGGTTCCTGAGAGCCTCCCAAAGCAGAGATATTAAAGTGATGGCAATAGCCTGGCTCCCAGGCTGTGTGATCTTGGACAACTTGCTTACACTCTCTGAACCTCAGCTTCCTCCTCTGTGAAATAGGGATAATAATAGTATGAGCTCTCTACTTTTGCTGTAGCATTAAATGGAACAATGTCTGTGAAGTGCCTGACATGCTGCCTGGCACACAGTATATGCTCAATAAGTGTTATTAATTAAGATGATGGGCCGGGCACACTGGCTCACACCTGTAATCCCAGCACTTTGGGAGACCAAGGCAGGTGGATCACCTGAGGTCAGAAATTCAAGACCAGCCAGATCAACTTGGTGCAACCCCATCTCTACCAAAAACACAAAAATTAGCTGGGCATGGTAGTGGATGCCTGTAATCCCAGCTACTTGGGAGACTGAGGAAGGAGAATTGCTTGAACCTGGGAAGAGGTGAAGGTTGCAGTGAGCCGAGATCATGCCACTGCATTCCAGCCTCAGCAACAGGGTGAGACTGTTAAAAGAAAAAAAAAAAAAAGAAAAAGAAAAAGAAAGAAAGAGAGAACGAGAGAGAGAGAGAGAGAGAGAGAGAAAGGAAGAGAGAGAAAAAGAGAAAGAAAGGAAAGAAAGAGAGAGAAAGAAAAAGGAACGGAGGGAGGGAGGAAGGAAGGAAGAAGGAAGAAGGAAGGAAGGAAGGGAGGGAGGGAGGGAGGGAGGAAGGAAGGAAGAAGGAAGAAGGAAGGAAGGAAGGAGGAAGGAAGGAAGGAAGGAAGGAAAGAAGGAAGGAAGGAAGGAAGGAAGGAAGGAAGGAAGGAAGGAAGGAAGGAAGGAAGGAAAGAAGGAAGGAAGGAAGGAAGGAAAGAAGGAAGGCAGGCAATGATGGTGAGGCTGAGGGTGGTAATCAGAGTAGGAAGAAGTGATGTGATAGGTGTGTTCTGGCAGCTTGGGAAGTAAACCACAGGAGTCCAAACATCCCTTCCTAGGATTTGGAGAAGACCTTTCCCCCTGCCGAATGTCTGGGTGAGATGCAGAGATGGGTAAACTTTGGTGAAAGGTGCAAAGCCAGTCAGCAGTAGAACAATCTGGTCCGCCTCCCAGATATATCATTCAGTGAATACTTGTTGATTTAATAGATTTCCAAAAACAATTCTGAGAGGCATTGCGAAGGCACCAGGGCTGCTAATGTCAGAGAAGTGGCAGCACCAGCCACTGGCTGGTCATTGTTCCCTGCTAGAACCAAGTCCTTTTGACTGTCAGGTGGGCAAGACGCCTCCACGTTCCAGGAGCCTCCTGAAGAACCCAGGTGGAGAATAAAACTATCTTGCACAAGCTCGCAGCTTCTTTATGCAGTGGCCCAAGGGACTCACAGCCTTGCAAGCTCAGGGACTCTGGTTTTTCAATCATCACAATGCTCAGAGCCTGCAGCCCCTATTTTCCATCCTCCCATCACCCACTTGGGTTTCCTGATTGTGTGGGACTCCTGGAAGGCATGAAAATGAAGGAGAGTAGGTGGAGGTTGGAGGAGGAGGAGGAGGAGGAGGAGGCGGCAGCGGCGAGAGTCCTAGGAGAATTTGCCAGGCTTCAAAATGAAGCTGCCACATGTCTGCTGGGAGTCGGTGGAAACACAGGGACATATATATCTATACCGTGAGGGCTGTGGCAGCCCACACATGCAGAACATTTTGATGGTTAATAAATCTTAGGGGAAAGAACTGGGCTTTGGTTCAGTTGTGCTGGAGACTAGGGAAGGGCCTGCTGTCCAGATTCATCCACGAGGACAAGTCTTCCTTCCTAACTTTTTCATATCAAGGGGCATTGGGCTAAAGGTCAAGGCTGCTCACAGCCCTTAGACAGCTGACCTGGAGTTCGATCACCTGTGGCTGCTGGACTGCCCCAAGGGCCAAGGGGATTCTTACTTCTGCGTAAGAAGCTGTGACTTCTGCCTGACTAGTCATGCGAGGTCCCACACTGAGAAGAGTCTCTGCTTCATTTAGTGCTCTACTGTCTGTTACTGTCTTGAAATTCTTAATATTTGTTTGAACCACGGGCTTCCCATTTTCATTTTGCTCTGGACCCCATAAATTATGTACTGGTCCTGCTCAGCACACCAGTAACCCATGACAAGCATACCTTGAGGAAAACTGTTTCGGCACGTGAAAAACTTGCTAGATCTGTCTTTTTGGCCAGTTTCATTCTTTCATTTATCCTGAAGGGTGTAGAAAAGTAAAGGTTTTTAAAAACATAAGGTCGGGTGTGGTGAGCACTTTGGGAATCCCAGCACTTTGGGAAGCTGAGGCGAGTGGATGACTTGAGGCCAGGAGTTCAAGACCACCCTGGCCAACATGGTGAAACTCCATCTCTACTAAAAATACAAAAATTAGCTGGGCGTGGTGGCGCACACCTGTAATCCCAGCTACTTGGGAGGCTGAGGCAGGAAAATCACTTGAACCTGGGAGATGGGGATTGCAGTGAGCTGAGATCGTACCACTGCACTCCAGCCTGGGCGACAGAACCAGATTGCATCTCAATAAACAAACAAACAAACAAACATAAAAGTCACTTTGGGAGGCTGAGGCAGAAGCACCATTTGAAGTCAGGAGTTTGAGACCAGCCTGGACAAAATAATAAGATCTTGTCTGTATATAAGTTAGCTGGGTGTGGTGGCATGTGCCTGTAGTTCTTGTTACTCAGGAGGCTGAGGCAGGAGAATCACTTGAGGAGGTTGAGGATGTACTGAGCTGTGATCGTGCCAGTGCAGTTCAGCCTGGGCCACAGAGTAAGATACTGTCTCTGAAAACAAATAATAAATAAGTAAAAAATCAAAAAATCAAAAATGTGAAAGTGCCAAAAGGAACTCTTGAGACAACTTAGTGTAGGGTTTACGAGCTTTGACTCTGGAGCCAAAAGGCCCAAGTTTAAATCCCAACTGTATGACTTCAAGCTGTGTGACTTCAAGCATGTTGTTTGGCCTTTCTGAGTTTCATTTTCCTCTTCTGTAAATTGGAGCTAATAATAGGATTTATCTCAGAGGGTTGTTTTGAGAAATAAAGGCGTTCACTATAAAAAGGTCTTGGAATAGTGAATGTTTTAATGAATATGTTCTAGCTACTGTTATTTTTTTAAAAGACTAATGGCTATACACATTAATTGCTGTTTATTCAGTGCTTACTGGATGACAGAAGCTTTATTTTCTTTCTTTCTTTTTTCTTTTCTCCTTCCTTCCTTCTTTCTTTTCCTTTTCGCCTGCCTTCCTTCCTTCCTCCCTCCCTTTTTCTCTCTCTCTCCTTCCTTTCTTCCTTTCTTTCCTTTCCTTTCCTTTTTTCTTTTCTTTCTTCTTTCTTTCTTTCTTTCTTTCTTTTCTTTTCTTTCTTTTCTTTCTTTTCTTTTCTTTCTTTCTTTCTTTCTTTCTTTCTTTCTTTCTTTCTCTTTTCTTTCTTTCTTTTCTTTGTTTCTTTCTCTTTCTTTCTTTCTGTCTTTCTCTCTTTCTTTCTCTCTTTCTCTCTTTCACCCTGCCCTGCCTTTTTTCAGAAAAGATCTCACTCTATGGTCCAGGGCTGGAGTGCAGTGGTGTGATCATAGCTCACTGCAGCCTTGAACTCCAGGGCTCAAGTGATTCTTCTGCCTCAGTCTCCCAAGTAGCTGGAACTGCAGGTGTGTGCCACAGTGTCTGGCTAATTAAAAAAATTTTTTTAAGAGACAGAGTCTCGGTATGTTTACCAGGCTGGTCTCAAATTCCTGGCCTCAAGCTGTCCTCCTGCTTTAACCTCCCAGGGTGCTGGGATTATAGGTGTGAGCCGCCATGCCTGGTCAGAAGCATAGTTTCATTTAGTCCTCACAACAGCTCCAGAAGATAACTATTATTATCACCCTTTTTTTTTTTTACAGTTGAGAAAACAGGCACAGAGAGGGTAAGGAACTTATGCTAGGAAGCATAGCTAACAAGTGACAAAGCTGGGTTTAGAACCCAGGTAATCTGACTTTGGACTTCATACTCTTTGTATTTCTTTTCATTATGCAATTCACCAAATCAGGAAAAGGAGCATAGACGGGGAGGATAGATGGGACAGGAGGAGATGCTCGGCTCAGTTATGACAGGAAGAGTTGGAGGGACTTGTGGAATAGCAGAGTGGAGACATCCAGTGGTCTGGGTTCTCACTCAGATCCATGTTAGACCTACAGCTTCCCCACCAGCATACTGTGAACCAAGCACAAACCACATTTCTTCACTGCTTAGTGCTGTTCAGCCTCAGCCACAAATGTTTGGCTCCACCACTCCTTCTCATTGACTCTGATTCCATATTGAGAGCAGACTGGTGCAGGCTGACTTTAACATTTTCTCAAATCAAATAGGGACAGACATGATGACTGATCATGACCAGAAATACCCTGGTCTGTGGACAGTAGTCCTGGCTTAGAGAAGCACCATCTCTTTCCTTTGTGCCCTTACCCTCCACCACTTAATTTTATTTATTTAGTTAGTTAGTTTTTGAGACGGAGTCTTGCTCTGTCGCCCAGGCTGGAGTGCAGTGGCACAATATTGGCTCACCTCTGCCTCCTGGGTTCAAGTGATTCTCCTGCCTCAGCCTCCCAAATAGCTGGGATTACAGGCACGTGCCACCACGCCCAGCTAATTTTTGTATTTCTAGTAGAGATGGGGTTTCACCATGTTGGCCAGGCTGGTCTTGAACTCCTGATCTCAGGTGATCTGCCTGCCTCAGCCTCCCAAAGTGTTGGGATTACAAGTGTGAGCTACCACGCCAGGCCCATTTAATTTCTTTATCACGTACTGTAAAAGCTTTTAGAATGTACTTGGTATTTTTTTTTTTTTTTTTTTTTGAAATGGAGTCTTGTTCTGTCACCCAGGCTGCAGTGCAGTGGCACAATCTCGGCTCACTACAACTTCTGCCTCCCAGGTTCAAGTGATTCTACTGCCTCAGCCTCCCGAGTAGCCAGGACTACAGGTGGCACCGCCATGCCGGCTAATTTTTGTATTTTTAGTAGAAATGGGGTTTCACCATGTTGGCCAGGCTGGTCTCGAACTCCTGACCTCAGGTGATCCACCCTCCTCGGCCTCCCAAAGTGCTGGGATTACAGGTGCGAGCCACCGCGCTTGGTACTTTTTAATGGCACCTTACACACACTAACTCATAATAACCCCATGGGATATTAACACTGTCCCCGTTTCACCGATGAGAAAATTGGGACACACACAGATCTTGTTAATGGCCTTGGATCTATCTGCAGAGCTTTTGCTCTTAACTTTTGCCTCACGCTGTGGCTAATGAAGGCAACCCAAGTGCCCCTGGGCTGGTTTCCTGCTTCCCAACGTGGAAACGGGTACAGGGACATTGTCTAGACTGTGTCCTGGAGGAATGTTTGCCTCCATTGGACCTCAGACATCTTCAGCAAGTAGCTCCCCGGAGCCAATTTGTGTATATTGCCTGAAAGGCTTAGGGAAGGATGCAGGGAGCCTGGAAAACTTCCTGTTTCATGAACATTGCTCTTTGGGGAGAATACAGAGTGAAATTCCGGTGTATAGACTCTAGAGGCAAACTATCCGGATTCACATCCCAGCAGCACCCCCTACCAGGTATGCGACTTTGGGTGAGCCACTTAACCACTCTGTGCCTCAATTTCCTTAATCTGTAAAATGGGGTTAACAACAATACCTATTTTACAGGGGCTTTGTGAGGACTAAATGAGGTAATACATGTTAAGTGATTAGAACAGTGTCAGGCATGTCATAAACAATATTTTGTGTTTGTTTGTTTGTTTTTGAAATGGAGTCTCACTCTGTCACCCAGGCTGGAGTGTAGTGGTACAATCTCGACTCACTATAACCTCCACCTCTTGGGCTCAAGAGATTCTCTTGCCTCAGCCTCCCAAGTAGCTGGGATTACATGTACACACCACCACACCTAAAATTTTTGTATTTTTAGTAGAGAGGGTTTTGTCATGTTGGCCAGGCTGGTCTTGAACTCCTGACCTCAAGTGGTATGCCCACCTTGGCCTCCCAAAGTGCTGGGATTACAGGCATGAGCCACTGTGCCCAGCCTAACACTGTTTAAATAAGAGCTATTTTCATTGCTGACTCACTCCGAAGAGTTTTCTTGGTATCTTTTCTCTGACTTTCAAACACTGAATTTGTCCACAGAGTCTGTCAACTCAATCTACAAAACATAGTCTCTCTTTGGAATCCTTCCCTTCCTCATGCTGGTCCAAGCCATCACCATCCCTTACCTGGATGGCCCCAGCAATCTCCCTTGTGATCACTCTGCTTCTGGTCTTGCTCATTTCTTTCTCATAGTGACATTTCACACACGCACACACAAAGCCACCTCACATGACTCCATGGCTTTAAAGCCCTCTAGTGGCTTTTTGTCCTATTTAAAATTACGTCTGAAGTTCCTGCGATGTAGCGTGACACCCTCCATGATCCAGCTCCTGTCCACTGTCCAGCCCTCATCTGGATCCCCTTGGTCACACTCAGGCTCCTTACTATCCCAGGGTCTTAGCATGTGCCATGCCCACTGCCTGGAATCCATCTCCTCCTCTGTATTCCCACTCAGGTCTCAGTTCAAAATGTCACCTCTTCAGAGAGGCCCTCTCTGCCATCCCATGGCAGGACATGATCTGATTTACTCTGTAAAAAGGTTATTCTTACTGCTTTGTGGAGAAATCATCACTTACACAGCATGTCCGTGCACTGTTTCTACCAAATCCCACCAGGCACCAGGCACCCTTGCATGAAAATACGTGAATTGTAATTCATCTGCTCACTCAGTAGGCATTGTGCTTGGAACTGCGTGCAAAACCAAGACAAATGAGTCATGTGGCAGCCTGCCAGGAGGTCACAACCTGAGCTAGAAGCTTATGTGGTGGTTCTCTTATGCTGGAAACATTCTGTGGCTCATAGCTTTTTGTAAAGAGTGAAGTGACTCTGACAGGTGCCAGGAAGCCTGCATTAGAATCCTGGCTCTGGTGCTTACTGTGATGACCTTGGGCAAGTTACTTAACCTCTCTGAGCCTCCCTTATCTCATAGCACAGCTGTTGGAAGTAAAAGACATAAAGTATGGGATGCACCTGGTGCATATTAGGCAGTAGATATTGTTTATTTGCTGCCTTCTTTTTCTATTCTGCATACTCATTAGTCCTTACCTCTGTTCAAATGCCTTAACTTTGTGCGCATTGGAGAGATAATCGAGCAGTAGTTAAGTGCCTGCACTCAAAGCCAGCTGCCACTGCTTTCTTAGCTGTGTAACCTCAGGCAGGTTG
Organism: Trachypithecus francoisi; assembly: GCF_009764315.1. Lineage (NCBI taxonomy): Eukaryota > Metazoa > Chordata > Mammalia > Primates > Cercopithecidae > Trachypithecus > Trachypithecus francoisi. The sequence continues at coordinate 74,594,654 of NW_022681455.1, forward strand.
CTTGACACATCTGTGTCTTAGTTCCTACAACTGCAAAATGAGAATAACTATGGATAGAGCTGCTGTGAAGGTTAAGTGAGCCAATTTAAGAAATGTAGCCAGGCCAGTGGCACATAGTAAATATTGTTAAATTGTTCACTTTTACTAATGATAGTATTAATTCATTATCTTTTTTTTTTTTTTGAGACAGGGTCTCACTCCATCACCCAGGCTGGACACAGTGACGAGATCAGCACTCACTGCAGCTTTGAACTCCTGGGCTCAAGCAGTCCTCCCACCTCAGTCTCCTAAGTAGCTGGGAGGCACGTGCCAACATGACTGGCTAATTTTTAAATCTTTTGTAGAGATGGGGTTGCCCAGGCTGGTTTTGAATTCCTGAGCACAAGCAATCCTCCCACCTTGGCCTCCCGAAGTGCTGGGATTACAGGTGTGAGCCCCGACACCTGGCCTGATAATATTAATTAAGTACTTACAATGGGTTCAGGCCTGCACAAGAAGATGTAAGAATATAGAAGCAGGTAAATACTGTCCAGCTGCAAGAACAGCTTGCAGAGGTGATGGATGGAACCCAGCAGCACAAAGTTGCACAATTTCTACAGATTCTCAAGCACAGGGGAGGGAAATGGGAGTGCCCACCACATCTTGGATTGCTGCAGGAACTAGAAGAGCAGGCAGCTTCTGGAACAGGAAGCAATGAGGACTGGACCGGGTGCTTCCGCCAGGAGCACAGGCAACTCTCCTCAATAATATGGTGAGTGACCTAGGAGTGACCCACCAAGCGTGGTCATTCCACCATTAATAGACTTTTTCCCAGGTCCCCGCTCATCTCTTCATTCAACCAATGTTTTCTGAGTATCCACAGTCAAAGATCCTGTTTTTTGCTCAGGAGCTGGCTCCACACATCAACAGTTCAGAGTGCCGTGGGAGAGTCAGCCGTATCGGCAAACCCATTGCTCACTCAGATACATATGAGAGAGCACAGATCTTGCACCATTGGACCAAAAAAGATTCTTCTATTGCAAGCCCTGGGCTGCTGGAGGGACAATGGCCACCCCCGCCCACCTCATCTTGGGAGATACCACCAACCCCAAGAAGTAGAGTTATGAATCAGAAATGCAAAGGATGCAATGATGCAATGAAATTACCCACCAGGCAGGATTTCTTCCCTGGTCCCATGTTTCAGGCCACCATTCTGTTATGCATGGGGACCTCCAGTTCTTCCATGGGTGCACAGAGAAATGGAGGGGCTTGAGTGGCTCTGTTCGTCATCCGTGTGTTGGGTGCATGATGGAGAGAGCCGTGGTAGAGTTTACAGTGGAGCATACTTTAGTGTGTGGGTGACTGTTGTCTTAGATTGTGTCCCCAGAATACACACTCTAGGACAGAGATTTGCGTACTAGAGGTTTTTTGGGATGGATTCTTGGGAAGAACCCCCATGTTGTGGGCAGGGGGGAGCAGGACCAGACAGAGGGAGAGGAAGATCTGTGATGCGGCTGTCAGTTGTCACAGTGGGCTCAGCCAGTCCTGTGGGGACTCGAGTCAAGATGGCATTTGGAAGCTGGGTGAAGTGGCTCACGTCTGTAATCTCAGCACTTTGGGAGGCTGAGGTGGGCAGAGCACTTGAGGTCAGGAGTTCAAGATCAACCTGGCCAACATGGTGAAACCCCATCTCCACTAAAAGTACAAAAATTACCTGGGTATGGCGGTGTGTGCCTGTAATCCCAGCTACTTGGGAGGCTGGGGTAGGAGAATCGCTTGAACCTGGGAGGCAGAGGTTGCAGTGAGCTGAGATTGCACCACTGCACTCCAGCCTGTCTCAAAACAAAACAACAACAACAAGAACAACAACAAAGATGGCATTTGGAGACGTCCGGAACGAAGGCAAGCTAGATGAACCGCTATACTCCATATTGCCCAGCTATTGGATGTGGGAGGCCTCTAGGAAGCAGGTGCGACCTTGGCTGAGGCAGCTGCTTTGAGCTGAGACAGTTACCGGAGCGGCACTCAGCTGCGAACCAGTTGTGTCGGATAAGAACGGTGTTGCCCCCACATCTGCCCTCCGTGTCAAACAGACTAAGGGGCCAGTCTTGGTCTCTTACTAGCTGAGAGACCGGGGGCCAGTCAACTTTCTAGATCCTCACTTTCCCCATCTGTAAAATGGGGGTGAGGTCAGGAGGGGCTTCATGGGCTGGAGTGGGGGTGCTGAATGAGGAGCTGTAAGTGAATCTCTAGCAGGGCAGTGCAGGCAGAGGTTATTATTATTGCGCCCGGGATAGTGCAGAGTATCCTGCCTGATGCAAACTGTGGGTTATGTGTATGTGTTTGGATAAGGGTGGGCAGGAATTTGGCGTGGGGTGGAGAGTGTCCAAGAAGGCTTCTGTCAACTGGGGACAGTTGTACATTAAAGAAATTGTGGGCTGGGCGCGGTCGCTTAAACCTGTAATCCCAGCACTTTGGGAGGCCGAGACGGGCGGATCATGAGATCAGGAGATCCAGACCATCCTGGCTAACACGGTGAAACCCCGTCTCTACTAAAAATACAAAAAACTAGCCGGGCGAGGTGGCGGGCGCCTGTAGTCCCAGCTACTCCGGAGGCTGAGGCAGGAGAATGGCGTAAACCCGGGAGGCGGAGCTTGCAGTGAGCTGAGATCCGGCCACTGCACTCCAGCCCGGGCGACAGAGCAAGACTCCGTCTCAAAACAAACAAAAAAAGAAATTGTGGTACCTGGTGTTAGAGGCAAAGAAGTGGGCGAGGAAGATACCAAATGAGTGGAAGGAATCTTTATTAGTCCAGAGGTGGGAAAGAGCCCCTAACTGCCAGGTGTTCCCCGTCTTTTGGGGTCAGTGCCAGAACTCCCCTCTTTGTTACTCCATACTCTTGCACAGGAAACTATAGCTTAGCAGCTTTCTACTCCTGAAGCCGCTGTTCAGCCTTTTCACCTCGTTCAGTGTGGTCACTTCAGCAGCCAGGCGGGAAAAGACGAAAAGCCCGGAAGGAAGAATAGAAACCCTGAGGTTCCAATGGGCTGAATATAAGCTGCAGTCAAATGCAAATAAATCCAAAGGGCAGTAACCACACGGTGGCTTCAAGAAAAACCCACTGGTGTGACACGTCCCACTAATCTGTGGAGAGTTGTGGTGTAGCTGGGTGAATGTCACCGGAGGAAGAAAGCTCACCTGGTGGCTTCCATCAGGGCGCTCAGACCAGCCACAGCTGCTAAATGTACCTGTCAGTTGCCTTGGCTCTAAAGGAGGCTGAGGTCAGCTCTGAGGCCATCACTTAAACGTGTCTATATTATATACACAGGCCAGGCACAGTGGCTCAATGCAATCCCAGCACTTTGGGAGGCAGAGGGCAGAGAATTGCTTAAGGCCAGGAGTTCCAGACCCCAGCATGGGTAACAAAGCAAGACCTCATCTCTATAAAATAATTTTTTTCCTTCTTTTTAAAATTCTTTTTAAAATTTTACTGTAAGCTCTGCGATACATGTGCAGAATGTGCAGGTTTGTTACATAGGTATACATGTGCCATGGTGGTTTGCTGCACCCATCAACCCGTTATCTAGGTTATAGGCCCCGCATGCATTCGGTGTTTGTCCCAGTGCTCTCCCTCCCCTTGCCCCCTACCCTCAACAAGCCCCAGTGTGTGATGTTCTCCTCCCTGTGTCCATGTGTTCTCATTGTTCAGCTCCTACTTATGAATGAGTGTTTGGTTTTCTGTTCCTCTGTTAGTTTTCTGATAATGATGGTAAAATAATTTAAAAAAAATATTAGCTGGGTGCAACAGCTACTCAGGAGGCTGAGGTGGAGGATCACTTGAGTCCAGGAGTTGGAGGCTGCGGTGAGCTATGATCACCCTATTCCACTCCAGCCTGGGTGACAGAGCAAACCTGTCTCTAAACCTGTCTACGCACACACACAGACACACATACACACACACAGACACACACATATATATTTATGTATATAAGTATATATATTATATATACACATTTTAGTTTTTAGAGCAGTTTTAGGCTCACAGAAAAACTGAGCAGAAGGTACAGAGATTTCCCATATCGCCCGTCTCCATTCACGCATAGCATCCCCTATTATCAACATCCCCCACCAGAATGGCACATTTGTCACACGCAGCTGATGAACCTATATTGATACTTCATCACCACCCAGGATCCATCAATTATATTAGGGTTCCATCACTTTTTTGTTACTCAAATTTGACAGTTCAGCCCCTGAGAGCTACACTCTCTGGATTCTCCACAAAGGATGTGCGTGGAGACTAATGGAGGAAAGAAATTAATTGATTACCAATTAGTTTATTCAACAAACACTGATTGACATCTTGTTTTTGCCAGGCACTGTTCCAGTTACTGGGTCACAGAGGTAATAATGCTGGATTAAAACTTAAAAAAAGAAATCATGCTGGGCGCGGTGGCTCATGGCTGTAATCCCAGCACTTTGGGAGGATGAGGCAAGTGGATTACTTGAGCTCAGGAGTTCGAGACCAGCCTGGGCAACATGGTGAGACCCTGTCTCTACAAATGAATACAAAAATTATCTGGGCATGGTGGTGTGTACCTGTAGGCCCAGGTCCTGGAGAGGCTAACTTGAGCCTAGGAGGTTAAGGTTGCAGTGAGCTGAGATTGCACTACTGTACTCCAGCTTGGGCAACAGAGTGAGACTATCTATAAAAACAAAACAAAACCAAATACCCCAGTCTGTGCTGTGGGAGGTCAGGTTAGTGCACTCCCAGGGCTGGTAGTGACCAGAAGGAACATGAGAGAAGCTTCGATGGGCTTATCAGGTGCTATTCCTTGATCTGGGTGCTGATTATGCAGAGGTGTTCAGTTTATGAAATTTCATTGAGTTGTATACCTACACTGTGTGCATTTCTCTGTATGTGCACTTTAATTTTTAAAAAGCTAAAAGAACTTGAATGTTCTAGGCATTAAGAAGGTAATACTCTTTCCTATGCGTAATTAAAAAGGAAACCCTATCCTTAAAATGTATATAAGGAAGTCCACAAATATCTATTTTTATCCTTGATGACTGCTTTAATACGTTTTTGAGATAGCAAATCTCATTTTAAAAGACTTTTTCTTTTTCCACTCCCCGCTCCCGGCCACCACATAGTCTTGTCCAAAACACCTGCTTTCGTTTGCTATTAATCCAGTCCTGCTGATAGATAAAACCACAAGGCCACTATCTTCCTGGAACTGAAATTGTTTTTATTTTATTTACTTTTTAAAAATGGGGGTCTCTCTGTGCTGTGTCAAGGCTGGACTTGAACTTCTGGGCTTATCCCACCACAGCCTATGGGGTAGCTGGGACCACAGGTGTGCACCACCTAATTCTTTTGTTCATTTATTTTTGAGATGGGGTCTTGCTCTGTTACCCAGGCTGGAGTGCAGTCAGCTCACTGCAACTTCTGCCTCCCAGGCTCAAGCTACACTCCCACCTCAGCCTCCTGAGTAGCTGGGACCACAGGCACATACCACCAAGCCCAGCTAATTTTTTGTATTTTTGGTAGAGATGAGGTTTTGCCACGTTGCCCAGGCTGGTCTCAAACTCCTGAGCTCAGACGATCCACCTGTCTCTGCCTCCCAACCTAATTCTAAACAAGGAAGTTCTAGTGAGGGAAAACAGCCACTTCGCAAGCAAATACAGAAACAAGGTAACTGCAGAGAGCAATGAATCCTGAAGGGAGTAAAACAAGGCAAAGAGATAGAGAGGTGGTGGTGGGTGGGAGTAGCAAAGGAAGATTCCCTGAGAAGTTGACATTTAAATAGAGTCCTAGGCCAGGCGCGGTAGCTCATACCTGCAGTCTCAGCACTTTAGGAGTCTGAGGCAGGAGGATCACGTGAAGCCAGGAGTTCAAGACCAGCCTAGGCAACACAGTGAGACCCCATCTCTACTAGATAATAAATAAATAAATAAATACGAGTTCTAAATGATGAGTGAAGCCGACCATGAGAATTTCTTTCTAGGTAGTGGGAATGCGGTAACTGTGGACCCAAGGCTTCCCTAGAGTATGACAGAAAGGTAGGTGAGGCTGGAGTAGAGGAGAGAGTGAGGAATGTGGCTGAAATGAGGCTGGAGAGGGAAGGGGAAAATGGAGCAAAGCAGTTGTTTTTAGTCCCTGTTGCACCTTAATAATCACCAGGAGAGCGTAAAAAAATACTAGGCCAAGTGCGGTGGTTCATGCCTGTAATCCCAACACTTTGGGAAGCTGAGGCAGGAGGATTGCTTGAGCCTAGGAGCTCAAAACCAGCCTGGCAACACGGCAAGACCTTATCTCTATTTAAAAAAAATTAGGTCAGGTTCAGAGGCTCATGCCTGTAATCCCAGCACTTTGGGAGGTTGAGGCTAGTGAATCATTTGAGGCCAGGAGTTCAAAACCAGCCCAGCCAACATGGTGAAACTCCGTATCTACTAAAAATACAAAAATTAACCTGGTGTGGTGATGTGTGTCTGTAATCCCAGCTACTTGGGCAGCTGAGGCACGAGAATTGTTTGAATCTGGGAGACAGAGGTTGCAGTGAGCCGAGATTGCACCATTGTTCTCCAGCCTGGGCAACAGAGCATGACTCTGTCTCAAAAAGAACAGAAACAAAAACAAAAACAAAAACATTAGCTGGGCATAGTGGTTCATGCCTCTAGTCTCCATTATTCTAGGGGCTGAGGTGGGAGGATGGCTTGAGCCCAGGAGTTCAAGGCTGCAGTGAGCTATGATCATGCCACCGTACTCCAGCATGGGCGGCAGAGCAAGACTCCACCTCAAAAAATAAAAAATTGAAAACAAAAAATCAATACCTGGAACCCATCCTGATGGCAGATGCTGACTCCATTGGTTGTATTTTGTATTTTGTAGCTGCATTTCTTACAGACTCCCAGGTGACTCTGTATACTCCTGGTCCAAGGGCCACTCTTTGAGTAGCAAGGCTTTGGCTGTGATAAGGAGGCTTATTTTTACAGACCCATGGGAAGCTATTGGAGAATATTAAGCAGAAGGATAGCACTACCTTACAGATGTTTTCAAAAGATTACTTAGGCTACATTGTGGAAAACGGATTGGAGGCAGACAAGAGTGGAAGTCGGATGACAAGTGATGACAAATTAGAAGGAGGCTGAGTGACTTTTGCTGCTTTCCAGGCTGCCCAAGGCCATAGGGATTCTGGGCATGGGGATAGCAGGAGAGAGATTAGAAACTCACAGTGTCTAAGGCCTGGATCTAGAACCTTCACCTATGTCATCTCATTAAATACTCAGAACTATCCCAGGATGAATCACTCAGTCAAGTCATGATTTTCAGTTCCAGATCTATCCCCAACCACAGAGATCTCAGAAAGCAGAAAGGAAATACAGCTATGGAAAGGTCCAGAGAAGCAGAATAGGCAGTTGCTTTAAACTGTAAGAAAATGATCATTAATGTCTCCACTCTTTTGTTGCTAATGAATAGAATAGTGCTCTCTTGGGTGAGAGACGAATGCTGCATGTGAAAATGAAGAAAGGAAGCATGGTTTTTCAGAGGCCTGACCCTGCTGAATGGAGAATAATTCCCCCAGCTCCATTCCCTTGTGCCTTGTGCAAACCCCATAGCCCCAGGAGGGAGAGTCATGAGTCAGAAAAGCAAAAGAAACGATGATGACCTTAGGGAATGAGAAATGTATAATCACTGGGCAGGCTGAAGTCCTTTCCTGCCTGCACACTCTCTGTGACCATTGTGAGCTGCAGGACACCACACTTCTCCCAGCACCACATATGCCTCATAGACAAGTTGACTGAGTTGAGTCATTTTTGCCTTTAGTGGTTTGTTCAGTTCCAGTGTTAATTCTTCAACCTCCAGAGAATCTAGATTCCAAGTTGTCTGGAAGCTCATCAGCTCAGGAAAGAAAGAAAAGTGAATGTTGTTGCAAGACAAAATGACCCAATGTTACCCATATTTTCTAATATATGGGACCCCTTTTTAAAATAAAAAGATATTCATGGATCCCCATATAATTGAGCTCTTATGCTTTTTTTTTTCACAGAGTCTCACTCTGTTGCCCAGGCCGGAGTGCAGTGGCACGATCTCAGTTCACAGCAACTTCTACCTCCTGGGTTCAAGTGATTCTCGTGCCTCAGCCTCTCAAGTAGCTGGGATTACAGGTGTGTGCCACCACGCCCGGCTAATTTGTTTTTTTTTTTTTTTTTGAGACGGAGCCTTGCTCTTGTCACCCAGGCTAGAGTGCAATGGCATCATCTCGGCTCACTGCAACCTCCGCCTCCCGGGTTCAAGCGACTCTCCTACCTCAGCCTCCCGAGTAGCTGGGACTACAGGTGTGTGCCACTACATCCGGCTAATTTTTGTATTTTTCGTAGAGTTGGGGTTTCATGTTGGCCAGGCTTGTCTGAAACTCCTGACCTTGTGATCTGCCCCGCTTGGCCTCCCAAAGTGCTGGGATTACAGGCGTGGTCCACCACGCCCAGCCCGCCCAGCTAATTTTTGTATTTTTAGTAGAGACGGGGTTTCGCCATGTTGGCCAGGTTGGTCTTGAACCCCTGACCTCAAGTGACCTGCCTACCTTGGCCTCCCAAAGTGCTGTGAATATGGGCATGAGCCACCACACTCAGCCTATGCTTTTTTTTTTTTTTTTTTTTTAACAACGAGAGTTCAGATACCAAGATCCCAAACTGGCAATCCTGCCAGAGCACATATATTGGTTGGCTCTTGCAGTATTCTGGAAAGACTGACAATCATAGCCAACATTTCAAAACTGTAGGTGTTTACACAAAAATGTAGATTTCTGGTTTCCCCCCCAAAATCAGAAGACCTGGCAACAATGGGCCTGCATTTCTGTAACAGACCATGTGATTTCCCGTTTGCCAGAGTCCTCACCCAGCCCCTTCTCACACGTGTAACGTGCCTGGCCTCTGTAGGCAGCTTATCGGGGCCCCTGTGTACAGATTCGAGAGCCCACTGTCTCCCCCATGAGGTCTATGGCCCATAAATCGGGAACAAAAGACTAACTCTTTATCTGGGATGTGAAAGCAGTTTGGAAGCAGTTCAGATCAAAAGGTCTTAGTCATCATTCAAAAGAAGATGCTGCAAAGTAAAAAACAAACATAGAAATAACCACAGCTTTCCAGCTGGAATTCTTTGATGTTCGTGGTCTCCGGTTATCAAAGTGAGTGAGGTGTACAGGCAGTACTTTCAGGTTTTGATCCCTTCGAGCAAAAGGGATGATAAGACCCTCATATAACATGAGAAATGTTATCTTAGGACACATCATTCTATCATGTGTGTGTGTGTGTGCGTGTGTGCGTGTGTGCATGCATGCATGCACAGATAACTTGATTAAAACTTGATTGGCAGCAAATAGGTTCAGGGCACACTTGTCTTCCCCTACCCCCTCTCCCAAATTTCATGGAAGGCAGTATGTTAGTATAACTCAAAAACCTTTCAAATATGGCTATCTTCAAGGAGGGAGAAAGCTAGAATGAACCATGTCATACTGGATTTGGCTGAATGAACAGTCTCATACAGGTCTTCACACTGGACACATCACTATGAAATCATGGTTAGCTTAAGACAGATACAGGTAGATAAATATGGAAATAGTTATGAATGTGTCTATAGGCATGGGCTGGTATATATACACAGATTTCCAAGCTCTTTCCATTGATTGACAGGAACAACATTATCCCAGTAGCAATGAGCACACCCAGCACTCAGATCTTGGTTTCTAATACCATTCTCCAGTCAAAGGAACCAAGGATCCTTGCAGAAATGACTTCTTCTAGGGCTGGGGCAGGGAATGTACAAGATGTGCCTGGAGCATCTTGAGGTGCTGGAAAGCAAGGATGTATTCAAAATACTAATTGATGGGGGTTATTTCAAAGGGACACAGGAGGCAGCTGAAAGCATTCCCAGTGCCAAAAGTGGAACAATTTGAGCAATAAAATAAACAATGCATTATTAGATTATAACTGAAAGTATAAAATAAATGTCTGAGTCCATACTGATGTAAATAAATGAATAAATAAATAAGCATATGGGGGAGAATAGGCACATTTCCAGTACGGAAGAATCGCAAATAATTTATGTAGACACAGCCCCCTCAAGGAAGTGAAGCCTAATTTCCTACTCCTTAAGTATGGGCTGTGCATAATGACTACCTTCCGAAGAGTACAATAGGGAAAGGAGGAAAAAAAAAAAAGTAACTCTACAGTGGCGAGACCTGGCAAACACAATTTTAGACAGGGGAGCAAGGCTAACGTCATCAGTGGTGACTCATGTTGATAGCATGTCCTTGATTTGATGTGTTGAGAAGGACATTTTACCTTGGTGGACTTCCTCCCCTAAACCCATCGACCCTCATGTAATCATGAGCAAAACAGCTCAAGGCAAATTGAGGGATGTTTCACAGAATATCTAGCTAGCACTTCTCAAAACTGTCAAAGCCATCACAAACAAGGAAAGTTTGAAAAATCATCACAGTCCAGAGGAACCCAAGGAGACATGATGACTAAACATAATATGGGCTCCTGGATCAGAAAAAGGATGTTAGGGAGAAACTCAGGAAATCAGAATAGACTATGACATATAGTTAATAATAACGTGTCAATACTGGTCCATTAGTTGGAACAAATGTATCATTTTCATGTAAGATCTTAATCACAGGGGAAACTGGATGTGGGCAGGAACTCTATATTACCTTTGCAGATTTTCTGTAAATCTAAAACTATTCTAGAATAAAAAGTTTATTTAAAAATATGCTATAATCTTCTGACTAAATAATTTCAGTTTTAGAAAACTATGATGAGTGTGTGCAAGGATTTAATTACAATGATGTGTGTGTGTGTGTGTGGTTTTTAATTGGGAGCAAACTAAATACCCAATAACTGAGGATTAACTACATAAATTGTGGTAATTATAACATGAAATATTATCCAATCATTAAGTGATGAAGTAAAACATCTCATATAGAAAGCATGATCATGGTATTTTAGTAAAGGAAAAAGTACATTACAAAAAATGTAGAATATCACTCCATTTTGGTTAAAAACAAGGGCTAATCACATAGAATAGAAAATGTAAATATACATATTTGATGGGGTTTATCTTTGGGATAAGAGAATATAAAGATAATTATTACTTGTACCTTTCAAACTAATTTTAATTTTCTAAAATTTCTATAGTGAATAATGCATTGCTTTTGTAATAAAAAAGAAAAGCGGCCAGGCGTGGTGGCTCACACCTGTAATCCCAGCACTTTGGGAGGCTGAGGCTGGTGGATCACAAGGTCAGGAGGTTGAGACCATCCTGGCTAACACGGTGAAACCCCGTCTCTACTAAAAATACAAAAAAAAAAAAAAAAAAAAAAAAAACAGAAAAAACAAACAAAAAAAACAAATTAGCCAGGTGTGGTAGCGGGTGTCTGCAGTCCCAGCTGCTCGGGAGGCTGAGGTAGGAGAATGGTGTGAACCCGGGAGGCAGAGCTTGCAGTGAGCTGAGATCGCGCCACTGCACTCCAGCCTGGGCGACAGAGTTAGACTCCATCTCAAAAAAAAAAAAAAAAAAAAAGAAAAGCAATTACACACATACACACACACACACACACACACACACACGGAGATCTTTTGAAAAAGAAAAGAAGACACAGGCCTCCAGGCCAAGGCTGCAGACCCTCATTTAGGCCACTGTGACAGCAATTTTGGGGAATGATCCAGTCTTCACCTCTTTCTCAAGGTTACTAAAAAAATGCAGAAAAATCCTTTACAGTGTGCGGGTTTTCTTGCTGACCACGTCTAGGAAACAGAACAAATGGCTCACATGGGGTGGAGAGATTCTGAAACACTGCAGAGATCTTCTACCCACAGCACTCCTCCCCATCCATCACTTATGCTTCTGCTCTTTTTTTTTTTTTTTGAGACGAAGTCTCACTCTGTCGCCCAGGCTGGAGTGCAGTGGCACGATCTCCATTCAGTGCAAGCTCCACCTCCAGGGTTCATACCATTCTCCTGCCTCAGCCTCCTGAGTAGCTGGCACTACAGGCACCCGCCACCATGTCCGGCCTTTTTTTTTTTTTTTGGATTTTTAGTAGAGACGTTGTTTCACTATGTTAGCCAGGATGGTCTTGATCTCCTGACCTTGTGATCCACCCGCCTCGGCCTCCCAAAGTGCTGGGATTACAGGCTTGAGCCACTGCGCCCTGCCTGCTTCTGTTCTTAGATGACTCTGAGAGGTCTGAGTTTCAGAGGCTACAACATGTCAGAGCTAAACTGCCTAAATTATAGCTCAGAAGAGTTCTGTTTGCTCAGGCTGTAGAGTCTGGAGGACACTTCAACCTGCCTGGCAGGTAGTAGGTTCTCAACAAACACTTGGTGAGTGAGTAAGTGGGTGGGTGGGTGGATAGATGCATCCTCTGTTCAGCTCGTTCTAAGTCCTCTCTTGTTTGCAGTTCTAAGGTGAGAGGGTTTTGGCTATAGTTTTTGGAAGCTCTGCTTCTTGCAGCACACCAGTTCTCACCCCAGATGCCCAAGAGGATCCCCAGAGCAGCTTCAAAACAAGCTGCTGCTCAAAATTCTTGTTTAAATTGGCCTGGAAGAGGTGGACAGACATCAGTATTTTTTTTTTTTTAAAGAGATGGGATTTTGCTCTGTTGCCCAGGCTAGAGTGCAGTGGTGCAATCATAGCTCACTGCAGCCTCAGACTTCTGGCCACAAGCCATCCTCCTGCCTCAGCCTCCCAAGTAGCAGAGTCTCGAGACACCATGCCCAGATAATTTTTGTTTCTATTTTTTTGTGGAAACAGGATTTCACTTTGTTGCCCAGGCTGGTATCAAACTCCTGGGCTCAAGCAATCCTCCTGTCTTGGCCTCCCAAAGTGCTGGGATTACAGGTGCAGGCCACTGTGCCCAACTAAGGTCAGTATTTTTAAGCACCCCCACAAGGGAACCTCCTGGGCAGCAAGGACTGAGGTTCATTGCTTGTGGCTGCACTCTCAGCTCCTGTCCCTGTTGGAGGGGCAATTACAGGTCAATTCCACTTGCAGACCCAAAATGACTGGCAGGTTCAACATAGATAATGAAACCCTTTCTGGCCCAGGGCATCAGCTTCTTGGGACTTTAGTAACTCACATAGGCATCAAGCAGCCCCTCTCTCCTCCCTTTGCTGGTATTTTGAGAACCCTAGTTTTATAATATAAAGTTAATTCACTTATTCAAACACAGTAGTAGTTGTCATGTATACCAAAGAATGAGGAGGGTTAATTCTTTAATACTTTTACTTAAGAGAAGAGGGAGAAGAAAGTATTACGGGGGAGTCTGTAGTCCTGAAATATCTGCAGGATGAGCACACATCCCAGAAAGCCCAGACCTTCCTCTCCAGAGAATGGTTCGGGAGTGTCTTCAGAGATAACGGTAGTATTGCCACAGCCCCGTGAGCAGCTTCTTTGCAGCTCTAATCTCAACTGTAATTGATTAATTTTTTGTGCACAGCTGGGTGTCTGGTAAGGAAGAAGTTTAATTTTGTTTTCTTCAAGAAAGACAGTTGCTATGCAGGTCTGGAAGAGCTGCAAGTTCAGAGGACAAGTTTACAGAAGGAGAACAAGATGGAAAGTTGTAGACTCTCAGGGCAAACTGACTTAGTTCATGGTATGGGCAGGCAATGTAAATCCCTAGGTGGGAGTCACTCTGAGGGTGGAAGGAGGCAGGAGGAAGGACCAGGAGTCGGGTCACAGAAAGAGAATGACAACTGTGAGCTTGTGGACACTTGGGGGGCTTCTGACCTTGTCATCCTGGGGGCAGACTTGGACCTCAATCTACAGATCTGTATGTCTTATTCTGGTGTGATGTGCCTTGTACAAAATTGCCCTCCTCCTTAGAGGCAGTAGAGCAGGGTAGCTAAAGGGGAGGGCTCTGGTTCAAATCCTGGCCTATTGCCTGTTAGCTGTGACCCAGGAAGCTTTCTTAACCTCTCTAAGCCTTGGTTTTTTCATCTGTAAAATGGAGATAATCCTAATACCCTAATACCTCTTTGAGATTTTTTTGTTTGTTTGTTTTGTTTTGTTTTGTTTTTGACAGAGTTTTATTCTGTAGCCCAGGCTGGAGTGCAGTGGCACAACATAGCTCACTGCAGCCTCCATCTCCCAGGCCTAAGCAATCCTGCCACCTCAGCCTCCAGAGTAGTTGGGACTATAGGTGCGCACCACCACACTCAGCTAATTTTTTAAATTTTTAGTGGTGATGAGGTCTCACTATGTTGCCCAGGCTGGTCTCAAACTCCTGGGCTCAAGTTATCCTCCTTCCTCAGCCTCCCAAAGCGCTTGGATTACAGACATGAGCCACCACACCTGGCCTTAAAGTTGTTTCAAGGATTACATGAGTAATGTATAAAACATACTCAGAATAATACTTAGTCCATAAATTGCAAAATCACTCAATAACGATTGAATGTCAGTTGTTTTTATTATTAACACATTGAAGAGTAATAACAACCTAGGTAGAAATTGCACTGTCTCTAGAGACTGAGATCTAGCTGCCATCAGCACCAGGAGTAGCAAGTTGAGAATGTATTTGGGGTTTCCCTCTCTCAGTAGGTACACATGGGATGTCCTTGGTAGACTGAAACCCCATTCTGAAGCTAGCATCTCGGTATTAGTTTTGACATACCATAGCTCCAGGAAGCACATCTGGGTTCCAGTTCAGGCTACAAGTCTGGAGAAAGCTGGACTGACCACTTAGAGCCCAGAGTGACCTGGAGACTTAGGAAGAGACCCAAGGTGAGAGAGATTGGACTTCTTGCTCAACTGGCAGGTGGAGGTCTGGGACTTGGTCTCTGAGGGACACTCCTGAAAATTCCTTTAAAAGCACAGACTGTAGTTGTAGGCAGTCCTCCCCAACATGCATGTGAGGGCAGTTACCATGCCTCCCTAACACCACTGTATCCGCAGTACTTGACATCTAGTGGGTACTCACTATCATTAGGAGGAATGAATGAATGAAGTGCAATATCATTCTCAAAGTCCTTTTACACCTACTATCACATCTAATTCTCATAGTAGCTCTATGAAATAGGCAGGCCAAAAATCCTTTTTCTAATTTTGCTAGACAAACTGTCACAAGACTCTTATGGCAGGCAAGGTTCCAGATTTCATTCTCCTATGACCCTATGACCCTGTTCTTTCAACAACATGTTTCTTCTAAAATATCCTATTTGTACTGGGTACAGTGGCTCTTGCCTGTAATCCCAGCACTTTGGAAGACATAGGTGGGAGGATTGCTTGAGGCCAGGAGTTCGAGACCAGCCTAAGCAACATAGTGAGACCCTGAATTATCTTTTGCTTGTTCCTGTCGGGAGTTAAGGGCAATATGGTTTCATCATCATCATCCACCTAGACTTTGTGGAGTGTGTAAGTCACTTGACCTCCTTGCCAAGCATCCCCTGGCTATAAAGACAATTATCTCCTCCACTGCACTGGAACCTGGACCTTCTGCCCATCAGAACAACAGATTTCTCCCTCAGCCCGTGGGCAGCATTAATGAACAGTGGCTGGGGACCCCGAGGCCTTGGCACAGGCGACTCCGCTGCCAGCAGGAATGGTGTTGTGTCCTTTCATGTTGGCTGATTCGGGGATTTCTCATTCTCAAGCCAAGGGGAAACTGTCCTCACTGCCTGGAGGGGAGACGTTCTGGTGCCTTCTTCCAGCATCCTCTCTAAGCTAAGAGTTTGCAGATAAGCAAAAGGAAGTAATTTTGCTGCTATGTAGATTTTCCTTCCTGCGCCTGCACCTATGATCAGGTGCACAACGCCAGGTTTGTGGGAAGAATACATCATTTCAGAAGCAGCAGATTTTCTCAGAAGGGAGATAGGGTGAGAGCAATTCCCTACGAAAACACTTTCTTGCAGCCAAGGAAGTGGCTGGAGGAAGAGGATGATGGAGACAAAAAGCAAGGGGACTGGAATGATAAACAGTTCATACGTGGGTCTAGAAGATTCAAGGTTTATTTTTTTTCATCCATAATATTTCCAATATGAATCCCGAAACCAGACGCAGGGTCTTGGAGGAAGAGAGGATTTCCCCTTGCCAGGTGTCCCTTGGCTCTTTCAAGAACATCTGCTGACTGATGCTGGCAGATAGATTTGCCTCTCTGGTCCTCAGCTTGAGAAAGCTGAAACTGAAATGGAATTGGATCAGAAGAACAATAAAATCTCAGTTTCAGGCTATTTAACTGTTAATTGTAGAAGGCATCCCAAGAATCTTCTAGTGTAGGTTTTGAAGTGTGCAAGTGATCTGCTTTTGAGTTTTATAAATGAGGGCAGGTTCTATTGTCACTTAATTGTTTTCTGACATACTTTCTTAGATGAGAAGGGGAAAAGTGAAGAACCTTACTGTTATCCATTTCTCAGATGAGAGAACTGAGGGCCCTGAGAGCTCGAAGGAACTTCTTCAAAGATTTACAGCCACCAGGTGTGGAGAGGCAAGATTCAAAGGTAGGCAGCTCCCAAGTCCATGCTCTTCGCTGGCTGTCAAGTAGAGGGACAAGGCTAAAGAGAACTAGAGGATGAACATCAGAGTTGGAGGACCGTTGAGGTCGTCTAGTCCCATCCTCTCCTTCTGGAAAGAAGAAAACAGTGCCACTCCCCAGCAAAGGGCATGATTTATTTCAGGGTGCAGAGTAAGTTAGGGGCAGAGCTGAGACTAGAGCTAAGCTTCTGGTTCTTCCAACAGATAAGATTTCAAACAATTTCTTAACAGCTTTAGGACCTTGAAATTCAAGGGACAATAACTTATTGGCTTAGATGGGAGCTCACGTCCTCAGTGGCTCAGATCTAAACGACCATGTCTACACAAACTTTCATCCAGATGTTCCCAAGAGTCAGGTGTCTGTGACGGAATGGACTCAAGTGATTGGATAAATATCTTCTCATTTTCTCTCTGCCGCCTTTCCAATCTCATCAAATTCCTTCCTTTGGTTTTCTTTCCAACACACTGGTGTTCACATCCTCTCTGGTTCTTTCCTGTTCCCCATTCTGTCTGGGGGAGTTTAGGCTCTTTTCCCTAATCCATGTCATTTTTCAGAATAATTTTTTGGTTCATTCCGGCTTTGATTTTACCCAAATTTCTTAGGACTGACTCAAAGGAAAAAGCATTTTGTTAAAATAGCTGCGTTGCTTTTAAACAATTTGTCCTCCTACTCACTTTTTCTTTTTGGAAGACAGAAACTGAATATAGATTTGTGGGAGAGAGATAAAGAGGGAACCGGAGAAGAGGAGTAGAGAGGAAGAAGGGGAGAGGGAGAGAGTCTGGGTAGAGGGGATGGGAGAGAGAGGAGGAGAAAGAGAAGAGAAGAGAAGAGAAGAGGAAGGCAGGACTGGAAGGAATTTGAGCTCCAAGGATGATGATGCAAGGAAACTAGCATGGACCCTTTTCCAATTCCGGCCATCTACAAGCAATGATCGAAGACTAGGCTGTCTTTATGTCAAAAAGGAATCAGTGTCCAGCACCCTGCTGATCTAATGTTCCTCAATATGTAATTTCACTTAACAAAGGGAAGGAAGGTCCTTTTCCAGGTTCCTAAAGAGGCCTTTGGGGAAGCCAGTGGCCTGAACCCAGAAGGAACAGGCAGACTGCACTCAACACAGGGATTCCTACTGACTCTGTTTCTCCATTCATGACTCCCCCTGAGGAACGATTGAAAAATCGAGCTGTTTGGCACAGTGGGACAGTACATGCATATTCAAATCCCTCCCTTCCAGCGCTAAACTTAGCTGCCACCTTGCTCATCCTGAATGCCTTCCTCCTCCGCCTGCCCGGTTATCCGCTCCACCTGTGCCCAGAAGCCAGTCTCATCTGTTACCCTAACGTCCTTACCTCGTCAATAACCACCCCTCACTTACCTCAGTCTCTGTCTCTCCCCACTGGCTCATCCTAAAACAAACTTGCTCCATTCTGCCTTCCTTCAAACTTCCATCCTCCTTAACCCTTTCCTTCACCCCCATACTGTCTTCAGTTTCTCATCTTCCATTCATTCCTTGACATTAATAGCTAACACTTAGATTGGCTTTCCTGTATGCCCCTGTAGGATGCATCTCATGTGTGCTAATTCACTTAATCCTCATCCCAGCCATACACAGATGGTGCCATTATTTTCTCTCTCCCCTTTCTTTAACAGATGAGGAAACTGAGGCACAAGGGGTTAAGTAACTTGTCCTACATCACACAGCCAGTAAGTGGGGGAAGCAGGTCTTGAACCCAGGACTGTCTGACTCACTATACCATGCTTCTAACCATTTGGCTATAATAACTCAACCCATAATAACTGCCTTCCACCAACACAATTTTTCTAAGAAGAATCCTGAAGTGGACTTTCATTCAGCCCCAGGTCCTTATATGTCCCCCGCCCCACTGTCTTCTTGCTCTCAATAATACTGTTTCCACCCCTCGCTTGATGGTTTTAAACCTATGTGGTTCATATTCAATTGGCAGGATAAAATTGCTCCACTTGAAAGTTTGTTGGACAACACAGTCTTTAAGTGCATTTTTATACGGTAGTTGCCAGAAGTATTGTTGAGAAGAGCAATATCCAGTGAGGGTTGCGGGATGTGCAGGTCCCTGCTCTTCCAGGCATTCTGAGTGTCCCTCTGGATGAAGCCAGACAGGCGGTGATGACTCACAGTGTTGTAATCAACAACGAACAACAACAACATGGCCGTTGAGGGCTAACTACGTGCCAAAACTAAGCTAAATGCTTTATCACCCATAACCTTATTTGATTTCCATAAGAACCCTATGAGGGAGGTACTATTATTTTGCCCGTTACAGCAGAAGAATGTGCATCCCAGGAGAGTGAAGTGGCATGCCAAAGGTCACCTGGCAAGTAAGTGGCAGAGCTAGGATGCAATCCATCCTTCTTTCATGCTCCCAAGAACAGTGCGTTATTGCTTTGGGGAGTTTGCCATCTGTCTTCATTGGAGACACCATATTTTATTATGTGACACATCATCCTCTTAGGAAGGAAGCCATCCCTATCTGATCTTGGTATCAAGGAAAGTTGTGTGTATCTACATGTTCTAAATTTTATTTTATCTAGTATTTAGCAAACACTTGCTAAGTAGGTAGGCTGTGATAAACACTTTACATGTATTCTTTCACTTTACTCTAAAAAACAACCCATAGGCTGGGTGTAGTGGCTCACACCTGTAATCCCGACACTTTGGGAGGCCAAGGTACATGCAACACTTGAGCCTAGGACTTCAAGACCAGGCTGGGGAACATAGCGAGACCCCATCTCTATCTATCTAAATAAATAAATAAATAACCCACGACCACAATTTTATCCCCATTAGAGGTGAAGACACTTAAACTCTGAGACATTAAGTTATTTCTCCAGGGACACATCTTGGAGCCTGCTTGCCAGCTCAGGTCAGCCTGGCTGCAAGTCCGCTTAGCCACCAACTTTTCCAGTGTTCTAAGCACTGCAAATATGCAATTGAACAAGCTTCTCTTCGTGAAGGGGCTGCAAGGAAGCTCAGTTTATGGTCAACCTTATGAACTACCCTTATCAAGGATGTAGTTCTTTATGATATGCATATTCAGCATCATGCATGGCTCTGCTCTGTTCCCATGTTTTCTTCCTTAGTCCAATTTAGAAATTATCCTACTTTGTCTTAGTTTGTATAATTAGACTCCCTCTCCAATTCTTTTTGGAACTAGGTGGATATAAACAAATACACAAACAAATAGATAAAAGATGGGTATAAATCCACAAATATATGAAATGTTTGTTGATTCAAAATGTTAATTAGTAATGTTGACTTTCTGACATATAGTAGGTCTTCTCTGTCTATGATGGTCTTCATCTTAACCTTACGCCTGCTGTGCTAAGGCCCAAGCTTCTATAATACTCCAGGACTGGGCTTCCCGCTGTTCTTAGCCACTGCCCCAAATCTTTCTTCCAAGCTGAGCTTTCTCTGCTAATAAGTAACAGCCAACATTACTGAATGTTTTTCATATTCTCAGTACTGTTCCAGGGCCTTTTATAAGAATGAATTCACTTGATCTTCACAGCAATCCTATGAGGTAGTGATTATCCCCATTTTACAAATGAGGAAACTGAGGCACACAGGAATTAAGTGAATAAAGTCCTACAGGTAGTGGATCTGCAAATCCAGGCAGTCTGGTGCCACAGACTGTGCTGTGCTACCCACAGCTAGGAGGGCAAATGGGGTACCTTCATGGACTACCCTGGAGCATCTCTCAGAGTGAACTCCATAGGGAGCTAGAATGGGGATGGAGACCCAGGCATGAAGGGCTCTCTGCAAGTGGGTGGCCACCCATTGTGTTGATGGCTCAGACCCACAAGCTCATCAAAACCCTCTGAAATGCAAGGCTCCTACTCCTGTCAAATTGAACCTGCTTTGCAGATTTCAGTTTCAATCCTGCCAACTTGAAAGTTTTAGCATTTCAGCTGTTTCAGAATTATAAAAGCCTACAAAATGCTAAGGTGCTTTTTTTAGAGTTTAAAAAAATGTGTCTTTTCCCCACCATCACATAACAATCTGAAGGGATTTTTCTTTTTCTTTTTCTTTTTTTTTTGCAGATTCTTGCCAAATGTGTATTTTTAAAGATTGCATTTGGCCAAAGACCAGAAGTGGAAAATCTGAGAGGAACGTTGAGGAAGTTCTGAGGCGAATTCATCAAGGAGGAGAGGGGAAGCTCTTTCCTTTCTGCAGAGCCCTGGGTCGGTTGGGAGGGATGCTGTTTACTTCTGCTTTCTCACTACCTTTGTAGAAACACAGTGTCTTTAAGATGCTGACACTTCAATTGGTGGCCCAGAGGACATTTGAGCTGCATCCCTGGTCAGGAAAGACCACCATCACTGCATGCACAGCTTCCGGTTGGGTAACTGTCCTCAGAAGCCAGATGGCCCCATGATGGAAAAAGTCACCATACCCTTCGGGTCAGGCAAGAGATCAATTCTCACTAATTAAGTGTCTGGTGTGTGTGTGTGTGTGTGTGTGTGTGTGTGTGTGTTTATGTGTCACAGACTCTCTCCTAGTGTGAATCAGCTCAATCATCATTTTGCAGTGTTTCAGCTTCAGATTGCAAACATCCACCAACAAATGGGAGCCTTGCTTTCTAACGAGCTGGGGATGTGTGGAAAATAGAATCACTCACACTAGTAGTGAGCCGCAGATGTTCCATGGAGACAGCAGGCTGTGCCAAGCACAGACAGTATGTGTGGCCATGAGACAGGATGCAGAATCTTGCCATGAAACTATTGCCCACAGAGCCCAGAAGATGAAGGGGAAAAAACAGTAGATATAAAATCTGTTTTCTTTTCCCAAAGGCCTGGCCTCCTGTACAGTTGCATGACACCACATTTAGAAGTGGTCCAGGAAGCTGAATGTTTAAATTTGAATAACTGCCACCAAGGTCTTCACTTCCAAAGCAAGGATGAGAGATACTCCTAAGGAAGGAGAAAAATCTGGGTTCAATTCCGAGGTCTAACACTTACTAACTGAGTGCCCTTGTAACCTTTTGGGACCTCAAGTCTCTCATCTATAAAAGGGACTTACTTATTGGGTTGTGGTTGGGATTAAATGAGAGAGTGCGAGTGAAGCTGTTCGCATAGTGCCACTCATAGAAGATGTTCAGTAAACAGTAAGCTATCATCATCATCATCATCATTATCATCATCGCCATCACCATCACCATCATTTCTAGCTCTGCAACCCTAGCAAAGTTATCCTGATGCTGCTAAGTTTCATTTTTCACTTCTATACAATGGGAATAATTATACCTATTTCAAAGAGTTGAGTTAATGTTTATTAAATTCCAGAATACTGCCTAAAACACAGTAGGTCCTCAATAAAAGCGAATTCATTTTCTTTCTTCCCTTTTCAGGTCTCAACCTTACTTACTTACTTTGTTTATTTAATTATGTTTTGGAAAGATTCAGATTCACTATGTTGCTCAGGCTGGTCTCAAACTCCTAGTCTCAAGCAATTCTCTCGCCTCGGCCTCTCAAAGTGCTGGGATTACAGGCAAAAGCCCACTGTACCTGGCCTCAATTACCTTAAAACACTATTGAATTTAATTATTGAGAATCAACCTTTGCTTAGTGTTACAGAGGTTCCCTCAGGACGTGTAAGGCAAGAGGCATAGACATGGACCTGTCCCCAAGGAGGTGATGATGCATTCTCAGGTAAGACAAGACACTGGGTAGGATGGTTCTGTTGCCAGGGAGACCATGAGGCTTGGAGAGTCTCAGGAAAATTGCTCAGGGTTTAACAAGTTGGTTTCCTACCCAGGTCATTCTGACTCCAGAGTCTACACGTTTTCTTTTTTTTTTTTTTTTTTTTGAGAGTCTCGCTTTGTTGCCCTGGCTGGAGTGCAGTGGCTTGATCTTGGCTCACTGCAACCTCTGCCTCTTGGGTTCAAGTGATTCTCATGCCTCAGCCTCCTGAGTAGCTGGGACTACAGGTGAGTGCCACCACACCCGTCTAATATTTGTATTTTTAGTAGAGATGGGATTTCACTATGCTGCCCAGGCTGGTCTTGAATTCCTGGCCTGATCCACCCACCTCAGCCTCCCAAAGTGCTCGGATTACAAGTGTGAGTCACCATGCATGGCCCAGAGTCTATACTTTTAATCATGCGTATCTGTCGCCTATCACCAGAGAACGGGGAAAGGCCAAACCAAGGGTTCCCAGTGTCTCTTAATTGCTTCAGTTTGTTTTGAGAAAGCAAAAGAAAGAGAGCGGGAGAGAGAAAAGAGAGAAGAAAGCTAGCTTCTGAGTTGTTTGCAGGAGCAAGCATGCATGCCACGCATAGTGTTCTGGGGTGCCCATGTGCTCACTCAGTTATCTCTGAATAGGGAGGGTACTTCCTAGAGGTCAGCCTGGCTGCAAGGATCTTGCACAGGAGCCTTCCTCCTTCATGGCAGAAGGCAAGGTGTGGCCCTACCTGGGACTCTAATGAAAGTCTCAGTGACGGTATCCTTGGGGAAAATCCCACACAGTCGTTAAGAGCGTAGGTCTTGGAGGCAGGCAGAACTGGAATCAAATCCCAGCTATACCACCTACTAGTTGTGTCACGTTGAGCAAGTGACAAACGTTCTAGGCCTCAGTTTCCACTTTTGTAAAATGAGGATGGTAATAGCATCTATGTCTTACACAGTCATGAGAGTAAGATGGAAGACATGTACCTAAGGTACTAGTGTATTACCTGGGTGGGACTCGATAAATGGCTTTGCTGCTGTTTTTAGCATTCTCAGAGAGGTGTCCTCTGGGGGCCAGCATGGCGATGGCAACAGAGGTCCCTACTAGGAATGACTGAAATTCGGGACTGCTATTTGTGCTTCCAATCCATTCTAGGGGATCTCCTTTCAAAGCAAAATCTTTGAATTTATATATATATATATATATATCCTTCATTTAATAATCAAGACGTTTGTCTGATAATCACTCCCCTTGCTACAATCCTTTAGGATAATAACCTGTCAATATCTATTAAGATTATAACCCCATAACCTTATTGATCCAGCAATATTGCTTTTGGTAATCTAGCCAGAAAAATAAAAGCATTAGTGTATAAGGACATATGTTGTCATGGAACATATGACAAGAATGACAATGACAGCAATAAAAATTGGAAACAAGATGAATGCCCATGAACAAAGGCATGTTGAATAAACTGAAGTAATTCTATTCTATGGAACATTATGTAGCTATTGAAAAAATCAAGTTAGGTATTGCTTGAGCTCAAGAGTCCAAGACCAGCCTGGGCAACATGGGGAGAACCCATCGTTACCAAAACTACAAAAAAATACGGGGCATGGTGGCATGTGCCTGTGGTCCCAGCTACCTGGGAAGGTGAGGTGAGAGGATTGCTTAAGCCTAGTAGGTGGAGGTGGCAGTGAGCTGAGATTGCACCACTGCTCTCCAGCCTGGGTGACAGAGTGAGACCCTGTCTCAAAAAAAAAAAAAAAAATCAGTACCTATAGAACCAGAAGGATAACCATGATGTATTGAAAAGCAAGTGGCAGGCTGATATCAACAGTGTGATTTAATTATACACACACACACACACACATATATGTATCTGTATATATACACACACAATTATATATCTAATTGAGGATATGTGTATATACACATATATATATACACACACATATATATATATATATATATATATATACACACACATATATATGTATATATATACACATATTATCCTCAATTAATATATAATTATTTATTTTACACTTCAAAAAACTTTTATTATTACTATTATTTTTAGAGACAGGTTCTCACCATGTTGCCCAGGCTAGACTTGAACTCCTCCTGACTCAGCTTCTTAAATAGCTGGGACTAAAGCTGTGTGCCATTGTGTCTGGCTCTGATTCAGTTTAAACAAAAGCAAATGATGCCTCTTCTCCTGGGCATGTATGTGTGTATGTTTTGAGGATAGAAGAGGAAGCACTTTTAGCAGTTAATGATAGTTACTTTGGAAGGGGATGAGTTGGGGCAGGGTGAGAATAGAGTAGGGTGTATTATTACTTATTTTTCTATTTTTGAATAGTTTCACTAGATGCAGTAAACAGGTTACTCTTATAGTCTTTGAAGAGGGACCTTAAACAATCTGTGTTTGTAATTATTTAAAAAATGGTTTTGGTTATCTTGTGATATTGGAGACCACATAACTAAGAAAGGATTTTCCTCATACTCAAAGTCCCTGAGGGGAGAGGCCACATCTTTTTGGCTTTGCATGTCCAAGACCAGCACAATGCCCTTCCCAGAGTAAGTCCTGATGAGTGTGAGTCACAGGAGTGAACAACATTCACTCAGCTTGTGTTAGGGAATGTGGTTTTTCACTGAGCTCAGTGAACCTGAGGTGAGGTCACACTCTGGTGTCTCTTCTGATAGTGATGATGTTCAGCTAATTCTTTCCTTTTTTTTTTCCTTTTTTTTTTTTTTGATGGGAATCCCACAAAACCAAGTTGTAATTCCTGTGTTTATAAGGCAAGACCACTAGATGTTTGGCTAATTCTTTTACCACACTGCTATGTCTTTCAACCTTTCCCCTTCAATGATTTTATCAATGACTTGCTGAGAACTGAAATGGCAAGCTAGTTAATCACATTGGCAGATGACACTTATCTGTAAGGTCTAGTGACTTTGTTAGATAGTAGTTAGGATTCCAGAAGGACCTCTTCACATTAAAGCATGTCAACCTCAACAAGATGAGATTTTTAAATCTAGGTTAAAAAAATCCCAAGAGCAAAAACGTATTGCTCATAATGGCATTTGGTTGGCTGCCTTCAAACTGCTCTTCCAAGATTCTTAAAAAATGCGTTAAGAAACCCATGAAAGAGAAGAAAATTCAAAGCCTAAAAGTTAAAGACTGAAAGACAACTTAATGGCACCATCTTGGAAGAAATGACACCAATTATAAATGCAGTTGGAGACAAGTTTAGAAAATAGAGAAGAAAAAAGACAGCTTTGGAATAAAACGAATTATAAGCAATCACACTATTTAACCCTAGTCTAAAACATTTTTACATTTCCATGAACAAAAATGACTCTAGAAAAAGGCAAATAGATGTGAGAGAAATAGGCAAGAAATAGGCAAAGAAGATGTGAGAGAAATTGTCAAAGAACTACTTTCAAAAAGGCCCCAGGCCCAGAGGGTTTTATATGAAAATTTCCATGCTATTTAGTCTACGTCAGAGCATAGAAAATCATTTCAGCAAGTTACCACAACTCAGATTTCAAACCTTAACAAAAATAATACCCAAAAGACAAACCACAAGACAATTTCATTGACAAGTATATAGAAAAATCCTAAATTATATGTTAGCAAATCCACTTCAGCATTATACAATCAAAAACAAAATTGCCCCAAAAGAATTATTACAAGAGTGAAAGGTAGAAAGGCTAATATGAAAGCCATTAACATAACTTATCCTGTTAATAATCCAAAGAGGATAAAACTTATAATCTCAATAATTATCAAAAAATGTAAATCTCCATACCTGATGGGAATTCTTAGTTAAGCAGACATTGACAGAAATCTTGATAGTATGATAAAGAAAACCTATCTAAACCAATAACAAATACCATGCTTCTTGGTGAAAACCTGGAGGAGTTATTCACTTAAGTGTAGACAGGAACCACCTTAGGAGTTTGCTAAAACGCAGATGACCAGATCTGTATAAATTCTGGGATGTATACCCAGATCTGTGATCACACTTTGAGAAACACTGTTCATGAGATATCCATTACAGCTAAAAGCAAGGTGGTCTTTGACCACTACCATTATTTAACACTATTCTCTATACTTCAGTCAAAGAAAAAAAAAAGTGGAGGCAAAAATATTCCGCCTATTATTTGCAGATGTTATGATTGTTTTACCTGGAAAAGCAAATGAAATTAACTATGTAAGAAAGTTCCAGCAGCTTATAAATAATAATAGATCTATAATAGCTTTCTCACCTACCAGTCATACTAGGCTCTTAGAAAATATCCTGGAAAACACCACCCATTAATGTGAGTAAACAAAAAGCATTAAACACTACTTAGATATAATGTACACATCGATGCATAGGCTTGAATGATGAAAATGTTAAGATTTCTCTAAACAACCTAAAAGAAGATTTTAATAAATCGGAGATATATTATGTTGTTAAATGTGAAGTCTCAATATCCTAAAGGTGTCGATCACCCCCAAATAAGCCTGTTAATTACATTTTTAAATTAATATCTCAATATCCTACGATGAGACAGAATAGTCAGAATATTCGCTAGTAAAACCAAATGGTAAGAACTCAGATGTTTGGTAAAGAAGAATAGCAGAGAAGAAGGTGCTCTTCTAGTATTAAGAGTCCTTTGGGAGGCCAAAGGGAGCAGATCACAAGGTTAGGAGATCGAGACCATCTTGGCTAACAGGGTGAAAACTTGTCTCTATTAAAAATGCAAAAAATTAGCTGGGAATGGTGGTGTGTGCCTGTAGTCCCAGCTACTCGGAAGGCAGAGGCAGGAGAATTGCTTGAACCCAGGAGGTGGAGGTTGCAGTGAGCTGAGATCAGGCCAGTGCACTCCCAGCGTGGGCGACAGAGTGAGACTCCGTCTAAAAAAAAAAAAAAAAAAAGAATCTTGTGAAGCTACATGAATTCAAAAGAGAGTGTGGTAGTATCTCAGAAATAGAAATTAGAAATATAGATTAAAACAAAGAATAGAAGATTCAGAAATAGATCTGTTCATATGTACATAAATAAATACGTAACACACATACATACATATGTGTGTGTGAGTTTAATAAAAGGTAAATTCAATGTGGATAAATTGTTTCATAAACAACTTAATTTACAGTTTACATTTTTGAGAGCAACTTGGTGTCCGCGTTCTTGGGACTGTCATGTCCACCTGTAACAATCACAGAAGGAAAGTTAATGAGGCCAGGCGCGGTGGCTCACACCTGTAATCCCAGCACTTTGGGAGGCTGAGGCGGGCAGATCACAAGGTCAAGAGATCAAGATCATCCTGGCCAACATGGTGAAACCCCATTTCTACTAAATATACAAAAATTATCTGAGTGTAAGATTGCATCTCAAAAAAAAAAGAAGAAGAAATAATGAAGAAGCTGCACACGCAGATAAGTGTGGGTGGAGGATTAGCCTGCAATAAGCCCAGTGTGACTCTTCAGGCTGTGTGGTCTCCTAAACGTTTACTGAGCACTCAGGCTATATTACTGCAGGACCAGAAAAGACGGGCGTAGGATTCTAGTCCCTGTTCCACTGTTTAATTCATGTTTGACCTAGAGCAAATCACTCAACCTGAACCTCGATTTCCTCACGGGAAAGTGGAGATCATGCTTCCTGATCATGCATCCTCTCCTTTAAAGTTGTTGTGAGGAAAAATAGTCGTGTTTGAAAGCCTGCTGTCACTGAAAACTGCTGAGTTACAGTGGACACCTGGTAACCCTACCCTAACTTAGGATGGTGTCCTAGAGTAGTGGTTTAGAGCCTACACTCTGGTGAAAGCCTGCCTGAATTTGCATAGTGGCTCCATTGTTTACCATCTGTGGGTCTTTGGAAAGGTTACAGTCACCTCTTTCTACACCTTGGTTTTGTTGTTTACTGGCTGTGGGTCCTGAGCAAGTTAGTTAATCTTGTTATATAACGTTTTGTTTTCCTCATCATTAAAAGAGTGAAGACAATAGCACCTATCTCAAAGTGTTGTCATGAGAAGCACATGAAAAAAGCATTCATGCTGGTCAGAGCATGTAGCAACTGATCAATAATGGTTGTCATTTATCATCATAATTATCTTTGGGGATCTATGCCCCTCCCACTCCAAGATTGAATCACATGACTGGGACCTAAGCCAATCAGCCTTTGTCTGCAGTGATTGGTTCAATAACAGACATGTGACCTAATTGAAGCCAATAAAATGCACTGAGACCTTTGCCTGCTGGGAGAGAAACTCATGCTGTTATGCTGGGTTCAAGAATATAGCCCTCCTGTTCACAGTGGCTCATGCCTGTAATATTAGCACTTTGGAAGGCTGAGGTAGGGGGAGGATCACTTGAGCTCAAGAGTTGGACAGCAGCCTGGGCAACATAGCAAGACCCCTGTCTCTACCAAAAAAAAGAAAATCAAAAAAATTAGCTGGGTATGGTAGTGCCTGTCTGTAGTTCCCTGGCTACTCTAGAGGCTGAGGCAGGAGGATCACTTGAGCTCAGGAGGTGGAGATTACAGCGAGCTGAGACTCTACTATTGCACTCCAGCCTGGGTGACAGAGTGAGACCCTGTCTCAAACAAACAAACAAACAACAACAAAACAGAATATAGCCCTGGGAGCTGCTGTTCCCCATCTTGAATCCCTGAGTATCCCATCCATTACTCTGAAATGGAGTCAACAGAGAAGAAGCAGAGGAAACAATGGTGAGAGATATAGTGTCCTTGTGAATTTGGTTCCCGCATATAGCCATACCTCTATTATTTCAGTATATGAGCCTATAGGACTTTTTCTCTCTTTCTGTCTCCCCATTTTTAAGTCAATTAGAATTTAGTTTTCTGTCACTTCCAACTGAATGAATTCTAGGTTATACAACCATATTACTGTTCTGTTATGACCTCAGACAAAATGTTCCCAAATTCTCCAGAACAAACTGGATCTGTTTTTGTTTGTTTGTTTGTCTGTTTGTTTTGTTTTTTTGACAGAGTCTTGCTCTGTCACCCGGGCTGGAGTGCAGTGGTGCAGTCTTGATCTCGGCTCACTACAACCTCCACCTCCCAGGTTAAAGCAATTCTCATGCCTCAACCTCCCGAGTAGCTGGGATTATAGGCATGCACCACCACGCCCAGCTAATTTTTGTATTTTTAATAGAGACAGAGTTTCACCATATTGGCCAGGCTGGTCTCAAACTCCTGACTTCAAGCGATCCACCCACCTCAGCCTCCCAAAGTGCTGGGATTATAGGCATGAGCCACTGTGCCCGGCGGGGTCTGGTCTTGTTATTAGAATAAGCTCAGTACCTAGCACATTTTTCATCCCCAGTGTGTGGTCGCACAATTACGAATCATGATCCTTCATCTGAATGATGGGCATTTTAAGGACGAAAACAACATTGCCCTTTTCCAAATTATGGTTGAGAGCACAGGGCTAGAAACTAGTCAAGAGCTTCAAGCAGCGGCCCCAAGGCTGGAATGGAAATTAGCCAGAAACCATCATTTCAAATTCTAAAGGTCACCATTTATGAAAGGATACTTTAATGTTCACTCAAAACCAGATGACAAGTCAGAAATGGAAGGAGAGGGGGTTGAAATGATGGTTACACACAACTGGCTTTCCACGACCCAATAAACTCTATCTGTGCCTAATTAGACTGCCAGTGACCTCCCGATGTTGCATTCAGACTTTTAACAGCAGTTCATCTGTCACACAGAACCTTAGCTATTGGCCTTTCTCTGGTTGCCTCTGTTAGAATTAGCAGTGGTTGGAATGTACATGTTTGACTATTTCCTGATCAAAAAAGTATAGCTCCATATATATGGAAGTAATTAGACTAAATATCCCTCATGCGTTCTTGGGCAGTGCATTCAGTGGCCCTTTTAACACCCCCACTTGAGTGTTACAAAGGAAGCTGCAAACTCAACACTTTTAAAACCAGACTTACCCTCTCCCTATCACTAAACTTTTCATCCTAAAGGGGATCACTGTCCGCCCAAAGGTTAAAGGCAGAAACCCAGATGTCTCTTGAGCTCATTCTCTCTTACCTTTACATGCAACAATCAGGAAATTTAGTTGATTCCAGCTTTCAAGCATCTACCAAAGTGATGGCCAACGAGTCCATTATTACTGCCATCTCCCTCATATAGGATTCTATTATTGCTATGGGATTATTGCATTAATGTCTCTTAACCAGTCTGCAAATATTCCTCAGTTGGGTGAACTGGGTCACCCTTGTAATTCCAGCACTCTGGGAGGCCGAGGCAGGAGGATTGCTTGAGCCCAGGAGTTCAAGACTAGCCTAGGCAGCATAGTGAGATACTGTCTTTACAAAATAATAATAATAATAAATAAAATTATCCAGCTGTGGTGGAGCACCTCTGTAGTGTCAGCTACTCAGGAGGCTGAGGTGGGAGGATCGCCTAAGCCCAGGAAGTCAAGGCTGCAGTAAGCCGAGATTGCATCACTGCACTCCAGCCCAGTCAACAGAGTGAGACCCTGTCTCAAGAAAAATAAAAATAAGACTATTCCTTTTCCATTCCCTAGTCCATGTCCCACACTTCTGCCAGAATGAGTCTCAAAAATGAAAACCTGATTATGTCAGATCTTTAATTTTCTATTTTAATCTTTCTGTAGAATTTCTGTTTCCCCTAGAATAAAGTCTTACTTACCATGCCTCCCAAAGATCTGCATGACATGGCTGCTGTCTACTTCTGCAGTCTTGCCATTCTCCCCACTCACTGCAACTCTGCTCCAGTCATTACTGTATCCAGACCTTGGTACTTGCTGTTCCCTTTTCCTGGAACACCAACCCATCCCTTCATCTCTCTAACTTTTGTTCATCTTTCAACTCTTAAGAGTTGTAATTTTCCTTTTGGAAGATTTTTCTCTATTCAAGAAGGCAGCTTGGTAGATAAGAAGGAAAGCCATGGAGTCATATCATTTGAGTTCAAATTCTGTCTCAGATAATAGCTCCATGTGTGACCTTGGGCCAGTTGCTTAACCTCTCTGTGCCTAAGGTTTTTAATCTGTAAAACGGAGATATTAAGGGTTGTTTAAAAAGGGTCAGATGTAATCATGTAAGTTATTTAGCATAGAAGCTGGCACATCAACTCTCAAACAGTGTTAGATATTATTTATTTATTATTATTATTTTCAGACAGAGTCTCCCTCTGTTGCCAGGCTGGAGTGCAGTGGTGCAATCTCGGCTCGCTGCAGCCTTCACCTCCCAGGTTCAAGTGATTCTCCTGCCTCAGCCTCCCAAGTAGCTGGGACTACAGGCGTGCACCACCACACCCAGCTAATTTTTGTGTTTTCAGTAGAGATGGGATTTCACCATGTTGGCCAGGTTGGTCTCAATCTCCTGACCTTGTGATCCACCCGCCTCAGCCTCCCAAAGTGCTGGGATTACAGGTGTGAGGCACTGCGCCTGGCCCAGTGTTAGATATTATTATTATTTTACTTGTTATGCATGCATGTTCCCCCAAGGCTCTGTCTTTGGTCCTATTTTCTTATTTTTTACAGCCTTATTGGAAGCTCTTATTCACATTCAAGATTCTGCCTCTTACCACTGATGATTTCCAAATGTGCATTTCCCAGACCATACCTCCTTCCATACTCCTAGAGTCTTCTCTCTCTAAAGTTATTGCAATAGCCCACTGGCTTATCTCCTGCTTCCTTCTTATGTCTTAAAAATCTGTTTCTACCTGGGACCTGACCACACTTTAAAGTGATCAGTTAGCTAGGTGCTGTGGCTCATGTCTGTAATCCCAGCACTTTGGGAGTCCAAGGCAGGAGGATCACTTGAGCCAAGGAGTTGGAGACCAGCCTGGACAACATAGTAAGATCCCCATCTCTATTTTATAAAAAGTAAACAACAGCCATACATACAGCAAAAATACCATACATACATCAGTGTAGATCCTATTGCTCCTCTGCTTAAAACTCTTCCACGGTTTCCCTTTTATTTATTTATTTATTTAGTTGGAGTCTTGCTGTGTCACCCAGACTGGAGTGTGGTGGTGCAGTCTCAGCTCACTGTAACCTCTGCCTCCTGGGTTCAAGTGATTCTCCTGCCTCAGCCTCCTGAGTAGAGTAGCTGGGACTACAGGCTTGTGCCACCACACCTGGCCAATTTTTGTATTTTTGGTAGAGACGGGGTTTCACCATTTTGGCCAGGCTGGTCTCGAACTCCTGACCTCAAGTGATCCGCCCACCTTGGCCTCCCAAAGTGCTGGGATCACAGGCATGAGCCACCGCACTCAGCCTCCTTTACCTTTTGATCAGGGATTCTCAACCTTGGTACTCTTGACATTCGGGACTGGGTAATTCTGTGTTGTAGGGGCTGTCCTGTGCTTTGCAAGGTGTTTAGCAGCATTCCCGATATCACCTGCTAGATCTGGTTGTGCTTCCCTGATCTCCTAACCAAAAATGTCTCAGACATCACCAAATGTTCCTGTCAAGAACCACTGCCTTAGTCTAAGCTCCAGATGCCTAATGATAATCTTCAAGGTCATTCTTAGGTCACTTGCTGGTCCTGCTAGGCTGAAGTCAGTTCCACCCAAACCAGATGGACTTAGGACAGGGTGACATGACAATTCCCTCCACCCAAAAAAAAAAAAAAAAAAAATTAAGAGCACTGTTATCAGAAAAAGGAGGAATGGATGTGAGTTTGGCCAGAACAACAAACAAACAAAAACATTCATGGCCACATAACCCAGCCTCCCTTCAAGTGCCCATGTCTCCATTTCCAAGAACCAAGCCCTGGCATGGCCAAGAGAAATGTTTGTTCAGTGATAGCCCACCAGACCCTTCCATTCCCCCAAATTCTCCATCCTCACCCACAGTGTCTTTAATTATAGGTTAGAAGGTGGATAATTTATACATTTAAATTCCAATCCACCAAAAACTTGGTCAAAAATCTCAGTTTTTTTTGCAATTTGCTTCATCTCACATATGAAGAATATCACCACAGATCTCAACTTTTTGTGGAGTGGTAGCTAAGCTTTGTCAGTTTTCATGAACAAAGACACAAGATGCTATGAATCCTCCAGGCTCTGTCCAACTTTATACCAGCAGGGTTGCATTTTAATCAAAGATGTATCTTTCAGTGCCTGCTGAAATCTCATGTTGCCTCTTACATCCTAGTGATGACGGAACAATGACTTATCTTCGCTGCAACTAAAGAGAAGTCAAAAAGATACCAGAACCCACCAAGGGACTGTTTCATTTCCCACTGGAGAAGAAAAGACAGAACTAGAAGGAAATCTTCTGATGAAAGTATGGAAATAGCTCTCTTAGTTTCTCTCCTCAACCATCTGAAGTTAGTCAACAGAATTAAAATACAGCTGTAGCAGAGGCATCTCAAATTTTTTGGTCTCAGGACTCCTTTACACTTCTGCAAATTATTGAACTTTTGCTTATGTGGGTTATATCTATTTAATATTTCCTATATCAGAAATTAACCCCCCTAAAATCATAAAATATTTATTTTAAAATTCATTTGAAAATAATGATAAACTTAATTTCATGTTAACATAAAAATTTATATAAAAGTAACTATATTTTCCAGAACAAAAAATTGTAAGAAGAATTGTTTTTACACTTTTGAGAGTCTCTTCAATATCTGGCTCAAGAGAAGAGAGAGAGATTTTTATATCTACTTCTGCATTTAATCTGTTGCCTAATGTTGTTAGAGTTGAAGTATATGATGAAAATCTAGCCTCACACAAGTTTGACAAATAGAGTAGTATCTTAATAGCCTTTGAAATAACCATGAATATTCTTTGATACTACACCAAAACTCGACACGTGGTAGTTTCTTAAAGGCTAGTTGCAATGTGGAATCTGAAACCGTATTAACTTTTCATGCTCTACTACATGAAAATCCATTTTTCTTTTTCTTTTTTTTTTTTTTTTTTTTTTGAGGTGGAGTCTCGCTCTGTCGCCCGGACTGGAGTGCAGTGGCCAGATCTCAGCTCACTGCAAGCTCTGCCTCCCGGGTTTACGCCATTCTCCTGCCTCAGCCTCCCGAGTAGCTGGGACTACAGGCGCCCGCCACCTCACCCAGGAAAATCCATTTTTCTAATCCTACATGTTGAATGGGTCTTTTAGCCAGGCATAACTTTGTACCATCATTCATTGGTCATTTGGAAAGTATTGTTTCACTGAGTTACGCATGTCTTCTAAAGTTGGCACATTTCATTACACAGTATAAAAACAAATCACATTGGCTTACAGGGCCAGACACAAGTTTTCCAAAATCGTAATTATCACTTGAAACCTTGAATTTTTATCCTTGGCAACAAATACTGTCAGTTGCTTTCTTTGAAGTGACAGGCTCACTTAGCTCATTTTTGAGAAAATGTCTGCCAAATACCCAAGCCTGAATAACCGTAATTTACCTGTCATTCTTTCAAGTAAACATGGTGTTCCATGGAAAAAAGCAGCTAGTTCAGCTCGCAACTCAGTCGCACAAGCGCCTTTGCTTGAGACCACCAGCACAGCACACTCTGGCTGAGGTACTCAATGCATAGTTCTCACTTGGTTACAGACTGTATAAACCTAGCACTCAAGATTTGAGATTTAATAAAATTGATGCCTTTTTATGGCTTCATCAGGGACATTTTTAAGTGAGGCTAGCATTTTCTTCCCCTGTAAGTGAGTGGTGATGAATACAATGAGTACTGAGCTACAGCCTTCCTTTGTGGTCAGGCTCCAACAGTTTTACCTACCATTGTTTTTGCCTCAGAAGTGCAAATTCCAACACATTGGAAAAAGCAAATCATATCTTTTCTTTTTTTTTTTTTTTGAGATGGAGTCTTGCTGTATTGCCCAGGCTGGTCTCAAACTCCTGGGCTTAAGCAATCCTCCCACTTCAGCTTCCTGAGTAACTGGGATTACATATGTGCACCACAATGCCCAGCCATATCTTATTATTATTCTGAAATAATTTCAACCTTGCTAATCCCTTAAAGGATCTTAGGAAGTCCCCTTCTTATCCTAGGAATTAAAAGACCACCCTTTGAGGATGTTGAGCTATAACATCAGGATTGAGGACATTGGTTTTCAGATTTAAAGACCTAAGTTTGAATTCTACCTCTACCACTTACTGGTTCGAGAATTTGGAAAAATTACTTCTCTGAGTTCCATTTATTCATTGGTAAAATGAGTCTAATAGCCCACAAGGCTCTTGGGAGGACAAAGTGAGATTATGTATGTGAGCACTCAGTAGGTACTTACTCTTGTTAAGTGCTAATGGCTGCCCCATGTGGCTCATCTTGGGGATATTCTAGAACATCTATTCCTTAAGGTTTTGACTACCTTCATCAACCAGTAGGAAATCAGGCCCAAGGTTTGTCATCAAAGGCCACAAATCTTTTTTTTTTTTTTTTTTTTGAGACGGAGTCTTGCTCTGTCGCCCAGGCTGGAGTGCAGTGGCCGGATCTCAGCTCACTGCAAGCTCTGCCTCCTGGGTTTACGCCATTCTCCTGCCTCAGCCTCCCGAGTAGCTGGAACTACAGGCGCCCGCCACCTCGCCCGGCTAGTTTTTTTTTTTTTTGTATTTTTTAGTAGAGACGGGGTTTCACCATGTTAGCCAGGATGGGTCTCGATCTCCTGACCTAGTGATCCGCCCGTCTTGGCCTCCCAAAGTGCTGGGATTACAGGCTTGAGCCACCGCACCCGGCCTAAAGGCCACAAATCTTGTTCCATGGTAGAGGCTCCATTAACTACATCACTGGCTTTGCCTCAGTCCTCCCTAAGGCTCCTGAAGATTCTGGGGGACTAACAGAGCAGTGGTAACCATGACCCGAGTGACTCCCTGCTGTTTGGTGGAGCAATGCAGATGAGTAGATTCTGTTCAATCTATTTATCCCAGGAAAATGGTAATAACCAACACCAAAGTAGCACTTACATGTGCCAGGTACTGTTCTGGGTTGAACCAATATTAAGTGCCCATAACAACCCTATGAGTAGGTATAATGATAATCCCCCCATTTTATAGGTGAGGAAACAGAGACACAGAGAGGTTAAGTTATGTGCCAAAGTTGCACAGCCATATGTGGCTGATCTGAGATTTGAGCCCAAGCAATCTGGTGGTAGAGGTTGAGTTTTTTTGTTTTGTTTTTTTTTTTTTTGAGATGGAATTTTGCTCTGCCACCCATGCTGGAGTGCAATGATGTGATCTCAGCTCACTGCAACCTCCGCCTCCAGGATTCAAGGGATTCTCTTGCCTCAGCCTTCAGAGTAGCTGGGACTACAGGCATGCACCACCAAGCCTGGTTAATTTTTGTATTTTTAGTAGAGAAGAGTTTGTACCATATTGGCCAAGCTGGTGAGGTTGAGGTCTTAACTGCTATACTATACTGAGGAGGCAGAAAAAAAGGGAGAGGAGTTATTTTTCCAGAAAAGTGTTTCCTCCTGTACAGGGCTTGTGTTTATAAAAGCCTAATTTTGCTCTTAAATGATCTGTTAAAAAATTCCTTGAGTCCATCAGAAATGCCAGGAAAAATGAAAACTGTAGCAGAAAGCCCAAGTGTGATGCAAATAAATACATGGCATGATTTTGATCGACTGGTTAAATATTAGGCAACTCCATTTGGACATTTTTCTTGGAGTGACTCAGAGATTGTGACATTGAAACCACAAAGAGAAAAATGTAATCTCAGAAAATGACTCAGCTTCACATTGAACATTATCTACATAATCAGAATAACGTTCATTGGTTTTCAAACTTCAGAATCGATCCATGGCCCAAGCATGGAAGACATTGGTCTAGTTATAGAATAGGATGCAACCAGAGTGAATCGGATGATGAAAAAGTAAAAATACAGCTACAGGCATGGGTAGGTGGAAGTGAGGAATGTGAACTTTCTCATTCTATAAAATGGGAAGTTAAGACAGTCTGTGCAAGGTGAATGAAAAAAGAAATGAAGATGTACGTTATTTTAAAAAATTAGAAAGCTAATCAATACAAAGGGAGAAGCAAGTTAGCTAAATTCTCACCTATCATGGCAGGAAGTCAATAAATTATAAATCAAGAAATAGAGAGATGAACATATTTTGTAGGGATAAGGATGTAACCACCAGAAGGACTGAATAAAAAAATGGTTTAAAAAAGCTTGCTCTGGGCAATAGGACTTAGGGTGGGGAGACAGCAGTATGTCTGACGTGGATGCTTCTCATGAAAAGCCCTTCCATATGATTTGATGTTTAAAATAGTGTGCATGAGGAACAGGAAACCAAACACCGCATGTTGCCACTGATAAGTGGGAGCTAAATGATGAGAACACATGGACACATAGAGGGGAACAACACACACTGGGGCCTACTGGAGAGTGGAGGATGCGAGAAAGCAGAAGATCAGGAAAAATGGCTAAATGACTACTAGGCTTAATACCTGAGTGAAGAAATAATCTGTGTAACACGCCCCCAATGACACAAATGTACCTGTATACCAAACCTGCACAGGTATCCCTGAACTTAAAATAAAATTTAAAAAAAGCAATTGCATAATGAAATATTTCAAATTACTAAATAGGCAGCAAGAAGAATAAAGTGGACTTCTCTACTGATGTAGAAAGATCTCTAGGATGCTTTATTCAATGAAAAATAAATGGCAAATTGAAAAAATCTAATAAATTCAATTTACATGACAAAAATAAACAATGTAAAATAATGTGCATGATTAAATGTCTTAATAAATTGTAATATAATTGTAGGAAGATCTCTAGGACACTTGATTAACTGAAAAATAAATGACAAGTTGAAAAAATTGAATAAATTCAATTACATGACAAAAATAAAAATAAAATAATGTAAAATAATGTGCATGATTAAATGTCTAATAAATTGTAAGATAATTGTTAAAAAAGTTGTGGAGTGACTTATGAAAAATATGAACTGAAAGAGAAAAAAATGTACAGTCCCTAATCTCTTTGATTTGGTAGAGAAAAAAAAAATGAGATTTACTGGCTATTTACCAAACTAGAAGTAGCTGTCATTTTGGGGAAAGGAGATGAGTTTATAGTGAGGGTACAAAGGAAGCTTTGTCCTGGCTGATTTGTTTTAAACATTTACATTGAGAACATGTTTTTGCATTACTTTCATGTTATGAAAAGTGTTTTAATTAACAAAATACAATAGGAAAAATATAACACTGGAAAGAATATAACAATAAAATATCCAGGATTTTTTTCTTTAAAAAAGTTAAAGATAAAAAAAAAAGAGAGAGAGAGAGAAAATGTATTATCACTCAGTGTGTCTTCATGGATTTCTAGGGGTAGGCTATTTTCATGTTCTCTTTCTCCTCTGCTTAAGGATAAGAAATCAGGATCTCTGAGCTCTGTTCCAGACCCGAGTACTTGAAGAGGTCAGTTCTCCTCTGTGTATGCTGCACAAGCCTTTTTGTGTGTTTGGCAAATGTTTTTCGAGCACCTACTGTGGGCCACGGGCACCTTGGGGACTCACAAACCCTAAGAGAACACTTTTGTGACACCCCTGCCATGACTCATCTAGGACCGATACCCTCTGCTGCAGGAGCCCAACGCCCTGCTCACCTGAGTGCAGTCTATCAGCGTCTTTCCTACACAGTTGTGAGCTTACCAAAGACAGGAACCATATCTGCCTTATTTTCTGCTAAATCCTCAGGACCCAACACAGGGTCTAGCACATAGTAGCTGCTCAATAAGTACATCTGGTGCAGGGAACCCAGGCTGGAGTTCCCCCCAAATACAAATCACTCACTTTGCATCTCTTGTTGGATCTCCAGGCTGAGAGGGGGAAGCTGCACAGGAGGAAACACCAGCCAGAGCCAATGAAAGGTGAGAATCTGTGAGTTGGGAAGGGGCTGCCCAGGCGGAATGATGATTCTAGTAGCTTTGCAAGATTTGGTAAGGACTAGAAACTTCTACATCAATGTCATTTAAAAAAACCAATTTTTCCACAGCAAGAAATGAAATACTGAAAAATACTGAGGGACCACGGACTTCAGTGTGTTCAGTGAAAGAAGGAAGACGGGGCAGATGAGGTGCTACATCACTGCACCCAGTCATAGAGAGGGCGAGGCAAAAGTGTTAAAAGTCTAGAGCTAAAGTACTTGCCTGAGGGAAGCAAGGGAGGTCATGGGACAAAGTACTCTTCCTGTCAAGCAGCAAATAGTGCAGTCGAGAAGAAGACTCAGACATGGCGAACTCAAGAGCTGTTCTTGGGCTCAACATCCTTCAGAGGCTTTCAGTTTATTAAGAGTCAAAGTCCTTACAATTCCCTTCAGGGCTCTACATGACCCGGCCTGCAGTATCCTAAACTGATCTGCTTCTCTCCTCCTCGCTCCCCAACTTCAGTCACATTGGTTTCCTTGAACACTCCAGGCACATTCCCTCCTCCAAGTCTTTGTGCTTGCTAATCCATCTGCCTGGAATGCTTTCCCCCAGTAAATCACTTGGATTTGCTTCTCACCTCCTTCATAGTTTGAGTTAAATGTCACCTTCTCAGGGGAGCCTACCTTGACCACACTGTTTACAATTTCATCCCCGCCCACCCCAAAACACCTTCTCTGCTTTACAGTAATTTGGAAGAAGTCCATTGTGCTATGCTAAGATTCTCTCTTTCTGAAGCCAATGAGGGGTCACTGCAGCTGAGCCCCAGGGACTCTAACTGGAAAATCATCCTGGGGTGGTCCAGAACTAATTTCCCTGGTCCAGACCTTATTATCTCCTGAAACCCAACCCCTGCCATCTCCCAACTGCTCAGGAGCTAAGCCATCACTCACCCAAGAGTGAAAAAGCAGAAAAGAGCAATTATTATGCTGCACAGCAGACCTTTGGCTCAGATTAACATCATTGCCTCTTGATTTGATCTTTCTATTTTTCTCCAAACACCTAGAGCAATTTGATTGCCTGCCAGATTCATCTTTGGTGAAAAGTAACATTTTGAAAAATCAGGACTTACTTGGTAATACGTATTTTAGGGCACGTTAAGCTAATAAACAGCTAATTGGTTCTGCTGTCCTGTAATTTGCAAAGGGTCAAAATGATTTGTAAATATACATCTATATTAACTGCTCTATGCCAAAACCAGTTTCTGCAGGTGACAGGAGACTTTTGTAATGAATGAGGTGATGGAAGGCACCTCAACAGTTACCTCAACATGGTTTTTTGGATCACTTTAATTTAACAGGTAGGTGTTATTGTATTCCAGGGCAGCTATGCATGATGTCAAACAGCATATGGTACACAATACAGAGTGGTGGAAATTCCACTTCCTAAATGTGCAGGTGACCAAATGTATATACAGACTCTTAGCCACAAGGAATAGAAACAGTGTCTGTGGGATTTGTGCACAATATGTCCATACAACATATATTTTCTTTTTTCTTTTTCTGAGTTTGCACCCAGGATACTGAGGGAATTTTAAAACACGACTGTTGAACTACTCTGGATAATCTTCATGGATAAAATGGAAAAAAAAAAAAACAAATGAACAAATAACATTGAAATTTCCTTCCTTCCTTCCCTCCCTCCCTCCATCTCTCTCTCTTTCTTTCTTTCTTTCTTTCTTTCTTTTCTTTCTTTCTTTCTTTCTTTCTTTCTTTCTTCTTTCTTTCTTTTTCTTTCTTTCTTTCCTTCTTTCTTTCTTTCTTTCTTTCTTCTCTCTTTCTTTTTGAGATGGAGTCTCTCTGTTGCCTAGGCTGGAGTGCAATGGCACTATCTCAGCTCCCTGAAAACTCCGCCTCCCAGGTTTCAGCTATTCTCCCACCTCAGCCTCCCATGTAGCTGGGATTACAGGTGCCCACCACCACACCTGGCTAATTTTTGTATTTTTACTAGAGATGGGGTTTCACCATGTTGGCCAGGCTGGTCTCAAACTCCTGAAGTGATCCACCCGCCTTGGCCTCCCAAACAGCTGGGATCACAGGTGTGAGTCACTGCACTCGGCTGAGATTTTCAAGACTGGAGAGCTAGACTCTCTCAAACTACAGGCTGCTGAATTGTAAACAATTGTGGTTGGAATTATAGGATATATTATTAATAGGGTAATTTGTAAGCACTTAAGAGTAAAACAGTAATTGTTAGGGAGTAGTATAGGTTCGCTAGGAGAAGCTAAAGGTAATTGAAATATCTTCCTTCTGGAAAAAAATTCAAGGTATATTTATTGAAGATCTACTATACATCAGACTGTGGTTCTAGGCTGGTGGTTCAGGGAAATGTGGTGGATAGTTTTTTGGGTGGCAATAAGATACATGATAACATTTCCTACAGCCTGCAGGCTAAAAGGTGGATAGACGGTGCTGGGCCTTGCCTGCCCAAATCTCAACCTAACTGCCCATTCCTGGCCCACTCAAACCCAAGACCAAGTAAGAACCAGGCCTGGTGGTACATTTGTATATTGCAAGTCTTGTACTTTGTACTTGTACAAAAGACGGTTTTGACTGTCGGAGTGCTGCATGAGAACCTGGCTGCAGATTCTCACTGTCTATGTTACAGAGTCACCCAAGCCCAAAACTTGGAGGTGAGGGCAAGGGTAGGGTCTACTGATGCCTGACACAGAGTTTAAAGCCCAAAGAAGTCAAATAAATAATGTGCTCAAGTTTACTCCTCAGGAAGTGGAATAGCCACGGACCTGATGCCATCCCCACATTGGCAAACACCCCAACTCCAACGTAGAAGATGTGAGAACCTCAAATCGTTTGCTCACCTGCATCCCATCAGGCTCCCTGTTCTTCTCACTTCCAAATCATTAGTATTACCTTTTTAAAGAAAAATTTACATTTGATCTCCAGAGGTGGTGTTTCTTCACAGCCTAGTGCTATGACGTCTCAATTTTATTGGCTTTACCATTTATTTTCCTTGACCTTGCTTTCTGGATTAGGTATCAGAATTGGCAGAGGTTGGGTGAATTATTTTTCACAGTATCTCCAGTGGTTGAGTGATTCAGAACCTCTGACTGACGCTGAGCTCTCCTTGACACAGGATTGAGCAGGTTGGAGGAGACCCAACCCATCAACCCGGGTCCTTAAATTAAGGCAGTGTAGTGTGATGGTTAGGGTGGGACTGTGGTTTATATCCCAGCCTTGCCACCACCTAGCAGAGTGATCTTGTGCAGGCTACTTTACCTCTCTGAGCCCCCATCTCCTTCCTGGTAGAACAGGACAGCTAAGTAGTAGACAGTGCTATGATGAGGCTCAATTGAGCCTGTTTATGTGAAGGGTTTATCCAAGGGCCCAGAATACAGTTAATGAGAAACAGAAGAAGGTACAGTTTAAATCCCAGCCCAGCGTTTACTAACCATGTGCAGTTTGTAAAATGGAGGTAATAATAGTATCTATCTCTTAAAGAAATCAAGAGAGTTAAATAATAATTGTAAAGTACATGCTTAGAACAGTGCCTGGCATCTAGCATGTGTCTGTTAAATAAATGAATAAATGCTCAGGGCCTGGTCCAGATATGAGGCCGGGCATGGTGGCTCATGCCTGTAATCCTAGCAGTTTGGGAGGCCGAGGTGGCAGATTACTTGAGGCCAGGAGTTCGAGACCAGCCTGGTCAACATGGAGAAACCCTGTCTCTACTAAAAATACAAAAAATTAGCTGAGCATGGTGGTGCACGTCTGTAGTCCTAGCTACTTGGGTGACTGAAGCAGGAGAATCACTTGATCTCGGGAGGCAGAGGTTGCAGTGAGCCGAGATCACATCATTGCACTCTAGCCTGGGCAACAGAGCAAGACTCTGTCTCAAAAACGAACAAATGAATGCCCGATCTGCCACAATAATCATTGCTAGGCACATAGAAAGTATTCATGAAGTATTAGCTATTAATTATTTTTTCTAGGTGGGGCACAGTAGTTCAAACCTGTAATCACAGAACTTTGGGAGGCCAAGGTGGGGGAATTGCTTGAGCCAAGGAGTTGAAGACCATCCTGGCCCGCATAGTGAGACCCCATCTCTACAAAAAATTTAAAAAATAGCCGGGCATGGTGGCATGTGCCGGTAGTCTCAGCTACTCATGGGACTGTGGTGGGAGGATCCTTTGAGCCCAGGAGGTCGAGGCCTCAGTGAGCTCTGATTGCACCACCGAACTTCAGCCTGGGCAATAAAGCAAGACCCTGTCTCAAAACGATTTTGAAAAGTAAAAATTAAGAAATTAAAAATAATTATTTTCCCTAGTTACTTGGCACCTGTTTCTGGGGTTCTCATGGCCCATCCTCTCCCTCTCCAGCTTCCTCGGAAACAGCTCCCAAGATCCATAACACAATTTCACCTGCTGACTGATCCTAGGAAGAAGGGCAGACTTGCCCTGGAAGTGAGCCACCTCATGCAAATCCAGGAGGTAAGCTACAGGTGGGGTTCCTGCCTTGCAGAGAGCTCTCTTAGGCTGGAGGGCTTTTAGTAGTAGACATTGTCGTTCATCTGCACCGTTTTGGAAAAAGCTTCAGCAGACCCACAAAACAGTAGTCAAATCCTGAATTCTCCTTTTCCTCCTTTATCTCTGCTTTTCCAGAATCTCACTGGCTCATGTGTTCTTTGTCCATAATTGTCAATGCTACTTAGGGTATCATTTTCCCTCTTTGTCTTCCTTGTGTTTCTCTGGCATTTCTTGTGTACAGCCATACCTTTGATTACCATCTGTGTTTGGATGACCCTAGGTGTCACCCTCA
Source organism: Trachypithecus francoisi (assembly GCF_009764315.1). Lineage (NCBI taxonomy): Eukaryota > Metazoa > Chordata > Mammalia > Primates > Cercopithecidae > Trachypithecus > Trachypithecus francoisi. The sequence goes on from NW_022681455.1 coordinate 74,638,530, forward strand.
GTTTCACTTCTGTTCTAAGCTCTCTCTTTGTGATTTGTTACATTTTGGAGTATGAGACTCTTTCATAGAAGTGCCCATTCATGTATCTTTCATGAAGTTTCATAAGCATACTGAACCTCATCCATGGAGCTAAATGGCACAGTATTTGGACCTAGACTCCCAACACCAGCTGCCTGTTGTGGGTCACCCACTGAGTAACCATGTCTTACGGAGTCTACTATCAAACTTATCTATAGTGTTCCTTTCTTTTTATTGTCAGTAGAAACACTGGCTCCCAAGGCTTTCTTCTTTTGTCAGCCCTAGCAGATACTGTTCCCTGTGTACCTGGACGGGCTGCATTTTCCCGGACACCATGAGAGAAGGGAAAAATCAGAACTATGTGAGAGTTCTCTGGGAAAGAAAGAATATCTGATCACATGAAGGGTCTGTGATAAAGGCAGATGGTGCGAGAAAAAAGAAAAGCAATTCAAAACTCTTGGAAAAACAAATAATCCTTCTAGAAATAGAATGTTATTATAGATTCCTACATGTCTCTGCAGTGAGATATAGCAGGGTTTGGCAAACTTTACTTTTTCTGGAAAAGGCAAGATAGTAAATATTTCAGGCTTTGCAGGCCAAGCAGCAAAACTGAGGATGTTATATAGAAATACAAATGACAAAAAAGAAAACAAGTTTCTATAAATTTTTTATTGACAACATTTAGGATTATGGATTCTGGAATTTGCATTTTATGTCTTTTTTATTTGTCACAAAATATTGCATATTACTTAGTTTTTCAACCATTTTAAAATGTACAAAATATTTTTAGCTATGGGCAGTCCAGAAGCAGGCAATGGGCTGAAATTGGCCTAGTCATAGTTTGTCAAGCCCTGAGACATAGCTACACATCATAATATATATATATATATATGTCACTGAGTGAGCTAGCTTTCTTTCTTTTTTCTTTCTTTCTTTCTTCTTTTTCTTTCTTTCTTTCCTTCTTTCCTTCCCTCCTTCCTTCCTTCCTTCCCTCTTTCCCTCCCTCCCTTCCTTGCTTCTTTTCTCTTCTCTCTCTTTCTTTCTTTCTCCCTCCCTCTCTCTCTCTCTCCTCTCTCTCTCTCTCTCTTTCTTTCTTTCTTTCACAGAGTCTCACTCTATCACCAGGCTGGAGTGTAGTGGCATGATCTCCTGGGCTCTAGTGATCCTCCCACTTCAGCTTCCTGAGTAGCTGAGATTACAAGAGCATGCCAGCATACCTGGATAACTTTTTTGTATTTTTTGTAGAGATGGGGGTCTCACTATGTTGCCCACACTGGTCTCAAAATTTAGGGCTCAAGTGATCCACCCTCCTTGGCCTCTCAAAGTTTGGGGATTACAGATGTGATCCACCGTGCCCTGCAGAGTTTTCAACTATTAAAATTTCTGAGACAAAGCATGATGACATTATTTATGTTTATTGATGGGTCTCAATTTAGTGGGATATAAACATGCACCAGTTTTAGTTTGGTTTTCAACTGTGTTATATCAAATCCTTCATTTCCTTAATGTCAGTTTAGGCAGATTTCATAACTTCCCAGTCACTTTTGGTTATTAAAACTTCCAGTTTGTCTAACATTTCAAATTGCATGTTGAATTCAAATCACTAGCCCTGCTCCTTCCTCCTTTAGATTCTAGCACCTTCTGTATGTATGTTTCTGCAGAGAGCAGGAAGAAAGAAAAGGCCAACATGCCACTTCGCTTAGACGGACAAGGCTGTAAACCTTTCTTGTTTGCTGCCACTGCTTCTCTGGCTGACATCAATGGCCAGGCACTCTGTGTAGCAGGGATCTGCATGCTGACTGTCTTGCAGAGTCACATGCATTGGTTATTGGAGGGTCCTATGGTACCTTCCCACTGCAACTTCCTTTCCTGGTGTGGAATCTCTGACTCTGGTCTAGTCTTTTCCATCCTGCCTGACTCCTTCCACTGAAAACATACAGCCCCATGTTGCTGAGACTGTAGTTGACCCATACAGTACCTGTGAACAATTATTATAGACCCTCCTCGCTCTGGATAGACTCAGTTCTGAACCAAGGTGCGTGGTTTGGTGAGCGGAGCGTGGGCTACCTCAGCCCCTACTCTACCCCTCAACCAGGTAGCCTCGTATAGGGCAACATCTTCACAAACATTATGCAGCCAGGTTAGGGTTTTCTTGGTTAATGGGCTGCTCTCTCAGGTGAGATATGAACACAATGGCGGCAGCTCAGCTACCCACTGCCAGATCCAGTCCACACATAGAGCTTCACCATTCCAAACAGGCTGCTCCACTCCCATGCCTCCTCTTAGCTCTGTGTTTCCTCCAAGTCCCTTGCTATGTGGGCACATGAGCAGCCATGCTGCTTAAGCAAGTGTCCAATGCAGCACCCAATCATTATGAATGATTCTTCTTGGAGCCACGGGTACCTCACTCAGGAACTAAAAGTATTGGGAGGAAGGAGAGAACTTGTATAAGAAAGCTAACTTATTGTTTGTCTTAGCAAATGGATCTTGTGTAGAAATGCATAAATCAAGAACTAATGGTCAACATGTTATTTAGAGGTAAGAAGGAATGAAGGAAACACAAGAACTAAAACAGAAACAGTTGATGGCACTTGCTACTTTCTTTTCACAGGTAAGTAAATTAATGCTCAGAGGGTAGGCAACTTTCATGGTCTCACAATCAGTAAACAACAGGATCTACATAAGCCCCCAGGTCCGCCTGCTCCAAAAGCCCCTGCTATATCCCATATTCTCTGTGGTCTTTTATTGACTTAGTAAAGACCTATTTGTTCCTATGCTGAAAAAGTGTGCTGTGGCAGGGTTATAAGATGGGAGAAAATTAAAACAACCTGTGGTTTTCTACACTTCTGTTTAAGCTCAGAAACATTGTTTTCATTGCGCGATGCCTCCATATGTCAAAGAAATTTTAAATTATTACAAACATAATTCTCCTAAAATACATAGTGAGCTCATGTCAAGTTTTGTTCAATTCAGCAACGAGGAAGCCAGCAGAATGACAAAACTAGTTCAAAGGGGATGTTCTATTTTTTTCAGTGAAAAAAATTTTGAAATAAGATCACTAAATTAATATAAAACTGATTAATATTCAGGAGAGGAGAGAATAAATCCACAACATTTGGGGTTATCTCCTCTAATGAATGAAAATCACATGCACATCTACTGAACAAAAAATTACGTGCATTTTCTCAGTTTTCTACAAGTAAATATCTAACTATGTAGCAACCAGGCCTGAATCTGTACTAAAAGCTAAGTCAATCAAAGTTGCATTTCCCCGGAGGGTCGGATGAACCTTTGGGTAAGCTTGTTTCACTGTGCTCTATGTGCACATTAAAAGAACACAGTCATCTTTTTGCCTAATTTCTTGTTTTATATTTTTCTTGACACACACTAGTTATCCATACAAATAACCTATGCTGGTCACCCAACCTTGGAATGAAGGTCACTTGCCTTTATTCTAATCCAGAAGATAAAATTTCAGAGAATGAAACAACTGAAAGTATTTTCAAGGCATCTACTTCCTAAGGTAGGTGGAATCCCACAGTCAGATAGAAGATTGGGAAGAAAGAAGAGGGGTGAGTTTCTTTTCAACAATGATGATAAGACTAGGAATGAGATCTAAAATATTTAACAACCAATGGGACACAAGACCAGACAATCAGAATGAATAGTTTTGTAGGGCCAGAGTAAGGTCACAATGACATCTGTGGGGCCAGGTCTCCACCCTTCACCTAATGGATCTGAGAGGCCCCAGTAAGGCCTAGGGTGGGTGCAGTGGTGGTGGGGAGTTTGTGGAAGACTTGGGCCAGATGTTGTTTATCAAGACATAGGAAAGTATTTTAACATTTTAACAACCAATATGGCACTATGGACACATTGTGCCATGACTATTAGTCATGTTCATACTCCGACCTCTACCACCTGCCCAATCCTGACTCAACCCTCAAACACAGTCAGGGTCACTCACACCCATCCTGCCTTAAGACACCAGCCCACTTCTCTCTTCCATCTGGCTTTCAGGCTTTAGTGGCAAGGAGGAAGAATACAGAAAAAGGAACTGGGAGAAGGTCAGGAGTAGGGAAGAGAGTTAAGAGAACTCCAGCACATTCTGAACCTATGTCTAAGGGAGGATGCAGCATTAAATCTAGGACTGCAGGTGCAGAAGTGATGACTGGGTACTGTTTCTAAGTTTTAGGGGTAGAGCAGTGCCCCAACAGACAAGAATCTCTGTCCTTACAGATTCTACATTCTACTTGGGGGAAGACAGGAGATACGAAAAGTATGAACTAACATGTACAAAAGCACCTAGCACAGGGCTTGGCACACAGAGAATACTTAATAAATGTTATGTCTCTTCCTCACCTCCATCCTCAACCACATCTTTGCAGCTTCCCTGAAGGTTTCCAAACACATAAATAAAGCTGGAACCCCATCTGGCTGAAAAAGTCAACCATCTGGAGATTTGGAAATATGGGAGAACTTCTAATGACTGGCTCATTTTTTCCCCCAGTTTTCCAGCCAGATGTTTGATGTCATCCCGGTCCATCTGTAGCAGAAGTATCAGTTATTGTACCTCTTCGTCATAACTTTAAGTTCCTTGTTTTAAAATCCTAAATAAGTAGTCTTTCTTTTCTTAGTATTTTTTAATGAATTGAGAAAGTGATTATTGACTAATAAAATTCAGGAATAAAATATAAAAACATCAGAAATTTATATTAAAAGTGTCATTTAGGTAATTTACAAGGCTGAAAACTGGCAGCCCAGGGGCCAAATTCAGCTACAAGGTAAATTTGGTTTGGCTAGTATCGTATTCTTAGGAAGTTGAAAGAGTTGCCTGCATTTTAAAAGTCAAAAGATTTGGCCGGGCGCGGTGGCTCAAGCCTGTAATCCCAGCACTTTGGGAGGCCGAGACGGGCGGATCACGAGGTCAGGAGATCGAGACCATCCTGGCTAACACGGTGAAACCCCGTCTCTACTAAAAATACAAAAACTAGCCGGGCGAGATGGCGGGCGCCTGTAGTCCCAGCTACTCGGGAGGCTGAGGCAGGAGAATGGCGTAAACCCGGGAGGCGGAGCTTGCAGTGAGCTGAGATCTGGCCACTGCACTCCAGTCCCGGCGACAGAGCGAGACTCCACCTCAAAAAAAAAAAAAAAAAAAAAAAGATTTTACATCTGGCTTTTCTTTACTTGGAATATTGGGCCACACTTGGTGTCCATTTCTCCAAGGTAAACGTCAACTCAAGCCAAGTAGTAGTCATCCTTCAGATGGGGCTTGTGCTTTCCAGTTTGCCACAGTCCTCACCACTCCCTATTGCCCCATACTGAGACCAAGTTTCAGTAACCATACATCTTCTCAAATCTACTGTTACCCACCTCCAAACCTGCTTAGAATTGAGCTAAGAGGATTGGGAAATGCTTGTTTCATACTTTACATTAGCTGCCTCAACTACGCAAACATTTGGATTTGTTACTCCCTAATCTTATCTGAAGTTCTCATTTTAGAATTGGGTAAACTAAGGTCCAAAGAGGGAAAATAACATTCACAATTCACATAACTGTTAGTGACGGAAATGGGATGAACACTTAGGGTTCCTCACTACTAGTCTGGTGGTCTTTCTGCTATCTGAATACATCGCTTTGATTGTCTCCAGGACTTCACGAGGTTTTCCTAATGAGGGAGTCACATATTGAACATGTTCTCATTCAAATTCACAGGTCGCTATTGAAAACATGCACAGGTTAGGGCTCTACTTTGTGAATGCCTCCCGTGCTTTCCAGATAATGAGTCAGCTGTTCGTGTTGGTTTCCCAGTGTGGGTGTCTCTACACAGGTCAATTGTCTCTCCATGCAAAGCGTGTCCTTTGCTGCCTCTGAGTTTGTGTGTGTCTGGTGGCTCCTGCGTCCCTGCCGATGCTGCACAGGCACACTGAGTGTTCTGAAATCTGAAACTTCTGAATGGAAAAACCCATGTGCCTGGGCATTTTCACAAGTTAGTGTTTGTACCAGTAGCAGGCTACCCACCAAAGCATGAATTAATGTTTTCTAGCAAATACTCAGAAAGGCAGCATGACTAAGGTTAAGTATTGCCTGCTGAGTTTAGGTGTGTGACCTTGGGCAAGTTATGTAAATTCCCCAGGGCTCAGTTTCCTCATCTGTAAAATGAGGGTAATAATAGTATCTGCACCACTGAGCTTCTTTGAAGAAGAAAGAGTTAATTTTTCAAAATTCTTAGAACAGTGTGAGCACATATTAAGTGCTAAACGTAACGAATATTCTGGTAGGGTAGCTTATCTTTTCTTAGGTATTTTTTTGAGGGTTGAAAAAGTGATTATTGACTACTAAAGAGTAATTCAGGAGTCAAATATAAAAATATCAGAAATTTGGATGAAAAATGCCATTTAGGTAATTTACAAGGCTCAAAACTGACAGCCCATGGGCCAAATTCAGTTACAAAGTAAACTTGGTTTGGCTGATCACGTCAGTCAAGGAGGAGAAGGATATAACCTACCTACAGAAATGAAAACTGGAAACATCCTTCTCCTCCTTGAGTGACGTGATCATCCTTATAACAGGTAGTCATCCTCAGGCCCAGTGCAAATATCAATACTTGTTGGCTTTAACATCATAATTGTTTGAAGCACCTTTAGAAAACTCAGATTTTCGTGGTATTCCTCAGACCTATGGAAGCACGGAATCTAGTTATGGAGCCCCTGATAATCTAATTTTTTAAAGTTCCTCATGAGAATCTGATGACCAGCCAAGTTGGGAAACAATTGATGTAGTTTGCTTATACTTGAATATCTTTGGTGTTGGAAGACCCATCACCTCCCAAAGCTTCCCATTCCACATTGGATAGTTATTTATATTGAGGTAAAACCTATTTTCCTCTAGCTCATACTTCTATCTTTTTGAGGCCACACAGAACATTTCAAATCTCTCTTTCATATGACAGCCCTTCAGATATTTGCAGACAGCTGTCATGTTCTCCTTGGCGTTCTCTTCTTTTGGATAAAATAATCACATTGTCTCATGGCTCTTTAGAAAAGTACAGAAGAATGAACTTTTTAAATTTGATCTCTAAGAAAATGGAGCTACAAAAACCTCCCAGTTTTCCCTTGACACTTAAAGCACCAGAAAATGAGGATGTTGAGGCTCGGGGGTAGGTAAGAAATACTGAATGGGAAAGGACTGTCCATCTTCATTCTACCAGAGGACGGAAATGCCTGGAATGGATGCTACCAACTGCATGTGTCTTCCCATGCAGAAATCAGAGGCTTCTGCAAATTCCTCAAACACTTGATGTGTTTAGTACATTGCAACAAATCTTGTCTTCATATTTCAACCGGGACCCATCTAGGTGTTAATTACATGAGTGCAGCCATAGCTAATATTTTATTATGATCCACTGTGATTTGTGCATCTTACTGTATTTAATACTTCAAAAAAGTGAACAACAACAAAAAAAGTCAGGCCAAGTTGTATGGGGACTGCAACACAGTTTCTTGATAGAATTCACCTGCCCAAGGATATGTCTTCAATTCATCCAATTTCTTCTTGATTCAGTTTCTCACTTCTCCCACTAAGCCTACAGAATGCCTGGGTGGGGTTTTAATTCCTTGTACAAACTGTGGGTGTAGGACATGATGTTGGAAAAAAGAGAAACCATCGGTTGAGAAATTCTTAGCAAGGGTTCAGAAATTTTAGGTCCTACCTCTGCTCTTATAGATATATTTTTTTTTCATAGATCATAAGGAGCAAAGTCAAACTTCATTTTTAATTGTGCATTCTCAGGTTTGATTCCCAGAGGCAGAAGAATTGGAAATGGCTAAAGCACAGTACACACATGTGCCATTTTTGGCTTGGAGGAACCTTAGCATTTTTATGCCATCTCTAGAACCGTGTAGATATTGCAACATCCACCAAATCAGTTTTACAAAAGATAATTCAATTCCTTATAGTCAATATAAGAAAGGGAAAATATGGAATTTCTCTGAGGTAAATGACTTCACCATACACAATCACAAATGCTCACAAATATCTGACTTTTGTCATTGTTTAGGAAATAATTATCTAGAATTTCTGTCAGTGCATTGAATACAGTATAAGCTTTAGCTAATGTTAATTCAAGACCACCTAGTCCAAACGTATCATTTCCCAGATGAATAAACTGAGAGTTGGAGAGGGTAAATGTCTTAGCCAAGGTCACAGCGATACTTTGCAGCATTACCCAGGTCTTCTAACTTCACATGATCCTTGCTGCATTAAAGGTGGCCCTTTCCTACATGGGCTTCCCACCAGTTGCAAATTTGTTTTAGAAACAGAATCAATTGTAGTAGCACTACAGTCAGGAGAGCAGTTGTTCAAAGTGTCAGGACATGGGAAGAAGGCCAGATAATGATGCAATATTACACTGGCAAGTGATGTCATAGCATGATTTCCTAAGCGATTTACATAAATGCAAGTTCTCAAGAAGCCCTGACAAATGCCAGCCAGTGGAAATGCAGTGTGAAGAACCAATGGCAAGCAGGGGAGGGGACCATACAGGAAACCCAGACTTCCTTGCCCACGACGGTGACAAGCTTCACAGATTTCTCAGAAGCCTAAGAAAACCCCTACCGCCCCTCTAATCCAGTGACTTCCCTCAGGCATGGAGGCTCCAAAGAGCTTTGATTTTCTTCCTTATCTTTCTATTTAATCCCAATGATATCCAAGCATTGCCTACTGGTGCTGAGAGTGACTTCTGGTGTGGCGAAAGCAAGTTTAATAGTGTGGTAGGCTACAAAAGGGCTTTACATTTTTTAATTGTTCTGTCTTCCTCATTATAATTTAGAACTACTCTCCTAATTTTTAGAACTAGAAGTGATGAACTGCTATTCTTGGAGAATCAGTCTTTTGTAAATGTCATGGAAATACCTTGTTTTGAGTTTGGGAATGATTTAGGAATGAAGACAGGTGGATACAAAATACCAAGACTTCAGTTTTGTTGTGATGCAAACTAATAAAACATGTATCAATAAGGATTTTTTTTTTCTTAAAATGTGTGCATAGGGTGTGGGTGGGAGTAGGGGTTTACATATGTTACCCTGTTACTGATTGGCAGTGGAAGTTCATGACAATATCTAGGTACAGCAAACTCAGGAGAAACTGATAAGTCTATGTTGAGAAATAAGGAAATAGCTCAGAATGTGCCAGACCAGGTCAGGATATGTCTCTCTCTCTCTCTCTCTCTCTCTCTCTCTCTCTCTCTCTCTCTCTCCCCATCTTTCCCTCTCCCTCTCTCTCTCTCCTCACTTCCTTCCTCTTGTCCCTTCTCCTCCCTTCCCTCCCCCTCCCTTCAAAATCCAATTTAAGCAGAGTTAAAGACCCCATCTCAAGCCAGAGATCCAAGCAATTGACAATATGCCTAGGGATTTTGGATTTGAAGACTTTTCTAAACTGCAGAAGCTGCCTAGAGTGTGACAAAATCTCATCTTATGAAGCCTATACTAAAAACAATCAACAAGACCCAACCCCTTTAGCCCACATGGCGTCAGTCTTGCTGTTAACAGAGTCTAGGCACCTGCACATTCTCAGCAATAATTTGAACTACTCTTCTCTCCTCATTACCACTCCCATCTCCTCCAAACACCCACCAAAATATCAGAACTGGATTATTCAGAGCCATTGAGAGGAAATTGTAAATACCTTCTAGGCAGCACGTCCTCCACAGCCCCGAATGGGTCATTACTTCTTCATTCTTCCTGCTGGTTTCATTATCACTTGTAGATTTAGTCCTGCACACACCTCTGGAATATAACCAGTAGTCCGTGCCCACTGCAATGGTCATTAAACTAAAAGCTGCAAAGGCTCCCACAGTGGTGATCAACATCTGGATACCTCTGTCACACATCCTCATAATTCTTCATGGTACTCTGGACGGCTGGGGGTTGGAGGGGGAGAGTCAGTGCCGGAGGGGAAAATCACTCTGCAGCCGGGTAACCTAGCACAGGCTCTTCCAAAAATTCAGGTCTCCTTTTGTCAGCATCCACAGAGACTTTGGGAAAGCTGGGGTTTCCTGTCTGGAGCTCTCTCCAGTTCCCTGGGTCGCCTATGGCCCTCGGAAGGGTGCAGGCTCCTGGGGGTTGGTCCGCATCACTGCTGCCTTCTGAGGGTCCCTGGGTTCCTTTCATTCCTCAGGAGCTTGGTAAAGACGAGGGTCCGTGCAGGGCATGGCTCCGGAGCCTGGAGCTGCCAGCTCGGTTTGAGATGCGCCTGGCTTCTCACAGCCCCGGGAGACTCAAGGCAAAGAAACCCAGAGAGGTCTCTGTGTGAGTGTGTGTGTGTGCGTGCGTGCGTGTGTGTGCGAGCGCGTGTGCTGGGGGTGAGGGCGGATGGCAAAAAATAGCACTGCTGGGAGGCGAGCCGCTGAGAAGAGTGTTCACTGCTTCCACAGCCTCGCAGGAAAGCTCTCCGCCTGCTCCCGACACCCCCGCTCAAACTGGAGAAAAGACAGAGTCCTGGGGCGGGGGCCGGCTGGTTTCCCCGGGGGCGCCAAGGTCCGTGGTGCTGAAGGGACAGCTCCCCGCCTGTTGCCCCGCCTCCGCCGTCCTAACGCCTAGGCTTTAAGGTCCGTGACGCTGAAGGGACAGCTCCCTCCTGCAGCTGCACACCGCCGCCTGAGCTAGAAACCCGAGGTGCTAAGGGTCTTTCTTCCCTCACCCGCCCTCCCCCGGGTCAATCAGTCGGCTCGGCCCTGCCCAGTCAAGCCCACTCTCAGCCCAAAGTTTCGGGAGACGAGGACAGTCAGCGCCCCGGCTCCTGGTCGCTGCAGCACGACCCGGTTTCTCCGCTCTGGGAAGCGTTAAGGAAAGGGGAAGGGGAGCGAAGCCCGTAGCGCACTCTGGCGCTCTCTCAGCACCCACCCAACGCGGCATTCTTCAATCCTCCCTCCCACCCCATGAGCCAGGCAAGTTTGCCTTTTGCTGCGGGCACCACTGGAGCCCACTGGGGAAAAAGAAGACCCGTAAGACCGAGTCTTCTTAAAGGCACCAGCAGCTCTGGGGACGACTCTATGGCTCACTTAGGCGGGCAAAAAGTGTTGTCACTATCACATCTGTGTAGAGTCTGTCTCAATTTGGTTCCCCAGCAAACAAACCAATATGTCTACCCTCGTTTCTCTGGAGCTCTGGTTTACACCGGAGACAACCTGCTCAGATCAGACCCGGAACTGTTCATATATATATGATCATGTATTCCTAAAAGATGGAAGGAGCTAAAAGTATATAGACTCTGTAATGCACATATTAGGGACCCTGGGCAAAAGACTATAAGATTTTGGTCTTTGAATACGCCTTTTATACATTTTTAACACATCTACATTGAAGGGAGTCATGGATTCATGGTGGGAGAGTCACTGAAAATGTCAGATTTTGTTCAAAGGTCTCTGAGATATTCATTTGTTAACATTGTTATCTAAGTCAGACCATGAAGCAGGTGAAGTTAGGTCTGCTTTGCTTGTTAGTCCAAAGTGCAAATGGCATTGCACACCTGAAAGCTCTCTTCCTTGGAAATAGCCAGTATTGCAAAGGTCCAGCATTTAACCAGCTTTTTATTACTGTGTATTCTGGCATATGCACGGGCACACACCTAGTTGACTAGAAACAGCCCACAGAAATGCCCTTATTATTTTTTTTTTTCTCATGGCATACTGGGACTGATATCCAGAGGTCAGGAATTTAGAAATGAGGCTGCTTGGGTTGTTTCCACAGTTCCTGAGATGTGTCCACAACCAGCTGTCATGTTTGAATGTTATTTAGCTGGACAGTAATATAACAGGAGGTAATTGCAGACACACATACTCCCCTGGTGCCATCTCTGGCTGCCTGGGAGCTTCTATTCAAGTGACTGAGTAGCAGCAATATATTGAAGGGTTCGCAAATGCAGCTCACAACTTCTTGGTGACTTTGCTACTCTTATTTTGGTGTTAATATTGAAGACTTTATTCTTGATGTTAGATAAATACGCATGTGCATGAGGAAGTTTGAATATATAGCTGTGGAATGATTGTGTTTGATTGCTCACCTGTGCTGTGTTCAGTTTAGTTATAAATTCTGAATGCCTGTGAATTTGTCATAGAAGTAAAACAAGTATGTAAATGTATGTTTGTACCTGCAGGCAGTGTTAGGACCATGTGAACATATTTGCTGCAAATGCATGGCATTTTTGCTATGCATAGGTATGTATAGGTAAAGTATAGATTTGAATACGTAGGTGTGTATACCTACGTGCATTTAGTTGCATATGCATGTGTAGTGGTTCACAAACACTGATTTATGAACAGGAGGTAGAAATACTGAAAGCTTGCCACATAATCCACAATGGAATGGATAAACTTGGGGCCAGGACTACAGCTGTACTCCAGAAGAATGACAGAAGATAGTAGGGAGAGGATATACAAGGTCTCCTACAAGTTACTTAGTGTCATTTTCTTTCCTGAAATGAAAATTTGCATCTTAAAAAATATCCTGCCTTGATTATTGTTACCTTTTTTTTTTTTTTTTTTTTTTTTTAAGGGAAAGCCATATGTAACATGGAGGTGAGGTTGGTATTTCTTGGGAGGGGTTAACTCAGTTAGCAAAAATTTCCCTCCCCACTCTCAGAAAGTTAAATAAGATGAAATAATTAATAATGATCAAGGCAGTCATTTCAGGATCTGTTTGATTCTTCTCTTGCTCTGACAGAAGTGAGAAAGGTCTTCTTTCGAAGAAGGACCATGTTGATGAAAGATGAGTGAGCTTCGGGCTAAGGGACCGTATGCCCCAATCACTCCATTTACCAGACCCACAGTGGAACAACAGCATCTTCATCTCGACTCACTTAGCTCTACAACAGAAGCCCAGACAGGCAGAGTATGGTGCCCAGGGGCCTAGCAGAAGGATAGTTGGGGGAAAAGGATTAGGAGCTCAGGTAGATGAAGGTAACAATTATGCACCCAGTTTTGCTGAATAAGAGAAAGGGATACATGTGATAAAACTGGAGCTTTGTCCGGAGCCTCTGACGGGGTGAGGCAGGCTCATTCTTTGGGATTGTTGTCCAGGGCCAACCTGATCACTGTGGGAAGTCCCGAACCTGCATGTGGAGCAAGTCAGAACAACTGAACGGAGTGTGAGTGTGGAGGCAGGGAGGCCGCAGTTAGTTCCCTACCACGCCTCCCAACTTACTAGGGGGTGACCTCATCCTTTCATTCAATTGAATGTGTAGGTGTGCGGACCTGGGTGCGTAAATACTGCTTGTAAGGCTAGCGATCGTTCCTCATTTTCACCACTAGAGGGCTCTTTCAACAGATCAACGAGGGACTCAAGAGATTCAGAGCTCTCTCCAGGGCGAGTTGGAGCTAGACTCCTGTTTGCTAATAGCCCTCTCTGATCCCACGTATCTGGCAGAAGACTAGGAGACATTCAGACATCTTGCAACTGATGTCTGATTCTCTTATTGAGACTTTTGTTTTCTTCCACTGGGCTGTCAGCTAGTGAAGTAGTTGGCACGGTGTATGTATTTATGCTTTTCCCTGTCCATCTTCTCATACATCTGGAGGGGTCAGTGACCCCTGTAAGAATGGTTGTGTCATTTAGGAAGGAGTACTGACAGCTGCTTCAATTCAGCAAATGCTTCTCGAGTGCCTACTATGTGCAAGGCATTCCACTATGTGCTCAGCACCTTGGAGAATACAAAGATATGATTCTCATCCTCCAGGGAGCAGATTATGCAGTTGGGAATATTTTATTAGTGAATTCACTTTGACTGTAAATGGCAAAAACTTACCAGAGCTAGCTTAAGAAAATGGAGAATTTGGTACAAGAATATGACGATGTTTCAAAGAACCATAGGGCAGAGGTTCAATCAGGCCTCGGCAGGGAGCAGGAACCAGCAAAAAAAAAAAAAAAAAAGCCATCAGGAGTCTTGACAGTCACTTCATTTTGCATCTCTGCCTCTTTTCATATTTTTAGTTGAAAAATTGTTTTGCTTCATCTATTCTTTGATCCTCAAAATAGAAGCTAGATTTTGAGTTCTTATGTCATCTCTATTTAAGAAACCCACCCAGACTAAACTGGGAAGTTTTAGTCCTAATTCAAAATTTCCAGGAGAGACAACCTGATCAGCCTAGCTTATGTTGCTTGCCACTTCCTGGTCCATGCAGCTGTGGCCAAGTTTTCAGGGTCATGTAGTATAAACGTAGCCATCAGGATCAGCACCTGTGAGTTGTGGGAGGCTAGTTCTTAGAAAAGGGGGAAATTCTGTGATACCTAAGAAGACTTTACTGTGAAAAGCCCATGTGATCTACTTGTGGCACCACTCCAGTGATGTCCATGGGATCAGTAGTAAAATGTGACCACAAAGGAGGAGACAACATGGCAGGATATGGGGCTCAGAAGGTACTGGACCCCAACTAAGCTGGGTGTCAGTGGTACCAAACCAGCTTTACCTTTTATCAGAAGAGAATGGAGCATCATCAGAAGAGAAAAAGTCTTCAGAGTTAAGGGCACCCACATGTGTGTAAGTCAAGGAGATGATGAAAACCAGGCACACATGGACTAAACAGTGTCATCCCCGCCATCTTGAATTCTCTCAATGTTCACACATAGCCTTGTTACGAGTTTTCTACTTTTGGATTCAACCTATAGAAAAAAGCATTAAAAACCAAATATGCTTACAAAGCATTCACACATCATTATTTCAACTTCAGTCTTGTTAACCTTCTTTCAGTATCTGAAACCCTCTATGCTCTCTTTGAACCCAATTACATGAAATTATGTTTCTACTCTCCAGACAGTGATAGAAATTGGAGGTAGAAGGAGGGAAGGAATGGTAGGATGTAACATCCTGATATTATTATGCAAAGAGAATAGCCAAAATATACTGTCTAGAGTTGATAAAAGGAGATCTAGAGTATCTTGTATGTCATTGAAAATTAAAGATAACCAATACAAAAAATAAAAATACTCTAATCTATATTTGGAGAAGAGGAGACATTGGGGTAAAATGAACTAAACTAAAATAAAATGAGTAATAAGAATGAACAGGGTGGGACCCGAACAGTTTTTTACTATAGCCACTTCTATCCTATCTGATTTTAAAAATCTTGTACATGTATATTTTGATGAAAGTTTAAAGTTAATTCAAAAATAAATAAAAACAATAAGCAGTGTGCCAGCTGTCCGTCTCCAACTACCTCCTGTTTAATTGATACAGAAATGCCAGGTGTTTCCTGTGACTCACCCATTGATTTCCTGTGCTGAGAATGCTCTTCCCTGAATATACTTTATATGTAAGAAACATTTATTTTAAAATAATTTTGAATTTACATACAAATTGCTGCCCAGATATTGTCATGGTTCAATCCCTCACTTCATTCATACCTCAGCTCAAATGTCACCTTCTTAGAGAATTCTTTAACTGCTCCATCTAAAAATAACACCCCATACTTCTCTCTATACTCTCACTCTGCTTTATTTTTCTTCAGAGCATTTATCAGTATCTGACATTATACTGTGTATATGTATATATATGTTTTTGTGCTTATTGTCCTCTTCCCAACTAAAGCCAAAGAAATCCATGAGAACAGGTGCTTTGTCTTGTTCAAATCTAAATTATCAGACCCTAGAATAGTGCTCAGGATACAGTAGGCATTTAATTAGTATTTGTTTAATCAACTAATTGCATAAGTAATTATTAAGATTTACACCTGTGACAGGCACCGATGAGTAAATAACAAGCAGGAAAGACATTGCTCTTGATCACCTGAAACTCTTAGTCTCATGAAGACGACAGAGACAATTGGATGAATAAGAGCAATTGCAGGCCGGTGCAACGGCTCATGCTTGTAATCTCAGCACTTTGGTAGGCTGAGGTGGGAGGATCACTTAAGGCCAGGAGTTTGAGACCAGCCTGGGCAACATAGTCAGACCTTGTCTCTCCAAAAAAATTAAAGTTAGCCAGGCATGGTAGTGGACACTTGTAATCCAAGCTACTCAGGAGACTGAGGCAAGAGAGTCCTTTGAGCCTGGGAGTTCAAGGCTGCAGTGAGCCATGATGGTGCCACTGCACTCTAGCCTGTGTGATAGAGTGAGACCCTGTCTCAAAGAAGAAGAAGAGGAAGAGGAGGAGGTAGAAGAGGAGGAGAAGGTGGAGGAGGAGGAGGAGGACGAGGACGAGGAGGAGGAGAAGGAAGAAGAAGAAGAGGAAGAAGAAGAAGGAGAAGAAGAAGGAGGAGGAGAGAAAGAAAGAAGGGAGAAGAAGAAGAAGAAGGAGAAGGAGAAGGAGAAGGAGAAGGAGAAAGAGAAGGAGAAGGAGAAGGAGAAGGAGTAGTTGTTTCACTACTCTTTGTTGTTACACTACTCTTCAGATTCTCTTTACTGGGTTGGTGCATTTATACCCCTCCAGCCCTGACCTTTCTAACCCAGAGCTGCCCCCTCCTGGGACAACTGGGTCTTAGCTGATGAGAGCTGCCTCTCCCAAGGAATTAGAGCCCTTCTTCCTGCAGTCAGACACAAAGGTGTAAAAGGCTGGCTTCTTGCCAAAGGCAGGGACAACTGTGAGATACAATTTATGCTCCAGGGTCCTCTGATGATCAGGCCAAGGCTACCACATCCTTGTTGGGCTTCATCTCCATCCTCTTTGGTTGCCAAACCATAGTGTGCATTAGAATCGCTTAGAAGGCTTGTTGAATGAGACATTTTTGGGCTCCACCCTCAAACTTTCCAAGGTGGATGATGCTTGAAGATGTTCATTTTCAGCAAGTTCTCAAGGGGTGTTAATGCTGCTCTTTAGGAAACCACAACTGGAGAATCACTGTCTTTTCTTATGTTTGTTCCCATACTCCCTTGGGGTTTTTGCTAAAGATTACTTTCTCAATAAGTCTTTTGCATCCAAATATCTGCCTTAGGCTCTGCTTCTAGGGAATGCTACCCAAAAGGGATAGTAAGGAACTACATTCCCAAACAATTCCCAAGCTTGATACATGGCAACCTGAGACTATTAAATCCCTAAACAGCTAAACTTCTAAAAGATCCTTGAGCCCAACAGGAAGCCTGTCCTTTCCAATTCCACCTCAGATGAATCCAGGGAGAGAGATGGACAGAGAAGAACCTTCCAGGGGACAGAGAGTAGGGTGATGAAAAGTAATGAATAAGGAAGTTTCTCTCTGAAAAGGGAACAGATTTGCTAGCCAGGGAAGTCTTCCATTCATAGGAAAGAGAAATATTGTTATTCCTGCTCAGCTGATCATTTCTATACATGTGTGACTGCTGTGTATACTTTAGTCTCGGCTTTTAAAAGTTTTTTATTATTATTGTTATTATGTGGCTCCTTCTGCACTATTGAATGATGGATGTGCTGGAAGCAAGTAAATTGTCTTTTATTTTAGACCAAGAGAGGATACACCCAAACCTGCTGAAGAGGGCTGCAAGCTGCCCAGAAATCTTACCGTTTACATGGATGAGACTTTGGAGGTGGTGTCCTTTGGGTAAAGGTAAATGTATTCTATGTATAGACCAACATTTGCTGGCTAATTATCAGAGAAAAGCAAATTAAAACCACAATGGGATATCATCTTTTTCTAGTTAGAATGGCTATCATTAAAAAGTAAAAAATAAAATAAAATAAAATAACAGATGTTGGTGAGGATGCAGAGGAAAGGAAATGCTTACATACTGTTGGTGGGAATGTAAATTAGTACAGCCTCTATGGAAAACAGTATAAAAATTTCTCGGCTGGGCGTAGTGGCTCATGCCTGTAATCCCAGCACTTTGGGAGGCCAAGGCAGGTGGATCACTTGAGGTCAGTAGTTCAAGACCAGCCTGGTCAATGTGGTGAAGCCCCATCTCTACTAAAAATACAAAAATTAGCCAGGTGTGATGGCATGTGCCATAGTCCTGGCTACTTGGGCGGCTGAGGCTGGAGAATCACTTGAACCCAGGAGGCGGAGAGGTTGCAGTGAGCTGAGATTGTGCCAGTGCACCCCAGCCTGGATGACAGAGCAAGACTCTGTCTCAAAAAAAAAAAAGAAAGAAAGAAAAGAAAAAAGATTTCTTAAAGAGCTAAAAATAAGACTACTATTCTACTGTTCAATCAGCAGTCTCATTACTGGGTATATACCCAAAGGGAAATAAATAATTATATCAAAATATACCCGCACTTGTATGTTTTTTGCAGCATTATTCACAATACAAAAATATGAAGTGAACCAAAGTGTCCATCAATGGAGGACTGGATAAAGAAAATGTGATATGTGTGCATGTGTGTGTGTGTGTGTGCATATATATGTGTGTATATATACACATATGTATATATATGCATATATATGCCAGAGAATACTATGCATCCACAAAAAAGAATGAAATTATGTCTTTTGCAGCAATATGGATAAAATTGGAGGTCATCACCCTCACTAAAATAACTCAGAAACAGAAAGCCTAATGCCACATGTTCTCACTTGTAAGTGGGAGTTAAACAATGGGTACACATGGACAAACAAATTAGAAAAAATAGACATTGGAGACTCCAAAAGATTGAGAGGGTAGGATTGGGGTGAGGGCTAAAAAATTGCCTATTGGGTACAATATTTACTATTTGGGTGATGGGTACACTACTGTTTGGGTGATGGGCACCCTATTTTGCCACTATTCAATATATGCATGAAAGAAAACTGCATTTGTACCCTCTAAATATATATATTTTTAAAGAATGGTATTTGCTGGCAAAAAAAAACATGGATTGTTACAGAATCTTCTAGTTGCTTACCCAGTAGGCTTTCCTTATTTCTTCTTACATAAGACTCCAATTGTGACTGGGGACACTCTCCCTAGCTGAAATAAAGGTTGTTCAGTTTTCCTTACAGAGAAGGATGGTTTTGTCATAAAATTCTGACTGATACAATGTAATCAAAAGTTGCGGTGTAGATAATGGCTAAAACATGAGAACATCCCAAGTCTTCATCAACAGACGAATAGATAAACATAATGTGGTATATACATACAGTGGAATATTATTCAGCCATAAAAAGGAGTGAAGTTCAGATACATGTCACAACATGGATGAATCTTAAGGACATTGTGCTAAGCAAAATAAGCCCAATGCAAAAGTACAAATATGGCATGATTCCATTTATATGAGGTATGTAGAACAGGCAAATGCAGAGACAGACAGCAGATTAGAGCTTATCAGGGGCTACGAGGAGACAGGAACGAGGAGTTATTGCTTAATAGTTACAGAATTTTTGTTAGATATATGAAACAATTTTAGAAATAAAAGTGATGATTGCACAACCTTGTGAACGTGATTAATGGCACTGAATTTTATGCTTACAAATGTTTACAATGGCAAATATTATATATATTTTACCAAAATTTAAGAAAGGGAAAACAAAAGTTGTTCTGTGGGTTTTCTGTCAAATCTCCTCCCAGCAGGTTTTTGGACAGACTTTGCTGGCACATAGGTGACACCTTTTGCTCTTGGCTTTCTTCCTACCTGGAACTAGGACTTAATGCTGGAGTCAGATCAGCCATGTTGTTACATAAGGTAACAAGCACATGTTTAGTATACCTGAAAATAAAACAGAAGAAGCCTGATCCAGGTATGGTGGCTCACGGCTGTAATGCCAACTATTCAGGAGGCTGAGGTGGGAGGCTCACTTGAGCCCAGGAATACAAGGCCATCCTGAGCAACATGGCAAGGTCCCCTCTCATCTCTAAAAGTTCTTTTTTTTTTTTGCCAGGTATGCTGGAGTATGTCTGTAATCCAGATTACTTGGGAGGCCAAGGTGGGGAAAACACTTGAGCCTTGGACACGGAGGCTGCAGTGAGCTATGATCCCGTATCACTGCACTCCAGCCTGGGCAACAGAGATACACTGATAGAAGCTGGAGTCCCTGATAGCATTATGGAGCTACCAATCCAGGCCAAAAGTTTTTATCTCCACAATTCTTATTACGTGATGAAAACAGACTCTTTAACCTATTTCACCCCCTTTCAAGTTTAGCAGATGAGCACAATTCCTAATTTATTCAGGCAAGGAGATGTGAAATTAGAGAGGTGGTCTATTGGTCATAAGCTTCTAGTCACAGTTGACAGAAATCCAACTTAAAGTGTATAAGACAAACAGAAGTAATCAATTAATATGTGTAACTTAAAAGTCTAAAAGTAAATATCTATAGCTTCTGGGATCCATCTCTCTCCATCTCAGCCTTCCTCCCTCTGCACTGAGCCGGCTGTCTTCTCAAGCACCAGGAGCTCCTGGCTTGCATCTTACCAGCTGAGCAATCCTAGGAGAAAGAGGACATCTCTCCACCAACAGTTACAGTAAATGTCTTGGGTCTGCTTTCTCATCGACTCATTTAGTTCATACCCACCCGAACCAATAATAATGGACACAAAATGGAATTCGCCAATTTTTAGGTTTGGGCTACCTTTCCAATCTTTGGGCATATAGGAAGGAAAGCCAGCCTTATTTTAATCCATGTGGACTGACAGTAGCGTGAAGGATGATGTTTTAGAGAAAATCGAGGTTGCTGTTACCAGAAAAAGGTTGAAGAAATGGTAGGAAGTAAAGAATAATAGATATTCACTGTGAACTACAGATATACAGATTCCAGATTATTCAGGGACTTTTAGCCATGTTAGATCATTCAACAAATATCTATTAAGATCTACTTACTTGCTAAGCACTGCTTTAGGTTCTAAGGGGACAGCAGTGAGCAAGACAGATAGATTCCCTGCCTTGAAAGAGCTTATATTTTAGGTGAGGGAGATAGCCAGTAAACATGAAACCAACCAACCAACCAAACAAACAAACAAAAAAATGAAGGTAGTGAAAAATGCTGCAAAAAATAAACATAAGCAATGTGATACAATATGACCAATCTTGGCGGTAGAAGGACTGCTGTAGGTAACATGGTCAGTGGGGCATTCTGGGGAGGTGGTTTTTGAGTTAAGAAAAGTCAGTAGTGGAGGAGGAGTCAGTTCTAAGAGGATCTAGAAAAAGGTATCACCAGCGAAAGGATCATGAATGCAGCTTGTTGAAAAACAGAAAGAGTCATGAGGTAGACAAATGGTAAACAAGAGAAAAAACGGTAGATAACCAGGTTAGGGAAGCGGACTGTGGCCAGATTATACAGACCTAGTTGGCCAGGCTAAATGAAGTTTGGGTGTTAATTCTTTTACAGGGTGAAGCCATTGCACAATTTTAAGCAGGGAATTAACATGATCTCATTTATAGTTCAGAGATTTCACTCTAGCCACGGAGTGGATAATGGATGGCACAAGCAAGAGCAAAGGCTTGGAGATGAATTAGGAGGTGGTGGCATTAACTCAGGCAAGTGATATTGTATTGATGTATTGGATATTAAGGAATATGACTGTTTCCTGAAAACTGTGGAGAACATTGAGAGGTTTTAAGCAGGGAGTGATGTGGTCAAATTTGGGTTTTTTTTTTTTTTTTTTTTTTTAGTGGTACATCAGTGCGTTGGCCATGCTCCATAGGACAAGAAATTGTAGCAGAGACCCAGAAGATGGCAAGAAAATAGTAGATCTCTTTGGCTCCAAGCTTCCCTAGGGCTTTGCTCTTCTTCTTACCACCTAGATTGAGGTATGGGGTGGGCAAGTTGTGAAATTGGCCATTTCCCCAAGACCTGACTTTAGAAACCAGACTCAGGATAAAGACCCCTCAAATTGTGTCTTGGACAAACTTTGCCAGAAGAACCAGGAGAAAGAAGCTTTGTTCATCTCTAATCCAGAACAAGTTTTAGGAGAAAAACTTGAATCCATGGAAGCATCAAACACTGCCCTTTGGTGCGTGGCAGACAGCATTGGTAGAGAAAATGGGATGTGGGGCTAGGGAAGCTTGGGTTAGAGTCCTAATTGCATCATCTGTTGTGTGACCTTGAGAAATGTAATCTTTCGGTGTCACTTTTTCCTCATAAATAAAATATGGATAGTAATAGAAGCTGTCTCTTTGGTCAATGAAACTTCCTTCTTGTATAATGAGGATTACATATGATAATACACATAAGTGCTTAACACAGTGCCTGGCACGTATTAAGTGTTCAATAAATGTCAGCTGCAGCTATAAATGGAAGTATGATGCCAAAGAAGCTGGCTCTTAATGAGATTTGCTTTAATCTGCCACCTTGAGAATAATAAATGGCTATTACGTGGTTAATCAGTTTCCTTGAGACTTATGCAAGAGGAAAACAAAATGATCCAAGAGGCAGTTAGAGATTCAAATGGTGTCTTTATTGAGAAATGAGATAAATGCCTCAAATAGACAACTAAGAAGCTTAAAACCATTTTGGAAACCTTCCTAAAATCAAGTGAAATAGAATGTAGTTTGGGGCTCTTTCTATTGGCTTGGAACGTTGGCCAAAGCCTCAAAGGTGAAAACAATAAGCATGAAATATTCCCACATCCAGAGCCAAAGAGCTGCCAAATGACTCCCAAGCCTTTACCAAGAGATGGCCAAGTGGGTCCTGTGATCCTCACTCTGATGACTCCCATCTCAACGATCTAGCCTGAAGGCTGGGGTTCAATGAGGTGGGAGAAATGACTGTGGGAGGAAGGTGCTTTGGATTTTTCTTATTCCATCCCCATGAGAGAAAGGGGAGTAGCTCTTGCCCACCAAGCCAAGTAAGAAGAGGTCAAATCAGCTTATTGGGGAGATTAGGGGAGACTGACATCCTACTCCCTGACGCTTGCTGAGCTGTGGAGACTCTAGGTTGGTACCTAGAAGAGAGCAGTGGGTTCCAGCAGAACATCGTGTGGGACTACTGGGGAGAAATTGGCAAGTGTTGTCTGGTGTTTGGGGCACACATGAACACCGGAACATAGAGGCTGGTGCCTGGATTCTACCTGGAGAACTATGACAGCAAGGGGTTTGTTGGAACCACCTTCCACTGCAGAGCAGGAAGAGAGAGCATCATAAAGCCGCTTCCACTTCAAGGATTTGGTGTAGCCGAGATGTGCTGAGTACCAAGTAGATGCTGAGAAAGTAACTGAGCTCAAGCTCTCTTCATGGGACCATGTCCACGAAAGAACACCATATGGATGTCAGAGAGCAGCAGCCAAAATAGAACCATAGGCTGGGCATGGTGGCTCACACCTGTAATCCCAACACTTTGGGAGGCCGAGGCGGGCAGATCACTTGGGGCTGGAAGTTTGAGACCATTCTGGCCAATATGGGAAAGCCCTTCTCTACTAAAACTACAAAAAACTTAGCTGGCCATGGTGGCGCATGCCTGTAATCTCAGCTACTAGGGAGTCTGATGCAGGAGAATCGCTTAAATCCGGGAGGTGGAGGTTGCAGTGAGCCAAGATCACAGCACTGCACTCCAGCCTGGGCAACAGAGCAAGACTCTGTCTCAAAAAACAAAATAACAAAACAAAATAGAACCACTGATTGTACCATCTAAGTAAGACTTTCACCTCTCACCCTCTACCAAACCCCAGATGCCACCCTCCCATTTCAGCCCCAGGGGAACCTTCAACAGAAGAAGGGGAAGGAGAGGACATCCCTCCTCTCATTCCTGGAGGCTCTCCACTGATGGTCAGGCTAGAACTGGTCAAAGGGAAAGGCTTTGAATGGAATGGGAGGTTGTAGTTTTGATTTCAACTAAATTGGACTTTAAAAATATTTTTATTATGAGAAATTTCCAAACATATACAAAATGGGCAGAAAAGCAGAATGAATGGATGCCCTTGTACCCATTGCTGGCTACAACAGTGACTGACTCACGGCCAATCTTGTCATGTCTATGCTCCATTAACTGTATCATTCTGAAGCAAGTGCCAGATGTCCTATTGCCTCCTGATTGGGCTTTTGAATGCCTGCACATGAGTTCCAATTATGAAAGAAGGTTCTTAACATTGAAATTGACTGGAAGACCTTGGGTTCTTCTTGTTCATTTTTTCAGTCTCTAAAGCACAAAGTTCTATAGGGTAGAGAATTTTTCTATTTTATTCACTGCACTAGCCCTATACTCATAATAGCACATAACACATAGTGAGTGCTCGATAATTATTTGTTGAATGAATTATTTGTTCAAAATAACCTGGCCTCCCTTTGCCACAATCTGAGAAGTGCTCAGATTGAAGTAAAAGGTAAATTTTTTTCTTTTTCCTTTTTGCTACCCATCACAAGATAAAATATCTATTTTTTGTTATTCAGTTGGCTTGCCTCAGTACTGACCCAAAGTTACTGAGCAAAATGTCCCACCTTGAAGGACTGACTAGGGTAATTATCTCTTTGGAGAAACAGCTTCACAAGTGATTCCAGATAATGTTATGGGGGTTGCCTTTCCCTAAACCCTTCTGCATTTTTAGCATCTTCAGGAGAATGTGCAAGCTGACAGCTCACAGGTTCTGATGTTTTGTTTTGCCCGCCTGGTTTTGCAATTTATACTGAAATGAATTGAATGTGGGCCCACATTCCTGCTGGCAATTGGTTGGAGGAGGGTAACATCTGCATTTGATGATGAAGCATGCCTGCCTCCATTTACTGCAGTCCCCAGCCCACCTTATCATCTTCTGCCTGAAGATCGCTCCTTAGTCACCTGCCTAGCTTCCATGGGTCCCCAGGATGCCTTGTGGGTGAGACATTGAAGTACAGATTCCAATAACTCCCAGCAGTTTTTCCAAATAACATTATGATTTCATCCATGAAACCACCTGAGCCCACTGCCATTGTTTGAATAATTTTTCCGTTTTCTCCATGGCTTTACTCAGATTTTTTAATTCTCCTTTTGGAATCATTTTTTGGCCATTTTTTTTTAGTAATCTATTTCATCAACATTTTCTAATTTATCAGCATGAGGTTATGCATAATCTCTTATATTTTAAATTAATTTATTCTTCTTAACTATCATTCTGAGTTGTTTCTTATTTTTATTTTTATTTTTATTTTTTGAGACAGAGTCTGGCTTTGTCACCCAGGCTGGAGTGCAGTTGTGTGATTTTGGCTCACCCACCTCCTGGGTTCAAGCAATTCTCCTGCCTCAGTCTCTTGAGTAGCTGAGATTACAGGCACCCGCCACCATGCCACCTAATTTCTGTATTTTTAGTAGAGAAGAGTTTTCCCCATGTTGGCCAGGCTGGTCTCAAACTCCTGGTCTCTAGTGATCCGCCTGCCTTGGCCTCCCAAAGTGCTGGGGATTACAGGCGTGAACCACTGCACTCAGTCCATTTCTTATTCTTATAGGTCCCTTTTCCTCTTCTGCTCCTTAATCAGATTAAGTAAACATTTATTTCCTTTTATACTGATCCCCAACACCCACCAAATATCCATATTTGAATTTCGTTTCATCCATGCTATATTGAGCATAAATATTTTAAAGTTTCAAATATATGAGTGCCAGCCTTCTGTAATTTCCAGCACAGACACAGCAAAGGATTAGATGCTTGTGATTAAGTGATCGAGGTGCCAGAACTTTGTCTGGATTATTTATTAGTTTTTATTAACTTTTAAATTATTTTATACTCTTTAATTAATCTAGAATTTACATTGATCTATAGTATGAGATGAAGATTTAATTTTGCTTTATTTATTCCCCTCAAATATTGATCAGTTGTCCCAGGGTCATTTATTGAATGCTACTTCTTTTTCCATAGACTTGTATGAGCACTTTTATTATCTAATAAAGTCAGGTATGTGAAAGATTATCTTGGAGATATCTGTTCTATTCCCTTGTTTATGTTGCAATTATTGTAACAGTCCCATAGATCCATAGATCACATGAGTTTATGTTACAATATTTGTCATATTGATGTATGTTACAGTATTTATGTACTATGTTATTTTAATCTTTGAACCATTATAGTCCATTTTAATGCCTATATTCAGAGTGTTCCTGATATGGTTTGGCTGTGTCCCCACCCAAATGTCATCTTGAATTCCTATGTGTTGTGGGAGGGACACAGTAGGAGGTAATTGAATAATGGGGGCAGGTCTTTCCCATGCTGTTCTCATGATAGTGAATAAGTCTCCTGAGACCTGATGGTTTTAAAAAAGGGGAGTTTCCCTGCACAAGCTCTCTCTCTTTACCTACTGCCATCCATGTAAGATGTGACTTGCTCCTCCTTGCCTTCTGCCATGATCGTGAGGCCACCCCAGCCATGTGGAACTGTAAGTCCATTCAACCTCTTTCTTTTGTAAATTGCCCAGTCTTGGGTATGTCTTTAGCAGCGTCATGAAAACAGAATAATACAGTTCCCTAATTATTCTTCACTTTCAAATTGTTCTTGGCTATTTTGCCCATTCATTCTTCTAGTCAAATTTTATAATCATTTTGTCAAATTCTTCTCCTGCTCATCGAAGGAAATCACATGACAAAATAAAATTAATTGTGTGGGGTTTTTATTAGAACTGCATCAAACCCATGCATTTATTTAGGAAGAATTGACATTGTTCCTTAATTTCATTTATCTAATCTTGTTTTAAATTCCCTTGATGAACTTTTCTTATTTCTTTACATATGTTATGCACATTTCCAGTTACATTTATTTCTAGGCAGGGACTGTTTTATCCCTGAATATTTATTTACTTACTTATTTCTTTTGAGACAGGGTCTCACTCTGTCACCCAGGCTGGAGTTCAGTGGCACCATCATGGCTCACTGTAGCTGCAAACCTCTGGGCTCAAGGGATCCTCCCGGCTTGTCCTCCCAAAGTTCTGGGACTACAAATGTGAGCCACTGTATCCAGTCTAGCCCTGTTTTAGAAGTGAAGACATTGACTATTGCCCAAATTCCCACAACTAGTAAGACATGGAGAATGGATTAAAACCCATATTCATCTGATGGCAGAGCCTGCTCTTAATCTCTCTGCTACTTTATTTAAGATATTATTTCTTGAATGAATTTCAGTAATTGTTTCCCAGAAAAGCATCCATTTCATCAAGATTTTCCATTGAGCTAGCATAGAGTCTCACATTGTGCTTTCATTTCCTTTCCTAACTTCTTGAATCAGATGCCTACTTCCTTTAATTTCCTTTTCTTCTTTTAATTAATGGAAATGATAATGGCTGCCCTCTCCTTTTCATGGCCTCCTATCCACTCCCTCTTCCTGAATTCAGAACCTAGTCATTCTGGCCTTTCTAAGTACTGGCTTGTCAACCTCCTGCTGCTGCAGTAGAAGGATGATCACTTCTAGATAGGTATTGCTCTGTTTGGGCAAAGCAACTCAAACTCTGAATCCTAGGTGTTGTAAGCTCAGTTGTGTTCAGGGGTTATATGGTCCAGCTATGTGTTCCTTGGTGACCCTGGCTGGAGTCTCTCAGTACACTTTTTCCCCGCTTGATTTGGTCCATGGAACAGCCAGAAATGATACTTTTTAAAAGTTAACCAGGTCATGTCACTACCTGTATTAGTCTGTTTCCATGCTGCTGATAAAGACATACCCAAGACTGGGCAACTTATAAAAGTGGTTTAAGGAACTCATAGTTCCACATAGCTGGGGAGGCCTCACAATCATGGTGGAAGGCAAAAGACACATCTTACATGGTGGCAAGCAAAAGAGAATGAGAGAGAAGAGAGAAGAGAGAAGCGAAAGGGGAAACTCCTTATAAAACCATAGGACTTGTGAGACTTTTTTACTACCATGAGAACAGTATGGGAGAAACTGCCTCCATGATTCAATTATCTCCTACTGGGTCCCTCTCACAATATGTGGGAATTATGGGAGCTACAATTCAAGACGAGATTTGGGTGGGGACACAGCCAAACCATAACACTATTCTATTAAAAACAAACAAAAAAAACCTTCCAAATTTCCCATTTTTATTAAAACACACCCACATGATCAAGTGGGCTTCATCCCTGGGATGCAAGGCTGGTTCAACATTCGCAAATCAATAAACGTAATCCAGCATATAAACAGAACCAAAGACAAGAACCACATAATTATCTCAATAGATGCAGAAAAGGCTTTTGACAAAATTCAACAGCCCTTTATGCTAAAAACGCTCAATAAATTTGGTATTGATGGAACGTACCTCAAAATAATAAGAGCTATTTATGACAAACCCACAGCTAATATCATACTGAATGGGCAAAAACTGGAAAAATTCCCTTTGAAAACTGGCACAAGACAGGGATGCCCTCTCTCACCATTCCTATTCAACATAGTGTTGGAAGTTCTGGCTAGGGCAATCAGGCAAGAGAAAGAAATCAAGGGTATCCAGTTAGGAAAAGAAGAAGTCAAATTGTCCCTGTTTGCAGATGACATGATTGTATATTTAGAAAACCCCACTGTCTCAGCCCAAAATCTCCTTAAGCTGATAAGCAACTTCAGCAAAGTCTCAGGATACAAAATTAATGTGCAAAAATCACAAGCATTCTTATACACCAGTAACAGACAAGCAGAGAGCCAAATCAGGAATGAACTTCCATTCACAATTGCTTTAAAGAGAATAAAATACCTAGGAATCCAGCTTACAAGGGATGTAAAGGACCTCTTCAAGGAGAACTACAAACCACTGCTCAGTGAAATCAAAGAGGACACAAACAAATGGAAGAACATACCATGCTCATGGATAGGAAGAATCAATATCGTGAAAATGGCCATACTGCCCAAGGTGATTTATAGATTCAATGCCATCCCCATCAAGCTACCAATGACTTTCTTCACAGAATTGGAAAAAACGGCTTTAAAGTTCATATGGAACCAAAAAAGAGCCCGCATTGCCAAGACAATCCTAAGTCAAAAGGACAAAGCTGGAGGCGTCATGCTACCTGACTTCAAACTATACTACAAGGCTACAGTAACCAAAACAGCATGGTACTGGTACCACAACAGAGATATAGACCAATGGAACAGAACAGAGTCCTCAGAAATAATACCACACATCTACAGCCATCTGATCTTTGACAAACCTGAGAGAAACAAGAAATGGGGAAAGGATTCCCTATTTAATAAATGGTGCTGGGAAAATTGGCTAGCCATAAGTAGAAAGCTGAAACTGGATCCTTTCCTTACCCCTTATATGAAAATTAATTCAAGATGGATTAGAGACTTAAATGTTAGATCTAATACCATAAAAACCCTAGAAGAAAATCTAGGTAGTACCATTCAGGACATAGGCATGGGCAAGGACTTCATGTCTAAAACACCAAAAGCAATGGCAGCAAAAGCAAAAATTGACACATGGGATCTAATTAAACTAAAGAGCTTTTGCACAGCGAAAGAAACTACCATCAGAGTGAACAGGCAACCTACAGAATGGGAAAAAAATTTTGCAACCTACTCATCTGACAAAGGGCTAATATCCAGAATCTACAAAGAACTCAAACAAATATACAAGAAATAAACAAACAACCCCATCAAAAAGTGGGCAAAGGATATGAACAGACATTTCTCAAAAGAAGACATTCATACAGCCAACAGACACATGAAAAAATGCTCATCATCACTCGCCATCAGAGAAATGCAAATCAAAACCACAATGAGATACCATCTCACACCAGTTAGAATGGCAATCATTAAGAAGTCAGGAAACAACAGGTGTTGGAGAGGATGTGGAGAAATAGGAACACTTTTACACTGTTGGTGGGATTGTAAACTAGTTCAACCATTATGGAAAACAGTATGGCGATTCCTCAAGGATCTAGAACTAGATGTTCCATATGACCCAGCCATCCCACTACTGGGTATATACCCAAAGGATTATAAATTACTCTACTACAAAGACACATGCACACGTATGTTTATTGCGGCACTATTCACAATAGCAAAGACTTGGAATCAACCCAAATGTCCATCTGTGACAGACTGGATTAAGAAAATGTGGCACATATACACCATGGAATATTATGCAGCCATAAAAAAGGATGAGTTTGCGTCCTTTGTAGGGACATGGATGCAGCTGGAAACCATCATTCTTAGCAAACTATCACAAGAAGAGAAAACCAAACACCACATGTTCTCACTCATAGGTGGGAACTGAACAATGAGATCACTTGGACTCGGGAAGGGGAACATCACACACTGGGGCCTATCATGGGGAGGGGGGAGGAGGAAGGGATTGCATTGGGGAGTTATACATGATATAAACGTCATGCACATGTACCCTAGAACTTAAAGTATAATAATAAAAAAAAAAGAAGGTGATAAAAAAAATAATAATAAAATAAAATAAAATAAAAAAACACACCCACATTTGTTATGTTAGCCAACGAGGCCCTGTGTGATCTGGCTGCAGCCTCCTTCTTTGATCTCGTCTCATAGCCTGTTTTTCTTGTTCATTGTTATGCTGTCCTCTTGTGTGTGTGTGTGTGTGCGCGCGCGCGCACATGTGCATGCTGTTCCTTGAAGGTACCAAGCCTTTCCCCAAACCCTACCTTTCCTCTCAGTGCTTCTGCTGCCTGGGATGCTCTTTCTCCAGGATCACATGGTGCAGATCTCACATCATGTTCTTCAAAGGCCATTTTCTCAGAGAGGCTGTGACCAACCACCAGACTGAAGACAGCCACTTACCTTAATTCCACAAAGTGCATCACTATTTTTCCTCATACCAATGATCACAATTAGCAATGCCATTTTATTGCTATGAGTTTAATGTTTACGTTCCTCCAGAGTTCAGATGTTGAAGCCTTTATCCTCAATGTGATGGTAGTTGGAGGTGAGGACTTTGGGCAGTCATTAGATTTAGATGAGGTCATAAGGATGGTGCACCATGATGGGATGTGTATCATTATAAGAAGATGAAGAGAGATGAGAGCTCTTTTTCTCAGCCCCATGGTGATACTCTGAGAAGGTGGCTGTCTGTAAGCCAGAAAGAAAGCCCTCACCAGGGAGCCAAATCACACAATGCCTTGGTCTTGGACTTCCCAACCTCTAGAACTGTGAGACAATAAATTTCTGTTGTTTATGCCATTCAGGCTATGGTTTTTTTAAAATTATAGTAGCCCTGATAGATTAAGATATTTACT
The DNA here is from genome assembly GCF_009764315.1 of Trachypithecus francoisi. Lineage (NCBI taxonomy): Eukaryota > Metazoa > Chordata > Mammalia > Primates > Cercopithecidae > Trachypithecus > Trachypithecus francoisi. Next base: position 74,669,491 of record NW_022681455.1, read on the forward strand.
TACTGGTTTGTTTTCTTATCACCTGTTTGCTACACTGGAGTACAAGTGCAAAAATCTCATCTGTCTTCTTCTTAGGGCCTGGCATGGAAAGTGGTATATTGTAGGAGCTCCAAAATCATGTTGAATCAATGAATCAATAAAGACCTCACCCTTGCAGCATCCTAGCTGTGGGTTCTAGACAATTTTAAAAAAATAATAAAGACAGGGTATCACCATGTTTTCCAGGTTGGTCCTGAACTCCTGGCCTCAAGTGATCCTCCCTATCAGTCTCTCAAAGTGCTGGAATTACAGCTGTGAGCCACCATGCCTGACCCCTCTGGACAATTAACTATTTGAGCTCAGTCCCAAAAATGAAAATGACAAGGCTGGGCACAGTGGCTTACACCTGTAATCCCAGCACTTTGAGAGGCCGAGGCTGGTGGATCACCTGAGGTCAGGAATTGGAGACCAGCCTGACCAACATGAAGAAACCCTGTCTCTACTAAAAATAATAATAATAATAATAATAAAATAAAATACAAAATTAGCCAGGCATGGTGGCGCATGCCTGTAATCCCAGCTACTCGGGAGGCTGAGGTAGGAGAATCACTTGAACCTGGGAGGCGGAGGTTGTGGTGAACTGAGATTGTGTCACTGCATTCCAGCCTGGGCAACAAGAGAAAAACTCCATAAAAAAGAGAGAAGGAAGGAAGGAAGGAAGGAGCAAGGAAGGAAGGAAGGAAGCAAGGGAAGGAAGGAAAAGAAAGAAGAAAGAAGGAAAGAATGAAAGAAAGAAAGAATGAAAGAAAGAAAAAAGAAAATGACAATACTATGTTGTTTTTTAGCAAAAACAGAATAAAATAAAATAATGCAGGTAGAGACCTTAGCCCTCTGCATGACATACAAAGCTCTCAAGAAGTAGTAACATGAAAAATAATCATCATCATCCATATCATTTAAACATAAAAGCACTCTTGGGGGGTGGAGCAAGATGGCCGAATAGGAACAGCTCCAGTCTCCAACTCCCAGCGCGAGCGACACAGAAGACCGGTGATTTCTGCAGTTTCAACTGAGGTACTGGGGTCATTTCACTAGGGAGTGCCGGATAATCGGTGCTGGTCAGCTGCTGCAGCCTGAGCAGCGAGAGCTGAAGCAGGGTGAGGCATCGCCTCACCTGGGAAGCACAAGGGGGAAGGGAATCCCTTTTCCTAGCCAGGGGAACTGAGACACACAACACCTGGAAAATCGGGTGACTCCCACCCCAATACTGCACTTTAAGCAAACGGGCACACCAGGAGAATATATCCCACACCTGGCCCGGAGGGTCCCACGCCCACAGAGCCTCCCTCATTGCTAACACAGCAGTCTGCGATCTAACCGCAAGGCAGTAGTGAGGCTGGGGGAGGGGCGCCTGCCATTGCTGAGGCTTAAGTAGGTAAACAAAGCCGCTGGGAAGCTCGAACTGGGTGGAGCTCACAGCAGCTCAAGGAAACCTGCCTGTCTCTGTAGACTCCACCTCTGGGGACAGGGCACAGCTAAAAAACAGCAGGGGAAGCAGCAGAGGCCTGTGCAGATGTGAACGACTCTGTCTGGCAGATTTGAAGAGAGCAGTGGATCTCCCAACACGGAGGTTGAGATCTGAGAACGGACAGACTGCCTGCTCAAGTGGGTCTCTGACCCCTGAGTAGCCTAACTGGGAGACATCCCCCACTAGGGGCAGTCTGACACCCCACACCTCACAGAGTGGAGTACACTCCTGAGAGGAAGCTTCCAAAGTAAGAATCAGACAGGTACACTCACTGTTCAGCAATATTCTATCTTCTGCAACCTCTGCTGCTGATACCCAGGCAAACAGGGTCTGGAGTGGACCTCAAGCAATCTCCAACAGACCTACAGCTGAGGGTCCTGACTATTAGAAGGAAAACTATCAAACAGGAAGAACACCTATACCAAAACCCCATCAGTACATCACCATCATCAAAGACCAGAGGCAGATAAAACCACAAAGATGGGGAAGAAGCAGGGCAGAAAAGCTGGAAATTCAAAAAATAAGAGCGCATCTCCCCCGCAAAGGAGCACAGCTCATCGCCAGCAACAGATCAAAGCTAGTCAGAGAATGACTTTGACGAGATGAGAGAAGAAGGCTTCAGTCCATCAAACTTCTCAGAGCTAAAGGAGGAATTACGTACCCAGCGCAAAGAAACTAAAAATCTTGAAAAAAGAGTGGAAGAATTGATAGCTAGAATAATTAATGCAGAGAAGGTCATAAATGAAATGACAGAGATGAAAACCATGACACGAGAAATACATGACAAATCCACAAGCTTCAGTAACCGACTTGATCAACTGAAGAAAGAGTATCAGCGATTGAGGATCAAATGAATGAAATGAAGTGAGAAGAGAACCCAAAAGAAAAAAGAAGAAAAAGAAATGAACAAAGCCTGCAAGAAGTATGGGATTATGTAAAAAGACCAAATCTACGTCTGATTGGGGTGCCTGAAAGTGAGGGGGAAAATGGAACCAACTTGGAAAACACTCTTCAGGATATCATCCAGGAGAACTTCCCCAACCTAGTAGGGCAGGCCAACATTCAAATTCAGAAATACAGAGAACACCACAAAGATACTCCTCGAGAAGAGCAACTCCAAGACACATAATTGCCAGATTCACCAAAGTTGAAATGAAGGAAAAATCTTAAGGGCAGCCAGAGAGAAAGTCGGGTTACCCACAAGGGAAGCCCATCAGACTAACAGCAGACCTCTCGGCAGAAACTCTACAAGCCAGGAGAGAGTGGGGGCCAATATTCAACATTCTTAAAGAAAATAATTTTAAACCCAGAATTCCATATCCAGCCAAACTAAGTTTCATCAGTGAAGGAGAAATAAAATCCTTTACAGATAAGCAAATGCTTAGAGATTTTGTCACCACTAGGCCTGCCTTACAAGAGACCCTGAAGGAAGCCCTAAACATGGAAAGGAACAACCGAACCAGCCATTGCAAAAACATGCCAAAATGTAAAGACCATCGAGGCTAGGAAGAAACTGCATCAACTAACGAGCAAAAAAACCAGTTAATATCATAATGGCAGGATCAAGTTCACACATAACAATATTAACCTTAAATGTTAATGGACTAAATGCTCCAATTAAAGACACAGACTGGCAAACTGGATAAAGAGTCAAGACCCACCAGTCTGCTGTATTCAGGAGACCCATCTCACATGCAGAGACATACATAGGCTCAAAATAAAGAGATGGAGGAAGATCTACCAAGCAAATGGAGAACAAGAAAAAGCAGGGGTTGCAATCCTAGTCTCTGATAAAATAGACTTTAAACCATCAAAGATCAAAAGAGACAAAGAAGGCCATTACATAATGGTAAAGGGATCAATTCAACAGGAAGAGCTAACTATCCTAAATATATGCACCCAATACAGGAGCACCCAGATTCATAAAGCAAGTCCTTAGAGACTTACAAAAAGACTTAGACTCCCATACGATAAAAATGGGAGACTTCAACACTCCACTGTCAACATTAGACAGATCAACGAGACAGAAAGTTAACAAGGATATCCAGGAATTGAACTCATCTCTGCACCAAGCGGACCTAATAGACATCTATAGAACTCTCCACCCCAAATCAACAGAATATACATTCTTCCCAGCACCACATCGCACTTATTCCAAAATTGACCACATAATTGGAAGTAAAGCACTCCTCAGCAAATGTACAAGAACAGAAATTATAACAAACTGTCTCTCAGACCACAGTGCAATCAACTAGAACTCAGACTAAGAATCTCAATCAAAACCGCTCAACTACAAAAACACCGCTCAACTCATGGATGAACAACTGCTCCTGAATGACTACTGGGTATATAACAAAATGAAGGCAGAAATAAAGATGTTCTTTGAAACCAATGAGAACAAAGATACAACATACCAGAATCTCTGGACACATTTAAAGCAGTATTTAGAGGGAAATTTATAGCACTAAATGCCCACAAGAGAAAGCAGGAAAGATCTAAAATTGACACTCTAACATCACAATTAAAAGAACTAGAGAGGCAAGAGCAAACACATTCAAAAGCTAGCAGAAGGCAAGAAATAACTAAGATCAGAGCAGAACTGAAGGAGATAGAGACACAAAGAACCCTCCAAAAAATCAATGAATCCAGGAGTTGGTTTTTTGAAAAAATCAACAAAATTGACAGACTGCTAGCAAGACTAATAAAGAAGAAAAGAGAGAGGAATCAAATAGACGCAATAAAAAATGATAAAGGGGATATCACCACGGACCCCACAGAAATACAAACTACCATCAGAGAATACTATAAACACCTCTACCCAAATCAACTAGAAAATCTAGAAGAAATGGATAATTTCCTGGACACTTACACTCTTCCAAGACTAAACCAGGAAGAAGTTGAATCCCTGAATAGACCAATAGTAGGCTCTGAAATTGAGGCAATAATTAATAGCCTACCAACCAAAAAAAGTCCAGGACCAGATGGATTCACAGCTGAATTCTACCAGAGGTACAAGGAGGAGGTGGTACCATTCCTTCTGAAACTATTCCAATCAATAGAAAAAGAGGAAATCCTCCCTAACTCATTTTATGAGGCCAACATCATCCTGATACCAAAGCCTGGCAGAGACACAACAAAAAAAGAGAATTTTAGACCAATATCCCTGAGGAACATCGATGCAAAAATCCTCAATAAAATACTGGCAAATCGGATTCAGCAGCACATCAAAAAGCTTATCCACCATGATCAAGTGGGCTTCATCCCTGGGATGCAAGGTTGGTTCAATATTCGCAAATCAATAAACGTAATCCAGCATATAAACAGAACCAAAGACAAACCACATGATTATCTCAATAGATGCAGAAAAGGCTTTTGACAAAATTCAACAGCCCTTCATGCAAAAATCTCAATAAATTCGGTATTGATGGAACGTACCTCAAAATAATAAGAGCTATTTATGACAAACCCACAGCTAATATCATACTGAATGGGCAAAAACTGGAAAAATTCCCTTTGAAAACTGGCACAAGACAGGGATGCTCTCTCTCACCGCTCCTATTCAACATAGTGTTGGAAGTTCTGGCTAGGGCAATCAGGCAAGAGAAAGAAATCAATGGTATTCAGTTAGGAAAAGAAGAAGTCAAATTGTCCCTGTTTGCAGATGACATGATTCTATATTTAGAAAACCCCATTGTCTCATCCCAAAATCTCCTTAAGCTGATAAGCAACTTCAGCAAAGTCTCAGGATACAAAATTAATGTGCAAAAATCACAAGCATTCTTATACACCAGTAACAGACAAACAGAGAGCCAATCATGAATGAACTTTCATTCACAATTGCTTAAAGAGATAAAATACCTAGGAATCCAACTTACAAGGGATGTAAAGGACCTCTTCAAGGAGAACTACAACCACTGCTCAGTGAAATCAAAGAGGACACAAACAAATGGAAGAACATACCATGCTCATGGATAGGAAGAATCAATATCGTGAAAATGGCCATACTGCCCAAGGTGATTTATAGATTCAATGCCATCCCCATCAAGCTACCAATGACTTTCTTCACAGAATTGGAAAAAACGGCTTTAAAGTTCATATGGAACCAAAAAAGAGCCCGCATTGCCAAGAAAATCCTAAGTCAAAAGGACAAAGCTGGAAGCATCATGCTGCCTGACTTCAAACTATACTACAAGGCTACAGTAACCAAAACAGCATGGTACTGGTACCACAACAGAGATATAGACCAATGGAACAGAACAGAGTCCTCAGAAATAATACCACACATCTACAGCCATCTGATCTTTGACAACCTGAGAGAAACAAGAAATGGGGAAAGATTCCCTATTTAATAAATGGTGCTGGGAAAATTGGCTAGCCATAAGTAGAAAGCTGAAACTGGATCCTTTCCTTACTCCTTATACAAAAATTAATTCAAGATGGATTAGAGACTTAAATGTAGACCTAATACCATAAAAACCCTAGAAGAAAACCTAAGTAGTACCATTCAGGACATAGGCATGGGCAAGGACTTCATGTCTAAAACACCAAAAGCAACGGCAGCAAAAGCAAAATTGACACATGGGATCTATTAAACTAAAGAGCTTTTGCACAGCGAAGAAACTACCATCAGAGTGAACAGGCAACCTACAGAATGGGAGAAAATTTTTGCAATCTACTCATCTGACAAAGGGCTAATATCCAGAATCTACAAAGAACTCAAACAATATACAAGAAATAAACAACAACCCCATCAAAAGTGGGCAAAGGATATGAACAGACATTTCTCAAAAGAAGACATTCATACAGCCAACAGACACATGAAAAAATGCTCATCATCACTCGCCATCAGAGAAATGCAAATCAAAACCACAATGAGATACCATCTCACACCAGTTAGAATGGCAATCATTAAAAAGTCAGGAAACAACAGGTGCTGGAGAGGATGTGGAGAAATAGGAACACTTTTACACTGTTGGTGGGATTGTAAACTAGTTCAACCATTATGGAAAACAGTATGGCGATTCCTCAAGGATCTAGAACTAGATGTACCATATGACCCAGCCATCCCACTACTGGGTATATACCCAAAGGAGTATAATTACTCTACTACAAAGACACATGCACACGTATGTTTATTGCGGCACTATTCACAATAGCAAAGACTTGGAATCAACCCAAATGTCCATCTGTGACAGACTGGATTAAGAAAAGTGGCACATATACACCATGGAATATTATGCAGCCATAAAAAAGGATGAGTTTGCGTCCTTTGTAGGGACATGGATGCAGCTGGAAACCATCATTCTTAGCAAACTATCACAAGAAGAGAAACCAAACACCGCATGTTCTCACTCATAGGTGGGAACTGAACAATGAGATCACTTGGACTCGGGAAGGGGAACATCACACACTGGGGCCTATCATGGGGAGGGGGGAGGGGGGAGGGATGCATTGGGAGTTATACCTGATATAAATGATGAATTGATGGGCTGACGAGTTGATGGGTGCAGCACAGCAACATGGCACAAGTATACATATGTAACAAACCTGCACGTTATGCACATGTACCCTAGAACTTACAGTATAATAAAAAAAAAAAATTAAAAAAAAAAGAAAGCACTCTCAGAAAGGCAAGTGGAAATTCTTCCAGACAAAGTTTTATGAGAGTGAAGTTTATTCATTTTGGAGTCAAATCAGACAAGTCAAGCAGCTAATTTTTAATTTATTTTTTTTTCCCCAGGATTCAAGGAGTGATCATGTTTTACAGGAACTAATTCACACTAACCATTTCTAATGGCAATCATTTATTATTATCTTTCACAGTTCTGGAAGTTAACTGGGATCAGCTATGTGGTTCCTGCTCAGAATCCCTCCCTGGTTGCAATTAGATGGTGCTGGGACTGAGGTCATCTCAAAGCCTTTCCCACTCACATATCTAGTTATTGATGCTGGGTGCTGGATGGGTTATCAGAAGGAGCACCTCCCCATGGCTTCTGTGTGGCTTGAGCTTCCTCACAGCATGATGGCTGGGTTTCAAGAATGAGCATTGCAAGACTTGGAGCCAGTAGAAGTTCTACAGCTTTTCCTAACCTAGCCTCGACATCCCAAGGCATTATTTATGCCACATTCTACTCATTAGAAGCCAGACCGTATTCAAAGGGAAGGGAAATTAGTCTCTACCTTTTGATGGGATGAGCATTAAGGAACTGGACATGTTCTAAGACCACTATACCAATCAAATTGATAGAAAATTGATGTATGGATCAGGTAATTCTTTAACAATTAACAATAATAAATACGATTGTAAAATGGATCGGGACATTCATATCAGCTCATCAATGCATTCTTTCTCCTGGTAGGCATTATAGTATGATGACTAAGTTGTAGTTCTGAATTTATGCCAAGCAAGATTAAAATGCTATCCACCTATTAACTTTGTGACTCTAGGCAAGTTCCTTGACCTCTCTAAGTAGCTTTCTTCTTTGGAGAGTGATTGAAGAGTTCCGGCACATGGGGAGCACTCAATATATGGTGATGACCATTGTAAGCCCTTACTTCTCCCTCAAGTCAAGTCCTTTGTTACAGATGCTCCAACCAGACATAAGGCATGCTCATTTCCAAAGAGGAGGCAAGGATGGAGAGCGCCTTGTCCTCACCTGGGTCACCTGTGGGACTTGACTTCCACTCTCCTCATCGTGCTGACAGTTCTCAAGTGAGCCCCTCTAAAGGCTGGATTCCAGGCTGCTGGGGTGGGTGAGCATGGCAACATCCTCATCACAGCGGGCACGTGGCCAGGGACTCAGATCTGCCAGTGTGGGCGCCAACACTCTCTCCCCAGAAAAGCTGCTTGAAGGCATAGACTAGGGGAAGGGAAGATTAAAAATAAAGAGTGGTCATGTTCAGTTTTGAAATTAAAAGAGAGGCATGGACTCAAAGGCCCTTCAATTCTCTTGGCTTTGGGAGAGAGAGGGTGCTGAGTAGGGGGTCATGGTGGGGGGACACCATGGGGCTTCCTTTCCCCAGAACCCTAATTCATGGGAGCACCCAGAACTGGGCAACTGCATTTCATGGCTCACAGTTGTGGTCTCGCCTGAAACACAAATGGTTCGTTTGCTTTGCAGGGTTTGTGAACTAGCTGTCTTGGTGTTTATTTTGTTTGTCCCTTACAAAGATTTAAAATTCTAAATTGTAAATGTATTTCAATTGAGCATTGGCTTTCCAGTTAGCTCCAGAATTCCGTATTATCTGTGTCCAGCCTGCTCTCATCATCTACATCATGTACTTTCTTGGCTTCAACGATAGACATTCAGTTTGGTTGCATCCTACTTGCTTTGTGCTTTCTTTGCTCTTACAATGTCTCAAACTTACATGCATGGAGCACCCAGTGTATTATTAGCTATAACCTCAATTACTATCCTAGAAACCCTACAGGGGAGGGATCTTCACTCCATAGAGAAGGTAGCTAAGGATCACAAGAACTGACTTACCCAAATGAGTATGGTTTGTGAAAATGGCAGAGCTGGTATTTGGATCCAGGTAGTATCATTTAGGCTTTCTTTCAGTTGCAAATGACAGAAAATGCACTTCAAATTGGTTTAATTCAAGGGAAAAAAAGGATAGCAATAGATTGGCTCAAGTAGGTGAGAAGTCCAGGCATGCCTGAATCCAGGAGCTCAAACTCCATCTCTTAACTCTAATTGCCTCTATGTTGCACCATTTTGAGACCAGACCTATCCTTGCGGTGGCAAAGTGGTTCCTAGCACCTCCTAGCCAAGAACCTACCCTCTCACCCACCCCAGTCTGGAAGAGAGAGCTTTTATTTCCAAATAGCTCTATCTATCTATCTATCTATCTATCTATCTATCTATCTATCTAATGCCCAGAGCATGATGACTCAGACAAGAATAGAATCACGTAAGTGGCCAGGCATAGTGACTCATGCCTACAATCCGAGTGATTTGGGAGACTGAGGCGGGAGGATTGCCTGTGCCCAGGAGATCAGCACCAGCCTGGGTAACATAGCAAGATCTCATCTCTACAAAAATACAAAAAAATTAGGTGAGCTTTGTGACATGCACCTGTAGTCCTAGCTACTTGGGAGGCTGAGGCAGGAGGCTCGCTTGAGCCCAGGAGTTCGAGGTTGCAGTGAGCCAAGATTGTACCACTACACTCCAGCCTGGGTGACAAACAGAGATCCTGTCGCAAAAGGAAAAAAGAAAAAAAGGACATAATCTTCTCAGAACCAATCACTATGGCCAGAAGTGTAAGACTGTTGGAGGTGTGTGAACCAGAGCAACTCCATCTTGAATAGGGACTGGGTAAAGTAAGGCTGAAGCCTACTGGGCTGCATTTCCAAATGATTAAGGCATTCTAAGTCACAGGATGAGATAGGAGGTTGGTACAAAATACATGTCATAAAGACCTTGCTGATAAAACAGTCTGCAGTAAAGAAGCCAGCCAAAACCCATCAAAACCAAGATGGCCACAAGAGTGACTTCTGGTTGTCCTCATTGCTACACTCCCACAAATGCCACGACAGTTTACAAATGCCATGGCAACATCAGGAAGTTACCCTATATGGTCTAAAAAGGGGAGGCATGAATGAGCCACCCCTTCTTTAGCATATAACCAAAACATAACCATAAAACTGGGCAACCAGCAGCCATTGGGGCTGCTGTCTATGGAGTAGCCATTCTTTTATTCCTTTACTTTATTAATAAACTAGCTTTCACTTACTGTATGCACTCTCCCTGAATTCTTTCTTGCATGAGAGCCAAGAACCGTCTTTTGGGGTCCGGATTGGGACTCCTTTCCTGTAACAAGATGAGTTGAGGTCACAGTTTCATGCTTGAAGCCTTGGGGTGGGGCTAGGCCCACCTAAACCATAGTGAACAAGAATGAGGGATGGAACAGCAAGGAGTATTGATGTGATCTTTCCAGAAGGGAAAATGTTCACTACCTAAGCTAGCAAAGAAGCTTCTTGCCTTTACTATAGACTTCAGAGATCTGGAGCACCTTCCCTTAAGGGTGATTAGGTAAACACATCACACACTAAATGAGGTTGCTCCTACAATCCTAGTATCCAGAAGAAGTGTACTCTATGTTCTGATCTTTTAGAAAACATTTGTCATTATTGTCTTTCCAGAATCCATTTCCCTTTTTTTTTGTGTGTGTGTGTGTGTGTGTGTGTGTGTGTGGGCGGTGGGATGGGGAACGGAGTTTCACTCTTGTTGCCCAGCCTGGAGTGCAATGGCACGATCTCGGCTCACCGCAACCTCAGTCTCCTGTGTTCAAGTGATTCTCCTGCCTCAGCCTCCCAAGTAGCTGGGATTACAGGCATGCACCTTCATGCCTGGCTAATTTTGTACTTTTAGAAAAGATAAGGTTTCTCCATGTTGGTCAGGCTGGTCTCAAACTCCCGACCTCAGGTGATCCGCCCACCTCGGCCTCCCAAAGTGCTGGGATTACAGGCATGAGCCACTGCGCTGATCCCTTTCTTCTTTTAATTACACCACCATTTTCCTCTAGGAAACGACCCACTTCCCAAGCAATTCAAAGGGATTATCTCTTACCTCTATCCTACTTCAGGAGCAAGCATGGTGACTCAGTTTGGCAAGTGTAATATTTATCTTCTGGGCTAAGATAATCAAGTTAGAGATAAATATTCAAGCTGAAGCAATAAAACCCAGTCTCAGAACGTTTCTTGGAACTACTGAAAAAAATAAATTCTCCTTCCACTGGTATTACTAAGACTTGAGGATGGTGGTTGGAGATGCTGGGAGCCACCAAACGAAATAAAGTCGTGGTGAAAAAGTAGATGAAGGCAGAGAGTAACAGCTTTCTGCTATTGCATGAGTCCCTGGATCCATTTGTACCTGAAGCCAGAAAGACCTAAGGCCTCTTTAGTTACCTAAACAAATATACAACCATTTTTCCCTTTTAATTGCCTTAGTTTGAGGTGGGGTTTGTCACTTGTGACCCTGAGAAGATCAAACATGTAGGTTTTTTGTTTGGTTGGTTGGTTTTTGTTTTGTTTTTCTTAGACGGAGTCTTGTTCTGTTGCCCAGGCTGGAGTGCAGTGGCGCAATTTTGGCTCACTGCTACCTCCGTCTCCTGAGTCCAAGCCATTCTTGTGCCTCAGCCTCCTAAGTAGCTGGGATTACAGGTGCACGACCTGTAAGACATTACCATGCTCAGCTAATTTTTGTATTTTTAGTAGAGAGAGGGTTTCACCATGTTGGCCAGGCTGCTCTTGAACTCCCAGCCTCAAGTGATCCACGCGCCTCAGCTTCCCCAAGTGCTGGGATTACAGGCATGAGCTACCATGTCTGGCCCAACATGTAGGTTTAATTTAAGGCAGGTGTTGGATTCCAGGACAAAGCAAGGCAGAAGGACACCCCTTATATTTGGCAGGGGTACATGGCCCTCTTATTTCCAAGTGCAGGATGTTTGACAGCTGGAGCCCGTGGGGTGTCAGATAAATATCCTGGATGAGGCTCTATCCTAAACCTCAACCCTTTCATGAACTGCTTGGTCATGTGAACCCTTTGGAAACTCTTTGGAAGTTCACTCCATGGCCGAGTAAGAATCAGTTCCTGTTCCCACTTACTTCACTTCCCTTAGTAGAAGTGGTTCTAGAAGAAGCAAGCTCTTGAATATTTTAATGTGAGGCTTGACCACACAAGATTTAGAGTCTGACAGACCTGCATTTAAGCCCTGGCTTGGCCACTTACCAGCCATGTGACCTCAGTCAAGTTACTTGACATTTCTAAGACTCAGTGTTCTTATCTGCAAAATGAGTTTAATACTAACATTCAGCTCCTACAGTTTATGTAAGGCTGAAATAAACTGAACACTGGTGGGAACCTAGTAGTCACTCACTGAAAGATAGCGACTATCATCATTATAAAGCAAACAGCATTTCCGTGCAAATGCTCAGTTTTGTCTGTAACTTAATTCAAAATCTCTCCCTTTGTTCTGTCGTCCCTTACAAGCATTTTTGCAGTGGATACAGCCATAGGTATTTGATGTTCTCAATTGATTTATGTACAAACTGTGATTGTTAAGAGCATAGACTCAAGAATTGGACTGTTTAGATTCAAACTCTGCCTCGTTAGTGGCTGCGTAGTCTCAGGCAAATGGCTCCATCTCTCTGTGGTTCAGTTTCCACATAAAATGGGGATGACAAAAATAGGATCTGCCGGCCAGGCATGGTGGCTCATGCCTGTAATCCCAGCACTTTGGGAGGCTAGGCAGGTGGATCACCTGTCAGGAGTTCGAGACCAGCCTGGCCAACATGGTGAAACCCTGTCTCTACTAAAAATACAAAAATTAGCTGATTGTGGTGGGAGACACCTATAATCACAGCTACTTGGGAGGCTGAGGCAGGAGAATTGCTTGAACTCAGGAGGCAGAGGTTGTAGTGGGCCGAAATTGCGCCATTGTACTTCAGCCTGGGCAACAAGAGCAATATTCTGTTTTAAACAAACACAACAACAAAAATGAAATAGTATCTGCCTCATTGGGATTAAGTAAATTAATATTTAATATTAAGTAAGCTAATATTAATGAATGACACAAGGTAAGGGTTAGTCATCATCTGTGTGTTTAATACTTTGCCATGTCAACCACATACATGCTCAGTGGCCAAGTACTAACTTCTCTTGGACACAAGCCACTCTGTGCATAGTCAGGTTATGCTGGGTTCTGATTGCTTGGGTCCTTTTGTGGTCCTACTAGTCCCAACACCAGTTAGCAGTACACAGCCTTATGAATTTTGATGAAAACCCTGGCCATGCCAACATTCCATGTTATTTTTGTGTACGATTAATTCACATTATTTTTTTTTTGCATTCAAAGCCTTGCTCCAATATCTGCTATTTTATCATGAGCAAATTACTTAACCTTGATGAACCGCAGTTTCCTGACTGTAAAATGGCAGAACTCATAGTACCTACTTCTTAAGTTGTCATGAGGATTAACTGAGTTGTTATGGCAAAGGCCTAGGAATAGGTCTTGACACATTGTAAGTGTGAAATTATTATCTTATAAATGATAATGTCCAGCTAATATATTCTGCAAATAGGATGCTTTCAAATACCCTTGGAATTCTCTTAAAAGAGCTGAAAAATGTATGTTTCTTGATCTTGCACATTACAGGTTTCAAGCTTGTAGCCTATCTGACAGACACGTCCAGTGGACATATTTTACTTGCACAGCCTCAAGTTTCAAAAAATTAGAATCAGTGCCCCTTCTTTTTGTTTACAGACAGGGTCTTACTATGTTGCCCAGGCTGGTCTCAAACTCCTGGGCTCAAGTGGTCTTTTCCCCTCAGCCTTCTGAGTAGCTGGGATTACAGGTGTATACGTTATGTGGTAGACAACTTCAGACATGGCTCCCAATAGTCCTTACCTCGGCTATTTATGCCTGTTTAAGAAAAACTCAAAATGCCTGGCTAATGGCTCACATTTTAAAATCAAGACCGTTCATATAAACAGCTTCTCCTGAGGAATGGGAAGAGATGGCACTGTGATACACATTCTTTCAGGCTGTCATTTGGAGTTGACACTGCCGTGGTTGCTCACTGTGGAGAAGACAGACACTGTCCAGGTCAGAAACTCCTGGTTTACAACACTCCCAGTTTTCTACACCTGGGAAAGTTTCAGGCACTTGCCTTACCTGCCTGGCTCCTGAAATAATGAAAATAACGGCTAACACATACACAGAGCATGCTATGATTCAGGCACTATCTCAATCCATCCCCACAACAAACCTAAGGGAGAAGCATTGTTATTGTCTCATTTTAAGGATGAGAGGACATAGAACGGCTAAGGTTGTGCAGCTGGCATGTGGCAGAGCCGAGAGTTGCACACTCTGATTCCCAACTCTGGGCTCTTGCCCCTACACTCTACTCTAGAGTAACCCCTTATTCCTACCTGCGTCAAGTTTTCTGCAGTTGTATGAATAAAAGGGGAACATGCTCCAGGGTGTCCATCTTCAGTTCTCGTCATGTTGGCCAAGAGGGCTTAGTTGTGGATGCCAAAAGTCATGATTTTCAGAATTAGCTGCTTAATTTCCCAATCGCCCTCAACATTCCCAGACTCATCTCTGATGCACAAGGATAGTTCTACCCAGAATAGAAGCTCCTGTTGGAGGCCATTGAATTTAGAGTGAGGGTCTCTTCCTACACTGGAGTATCCCCAACTCGGCCCCCAGTGGCAGGACACAGAAAGAAAACCCATCTTCAGGAGTTGGTACATTCTGCTTATCCCTAACAACCATAGACACATCCCTTCCTAGATGACTGTAAACTATCCATTTTATTCAGTTTCCGATCATGCTAGAATCAAATCAAGGTGACACATCCCTTTACTGAAAATGTTATGCTCTTTCTCTCTCTCTCTCTCTATATATAGATAGATGATAGATAGATAGATAAAAATATATGTATGTGTATGTGTATATGTGTGTGTGTGTGTATATATATATATGTGTGTATACATATATATATAGAGAGAGAGAGAGAGAGAACCTGTGTCCCTTCCTGAAAAACATTTATGAAATCTTACCATGGCCAGGAGATTCCAATAAGCCCCCACACGCCCACTCTTGATCAAGAGCCTTGATTCATTCTTAAAAAATCCCTCCATTTTCTACAGAGCCCTTCTAGTGAAATTTTGTCAAGCTTTCCTTCCTGAAATCTGTATTATAAAAACAAGACATCTTATTTTCCTTTTCCGGTTATAAAATTATATGATAATATTTGAAGATGTTTCAAAATACGACTCACCCCCTATTCCAAACCCTGAGTCTCACTGGTCTGTGAGTGATTCTTGTAGATTTTTAAGAGAATGCCTTTCCCCAAATGGTAAGTTTTGAGATGATGCCTGACGACTGCTATCGAATGCTTAACATTTGAAAATAAATTCACAAAACACAGAAGATGAACAGATGGTCTGTGAGTTTTGTCCATTCTCTGTAGCTTTCCACCACTCTCTGCAGCAACAGACAAAAGGAGTTTGAGCCAACCCCAGGTGGGTGTATTGCGAGGGAGAGGCGAGCTGTCCCCAGGCCTGCACCATACGAAGCATCCGTTGTCTTCGGGGGCCCCGCAGGAGGGCTGCATCCACAGAGACAGGGTGTTTGCTCTTTATTCCAGCTGGTGGGGACAGTGCCAATGGGAAAGGGGTTTAGAGGCATCAAGGTCCTCTGGCTGTCAGAGTGGCCTTTGTAGTGCCGTCCCATCTCGTTTCCTGGGACAACCGGGAGTGAGGATTCATCCCTGACTGCACTTGCCTGGTGGCACTGCAATACTCCAGAGCTTGGTTTTGAAATGCCAGCTTGGTCAATTTCACAGCAGTTGGGTCACAGGTTAGGCTAGGATCTGATCCACACCAGGTGTATCAGTTTCCTGGGGCTGTGGAAACAAATTACTACAAACTGAGTGGCCTTAAACGGTGACAGGTGTTTTTCCACAGTCCGGGAGACTGGACGTATGAAATCAAGGTGTTGGCAGGGCTCTGCTCTGTCTGGAGGGTCTAGGGGAGAACGCATTCCTTGCTTCTTCCAGCTTCTGGTGCCTGTTGCATCCTTTAGCATCTAGTGCCTGCATCTCCCTCTGCCTCATATTCTCATCACCTTCTCCTCTGTGTGTCTGTGTTATCTTCCTCTGCCTCTCCCTTATAAGGAACCTCGTGATGACATTTAGGGCCCACCCTGTTAGCCCAGGGTCATCGCTTCATCTCAAGATCCTCCATTCAATTACTTCTTGCAAAGACCTTCCTCCCCACCCCCAAAATAAGGTAAAATTTCCAAATTCCAGGGTTAGCACTTGATATCTTTGGGTGGTCATTATTCAGCGTACTACTCCAGGCCTTACTCACCACGACAGATGCCCTAATCTTATCCTGCTTTCCCTCCCTTTGTGGCCAAGTCTCTTCCCTTCAAAAATGTCACACAGACCCTAGAGAAACAAAGCTGGGATGGCTGAAAGAACCCTGGGCTTGGGGTCAGTAGAAACAAGATTGGCTGGATTTGTCAGAGGCAGTCACCTGTCTCTCTCTCTCTCTCTGTCTGTGTGTGTGTGTGTGTGTGTGTTTCTCCTCTCTCATCTCTACAAGGATGGCAGTGGTCAAGGTAAACTGCACCTCTTCCTCTTTGCTGCACTATTACAATGGCCTCCAATTATTTTCCTGCTCCTCTTTCTCTATAAACTACGTTCTCTAATACAAATCAGATCATGGCAATTCTTTGCTTAAAGTTTCTGTAGGGAGACAGAATAAAGGCCCTCCCAACACATTTATATCCTAATCGCTGAAACCTGTGAATATGCTCCTTACATGACAAAGGGGACTTTGCAGATGTGTTAAGGATCTGAGATGGGGAGATTATCCTGGATGATCTAAGCGGTCCCAAGGTAATCACAAGGGATGCAGAAAAGTCACAGATGGAAATGGAGACATAGAGGTTGCAGAGATGTACTTTGAAGATGAAGAGGGGACATGAGCTAAGGAAGCAGGCAGCCTCTAGAAGCTGGGAAAGGAAATGAAGCCAATTCTCCTCTTGGAGCCTCCAGAAGGAACCAGCTCTGCTAATGCCTTGATTTTAGTCCAGTAAGGCTGCTTTTGGACTTCTCACCTCCAGAACAATAATATAATATATTTGTGTTGTTTTAAGATATACAGATGTGACAATTTGTTACAGCAACAACAGGAAAGTAATACGTCTTCAAGGGATTCTCATTGAACTTAGAACAAAGTCAAGCTTCTCAGCAGGGTCTACAAATGCTTAAGTGATCAGACCACTGACTTCCTCTTGGGAAGGAATCTTCTACCATCTGGTCCAATGCTTACCAGTCTTCAGCCATGTGGTTCTACTTTCTGCTCCTTGACAGGCCAGCCCTCAGGTTCTAACTCTTGACGTTCCTTCAGTCTGGAATGCTTTGCTCTGGCTCCTCATCTTTGAGTTCAAAATATCACCTTGTCAAGAAGGCCCTTCTTGGCCCCTTAGGTTAAACAGCTGACAACCCAGCTATTTACTGACAACCCAGCAGGTCAAAACCCTGCTGTCTCCTATCATGTTATTCACCATATTTAATATACATTTAATATGCATCCCTCCTAAACATCAGCTGCATGAGAAAAGGACTCGTGCTTTGTTCCCATCTGGAACAGTCATTCATTCTAAAGAGAGATTTGTAGAATGAATGAGTGAAATAGACCTTCTGTGTCCAATGATCTCTCTCCAAAGGCGTGGGCTCCCTGCCATGGGTTCAGCCCCTGTAGTATATTAACAATAAGCAAATCACCCCCAATCCAGATTTGAGCCATGAGATGATAGAGGATGAGATATGGAGGTCATTTCTGCTTGTTCCTCTTCTCTATCAGAGAGTCTTCTCCCCTTAGCATAATTTCCTGGTATTTCCTCTTTGCTCATCTATTTCCCTTGAAAGTCCTGCGCTGAGCTCTGCCCAGTTACAATTAGTAGGATTTCCTGAAGACGACCTTGAGGTCAAATACCTTCAAGGGTTCATCAACTAAACTCCCCTTTTGATTTCTGCTGCTTAACTAGGGCATAAATGTGAATCTGGTGCTGCTCATGTCTTAGGGAGTCAAGGAAACTCCTTTGAGAGCAAGGGCCCTTAAGTTGTGTGGGTTTAAGGAAATACTAATTTCTTCTCTGTTTATGAGAGGCCCAAATCATTATGTTTGAAATAATCTCTTTCATCTGGATTAATTGTGTCAGTCTGATCATTCACATCAGCTCAGAAACTCTCAAAGAAGGGATCCTCATAGTCCTTGCTCTCAACTCCGACTTCACCTCTAGGGAGGAGGGTTGACCTGGCTGGTCAAGATTGAGCATGTTTATTGGACACAGTGCTAAGACACCTCCCTCCCTTACTCCAGCCCATATTATGTGGTAGACAGCTTCAGACATGGCTCGCAATAGTCTCCATCTTGCCTATTTATGCCTGTGTTTTTCTTGCTCTCCATACCACAACAATCAACACAGAAGACTTATGTAACCAAATGTCTGGGAGGTTTTCCTCATCAACAAGCAGTGGACATCAGCTGTGTATCCTCCAATTCAATTCCTACCCTATCTACCTGGAAATAGCATTAGATCCCATAGGGTGAGGACTCAGCCCCCAAAACTGCCCCCTCCACACCCACCAGATACCAGTCACAAATCCAGGCCCCTGGAACTTCTGATCAACCAACTTCTAGTTGGGGTTTCTACAGTCCCCTCTTTGGGATTGATTAATTTGCTAGAATGGCTCACAAAACTCAGGGAAATATTTACATTTACTTGTTTATTATAGAAGATATTACAGAGGATACAGAAGAGGATGTCTTGCATAGGGTGAGGTATGCAGGAAGGGGCGTGGAGCTTCCATGCCCTCTCCACTGGGAGGAACATGGAGAACCACTCTCCAGGAACTTCCATGTGGTCAGCTATCTGAAAGCTCACTCAACCTTATCCTTCTGTGAAGTTTTTATGGAACCTTCATGATATCAACATTTCTTCCCCCAAGTATGGGGCAGGGGACCGCCTCTGAAATGAGGGTCTTATGATCCACAATCAGAAAGCTGGGGGAAGATTAGAGTCCTGCCTGAAGGAGGGCAGAAGAAGGTCAGAGAGCTTCTATTTCCTGAGGTCTAAAGCATCCAACGTTATAACAAGACTATCACAAGGGTTATGGGAGGTATGAGCCAGGGACTGTAGATTAAAGTTCTACATCATGTGTGTGTGTGTGTGTGTGTGTGTGTGTGTGTGTATTTAATACCACAATATCCTTGTGTAATTCCTTCCCCTTGAGTGTGGACTGGGCCTAATGACTTGTTTATAATTAATAGAATACAGCAAAAAGGATATAATGTCACTTCTATGATTAGGTTACAGAAGAATGGGGCCTCCAGCTTACTGGTATTCTCATTATATTGACTTCTTAGTGTGTATAATTTGATGAAGCAAGCCTCTACTTTGGCAAGACCCACATGGCAACAAACTGAGGGCAACCTCCTGCCAAGAGCCAGTGAGGAACTGAAGACCTCAGTCTGACAGCTCACAAGGAACTGAATCCTGGCAACAACCATGTAAGTAAGCTTAGATGTGGATTCTTCCCTAGCTGAAATTTCAGATAAGACCACAGCCCCAGTCAACACCTTAGCTATAGCTTATGTGAAACTCTGAAGACCCAGCTAAGCTGTGCCCAGACTCCTGACCCACAGAAAGTGCAGATAATAAATGTGTGTTGTTTTAAGCTCCTAATTTTGGGGGTAATTTATTAACAGATAACTAATACAACCCACCTGATATCTAGTTCTCTATGGAGTCCAACCACTTTAGGATTAGGATCCCATATTGAATATGCAGCCAAATCTTCAAATCATAATAAATTCTTCATTTTCTAGGCATTGTCCTATATGCATTTATTTCCCTCTTGGATCTTGTGAGGAGTAGTCACTGGTTGACAACAAAACTAAATGTTCTTGCATCTCTTGTCCAAATACCACTTTCATCTCACCCTGACATCTGCCCTGATTTTGGCAGGCTATATGCCAGGGAGACTAGCATTTATGGGGAAAAGTCCTTAGTGGATGGAGTGTGGTTCACTCACTGGGCAAGTCCCCTAGAGCTAAAACTTTGTTGTGTTTGGAAATTGGGATTCCATTTTGGAGCCAACATTGCTTGTCTAGGAAGTGATGAGCAGCAGAATTCTGTGTAGGTCCCACATCAAAACAAGCAAAGATATAGGACCTGAGATACTGGGCTTTAGGGTATTTATTTATTTTGCTTTTTTAACTTTTACTTTGGGTTAGGGGGTACATGTGCAGGTTTGTTATATAGGTAAACTTGTGTCATGGGGATTTGTTATACAGATTATTTAGTCACCCAGGTATTAAGCCTAGTACTCATTAGTTATTTTTCTTGATCCTCTCCCTCTTCCCACCCTCCACCACCTGATAGACCCCAGTGTGTGTTGTTCCACTCTGTGTTTCCATGTGTTCCCATCATTTAGCTCCCACTTACAAGTGAGAACATGTGGTATTTGGTTTTCTGTTCCTGTGTTAGTGGCCTTCAGCTAATGAGGATAATGGCCTCCAGCTCTATCTATGTCCCCGCATAGGACATTACAGGTGGAACTGGATTGGGTATCCCAGATTTGGTTCCTATGTATCTTGCTTTGCATTTCTTCTTGATTTCACCAGCATCTGAGCTTGTATGTGAGGTCAGAGAAAGAATCGTGGCAAGAATAAGCTCTGAGGATTTCAGAAATTTGTCCTCATTGGGTTTGAAGCTCTTAAGTTGGCTGTGGTCATCCAATTGACAAGCCTAAACTCTGCTATCATGCCTTTGTGTGTTGAGATTGAAGAATCTGACTGTGGGAAAGTCCAGACTATTCCCAGCAATTTCTTTCCATCTGTTTTATTCCTTCAATGCTCCAGTCATCAGATAATCTTCCAGCTGACTGAAGATACACAAGCAAGTCCATCAGAGACAAACTGGGGAGGCCAGGCCAGAAAAACCATATCGTGAGCTAAATAAGTGGTAGTTTTTATTAAGCCATTAGGTTGTGATGTGGTTTGTTACTCGGTGCCCAAAAACTGACATAGACTTACACCATGTGTATGTTTCCTTCAACTCATCTTCTTGATGGGTTTTGAGATCTTGAAGGCAAAGAACTATAACTCATCAGAAGGTCCAATTCAGGTCTCTGTGTTGGGTGGTGAGCTTGGCTATGAAACAATAGAGACTACTGTGGACCAATGCAATGCCAGGTGAACCACTCCTTTAATTGTTTATCAGTGTTGACCCATTTCTCATATATCACTAGCTTCAAGAATCTTTGGAGTAGCCCCAAATTCCCATCTACAGAGGATCTAACACTGTGGTTTCCTTCCTGGGCATACATCCCCTCTGTTCCAAGAACAACTTCCAATTTTTATTCAGAGAGCTGTTTTTCACCTATTCCCAGTTCCTGTGTTTTGAGTGGCACTCTACCCCTAGCTGCAGAGGTGCAGCTCATCCTATGTGTGATAGACATTCTGTAAGATGGTCCTTAAACCACTTTCCAGTAGTCTCACTTTGCAAAATCCCTTGCCCTTGAGCATGGGCTGGGCTTACTCATAAAGAACAGAAAACAGAAACATGATAGGATGTCACTTCTGAGATTAGATTGCAAAAAGACTGTGGTTTCCAAACTGGGCACCCTCACTTGAATCATGTGCCCTAGGAGAAGCCAGCTGCCATGTCCAGAGGCAGCCCTGTGGAGGGAACTATGAAGTGAGGAACTGGGGTCGCCAACAACCATGTGAGTAAGCTTGGAAATGAATCCCATCTTCCCCCAGCTGAACCTTCACGTGTGACTACAACTCTGGTCAATAGCTTAACCACATCCTCATGACAGACTTTATACTACCTAAGCCACACCCAGATTCCTGATCCACAGACATTGAGAGGTCATAAATGTTTATTGCTTTAAAGTTTTGGGGTAACTTGTTACACAGTAATAGCTAATACAACTTAGGTTTGGCCAATCAAAGCACCTCACTTGCCTCCCCGCTCCACCCACAGTTCTTGGCTCAGGAATGCACATGTGACCGGGCCAAGTCAACTGGAGTAAACTACAACACTTTTATAGGACCTCCCACTCTTTCTCACTGGACATGATCCTAGGAGGATGACAGGCCAGGATTTCTGCAGCCATGTTGTCCCTACAAGTGGGGAGTCCTGGACTATCTTATTGGTCTCTATAACACCAGTACCCAGAACTGTGCTTGGCTCAGAGTTGGGGCTCAATATTTATTAAATGAAAGATGGATTTATATCTGGCAGAGGGGAAAAGTTTGAGAAGCTGGCATGGAACGAGGAGGAATAAGAGGCAGCAATGGTAACCTCTTCTATATAATACTGTCTTAAATGGAATGCATGTTCAAACATCTGTAGAATCCCAGGTATTTTTATTTTCTAAATGTGATGCCTAGAACACAGTTTCTTCCTGAAGTTTAAATGGGCTTCAGCCAACTTTAACTGGCAGAGTTTCTAAAATGCTGCAAAGATTAGTGCACTAGGTAAGATAAATGGATTCACTGTATCTTTCCAGTGCTCCATTTACTGAGGCTTTTTCAAGAAGGGAAGAGATGAATACACGCTGTAGAGAGTCATAATGTACGTAGCGTGAACAGGTTTGCTCTTTTCTGCTACCCACTAGCCTTAGCAGCTACAAAGGCATGTGCTACAGATTGGATTACTCTATCTTTTGAAAAGAAAAAAGAAGCATGACTTTATTCAGAGAAGAAGGTATCAGGTTGACACCCAGTGATTTAGTACTGTGCCACTCTGCTGTGAGAGTGTGTAGCTCCTTATCATGCCAGCAGGGTTTAGAAGCAGTCTCCCTTATTTCTCCCTCTTCTCTTGGGCCTCCCTGCACAAGCTGTTGAAAAAAAAACAAAAACAAACAAAAAAACGGCTTATAACCCCCCACCCTTTTTTGGCAGGTGCTAAGCTAAATTAGGAGAATATAAGTAAAAGGTAAGTCATTTTACAAACAGCAACATCCTCATGGACAACAAACAAAGGGTTCCCTCGGTACTGACACCAGCCTCTTTCCTGACTTTTGTCATGGCTGGAATAAAATCTTATGTACTTTGTGCTAGATACATAAGCTTAATAAACACAAATCACATTGAGTGGATGACTATGCACATACCCTGATTAAGGGCACAAGAAAATATGAAGGTCCTCAAACCTGTGACTCACGAATGACAGAGGTCTCAACCTCAAGTGGCTACAGCAGCCAGGGAAGTGGATGGAGGGTATAAGACAACAGGGGGTGGTGGAGACTGTGGCAAAATGAGAACATACACTGCTTTTAAAGGAGAGAGCATTTCTCAGTTCTGTAGAATTATTTCCATGTGGAAACATGGGCTTAGAGCTGCTAGTCTTTTGTTTCTTTTTTCAAGGGACTCTAAAAGTACAGGAATTTATATAAAGTATCTTATTTTTTCATGTTCACAATGGTTTTAATTAAATAAAATTCCGTGTGAGTAAAATTAAGCTTATCTAATGGCTACAAACTGGATCTTCAGTTTGTAACCTCTGTAACATGATCCATTTAAGAAAAGACATATAAACAAGAGCTTGCATATAGTAATTCAGTTTAATCATATCAATTCTTAAACAAAAAATTTCCTCCAAGAGACAATAGTTCACAGTAACTGCAAAGCTTACTCACAATTTTTAAAAATATTGGTCATGCTTAGCATTCAAAGAAGATATTATAGAATAACTGTAAAAACTTTTACCAGGAACATTAGCTTCTGACTTGAAAAATTACAAATACTGAAGCATTTTGGTATCAGACACAGTAGTTTTGACATTGTCTGTTCATTTGATGAGTTTCTGGAAGTTTGGAAAATTGTATCTCTATAATTGGATAATGCGCTTATTCTAAACTAAACATTTTCAAATGTAGAAAACAAACTAGCAAGCTACACATACAAAGAAAAGCCCTCTAAGACAAGCTTTCCACATGTTGAATGCCAGCATGTGCACCGTGAATCCTGGAAGACTAGAATTGATACGTACGCTTGGCCTGAAGTCTTACACCCCAGGCTCAATGATGGAGTTTGCATTCACCTACACATTAATGACAAACTCTGGGTTAGTGTAAGAGAAGCCAGCAAATTCATTTTGGTCCAAGTTCATGATGAAGAGTTTGTCAGTGGGGGTCAGTTCCACAGGCTGTCTGGTGAACTCTTTGTCGAAGTTGGAGGTGTCTCTCTTGTCTCTCTGCCAAATGGAAAGTAAACACATTAACACAGCATAAGAAGAAAGACACAGGACCAAGATACACCAGTCATTGGGTGGCTGATGCCGTCTCATGAGCAGAGTCAGAAAGAGCCCTGTGCTGAAAACTTTTAGCAGCTGCACTCCACGTACTAGCTTTCATTTCACATTGTATGTTGGCTTGGGGATAGAAACGTGGTGGAAATTTT
Organism: Trachypithecus francoisi; assembly: GCF_009764315.1. Classification (NCBI taxonomy): domain Eukaryota; kingdom Metazoa; phylum Chordata; class Mammalia; order Primates; family Cercopithecidae; genus Trachypithecus; species Trachypithecus francoisi. The sequence goes on from NW_022681455.1 coordinate 74,693,998, forward strand.
CTAAGAAAAGAAATGTCATTGAATTTCTGTAAGAATTGTCATAAAGTGGGGTGTGTGTGTGTGTGTGTGTGTGTGTGGTGTATTTTCTTTGGCTTTAGGATGAATTGAATTGGAAGCTACTTATTACCATGCTTAATGTTATAGAAATAACCATTAGGTATAGCGTCCTGGAGAAAACCATTCAGTAGCAGCCCAGGTGGCTAGAAGACCTCTTTCTTTGAAAAGGTGAACTGCTGCCCATCTACTCTGCCCCCAAGAAGGCAGAATGACCATGTGGAGAAATCAGATCACTGCTTAATGAAAGGAATTGACCACTGTCAGCTCGAAAATCCACCCACAGACTAGAATTGGGTCTTTATCAGGCAGAAGTTCTCTCCAAAGACATTTTTAGCATGTATTTAGTCAACAAACTATGAGAGAAAACCCAAAGCTTAAAGGAAGGTGTGTAAGGGGAGCCTTAAAACAAAATAAAACAAAACAAAATAAACTCAAAGTAACTCGATTCTCCTAGTAAGTCTGACATTTCTTTTTTTGTTCAGTAGGGAGGTGGGGAAGAAATTAACTCCTGTTTACCAGCAATTGTTTGGGGCAAGTCTCACCAGGGAACATCAGAATGTGGGCTAATAAAGGAATCTGTATGATGCGCCAACCTCCTTAGGGTCCTTGCAAGCCTCTTGTCTTTTCTCATCATCACCACACCCACCTGGGGCAGGTAGAGTTGGAGTCCTCACCTCCTATATATGACATATGAGAGAACCGAGGCACAAGCAGGCAGGGCGGCATGCCCAAGATTTCAGAGGGTTCCTGATTTTTACCTGACAACATCGCTGCTACATAGGCCTCATCTCAGTCCCTCGGACTGGAGGGACAGCCCAATGGCTGTTTTATTACAAGACAACCAGAGAAGAAGGCCTTGGATTCACTAGTGCCCTGCACATTCCCGGGCTGCAGCCAAAGTTGTGTCAGATTATAAAGGCCAGGGGGTCGGTAAGTATTGACTAACTCATGAGCATTTGAGCCATCAACACTTAGAAAAGAAATGTCAGGTTTAGTGCCCTTTAGGTTTAGCCCCCTAATGGGCACTAGCTGTTAAGGATCTCTCATTGCTGGGTTCACTCTCCTTTGCAAACCACCTTTTACAAGACTTGCTTCTTTGTGGCTGCTCCCCTGAGATAGGTAAAATGTCTCTATGGAGTTCCCTCCTTACTCTTGCCGTGTCTGTGTGAGAGTCGGGGAGTGAGGTGGACACACAGGTCTCAGGAGTGCACGTGGGTATGTGTGGCTAGAGTGGAGCAGGTTAAGATGCTGACAGAGCTGTTTCCTGGGGTCCATCTCTACCATGTCCCACCTGCCCTGTTTGTCTTGTTCTGTCTGCTGTTAGCCTGCGGGGTGCTACAGGAATTTCCATCCCCCAGGCGCTCGGTGTGTTACTTCCGGTGTTCACAGCAAAGCTCGAATGTCTCCTCTTTAATATTGTCTGTGCATCTCTCTCCCAATCCCCATGAGTCACACTTTAGCATCCTTTAATTATCTTGATTGCACTTATTGCTTTCAGAAATTGTCTTGTTTATTTATTATTTCTCTCCAAGAAACAGTATTCTTGGAGAATTTCTTGGAGAGCAACAATAAACAGGGTCCTCATCAGGTTCTTCACTACTATATTTCCAGTGCCAAGAAGAGTGCCTGGCACACAGTAGGTTGTTTGTAATTATTTGTGGAATAAAGGAAGACTTGGGATATACCTCTATCCTTTTTACAACTTATAATTACCCCCGAGCCAGAAACTTTACTCTGAGGCAAAACAATGGAATGTATTCCCATTGATCCTAAAGGTCTTCCACATGGGCCACTGTCCCTTTTGAACCCCTTTATAAACTGAACTGTGTTAGGGCCCTTAAAGGTCGGAGAACTCCAGGACAGTGTGTGAGCTAAAAGGCAGGTACATTTGGAGCTAGAAGACACAAACCTGCCTTTTTTTTAGGTCTCCCCTGGTGTCATCAACCCTATTTCGCTTTCCCTGCCTGTGGGCATCTTAGTAAACATTACCTTCTGACCAGCCCCACCTTGGAAAGCCCTGTCCCCTTTGTTGTGCTGGTGATGGCTAATGCTTCAGATAACCACAAGGTCCAGACAGGACTTGCCTTTATGGACTTTGCCCTGTGGGCACATCCCCAGAGAAAATACTCCTGGATTTTACCACAGAAGTTGGGAGGGAATGAGCTTCTCTGTTGAGATCATTTCTTTGAGGCTGATAGCATCTGAAGCCACGTGAGAACAGTAGCACTCATCCAAGGAGGGTTATTAATTCTACTGACCTCCCATTAATCCCCCAAGAAGGCCCTTGTGGCTATGGCCCTGTCCTCTCTTAAAAAAACTCTGTTTCTCAGTTTCTTCTGCACTGGAAATGTGGATAGAAAAGGAAGTGGTAGAAATTCTGACTTTCCATGGAAAGTTTCTCTAAAAGAGATTTGACTTGAGTATCTATTTCTGCAAACTATTAAGCTTTTGAAAAATAATGGCAAGAATTTGGAAAATGTTGAGTGCATTATATAAACACACTATATTCCTTCCTTCCTTCCTTCTTTCCTTCCTTCTTTCGTTCTTTCTTTTTCTTCTTTCTCTCTCTCTCTCTCTTTCTCTTTCCATCCATCCTACATTGTTTTCTAAAGTTGTCTCAGATCATTTGTCAATGGCCTAGTGTTTCTCCATGGTTTTCATCTTCCTGAGAGCGTGTCCAAGCAAAATGAGATCATGAGCCAACCACCAGATGAGAGACCTCAAATCTTGCCTGTTGGTGGGCCTGGCTCAGAGATGCCTGTTGCCTTGCTACAGAGCAGAAAGTGCCCTGCACTGAGGATCAGGACACCCAGGTTTTTATCCCAGTTGACTGACTTTGGGCAAGTTCCTTCCTCTTTCCAGATGCCAGTTTCTCAACGATAAAGTGAGGGGGCTTTGCTCCGATTTTCCTCCTTCTCTAATTGCCTAAACTTGCCAGCTAGAACTTCCAGTTTGCTTCACCTTAGGTCCTGATTGCCACCATAGTGGGGACAGCAGGGACGATCCCCAAGCCTGAAGCAGGAAGAGGACAGAGAAGGATGAACTGCAGGAGACTTTGCCTAAGCAGAAGTCTAAACCCCATTTTTCCGTAAAGATGAGACATCTTACTTCAAGGACATTTGTCAAGTTGTTAAAATTTCCCTGATGGTCTCTCAGAAGCCCTGGAACTTCTGGAAATCACTTGAACTGTGATAAGAATTCTCTTTAGAGCTGCCTGAGAATAGCAGGACACGGCAGGTAAGGAGGAGGAGTCACCTGCTGTCTTAATCCGCTCAGACAGGAGTGAAATTTCTCCCACCCAAGGGTTTCCTTGGGCTTTAGGGAGCTTGCAAAGCTGTTTGCTAGAAAGAATATTTAGTCCAAGCTGGGAGGAGTGGTGATTTTGATAAGAAAATCAAGAGCCCCATTCATGTTCCCAGCTGGTCTCTAAACTTGACTTTGGGCTCCAATATCCTCGTTGGCTCTGGCCAGGTCTTCCCACCCCACTACAGGCCACTGGCAGCCCCTGAATGGGCCACAGCCCCCGCCTCTCTGAGTAGTTGAACACTGGGGCCGAGATTAAAGCTCCACAGTTAGTTCCTTTCTCCTGAGTTCCCTCCTCAGTTCCCACTTTGTAGTTTAGGTCCACGTTTTTCAAAAAGATCAGCTTTCCTTGAAATAGTATTTCTTCTTCTTTTCTTTTTTTTTTTTTTTATTGTATCTCGATGCTAGAAGAAAAATGGCACATAACAGAGATCCAGATACAAATGAACATTTCCACAAACATCTTGCAAAACAACATCAAAGTGAGGAATACAACCATCTTTGTTTCAAGAAACGGTGTCTTTTTCAGAGCACTTAATTAGCTTTCTAAAGCCAGTAACAAATCTAGACAAATCCCATTCCCGCAGGCCTGAGTCTGCTAGGCTCCGCAGCCGTCTTCTCGGTTAAATCAAAGCAGGTCGTCAATGTGGTTAATAACATTTGAACACATATTTTAAAGCATGTGTAACAATGTGAGTCACTTTTTTTTTTTTTTTTTTTTTTTGCATTTGAACATCAACAGAAACAAAACCCCAAAGCAAATAAAGTTCGAAATGCAATGTAAAACCAGGGCCCTTTTGGGGCCTTGCTAGAGTGACTGTGTTTTTTCAGGGAGTGGTGCCAAATGCCCTTTTCAAGTAGTTTGGGGATGAGAGTGATCAAAGACATAAAGTATCAGAAACTACAACACTGAGGTAGCACCCAAGCTGGTTGCCCTTTGACCCCTTGAAGTGCTTTTAGACTGAGACTGTCTAAAAGCACATTCTTGGAATTTTAGAACTTTGATAACTTTAACTTTGAGTTTAAAAAAATAACAAGTAACATTTTATTTTGAGCATGTTCTTTTCAAGGTCTGGTGCCTCCAGAACAGGTGAAATAGAGGGATTCCTCTTAGGCAAAGCAACCATACACTTGGATACAAGCCAAGCTCCAGGCCCGGAAGTAGAAGAGTACTGCTAACATCCAATTATCCACAGATTGGATGGTTTGGGGTGAATATGGCAGTGCAGAAAAAGAGGGAAAGAAAGCAGGCATTTTCTCTCCCCATTGGGTCTACTTAGCTGACATGCTGCGGAAAACAAATTGTAAGAGGACTTTGATAATGTGTTAATTATGCAGCTGCATTTTCCATAGGCCATCTGCATAATCCCATCTCATAGAGATGCTCCAAACTACCTGAGGACATTTGGGTTCTGAAACACTGTCACTCTAGTCTCATCAGAAAATCAAACATGGATGCAACTTGGCAATGAAAAACATAAAAATGTCACCACAATAGCCGTTGAGCTTGAATGACAGAAATGAAGGACGGAGATCTACACATCTACTTAGCTCTTGACTTCGGGTTTTAAAAATTCAGAGTTAACAAAGGAAAATCCTTCGAATTCTGATTGGTCAATATTCCTGATGACTTCCTGGTCGGGAGGTGTTAGGACTGGTGGATGGCGGGTGAAAAATCGGTCGAAGTTTTCAGCATTTCGCCCACACTATGAGAGGGGAAGAAAAGAACTTGTGGTGGGTGGGAAAAAAAACAAAAACAAAAGCCAAAATAAAACAGAACCTAGCATAATCGGGTGTGCTTCTCTCCAATCCCTTCCCTTTCAGAAACTCAGAGAGGTTGTTTCAAATGATCAGAAATGAGAGCAACATAAAATGCAAAATTCTCATGACCTTTGGTGCACGACCTTGGGTTCCCGACCTTCAGTTTTTGTAGCTCATGAGCCGTTCCTGGTGTCCTTCTGGGCAGTCAGGAGATGGATGGCAAAGGCATGAGATGGTGGGGCCAGAGGCATGTGGCATGTCCCCCCAACCCACCCCGAGAAGTCAGCCAAGCTCATCTGTTGGAATACATGGGATCAAGGCATCTGAGATGTTTCAGGGGGTGCAAGATGCAAAGTAATGACCCATTTATACATCACCTGGGAGATCCCAGTATTTATAGCAGCAGACCCCTCAAAGTGCTGTCCTCCAGCTCTCAATCAGGAGCAGTGGATGTTTTCCAACTCAACAGAATACAATTTATAAACTCCAACCAATGGAGGAAGATCCCAATGGAGATCTGGGTTTGATGCTTGCAACGCCTGGGCAACCACGAGGCTCCTGGTTAGCTGGAGCAGTCATTGACCATTAATTGCAACGTACCAGGAGGTAAATTCGGTCACTCCCTCTTCAATTAGGAAGGAGGAATGTGGGAGGAAATACAAACCATTGTTTGGTGAAGCAATCAGGTTCTAGAGAGAAAATAGTTGCCATTTCTCACCCATCCTGCTGGTCTTTCTATACAAAAAGGCCCCTATCTGAGGCAGAGTTATAACACATATGTGCATGTACATGTGTGTACGTGTGTGCATGCATGCACGAGTGCTCACACCTGTACATGCTAATTCCCACCTAATGAGAAGGGGCAAACCACTAATTTGGGGTCCCTTGTTCTTTGCCAGCAAAACCCATTTGCACAAAAGCTCTATGCGTTTCCAACACAGTAGCTATAGGGGGTAACCACAACCTAATACTATAATAGTAATAGTAGTAATAATAACCATGACTGTCGATATTTATGAATCATTTGCTATATGCCAGTGCAAAATGCTCTTTACTGAAAAGTTCTTTACTTGCATTACCTTATTTAATCTTCCCAATGGCCCTATGAAGTGGGTGTTATCATCTCCATTTTATAGATGAGGGAACTGAGACCAGGGAGATTATGTAATTTGTTCAAGGTCGCACAGTGAACCAATAGCAGAGCAAGATGAATCAGGTCCATCTGACATCAGAGCACAAGTTTCTGGCTCCATTTTACAAGCAGAGTGGCCGTGCACGGTGGCTCACACCTGTAATCCCAGCACTTTGGGAGGACGAGGCAGGTGGATCACGAGGTCAGGAGATTGAGACCAGCCTGGCCAACATGGTGAAACCCCATCTCTACTAAAATGCAAAAATTAGCCAGGCATGGTGAAGGGCGCCTGTAGTCCTAGCTACTCAGGAGGCTGAAGCAGGAGAATCACTTGAACCGGGAGGCAGAGGTTGCAGTGGGCTGAGATCATGCCACTGCACTCCAGCCTGGGTGACAGAGCAAGACTCTCTCTCAAAATAAATAAATAAATAAATAAATAAATAAATAAATAAATATTACAACTATGGTGGCAGCCTGGTGGCTGATTGACTAATGGAGTGGGGAAGCGGCTGGTGGGAAGACAAGGATGGGGATGATGAAGTCTCTGGTTTGAATAACAGAGACTGTGGTTGTATGAACTGAGAGAAAGTGGGAAAACTGAGAAAGATGATTAATTCCATTTTGAACAAAGACTTTGAGAGGCCAATGAGAGTCCCGGTGATGACCAGAAGAAGTCAGAAGCACAGGTTCTGGGCCGGGCGTGGTGGTTCACACCTGTAATCCCAGCACTTTGGGAGGCCAAAGTGGGCAGATCACCTGAGGTCATGATTTTGAAACCAGCCTGACCAACATGGCAAAACCCTGTCTTTAAAACATTAGCTGGGTGTGGTGGTGCATGCCTGTAGTCCCAGCTACTCAGGAAACTGAGGTGAGAGAATTGCTTGATCCCGCGAGGTGGAGGTTGCAGGGAGCAGAGATTGCACCACTGCACTCCAGCCTGGGCGGTGATGGAGACCTTGACTCAAAAAAGGAAAAAAAAAAAAAAAAAAAAAGCACAGGAGGAGAGAGCTCTTGAAAAACCTTTTTTTTTTTTTTTTCCAGCACAGAATATGGGGAGTGGAAAGAGATAACAAGAGAAATAAAAACTAGTGAGCACTTTCAGTGAAACAGACATTTGCCAAGTGTTTTTGCATATATGACCTTTTTCATTCACGTAACAACTCTGTGAAATAGATGTTTTATTTCCATTTGCCCATGATAAAAATGTCCCTTAAAGTGTCTTAGGACAGCACGAGGAGAACCAGGAGAGAACAGTATCAGCCAAGCTAAGGACTAAGAGGAATCCCAGGAGAAGGGCACTGGTATAACTAAAATATCTTTAAGAGGTCAAATAGGAGAGTTGCTGAAAAGGGATCATTGCAGTTGGCAACTGGGGTGATACTGATGAGAAATGCAGGGCTGCCACTGAACTTCAGTTGCTGGAAGAGTGAAGGTACATTGAAAAAGTCAAGAGGTGCATGCTCTTCTTCAAAGCCTTTTTGTTGAGGGAAGCAGAAGTATTTGCTGTGCATGCAAGGGACTGAGGTCTCCAAGAGCCTCTGCCTCCTGCTCACTTCTTATCTGAGTAAAAGTGAGTCTGGGGATGGGTGTGGTGACTCATGCCTGTAATCCCTGAACTTTGGGAGGCCGAGGAGGGTGGATCACCTGAGGTCAGGAGTTCGAGACCAGCCTGGCCAACATGGTGAAATCCCGTCTCTACTAAAAATACAAAAACAGCCAGGTGTGGTGTCAGGTGCCTGTAATCCCAGCTACTCGGAAGGATGAAGCAGGAGAATCACTTGAACCCGGGAGGTGGGAGTTGCAGTGAGCTGAGATGGCACCACTGCACTCCAGCCTGGGCAACAAGAGGGAAACTCTGTCTCAAAGAAAGAAAAAAAAGTGAGTCTGTAGACTGAATTCAAACCCCGGCACTATGCTGCCCACTATCTGTGCAATTCTGGGCAAATTCCTTAAAGTCTCAGTTTCCTCTTTTGTAAAAGGGGAGCAATTTTAATTCCTATCACATTGGGGTTGTGATATGAGGATAAAGTGAGAGAATGCAAGCAACAGGTACTGAGTATGTGATCAACGCATCATGGCTGCAAGTATTATTTAGTTCCCATTTTCTACTCCAAATCCCTACAGACAGATAGCATATGTTTCCTATAATAGGGCGGTTTCATGGTGTTTAAGTTTTAAATACTAAGGAAACAGTCTTGAAGTTTTAAATGACTCTTGTCAGACTTAAGGAAACCTATTTGTCATTCCAAGCTAAATTGCTTCTGCTGTTCTTGTTATCTTGGCTTCAGGTCTCAGAAAATGAGAACTCTCTGACACAGTATCAAGACCTGGGGTCTATTCTGCTGGCCAGTGGAGGGAAACTCCCACAGAAGGATGCCCCCTCAGGGTAAACTCAGAGTGGTTAGGATTGCTGTCCAGATTCATTTCTTTGTTTATTCATTTTCTCATTCAGACGGATTTCTTGAGTACTCACTATGTGCCAGGCTCTGTGCTAGTAGAAAATGATACAAAATCCATGCTTCATGGAACTTACATTTTACTGGGGAAGAGAAGCAACAAACAAACGAGACCGTAACTGTACATGTGAATATATATTTTAGTGCCAGAGAGAGATAAGTGATGTTAAGAAAAATAAAGCCAAGGCAAGGCGGGGTGACTCACGCCTGTAATCCCAGCACTTTGGGAGGCCGAGGCTGGTGGATCACTCGAGCTTAGGAGTTCATGGCCAGCCGGGGCAACATGGTGAAACCCCGTCTCTACCAAACATACAAATATTAGCTGGGTGTGGTGGTGCACACCTGTGGTCCCGGCTACTCAGGTGGGCTGCGGTGGGGGGATCACTCGAGCCCAGGAGGCAGAGGTCGCAGTGAGCAGAGATCAAGCCACTGCACTACAAACTGGGTGACAGAGTGAGACTCTGTCCCAAATAAAAAAAACAAAAAAAGTAAAGAAAAAAAAGAAAGGCCAAGGGATGGCGTGAGAGTGATGCCATTTTCAGTTTGGAGGAGATGACCTTTGAGCAAGACCTCAGTGGAGTGAGAGAGGGTGCCTTTTGGATGTCAGGACGGAAGGCACCCTAGGCAGGGGGAGCTGCAAGTGCAAAGGCCCCGACAGAGCTCACCTGGCATAGCCACCAAGCAGCAATGAGGTCAGTATGTCCAGAGCAGAGCGACCAAGGGGCCACAGAGTGGACCATGAGCCAGAGCAGCATCCTTGATGTCCTTGATGGACAGTGGATTTTCATCTCAGCTCAATGGGAAACTGCTGGAGAACGTAGAGCCCCGAATGACATGATGACGTATGTTTTGTTTTTATAGTATTTCATTGTTTTAGAGACATGGTCTTGCTCTGTTGCCCACGCTTGAGTCAGAGGCATGATCACAGCTAACTGCAGCCTCAAACTCCCGGGCTCAAGCGATCCTCCCACTTTAACCTCATGAGTAGCTAGGACTACAGGTGTACATCACCACGCAGGACTAATTTTTTTTTTTTTTTTGTAAACACGGGGTGTGTGTTGGGGGGGGGTCTCGCTCTGTTGCCCAGGCTGGTCTCGAACTCCTATCCTCAAGTGATCCTCCCACCTCAGCCTCCCAAAGTGCTGGAATTCCAGGTGTGTGCCACCAAACCTGGCCCTGACTTACATTTAAACAGGATCACTGGTGTGGTGTACAAGGATAGATTAAATGAGCGGGGGACAATAATGCAAACAGTGCAACCAGTGAGGAAGTAGTTACAATAATCCAGGTAAGAATGACGGGGGCTTGAAGGAAGGTGATTGGTAGGGGGGTGGAAAGATGCATTCAGATGTGGGGTATGTTCTGAATTCAGAGTTGACAAGATTTGCTGATGGATCGGGTGTGGGGTATGAGAGGAAGAGAGGCATTGTTGGTGACACTGACATTTTTGACCTGAGCTATTTAGTGAGAGAGGAACATGAGGAGTAGAGCCTACTTGAGAGGGGAAATTTAGTACTTGCTTTCCTTTATGATAAGTTCAAAATTCCAGCAGACAAGTCAAGGAGTCCCCTCAGCTGTGGGGATTGCAGAGGTTCGGGGAGCTAGACTGGTGGCCATGGCATCAGGGAGAGACTGCCGCAGTCATCCACAGGAGAGGAATGGTGGCTAGGACGGTAGAAAAGGGAGGTGGAGCAGACGATAAAGAGGTGCTGGTGGCAGGGACTGCTGGTATGGCATCCTGGTGTGGCTATAAGGCAGATCTGTGCGTGGTTTTCTTTGGCCTGGGTGTTGGAACCCAAGCCAGCCGGTGTAGGAAGCACATTAGCTGAGACACGAAGCCTCTTCAGGGACCATTTTTCTTTAAAAACCATCAATTTCCCATCCACGCCAGAAGGCTGTTGCTTCGCCTGGGCCTCCCCAGAGGCTGTGATGGGAGACAGTGAAACAGCTTCTGGCAGCTCCACAACCTCCCTCTCCCTGTCCCCCTCCCTCCTGTCTCAGAGAACAATGAAATCTTTAAGTGAGATAGCACAGAGGAGACGCAAGAACGGGGGTTAACCAAGGGGGTGCGATACAGAGGGAGTGTGATTTCCCTGCTAATCAGCGGCTTACCGGGCTGGCAGATCACAGCCTCCCTGTTAAGTGTTTCTGTGTTTTTCAAATGGAGCTGTCACTGACCATTAGCTTCAAGAGCGCTCCCTAAATGGAGACGTCAGCCCTTGGGAGACACAGCCCAGATCAGCTTCCTGCCTGCTGTGTCCTTGAAGTATGGGCAGCTCGGTGGCTGGGATCTAATTAAAAACGCACCATGGATTGCACCTGCCTCTCCGACTTGTCTTGGGTGAACACTTCAGCCTCACTCAGCTTACAAAAAAAAAAAAGAAAAGAAAAGAAAAGAAAATCCGACCCCCTTGTCATCAGGGTACATCAATGGGGCTCCTGGAACAGGAATGGGGGCCAGAAACCAACAGGGTTATTTAAACCACAAGCACCTCTTTCAGGATGAAGGAGAGGAGTAAGAAGGTTGATTTGTTGAATTACACTCCTGAATTTAAGAATCTAGACAGCTTGAAAAGCTTATCTGTGACCTGTTACACGTAAGCTCTTTTTCTTTTTCTCTTCTCTTTTAATTTGTTTCATTGAGTTAGTAACAGAGTCTTGCTATTGAATGTGGAGTTGGCTTGGTCACCACTGCCACAGGGATCTCTTTTTTGTTTTGTTTGGTTTGGTTTTTTGAGACAAGGTTTTGGTCTCTTGCCCAGATTGGGGTGCAGTGGCGTGATCATAGCTCACTGCCACCTTGAATTCCTGGGCTCAAGGGATCCTCCTGCCTTGGCCTTGTGAGTAGCTTGGGACCACAGCTGCGCACCACCATGCCCAGCTAAAGGGATCTTTTAAAGATGCTGACTGGGTTATGCCATTTCCCTGCTCTTATCTGCAATAGCTCCCCATTGCCCAAAGCCCACACTCCTTAGCATGGCTTAAGGGGCCATTTAGGACCTGCTCCTGGACACTTGGTCAACAGCCCCTTCCCTACCCATGTCCCCAACCCCCTGAGACACCCTCCAGCCATACTGAAATATTTCCAGTTCCTGGAACACTCATGAACTCTTGGAGGTGACTCCAAGCCCTTGCACGGGCTATCTCCTCTGCCAGGAGCACTTGCTCCCACTCCTTCCCCATCCATCCAGCTATCTCCTGTGCATCATTTCTGTCTCCACAGCAGTGTCACTTCCTCCACGAGATTTTTCCTGACCTCTCCTCTATACTCCTGGGTTTATCCCATCAAGATATAGGGCGTTCATCAAAGAATCCTTAGAGAAAACAAATGGGAATCTACTATGGACCAATAGGGAAAACAGTTAAATAAATAATGATACATCTGTTTGATGTATTACCATGCAAAACACTTTTAAAAATTAAAAGAAGATGTAGGAGAATATGAAATGACAAAGTTATATAATTACTAACAGTGTGTACAATATCTTTCCATTCTATAAATTATATACACAAATGTATATGTAATATCTGTACACATTTTATACACAGGCTTATGGAGATTAGAAGAATTACAGATGGTTTTAATCTTTTTCCTTTTCCCCTTTATGCTTGATTATATTTTTAAAAATTTACATAACAATCAGGTATTATTATTATTTTGTAATAAGAAAAGAAGCTGTGAAAGCTATTTTAAATGAGAGAGCAATTATCATGGAAGCAATTGAAAAATAGAAATAAAGAGAATGGGAGTATTTGGGTAAACTGTTAAGGTTAGCCTGATGCCACTTTAACATGCTTCATCTTAGTAAAACACTCTAAGGCAGCAGGAGGATCGAGTGAGGCTAGGGGTGTGAGACCAGCCTGGGCAACATAGCAAGACCCTGTCTCTACAAAACATTTAAAACTTCTCAGGGCGTGATGGCACATGGCTGTAGTCCCAGCTACTTGGAAGGCTGAAGTCGGAGGATCGCTTGAGCCCAGGAGGTTTAGACTGCAACAAGCTATGATTGTGCCTTTGCACTCCAGCCTGGGTGACAGAGTGAGACCCTGTCTCAAAACAAAATGAAACAAAAAAACTCCAAAACAAGAGGCTGCTTTGAGGTGTTTTTTGGTGCTAAGGGATAATGAGGAAGGCTAATATTTGGGTCTTGTAGATCCTCTGCCTAGCAGCATGCCGGATGCTGGCGATACATAAGAGGGTACCTGTTCTTGTCCCCATTGAGCTTAAGGTCTAGCAGAGGACACAGATGCACACACAGGCCACTGCATGGGACCATGGGACAGGTGCTGCCATTGAGCACAGAGAAAAGGAACCCAAGAAGGGCCAGGAACACTGTCTGGAGGAAGCGACTTCTCACTTGAGTGGGACCTGCAAGAGAGACACTGCTTCTTTGGAAGAGGAAAGGAAAGAGCTGGAGAAGAAATGGAGGTAAAAAGAGGGTATGGACAGGGTAAGATGGTGGAAGAGAGGATAAGGCTCCTCCCTGCTGCTGTTGTCTAGCCAAGTTTGATAACATGAGGCTAGTGGCTCAGGGAAGCTACCTGCCTAGCCTCCATCAAGACACCAGGGCACCTTCAGGATAACAAGACCAGAAGGTCACAATGAAAAGACATCCAAGTTACATAGCCTAGGCAAAACGACAAACGCATCTTTCTTTTTTACATGTGCACATCCAGTGAAACGCAGGGTCGTTTCTATGCCTTCCAGTTTCCCACAGCCAAACACAGGAGGGACCCACCCAGGAACAATCAGATGCACAAAGCTGCCTACACATTTGATCATTTAAAAAAGTCGTTTGTGGTCTGGGCTTTGGCAGAAAAAAAGAGAGACTGGAGTCTTCTTTTTCTGCTAATAGCGAAGGTCCCTTACAATCAGGGATCTTTTACCTCTTATGTTTATTTAGGGAGGAAGTCAGTAGGAGAGGGGTCTTTTGTGTTTGATACTAAGTCTGTTTCGTTTTGCTCTTGCTTTTCTGAATTTTCATTAAAAAATAATATCCAGTGTTTTGATTTCCTCCAGATCTCAGTTTAAATGGCACCTTGTCAGAGAAGCTGTTCCAGATCACCTTCAAATAAAGTGGATCCTCATTGTTCCCCCCTGTTATTCTGTATCAAGATATCCTGTTCATTTCTTTCACAGAAATAAAATCTAGTATATCTCAATCTATAATTATTAATATATGTTCATTCTCTGTTTATTGTCTATGTTCTCATCTAGACTGTAAGCTACAAGAGAGCAAAGTCACATCTGTTTTATTCACCACTGCGCTTCTAAGACCCAGGCACAAAAAATTATCAAATGGACAAATAATAGTGTATCTTAAGCACTAACTATGAGCCAGATACTGTGTTAAGTGTTTTGCAAGCATTATCTCCTTTAATCCCCCCAAAAGCTCTATGAAGTCCTTGCTGTGCAGTGAGAAAATGGGTTTAGAGAGTTTAAGTATCTGACCATGATTTGATCCTAGATTTGACAAGAGATCCAGACTCTTCTATCATTCTCCTACATTTATCGCAGAAACCAACAAGCTATTAAAAAGCACCAAGAGGCGAGGCATGGTGGCTCATGCCTATAATACCAGCACTTTGGGAGGCCCATGTGGGAGGATCACTAGAGGTCAGGAGTTTGAGACCAGCCTGGGCAACATAGCAAGAACTTGTCTCTACAAAGAATTTTTAAAAAATTGGCCAGGCATGGTGGTGCATGCCTATAGTCCCAGCTGTTCAAAAGGCTGAGGCAAGGGGAACCCCTTGAACCCAGGAGTTGGAGGCTGCAGTGAGCTACTACCGTTTCACTTCACTCCAGCCCGGGTGACAGAATGAGACCCTGTCTCAAAAACAAAAAACAAAAAACAAAAAAAACAGTAATTGTAATAATTTTTCTTTTCTTTTTTTTTTTTGAGATGAAGTCTCACTTTGTCACCCAGGCTGGTGTGCAGTGGCGCCATCTCGGCTCACTGCAACCTCCACCTTCCGGGTTCAAGTGATTCTCCTGCCTCAGCCTCCCATGTAGCTGGGACTACAGGCGTCCGTCACCACGCCCAGCTAATTTTTGTATTTTTAGTAGAGATGGAGTTTCACTATGTTGGCCAAGCTGGTCTCGAACTCCTGACCTCGTGATCCGCCCACCTTGGCCTCCCAAAGTGCTAGGATTACAGGCATGAGGCTCTGCGCCTGGCCATAAAAAATTTTAAAACACACAAAAGACTCCTTCTTAATCCTGCCACCCCAAATCTCTGTATTATGTTAACATCTTGGTCTGTATCCTAGATGGCTGATGAACAGATGAATGGATATTTTTTAGTTTTTAGACAAAGGTGGAATCATGACTCTGTTCTTTTCCTTGCTTTTTAAGAGAAACTAGATGAAATACACTCTAAACATCTTCCCATGTCAACAGAGTATCTTTTTTTTTCTTATCTATTCTTCACCATTCATCGTAAACCCACATTGCTGGCTTCAAGTAAACTCACCCTCAAAGAGTTATTATCCCTTCTATTTGCCTATCTTTTTATAGCTTTGATTCCCACAAGGCTGTGAGATAGGCAGGAAAAGGATTATCTCTACTTAACAGATAATTTTAAGAGTTAACAGTTTGTTCCGGGTCATATGGAGTCAAGTAGGAGAGCCAAGATCCAGAGCCCATCTGTTCAATTCCAAAGCCCGTGGGCTTTCCATTACATCCCATTGCCTCATACTATGTATCTGATTGTGTGGCATGGACTTAAAAGTTAAGCTGACCTGGGTACCAATCCTGGCTCCAATAATTCACAGCTATACAACCTTCAAGCAAGTTAGCTAAGTCCCCTAAGCTCAAGTTTCTTGTAGGATGGGGTGAGAATGACCTGATAAAATGCACATCAAATACTTAACGTGGTAGCTGGTGGCTGCTGCTGAGGGCTGACTGACCTATTCCTGTCCAGTGAGTAAGTCTGATAGGGCTGTGCTCTGGCTTGAAAGAGGTCCTGTAAGCTCCGCCAAACCCCAAATTCCTACTCATATTCCCATCCCAATTACAAGCAGAATGAGGATCTGACAGTGCTACTCAAGACATAGAACAGAAACCTTCCCACTTAGCCTGGTACATCATGACAGGAAGCTACAAGACAAAGCCAGGCCCTGGGGCTCCCAGTTAGAGGAAGTGAAAAAAAGACATGTACCCTGGGGAGCAAAAGGGATGTGTTTCCAGTCCCACCCAAGCCTCACTTCCTTAGAAAGACATTTCAAGTACATTCACACACCATCTCTGCGCTGTTTTCCATATGCCATTTGGTGGGGGGGCGGGGGGCATTTTGTGGTTATTTTTAAGAAACTGTACTTGTAACAAAACTAAAAGTAAGCTTTCTCTTTTCCTTTCTGGGTCATGAGCAGGTCTCAACCCTCCAAATTCAATTGTCACTGGAAGTCTTCGTGGAGTTGGAATTTCTATCGGAAGTGGCTGTGAAGGCAGGAAGAACATCAGCAAATGTGGTGATACGGTTTGAATGTGTCTCCTAAAGTTCATGTGTTAGAAATTTAATCCCCAAGGCAACAGTGTTGAGAGGTGGGAACTTTTGGAGGTGATTGGATTAATGTTATTACTGTGGGAGTGAATTTATTTAAAAATTAAGTTACCCTCTCTTGTGTACTCTCTTGCCATGTGATGCTTTCTATCAGGTTACTACACAGCAAGAAGGTCCTCCCCAGATACAGCCCCTGATCTTGGACTTCCCACCGTCCAGAACCATTAGCCAAATACATTTCTTTTCATTACAAGTTATCCACTTTTTTTTTTTTTTTTTTTTTTTTAGACAGGGTCTCTCTGTCACTTGGGCAGGAGGATTGCTTGAGCCTGGGAGGTCGTGTCTGCAGTAAGCTGTGATCACAACGCAGCCTTGACCTCCCAGGCTCAAGCAATCCTGCCTTAGTCACCCAAGTAGCTGGGACTACAGGCATGTGCCACCACACCTGGTTAATTTTTGTAGTATTTTTGTGTGTAGAGACAGAGTTTTGCCACGTTCCCCAAGCTGGCCTCAAACTCCTGGGCTCAAGTGATCTGCCCACATTAGCCTCCCAAAGTACTGGGATTACAGGCATGAGCCACTGCACCTGGCCCCAGTTTCAGGTATTCTTATAGCAGCACAAAACAGACTAAGACAGACACACAATGTAATAAAAATGAAGGAGAAGAGGGGCTTAAAAAGGAGGAGTTACTCTGCATTTATCCTACAGATAAATTCACTTATATAGGAAACTAGGAAGCTATTCAAAGGGTGATGTAGAGTTAGATGTGCAGATAAGAAACAGTCTCCAAGATAGAGGGGAATAAAGCAAGATACAGAAATTGTATACAGCATGCTAACATCCTTGTGTGTGATGTAGACTATTTCTGGGCCTGAACACATCTTCTCTAGAAGGTCACACAAGAACCTGGTTGCAGTGGGTGTCTCTAAGAAGGAGAATCAAGAAGCCTAGCTAGGAGCCATGGGTGAGGGGAGTCTTAATTTCACTTTGTAGCTTTTAATGCTGCTTGAATATTTTATTTTTTCACATTTTTTCAAAGGGGAAAGGATTAGAGCACCTAATAATACAGTGAGGTCAAGAAAGACGAGACCAGCTTATGAAAGGAGGCAGTTTTCAGGTCACTGATGACTCAATGAGAAAAATATCAATAGGATGGTGGGAGCAGAAGCCAGATTGCACCAAACTGAGGAAAGAATAAATTGTCAACAAGTGGAAACAGCAGGAACTGGCAACTCTTTCAAAAGCGTATTTGTATGCAAAGTAAGGTAGGGTAGTAGTCCTAGCAGTAGTAAGAGTAGTAGTAAGGAGGATTCCCAGGTTTGAGGTAGGGGATTTTTAACATGAAAAAGACATAGCAGGTTTATGCACAAAGGAGACAGTCAGGATAGAGTCAGAACGGACAGCTGCTGTTTTTGCCCAGCCATCAGGCATTCATTGTCTTTTCTTCTAGTGACAGTGGCTTTATTTTTCTTAAAGGAGATATTCCTTCTCTTCTTTCAAAATGTATGATTTAGATAGGACATTCCTTCTCTTTTTTCAAAATGTCTGGATTAGATCCAGTTCCCTGGCTAAGAGGGGCAGGTGACCCAGGCCCAACTAATCAGCTTATTCCATCCCCCCGGTGCAGTAAGCGATTCCCCTAGAGATGGGCATATGACCCAATGTCTTCCAAAAAGATTGAGTCCTAGGCTGCTGGGATTTTATAAAAAGGAAGCCCTTTTTTTAAGGTAGAAGCTGCAGCTATAATGGGACATAAGTTGGGAGTTGCTATGTGCCCAAGAAAGCCTTCTGAGAATGAAGAATGAAGTCAACACAGTGGGGAAAGTAATCCTAAGGGATATAGAAAAATGTTTCCCTGCTGGCATTGCTTGGGACCATGATCCATCTACATCTGAATACTAACTATCATTATATTTTGCTTAAAAGTCAATTTAAATCAGGCTCCTATTTGAAACCACAGGAACATAAAGAAGTTGTAGACACAGACTAAACAGGGGAGATAAGCAGGAAGGATCGAGAGGGTGGAGTCCAGAGCAGGAGTGAGGGTAAGTCTCACATGAGTTGAGGGAGGGAACACATATTTGCTAAGACAGAGATGGAAGCCAGGCAAGGAGGTCAAGATGACTATGGAGGTGCTGGGAGGTGGTAGGAAGCTGAGGGCTACCAACCTGTGGCACCCGTGGGTCTCAACCTTCCTCATGATTTAGGGCAGGGATCCCCAATCCCTTGACCATGGACCAGTATCAAAATAACAATAAAAATAATAAAGTCCTGTATCCATTAAGTGGAGCACCAGATTATTTTGCCATGGTTCTGTTATATTCCCTGTGTAAGTCACTTGGGCAAATCTCTAGGCCTCTGCCCATCTATAGAATGGAGCAGTTAAATTCCACTTCTAAGGTCATCTTTCAACTATTGACTTTAATTATATGATATTTCAGTAGTTATTCCCAGACAGAAGCTACCAGTTTCATGCCCTCTCCCAGTCTGTGGCCTTCCCATCTACCATTTCAATTCAAACCGTTGGCTTTTCTGCCAGGGGATATCTCAAAGTCATGTATTTGGTAGGTTCTATGGTTGACTTGCCCCCACAAAGTTCATGTGTTAGAAAATGAATCTCCAATGCAACAGTGTTGAGAGGTGGCACCTCATGAGGATTTAACATCGTTATCTTGGGAGTGGGTTCCAGATAAAAGGGATGAGTTTGGCTCCCTATCTTTCCCCTGCATGTGCACACACATGTATGCATATGCATATATATGCACATACATGCACACACACACATGTGCATGCATACTCTCTCTTGCCCTTCACCTTCTGTCATGGGATGACACAGCAAGAAGTCTCTCACCAGACGCAAGCCCCTCACCCTTGGACTTCCCAGCCTCCAGAACTGTAAGAAACAAAATTTCTTTTCTTTATAAATTATCTAGTCTGTGGTATTCAGTTATGGCAACACAACATGGACTAAGACAACAACTGATTTAGGAACTTCACTTGGCTCAGGAACCTGCCAATTCCAACCACTAAAGGGAGCCTCGTTTGATCTGAAGTTTAAATGGGTTCTTCATGGGTGTGTAGCTAGGTGGAGAGAGATAAACAGACTCCAAGCTATGTGTCCCAAATGGCTCTTGGCTATTTGTTTGTCAGCATATAAAGGTAGGTTGATATTTTTATTAAGATCTCTGCAAACTCCACACACTGGATAACCCACAAGAACAAGCAGAACTGAGCAGGGAAACCTCTACTCCTTAATGAGCCTGTCTCAACTGCCTCATTTCAATGCTGCCATGCCCTTCTTTCAGAGGTTAGTCAATGTAGGCTGTCTTTGTCAGCTTCAAAATCAAAGCCTTAAGGAACAAATAAGATTCGCATCTTTTAAAATCCTGCCAACCAATTATAAAAGGTGTGAACATGCTACTTATTTGTTGCAATATTTTAAAATAAATTTCAATCATTTGAATTGTAAGAATACTTAGTCTTTTTCTATTATGTAATAGACACCATTTGATGGTGTTATCATGACTCTCTCCTGTTACCACAACCACGAACCTTACCGGGGCTCGAAGTGCTTCTAATAAGCTTTACAAGGGTCTTGGGACAGTGTACAGTCCAGGGATCAAGTCCTGGCTCCTCCACTTTCCAGTTGCCGGACCTTGGATGAGTGCCTTAACTTTTCCAAGCTCTAGTTCCTCATCTGTAACGTGGTGATAACCTTACCTTATAGGGTTGAGAGAATTAAATGAGGCAATGCACGGAAGGCAGTTAAAACAGTGCCCGATGCAGACAAAAACTCAATATATTTTCTAATATATTTGAACAGTAAAGGTTTTATGAAAATTACTTTAAATCACAGTTTTCAAAAAGGAATTGTTCTCTTGAGTATTTGATACTTTGGGGGAGTTAGGTTCTGTGCTTAAATAAATCATATTGAGTAAGTGTTAGATCCTTTTCTTAAGCCTTGAATTTGGAGTTTTAACAGCAAACATACAAAGGTTACACTTTCTGGATTCAATTCAGAAATGTCAGCACATCAAACACACACATTCAGACGCACACACAGAAGCACTTACTCATACAGTGTAAAGGGCAATTGGGTTTGGAAGAGAATGTCACATGAACAGAATCGCAGCTCATTAAAGCAGTACTTGAAGCTTTTGACCTCAGCTACATAAACAATGTTTTCAGATGACAGAATTGCCGAGAAACCAAGTCCTATGAGTATGATTTAGTTTCTGAAGCAGTTCAGCATTTAGACTCTCAGAGGATACGGGCAATGGGATGTGATCAGTTAACCCATGTAGTATTTTGGAAATGATACTAACAGAGCATAGCACAAGGATCTTTGCAAGCTACAAAAGTTTGCTAGGTTTTCAGTCTTTCCTAATGTGCAGACGCCTCAAAATTATGGGTTTTAAGTAAAGGGCAGATAAGAATTGGTAACAAGAGCAGAAATGATTGGAATCAGTCTGTCATACATGTGGGTTTGGAGTTGGCGAGGCCTGACACAGGCTAGAATGGAAGGAAAGAGGGAATGAGCATTCTAGAGATGTCTAGACAGGACTGGATGGTTGCTCCAATGTAAGGAGCAGAGGAAAGGGGCTCTTAATGTCTACTTCTCATCAAGTTGTACTCCTCGAGCCCTGCTCAGAGAGCATTGACGATCAGATCCATCATATTTTAGAACACTTGACAATCTGGTTGACCATATTTTAGAACAATTGATGATCCGATTGATAATATTGTAAAAGACTACTAGAGCCATGTTTACTACTGGGAAGATCATTGTACACACACTCTAGCGCTTAAGACTCCACAGGTGCCAGGCACAGTGACTCACGCCTGTAACCCCCAGCACTTTCAGAGGCAGAGGTGGGAGGATCACTTGAGGCCAGGAGTTTGAGACCAGCACGGGCAATTAATTAAAAACAATGAAAACACAAATAAATAAAAAGCAGAAAAGACTCCAAGGTCTCTAATGAAGCCTGCTTAACTTTCTCTTCCTCTTCATCTCACTGCTTCTATGCTGCTACCCAGGTTGTCTTTGGAGGCAGCTGAATCCTTGTGCCCTGGGCTCATCCCCTTACCCAATTTTCACAGTAAGCCTTACATTAGGTGTTATGGAGCCTTTCAGAGGAAGAGTGACAGGACTTCATTAAGCCAATTAGTGACAATACATGAATGCCATCAAACTCTCCATTAGGCATTTCAATTTGAACATATTACCTAGCACATCTTGTCCTGTGACATTATAGCTCCATGTACTATTACTTCTGCAACAAAATATGCTCATCCATGCCAAAGACTCAATGCACCTTTTGCTACAAGTCAGCAAAATTCTCAACTGGATCACCCAGACACAGAGGAACTCCCTGGGTACAGCCCTCAGCCACTGCACCCTTTGCATCGACAGGAGGAAGTCCAACCAAGTGCACAACCATGTCCTCCTGCTCTGTGCCCTGCAAGCCAGCACTCTGTATCACATAAGCTTTCCTGACAGTCTATTTCATTCATTCATCCTATTGCTACTGGGACCAAACTCTTGGCTACCATGTTTTACACTTGAGGAGCAATCCTGTGGGTCGTCTGCAGGGACTCATGTTCATCGGTGCCTTCATGTCCCCATGAGACAATGACTGAGTGCCTACAATATGCCAGGAACTGGGGAGGACCTGAAGATGCCAGCTTGAGGGTTCTCAAACAGCTCCAACCTGCCCAAGTTCCTATCACCTTTTGCCTGGATTATGGCAAGAGTCTTAACCAGTCTCCCTGATGTCACCCTTGTCCCTACAGCACTCAGAGTGATCCTTTAAAAACCCAAAGTCAGAACATGTTATTTCTTGGTTCATGAGTTGGAGTAAAAGCCAAAGATCCTTCAGTGGCCTGTGCTTTCCTTTCGCCTCTCTGATCTCACCTCCTTTTCCTTTCTCCCTCAACCCCTCGGCTCAGCCACCTGGATTCCTTGCTCCCCCTTGACCATGCCAGGCAAGCTCCTGCCTCAGGGCCTTTGCCTCTGCTACTACCATCCAAATCACTCTCCCCTCTACCCAAATATATACATGACTCCCACCTCCCTCATCTTCCTGTATTTGCTGAAATGTCATTTTCTCCACCTACTCTATTATATGGACATCTCCCTGACCTGGCTCTTCCAATCTCCATCCCTACTTCAGCTTCCTGCATAATGTTTATCAACTTCTGATACATTGTATATTTCACTTGTTTCTATGTTTATTATTTTGCCCACTCTCCCCAGAATATAAGTTCCATGAGGGCAGGGATCTTAATTATTTTTAGTGCTATATTCCCATCACCTAGAACAGTACCTAACCTCATCACCCACTGAATGGATGACTCAATATCTGACAACATCCCCACTGGAGGACAGAACTAGCACATGCTTCTTCCCAAGCCACTGCTCCATCATGCACTCAGCGACAGTCTGCCCTTTAGTACCCAAACCACCACCTTCCTCCCACCACATGCTGACTAGCAACAGCCTGCTGTGTGCCCTGAACAATAACTTCACCAGAACATTCTATACTTAACTGTATACACCCCTTCACTACAGTCTTTACTACACAGGATCTACCTACTGCACTGCTACAACAGGTTCTGCCAGTCAACTCACAGGCCTTCTGCACTCTGCAGCACTGAGTTCTAGTCCCTGCTACATAAAGGTGGAGTCCCTGGTCCCACAGCATCCTATCCCCCGGGAGCTTGTGAGAAATGCAGAATCTCAAATCCCACCGCAGACTGGCTGAGTAAGAATTTTAACCAGATACCCAGGTGACTCGTGTGTGCACATTAAAGTTTAAGACGCTCTGCTAGGCTACATCATGGCATCTGTAACACTGGATTGGACTGTGCAAGGTTAGACTGCAGGAAGCTGTAGACCTCTCTACCCAAAGTCCTGTGATTCAATGCACTGCCTCTTCAGATCCTTCGCCAGCACACTCTCCCAACACACACTGCAAAACCACATGATGCCATGACAGTTTGCAAAATCAGCAAACCAAATTATAGCCCTTTATAAATAGGGTAGTAACTTACACAACAATCAATTTATTTGCGATACCCTGCCGTACATAAAAAAACCATGCACTCTAATATATATCCCTAAAGACTCCTTTATGTTCCACAGCACAGTGTATTACGGCATCTTGTTTTATGGCTATTCACTCATTGAGTAAGAATTCTTGAGCACCGATAATGTGCTAAACCCTATGCTAGGCACTGGGATTTGACGTGGAGAAAGTCACAATCTTCAAGTAGTCAAAAAGACAGGCATGAGATTGAACACGTTATTACAACCTGCGATGAATTTGTTGATGGGACAGTAGCAGATATCTACTCAGGAATCAACAAGAGCCTCCCTGAGCGGGTGATGTTCTGCTGATTTGATGAGGGGGGAAAAGGCAAGGCACAGTGGGGATCAGGGGGCTGGGGAGAGCATAGGAAAGTTCTTTGGGCATCCCAGGTGCATGGCTCTGCACGGATGAAGCAGGCAAGGGAAGACAAGGCACTGCATGTTTGAGGAACTGAAAGAAGCCCAGGAATGCTGTTCTTGGAGTCAGGAGCTAAAGCTAGGAAGAGAACAGAGATCTAGCATTGGAAGACCTCAAAAGCCATATATGCCAAGGAACATACTAGGCTGGGGCAACAGAGAGCCATTTGGGTGTTTTAAAACAAAAGCAACACACAACCAGGCGAACATTAAAAAAAAAAAAAGGCTCTTGTTCCCTGCAACAATACACCAAATCTACTGTATTTCAATACAGTTTCAAACAATGCTCTGTGAACAGCTCCTTGCCACAATAAAAGATGGCATTGAGAACAAATTTTAAAAACCCATTTAAAGTTATTTTAATGAACCTCCAATAATAGCACCCTTCACTGATGTTTGAATATAATCCTCTGTTATTGTTCCTTGTTTTTTCTCTCACCACACTCTATTTAATAGCATGCATGAATCAGGAAGGCTGACAGATACATGCATGCTTTTCACATCCCACAAGGCACATGGAACTCTGTACACGCTCACCACAGGCCTTTTGGAAGTGGCAGACAGTTAAGAAGGGGTGAGGAAGGAGAAATATAAAATCCTGGGATTGGGGGGAGGAGGGCTCTGATGCAATGCATTTGCAATGTAAAAGGCATACAGGCAGACTGGATCAAATGGGTAGGTGATGTATCTTTTTTTTTTTTTCCTGTGACAGGGTCTTGCTCTGTTGCCCAGGTTGGAGTGCAGTGGCATGATCATGGCTCATTACAGCCTCAACCTCCCAGGATCAAGATCCTCCCACCTCAGCCTCCTGAGTGTCTGGGACTACAGGTGGATGCCATCACACCACTAATGTTCGTATTTTTTGTAGAGATGGGGTTTTGCCATGTTGCCCAGACTGGTCTCAAATTCCTGGACTCAAGCAATTTGCCTGCCTCAGCCTTCCAAAGTGTGGGGATTACAGGCATGAGCCACTGTACCTGGATGACGTATCATTTATTATTACTTCTAATTCAGTCTAAGGAGATTGAAGGCAGCGCCCGCTCCTTTAGAGCTGGTACCAGAACATTTTGAAGTACGTAGTACAGCCTGATCACTGTCCTTTGAAAGTCATTGTTAAACCCACATGGAGGAATTCAAGACACAGGTCAGTGGGAAATCATATCAAATGCAGAACAGTTGAGGGATCCTGTTGATAATGACCAAGTATTGTAATCTTTTTATATTACCAATGATAATAACAGCTACCTTTTCCTTTTTTTTTTTTTTTTTTTTGAGACGGAGTCTTGCTCTGTCGCCGGGGCTGGAGTGCAGTGGCCGGATCTCAGCTCACTGCAAGCTCCGCCTCCCGGGTTCACGCCATTCTCCTGCCTCAGCCTCCCGAGTAGCTGGGACTACAGGCGCCCGCCACCTCACCCGGCTAGTTTTTTGTATTTTTTTAGTAGAGACGGGGTTTCACAGTGTTCGCCAGGATGGTCTCGATCTCCTGACCTCGTGATCCGCCCGTCTTGGCCTCCCAAAGTGCTGGGATTACAGGCTTGAGCCACCGCGCCCGGCCAGCTACCTTTTCCTGACTGCTTTCTATGAGCCAGGCACAAGGCTAGACCTTTTATATTCTACTGCTTAGCAGGGCTATTCAAAATATTTAACAGGTCAAAATGGACTCTGGTTGTAAATAACCACTGCTAACAGATGCTGGCTAAACAGCAACCTGACTTTGAACCATCACTACCCTTGAGGCTATAAACCAGCAGTGCATGGGATACATATGGGTGTGGATGTGTTTTATTTGCTCCTGTGTTTAATTTTCAAAAATTTGTTCTGATATATAAAAGAAATCGTGACTTTTTTTTTTTTTTTTTTGAGACGGAGTCTTTTTTTTTTTTTTTTTTGAGACGGAGTCTCGCTCTGTCACCCAGGCTAGAGTGCAGTGGCGTGATCTCAGCTCACTGCAACCTTCGCCTCCCAGGTTCAAGCGATTCTCCACGCACAGGCCATCGCATCTGGCTAATTTTTGTATTTTTAGTAGAGATGGAGTTTCACCATGTTGGCCAGGCTGTTCTCGAACTCCTGACGTCAGGTGATCTGCCCGCCTCAGCCTCCCAAAGTGCTGGGATGACAGGCATGAGCCACTGTACCCGGTCAAATTTGTGAGATTTTATCCAAACATCTTAATTTTACATACCCTTTCACTAAGCCCTTACTACACAGGGCCTACATACTACACTGACCGTAACAGGATCTGTCAATCAACTCACAGGTCTGCTGCACCCCGCAGCACTGAGTTCTATCCCCTGACAATCATGAAGATGGAGCAGCCCTGTGGAAGCTGCATCCTGCAGGGCAGGCCATCGGGAGGTGAACATCAGCTGAGCGTGTTAGGTAGCTCACCTGCTCTCTGGCTTGCACTGATCTCCAACACTCTCTTTTATCTTACCAGCCCTCTTCCCTCATTCATATTATCTGCTTGGCCTCTGTAGGCATCTGAGTCTGTGACCTCTTCTGGAAGCCACCACCCCATGCCCTGACTAGAAGAAGGACCATTGTCTTCCACTTAAAGAGATGATTCTTTTGGCTGGGTGCAGTGGCTCACACCTGTAATCCCAGTACTTTGGAAGGCTGAGGTTTTTGGAGGATCACTTGAGCCCAGGAGTTTGAGACTAGCCTCGGCAACATGGCAAGACCACATTTATTTATTTATTTATTTATTTATTTATTTATTTATTTAAGACTGAGTCTCACTCTGTCACCCAGGCTGGAGTGCAGTGGCACAATCTCAGCTCACTGCAACCTCCACCTCCTCGGTTCAAGCGATTCTCCTGCCTCAGCCTCACGAATAGCTGAGATTACAGGCACCACCACACCTAGCTAATTTTTGTATTTTTTTAGTAGAGATGGGGTTTTACCATGTTAGCCAGGCTGGTCTCGAACTCCTGAGCTCAGGTGATCCATCCACCTTGGCTTCCCAAAGTGCTGAGATTACAGGCATGAGGCACCGCACCTGGCCAAGACCCCATTTATTTAAAAATAAAAATAAAAATTAGGCAGACATAGTGGTATACTCCTGTAGTCCCAGCTACTCAGGAGGCTGAGGTGAGAACATTGCATGAGCCCTGGAGATTGAGGCTGCAGTAAGCTATGATCGCGCTACTGCACTCCAACCTGGGTAACAGAGGAAGACCCTGTCTTTAAAAAAAGAAAAAAAAAAAAGGAGATGATTCTCCATGCTACCTCTCTCTGGCCTCTGCCTAGCTTCCCTGGCTGAGCTCCTAATGCTAAACTCCACAGCAGTGATTCTCAACTTTGAGAGCACATCAAGTCACCTGGAGAGCCTATTAAACACAGAACACTGGGCCCCACCCCTAGAGTTTCTGATTCAGGAGGTCTGGGTTCGAGCCCGAGAACTTCATTCCTAAAGTGCTCATGTAATGTCGATACCACTGACTGTGACACTGCATACTGATACTGCATACTGATGGACAGCACCCTTTACAAACCACGGCACTACAGCTAGAACATGACCCCCAGATGTCCGCTGGCTTCTATGCTGGTGGGGATGGGAGCATGTGCGTCTTTCCTCTGGCCAAGTGAGAAAAGGGAGGTCCACATTTCGAGATCTCATAAATAACCCCACAAAAACCATATGAGTTATACATCTCACCTTCGAGTTCCCGGTTTCCTGAACAAATAGTTCCCTCTTCCCTTCAGTATTACCTTTTCATCTTTTTCCAAATGGGCCCATAAAAGCTGTGATGCTGCTCATGACGTGTGGGGCCCTCTTCAACCCCAATGTACACACAGATGTTATCTTAAGGAATAGCAGCAGCAGGATTCTGCCCCTCAAAGACCCTGCATCGAGACGTTAATTAATGTATGACACAGCTAACGAAAACCACAATCAGCTCTCTGTGAGTGCCTCCTCTGTTCCAGGCTTGTACAAAGTGCTTTATGCATCATAACAACCCTCTGATGTCAAAACTATTATCATCACTGTATTACGGATGATGACACAGTGGATCAGAGAAGGAAAAGGACTGGTCCCAGTTCACCAGCTCTGGAATAACCAAGGGATAGTTTGATCCACAGTACTCACTGAGAGTCAGACACGATTAAGAGTATTGTGCTCAATTCTGTGTCTGTATTTTAAGACAGATATGGATGTCATGGAGAACAACAGGCACCTGGAAGTGAGGTCCTATGGAACATGCTTGCAAAAGGGGGTGGGGCAGGATTTAACTGGAAATCACAGGATTCAAGAAGGAATCAGGGCGGGGCTGTGGCTCACGCCTGTAATCCCAGCACTTTGGGAGGCTAAGGCGGGTGGATCACCTGAGGTCAGGAGTTCGAGACCAGCCTGGCCAACATGGTGAAACCCAGTCTCTACCAAAAATACAAAAATTGGCCAGGCATGGTGGCAGGCACCTGTAATCCCAGCTACTCAGGAGGCTGAGGCAGGAGAATTGCTTGAACCCAGGAGGTGGGTTGCAGTGAGCCGAGATTGCACCACTGCGCTCTAGCCTGGGTGACATAGCAAGACTCCATCTCAAAAAAAAAAAAAAAAAAGAAGAAGGAATTAGAACCTGCACCCGCAAATGTCTGAAGGTTGATCCACACACAGAGAGAGGCTCTAGAGGGAGTTCTGGTAAGGCTGATCTGACGGCAGTGTGTAAGTTGGCAATAATGAGAAGGGTCACAAAGTAGAACTGGCTGCCTCTAAGGGCCATGGCTTCCTGCACCAGGAGGCATCCAGGGAGAAATGGGATGCGTGGAGGTTGGTGTAGAGCTCTGATTCTAGCCATTTGGGATGAGGGGAAGGTGCGACACTAGGGAGAGATGAGCATCACCTGGGAGACTTCTGAACTATGTGTCCTTTGTCCCTGCGCTTCCTGGTGGGCCTCCAATACAGTCAGACTGTCTGAGGCTTGGATCCTCCCTTCATCACAGCTGGCTGAATGACCCTGAACAGAGCACTTAACCCCTCTGAGCCCGTTTCCTCTTCCGTAACATGGAATGACAGCACGTTCCTTCACAGGCTGTGGTGTGGATTTAATTAGATGCTGCATGAGAATGCTTAACATGATGCCTAGCACGTAAGTGCTCAAGAAAGGAATAACAATACTAGTATCAAAATAACTACCATTATTATCTTCTTCATCTTAACACTCAAACCCTTACAACGTTAGGTTTCAATGACGGTGTTTAGGTTCAGTCTTCAGCCTCAGTCAGTAGTTTTACGACCCATCATCGAGTCACCAGGTCTGACCTCTATTTAATTTCACAAAGAAATATCCTCCCAGCAGAATCACAGTTTGATTAATTCAGGTGCAAACTCTTCTTTCCTGATGCCGACAAGTACTCCCTGCTGAGTCTTGGGGGATAGAAAACCTTCCTGTGGGTACATGGACTGTGGGAAACGTGGGAGTTTTATTCTTGCATTATAAAAGTTATGTCAAAGCCGTCTCCACACCCAAACCCTCCAGGAGGGGGTCTTCAGTTCAAGAGGACGTCAGTCTCTGCTTTACTCTGTTTCGCCTTGGGTGGGAGCTGGCTGCTGAACTGCCATCTTATTTACTGACTCAGACATAGTGTATGTTTCAGAATTAAATTTAAATACTGTTGAGATAAACAACATGACCTTTTCAATGTCAGTATGAAGAGAAAATGATACAGTTGAACCGAGAGAAAGAATGAGGGCAAAATTAGATCCTTTATCATAGTCCAAAAACGGATCTGAACTCTGCTCACCCAAGAACCATTCTCAGAAAGTTGTCAGCGAAGACAGTTACAATAATTGAATCAATGAAACAAAAATTCAATAGGCATCATCGTTTCCATCTTTATAGAGACAGAGCTGGGCCAATGGAAAAGTCCATCTTTGTACCCAGTGATTTTGTGCATACGTGTGAACACATACACCCACGTTCCAGTAGACACACTGATGTCTACCCCTCAGGGAGCATTTGGAAAACATGGGGAACGGGGAAGAATACCTTGTATGTGAATAGTCGGCAGTCAGAGAGAATGGGCTACTTACAGCTTTTGGCTTATATGGGGGCTGGATCTCTTTGCGTTCAAGTTTCTCCCAATCAATATACCGGAAAAATGCATGCTCTTTGATATCACGTTCGCCTTCAGGTCCACAACCCAAACGTTTGCCCGGGTGTTTGGTCATCAGCTTTGAGAGAAAGAAAAACATTGAATTTGATGAGTTTCAGAAGAGGAAATGTGAGACACTCAGAAATTATTACTCCAAGGCATTAGGAAAGAAAGCACAAATGAAGAATCTCAACTCATTTTTGTTCTTTGCTTTTTATTGCAGCAAAAAATCCCAACCAGGACTTTGTAGGAGAGGACCTGATAACAGGACCTGCTGCCGATCATCTCTTACGGTTAATCAAAACGAAGCCTGAATGTGACCCTGAACTTCAAGTTAGAAATGCTGCATGAGGGCCAGGCACAGTGGCTCATGCCTGTAATCCCAGCACTTTGGGAGGCCTAGGCAGGCAAATCACAAGGTCAAGAGATCGAGACCATCCTGGGCAACATGATCAAACCCCGTCTCTTCTAAAAATACAAAAATTAGCTGGGTGTGGTGGCACACACCTGTAGTCCCAGCTACTCGGGAGGCTGAGGCAGGAGAATCCTTGAACCCAGGAAGCGGAGGTTGCAGTGAGCTGAGGTTGCGCCACTGCACTCCACAGTCTGGCGACAGAGAGAGACTCCGTCTCAAAAAGAAAAAAAAAAAAAAGAAAGAAAGAAAATAAAACAAAAGAAAAAAAGAAATGCCGCATGATCCATTTTGGTTTAAGAATAAGTTTTGTGCATTTAATTAGGGCAGTTTCAATACCTTCAAACTTCCCTCCTCCCATAACAAGAAAACTGGAGTTTGACAAAAGCAAAGGCTACATTCATTCAGATACTATTTGCATTTCTCAGTAAAGCACTTGCAAAAATGACAAAACAGAAGAAAAAGTATTAGTCAAAGGGGCCCAAGTTTCAAGTAATTACTTTCTGAAAGCTCATTAAATAGTCAAAACCTAGCCCAGCTCATTTCCCTTGTATCATACATTACACACAACGCCGCTGAGGTTTCTTTGGTGTTCCGTTTAAATTACTTAATTATCAAAACCCTCCATCTTTGGGTCTCTGAGTGCTAAATAACAAGATGAATAGATGCTCCAAGATGAAACCAGACAGGCTTCCTCTTGTAAATGAGTCCAAAGCAGCATGAAAATATCTCTGATCTCAAGACTTGAGCAAATGCACAAAGGGTAAAGATGGAAGAGTTGGTGATTAATTAAAAAAAAAAAAAGAAAGAAAGGAAGAAAGAAACATACAAGTGCAAAAGCTTTCCAGAGTTGACATCACACTGAGCAGCCCGTGATGGCAGAATCTTCTGCCCAGGACTTGCGGATGATGGGGAAAGGATGAACCCAGAAATTCATTCCTACACTGTTGGACCGTCACTCAGCCTGTTGCCCCCTTACAAGACAATTTGTGGTCACACACACAAGCATGTACTTCTCATATAAACCATATCCTCCAGGGTGGGGAAATTCACTGAGCACTGACATTCTAAGCTAGCTATCTCTTTATTTACATGCACGATCTTCCCTGATCATTGTAATAACACAATGAGGTGAGTATACTGTTTTTCCCATTTGAATAAAAAGGCAATGCACATTCAGAGAAGCTGAGGAACAGCAAGGACTCAAGAGATAGGAAGTGGCAGTCAGTAAGAGCTGGGTGCAGACTCCACCTCTGCTTAGCTCTAAAACTTGGGCTATTAAGAAAAATGGGAGCGCATTTCAGACGTGGTTTTCTCAGGAATTTTTGTGGCCTGGCTTTGTCAGGAGAGGTTTATGGAGGGTGAGGAAATTGAGTCAAGCCTTGACATTTGTGTAAGATTAGGATGTGAGGAATGAAAGGGCAGGGAGGTTTTGGTTCACACTGATAATAATAATAATATCAATAATGGCTTCCGTGTACTGAGCATGACGACATCATATGCATTCAGGCTCCGTGCTAAAGGCTTCCCAGCCGTTACCCATTACTCTTTAACCTTTGCAACAATACTCTGAGACCTCAGCAACTATTATCCCCCATTTTCTAGGTAAAGGATGTAGGGGCAGAGAAGTAAAGTCATCTGTCTAAGGTCAAACAGCTAAGGAGCAGGGCAAGGCTTTGAACAGCTCTGCCTGGCTCAGGACTCTCATAGCTTTATGTTCACTGAACAGTCTCAGCTGTTCAGTGTCTGCTGGTTTTCATCCTAAGGTACGGCCTATTTGGGCTTCTGTTTGCTTCAAGTCTGTTCAAAGTGGGCATAGCCCTCTGAGTAAGGTTTTACTTATTTTTGGGGGGAGGGGAGGTAGAAAATCGGGCCTTTGAGGGGATGGACATATAAAGGACACTGCTTCAATTAAACAGGAGACTGTTTTCAAAAGCTCAACTGAATTTCTGTCTAAGCAGGAGGATGCCAAGCAAAGAAAAGGCACTGCAGAAATATTCAGCATTAATTCGGAGTCTCTGCCCAGTTCCCGCACTCCTGCTCTAATGTGCCCGAAGCCATGTAGACAGCTGGATTTAATCACTGTTCCAATCTCTGATCACCTCCCAGACGCATCCCCTGGGGCTTGCTGTTCTGGAGGAAGCATTTGGCTGTTCGCTTGAGCGTCACTCGTTTCTGGAGTACCCTCCTTGAAGGAAGAGCCCGCATTGGACTCAGCCCACTCAATTAATAATGGTCCCCAAACTCAACAGTAAGAGAGTCACCCCAGTTAATCATGAAGGTTATGGGTCCTGAATTAATAGAAAACGGCCCTACCAGGGAAACTGCTAATTGGAGCTGAAGCTGAAGACAACTGACCTGGAAAATCCTCTCTCCTCCATGACCCACTTAGAACCCCCAGCTGTCCAGGCAGGGCGGGCATGTGAAGGGGGAGGACTCTGTGCATGTACTGAACACCTACTATGTGCCCACATCATGCAAGGAGCTTTCTCTTACGTTATCTCATGTAATGCTTCTCAAAAACTCTTTTCAGTGAGTACTATTTCATTTTTAAAATAAACAAAAGCACAGAGATGCGAAGGAAGTGGCTTAAGATCTTGCACCTAGGCTGGGTGCAGTGGCCCATGCCTGTAATCCCAGCACTTTGGGAGGCAGAGGCAGTAGGATCACTTGAGCCTGGGAGATCAAGGCTGCAGTGAGCCATGATCATGCCACGGCACCCTAGCCTGTGTGACAGAGCGAGATGTTGTCAAAAAAAAAAAAAAAAAAGACCCTGCACCTAGAAAATGGAAAGGTCAAGATTTGCAAAGGGTCTCTTGATCTCCAAAATCCCCTACTTTAAAAGTTGCAATTCCAGGGGATGCAAACGCAAATGCCAAGAGGAACCAGGCAGATAACACAAAATAGTGTCAGCACTAGTAATAGACATAATAACTTCCAAGGGGTTTGAAGCAGAGTGCCAGCCTCTACTCGAAGCGATTTACAGTATTCAGCTGTTTAATCATCAAAGAACCCTGTGTGGACTGCAATTATTATTCCCAATCTGCAGATGCCATCAAACAACTTCCCCATGGTCCTAGGGCAATTAATGCCTGAACCAGGATTTGAACTTGGATAGAATTGGCCAGATGAGAATTTCTGTGAATTACAGAGGGCAAGCCCCAACTACAGAGGGCAGTGGTTTCCAATCTAGCTGACTGGTGCTTTGTAAGAATGACAAGCCAATGTGGCAAGATCTGATTTTTCAAGAGAAACCTGAAAGCTGAATGTTTATGAGAAATCTCCTGATCCTTATATGCTGGCAATTATTAAACAAATTAAAAGCTCCAGGTATCACCTTCTGTCTACCCCTCCCACCCTTCAATACCATGTCTATAGGGGGTACAGGCCTTCGTGTGTGCCTTCTTTTTCTTTTTTTTTTTTTTTTTTTTTTTTTTTAGACGGAGTCTCGCTCTGCCGCCCAGGCTGGAGTGCAGTGGCCGGGTCTCAGCTCACTGCAAGCTCCGCCTCCTGGGTTTACGCCATTCTCCTGCCTCAGCCTCCCAAGCAGCTGGGACTACAGGCGCCCGCCATGTCGCCCGGCTAGTTTTTTGTATTTTTTAGTAGAGACGGGGTTTCACCATGTTAGCCAGGATGGTCTCGATCTCCTGACCTCGTTGGGTTCCTAACGTACCTCTGCGACTCCCCTCTCTATTCTTCATTTTCTCTCTGCCTGCCTCACACCCTCAAAGAAAATATTTTCAAGCAATTCACTTTAGATGTTTGGGATTGAGACTAATTCACAGGTGGTTTCCCCAGGGATACGTGCATCTTAGCCTACGTAGCTGAGGTGCAAACCTTAGGTGATTCACTAAGAGTGGGAATTTAGGCAGTGTGACAAGGCGCTTTTAGGCTGAGAGGCTGGCCCAGCTATTCCAAACTGGGCCAAGCCTCAGATTGGCCTGCCTGAGTTTCCCAGCTTTCCTTCACCCAAACCAGTGCATTCAGCATCTGGCTGGGGTCAGGAAGAGCAAAGTAGGGCACGAAAAGTCTGTAAGCATCCCACAGATCTAGGACTGGCAGCCCTGGTTTATTCAGACACACAGGTGGGAACCCGCTGATTAAGGCATGGCCATGTTCTAACCTGTACCACTGGGTGGTGGGAGAGCAAATTCTTTATTAGTATATTACACTTGGAACATATTTTCTGGGCATCTAATTCGATTGCTTTCAGGCTTCCATCAGAGTTGAAAAATCACTTCATTTGGACAGTATGTTTAAAGGCAGTGGTGTGCAAGCCAAATGGAGACTTTTCCAAAACACTCATACCCAGATTTAATCTCTGGGGTGAGGCAGAAGCATGTGCATCCTGGTAAGGCACTTCGGGTTATCCTGATGGCTCCAAAAGTGAGTGTCACTGATCTTTAGGATCTCACACAAGTCACTGTGAGTATGCCTTGGTCCAACACAAGAGGCAAAACAAACAATCCTTCCCCATAAACACACGTCCTGCTTTCTTCGCAGGTGCCCTGTGCATAAACTGTAGATGTACAAGCGTGCATTCCCTTTTAGCCATTTGTGTGCATGTTGGGGGAGAGGGGACAGTGGGATTTTGAATTTCAGTCTGTTTATCTAGAGAATTCCTTAACCTCAACACTGCCTGGTATTTTTAGAACAAAAGTTGCACGCTCTTGGTATTAACTAAACACATACAGCAGAGCAGGGCAAGATAGCCTGAGTTGTGCCAAAGACCTCTTGTGCCCTTTCCCATGACTTCTAGCTCTTTGACAAAATCTCTGTGCTTTCTACCTCATTCACTCAATAAGCATTCCCCTGTGCTGGTTCAGAGACTACAGCCCAGCCAGCAGCAAGACACAGCTGCAGGCAGCTCTCTGTGGCACTTCTGTGCAAATCAGAAAAAAAGTTCTCTCTCCTCTGGGAAGCAGCAGCTCCATGCCAGGGTTCTCATATTGCCAAATGGAGTGAAGGGTGGAGTTCAGGCTCTGTTCCCCCACGGTGGGGTGTCCTTGGGCAAGGTACATCCCACATGCCTGTATGTGGTGGTCCTGGCCACAGCTTTAAGAGACGTACTTACTCCTTTGCAGATGGCCACAGCTTCCTTGGACATAGACTTGGGATAGGCTACGTTGTGTTCCATGATGGACTGGAAGAGTTCATCT
Organism: Trachypithecus francoisi; assembly: GCF_009764315.1. Taxonomy (NCBI): domain Eukaryota; kingdom Metazoa; phylum Chordata; class Mammalia; order Primates; family Cercopithecidae; genus Trachypithecus; species Trachypithecus francoisi. Next base: position 74,729,381 of record NW_022681455.1, read on the forward strand.
TCATCTTCCCCTTCAAAGGGTGCCTGTATGACGGGGGGGTGGGAGGAGAAGAATCCCTGCTTGAACCCTCCCCGTAGCCCCCCTCAACTGGCAGACTCTCCTCCCTGGGGCCTACAGTGAAGCCACACACCCAGGCTTTCAAATGACCACAGACTTGTATGACCCCAAGGCTGGGAAAGTCATAGAGGTTCCAATTTATGAGCTATTACCAAACATGCATTCTCCTAAAGAAACCATGTGGATGGGGGTAGGGAGGACTTCTCTTATCGATCACTTAAAATTCAATTACCTGCCCAGCCAACATTTCATACAGCAGGACTCCAAATGCCCACCAATCCACGGACTTCCCATAGGGCTGATAAGCAATTATCTAGAAAACAGAAGGCATCCTATCAGGGAGGTTTGCAGTTCATGTATCTTCTGGAGACAGATTCCACTCTTCTTTTACAAGAAGGCCAGTGCCCACCTGAGCTATTTCTTTACATTAACTACTCAGGGAATGACAGACATGCTTTGCAGAGGTACCTGCAGCTGGGCAAACACCTGTGGCTGTCACATTGCCTTTTCGAAGCACTAAGCACGGTGTATTATTATTATCATTATTTTCAAAACAGTGAGCATGGAATTTTTAAAAGAAAAACTGTCTTTACTCTTCACTGTAAAAGTTATGACATTTACACAATAATGTAAATATACTTAACACTACTAAACTGTACACTTAGAAATGGTTAAAATAGTAAACTTTATGTAGCATGTTTTTAAAACATAATTACAAATAAAAACGTTTAAGAGGCAATACTATTTGTTACTATTTTACTATTTCTTTATAAAAGATAGCTAAGCTGAGATGATAACATGAAAATCACCCATAATCCTTTATTAAGAGAAAAATTATGACTAATATTTGGTCTACTTCATTCCATACTCTTTTCTCTGAATACATATTAAATTCTGTGTGTATGTGCGTGCTTTACATAAACACTTCGGTATGTGGACCATTTTTTTCTTTCTTTCTTTTTTTTTCTGATGTTGTCTCTTTTTGTCACCTAGGCTGGAGTGTGGTGGCGCAATCATAGCTCATAGCTCACAGCCTTGGCCTCCTGGGCTCAAGCAATCCCTGCACCTCAGCCTCCTGTGTAGTTGGGACTACAGGCGCTCACCACCATGCTAACTATTTAATTTTTTGTAGGGACGGGGTCTCTCTATATTGCCCAGACTGATCTCAAACTCAAGCAATCCTCCCACTTTGGCCTCCCAAAGCGCTCGGATTATGGGCAGCAGATCTTTAATAAAGCCAGTTATTCACTTAAATTTTCCTTGCTAATTTAATATTTGTATATGAACATAATCAGTTTTTATCTCTGCATAGCATTCCATTGAATGGATACACCAAAGTCTATCTTATAAATTTCCAATTGATTAGGTTTCTTCCTATGCTGTAACATACATTCTTGTAATTAGACATTTGGACCTCTGTCCAAGTATTTCCTTAAGATAAACTCCTCCATGCAGAATTGGTGGATCATGTGGTATATGCAGTTGTGAAGTTTTTAATTCATATTCCCAAACTGCCAGAACATGGAAAAGTCTAGAAGAGCCATGTGATGGTCCATCTTTCAGTATGTAGGGATGTAAAACTAACCATGTCAGAGGTTAAGAGGTAATACAGCAAAGGCTAAAGGCTGAGGTCTGAGGGTTAGGCAGTCTGACTTTGAATCCTGACTGCTGTCTACCAGTAGGTTGTCTGATCACGGGAGAAGTTACTTAACTTCTATAATATCTATATCATGGAGTTACATGAGATACTAGGTGGCTTTCACATATTATGCTCTCAAAATGTTAACTAATCCTAGAATGTTTTATAATTCAGTTATTGCTTGTTTAACTCAAAAAGGGTATTTGAGCAAACTTGGCTATAAAGTGAATGTCCGTTTCTTGATCTCTATCTCCCACTTTGATTTCTATTCCAAAATCAGAAACGCAGAGATGTTGATTACAGGATATGAAATTTCAGTTAAGTAGGTGGAATAAATTCAAGAGATCTATCGTATAACACAGTAACTATAGTTAATAACTATCTATTGTATTCTTGAAAATTGCTAAGAGGGATTTTTAAGTGTTCTTACCACAAAAAAAAAAGTATGTGAGATAATAAATATGTTAATTAACTCAACTTAGCCATTCCACAATGTATATGCATTTCAGAACAACATGCTGCACATGATAAATGTATACAGTTTTACTTGTCAATTATGAATGAATGAGATGCGTTCTGAGAAGTAACCCGCAAGACAAGGAAGGGAAAGCATTCCAGGAGAACACTTCTCATTGAAAGTGTTTTCACACTTTTAAAGTACTTCAAGTCTTATTTGATCCTCATGACAACCCAACAAGTTAATCTTTTTACAAAGGAAACTAGAGCCTGGGATGTGAGACCAGTTGCCAGAGGTGATGTGGTTTAGTTCATGACAAAGCCCGACCTGCAGCTTGTCCCTCCCATCTGCGGGCTGGAGGGGAGGCGACTTCATCAGCAGCACAGTTCAGGGTTTCTTGTGCTTGTCTGGATCACCACCAGTGAGGAATTTCTGAGAACCCCAAATCCTGGGCCTCACCCTGCAGAGATTCTAACGGGATGGCATTTGGGCAGCCCACATTGTTTTCTGTTTGTTTGTCTGTGGGTTTTTTTTTCTTTTTTTGAGACAGGGTTTCGCTCTGTTTCCCAGGCTGAGGTGCAGTGGCATGATCACTGCTTACTGCAGCCTCCACCTGCTGGGCTCGAGCGATCCTCCCACCTTAGCCTCCTGAGTACTCAGGACAGCAGGTGTAAGCTAGTGCGCTGGGCGAATTTTTATTTTATTTTTTTTGTAGAGATTAGGGTCTCACTATGTTGTCCAGTCTGGTCTCAAACTCCTACCCTCAAGCAATCTTCTTGCCTCTGCCTCCCAAAGTGCTGAGATTACAGGGGTGAGCCACCATGCCCCAGCTGCATCCTACATCGTAAAAGCTCCCTCATGACTCTAAACTGCAGTTAGAGTTGAGAACCAGAGATTATGGAACCCATGGCCTATCAGGAAGTTGTGTTATAGATTGTGTCATATCTAATTAATTAACAAAATGATAATAGACCAAAGTATATCACATTGGGAGAACTTCATTGGGTCTGAATAAAGCCTTATTATTTTTGAATTACTTTATTACTCAAGTAATATACAAATATATTTACCTTGTAAAAAAAAATGTCAGCAGTATACAGAAGTAGCTAAATTTCTCTTTACAATTCCCTTATCTTCAGAGGTAACCAGTGTTATAAAATCAGTCTGAAATCTTCCAGATTTTTGTATGTTTTTACTAATTGAAAACAGAGCAGTGTTCTGTGTATTTCTGTTTTATCCATAAATAGTATCACATTGTTGTCATTCCTCTTTCTTTCTTTCTTTCTTTTTTTTTTTTTTTTTTTTGAGACAGGGTCTTACTGTGTCATCCAGGCTGGAGTGCAGTGGCATAATCACGGCTCACTGCAGCCTGGACCTCCTGGGGCTCAGGTGATTCTCTTACCTCAGCCTCCCAAGTAGCTGGGACTACAGGAACATGCCACCACACCTGGCTAATATTTGTATTTTTTGTAGAGACAAGGTCTCGCCACGTTGCCCAGGTTGCTCTGGAGCTCCTGGGCTCAAGTGATCCATTTGCCTCTGCCTCCTAAAGTGCTGGGATTACAGGCACGAGCTGCCGTGCCTGGTCTTGTATTTGTCATTCTGTACCTTGATTTTTTTTCTCTAACAATGTGTCTTGAAGATCTTTTCATACCTACATACATATCTAACTCACTCTTCTGAATTGGTGCCTGGTAGTATTTCATGCTATAAATAAATCATGGGCTATTGTCCATTTTCCTACTGAGGAACATATACAGGACACAGATCCCATGTCATATGCCAGCCCAGGGGATCTGCTCCTTCTCTCTCAACAAACATTCCAGTGTCACAATTACGCGGTATCACATGGCTGTGAGCCACAGCAGTCTGATGAAGAATTTTACTGATGTGTGTTGGATGGTTCTTTTGAGTTTTATTTAAATTTTCTCCCAAACCTTGATGTATTTTGGGCTTGGGCTTCTGGATGTGTGCTAAATTAATTTGCATGTGTGATCTCAAAGGGAGGATTCAGAGTATGGAATAAGATTCTGCCCGAGGTTCCCTTGCAAGGCACCACCCTCGACCCTTCCTAGCTCTCACACGGCCAACTGGGGAGCAGAGGGTACATCACTGCAATGTGAACGTGTGCCCGGCAGCTCTCACCTCAGGGGCGATGTAGTCTGGAGTGCCACAGAATGTCTTGGTTGTCACCCCATCCCAGATGTTCTCCTTACACATGCCAAAATCAGCAATCTTGATGTGCCCCTCAGAATCGAGCATCACGTTGTCAAGTTTTAGGTCACTATGGCAGACACAAGAATTTAGAGATTTAATTAATTGCTATGCATTTCAAGCCAAGCAACAGCCACTCATTATGCATAAAACACTGTGTTAGGTGTTGTGTGGGCACAAAGGTCAGTAGAAACCAGCCTTTGACCTCCAACAGCTTACAATCTGGCAGGGAAATAAAAAGAGGCTCACAAACCTCCGTGCTTTTCTTTTTCTACAGAGCCAACTGTGCCAAGTGTCTCACAAGGACACACAGAGACAGCACTTCTGAAAAGAGGGAGAACCCCAGAAAGTTAAGCAAAGGGCAGAGCATCCATGACACTTCCTGGATCCAGGAAAATTCCAAGAATTTTCCTTTGCAACTTAAGGACCCCTTATATTTTGTAAGAAGATACATTTTTCACAAAATTATTATTTTTTAAAATATCTCTAAAGATTACAAAGAAAAAAAGCCGATTGAAGGAAATATTTAATGCTAAGTGTTCCCTGATCTCTTGGACCACGTCCTAGGAAATGACCCAGGAGTTTCCATTGATTCTTTGAATCAAAAACTATTTGGCTGGGCATGTTGGCTCACACTTGCAATTCCAGCACTTTGGGAAGTCAAGGCAGTTGGATCACAAGGTCAGGAGTTCCAGACCAGCCTGGCCAATATGGTGAAACCCCATCTCTACTAAAAAAAAAAAATTAGCTGGACGTGGTGGCGGGTGCCTGTAGTCCCAGCTACCGGGAGGCTGAGGCAGGAGAATAGCTTGAACCCGGGAGGCGGAGGTTGCAGTGAGCCGAGACAGCACCACCGCACTCCAGCCTGGGTGACAGAGCGAGACTCCGTCTCAAAAACAACAAAAAAAATTGTTGCACAATTACTATATGACAGGCACTATGCCTGGATGTAGTATGTAGCTGTAAACAAGATAAGCCTCCTGTTCTCCAGATAAAATTTCAGTGCTGGGAAAAAGATAACAATTACTCTATAGGCATGATTATTATAGATTCTGATAAGTGGTATGATGAAAATAAAGAGGACATAAGATAGTGATTAGAGGAAGTCACTTTAAGCAGGGTGTCAGTCAGAAAGGACCTCTCTAAGGTGGTGACATTTGAGCTCTAACCTAAAGGACATGTGCTGTATTCTCCTTTATTTTCACATGTGTTGATAAGTAGAGCTTGATATTTTGGGGAACACTTGTAGGTCTTTAGCACACAAGATGGATCCAATATCAACACACGTTCCTCCTCCCTAAACACGTACTCCAATGTCAATGCTTTATATTTCAGCACCAGTGAGCAAAGCTAAGCGATGGATCAGATGGTCCCAGTCCTAATAGAAGATGGGGAACTCCGACTTCCTGAGAGGTAGGGGGATCTATTGCTTAATTCAGATGTTTCCCTTCGGTCATCTTCATTGGGCAGTGGGCATCTGTGGTTCTGCCTATTCCAGTATTTTGTGATGACAGCATTCTAATATTCCTTAGAAGAAACACCCTCATCCAATTCTTCCATGGGTGTAACATGGCTTCCATGTAACATGGCTCCAGGAATGGTCATGTGGGCCTGTCCTGGCCAATGGAAATATTCCATTCTTCTGGTCACAGTGATTGATTCAGGAACGGGCATGTGATCCAATCTGAGCCAATCAAAGCTGTTAAGTATTAGTGCCGGCACTTTGGCTGGCACAATCAGGAAAGGGATAAGTGCATTTTACATTGGGGTTGTTCAAGTGGTATTATGGAAGTCTAGAAATTCCAGGGGTCACCAGATGAAGAGAAGCAATCTAATACAGAGAAAGTAGAGCCTAGAGGGAGGATGATAAAGTGTGCCCTCATAACGTGCACTTGAGCCTCTGCATGTATCCAGGCCTAAAGTCAGATCTGCGCCTGGATTTTTAAGCTATGTCAGCCAATAAATGCCTCTTTTAACCTAAGTTACTTTGAATTGAGTTGCTGTCATCATTTCCGACTAAAAGAATACAATCTGAAAACTATATCCTGGCATCTCCTATCTGTGTCTGTGGGTTCTCCTTATTCAAACGGAGGGGGAGGTCCACTTGCACTCACCCACTGATGTTTGCCAATCCCAACACGCCATGCCTTTGGCGCTGTCCGTGGTGCTGCTCGTATCCAGCCTTCATGCTCATCTACAAGCCACCGTGATTTGAGTGAAAGTTTGGAACTCAGAAAACCCAGGCTTTGCAGCAATTTGCTTTTCCTAAACTTACTAGGTAGGTCTATATGTGATATATGTGATTTCTCTAATAGTGACAAATGACATCCCTTCAGCTGGACCACATGCCCAGAAGCAGGCAGCTGGGTAGACTAGGGAAGTGATAAAATCTTCATCTATTATAGAAAAGAAGTTTCAGATGCCAAGAGCCAGGCAGTCCTGAGGCTGGAGGGCACCTCTGTCATCTTCACCGTCACATAGCAGTGTTTTGATATCACACCCTAATCTTTTGTTCTATGTAATAAATCCTCATTTCTGCTTCAAATGATGGATGGAGAAATTATTTTCATTTTTCAGAAAACCATCAAGGGCAAAACCAACACACATTCCAGATATAGTAGTTGGTAAATCAGAAACTAAGTTTGATAGGAAGAATCTTTTTCCCTCCTCGCCCCCCAACACAACATCTCCAGTTTCTTAAAGATGGTAAGTCTAACATAATCTGTCATCCTCTTTACTTAAGAACTGTTCAATTAAGTAGAGATTTAGATGAAGGAGGTAGTGATTTGTAACATCTTAAAAGACTTTACCACTACGAAGGCAATCTCTATGAAATGACAAAACCATACATCTTTGTCAAGTAATTTATTTTTTACCATTTCTATTTGACTATCAATTTCAAGAAATCTATTTCCAAGAAATGTTCTAGAGGGTGAGCAACAAAAACCAACTGTGATGACTTCTACCTGAAAAGGAATTCATCAAAGGATATTGGGGAGCTCATGGAATCTTTGAGGAGATTGAAGAACCAGATTAAGAGTCTATACAGCCCAAAACAATGCCTAACTGCAACTCAGAGCTTGTCCAATGACACCACCACCCAAGTTGCCATGGGACACAAACATCACCCCTTATTCCACGAAGCCCTAAGCTGGACTCTGCCTATTGCTGTTAAGACCCTCTTCTCTTGCCTCTGGAAAGCAACTGCTAATAATTACTATGGCCTCTCTTGATTCTGTGCTTTCTGCTTCCTTGGCCACTAGTTTCTGATTCAAGGTCTTGAGTAAGTGTGACCAAATGTCAGTGCTTGGGTTGTGTGCCTGCCCTGGCTACAGGGGGGCTGTGAAATGAGTATCTGTCATTTTCATTATCTATAATAGGAGATTGACTGTGTTCTTACACATATGCAAAATAAGGGTTCAGATGAAGACTGGCCTAAAAGATTGATAAATATCCCTTTAAAGACCATATTAATAGTGGAAGATTAAAGGGAGAGTATGTCGTTAGTTTAGGAAAGGGGCTTTGGAATAGGTATCATATTAGCACCTGAAATGCTAATCTTTGAATTTTACCACCTGGATCTGGATTCTTGGATCCGAGATCCCAATGTGGCTTCCTGATTGATTAGAAACTAGCCCTGAATCACAACTCAATTGACTAGAACTCTAATTATTTCCTTTCCTGTTTCCTACACTGGGACTCGATTTTCTTCCAATAAACTTGTAGTTCCATGTTTAATCTTCTCAAGAACCCAGTTGGTTCTACTTTAGTAGAGGCACATCCCACATAGGAGTTAGGTCCTAATGTCAGCACCCAAGTTGAAAATCATGTAGAGTGAAAAATCAGCCATGATCCCTGTCTCTGTGGTTAAGCACGAGCTGAAGTCATTGGCTTGAATTTAGGGATCACATCATATGGAAGAGATCATATGCACCTTTTTTTTTTTTTTTTTTGAGATGGAGTTTCATTCTTGTTGCCCAGGCTGGAGTGCAACAGGGCGATCTTGGCTCACCACAACTTCTGTCTCCTGGGTTCAAGCGATTCTCCTGCCTCAGCCTCCCAAGTAGCTGGGATTACAGGCATGTGCAACCACACCCAGCTAATGTTCGCATTTTTTTTAGTAGAGATGGGGTTTCACCATGTTGGCCAGGCTGGTCACCAACTCCTGACCTCAGGCAATCCGCCCGCCTCAGCCTCTCTACGTGCTGGGTTTACAGGCGTGAGCCACTGCCCCTAGCCTCATGTGTACCTTTCAACACCAGAATTATATTCCGCACAAAATGATACTGTCACTATGAGAGTCAAAAGAGAAACTAAGAGAATTAAATGATTTCCACGTGCCATTTCATGCACACAGAGCGAATGTGTTCATTGAGGGCAAACATGGGCATGGACAGAATGATCATACTATTTAAAATTTAAATTCTCCTTTTTTTAGAGACAGGGTCTTGCTCTGTTGCCCAGGCTGGAGTGCAGTGGCACCATCATAGCTCACTGCAGTTTTGAACTCCTGGGCTCAAGTGATCCTCCTGCCTCAGCTTCTAAATTTGTCTTCTTCTCTCTATTTTTACACTTTCACTAGGATCACCCACATGCCAAGTAAAACCACTCCTCTTCTTGACCTTCTTCCCTCCATCATTAGGAGAAAGTAGGAATGGCGGGGACTTTGTGCACTCAGAATAAGATCATCCTTCCCCCTATAGATTTCATATCAGCACTCCAAGGTGTGACTAAAAGCCCCAGGACTCTGAAAGCTTCTGACAAGGCCCCCACTTCCCATCCCTCCGTCCTGCCAGCACCCCATAGCCTTGCCTCCACTATCTGCCTTGTACTTACCAGGGCTAATCTAATCGTGCTTTTTTTTTTTTTTTTTTTTTTTGAGACAGGGTCTTGCTCTGTCACCCAGGCTGGAATGCAGTAGTATGATCATAGCTCACTGCATCCTTGAACTCCTGGGCTCAACTGATCATCCCACCTCAGCCTCCTAAGTAGCTAGGTCTATAGGTATGCACCACCACACCTGGCTAATTGTATTTTATTTTTAGAGATGGGGGCCTCACTATGTTGCCTAGGCTGGTCTGAAGCTCCTAGCTTGAAGCAGTCTTCCTGCCTCGGCATCCCAAAGCGCTGGGATTACAGGTGGTAGCTACTGTGCCCAGCCCTCTCATGTCTTTTAATCCCATATCCCACAGTTAAAGCGAAGGGCCCAGGACTCCCAAGTCACCCCTAACTCTCCAGGCTCTCATCACTATGCTCTCTACAGAATGAGAGGGAATCCTCCAACACCCAGGGTACACCAGCACCCTCCCCTGCTTGATTTATCTCCATAGTACTTATCACTACTTGGCAGACTATGTTTTTATGATTCACTTATCTGTCTCCCACCACGAAACGATAAACTCCACAGGGGCAAGGGGTTTCATCTGTTTTATTCACTTCCGTATGCCCACCACCCAGAAGAGTGCCCAGAATATAGTAGGATTTGATAAATATGTGTCAAACGCATGAATGGAATAGACTTTTGTGGTTCTTCATAATCGTTGAAATAGACCCCCACCCATGCCAAGCGCTGTTTGGAAGCCTCATGCCTTGCAGCCTCTCTTGCATAACAAACCAGCCCAAGCCTGCACTGGCTATGCCATTTGCATCAACGTAGTACAAGGAGAATTGTACGCCCTGGACTCGCTGACAAATAGCAGCCTCGGGTGCAATCGTCTGCCTTGCATGAAATATAAAATGATATGACTCATGCAGCTATGATCATCCATTTGCTCCTCCAAAAACCAGCAAATGCCAAGTCCTGAACTTAATCCTGTCTTTCAGAGCAGCCACTCAGAGATCCATTTCCAAGTTGTAGTTACATAGCAGAAATAAATAAATAAATAAATAATGTTTCATAGTCATGTGATCCATCACATTCTGCCAGCCAAAATTCTTTGCCTGCTCCTCAAATGTAGGGTCCACAAGCAAGAGAAAGAAGTACTGGGGTCCTCTCTGTGAGTCTCCTCTTAGAGCAAATGGTCTCCTGTTTGAGGCTCTGAACCATCATTGGTGACACAGTCCATCGAGATTTTCTACCACCATATAGAGCTGTCCAAACTTTGCCAGGGCAGTGGGCGATGCTGCCTGGCAGAACACATGCCCAAGTTAGTTCTGGAGGATTCCTCCCCCACCACGGATTCTAATTTTAAAAGCAGCTGAAGAAAGAGGCAGGGCAGGGAGGAGCTGAGGGAGATGAAGAGATGGAAAGTACAGCAGTGTTCACTTACCGGTAAATGATGCCCTTACTCTGTAAGAAGAACAGACCGATGGCAATTTCTGCAGCGTAAAATCTGAAATTAAAAAAAAAGGAAAAAAAAGCAATGGAGAAACTCAAGGACACCATATGCTTGGCAATGCTCAGAATTCAATACAATATTGAACTAGGTGCAGGGCATTAAAGAACCCATAGATGGTCAGCTAAATAGCTCATAAAATGCTGAGAGTACAGATGGATTCACAGGGTGGTTTAGAAGGTGATGGGGTTGCCTTAAGGACAAATTGGGTGTAGGCAGAAGTTCAGCAATTGTATAGTGGAGAGGAGGCCATGGGATATGATGAGCTGGATGGAGAATTACGGTTTCACTAGCTGGGCAACATAGTGAGGCCTTCTCTCTACTAAAAATAAAAAAAAAAAAATAACTGGGAGTGGTGGCACATGCCTGTGATCCCAGCTACTTGGAAGGCTGAGGCAAGAGGATTGCTTGAGCCCAGGAGATCAAGGCTGCAGAGAGCTATAATCAGGGTCACTGCACTCCAGTCTGAGCAACAGAGTGAGACCCTGTCCCCCATCCCCCACAAAAAGAGAGAGAATTATAGTTTCAGACTGTATAGCAAGCTAAAATTATCTTGACAATAGCAGCTAACATCTGTTGAAGTTTTACCATCTGCCTAGCACCGTTTTAGGCATTACCTGATTTAATCCCAATAATAATGCTGTAAGGTAGGTCCTACTATTATCTTCCCATTCCTCAAATGAAGAAACTGAGGGTTAGAGAGATTAACTTGGGCAAGTTACATAGCGAATGACTGGCACAGCTGGAATCAGAAACAATATCTGTCTAAAGTGTAACCTCTTATTGAAGGTCAACCCATAAAGAAAGAGGTTTCGAGAGAACTAGGAAGCCCAGTTATGCCACAAAGGTTGGGCAGGGCTTTGGGGAACTATGCAAAGTGTCTTGACATGTCTTGTGTGACAACAGAATTAAAGCCTATGGTCAATTAGATGTTAGAAGTAAAAGCAAAGCTAATCCTATTAGAGTCATGCCAGGAGATATGAATGGCTAGATTTGGAAGCACAAGAATAATGCAAATCCTATCAGAACACAGTGCTCACAACCTAGCCAGGTGGGAGGAGAGGGGGCAAGCTGAACTGGGCGGGAGCCACCGAGCCTCTGGTATGACAGGGTGGGGTTCTAGATGAGCTCTGGGGGCTCTATGGAGAGGCAATAAGATCCTAGCAAACTCCCCAGGAGAGGTTATCATTGCTGATTCCTACAACTTGCAATGTTCCTAAGCAGGGGAGTGACATGATGAGATTTGTGTTCTGAAAAGAAGAGACTGTAGCTGCCTTTTAAACTGAAGGGGATGGAGTTGACTCAGCAGAGGAAACACATTTCCAACAACCAAGAATCAGTCTCCCCATCCCAGGAACCACAGACCATTGCCACTGAGCACCTTGATCCTTCACCCCCGTGGAGTGAAGGCATCTAAGGGGAAGAGTGGTATAAGATAAAGAACATGTGCAAAGAAACACTGGGGTCAGAATTCAGGAACTGCTTCTTACTAGCTCCATGAATATGAGCAAGCTTTCAAAACCTTGCATCTCCATTTCCTTGTTTGTAAAGCAGAGGTGGTAGCATCTCCCTCCCAGAGTTATTCTCAGGGTTGAGATGATGTTTGTTAAGCACTTAGGGCCTGGCTCATAGTAAGTTTTCAATAAATATTAGCAAATGGACACATAAAATCTACAGTGATAATCCCCAGGGAAGATATAGGGCCTTTCTAAGCAGTCAGGGACATGAATTAGAAATAAAGAAATAGCTGTGGTTTTAGAGCTTTGAGTTTTGTTTTATTTTTCA